>NW_027526422.1:87230098-88430098 GCF_048455015.1 Haemaphysalis longicornis
ACATCCGCCGCATGTTTAGCACGCTCGGCAGATTCACCAGCGGTGTAATACACGGTGTCGATGCGGTCCTGATTGGCACTCGAGGAGCCGGATGACGGTTCGCCGACGCCTGAAGCACTGCAACTTGCCAGGGCCGGAGATTCCGAAAATCTTCTGTCCCAGACGCAACAGGCGATGTCGCCCCGCCGTTCTACGCGCGTTTCCGCCGCTTCCCGTACGCTTGATGCGTAGTTTTTTTTGATGCGAACATCTCCCGGTATTGTAGCACGAAAAAGAACACGTTGCACCAAATTGCAGCAGCAGAGAGAAAAAAGACACGATGAGATAAACTACCGTGGAGGCGAACGCGAGGAAAGAAAAACGAAAATACAAACGCAAAAGGAGCCGGGTTCGCCGCGGCGCCCAATCAGAGACGCGATACGAGGGGCTCGTCTCGCGCGCGCGCGCGGTCCGGCCAATCAGGGGCTCGTACGTGACCTTTCGAAAAACGGCGAGAGCGAGGGCCCTCGCCATGCTACGCCATTTTGAGATATCGCAAAATGCGCACAAAAAAACGACCTTCAAAACGCGTCCAAGATGGCTGCCGCCAGTCGTCTCCTTCGCGCATGGCGCGCGCGCGAAGTTCAAGCATTTCTTTCCCGATTTCGACAATTTGGGGTCGCCGTCATGTTTACAAAGTTGATTTTCGGACCCTTTACGATCGAATTCAGCGGTGAAACTTTTAGAGTAGGTTCTTGAAGTTACAAAGGCTTCAAAAATGTATTTTTCTCAAAACACGTTTTTTCGCGATTTTTGGCCATTCTAAGACCCGCGTCCCCCCTTAAATTAAGGTCTCCTGACGACCATCGTGAGCTGGCCTTGAGGGTGAGGTGACAACATGTCGAGCTACTCAGTGGCGATATTAGCGCCAAACAACTCCAGGCGGCGAGCTACTCCTCCTTGGAGCCTCACCTGGGGTATCAGGTAGGGCAGTACCACTCGGCTCTTGATGGCCATCACCTGACGCAGACCGTCGAGGGTGTACTCGGCCAGGGCGGCGTCTCCCTGGCCCTGCAACGTGTAAGGGGGGAAGAGGAAAGAGGGGGGCCCGTGTAAACAAAAGAGAGGTGTCCCGATCCACTGCACTTCGACGTGCAGAGGGGCGGAGAGGCTCACCAGCTGCAGCAGCAGCGGGGACAGGATGTCGTCCAGAGCCCGGGAGCCAACCGTCGAGTGCAGGTTGTCAAAGGTCTTCGCTGCGGCCACGCGCACCTCCTTCAGGGGATCGCACAGGGCTCTCCTGCAAGGCAAGAACAGGGAGAGAGCGCGGGGGGTCTTGTTTTGGTTCCCACAGTGATGGTTCCCACAAAACAACACAGCGCGCAAAAGAACAGGACGACAGAAAGAGGGACAACGCGAAGAGCCGACTCACGACGAGTACTCATTGGGAAACGCTTTTTCCTGTGATTTTTTTGTCTTTTTAGCGCATTATTGTATGCACAGCAGCATCAGCCTTTTCTTGACCTTCTGCGCATGTGCGCACTTGCGTTAATCTAGTCTTTGCGTTTCCCAATAAACAGTAGTTACTGAATCAGCGCTTGTGTTATGCTTCTTCCTACCAGCCTGTTCTTTTGCACGCTGTGTTGTTTTCCCACGATTATTTACCAACTCGCCCAACTTTTAGTGTTATCCCACGAAAAAAACAGGCGTCCTGAGTAAATGAGACAAGCGAAATTTTCATGGCCCCTAATGTCCTATATTGGAGAATTTAGCCAAGTTCCTGATAACTTTACATGTCAAAGGAGCTTCTATTTTTGCTACATTGGCTTCGACTAATCACCGATAGAGAGGCGTACCTGCCAACGTGCAGAATTTCTGAAAATGAAAAGGAAGCAGCGCGAAGTATTTTCACCTAGCAATTTACAACGGTGGTTACCGAACAATTAAGAAACCTTGACAAGGAAAGGGAGAGGTACAAATGAAACGAGCGAAATTCTCATGGCCCATAGTGTCCCTTTATTGGCGGCGTAGCTTCCGTTAGAGTAGTTGCAGCAACACAAGACAGCGGTGCACCACAAAGGCAGCGAACCAATGGAGAACATGGGTCCTGTTTGCAATAAAAAAATTGTACGGAACACAGGAGTTCTTTGGTGAACTCCTGTAGTAGACAGTGCCACCTATAATTTTTTAACCACCGGGTTTCAATTCCCGGAGCTATTTAAGGCGCTTTATAAAACTTCATACCACACAACTGAGAAAGAAGGCTATCTACGACATTAAATAAAAATACACTGAAGCAGACAAAACTCGTGAAACCAACCAGTGAGCAGTGCCTGTTAGCGGTGTCGCTCACCATAAAAGTTTCTTCATCAAAAATCTTATCGCAAAATGGACCCCCGAACCAGCCCCGGCAATTGCCATTTCTGCTGTGCCCTGCCCCTCCTGCTTGCTTTAGTGACGGCCAGGTGCCCCTTTCGCACACTCTGGCCGGCCAGACTTCGAATCGCGAGACATCCACGACTTGCCTGACGGTGGGCACGAGGCTGTCGAGGAAGGTGAGCACCATGTCACGCGAGGTGGAGGCCAGGATCTCACTCAGGCCCACGCACACGCCCTGCCGCTGGTCTGACAGCTCAGAGTCCAGCCCTTGCTCCAGGATCGGCACGATCTCCGGCAGCACCCGCTCGCCCAGCTTTCGCACCAGGTCGCCCAGGGTACGCGCCGCCACCTGTAAACAGGGAGGGAGAGAGGGAGTTTGATGATTTGATTGTAGGGTTTAACGCGCCGACGCAACGCAGGCGATGAGGCGCGCCGTAGTGGAGGGCTCCGGATTAATTTTGACCACCTGGGGATCTTTAACGTGCGCCGAAATCTCGTACACACGGGCGTTTTTGTTTTTCGCCTCCATCAGAAAAGCGGCCGCCGCGGCCGGGAATCGAACCCGCGACCTCGTGCTCAGCAGCGCAGGAGAGAGGGAGTGGTCGCAGAACGTCGGCCGCCTGGTCGCCTCGTCCACAGGGCCAGAGCTCAGATTGCGGAGGCAAACTTGCACATGCGTTTTTTCACGCCTGCGTCCGCAATCGCACGCAGGCGGCGGCGGTGGCTTCTGCCTTGGCCAGAAACCAACTCGTGGCGCGCAGCAGTGGGAGGAGCCTAACGACTTTCGCCAATAGGGATGCGCGCACCCTATAACAGGAGCTTCGAAGCGCTCAAGGATGGTGGCTGGCCCCACCAGGGACGATTAGGCTTACCACCATGAGTGATATTTGATGGGCGCTTTCCTGAGTGGCCTGGATGCTGTTTTGCAGTGCAAATTCTGCCCACATTACCAGCTTCTTGCCCGCATGAGCAACTTCATTTGCCCCCCGTGTAGCGTTTCAGCGAGCGGTTGGAAGCGGTCACTGGAGCTATCCGCATCGAGCGGGTGATCTCCATAGCTGCATCAGCGTGCCTGTGGCTCATGAGGCACGTTTTTGCGTGTAGAAAACGCTCCATGCGGTTCACGCTGATGTCCGTGTTGACGATTAAGCTCCAACCGAAACAGAAACGGTGCACCAGCCGTGTATGTGCACCACAATTTTGCTTGTAGGAACCGCTTCACACGGTTAACACTTCATTTTAACCGTGAATTTCAATGTGGCGAAATTTCAACATAATTACAAATTACAGGAGAGGAAGGCGACGCAACCGCGCGCGCCGTGTGCATGGGGTTCTTCTCGGGCTCACCGCGGATAGTCCGCGGATTCCCCGAAGCCATAGGGATACGTGGGAAAATCGAACGTCGAACTGCTTCTCGGGGAGCCCGCGGTGAGTCCAACACTGTTAATCGAAGGGCCCCATTGTCTGCATGCCGTGCGCAGCGAGAGGAGGGTGGGGGCTTCGCGGGCGCAGCGTCCGCATGGCGCGCCAGCCAGCCTCGCGCGCGTGGCGGGAGTTTTGAACTGCTAATACAGTTGCCGCGTCACGCACTGTCTCAAATCCGCGTTGCGCACTGTTGTAAAATTAGCTCAAAATTTGATTTCTCAACGAAATTTGTTCGTTATATCCCGTAACGGGGAAATTTTACCTCGTTAAAACGAGGTTTTAAATACATTGGTTTCTATGGGGACTTTCAAGGGGAATTACGATTTGCTCGTTATATCCATTATTTCGTTATAGCCCGTCTCGTTATAACGAGGTTTAACTGTAATTAGAAATCTTTCTTGATTGTTCTTGAGAACACTGGAAAAAAAACTAATCAATAAAAAATACAAGCAAAACATGAATAGATACTAGAAGTTGTGTAGAAGGTTGTATGGGAAGCAGTTTTTTTGTTTTACAATCACATACAAGTTTCTATCAATTCTTACTTTTAGGTTCGAAGTACTGCTGCTAACCAATTAAAAATAATGCTAATTAAACAATTACTGAAACACAAAATGCAAAATCTGCTTCCCATACCACATGGTTTAAACATTCAGCTTCCTGCTGAAAGAAAAATTATCATTCTAGCTGCACTACGTGCTGAGGTATGCCTCTCGAGAAGTTCCTATACGTCAAAAATATGCATTTTGAGAAAATGGCAAAAAACGTAGCGGTGCTATGTTTAATGCAAACAGTAGAAGGTGGAGTACTTTTTTTGCACGAAACAACTAGTAGGCCCCCGCAGCATAGTCATCTTGACTGCTGGCACCACCCAGGTGCCTCTTCTTGAGGGTCCGCTGCACATTTTCTGCGGATGTCCGCCTGCGGGAAGAGTCCTTGGTTCGCCGGCGGTCCTTTTCGGCCATGCGTGTGCTGCTTAGTGCGCCAACGGTCATGTTGAGCTCCTGCAGTATCTTTGATGATGCCAACTGGCTTCCGGCATTGAATCGCATCACAGCCTCTGCGACCGCAGCTTCCACACTGTGAAGCGATGCGTGGCGCTCCTTGGGAGCCAGCGACCATATCACTGAGTGAAGACTCTCATTGCTGTTTTGCGTCTTGCCGCGCTGGCACCGCTCAAGCAGCTTGTGGTCCGCCAGCCGTTCATACACAGGAAGCAAGGCCTCGCAGGCGTGGGGGGGCAGGTTGTAGCGGTGCTTGGGGGCTGGCTCCCCTTTGGCCTTGGCAGCGTTATGGCGGCACCACGAGTCAGGACCAGTGGGGCAGAGGCTGTGGTTCGACACTGCATCATTGGATGTCACGTGATAGTACGTGGCCATCACAGCCTTGTGCATGGCTGGCACGTCCCCTTTGTGGGACTTGATAGCCCAGCCATAGTAGGACGTCAGCTTGTTGATCAGGTCGCCAGTCAGCCGCCCCCTACCCATGAGGCTCTCTGAGCCAGCTGGCCTCTGCTTTGGGAGGTTGCGCAGTTGAGTGCCCATTCTCTTCTGCACGTGGTTCACGCACTCCTCTTTGAGGATCTTAATGAAACCATAAACATCTGCATCCCTCAAAGCGAGGTAGGTGCGGCAGTCACCATCCGAAACCACTGTGGTGTACCTGAGCTTATGACGCTCCCACGACCTCTGAAAGAGAATGAGGGCAGCCTCCACTTCCATTTCCCCAGCTTTTTTGGTGGTGTTTCTCTGGCAGAGGTGCTTCGCCTTCCACTCTTCGTAGGCAGGGTCACTCTCTTTGGGCGCCCGCTCGCAGCCGGCGCAAAAATTGGAGAGCACGACATAATCGAGCACGAGCCCCGTGAATAACTCGATGACCGTGCCGACTCCGATGTGCGACGAGTGTCCCCTCGTCATCCAGGAGCCGTCGTACGACACGGCGATGTTGCCCGGGTTTGCAAGGTCGAGCTCAGCGTACAGTTGCCGAACTGATCGTGCGCAATCTGCAGTCACCTTCCGCGATGCGCGAACAGCTGCGGGCGTCAGTTTAGTCTTCACGTAGCTCTGCCACGTTTTGTTGTGCAGGCCGCGTGAATAAATGTTATCGACGAAAACACGTCGTTGAACGCCGTTTGCTGCTTTCCAGTCGACTGCATGGCGCGCGCGCCCAAAACATTGATGGCAAACGGCTTCACCTTGCTCTCGCCGTCAACGCGCGGCGAGCTCCATGCCGTCGACACGTCGCCGCAGTTCGCGCACTTGAGCACTAGCTTTACGGCGAGGCCGTACTCCCTGTCCTCCTTGCCGATTTCCACATCACTGGAGCACAACTTGCATTTCACTGCGCGCATCAGTTCGTTCAGCTGGGTCAAACTGACGATCACGAACCTTGTTTCGTCCAGCGGCGTGGCTGCGGCGTTGTCAGGGTCGCCCAACAGGCTGCACTTCCGTTGTGTAGCTCCAGTTGAAGAAAGCTCGTGCAGCTTGTTTTCCGCGTTTTGACGCACCTCTGCCACTTGTAACGGGTGCAACATTGCTGTATCGAGACGGATGCGGCTGCTGCCGGAGGCGTTATGAGCGGTCGGCGGAGGCGCTAGGCCTACGTTGACAAGCGCGTCGTCGCCAACCACGGAAGGTCGGTCGCTATCTCCTTCATCGCTCCTCGCTGGTGTGGAGCGGCCTCTGAGATTCTCGGGGTTGGATTTCTTTCTCTTTTTGCCATACGGGTTCTTCGTGCGGGATTTTCTTCCGGCCTTCCACATCGCAAACGTCGTAGTCAGAGCCCGAGCAATATGGCGCCTGATTGTGCCGACAACGGAGCAGACGACAGACGCCGCCTTCGGCCAATCGCATCGCGCTGTCTAGTCACGTGCGCTCGCCGGCGAATAGGAATGCGCATTTTTGCTTTTTTTGGCGCGTGTTTCCCACTCTACGACTGAGCGGGCAGGAACCGCAGTGGCGGGAAATTGAAGACCGAAGTTCGCTCTTTCAAACGAGACCGAGATCGCTGCGATACCGCCCGTTGCGCAGCAGTGAGAAATTATAGAAAAATAGTTATTTTGGCGTCGGAATCTCGAAGAATCGGCCTTGTAGGGCTTTTATAAGTTGCTGTTACTGCTCAAGTACCGACTTTTCGGAGGAAAAACTTCGCAAACTGGGAGAAAAAGACCTGAACATTTCAAAAATGATGGTTATGAAAAGTGCATTTTTTGGCACTTTTTCGGTCCCAAAGACCCGTGTGCACCCTTAATTAGAGAGGCCTTTGCCCTGCAGTGGGCGTAGATAGGCTGGTGATGGTGGTGATGATGAAAAAGAAGGTGTGCCGAAAAGGGCGAGCGAGAGGAGAGGAGCCCCCCTTATTAACTGACCTGTTGCTTGTCGTAGCTGCTGCTGGCCAGGAAGCCGAGCAGGAGGGAGAAGAGGGTGGGCAGGATCTCGCGCAGGGTGCGGGGCGTGTTGGTCACCACCACTTTCCAGACGTGCAGCGAGGCCTGGCGCACCATCAGCGACGTGTCCAGCCGGCCCATGTACAGCCCCGCCAGCACCCGGTTGCGCCGCTCCTCCCCCAGGGCGATCAGGATCGCCTGCGTGCGTGCGTTCGCTCGTTCCTTCCTTCGTTCACACGAAAAGGCTTTCCTGTACTAGCGGGCAGGTCACACTTCTCACATACCCGGTGGCACTCAAAAACTTCCCATCACTACACAAGTGTGCTTACGTTTGTCTCCTGTCAGGGACGTTGATGTAGTTTGCAAGGCTGTTGTTTAGACAATAGTCACTGCGTTAAAGCAATGCTGGAAGCAACCTGATGTTGATGCAATTCCTACGATAAGGTGGTCCCAATGTCAGAGCATTCTGTCCATCAAGTTGCTCAATAAGAAGCCTCTGCGATATCTTCATCTATGCTGCATGCCATGCAAATGATATCTTTTTCTTCTTCTTCTTCTTTTTTTTTTTTACTGAAGATTTCTTTTACCTACATTTGGTTTTTACTTCTCACACCTCCTGCATATACTGTCACGCTTTTTATCAATAAACTTCACTTGCAAGTTTGTGTGGGTTAGTCTCTGCTTCCTCTGCTCCTGCCAAAGTTTGCAGCTTTCCCCATGTTAGTGTCATGCTTATATCGCCCAATTGTCCCAAACCCTGGGTGAAGGAAAAAAGTAAACCAAGCCCTCACCTTATGAGACTGTTCTGTGCCAAAGTTGTCATCTTCGTGGGCAGTTTCGGTGGACATCTTCCCCGTAACACCTGGCGAGGGGAAGAAATCGCAAACACCAGTCTACTTGTGTTGAAGACACCCTGTACGCAGGGTGCAGTAAAATCTCTATGATACAAATCTCGCGGGACCGTGAGAAATATTCGTATCATCCGAAATTCGTATGAATCAAAACAGACCAAAAAACTGAGCACTCAAAAAGTTTTCGTTTATTTCGTGTGAAGAAATCCGTGACGTTTTCTGCTTTTTTTTTAAACCTCCATGTCGTCGAGCGGTCCTTTCTGGAATTTCATTTCCTCACTGGCGGTGCCCAAGCTCACTCACTACAGGAGCATTTTTGCACGCAATTATTGCGCGTTGGCGTTCCGCGCGCGACATTTTCACACCCGCGTCGGCGATTCCGCGCCCGCCGTTGCCTGTGCTCGGTCAGAAAATGACACACTATGCGCGTGGCAGAGGGAGGAGCCTGACAACTTACGCCAATGGGATGGCGTGCGCCTCATGGCGCTCGAGACAGCCGGCTGGCTCTGCCGGAGATGGTTAGGCTTAGCACCCCGGCAGATATTTGTTTTGTAGCACCATATTTGTTTTGTAGCAGATGAAGTTGGTCGGCAAAAGCACCAATTTCGCCCACATTATTAGCTCATTTACCGCACAAAAAACTTCGTGTGTGCTTTCAGCGGAATTTTAAAAAGCAGTTAGAAGCGGTCGCTCGAGCACCCCGCACCACTTCGCGACTGAAGCCGCCACCATGTTGCCACAGCCGGCCACGCCCCATGCAGCGTGCGGGGGGTTTCGCGACCAACGCGCCTGTGGAGTGCGCGGTGCATTTTTGCGAGCAGAAAACAACAGCCCGGCCGTTTCTGGAGAAAGAACAACAAAGAGGGGAGAGCCCCTATGTCGCCGTAGCTTGCTCGCTCGGCAGTCGGGCGCTCGCCGGCTCGCTTGTATCATCCGCTGGGCCGCGCAGGTCCGTTCGTAAGAGCCGACATTTTTCCCATTGCAAACAATGAAATTTCGCCGGGACTTATTAGAAATTCGCATCTTCCCGAAATCCGCATCACCCAGAATCGTATCATCAAGATTCTACTGTATTTCAACAGCACCATCTCCTGGGAAGGGCTACAAGTTGGTCGGCAAAAAAGCTCTTCCCGCAAATCGAAACTTTACTCCAAACAGGGGAGCTGCTACAGCGCTTGCTGACTGTAAAGCGCTTTTCTTTTTTCGCTTTTCAGAGAAGATGTGACAAAAGCGATTCGAACTTCAAGGGAGCTCTTGGGCGGAACAAGCTGCGAATCGATTCCAAGTACCTTAGCCGTACGCATAAGTTGAGACTCACACGCTGAATTTAGAAACAGTTTCCTCAGAATATTCACAGCCAGATCCTTGGCAAAAGGGATTGGTTACTACTACCAAAACCAATATCATTTCCAAAGGCAAGAGCCTGAGTTAGTGTACATCTTTCTCGTTGTTGTACAGGGGTGGAGGAGCTATGAGTGGTCCCTGTCCCGCGATCAAGGAAGAAGAGACCATGCTCACTGCGGTGCTTGATGCAAATCTAACAGCACTGAGAATGAGGACCCTTCCAGGGGTCTCTGAACAGTGCACCCATCGATGAATGAGAAGGAGGGGGAGATCTTGCACACCCACCGGAGATCTTGTACAGCAGGTCGCCCAGCAGCTGGACGGAGCTGTACCGGATTCGCCAGTTGTCGTCAAAGAGGCCCCTCTCCAGTTGGGGCAGCAGCAGGGTCATGGCCGTCTCCGCATACATGTTCACCATGCGCTGGCCTGCCCGCAGCGCCGTCTCCCGCACGTACTCATTCTCGTCCGCCAGGGCCTGCAGGTAGGGGGCAGCACCACAGAGTTTTGCACTAATAGTAAGTGCCTTCGTTGGCACCGCCAAAGCTCGTTTCTCTCTCCCAGCTTGGTGGCTTCAGACTTAATCTCACCCACTTCGGCTCGCGCATAACGAGACAACTGGGTAGTACTTTGCAGGGCACAGACTTTCGTACTAACACATACCAGAGAAAAATCTGTCACCACAATCAAACACCAACCTGGGAGCCAGCATAGCACCAAGCAGCTTTCCTTTCCTACTTGGCTTGGCTAGCTACACAGCTTCTTCTCGCTCTTTGAACCAATAACATTGTTTTTCTTGTTTGTCTCGTATGAAGCTTCTAAGTAATTCCTAACAAATACATCTTTTGGAGCTCCACATTTTTGTTAATAAAGCAAATTTGAATAATCTTTAACAATAATATTGTGTTTTTGTGCAGCCACAGGAAACTTTTGAGCTTGTTGGTGAGACACGCCGAAGACATGTGGAACATTCCTACCAGGCACGTGACGGCACGCCTGATGAAATACGGCTCGCCTAGGCCCTAGTGCCAGATAACCCTCTAGTATACATTAGTGTAAAACTTTGTGCCACACACCCAGCACACCCAAGAGCACTCTGGAGTCACTAGGCAAGTCTCCACGCAGCCGTCTTAGTCTGCTGGATGGGCTCCTCTAACAAACTAACACATCTCCTCAAGCATAAGCAACAACACCTCCTCTAAAGGGCACCTACAACATGCGTGTATTATTGCCATAAGTCACATTGCCATATGGATGAGGCTGTCAGGGTGGCAGTGGGCAAGAAGGGCCTCACTGAAGCAGCATCGCATCTTGTTGTTTAGAGGATAAGCCCATCATGGTTCTTGCACAATGTCTGGCCATGAGTGCAGCTACGGCAAAGCTCTAAGCAGCAGACGTAATGCATCTGTCATTTGGCCATGCAATATGACACCGCCCACAATCTCCAACTCTCACATCGTCACACGAGGTCAGTTTGTTGGTGTCTCAGTTTCCCGCACTACGTTTGGGCACTCTTTAAAATTTGAGGGTGCAATCCTACAGAGAGTAAAAAACGTAATACTCTGAGAGACCAGCAAAGTCAACCGGCCAGCAAGAGAAAGCAAGGCTTTCCTGGAAAATTAGAGCGTCAGGAACGAACAAATTATGATGATGCTTTGAAGGAATTACGAAAATAGCATACATACATCCCCATTTTATTTGAACAAAAAAAAAAAAAAAAAAAAAAGCTTTTGATAACTCGTCCAGCTCCACCCAGCACCTGAAAGCTTATGTTCTCAGTCAGAAAATGTAAATAATATTAAAAAAATTTCCATTTTTTCCACTAAAAAATGTCAGCAGTGACATCAGTAAATACAGAAAAGAATAATATACAGAAAATAGAGTAACTAAGTGCATTGTCCTCATGCTAGTATTCAACTGGTGCATTTAAACAGTACCAGAGATGTCACTGCAATCGCAAAACCCAATTTCTTGGTCGTATAGCTTTTGTTGGTGGCCAGCAATTGCCTGAATTAGTCACCCTGACATTACGCAAGGGCAGTGAAACTGCTTGGTTGTTTAGAGTTGGCAGTAAAATTGGCACGATTTGCATCCCGAGTGATTGATTGTAGGGTTTAACGCGGCGACGCAACGCAGGCGATGAGGCGCGCCGTAGTGGAGCGCTCCGGATTAATTTTGACCACCTGGGGATTTTTAACGTGCGCCGAAATCTCGTACACACGGGCGTTTTTGCTTTTCGCCACCATCAGAAAAGCGGCCGCGGCGGCCGGGAATCGAACCCGTGACCTCGTGCTCAGCAGCGCAACGCCTTAGCCACTGAGCCACCGTGGCGGGTCGATTTGCATCCTGCCACAACAATCCTTTCAATAGCCAAACTTGTACGCCTTATCTATATCATACGGTGAAATCCCGTTACAAGGGACACTTGAAAATGGTTTGGTTGGTTTTTCTATGTTCCCCATGTTAGCAAAATCACATACAAGAGACATGCTCCGTTACTAAGGGCAACTGTTTTAGCTCCTTAGAGTAAATTATTCTCTATTTGGAAGAGACATGATGCAAGAGGGGCCTTATATGGAAGACCTAGTGGAAAACTGGGTTGAGGATGAAGCTTGGCCTGAATCCAAGGGACCGCAGCAGTTCCAGAACCTTCTGAGAAGCTTGCGTCAGTGTAAGTGGACCTCGAGTGCTCCATCAAGATTACGGATCATGTGATCCTTGTGCAAGTAAACAATGCCCTAGAGGATGAACTAGAGGAGGAGGAGGAGGAAGACGGCAAGGATAAAAAGGCCCACACTGCTGGCAGTTGAGGCTGACAAACATCCCAGAGCAGTTCAACGGTATTTTGAGCAGCAGGAAGGTTTGCAAAGAGAAGTGCTTTACCTCCAGAAGTTGGGAAGGAAGCTAATACAGTCTGCAGTCACTAAAACTGCTTTGAATGACTTTTTAGGCCATGCTGAGCGATTTTCTACTGATACGTTTACCGTATTTATTCGAATCTAAGCCGATAGTTTTTTCGAAATACTGATATATCAAACTCCAGGGTCGGCTTGGATTCGAGGATTTTGAAATACGCGCCAATTTTCAAGTGAAGTGGCGCGCAGCTAGCGCCACCCAGAAAAGGAAGTACAGTGGAATCTCGGTCATACGAATCTCAAGGGGCGGCAAAAATATTCGTATCACCCGAAAATTCGTATCATCAGAAAACGAGAAAAAATGGAAATGTACTGCGCATGCGACAGGCAGCGGCAATATGGCGTCGGCTCTTGCCGCGAAGAGGTGCAGGTAGCTTCAGCAACCGCTTCTAACCTTTTGTTAAAACGGAGCTCAATGTGTAAATTAAATTGCTCATGCGGGAAAGGAGCTGACAGTATGGGAGAAGCCATCTACGCCAAATATCCACCGTGGAGGTGGCCCAGCCAGCTGCTGCTAGCGCTCCGAAATTGCCGCAATCACAATGAGGCGCGCGTCTCCCTATTGGCGCAAGTCGTGAGGCTCCTCCCAATGCAGTTAGCGGTAACCGAGGCAGAGGCTGGCGCCTGCAGGCGCCTGGGTGCCGGGCTGAATCGTCAGCGCGGGCGTCAAAAGAACGCGCGGTCATCGCCGACGCGACGCGCGCACACGAACTCAAGCCTGAACCGCATGCCATTCGGGCGCGTCGGCGTTTGCGCGCGCGTTCTTTTGACGCCCGCGCTGACGATTTCGCCCCCATGTCAGATTTTACCTCGCTCGTAAAATGACGCGCGACGCGCGCGGCAGTGGGAGGAGCCTGCCGACTTGCGCCAACGGGGAGGCACGCTCTTCATGGCGGCAGTTTGAAAGCGCTCCGGACAGCCCGCTGGCTCCGCCGGAGATGTTTAGGCTTACCACGGTGGCGGATATTTGATAGGCACTTTCCCTAGCCGCGCGGACGATGCTTTACAGTGTCGTTTTCGGGCTCATCAGCTCCCTTACTTCATAAGCAACTTCTTTTGTTCTTTAAAGAGCGGTCAGAAGCGGTCGGTCGAGCCACCCGCCCTACTTCGCGGCCGTTGACGCCGCCATGTTGCCGCGACTTACCGCGCCGCGCGCCGCTTGCGGGTGGTATTCGCGGTGGCGTCAGCGCGCCTGTGGCTTGCGCGGCGCGTTTTCGTGAGCAGAAAACGCTCCATGCAGTTCACGCTTAATGATTTTGTGCCTGCGTGCGACCAAGGCCACACGGCCGCACAAACACTCCCGCCTCCCGTCCACGCCGCAGTCATCTGCTCGCGGCTCGCGTGTTCGTATCACCCGCACCGGGTGATAAATGCGAACGGATCATCCGAATTTTTTTACATTGCGTACAATGCATTTTGGCCGGGGAATTTAGAAAATTCGTATCACAACGAAATTCGTATCAACCGAATTCGTATCACCGAGATTCCACTGTATTGTAGCCATTACTAGACGAGCCAGTAGCCACTTAAGGGCCATAGGCCGCCATTTTGAATTGTGCGGACAGTGGCCTGCGTAAATCCTCCCTGTTCTGTGCCTGCGTGCGGTGTGGCGTTTGGTTTTGACAGCGCAAAAAGAATCGGTGCCGTTATAGTGCCGCTTTTAAAAGAAAAGTTGTTTTAGCTGCGGAGTTGTCGTCGAACGTTCAAGCCGGGCGGGACTTCGGCGTAGATGAAAAAAATGTCCGTCGTTGGAGGACGCAACGGGAGAGGATATTTGCGTGCGCCGCAACGAGGTTGGCAATCACCGGACCACGAGAATGCCGTCACCATGAAATGGAGATGGCATTGGCTGACTTCGTTCAGACGCAGCGAGCAGCTGCCCTTCCAGTAACGACGGAAGTGCTCCAGGCAAAAGCAAGGCAGCTTTTAAGGGAAGGAGGCTTATCGCGGGCACACTTCAAAGCCAGTCGGGGCTGGCTACAGAAATTCATGAAGCACTTCGGCTTTAGCCTCCGTCGTCGAACCTCAATCGCCCAGAAGTTGCCCGGTGATTTTGAAGAGAAACTGATTGAGTTCCAGCACCGCATCTTCATGTTCAATAAACGTGTTTTCTTTTTGTGAACGCTGACCTCGCCTTTTCGGCCTACATTCGAGGCAAGTTTTTTTTTTTTTTCGCGCCTTCGGACTTTCGGGGGTCGGCTTAGAATCGGGGCCGGCCTAGATTCGAATAAATACGGTAAGTGCAATTTGATGCTCCTTTGCACTGAAGTGACGTAGTTTGACTCCTCGGTGCATTTAGAATTTTTGGTTACGAGAGACCTCGGTTACAAAAGACAATTCCCCCGGGATGCCTCGAGTGTCCCTGGTAACGATGCTTTACTGCTCCTTTCAGACTGTGGTTAAGAGATCTCCCTGGACACGCAAGCGATCCCCGTCACAGGAGAGCAGCCACCCACCTTGAGAATGGGGTTGATGATCTGCGAGATGTAGGGGGTGAACTCCTTCTGGAAGACGCTGGGCAGGTAGATGAACATCATGACGTAGCCGTCTTTGACATGGGGTGCAATGTCCGTTCGCTCAGCCGTCGCAATGATCTCGGGCATCAGAGTCTGCAGCTTCTCCACACCCAGGCCGCCCAGCACCTCGCTCAGGCCTGCAGTGCACAAGGAGCAAAAGGACAAAACTGGAATGAGCAGAGGACGAACGAGGAGGTTTGTGCAATGAATTTTGAAGTGGATGTGAAGACAAAATACGACTTCGTACGATTTTAAAGAACTAGCTTTTCGCGACTCACTCAGCTTCGTTCTAGCCATGAAAGGTGTTTTTTCAAGCAAAAAAAAATGCATGAAGGGGGGACACGGCTCTTAAAACGATTTCTTTTAATTGTTAAGTAAACTCTGCGAAACTTGTCAGCCTTGCTGCTTCTTTTCCCCCGATTTCAAATATGGCATTATTTTTTTAGCAAATCAGTTAGTTCCCCAGATAATTACAGACAATTAGTCATTTTTGGAGGAACAATAGACAAAACAGTGTTGGCCATAACACTGTAATATTTACATTTTCCAATACTATGAACCCTGGTGAGTGCAATCAGACAATCGTTTTCTTTTTTTTTTTTTTTGGTGCACTGCTTGGAACTAATTTTACAGCTCATTAAACTTTGGTGTTTGAAATGGGCATTTAAAATGGTTCGTTGCCACTGGTGCCACCAAGGTTAAATGATTTGTAAAATTAGTTCCAAGCGGTGCATCAAAAACCGCATCTCTTATTCCACTCACCAGGGTTCATACTATTGGAAAATATAAATATTACAGTTCATGACTAACACAGTGTTTTGTCTATTGTTCCTCCAAAAATGACTAATTATGTCTAATTACCTTGGTAACTAATTGACACACTAAAAAAAATGGTGGCATATTTGAAGTCAGTGAAGGAAAAGCAGCAAGACTGACAAGTTTCACAGAGTTTGCCTAGAAATTAAAGGAAGCTGTTTTAAGACCAGAGGCCCCACTACCATCGTCCAGTCATTTCTTGCTGGTCGCTTAGGTCAGAAGCCGCCAATCACACAAACAAGATTCTGTGACGTCATAGAGAAATCGCCGGAATGTGGCTGCGGAGCTTGCCACTGCTTCACCTGTTTCCAATAATATCTCGATTTTTTTCTTAATTTGCGACAAAATCAGTACTATTGTTATCAGGTCTTTTAAATGAACCAAGCTGATATTTTGGCAGTTTGAAGAGGTCATCAGCCCCTGTCTTCGGCTCAAAAGTAATGGGGCGAATGTGTTTGCGCCTGCATTGCCTGGGAACTGCTGGAGCAAACAAGTTCCCTCAATGCAGAAGAAACTTGGGAAATCTTCCCCACACAAAACTGGGACGGGCGAGATTGAGGTACCACGCCCTAGCTCAATAAGAAGTCGCGGCACGCATTTCAGGCTGCTCCTAAATGTGTACATCGTTTCAGTACCCTACACAGACTAGTGTCCATAGGCAGAGATAGGCAGAGTTCTTCAATGTACAGTAGACTCTCGATAAACGGAACTTCAAGGAACCGAAAAAATTAGTTCCGTTTAACAGGAGTTCCGTTTACTGAGGGAGATGTGTGAAAGTGCAAATTTATGTACACATACACTCAATACCATTTCATGGAACTCTAAGCACTAGAAGGTGAATGTAGCTAATGGTTTTTCAGAAAGCAAGAAAACTACAAAAGGTTTAGGCGCAGCATTCACAAAGTTGATTTGGCAACAAAAAGTCGCTGTGCACTACAAAAAGGCATCAATTATTTTTGTTTGAGTCCTTGCAACTACATCTTCACGGAGGCTAGAGGCCTCAACTTCGCGAGTGCTTACGAGCCACCGAATTTAGAAGACGGAAACCCGGTAATAGCATTACGATGGCATGAACGAGGCGGCAGGAGCTGAGCCCTGTAACCTCGGCGTCTTGAATCGAGACCGAACAACTGGAACAAGAACTGCGATGTTGCATGCATTGCACTAACACGACTGACCACTAACGAGACCAGGCTTACGAGGCCAACGAGACTTAAAAAAAAAAAAGAAAAAAAGTGGAGAAAGAAAAAAGCGAAACAGCCGGAACCGTAAAAAGCTGATTCTCATGCCAATGTGTTCCACAAGAAGTTCTATTTCTGCTTCCGTTTACACGGTGATGCGGAAATTTTAGTTTTGATTACCAAGAGTTTTTTTACATTATCTGAATACAAAACCAACCAACTTACAGGCTACTGTTCCGTTTAAGCGGTGATTCCGTTTAAGCGATTTCCGTTTATCGAGATTCTCCTGTATACCAGTTGCGAAACTCCGCTCCAGAGTCGGGGCGGCGCGGGCCTCCCTGCTTTGATGAAGCTAAAGGGCCAGTGTGCTGGTGTAGCACTTGGGGGACAGGAAGAGCACCTTGCTAATTGTTTGCCCTTACTAACCCTTTTGCTATCAGTAACGTACCGGTACGTTTTTGCATTTCCCCTCCACAGTGTCACTGACATACCGGTACGTTCTAGATTGTGCATTAAAAAATCCGTGCCATAGCGCACAGCTGGCACGCCTGGACTGTTCGCGCCATCTGTCAAATCTTCCTAGTAGCTCATATTTTCCACCCGCAAGCTCTCTTAAGACAGTATATTGAAGAGTGCGGAGTGACTGCACCCACCCTTTGTTACTGGCGGGCATGGTCACTCTGCATGCTGTACTCTGCGGAATGAGTGACCATGCGGCACGCGTGTGATCCCGTACGAGTGCAAGGGTTGTTGTCCCATCCACAACAAGTTTCGAGTTTTTTTTTTTTTTTCCTCCCTGTTCCCGCATCTGCTACGGCGCGGCGTGCCAGGTTAGCCCAGCGCGCTGTTCCCTCTCCAACAGACTGAAACATAACTCAACCACGGCTTTCGCTCGCTCATTTCTGTGTGTTGTGTGGGTTGCTGAAAGTGCTCCCTTCATGCGTGCGCCGGCTTTCGGATGGCTGACAGTGCGGGGCCTTTGACTGCGGACAAGAGCCGAAGGCCCCACACCGAATCCGATTCCAATTCGAATATGAGCCGAGCTCAGATTAGCGTCCTGAGAGTTTCTCATCCGAGGAAGGGGTGCGAGTTCCACAGCATCAGATTCTGATGTTGAAACGGTGGGGTCGTCGTCCCAGAAGCACGCACGGCAAACTGGAAATATCCGGAGAAAGGCAATTTCTCACCCACGCTCTTTCCTTTCGAAGCATTACGTTCGGGATAATATCATAGCCAAATAAATCACTATGCTGCGTCTATGATATTCCAGAAACCAAGCCGACACTGGGGTTGCGTCATGGCCAGAAACACCTGACAGCGAAAGGGTTAACACAACTTAATAAAACAAAGCTTGCTTGTCAAATTACGATACATTTAATTAGGTACTGCTCACTTAAGTTTTCACAGTTTTTCCTTTTATGACTTACGGCAGCAGCCGCAAGCACTCGAGTACCATTCCAACTTTCTGCCACCGACAGATGGCAGGCTAGTCAACGTGCCCTGTAATTGTCCCTGTTCGCTGCCAGCGAAGGGGACCAACCACAGACCAGCTTTCGATACACCGGGCCTACAGGGACTTTCACAAGCGGTGCATATTGATTAGTGCGGAAAGTTGGGCAAGTTGGTACCGGGATAACTGGGACACGTTTTCTAGCGCAAAAAAGACGGGGGAACTTAGAGAAGAATACGAACGGGACAAATGCTAGACATCAACTGAAAGTACAAAACACTAAACCATGAAAACACCGGGCCCCCCAAGAAACGACGGGGCATATTGAAGTGACTCTGCCCATCAGGAGCTGCGGTCACCTTGTGCGGCTCCCGAGCGGTCGACCGGTGAAGACTCGGAGGTGAGTGTCTGCATGAGCCAGGGGATGAGGTCCTCAAAGCACGTCTCGCCCATGCCCTTGATCATGGCGCCGAGGGCACGCGACGACACACTTCGAACCTGCAAGGCGTGTGAGCACCGGCACTTGTCTTGTGTCCTGCTGCACCGATTCTCTTACTGCATTCACCAGGTTTCATAGTATTGGAAAATATAAATATCACAGTTCTCTGACTAACACTGTTTTGTCTATTGTTCCTCCAAAAATGGCTAATTATCTCTAATTATCAAGGGAACTAATTGGGAAAGTGAAAAAATGATGGCATATTCGAAACCAGAGGGAAAAAAGCAGCAAGACTGGCAAGTTCCATAGAGCTTACTTAGAAATTAAAAAGAATAGTTTTAACAGCCATGTGCCCCCGGTCTGCACAAGAAGACCCTGGTCTGCATGAGAAAAAAAAAAAAAAGACGATCCCGGTCTGCACGAGAAAGAGGCTCTAAGAAAAGGCAGCAAGGTTACAACTGGCTTTGCTACACAAAGCAAAATGTTAGCACCACAGAACCTGCAGCCTTTGCCTTGCACCACCATTTCCAAAAATGGAACTTTTTGAAGAGCATTAAGCACTAAGGGGTTCTAAAGAAAACCACTCCTTTGCTTCCATTCCATTTCTGTATTTCACTGACCGGTTGAAAACAGCACATAAAAACTGCATTAAAACAGAAAGACAGAGAGCCAACCCATGAGAGCAGTATGAGATTCGGAGAGTCCCGGCCCTTACCTCTGGTACAGGATCCAAAAGTGACTGTTTCAGGCCCGGTATAATAGCCGGGAGGTAAGGGGCCAAGTCCTGAAAGCAGAAGGATCACACGTTCCGGGGCTCAGTCAGGAAAGCTTCAGGCCAAGAGGACTCGTCAAATCATGCAGACCATAATGTTCAATAGCTTGAAACAATGTTGGGCACCACCACTCCGCCAAAGGCATACAAAAATGTTGCACATTTCTTCGAGTTAGATGCCCTCCAGCTGTGTTACCAGGTTTCTACACTTTGCACTTTGCAAAGCACAGAACCTGTGGCTCTGGGAAGTCGCAAACTTGCGATACAAGTTTGCAATTTCTCTTTAGTTTTAAGAACCAATGCATGCAATTTGCAATAGCAGGCTTTTTATGCTGGCATCCGCAATAGAATGTGCCCGTAGCGCTAGTGTGATGTTGTTCCACTAACCACAAGGCGGCGCTACGCATTTCCCAAACTGTAATACTCGCCATCACTACAGGCTACAAACGGTACCAGCTAACCCTCAAATAGAGCGATGGGCAAGACACTATTAAAACAAAAAACAGAAAAAAATTTAGAACAGACACTGACTCCTTGCACTCAACCAGTAAGCGAAAACGCCCTTTCTTTCCCGCCAGCCACCAATACTTTTTGCTCAGCTCGTGAAATCAATACGAGTGCTGTTCTTGAAGCCTATGCATTTTGTAAACGTACAACCAGATCCTATCATAATGACAAACCACGCTGCCCTCTCTGGCTACCTGCTCCCAGTGGAAGCGAAACACATGCTTCCAAGGGCAACTTTGATGGAGCAGCCTTCTAGCGGACTTAGGGGGTACGCCAATGCCACAGCATGGACAGAACACCTATCCACCATAGGGGCTTCACAGATGACTCAGCTTGATTGATTGATAACCGAGGCCCGCTGTAGTGGAGAGCTCCAGGTTAATTCTGACCTCCCGGTTGTTGTTGTTTTTGAGCACGTTTATTTCACATTTTTATACCAATCTACCCAGGGAACTTCGACTTGCGCCAAAAACTCGACACCTGCGCATTTTTGCTTTTTGCTTCCACCTGAAAAACAGCCACTGTGGCCGGGACTGAACCCGCATCCTTGGGCCATGGAGTAAGAAGACAGGAAAGGAAATGAGGCCTCCGAGCGCGGCCAGATAATCTCACAAGTGCTCGGCATAGGTTAGGCTAGCGGAATCTGCCACGGCTGAAAAAACTGAAAGGCCGCCACATTCAGCATTTCACTGTGCAGCCCAGAATGAATTGTGGCCACTGTCATTTCGTCCATCAGGTGCCACAGCCACAGCCCACTCCTTCACCACCGCAGCTACGAAGCTTCGCAGCCCACCTTGGTTTTCATTGTGACCTTATCTGGCTGCTCGCCCGAGCTTGTCACAATGAGCCGTTTCCCTTCCTATATACACTCTTGCTCCATGCCTTGGGCTCAGCAGCACAATGCCTTAGCTAGCCAATGAGCCCCCCGTAGTGGGTCAGCTGACTCAGCTCCGTTCTTTGGCCAGGGTGTAATAGTTTCCAAACACTGTGGAATACCCTGAAAACCGCTGCCGCCACCCTCTCAAAATCCCCGCACCTTGTGGTCGGTGAGGGAGTACATGTTGCCGATGATCTGGGCGGCCATCTTCTTGGTCTCGGTGGAGCGGTCCTGGAAGGCCCGCTGCACCACAGGCATGATCAGGGCCAGCGAGGGGGCGTCGATGAAGTGCACGAACTTGGTGTTCAGCAGGGTCGCCAGGCAGCCCGATGTCTTCTCCGCCGGGTCCTGCAGGGCGTCCAGCAGCACGGGCACGATCGCCTGCGAGAAGAATTCAAGTGCAAGCGATCTTCAGTGAGACGCAGGCACTATTTTCAACAAGACAAGGGCCAGTGCCATTGCCAAACTACACCAGAGAGTTTCATACATACTCAGGCCAAGTAGCGATCCCAGATCCTAACCATGAGGCAGAGATAATTAGAAGGATAAGAATGGGGCGGAGTACATTCGGCAGGCATTCTCAGATAATGAATGGCAGCCTACCATTTTCCCTGAAGAAGAAACTGTCTGACAGCTGCATCTTACCGGTACTCACCTACAGGGCAGAAACTTGGAGGCTCACTAAGAGGGTTCAACTTAAATTAAGGACGACTCAACAAGCAATGGAACGGAAGATGATAGGTGTAACATTAAGGGACAAGAAGAGAGCGGAGTGGGTAAGTGAACAAACACGTGTTAAGGGCACAGGGTAAGCCCTATACTTCCCATGCATTTTTGGCCATCTTGAGGTACATTTTTCTCGGCATCTAAGAAAGGTATCTACATAACTTATATATCATTTTCTTTCAAATTTTGTGCTCTTTTAACTGTACTAGAATTATAAAAATTCTTAAAAAATTAAGTTTTTTATAATTTTTTGTTCGTTAGTACCTAAATTTTGGCATTATTTTAGTATTAAAAGTTGTGTACCAAAAAAACTCTTACGTGCATATTTTTAATTCTAGTACAGCAGGTGTGACAAGTTAAGTAGATGACAGGGGGAAAAAATCAGCTCGTCGCCTTGGAAGATATAGGAAATAATGGTACCTATGTAAGAAAAAACATTGTTTTGAGATAATTGAGTTTAAAGTAAAAAAAGAGGTGAAAAACAATACTTTTCTGCCATAAACACCACTGGAGCCATTCATTTAAAAAGCACCAGCTTCATAATCACTGTCGAAGTCATTTGTTTGGTTTTCACCCGGTCGTCTGTCCTTCCTTGACTATTTTGTGCACCATCGTACAGATCTGTTCACAAAGTATTTTGCTTGTGGTCAACCTCTTTAAGCCACTTGATGGTGGTGTTGCGCCCAGGTTTTGGTCTGAATGATTTCAAAATTCTGGCTCATGCATTGCTTCATCATTTAATGAAAGAACAGCATCCAATGTTGCAATCATTACAGTGTGAAGCCCAAAAAAGATGTTTTTTGTGCTCAGCTTCGAAGGGCAAATGTGGAAAAAACCTGCAACAGGGTCTTTGGATTTCCCTCACTGAAAAATCAGCTATGCAATGGTTGCTAAGCAATTTCCTTATACAGCTGGTTCCAGAAAAGCATTTCAATCTGAAACTGGAAGTTTTTTGATGAAAAAAAAATGACAATAAACCCTGAGAACATTCTTAAGAGGATGTGGGCACTTGCTACTTGCTTACGGGAAAACTGCTTTTTAGCGAGAAATAAGTTTTTTTAAGGAAAGTGTGAAAATGGAAAATGTGCACAAGTAATTGAACTTCCCTAATTGCGAAGAAAAACAAAAAGTCATTTTTTCAAAATTTCGCCTTACCCTGTGCCCTTAAGGACATATTAGTAGAAATTAAGAAGAAGAAATGGGTGTGGGCAGGGCATGTAATGCGAAGGCAAGATACCGTTGGTCATTAAGGGTAACAGAGTGGATCTCTAGAGAAGGGAAGCATGGCAGGTGGCGGCAGGAAGTCAGATGGGCAGATTAGATCAAGAAGTTTGCGGCGGTATATTGATCGCAGTTAGCACATGACCGGCATAATTGGAGATCTATGGGAGAGGCCTTTGCCCTGCAGGGGACGTAGATAGGATGCTGCTGCTGACGACAATAGTAAATCCTCCTTAACTCAAACGTACTTATCTCGAAATATCAGCAGCAGAGCTTTTGTTACCAGCACGAGCTCTTATATCAGTGACCTGGCCCCAAATTTTCTGCATTTTACTTTTTTACTTAACTCAAAACTCTACTTATCTCAAAATTGTTAGTGGATTTTAACTTTTAGTTATAGAGGCATTATTGTATATACTAGAGGGAAACCTGGCCCCAGTGTCTAAGCGAGCTGTGCTTCAGCGAGCATGCCCTCATGCACCCGGCACAGACGTTCCACCCCTCTTCGGCACGGCTTATTGACAGGCGGAAAGGTTGCCTGTGGCTGCAAAATGAAGCAGCAATATTATTGTAAATGATCTTTCAAAGCTGTTCATTTATTAGAAAAATGCGGCCCTAGGAAATTTATTTGTCACGAATCATTCGAAAGCTTCATACAAAAAGAACAAAAAGATGTTACCATTTTTTGTTGATTTTGGCTTTGACAACAAAAAACAGTTACGAGGCTTGCTACCAAGGCAGCGCCCACGACAGCATGCAGTTGTAGCGATGGATTTTCCCCCAGTATATATATTAGTATGAAACCCTGCGGATTACAGTAGCCAACCGATTTTTCGGACCTTGAGGGGAATGAAAAACAGTCTGAATAACAGAGCAGTCCGAAAAATTCGTGAGTTGCAAAAACGAACTTTATTTCATTTAAACAGGACTGAACAAGTCGCTAATGGTTCCTTGGCTTAAATTCCTCCTTCATGTGAGAACGTCCGCTTGCAGCTCTGCAAGTGTCCTGTTTTATTTGTAAATATTGGACAACAATGCCAAAGCGTCGGCAATGTCTTGCATTGACGGTTGCGGGCGGTCGGGAGTGTCTTCGTTGGAGTCACTGTCACTTTGCGGCAGTGCAGACACTTTGCGCACGATCTCGTCGTCCATTAGCTCCGCACACAACACTAGTGGCTGCCCACTGCAGCAAACTCTTGAAATGTCACGAAAGATCAAAGCTGGTTACTCCAGCAAGCAGGAGCCAAGCCAATCCCCATCCAATCCGAAGCTAGCCAGGTGGTTAGGATTCGAAATGGCATTGTCCTGGAGTTGCACTGTGGCTCTGTTGCAGAAAATTTTGTACGAAAAATCTAACTTATGGCTTTACTTTGACCGAAATATCCGTTGTTCATATACATAACTCCTATGGGACAACTGGTGGTTCCTTGGGAAGGTCCGGACTATCCAACAAGTCCGAATTTTTTGAGTCCGAAAAAAACGTTCGGCTACTGTAAACGCTTGTGCGAGAGAGGGGGGAGCGACCTGAATCTCGGGGTTCTTGATGACGGAGCCGATGTGCTTGAGGGCCTGGGCACCGGCCCGCTGCACCTTGACGTGGGAGTCGGATAGCACCTCGATGAGCTTGGGCACGATCGAGGGCAGGCACGAGGACAGCTGCTTGGGCGCGCAGAAGGCCATGGCCCCCAGCAGCTCCACCGACCCTGCGCAAGGGAGGAATGAAAGGGGCCACGAGGAAGATAAAGTCGTACAGGTTTGCTCCACCAAAAGGGCTGCTTTGTCCCAATAACAATGATGTCAATGTTATCGCAAACTTCAAATAAACGACGAAGTCATCAAGGAAAACATTTGAACAAGTGGCGACTCCCCAGCGACTCTCTGTGACCTGCAATTTCTCTAGGACCTGCACTCGACAGCTGCTGACCTAGGCCACCGCCAAGAAGCATGACTGGGCAACTGTGCAGTGGAGCGTTGCGTTTGATCTTATCACCTGAATGCTAATGTGTGGTTAACATGCTGATAACTATGTTTTTCTGTGCTGGCCTGTATTACGTCAATCCTGTACTACAGCGAAAAATTTAAACCTTTCCTAATATTTCTTGCGTTTCTGAATAAAAAATGCGTTTCATGGATCGAATGGAACTGAGTGAGTTGCCAAAGGATAGCTACCTTAAACTGAGCAAGGTTGGATTTTGCCTTCAAGGTGCCCTTTATTAAAAGTAAGGTTGGAACAATGCACCAAGCATGCCTCTTTATGCCTTACACTGCGGAGGTGGTGCAAAAGAAAGCCAAGAAGATAAGCATGAAGCAAGAATAGATCGATTAGGAAACCTCAAAGGCATGCTTTCATGGAACCACACTATGAGCCCCATTTTGTAACCCTCTGAGACTTGCGGGTCCCTGTCTCAGCACTAACGATGCACTAACTATACCTTTTACACCTACACTGCTAATGTAGATGCACACGCAATAACCTTACATGACGGTTTTGCCAACATTTTGTTGTTTAAATGAACAAAAAAGACGGAGAGCACAACTGGTGCAAGTGCAGTATTTCAACTGTGCGTGGCTGCAGACTAGCTTGGTCAGTGCAGCAGTGTCAACGCCTTCTTGTCTAGAAAGCTCTATGAGGGTGCCATAGTACGTGGCTCAAAAGGTTTGCCATTTTACCTTATGACCTGTATATAAAAATGGAGACATCGGAGGTTCATAGGGAAAATGGTCGACAGTTGCAGGTCATTTTATGAAAAAGCCAGGGACTATGGCAGTGTGCAGCACGGCATTCTAATCTAGAAGGTGTTGACTGGGCCCACTTGAGGGCGGAGTTGGCTCGATTCGAAGGGTATGATAAAAGGCGCTCCCAAAAGCACCCTCCCCTTGCTTCCTAGCTGCACATAACTGGTGCACAGTGTGCAAGTCTTCTGCCGCTACCTAAGCAAGCTGGAGAAGTTATTGTGGCAATGTTACGCACTCAAACTGCGATACACCAACTTGTTCAAGCTCGTTGCAAAGGATGTTCACCACAAGTATAAGGTTGCCATTCTTTTTCACCATACAAGTTTCTTTTCAGCTTCGTTTTCCCCGAGAACTTGTTCCAATGGACCTACTTCCAGTACCCGTCCTCCTAGCGGCCACCACGACAACTAAAAATGGGCAGTCAGGCATGCCCCACAAAAGTCTCGCTGTCAGAAAACTCGTGCACAAAATATTCCCATCGTTCAGTCAACTCAAGCACCAGAGTCCATCCATGCTTTTCTTACTGAAAGGCTCTGCCTGTGCCTTTCTCATGAATGCCACAGAAGCAGGTGCATATTCCCGACACTAGTAGGCAGTGAGCTAAGTGTTTTTCTTTTTTTTTTTAACCGAAGCCCCTTAGGGGCTGGGGCTGTTGGCGCCCTTTGTCGTCGTCGTCGTAATCACCGTTCGCCTCATGCAGTCCTATTACTAAAACACCGGGACACTCGTTTACGCCTCGCGCTGGAACACTTCATGCTTCAAAAACAAGAGACTTTTACAGTAAAGCTGTATACCCCTACTCCCAAACGGTTTCATCTCCAATGGCGAAATCGGCACGGCACCGTGATTACACTTATACACTGCATGCTTCCCCCCTCCCTAGATTTCACGTTAGTGGAGATGGCCCGGGATTCTTTTTGTTTGCTTATCTCTGTTACTCTCCATGCGATTTCAGCGTGGTCAGGTTCAAATGTCTTTGTCCCTTTTGCTTCGAAACCAAGACCACTCAAATGTTCCCAAATATTTGCACACCCCCACAAGGAATGAGACCTGTACAGTGAACACAAAAGCTATGTGCTCAACTTTGGTCCCAGTGCAGCCCATAATGCCCGGCCCCCTTTCCTCACCCCCAGAAACTAGGGGTGTGCGAATATCAATTTTTAAATTTCGAAGCGAATTCGAATAATAAAAACAAAGTTTGAATCAAATCGAATATTTTTTGAATATTTTTCGAATACGAATACTTATTGTTTTTTGTAAAATTAAAGTTTTCACCATCTAGAGACACAAAAACTGCAACTTTATTGGGCAACAAATCACACAAAGTAAAATTAGGAATTACACAATACCATTGCACTCAACAGGTTAAGGTCTGCACTCACTTAAATGTTAACATAGAGAAAGGTTAAGGGGGGACGAGGGTCTTAAAACTAACTTTTTTATTTATGGGTAGAAACTTATGAAAATTTGCGCACGGATGTGCTTTTCTCTGTAGATTTCAAATATGCAATTATATTTGAGCTGGTGCTGTTAGTTCAAAAGTTATGATACAAAGTCTAAGGCACAATTAGGTAATTTCTTACGCAGCTTTAATGAACTTTCGCATTGCATTTTGTCGCTTTTAATTACATGAATGGATAGCCAGAGAGTTCCCATACCCGATGACATTCTTCGTTTTTCTCTAAAGTCACGGCATCCTAAAAAAATATGTCAAGTACAAAAAATGGCAGTATTGGATATTTTGGCTCATCAATATAACTGCAAGTCATTATTTATGCGTAGCCTAAACAGAAAAACTAAGAATGTCATCGGCTGCCTCAGGCTGTACTGAAAAAAAATGGTACCAAGATTGACCTTATGAAGCAAAAAGAAGTTTCCAAAAAGCTGCGTAAGGCTGAGGGAAGTGACCAAAAATATGAAACTGAGAAAACTGCATTTGAAGTTTGGCCATGTGTTATGAGATGAACCGTCAGTAGTGTAGCTTCAAAATTTCCCAGTAACAAAGACATGTTCTTCCCATTTTCAAATCTGTCTTTGGATTCCCAAAATGCCAACTAGAACTGGAGATACAAAAGGCCAAGTAACGGACCCCATCAGGAATTTAGCAAAATTTATCGACTTCGAATCTGTTGGCATTTTGTTAGCGTTGTGAAATCTGGTGGCGTCTTGCTGGCGTCGTGAAAACTGCAACAGTCCTTCGTGAAGTGCCATCATCTATTACAGTGCACTGTGGTACCCAGAATATTGTGCACGGCAAAAGTGTGAGGGTGAAACTTGCTTTAGGTGCCCCCCCTTTTTTTGTTCTTTGGTGAGGCTATTTCATTCGCGGTTTTTATGCTGGAAGTTTGAGAGGATACAGTGGTGGGACACTGCGCAGTGTGTTTTCCGCAAATGCATCATGTTGTTGGCCTCAAAAGGGTCTTTTGGGTAAAATAAATGTAGCCGAAAGGCAAACTTTCTTGGCCTATGGGGATAAACCCATAGACGCCTTTTTCCTTCAAGCCGTGCATGGTGCGGCTATCTCCATCGGACATCACGGTTGTGTACCGCAGCCCATTCTTGGAGAGCGAGCGCTTGAACATTATCAGGGCTGCCTCTACCTCCATGCGTCCTGCACCACAGTCAATGTTTCGCTGACACTCATGGTCTGCCAGCCAATCTTCGTAGCCCTCATCTGAAGCTTTGGGTCGGATGGCGCAACCTAAGCAAAAGTTAGAGAGGACTACATGATCAATCACCAAGCCGGTGTACACTTCAATGATGCAGCCCACTCCAATGTGTGACAACCATCCCCTTGTCATCCACGTGCCATCAAACATCACATCTACGTTGTTTGGCGGCTGACCAAGGTCCGAGTACAAGTCCTTGATGGCACGCACACTATCAGCTTCAGAGGCTCTGCAGTGTCCTCGCAAACCTGAACCACTTTCCTCAAGTGCGCTTGGAATGAATGTCTTGTGGTGCAGGCCTCTGTGGGACAAGTTCATACCAGCACAAAAATCTGACAGAGCAGTCACCCCCTTCCCGATGCTTTGAATACTTTTCAAAGCCCTCATATTCACTTCAAAAAGAGTGATATTGCCAGATCCTTCGGTCGTTGGCGAGGAAAAACGTTCTACACGGTGTTCACAAACCGAGCACGTCACCTCGAGCTTCACGGCGAGGCCGTACTGCCGGTCAGGCTTCCTCAAATCCGGCGCCGCCAGCCCGCACTTGCCGCACCTGACGTGCGCAAAAAGGTCCTTCAGCATTGCAAAATCCACTAAGACAAAATCTGTGCCGGATTCTTCCTCCGAGTGCGCCAAATCCACTTCAAGGAGGTCGAATTTCCGCTGCGTTGCTGACTTGGTCTCCATTCCGCGCTTGACCTCGTCCGCTTGTTCCGTACGCGCGGCGATCTCCTCCGCCGTGTAATACCTCGTGTCAAGCCGGCAGGACGTGCTTGGACCAGGTATGGATTCCGGAGGTGGTTGGTCAGGCGATGGGGCAGGCGAGGCAATACGAGGCGGCGAACGATTCTCATCCGGCGGAGTCGAGCGGCCCGAAGTCGCACCACGCGACCTTGGGATAGGCGGACGACGCTTTCGCTTCCCGTGTGCATGACGGGTCGTCTTCTTCAAACGTACGTCTCCTGGCATCATTCACGAAAGTACACGATGGAAGAATTAGAGGAAACTGTAAAAAAAAACTGCTCTAAGCGAGCGCGGCGCCAGAAGAGCGGACTCCGTCAGACGAGCGTAGCAGACGCCATGATGGCGACCGCCATGACAGCAGTCGCGCCGACCAATGGGAGGGGTCGTACGGCGAACTCAAACCGCGCGCGCCCGCTCTAGCCAATCGGCGGCCGAGAAGGTGCCTTCGGAAAACTGGCAAGGGCGGTCGTTCTACTCAAGCGACGCCATTTTGAGATATCGCAAAATGCGCACAAAGAAACAAGCTTCAAAACAAGACCAAGATGGCGGCGATCGGTCGGCTGCTTCGCCCGCGGGGCGCGCGGGAATTTGAAGCAACTTTTGCCCAATTCGGGGCATTTCGTGGCCCTCGAGGCGTTTCAAAACATGATTTTAGAGTATTTCCCGATGGAATTTCGCGTTGATATTTTGAAGGCAGGTGCTTGAAGGTACAATAATTCCAAAAATTGGATTTTCTCAAAATCGATATTTTGGCCATTTTTGACCATTCTAAGACCCGCGTCCCCCCTTAACTGCTCGACCTGTTCGGGGTGCAGTGACAACCTCCTGCTCGTCACGACTCCACCGGATACCGAAAACATCCGCTCACTTGAGACACTAGTGGCTGGCATGCCCGAGCCCGTGCACATTGCCGCGCGCTGATACAGTAAAATCTCGATGATACTAATCTCGCGGGACCGCGAAAAATATTCGTATCATCCGAAATTCTTATCAACCAACACAGACCAAAAAATTGAGCGCTGAAAAAAGTTTTCGTTTATTTCTTTTCTTACTTTCGCGTGAAGAAATTCGTGATTTTTTCTGCTTTTTCTTAACCCCCATGTCGCAAAGCAGTCCTTTCTGGAGCACGTAAAGCTTCGCGCTCGTCTCATCACTCGCTGTGCCCAAGCTCGCTACACGCCGCAACAGTCAAGCGTGAACCGCGTTGTGCGTTTTTGCACGCGATTCGCTCGCCCAGCTCTGCGAGCGCTCTATTTTCACGCCCGCATCGACGATTTCGCGCCCGCGGTAGCGCCTACCTCGGTCAGAAAATGACGCACGACGTGTGCGGCAGAATGGAGGAGCCTGACTGCGATGAGATCGAGATAGCCGGCTTGGCTCCACCGGAGATGGTTAGGCTTAGCACCCCGGCAAATATTTTATGGGCACTTTCACTAGCGGCGCGGATGATGTTTTATAGTACCGGTTTCGCATGCATTATCAGCTCCTTTACCGCACAAGCAACTTCGTGTCTCCCTTCAGCCGCATTTTAAAGAGCGGTTAGAAGCAATCGCTCGAGCGGCTGCGCCACTTCGCGGCTGGAGCCGACGCCATGTTGACGCCGCCGGCCGTGCCGCGCGCAGCGTGGGGCTGGTTTCGCGGCGGTGTCAGCGCGCATTGGGCGTGCGCAGAGCGTTTTCGCGAGCAGAAAACAGCCCGGCCGAAGAGTGACAAACAGGGGAGCGAGAGCCGTCACTTGCTCATTCGGCAGTCGGGTGCCTCGCCGGCTCGTTCGTATCTTCCGCCGGGCCGCGCAGGTCCATTCGTAACAGCCGAAATTTTTCCCATTGCAAACAATGCAATTTCGCTGGGACTTTTCGGAAATTAGTATCATCCCGAAATTCACACCCCCAGAATCGTATCATCGAGAGTCCACTGTAACTATGAATAAACACCGATACAGTGGGCAAAAGCACGTACCGTTCGCATTGTATATGCTTCGCGACTTTGCTTCTGAGACACGCTCTGAATTTATTTTTTTAGTTTTGGGTGGCTCGAATATTTCGAACAATAACAGTGTCGTTCGAATCGAATCGAATACCAAAAAATTCAAATTGAATATTCGAAGTTTCGAATATTCGCACACCCCTACCAGAAACTCCTTCACATATGACCACGGCCGTGTGATCTTACCGGACTTGGTCCTCCAGAGGTCATTTTCGAGGCCAGCCAGCAGGGAGGGAAGAGTGAGCTTGACACCGTGTGCAGTCAGCTTGCTCATGACAGCCTTGGCAGTGTTGTCCGTGGCCTGAGAAAAAAGCAATAAAAAAGTGAGCCGTCTAAATTCTGCCATAAAATGCTGTAAGATATTAAATTCTCTTTCCAACCTCCATAAATGGTAGCACCTGCCCTGACATGTAGAGCTAGCTACAGAGAGCCACAGCTGGCCCTTCATTGTGAGCCAGCTAACAGACAGACATATTGAGCTCACATTTTGCTCAGCTGTTTCTCGTGGGGACGCACCCGATACACTCTTCGAAAGGTACACACCCTCCATTAAGGGACAGAAGTTACACATGCCAACACTTGCAAAAAGCATTGGCTGATGAATAATGAAACTTGTTGAAGAAAAATTTCAAGGGCCTTAACGATGAAAAAACTTGCGTCCCTCTTTGGGAAAACATTCCCCACTGACAACACCATCCTATCTAACTACGCATGCAGCCCACACTGTGCACGGTAAAAAGCAGCACAAAATTTTCAGCTTAGCTTAGCCAGGCTACGGTGGGTTGGGTTGGGTTATGTTAGGTTAGGCTATGGTTAGGCTAGACTAGGCTAGGAGATATTAGTTTAGGTTAGATTAGCTTAGGCTAGGCTATATTAGGTTAGCTTAGGTTAGACAGTGCGCAAGGCGACAACTGTATTTTTAGCAGCTCGAAACTCCCACCATGCCCGCTCCTGCAACGCGCGCAAAGTTGGACGCTGCTGCACCCGCGAAGCCATTCCTACTTTCCTCTCGCTGCACACGGCACGCAGTCAATGCACGCCGCACACACAGCGGCGGTGCGCTCGCCTGCAACTGTTGTCACTCGCCAACGCACACCACAGAAGCTGCGGTTTCCCCCCCTTCCCCTCCCCCTGCCCCCTTTTTTTTTGCTGTTTCAGCCTTATCCTTCACCGCGCTGCACGCAATTTCAGCAGCATGAATGCGCCAGGCAGAAAACGAAAGACACTAGACGTGAAGGCGGCTGCGACAAAAGCCGTCACATCGGGCACGAAGATGAGCGAGCCGTCGTTTGTACCAGACAGATGCATTAACGTCCAATTACGAAATTCTTTGCGTCTAAGCTTGTTTGACATACGAGTTACGTATTTTGCACTGCAATAAAGTAGGTGCGCGAAAGTTCCTTTTTATCTTCAGAATGCGGTTACTTTGTTGTGTACCACCATGCGGCGCGACGCAATTTCACCCGCTATTTGTTTTGGGCAAGTACAGCGTCCAATAATATTTGCATAAACGCCCGCTATGGCTACAGCGAAATATTGGTTACAACGAGAAAATCGCCGCACCCCTTCAATTTCGTTATAACGAGGCTCGACTGTATAAGCAAACTGAGATCAGGTTTGAAACTGAGCTTCTTTCCTCTTCCTTGCTTTCCTCCAGAAGAAGCACCAGGTGGACAAAGTTGGCTCCATCTTCCGGGAAATTTTAGGCAGCATTTGTGCAATTGGGTGGCTGGATGAGAGCAGGGAAAGCTCGACGCGCACGCAGCAGCCGCAACCTCGCAGGAGAAGGCGCCGCCATCATGGACACCCACCTCGCGGACGTACTGGTTGCTGTCGCCGAAGCAGAGCAGGAGGTGGGGGAGCACGTGCACCACGTACGGCTCAAAGAGTCGCCCCAGCACCGAGCAGAGCATCTCGAACGCTAGCAGGGCTCCTTCCTTGCGCCGGGCGTTCTTCTTGTCCTGTCACGACCAAGAGGAGGAGGAGGAGTTTTTTTTTTTTTTTTTTTCGCTCGCTCTCAGCGAAGTGTCTCTTGATGCGAAGGAGAGAAGGGAGGAGTACCTGGACGGCTTCGGTGAGCGTGTTCATGATGTCGAGCTGCTTGAGCGAGAGGATGCCCAGTCCGCGCACCAGCCCCGCCAGGCCGTAGGCGGCCCCCCGGCGCTCCCCATACTGCTCCGAGTTGAGTAGCTGGTTCAGCAGCTTCTGCACCAGCACGGGCGCCTCGTCTTTGATTGCCGGGATGAGTGGTGGCAGGCAGGTGGCCACCGCCTCTTGCACCTGGGACGCCAAGGAACCCGTTTACTCCCAACCAGAGAGAGTGAGAGAGAGACGAGATTACGCTCTGTGCTGGGGGAAGGAGGAGGACAGTACCTGCTGGGAGGGGGTGGCCAGGGTGTCGATGAGGCGGTTGACGATGGGCTTGACCTTCTGGTCGTCCTTGTCCAGGTGCCGGGCGAGGGTGCCCATTAGGATGACCACGCTCTGGCGCACCTGGTCGTAGCTGCGGTCCCGGGGGGCCTTGTCCAGGAAGTGCTCAAACAGCGGTAGCAGCAGGTTCACCTTGCTCTGCGCACAGGGCGGGAAGGAGACGAGAATCGACTTCAAGTTACTCCTCAATGACTTGTGGGGAAGGGAAATGTTGAGGCTCAAAAGAGGACATCAAGGTGGCAGAAGAGAAGTACCCTCGTCACATGGAAACTGGTGAGTGCTTGAAGCTTGGCCATGTGCACCTAGCCTGTTTCATTAGTTATTACGAATTCCCGTGGTACTTCCCCCTCAAACAGCTGAGGCACGCTTTTGAAATGCGAGAAGATGGCAGTAAACTGACGGACAAATAATTAAATAATTTTATGCGCCTACCAACACTGAGCTATCTAGCCTAAGCAGTTATCCTACGAACAGTCAGCAGGTACCGGAAACTTCAATTCTTGCCATCTGTCAAAGAAGCCATGTGGCTAATTTTTAACTGGATTTTCATGTTCAACTTTCAAATACAGTGTAGACCGCTTATAACGTATGTCGCGGGAGCCGCAAAAATCCGCACTATAAGCGGTACCGCACTATAACCAAAACACGCGCTAATTCAACCACATCGCCACCTATCTCTCAAGTCAACCTATATTTATCATCACTCAAACGCACAGCACTTAAAAACGAAGGCACGGTCTATATTTCGTATTATTTTTAACATCAGCCGCTGCTGCAGTGCAAAAGCGCAGTCTCACAAACGGCGAGCGCGGCTTCAAATTCCGTTGTGTTTGTTTTGAAAGACCATGGCTGCGTTTTTAGCGTCTATGAACAGATGCCGCAAGACGTGATAAGAACGCCAGTGGGATTTTTTTTTGCCCCACCTTGTGTTCACGATGCTGAAGGCGGCTGCTTATCAGCGCAACGTACTGGTGGTGGAAATCTTCGGCTTCGCGCTGCTCAAATGTTCGGAAAGGGAAGCGGTGGCTTATCTGCAACAACGTTCTAAAGCGTGAACCGCGTGGTAGATTTGGTATCGCGAAAACGTGCAGTGCACGCCAGCGCGGATACAACTGGCGTGGTGTGGGCGGCGCGGTAAGAGGCGGCAACATGGTGTCGGCACTGGCTGTGAAGCGGTGCAGGCAGTTCCAGTAAGTTTCAGCGACCGCTTCTAACCGCTCGCTGACATGCCGCACGGGGCGCAAGCGAAAGTGCTCATGCAAGAAAAGAGCTAATAATGTGGGCGAAAAGTGGAATATAAACTGCCATCCACGCTGCTTGTGAAAGCGCCCATCAAAAAATACCGCGGTGGTAAGCCTAAACATCTCTGGCGCGGCTAGCCGGTTCGGAGCGCTGAGAATCTCCCGTCATTAGTTACGCGTCTCCCCATTGGTGCAAGTCGTCAGGCTCCTCCCACCGCCACGCGAAGAAGCCACCGCGAGCGCGGAATCGTCGACGCAAGCACGAAAAAAAAAAAAAAAAAAAAAAAAAAAAAAAAACTCGCGCAACGCCGATGTGCACGATTCGTGCGCGAAAACGGGCCATGCGGTTCACGATTAATAAAATCAACTTGCCGCGCGCGGATGGGGAGACTGTCGCTATCTTCCGAGGTGCATCAAGCAAGGTCAGTTGTGGTTATCAGGTACGCACGAACTAAAGGGTGCCTATTTTTTTTTTTTTTCTTTGGGTGTCTACGTTAGTGGAGGGCAAGGGGTGCACGCTGCGTCAGATGGCCGATTTCATCCTTTCTTTCTTCTTTTGCTACCCTAAAACGATGCCTCAGCTGCGCCGGTCGATCAGCAGACCCGCCGAAAAACCGCACTATAAACGGTATTGGGCTTCGGCCAACCGCATCTTAAGCGGTATGCTTATGCATTGAGTTCTATGGGAGGCAAACCGGTGGTCGCAAAAACCCGCGTTATATCCGGTCCCGCACTATAAGCGGTTACGTTATAAATGGTCTACACTGTATCTATCATTTAAATGTTGCCCTTTTTTCTCATCATTCTTGCAATTTAAGGGCTCAAACATGAAAACGCGCCAAAATTACACTTGAGCTCTGAGACACACCATACAATGGGGAGTACGGGAAATTCAACCTCAGGCACATCCTGCCATTTCACTTTTCGCCATTAAAGGAGTATTGACAAAATCTTCACAGTATGTTTTTTCTTTCTTTCTTTATATATTTTTTAAAATATTTGCTATGGGTGCCCACTGGCCCAGTAATCTTTATTTTATTGTAGGGTTTAACGCGCCAATGCAACGCAGACGATGAGGCGCGCCGTAGTGGAGGGCTCCGGATTAATTTTGACCACCTGGGGATCTTTATCGTGCGCCGAAATCTCGTACACACGGGCGTTTTTGCTTTTCGCCTCCATCAGAAAATCGGCCGCCGTGGCCGGGAATCGAACCCGCGACCTTGTGCTCAGCAGCGCAACGCCTTAGCCACTGAGCCACCGCGGCGGGTGGCCCAGTAATCATAGAATGGCACATTAAATTGTCACCCACAGCGTAAATAATTGCTTACAGCCTGTTTATTCGTGTAAGTTTCAGTTTTGACGAAACGAACTTTAAGGTGGCCGCCATGACAGGAAGGCGCTCTTGATGTCACCGTTCTCGTCCCGCCACAGCCAGTATGGATGAGCACGCTCGAGAAATTAAACGAGCGTGTCCAGACTGGCCGTGGTCGCATGCACCCTGGGCGGCATGACATCAGTCCGACAACCGTGACGCAACACACAAGGCGGAGCAGTGTGCGCCAACCACAGCGAGTGCCTTGGCTATGTCTCAAAAGCCCGTACGTCGGCAGTTCAGGGCAAGGCGCTCAACGCGTCGTGCTGACGCCGATGTCGAAAGGGTATCCCTTCTCAGCTTCGCTTGCACGCAAAGATTTAACATTTTCGTGACCGCGGGAAAATTGACCAATTTTTAGGCGTCCAAGAAAACATTTTTTTTTTCTGCTAAAAAAATTGGTTAGGCACTAGTTACAGGAGCACAAAATGCAGATTATTTAACAGCCTTTCCAATAACACCAGTTTTTCAATTAAATGTTTTCATTTATCATAGTTGCGAAAAAAATATCAAAATCAAAATTTTTGTCGTTGTCGAAAAAAATGATAAAAAAGAGTTGTGTACAATAAACCACTAGTACAGTTAAACCTCGATGTAACGAACTTCAATGTAACGAAACCCTCGATGTAACGAACCGCAGAATTATTTGTAACTTCAAGTGTATGCACACCATGTATTTTCACCCTCTGTGTAACGAAGTCCCGTTTGCCGGAATTTCAATGTAACGAAGTTTCATGGAGAACGAGGCACGATATTTAAGTTGTAGAAGTAGATTTTGGGAGACGCAAGCACCGAAATGGGGTCCCAATAAAACGCGAACGGCGACACGGGCCGCCCAATGCCGCGGATGCAGCCTGCCATGGAGTCTGATTAAGTCCCTTGCCTACGAACTGCGTGGCGTGCATACACGGCTGGCGCACTGTTTCTGTCGGAGCTTAATCGTCTACGGCTTAATCGGCATCAGCGTGAACCGCACGCAGCGTTTTCTCCCTGCAAAAACGCAAAACGCGCCCCGCAAGCCCCAGGCGCGCTGACGCAGCCGCGGAGACCACCCGCGCGATGCGGGTAGCTCCAGCGACCGCTTCTAACCTCTCGCCGAAACGTAACTCGAGGGGCATATGAGAGGGGCATGCGAGAAAAAAAGCGGATAACGTGGGCGAAATTTTCATTGTGAAACGTGACACGCGACGCTTACGAAAGCGCCCATCAAATATCCTCCGCGGTGGTAAGCCTAATCGCCTCTGGCGTTGCCGCCGCCGCCGCAAGCCGCCGCTTTGCACTTCGTTCGAGTTCGCTCATGCTTGTTGGGTTTCGTCGTCCCAGCAAGCATTTGTGACTTGGACACGCGTTTCTTTTTTCACACCGGCGTCCGCGATTGCGTGCCGGCGGCGGGAAGTGACTCGCGCTGCGCGCGGCAGTGGGAGGAGCCTGACCAATTTCGCCATGGTTTCGCCATGGTTTCGCCAATGGGGAGGCGCGCACCCTATGGCGGGAGCTTCGAAGCGCTAGCTCGGGGATGCCGGCTGGCTAGACGATAAGGCCGCCGCGAAGGATATTTGATGGGCGATCTCGTAAGCGGCGCGTATGACGTTTTACAGTGAAAATTTCGCCCACGCTATCCGCTTTTTTTCTCGCATACCCCTCTCGTTTGCCCCTCGAGTTGCGTTTCAGCGAGAGGTTAGAAGCGGTCGCTGGAGCTACCCGCATCGCGCGGGTGGTCTCCGCGGCTGCGTCAGTGCGCCGGGGGCTTGAGGGGCGCGTTTTTGCGGGAAGAAAACGCTCCATGCGGATCACGCTGATGCCCGCGTAGACGATTAAGCACCGATAGAAACAGAAACAGTGCGCCGGCCGTGTATGCGCGCCACGTTTTCTTTTTCAGGAAACGCTTCACGGGATGAACACTTCATTATAACCGCGAATTTCAATGTAGCGAAATTTCAATGTAACGAAGTAAATTACGAATTTTACCGACTTCGTTACATCGAGGTTTAACTGTAGTACAAAAAAATTATAATACATTTTGTAGGAAAACATTTCAAAAATACGCCCTAGAAAAAATGTCGACTTGCGCGGAACAGTTTGTCAGATACAAAAAAAAAAATGTTAGTTCGCTTGGTGCTCGTGCCACGCAGTGAAGCCCGACCTCCATTTCAAAATTTGCAATTTCAGGTGATTCCCTGGAAGAAATCTGGCGGTTTGACATTATCAGAGGCATCAGTTTGCCCCCACATAGCATAGAAACATCTCGTCAATGACTGACTTTGTATTTACAGCCAGCATAACATTTGGGACAAGTACGCGATGCGGAAAAACATGCATAAAGCTGAAAAGAGAACTCCGCGGTTGATGCTTGTTCACGTTCACGTAGCAGCGCTAAATGAATTTTGCGATGCAGAAATGAAACCAAAACTGTTGTAAACTGTTCACGAATGGTCCTGTGGTAAGTAGACCTACAACACAACTTAGAACAACGTGCGCAAAGGCAATAAAACTGCCTAAAATCATAAAGCAGCTTTGCAAACAGGCACTGCTCGACATTTTCAGCTGATTTCAGGGATTATTACTGTCAGAGTACAAACCTGACGATTGAAAATAGTTTGCTGATTCACCATTCATGCCCTGATAAAAAAAAAATGAAATGCTGATGCAGAGTAATTAGTAATTACGAGTGGCACGCATTTCTTTGGTAGCAGTGACGTGCGATGACCACGCCCCTTCTCCAAACCCAGGTGATTCAAACGCGTGTCATAAAATCCGGTTTTTGTTGCAAAAATGAAAACAAAACTGACTTTGAAAGGGCATTTTCTGATCTAACTCCAAACGGCTTTATTTGTTCCAGTAATGCCTGGAACGTAATGAAACGGCGCTCCCAAAGTATCATTCAAATTGAACGATTTTGAATAGGCGCGGTCATGAAAGAGTTAAAGTATGCTATACTGAATGGTTATACTGCTGAAACTTTAAGGGAGATATCTCCAAATACAAAGAAAGATTTTTACATAATTATCTCAGCTTTGAAATTTTGTGCCCAGTACTCTTGTAAGAAAGCCAACCCAATGAGGAAAAGAGTGAAATCCGCAAACAAGAGCGCGGTTGCCCGCCACGCGACGAGGAAGAAACGAGCCTCACGTTTCCATGGAAGTCGACGAGGGCGGTGGCAGCGTCCAGCAGGGCCTTGTGGACGGCGGGGCAGGGGTCGGCTAGGGCCTCTTGCACGTAGAACTCCATGAGCTCCGTCACCACGGCCGAGGGAACCAGAGGAGCCAGCTGCGCCAGGGCCTGCCCGACACCGCTGCGGGGCTCCCACACATCCGGCGGGCGCTCGGCCACCACCCGGCCAAAGCTGTCCCGCACAGGCTCTGGACGCTGCGCGAAACACTTTCATTAGACTGGAAGTCTGCAGCCTTGAGATGTTATTTTTCTATTTATTAATCCGTTCAAGATACAGTGTAGACCATTTATAACGTAACCGCTTATAGTGCGGGACCGGATATAACGCGGGTTTTTGCGACCACCGGTTTGCCTCCCATAGAACTCAATGCATAAGCATACCGCTTAAGATGCGGTTGGCCGAAGCACAATACCGTTTATAGTGCGGTTTTTCGGCGGGTCTGCTTATCTACCGGCGCAGCTGAGGCATCATTTTAGGGTAGCAAAAGAAAAAGAAAGGATGAAATCGGCCATCTGATGCAGCGTGCACCCCTTGCCCCTCCTCTAACGTAGACACTCAAAGAAAAAAAAATAGGCACCCTTTAGTTCGTGCGTACCTGATAACCACAACTGTCCTTGCTTAATGCACCTCGGAAGATAGCGACAGACTCCCCATCCGCGCGCGGCAAGTTGATTTTATTTATCGTGAACCGCATGGTCCGTTTTCGCGCACGAATCGTTCACATCGGCGTTGCGCGCGAGTTTTTTTGGTTTTTTTTTTTTTTTTTTTCGTGCTCGTGTCGGCGATTCCGCGCTCGCGGTGGCTTCGCGTGGCAGTGGGAGGAGCCTGACGACTTGCACCAATGGGGAGACGCGTACCTAATGGCGGGAGATTCGAAGCGCTCCGCTCCGAGCCGGCTAGCCGCGCCAGAGATGTTTAGGCTTACCACCGCGGTATTTTTTGATGGGCGCTTTCACAAGCAGCGTGGATGGCAGTTTATATTCCACTTTTCGCCCACATTATTAGCTCTTTTCTTGCATGAGCATCTTTGCTTGCGCCCCGTGCGGCATTTCAGCGATGGGTTAGAAGCGGTCGCTGGAACTTACTGGAACTGCCTGCACCGCTTCAAGGCCAGTGCCGACGCCATGTTGCCGCCTCTTACCGCGCCGCCCACACAACGCCAGTTGTATCCGCGCTGGCGTGCACTGCACGTTTTCGCGATACCAAATCTACCACGCGGTTCACGCTTTAGAACGTTGTTGCAGATAAGCCACCGCTCTTTCCCTTTCCGAACATTCGAGCCGCGCGAAGCCGAAGATTTCCACCACCAGTACGTTGCGCTGATAAGCTGCCGCCTTCGGCAAGGTGGGGTAAAAAAAAAAAAAAAAAAAATCCCGCGGGCGTTTTTATCACGTCTTGCGGCGTCTGTTCATAGACGCTAAAAACGCAGCCATGGTCTTTCAAAACAAACACAACGGAAGTTAAAGCCGCTCTCGCCGTTTGTGAGACTGCGCTTTTGCCCTGCAGCAGCGGCTGATGTGAAAAATAATACGAAATATAGACCGTGCCTTCGTTTTTAAGTGCTGTGCGTTTGAGTGATGATAAATATAGGTTGACTTGAGAGATAGGTGGCGATGTGGTTGAATTCGCGCGTGTTTTGGTTATAGTGCGGTACCGCTTATAGTGCGGATTTTTGCGGCTCCCGCGACATACGTTATAAGCGGTCTACACTGTACCTCAAAGGGGCCATGAAGACAACATCTGCCTTTGTTCAGTTTGAAATAACTACCCTTTGGCAGCTTGCTCAAAACGATTCCAGACACAAAATACTTTTTTTTACCCCAAAAATGGAAGAAGCCGGGCGGCGCGCCCGGTGGGTGTCACTCACTAATGGCGGCCGAGAGCAAAGGGCAAGGAGGAAACGGCGCAGAGAGGAGGAGTTGGTGCTACCTTTGAAAATGCAGGGGCCTTACTTTCCCCATGCTTATCCCTGTTTGCCTTATTCACAGGGGGGCCAACCGTGGATTGGCTTTTGGTACCTGGGGCCTATGGGGAGTTTCGCAACTGGTGCATATCGAGCAACTCCGGATGGCAACAATGACGGAGCCCGACCGGTCCCCCCACCTGCAGGTGCCTGCGGTAGGCGTCCATGAGCTGCAGCAGCACGTCGTGCAGGTAGTCCGGGAAGGCCTGCAGCAGGGCCTTGAGCGCGTGGGCGGCCGCTGCGCGCGTCTCTGCCTGCGGGTGGCCCACGTCGGCCAGTAGCCGCTCACACAGCGCCGGCTCGGGCTCCAGCTTCAGCTCCGTCCACAGCCTGCGCGCGGGAAACATTAGCCCACTTGGGATCGAGGTCTGGGGAAGCCTTTTAACGACGACCGCTGCACGTCTCGACTAACACACAAAACATCAAATGGTTCATAAGCCTGAACTAGTTCTCTCCGTCCATCGGCACTATGGTGTAGGATGCAAAAAAAAAAAAGTAGAGCAGGATATTTCTTGCTCTATCGTCAGTATGCCCCATTGAGAGAAAAGCTGCTTCAGAAATGGATTCAGGGAGGGATTCTGCAAAATATATCTGAACGAGAAAGAAAGAAAACCATAGGAAAGGAGGAAGGATAACCAGTGACAACCAAGTTTAGACAATCTGTGTGTGGAAAAGAAACAATGGGTTTGCATTCACAAACACAAATGACAGGAAAAAGAAAAAGGATAACACAGGTAACTTGAGACTCAGAGAGAAACCTCACTTGCAGATTAGAAGCTGTTCATTAAAAAGAAGCCACTAAACCTGTTCCTGAAAAACAAAAGTAAGCGCTTTAATTGCTTTTAAATTAGGTGACAGGTGGGGCCAATGATTCAGGCAAGTGTTTGCCTTGTGAACAAATTGTTGCTTAAAGGCCAACTACACTCAAATTTCACCTCGACCAAATTTACTTTTGATGTGTACCGTATTTACACGATTGTAGGTCGACCCTTTTTTTCAAATATGACAATCCAATGTTGGGGGGTCGACTTAGAATCGAAATCGAACCGTCTACCGCTAGTAACGGCAAGAGAAACGAGAAATCGGGGGTGCTACGAGTTGGGGACAGCTTTGCACCCTCTTTCCCATGGTTCTGGTCTAAAGTGTGAACCGCATGGGGCGTTTTGTGCTCGCGAAAATGCGCCGCACTGACACTGCCGCGAATGCCACCCGCGCGCGCTACGCGATCGGCGGCGGCAACATGGCGGCGTCACCAGCCGCGAAGAGGTGCGCGTAGCTTCCGCGACCGCTTCTAACCGCACTTTAAGATATCACTGAAGGCACAAACAAAGGCGTTTGAGCAGGAAAGGAGAAATGTGGTCGAAAACGACACTAGCATCATCCGCGCCGCCACCGTGGTAAGCCTAAACATCTCCGGCGGCGCCAGCCAGCTGTCCCGACTCCCGAGCGCTTTCAAACTGCCGGCATGAAGAGGCCGCCTCCCCAATGGGAGGCGCGCTCTTCGTCAGGCTTCTCCCACTGCCGCGCTCGTCACGCGTAATACCGTAATACCGAGGTAAAACCAGTAGAAGCTGCCGCGCGCGCGCGGAATCGTTGACGCGGGCGTCGCCGCGCACGAATTGCGTGCAAAAACGCGTCAAGAAGCGTTTTATTCGTCTCTAATAAACAAAATGAGTATTAGCAAATCCCTTGATTCAATGCGCGGCGCTAACGTAGCCCAAATCATATCAGATTGTTCAGTACACTTCCGAACGCGATGGTGGGAGGTTAGTCGCTCAAAAGAACTCGCGAGCGGCCGCTTCCGTCAGCCGCCATGTTTGTTTTGGTATCGCGCGGCAGTGGCGGCAGTGGCCGCTGCCGGTTGCTTCGATGGTTGTCATCTCGCGGCGAATGTTTTTTCCCGCTCAACCCACGGCGCATGGTTATTCCGGGTGCCTATACAAAAGCTTTTCTTTTTTAACAAATATCGCGCATACCGCGAGCGCACCACTCTTGTGGAGAGCCGCCGTGTGGGTCGACGGAAAAGCTCCTCTTTGTGATACGATTTTCTAAGCGGCGCTGGCATTTTTTTTTTTTTTTTTTTGAGAGGTGCCATTTTTGGGGGGTCGACCTACATTCGAGTCGACTTACAATCGTGTAAATACGGTAATAATTACCACAAAATTAGCTGGGACACGAGTGGTAGCCCCATGAAATACCTAGTTAATCAGTCAGAAACCTTTAAAAAAGCTTCTTCGCAGAGCATGCAGCACTTGCCGGAGCATCGCATAAATAGCCATGACATGCCTGTGGTGCTCCAGCCGACGAGGGCTTCTTCCTCTGGCCAGCCACGCTGCTGGAAAACCGACCGAGCTCTGCTGCGAAAGCTTCCCCCATTTGCTGCCCCATGCATGCGTAAAGCTTGGGCGCAGGCTTACCCCCAAGCTGCTGACCGTCTAGCTGCTCGCTGGACGGTTGCAACGCCCTTTCAATGGCCACACTCTTTTCAATTTCAGTTTCAAAATCGCCGATTTTCGCTGACCACATGCGGCGTCCAGGCGCATATTTCAGCTGTTGTATTTTGCATCTTGCTTTCTTTTTCAGCAGACTATATGGAAATAGTGTTTTCAAGAGGTCGAAATTTTGAGTGCAGTTGACCTTTAATCTTTGACACAAGAAAGATAACAGTGTGCACTTGTCAGTGATAAAATGGGGGTTCTTGCACCAGCAGCACTCAACACATGGTGTCTTTTATTTGCCCGCACAGGAAATACTACTTGAGAAGTTTTTAAGCAAGCCTAAACTGCTCTTGTAATAGATATTCTATGGGGGGAGGGGGGGGGGAAACGGGAGCTGCTCTGGAGCAGTTCTGAGCAGTGAAATATGGCAAATAATTGATCACTGATCATGGGTGTTTTAAACACTATAGCTATGCCTGGGCTATGAGGTGCGCCATAGTGGAGGGCTCCAGATTAATTTTGACCACCTGGGAATCCTTAACGTGCGCCGAAATCTCGTACACACGGGCGTTTTTGCTTTTCACCTTTTTGTGAAATGCGGCCGCCGCGGCCGGGAATTGAACTTGTATCCTTGGGTTCAGCTGCACAACGCCTTAACCACTCCCCCAAAGTGGCATGCAAGAATGGCAAATAAATAAAGCCTAGTTTCACCTCCATCCCAGACATCATCCCACCCTACGCTATATGTTCTCCTCCACTAGGCACATGGTGCAAAAGAGAGGGAGAGAGACGGAGGGTCCACTGACTTGTCAGCCAGCGCCTTGATCTCGTCCTTGGCGTCAAAGCGGGTCACCCAGATGCGGGCGGCCATCTCGACATAGTTCTCCCGATCCGCCTCCTGGGTCGGCACCACCAGCTGCAGCATCAGCAGGCACTGCGAGGGAGCACAGCAGGGATGCCAGGTGAGAGCAGGAGGGGAGCAGCACGCCACCTCGACTGGCACTGTGATTGGCCAATGTTTCTTGCAAGAGGCGAGGCATTAAAAAAAATCCCGGGCCATCTCCCCTAAAGTGAAACCTGGGGAGGATCGAAGCATGCAGTGTGTGTATTCTCTGTGTATTCTTGGTGCCATGGCGTTTCTGCCAACGGAGATGAAACCATTGGGGGGTACAGGTATACAGCTTTTCTGTAAAAGTCTCGTGTCTTTGAAGCACGAAACTCTAACACGAGGCGTAAACGAGTGTCCCGGAGTTTTTTTAGTACGCGTTACATTCTAGCACGAGGTGTTAACGAGTTTCCCGGTGTTTCAGTGCCGTGACTACATGAGACAACGGTTATGACGATGATTACGACGACGACGACAACGACAGGAGATGCCAACAGCCCCAGCCCCTAAGCGGCTTCGCCCCTAAAAAAATGTGCCCACCCACTCCGTACAGGTGGTTTTAACTGGCGAAGCTGTGATGTGCAGCCAGAGGGTGCCTGTGTGTGTGCTACTCCCTCTGGTTCATTAAAGCCTTTTCCATCATATGTTGCGTGTTTGCGGTATCTCCTTTTGTATCTTTTGTTCCTGCTCATTGAGTTGCTGATCGTAAGATGCCTGCTCCCCAGAAGTACGCACGACGCATGGCATACCCATTTCAAAGTACTCAAGCTTTATAAACAGGCTTCATAAATTAAATACTGCTTTATTGACAAAATAAACAATGAAAAGAGTATTTATTTTATCCAGTCTATGCAACAAAAACAGAAGTCTGACAAATTCACTTCAGTGTCCCTTTAAGCGATGCCCTTCCACTTGGGATAGGAGTGTACGCTCCACAAGAGTCGGCTGCCGGTCCTTTTTAAGAGCTGCACTCCAAGAAAGGAAGGAAGAGTAAAAGAGGACGCAGTGGGCAGCCCACCTGGAGAGCCGTCTCCCGCACGACCACCTCGGGAGAGTAGAGGGCGCCCAGGAGCACCTTAATTTCAGCCACGTCAGCCCGGCTGCATCCCTCCAGGCCGCTGATGGAGAAGCACACGTCCACGGCTACCTTCTGCGCCAACCTCTGCCATTGGGGGAGCGAGCATTGGAGAGAGAGAGGAGAGCAACCCTTAGCGCTCAGCACAACGCGCTCTTCAAGGCTTGGCCACCAGCTTCCAACAACTCGTCCGGATTAGAAACCGCCGCAAACCGAAAGCCCTTGCATTTCTGAATTCTGCAGCAGACACATTTTGTGCAAGAAAAGCACTTCTGCTTCAGGACAATGTGTTGCCAAGCTGTGATGACACCATGCAGAATGCCATTCATGGCCCATTCATCAGTGCAAAAGCTGCAATCTGCTTACATAAGGGAAAAAAAAAAAATGCAGCCCTTGTGGAGTGTGCAGAGTTTCTCCTGGCCTAACGTGCACCAGGCCCTATAATGGAGCAAATTTATTTCTCCGCCCTCACTTATTTTTTAAATCCTGGTGGAACTTAAGGGGGGACGTGGCTTTCAAAATCAACTTTTTTATTTCTTTGTGGATTTTGATGAAAATTGGCACAGCAACTGGAAATGCTTCTGTGATATCACCATAAAAATTTCAAAGTAATATTTTGAAAACTTTTTAATGTATGAAATTTTCTTTCTGTTCCGCTTGTACCGAGCTTGAGCGGCTTATAAAACACGATAGAAAACTTGTTCGAAGTGCTTTGCATTCCCAAATGAATGGACGAGGTCGTGACAGTTTTAGAATTTTTTTTTTACAACACAATGTTTTTTAGTTTTCATTTTTTTAGAGGTTTATGTGCAACAGGCATGTCAACTGTGAATGATTATTTGAATAAAAAAATCACAAAAAACAAATCTGGAAAACCAAAAGTGTCACGACCTGAACAGTTCATCAGGAATGTAATGCAAGAAACGGAATCAAAATAGACCCAGCGGTCACGAAGAAATCCCTGGGACAAGCGACACAGGTGGCAAAAAAAACTGTTTCGAGAAAACGGCTTCCGAAGTTGCAACATAGGTTTCACATATCAAAAGTCGTCATAGTTGTAGCCTTTCATGTCCTTTTGAACATGGGGCTTCTGGAAGGCCTTGCCTTGAAATTGGAGTGTCTTTTACAGCCTTTCTCTTTCCTGAAAACATCATTTTCAGCTCCTCCGTGAAGAGTACATACCCCCCTTTGCAAACCACACGGAGGGGAGATGGGTTTCAATGGGCTTTCAATGCAAAGTAGGTTAGTTGGTTGGCTGTATCGCACTGGACAACCTCCTTTTGCAGTGTTGTCACCATGGCAACAAGTTAAGCATTTTTTTACTTAAATTTTAACATTTTTGGCTTTTTTTTATGTTTTATCTTGCCTGGCACAGCAACTTAGTACTCATACGTGCAGGTGTTCATTGCCAAAAGTTTGCATACCACAAGGATGAAAATGAGCTACTTTGAAGCTTGGTAGAGTATTCTGCATAACTCCCAACTTCAATGCAAGAGCATATTTTTTTACTACTTTTGACATTCAAGGCATCCAATATTTCTCGCAGCACAGCCAGTATGCCCTGAGTAGAGTGTACTAGTACACTCTACCCTGAGCAATGGTATCAATAATTTCCCTAAAAAAATCACTGTTAAATGATGCCACAGTAACGTACATTTTTAACGCAGAGAGCATATTTTTATTCCTATATTACTAACTCAAACCTGTTTGCATGAAAATTACAAGTGCACGGGAAACGTTGCGCAAGAAAGGCGATATGGCTCGCGCGCATCGCAGCGCACGCTTACCGCGACATATCGAACTTTGATTATACCTGATATGGCTGGTCAGGTCACTTTTAAGATTAAATCTAACGTCGCAGGCATTAATTACAACTACTGGCGTTCAATCGTAACCGGTTGCCCAGTCATGTGATGCTCCAATGCGCGTCGGCTATGCCGTGCGCGCCGCAGCGTTTGACGCGTCGACCGTTTCTTTCTCAAGGCTAGCGAGCCCACAGTCAAAACACAGCAATAGCTAAGCGTGTAAACATCGCAAATCCGACTAAAAGTTCACTTCACGAACCGCTATCGCAAGCGCGCACACCGCGTCACCCTCCGGGGTCTGGCGACGGTAGAGTCACGCGCACCACGAAGCGTTCGATGACCTCCGCCTTTCGAGCCACACAACTTCCCGTAATCTGGCTCGTTATCTCTGGCCTTCCCATCGCGATAACGTCCGTGTTGAATACCACAGATTGAACAGAAATTCGGCCGAGCGCAGCGGCGAAAATGAACTCAATCCACTCGCTACGCAGCTCAGGCGGCCGCCATCTTGCGTTGCGCCCGCGACATCCAATCAGGAGGGTCGCTGGACCGGAGGACCAATAGCGCTTCCGCATCTATTTCTAGGTTCGTTTGTGCGTCGTTTCTTTTCTGCCGTTTGTGCGTTTGTGAATGAATGAAGATAAAAGAGACGAGCGGAACCGGAAAGACGATCGCTCGGCCGATCTAACCATATCAAAATGGCCGCGCCCGGTGGCACCGTTGCGGAGATAGAGCGCTCCGAAAATTGCCATTTTTTCGCCCTTTTGCGCTGATAGTTTGCCACCGCGCCTGACAAAAGTATTTTTTTATGCCACTTTGCGACGCTTTTCAGCGTAAAAACTTTGCAGACGCACAGAATAGGAAACATAGAAGCCGAATATGTGGGTTTCAAAAAAACGATGTTTTGGTCATTTTTCCGAAGTTGAAAGCCGCGTCCCCCCTTAAGTAACACTACAAGTTAACACAAGTAACACTACATTTTTATTTAGGAACCAAATTTAACCAAATTAGCAGCATTTATGCAGGTAGCGATGCTAATAACAAAGCTGAAATCAGTTTAAAATTATTTTCTTTGCTTTATGAGTTACACAAGGCTGTTTACCTCAATGTTGCATTAAACATAACTAATCAGGCAGAAACTCACGAAGATTTTTACACAGGGTGATGAGGAAGGTCTATTTTGTGCAAGAAAGCTATCAGATTATTTCTTTATTTCCATCAGGTATCAAAAGAAAAAAGAGAGAGAAGTTTCACCTTCATTTTGACATCGAATATAAAAGTTTCATGCCAGGCCTTACCTGAACGCGCCCAGTGGTCCTCCCAAGCAGTCCCACCACCGTTTCGAGAATCTTCTCAACGGGAAGGTTTTTTGGGTTCTCCTGCAAGCGGTAAAACAAAAACGGGTCATTTGGTTTCGATTGTGAGCAGCTCAGCAAAAACATTACTGTCAAGCTTAAACTCGACGTAAAACCCCTGATCCTTATACTCAGGTCTAACCTTTTTACCTCAATGTTTATTTATGCCTTTACTATTAAACATACAATTTATTTCAAGGTTGCATTAGCTCTAGCCATTTAAAAATACAACTCAAAGTTGGGACTTGCTCCTTGGATCAAATGATGCAAAAAGGAATGCAGCAGTGCTTTTGACACATACAACTTGAGCTCAAAGTACCATATTTGCATGATTCTAACGCACACCTTTTTTTGCTAAAAGCAGCCTTGAAATTTGTGGGCGTTTTACAATTTGACGCAAAACCGAAATCGGCTTCAAAGCGTACAGTGGCATCCCCACGAACCCTAACCCCGCCAAAAATCCAAGTCAATTCAATCCAAAGCAATCCGTCAACATCATGCAAGTAAATTTTCGCATACCTATTCGTCAATAGACAATAGGCAAATAGCCAGCTGCTGCAAAGAGTTATTTTTAAATTAATTTTACGATTAAATCATATTTTTCATATTTTCATGAGTAAACTTACCTGCGCATTACAATCGTGTGAATACAGCACCTGCCAAGACCTTCCATAGTTGCATCTTCATACTCTCTCAACTTTTAAAACTGCTTCACATGCTCTCAAATAGGGGCAGTGGACAAGTGTAGTGAACTAAAACCCCTGACAGCTACCCGCACATTGAGACGTACATAGAGTAACATCCTCAAATCAATCTCCTCCACCCACCATGGCGGCTCAGTGGCTAAGGCATTGTGCTGATGCGCACGAGGATGCGGGTTCGATTCCTGGCCGCAGCGGCCGCTTTCCTGACGGAGGCGAAAAGTGACAGCTCCTGTGTGTTTGAGATTTTGGCGCACATCAAAGATCCCCAGGTGGTCAAAATTAATCCGGAGCCCTCCACTACAGCACGCCTCATCGCCTGCGTTGTGTCGGCACGTTGAAACTCCACAATCAATCAGAGAAATGACGCAAACGGAGAGGAAGGGGAAGAGAAGAGGAGGGTAGAGAGGGACTGACCAGGCTGAGGGGCTGGGCGGAGCGCATGAAGGAGTGGGCCGAGAGCACCTGCAGGCACTGGCAGAGCAGGGCGTCGCTGGTCTCGGGCGAGCTCAGCAGCAGCCGCAGCAGCGGGAAGGCCAGGCAGAAGGCCGGGGTGGGCAGGCGCCGGGGGCCTGTCGTGCCGCACGAGAGCTGGTGGAAGGCGCCGGCCACCCGCTGGGTGCACGCCCCGAGCTCCTCCTGCGTCCACCGCTCGTCCAGCTCGCAGCTGGGCCCCCACAGCCGCAGGGTCAGGTGCACCACCGACGACGCTGCACGGAACAGTAGGGGGTCACGCAGTGCGGCAAGGAGAGAATTTAATTAAGGGGGGACGCTGCTCTTAAAACAGCTCCTTTTTCCCCACTGATTTCAAATATGCCATTATTTTTTGAGTCAGTCAATTAGTTCCCAGGATAATTAGAGGTAATTAACTATTTTTGGAGGAACAATGAGACAAAACAGTGTTAGCCATAAAACTGTAATCTTTATATTTTCCAATACTATGAACCCTGGTAAGTGCAATAAGAGAATCGTTTTTTTTTTAAACACTGCTTGGGACTAATTTTACCGCTCATTAAACTTCGGTACCGTAGGACAGTCAACTGGGCAATCACGGACTGGTTTTTGATACACCGGGAAGTCTCGCAACTGGTGCATATTGAGTAACCCTGCTAAGTGGGGGCCAAGCGAGAGGAGAGAGAGCGCTCACCGAAGTTTGCCAGGTCGGGGGTGAAGACAACGTCCTTGAGGCGGATGTAGGCCGGCACCACAATGGGGGCGGCCAGCCGGCTGCTGAACAGGGAGGTCAGCGCCTGGATGAGCCGCGGAAACAGCGGCGCCCCGTACAGGCACACCACCGACGGCGGGGCCGACATCACCGCGTCCAGCAGGGACATCGCCCGCTCCACCGACTCGGCCAGCTGGAGAACCGGGGGAGAGGAGGGGCCCAGCCACAGTGAGGAGGGAAAAACAATCAAAACCCCTTTATCAAGGGGGCACACTGGTTTTTTTTTGTTTTTGCTTTCCAGTCAATCTTGATGAAACTTTATGGACTCGTTCTGTTTCTTTAGCTGATTTATAATATCCAATTAGTTTTGATGTAAGGCATTTAGTTTCTGAGGTAATTAAAAAATTATTGATTGTTCTTGAAAACAATGAAAAAAAAACTGACTTAAAAAAATTACCAGCAAGGCATGAATAGATACCAGAACCTGTGGGCAATGAAATGTGGGAAGCATTTTTTTTTTTGTTTCACAATCACATACAAGTTTACCTATATTAATTCTAACTTCTAGGTTTGAAGTACTCCTGATAACCAATTAAGAATAACGCTAATTAAAGGAATACTGAAACACAAAATGCAAAATCCACTTCCCTTATTGGACAGTTTATGCATTCAGCTTCACGCTGCAAAAGAAATTATTTTTCTGGCTCCTCCACATGCTGTGATGTACCTCTCGAGGATTTCCTATCGCTACAATACCGCTCATGGCGAGAAAGAAGAAAACTAATGACAAATTGTTACTCTTTCCATCGAAACCGGGCTTGTGCGGCTTCTATAAGTACCTGGTACTGTCCAAGTACGAAGTTTTCGGAGGGAAAACTGTGCAAACTAAGAAAAAAATGATACAAAAAAAAAAAGCTTTTTTGGGCAATTTTTTTGGTCCCAAAGACCCATGTGCCTCCTAAAGAGAACACCAAAGTCCAAAGCCAAAGTCCAACCCTGCTTATTAGAGAATGTATTTCATCATCGCCGTCACTAACCGTATGGGCTGCCAAACTAAACTTTGCGTATTACGCGAGGTCCATTAGGCGTGCAAAGGCATCCCATTGTTATGCTATGTGGTGTACCCTGTGTGGAACCCATTGTGCAACGTGTTGGCTTTCCTGCGGTGTGTTTTACTCGGACGTCAATGCCATCAGTGAGGCATGGAAAGCTCCACTTTAAAAATCTCACAATTGATACCTTCTTTTTTTAAGGGGGGACACTGCTCTTAAAACTATTTCTTTTAGTTTTTAAGTAAGATCTGTGAAAATTGTCAATCTTGCTGCTTTTCCCCCCACTGATTTCAAATATGGCTTTATTTTTTAGTTGGTCAATTAGTTCCCGAGATAATTAGAGGTAATTAACTATTTTTGGAGGAACAATAGACGAAACTGTTGGTCATAAAACTGTAAATCTTTACATTTTCCAACACTATGAACCCTGGTGAGTGCAATAAGACAATCAGTTTTTTGATGCATCGCTTGGAACTAATTTTACAGCTCAATAAACTATAGTGTTTGAAATGGGCACTCAAAATGGTTCCTTGCCACAGGTGCCACCAAGGTTTACTGAGCTGCAAAATTACTTCCAAGCGATGCATCAAAAAACTGCTTCAATTATTGCACTCACCAAGGTTCACAGTGTTGGAAAATGTAAAGATTACAGTTTTATGACCAACACAGTTTCGTCTATTGTTCTTCCAAAAATAGTTAATTACCTCTAATTATCTCGGGAACTAATTGACCAACTAAAAATAATGCCACATTTAAATGAGTGGGGGGAAAAGCAGCAAGATGGATAATTTTCACAGAGCTTACTTAAAAATTAAAAATGTTTTTTAAGAGCAGTGTCCCCCCTTAAAGGTGTCAATCAAAAAAACTATTTTTCAGTTATGATGATGAAAGTTGGGGGCATATGCAGTTTTTTATTGATTGTAGATATGAAGTTTGTTTTTGTGTAAAACGACTATATTCGACGTTATTGAGATTTTTACAATTGATTTTTTGACAGCTTTTGCAAAAAAAAAACTGCCGGGGGGATGCAGTTAAAGAAGGTACCAGTGAACTGTGCACAAATCAAGGAGTGCAATATGACTACCATCATCATTCTATCTGGTCTGCAGTGGAAGTTACGACCGTTTGAAGTTCGGGCTTGAAAAATGGGAACCAGAAAAATCGGCTTTGCCTTCCAAGCCCAAACTTGCAACGGCCGTAACTTCTGCTACTGACCAAGTAGAATTATGATGATAGTCTCACTGCACTCCTTGATTTGTGCACAGTTCACTGGTACCTTCTTTAACTGCATCCCTCCAGAAGTCTTTTTACAAAAGCTGTCAAAAAATCGATTGTAAAAATCTCAATAACGTCGAATATAGTCGTTTTACACAAACACAAACTTTATATCTACAATCAGAATGATAAACTCCACAGGATCTCCAACTTTCATCATCATAACTGTAAAAAATAAAGTTTTTCATCAAATATCCCTGTGCCCTCTCAAAGCAATTACTTTTTTTAGTGACATTCACGCACATAATGAGTTCTACTTCGAAACCCACTAATGTGAAAGAAGATATTTTTTGAAATTTTCTCTTTTCAATCACAAAACACCCAACGTGAGGGAAGAAAAAGAAAGGGAGGGAGAGGGGTCCTCCTTCCTCTCACCTTGCGCACTCGTTGCCTAATGACTTGCTCCTTCTGCAGCTGCACGTCCATCACTTCCTTTTGCTTCTTGGTGAGCTCAGGCTCCTGGACCTTGGTCTTCTTCCGGGCCTCCAACTCCTGTGTGCAGTACGACAGAGGAAGAGAATGGAATTACGACAGAAAAGCGACATCCACCCCTCTCGCACACAGGCACAATTTGGGCCCGCCCCATGCTCCTATATCAGTGGCAGCGAAATGGGAAGGGCCACAAAGCCTTCTGCAGTAAAAACGCTCTCCTTGCTTATTTTTCTTTCTTTCGTTGTTTTTTTAAGGGACAGACAACTGATTTTTGCGGAGTATATGCTCTCTATCCCAAATAAAAGGACACCACTTAAACCCCTTGAACCGAAGCGGTTTTCCTAACAGGGCCCTAGAACATTTGAAAGTGTTTTTTTTTAAATCTACCAGCCTTAAATTACGTATGCTGTCGAAAGGAATGCTGGCAACCGTAACAATAAGCTGTGCTACAGCCTACTTTTTAACTGTATGCAAGATCAAAAGAGGTTTTTAGAAACTTGTCCCCAGGCGAAAAATAAAAAACGGGCTTTCCTATTACCTTATGCGGTGTTTCAATCATGCATTGTAACCGACGAACCCATCTGTATATGTATGGTAGTGTCACATTTAGACACAACATGGCGCCACCTTTCAGACTTCCGGAAGTTTATTGCTAAATTGAAACTCTTCCAGCCTATTTATTTAAAAATTCCTTATCATTACCCTGCTATATACATAGACCTCGGGCTTTTATGTGAGCTAGAGGAAGGACATGCACTCGTGCCTCCACAAAAATGGGTTGTCTGTCCCTTTAAACAAGCACAGGTGGTGGTGCAAAGAAGTTATCTTTGCCACACGGCATGAAATTTCTTTCCACTCCTCCACACAACACAAAATCACCATCTTAAACTTGGTACTTCGTGTCGTTTACACTCCCAGTGCAGCTTATGTTACACTGGAATATAAAAATTGATTCATCGATCACCCTCAGTGCCTCCCTCCCAGCAAAGAGTGCATCGACAGACAACAGAGACTAATGAAGAATGGAGGCAGCCAATTCCTGACCTTCTTGAGCTCAATCTCCTCCATCTGCTCCTTGTAGGAGTACACCTTGCTCTCGCGCTTGATGTTCTTGGACTCAGAGGTGGCCTCGACCACACTGCACACAGGAGAAGAGCGCAAAGCAAGAAGTTGAGAGTGGGGGAAAGAGCTTTTCTCAACACTGCCAACAAGTACCACAGCACCCAGGAAAAGCTCATCAAATTTAACCACAATGCAAAAAAACTTGCTTCTCGCACACAGGTTTTCTCTTCCTTGCCAGAACCACTTGTTGGAAAGACAGCTGCTCCACTCATTGAAACTACGCTCATTGAAATTAAACCTCACAAAGCACTTCATCTCTTAAACTGCCCAAAAAGAAAAAGCTTTCATACGATCAAGGCACTGGTACACAGCCCCAAAGCAGGCTCGATATGCACGCAGGTAGAGGAGAGTTATGCGTGACATAATACAAAGTTTCTAGGCCAGTTTAAACAGTGTGCACACTTGTGAGCAATTCTGTACACGTTTGGAAGCAAACTGCTGAACGAAAATAGAAAAAGAAACAGCCAATGCAATGGAGTGACAGGTTGCTCGTTGCCTGTGTTTGCTGACCTGCGCATCGGTGTTCTCTGAGGCGCTCATTGACGCACCTTCCAATGAACGCCTCAGAGAACACCGATACGCAGGTCAGCAAACGCAACCTGTCACTCCATTGCAAAACTTGCAAACCACACGAGTGCACACCGCAGTTTCTTCAGAACACGCACATTCTGACACGCACTAAAGACAGGATAGCGCTCGAGATCATAGAAGCATTTCACATAATCACAGAAGAGGAAGGGTGCGTTAGCACTCCGTAAATACTGCTTACTGGTGAGGAACGAAGATTCATTCAGAGAAAGCCACCATGATAAGAAAGACAAGATATATCAAGCAGCCACTCCCACATTTTCCTGCTAGTGTTCTCATGTATTGCTGTCTGTCGGCTGAGTAGAAATGTTTCTGCACCTTCACGTTTTGGTTTTAGGTTTTATCGGTTTTACTGTGCAAGCGCAAAGTGCCGCCCTTGTGTGTATATTTAGATGTCCCCCGTTTCTGTCGTCTTTTTAAATAAACAGTGGCAAGTTTGCGCCTCATCCCAGTCCTGTTAGTGTCCTATTCGTCTGTATACTTAGCGCAACTCAACATGAAGCACCACCAACTAGCCCCATTCTACGTCCTTTTGAGCTATGCATAATGTTTGACCTTGTGCACAACCAAAGGTTTCACATCTCCTTGGCCCTTATTTTAACAATAAAACCACACAAACACCATCCCTCCTGTTCTAAATCGAACCGCCGGTGGTGTTTGCAGACATGTCATCGAAGGTGTTTCCAGACGGACCATTGCATGTTTTTGAAGAGGTACACCCTTTGTTCGAAGTTTATAGGCCAATCCTAAGCCTTCTGGACCACAAAGAACTAAAAAAATAGGCTTAGCCTTTAAATGTGACAAAAGTATTTTATGAGAGTAAGAAAGAAATATGTTTTCTCTAGGTTTCCGGCATAAAACATTGCAGCCTCGCTCAGCCTGTAAGCTTGTACACTGACTTTTTTGCGGCCTCGCATAGAAAATTTTGACAAAGCCTGTACCTTTCTGGGCTTTTGAAGGTGCCAAAGCTAATGCGATTATTCGGGGGTGGGAGCTGTTAGGAATGCCCTGATCCCACTGCGTTGAATAGCCTACAAGGTGCCTCGCTTAGTACAGTATAAACCTCAGCCAGAAGGAGAGAGGAGGCTCACTTGGAGAGCACGCCCTTGTTGTAGAGTGTCCCCTCCGGGGTGAGGTAGATGGCGTACTCCTCGGCCGTGACCAGGCGCAGCTCCGTCTGCTGCAGCGTGTTGAGCACATCGCCCACCACCTCGTTCAGCACGGGCTCGTGCAGCACGGCCGTCAGCGTGGCGATCGCCCCCTTCACCTCCTGTGCAAGGGAGGCAGAAGAGAGAAGCAGTCATCACACTCAGTAGCCACCACAAGCGACACCAAACGGTGAATAAAATTTCAGTAGAACACACTGTTGGGCAAGTTGGAGCATATTTGGTAAAACTTAAAGTGCAACTGAACAAGGACGACAGAAAGACGACAAACACAAGCGCTTGTGTTTGTCGTCTTTCTGTCGTCCTCGTTGAATCGCACTCTCAGTTTTACTAAGAGTGAATGAAATTTGTTTTAATTGAAAGATCATACATTTCGTAGTTCTCCCAGCTTTTGTTTGACAAGCAATGGTGAGTTATTTGCTGAGAAATAAGCAAATAAACCCGGCATTTCTTTCTACTGTTTCCCTTCCATTTTTTTTGCGACGTAGTCACTGTGTCACAGAGTTGGAGCGAGGCACCAGTGCGGTCTAGAGCAGAAACGGTGGCCACTAGGTGCTCTCACGCTGGCAGCAGTAGCTTTTACGCCTCCAAGCCATGGCCGTCCCCGACAAGGCTTCTCTGGCCAAGGCGGCAGGCTTGGATTTCTATGATTTTTCACCGATGAAATGAGAAATGCTTTTAAGTGATCAAGCAGTCAATGTGCCCACCTACCGTATTTACCCGATTCTAATGCGTACCTTTTTTCAAGAAAAAAAAAAATACGCCCCCAAATTCCCATGCGCGTTACAATCGAGTACCAGCCGACAGAGCTAGTGGTTGCTTAGGATGCATTATCAACTTAGCAAGGCAACCCTAATCGCAACTGTACGAGCTAAGTGTCCAAGGTTACGAAACCACTGGAAAAACCAAATTAGAAAAAAAAAAATCTAAGAGAGCTTTCTCTTCGCACAGAATAAGGAGAACACACATACATATCCAGCCCAGACTGGCTTCCGACCAGGGCTGTGCACTCAAGACAGCCTTCTGCTACTGCGCCAGTTGGTGGGAGGGGGCCGTCGGGGTCGCCTTAAGGTTCCTGGCATCCTCCTGGCAGTAGACTTGCAGAAAGCCTTTGACACGGTGGCGCACACAGCGATACTGAAGGCTCTCGATGGGGCTGGAGTTGGCACACGAATCATGAACTTTGTGCGATCATTCCTGGTGGCCCGAACGTTTGAGGTTAAATCTGGATCGGGCCACCCAAGGACATTCTCAAATTCCAGAGGAGTGCCGCAGGGTGCCATCTTGTCTCCAGTCCTCTTTAACATCGTGATGCAAGAGCTACGGAAAATTCCGCACCTGGGCTTGACATTCTACGCAGATGACATCACGCTGTGGGTGGACCCCAAGGGCACAAACTTGAACACAGCAGATGTACAGGAAATCATGCAGCAAGCCTTGGACACCATCGACAACTACCTCCCTTCCACTGGCATGCAGCCGTCACCGGAAAAGACTAACCTCCTCCTGGTAGGTGGCTACGACTCTGAGCGAGCGAAGATAAGCCTTACACTGGACGGCAAAACCATCACCTGACCAGCGGAGCGGTGGGTGAGGATCTTTGGGGTTCCCCTCAGTGAGGTTGGTGGACCAAAGGAATGGATCCGTCAGCTTAAGCCAACGTGGCGCCGACACCTCCACCTGATCCGCCGCATAGGCAACCACTTTGGCGGTGCCGGCACACGCACCATCAGGACATTATGCCTGGCAACCCTCACCTCTAAGGCATGAAACGGAGCAGCTTGCTTCACATTGAACCAAACCCACTACGCACAACTGGAGGTCCTCCATCTCGAATGTCTCCGCGCAATAACTGGCCTGCCGCGTCACACGAGGACTGAAGAACTCTACAGGTACTCCAGCCTCCCTCCCCTCAAAGCCTTTATCGAGGCACACAATGAAGGCCATGAGCTACGACGGCAAAACACAACTGCGGGTAGAGGACTCCTCACCCTCACAAAAGAACTACCCCCCGATGCACCCAAACTGCCACGCCTGCTGGAGCCTTGGCTCGATGTGCTCCTCAAGCTTCCCAAACCACTCTCCAAAAAGTGCCATCAGCGGGATCATGAAGCGGAGCGTAGAGCAGCAGCTGCCTGTACTGACAGAACCCGGAACTCTGTGTTCACGGCAGCCACCTGGCACCCCATCACGCGCAGAGCCAGGCTAGCTGCGATCTCCCCAATCGGCACATGCAGACAAATCCACGTGCATGAGCACCGACCCAGCCCAGACCAGATTTCACTGTCCGCCATCCTGTGTGCAGTGGACGGGGTTTGTGGGGAGGCCCGTCGAGGACTGAGGCAGACAGGGGAGATTGTGGTGATCTACACAGACAGTAGAGAGGCCATAAAAATCCTTGGCCGCACCCCCAGGACTGGCACGCTTGCTCACAGGATCAAAATGGCAAGCACAGTGCTGTACCAGCAATATGGAGTGGAGGTGAGGGTGGACTGGGTACCAGGTCACGCCGGTGGCATTGGCGATGGAGCCGCACAGGCGTTGGCGAGCGAGCTAATGGACGACCGCTCCGCCCTGGTGACCCAGACTATGCCCGCACCAGACGACCCTGACCCAAGAGCCAAAATTCTGGCAGCCAAGAGGGAGCGAAGGCGCGCCCTTTGGCAGCACATCCCCACCAACCACCACCCACTGCCCCGAGGACTGCCACGGGGGGGCTCAGGTCCTCATCCACAAGACACGTGCGGGGGCCGCACTAACAGCAGACGTGCTCGCCAAATGGCGGGCCCACCACCGATGCAGGCCCGGGGCTACCGACAACGACAGCGACGACAGCGACCACGAACAGGGCCCCATAGTGAGCTGCTCCACATGCACCATGGAAGTGTGCCCAACAGTGACCCACATGCTGTGGGAGTGCCCTGGCTACCGGGACCTCCGTGCCCAGTACCTGCCATCGCACATCAGCACTCTGCGTCAATGGACCACCCCCAGCAACAACAGCCGCGACACCCTGCTCTCCCTCTGGGCGTTCGCTCACGAGGCAGGCATCGATCGCCGCATGTGATTGCAAATGTATACCATGTACACGCATGTGTGTACGCACTTCTTTCTCTTCTTTCTTTGTTTCTGTCTTTTCTCCGACACCCTTCTTCCCCTCCTATTAGGCCAAAGAGCCATTCCACAATAAAGACTTTTCATTCATTCATAAAAAACAATGTGCACGCACGCACATATCCTCACGGTGGGCAAGGCGTGTTGTCTACAAAGCACAAAGGTCATGTGCAGTTGGTATGAAACGCTCCGCGGGGCCTTGCCAGTGCTTCTTGCGCTTTAAAAGTTAAAAATAGGTGCTAGCAGACAGCAAACGCCCCTTTTCAGATACCAAGCCCCCGCTTTTCTATGCTTAGCCGCAAGAAAGGAGACCGAGCAATGAGAACTTACGCAGTACTGTGCAGTCCACCCAGTTCTACAGAGGGATTGTCGGTCCATGACAGCCTCCCACTGAACATTTATAAAAATATTTTTTCAAACTTTCAAGACGAATTTGGAAGGGTGGTCTGCACAGGTGGCTTGCCGTAGAGTATGTCACAGCTTGAGGGTGATGAGAGCCGCCTAGGCCGATAACAAGTGAAGTTCTTGCATCCATAAATGGTGCTTGTCCTGTGCAGGGAACTTTTGCGCTTTTTCTTTTTCCTGGTGGCCACAATCAGGCGCGGGTTAGCATCGAGGGCGCACTATATTCGAGTAGATACGGTATACCGGGCTCCAAGATCCCATCAAGCCAGTCGCGAGCGAAGCCTGTGCAGAAGCAACAAGTGTCGTTTGGAATATCAAGCGCGGCATCCTGGCTAGCGCTGTTCAGGCGGGCCTTCACCTCACCTCGTCTGGCAATCTTCTCTCTTGCGAACCTTGCGAGAAACACTCTCTTTACAGCAGCCTTTTCGAGTAGTTGCCAATGGTGGTGCTATCACTGGCCCACACATAACAAGGGCAGAGCGACGCACGCTTTACAGATTACCAACAACGGCTCGTGGCGAATAGAACAGCACAAGGTCAGATAGGACAGCTAACCATCTGCAGTCAGTACCTTCCACAGGTGATAAGGTTTGAACTAGGCGCGGGCATGCGTTACCGATAGCAACATTTGTGTCAAAGCTCAGGCAGGTCGCTTTACCACCTGCAGTGCATCTTATTCCTTTTGCCGTTGCCTGCTAGAGGGACATTGCTTCCAGAAGCCCTGGCGTTCAATGTCGCAGGTTCCTGACTTCACTAATTGTGCACCAATGCTTTTCTGAAACGAAACTGAAAGCATGACGGCTGACTGAATGGTGCGGGAAGCAGGCTGCCTCACAATGTATAAAAGCAGTAGTCTGTGCTAAACTAGATCGGCTCATGGAAAGCTTTGATTTACATTTATTTCATGCGCTCAACCACTTCGGAACTGTTTATTTCAGGAGAACATTTACAGATGCTTCTCCATCGAGCTCTATGGGGCGTCGACGCCTGTTTTAATGCATCTGGCATTTTCCACCCAATTAAATAACTCCTACTTGCGAGAATGGTGTATTCAGAAGGGCTTGCATTCGGGCTAGTTGGCATTCCATAACGTTCATCTTAAGCGCGCAAAAAACACACGGACACAGGAGACAAGGACAAGCTGGAAGTAGCGCTTGTCCTTGTCTTCTGTGTCCGTGTGTTTTTTGTGAGCTTAAGATGAATGTTAAGTGTATTTAGATTCTCGGCACCGTTATATATCGATGCAGGCCAAGTTGCTTCCACCCTTTATTGACCCTTTAAGTTTTGTGGTCTCTCTACTATGCGCGTTCAGAAACACCATTACATGATCCATACATTTCGGCTGATTTGATTTGATTGATTGTAGAGTTAACACGCCAAAGCAACGCAGGCAATAAGCGTGCCGTAGTGGAAACTCTGGAATAATATCGACCACCTGGGGATCTTTAACGTGCACCGCAATCTCACACACAGGCGTTTCTGCTTTTCGCCTCCATCAGAAAAGTGGCCGCCACAGCCAGGAATCGAACCTGCATCCTCGTGCTCAGCAGCACAACACTTTAGCCACTGAGCCACCGCGGCGGGTATGTACTGCTCGGCGCTTTCTCGCTCCAGCATGGCTCGGCGGGACCGTATTGCTGAGACATTGTACATTAGGCTTGGTGCTACAAAAGAGCAGAAAGAGTGTGAAGAGTCCTCACCGGTGTGATCGTGGTGGGGGACATGACGAGTGGCAGGGCCCGTTCGGGTTCCACGGGCTGCTCACGGTCCAGCTTGAGCAGGTCCATGATACGCATCCACAGCTGCGAGTGGTGCTCCGCTGCAACACGGCCGGCAAATGGCAGAGCTCTCAGCGACAGACCGTCTAGCGCTAGATGAGCTCTAATTTTGGCATAAGACGACTCCGGCATGACAGAAATCGAACGAGAAACACCACACTACAAGTTCAAAAAGCAAACATGATAACAGGCATATTCTACTTAGGGCAGGAGAAAGAAGGGAGGGGGAAAAAGGAGAGGTGTGAGAAAGAGAAAAAATTAAACCTGTTCCACTTAACGTGAAAGCTGTCAGAAGTGCCAAGCAGTGATTCGCCATAATGGGCAGTAGCACCGTTATCTGCACACTGCTACCAGCCAATGCAATTCAAATTTCCCGCCTTCACAGTGCTCCTGTGAAGCAGTGAAACAGTGCCAGCGGGAGTTCTGTTCTTTTTGTGCTTGCTTTTTTTCCTCCCGCACATGCCAGTGTTGCACTGCAATTTTTTCGCTTATGTAAAAAAAACTGAACAAGCGTTCCTAACTAAATGAACGCGAGCACTGTCGGTCAATGACGTATATTCTGCCTCAAATGTACCTGCAGTTTTCTTCGCGCTAAACAAGTGGAAGATGTAAGAAAAGCGCCAGCGGTTCACGAGTTTTGAACGGTTGTGACTATTTAAACCACTTGGCTTTAAAAGCCTCTGCGAGACGCCCCTACAACGGTACGTTGGGCTCTACAGTGAAATCTCGATGATGCGATTCTGGGGGATACGAATTTCGGGATGATACGAAATTTTTGCTAAGCCCCAGCGAAATTGCATTGCTTGCAATGGAAAAAATTTCGGTTGTTACGAACGGACCTGCGCGGCCCGGCAGATGATACGAATGAGCCGGCAAGGCGCCCGATTGCCGAGCAAGCAAGCGACAGCAACGTACGGGCCCTCTCTCCCCACTTTGTCACTCTTTGTTGAGGAACGGCCGGGCTGTTGTTTTCTGCTTGCGAAAACGTGCCGCGCACGCCACAGGTGCGCTTACATCGCCGCAGAACCACCGCACGCTGCGCACGACGCGGCCGGTGGCGGCAACATGGCGGTGGCTTCGGCCACGAAGTGATCGGGGCGCTCGAGCAACCGCTTCAAACTACTCTTTAAGGGGGGACGCGGCTTTCAACTTCGGAAAAATGACCAAAACATCGTTTTTTTGAAACCCACATATTCGGCTTCTATGTTTCCTATTCTATGCGTCTGCAAAGTTTTTAGGCTGAAAAGCGTCGCAAAGTGGCATAAAAAAATACTTTTGTCAGGCGCGGTGACAAACTATCAGCGCAAAAGGGCGAAAAAACGGCAATTTTCGGAGCGCTCTATCTCCGCACCGGTGCCACCGGGCGCGGCCATTTTGATATGGTTAGATCGGCCGAGCGATCGTCTTTCCGGTTCTGCTCGTCTCTTTTATCTTCGTTCATTCACGAACGCACAAACGGCAGAAAAGAAACGACGCACAAACGAAGCTAGAAATAGATGCTGAAGCGCTATTGGTCCTCGGTCGGGGCGCGGAACACCGACCCTCCTGATTGGATGTCACGGGCGCAATGCAAGATGGCGGCCGCCTGAGCTGCGTAGCGAGCGGTTTGAGTTCATTTTCGCCGCTTCGCTCGGCCGAGTTTCTGTTCAATCTATGGCATTCAACACGGACGTTATCGCGGTGGGAATGCCGGAGATAACGAGCCAGATTACGGGAAGTTGTGTGGCTCGAAAGGAGGAGGTCATCGAACGCTTCGTGGTGCGCGTGACTCTACCGTCGCCAGACCCCGGAGGGTGACGCGGTGTGCGCGCTTGCAATAGCGGTTCGTGAAGTGAACTTTTGGTCGGGTTTGCGATGTTTACACGCTTAGTTATTGCTGTGTTTTGACTGTGGGCTCGCTAGCCTTGAGAAAGAAACGGTCGACGCGTCAAACGCTGCGGCGCGCACGGCATAGCCGACGCGCATTGGGGCAGCACATGACGGGGCAACCGGTTACGATTGAACGCCAGTAGTTGTAATTAATGCCTGCGACGTTAGTTTTAATCTTAAAAGCGACCTGACCAGCCATATCAGGTATAATCAAAGCTCGATATGTCGCGGTAAGCGTGCGCTGCGATGCGCGCGAGCCATATCGCCTTTCTTGCGCAACGTTTCCCGTGCACTTGTAATTTTCATGCAAACAGGTTTGAGTTAGTAATAAAGGAATAAAAATATGCTCTCTGCATTAAAAATGTACGTTACTGTGGCAGCATTTAACAGTGATTTTTTTAGGGAAATTATTGATACCATTGCTCAGGGCATACTGGCTGTGCTGCGAGAAATATTGGATGCCTTGAATGTCAAAAGTAGTAAAAAAATATGCTCTTGCATTGAAGTTGGGAGTTATGCAGAATACTCTACCAAGCTTCAAAGTAGCTCATTTTCAACCTTGTGGTATGCAAACTTTTGGCAATGAACACCTGCACTATGAGTACTAAGTTGCTGTGGCAGGCAAGATAAAACATAAAAAAAAGCCAAAAATGTTCAAATTTAAGTAAAAAAAATGCTTAACTTGTTGCCATGGTGACAACACTGCAAAAGGAGGCTGTTCAGTGCGATACAGTCAACCAGCTAATCTACTTTGCATTGAAAGCCCATTGAAACCCATCTCCCCCTTCATTTGATCTGCAAAGTGGGGTATGTACTCTTCACAGAGGAGCTGAAAATGATATTTTCTGGAAAGAGAAAGGCTGTGAAAGGCACTCCAATTTCAAGGCAAGGCATTCCAGAAGCCCCATGTTCAAAAGGACATGAAAGGCTACAACCGTGACGACTTTTGACAAGTGAAACCTATGTTGCAACTTTGGAAGCCGTTTTCTCAAAACAGTTTTTTTTGCCACCTGTGTCGCTTGTACCAGGGATTTCTTTGTGACCGCTGGGTCTATTTTGATTCCGTTTCTTGCATTACATTCCTTGATGAACAGTTCAGGTCGTGACACTCTTGGTTTTCCAGATTTGTTTTTTGCGATTTTTTTATTCACATAATCGTTCACAGTCAACATGCCTATTGCACCTTAACCTCTAAAAAAATGAAAACTAAAAAACATTGTGTTGTAAAAAAAAAATTCTAAAACTGTCACGACCTCGTCCATTCATTTGGGAATGCAAAGCACTTCGAACAAATTTTCTATCATGTTTTATAAGCCGCTCAAGCTCGGTACAAGCGGAACAGAAAGAAAATTTAATACATAAAAAAGTTTTCAGAATATTAGCTTGGCATTTTTATGGTGTTATCACGGAAGCATTTCCAGTTGCTGTGCCAATTTTCATCAAAATCCACAAAGAAATAAAAAAGTTGATTTTGAAAGCCACGTCCCCCCTTAAAATGCCACTCAAGGGATACACGAAGTTGCTCGTGCGGTAAAGGAGCTGATAAGGCGTACAAAAACGGTACTATAAAACGTTACCCGCGCTGCTAGTGAAAGCGCCGATGAAATATCTGCCGGAGTGGTAAGCCTAACATCTCCGGCGGAGCCAGCTGGCTGTTTTGAGGGCTTCAAAGCTCCTGCCACTGCTGCGCACGTCGCGCGTTATTTTCTGACCGAGGCAGAAGCTGCCACGGGCCAAAATCATTGACATGGGCGTGAAAAAAATCGCACGCGCAACGATGCGGTTCACGCCTTGACTGTTGCGGCACGTACCGCGAGTGGGCACCGTGAGTGAGGAGACAAATGCAAAGCTTTGCGTGCTCCAGAAAGGACTTCTCGGCGACACGAAGGTTAAAAAAAAAAAAAAGCAGAAATTTCTTCACGAGAAAGTAAGAAAAGAAATAAACGAAAACTTTTTTTTAGTGCTCAATTTTTTGGTCTGTGTTGGTTCATAGGAACTTCTTATGATAAAAATATTTTTCACGGTCCTGTGAGATTCGTATCACCGAGATTTTACTGTACTTGGGTCCGTTTTCTCCCTGCGTCACCTGATTCTGGCAGTCACTTGACATCGAGTGTTACAGCGAGCTACAACGACAAGGTCAGCCCCTAAAGTGCTCTGCACCTAAAAACTAAGAATTGGTACAGCACTGAAAAAGAAAGCCTGTTTCAGCTACCAACCATACTGTGCCACTACTTTTACTATTTCAACGTATGCACCTGAGAGTCCGCCACCTCAGACTCTAAGAGGGGTGGGCCAAATAAAACACCTTATCTTATTTATGCACCAATCCTACCCAAACTTGGTGCACAAGCACAGTTGACTAAGACAGTGTCATAACAAATCAGTCTGTTGCTATCTTGTATAGTTTTGAGGTTATGAATGGATCCTACTAATTAGAATTAGATCATCTCTTAATTAAAGAATGAATGACGCTCGAGTTACTTTAAATTTTTGTGCCACTGTATTCAGAAAGGTGTATCGTGTGCAATAAAATTACTCATTAGTTCTTTTCAGGCTCTGCAGCTATATATATTTAAATAGGACATACATTTTCAACACAAGCCCATTTTTCTTTGTTAATATAGGGCACGAATGTTGTGCTCTTTCGGTTGACATTTACTAACTAAGGCTTCTTGAAAAGTATTTATAACTTTGAAAACTATACAAAATAGCCACAAACTGATTTCTGTTTTGACTTTGTCATAGTCGACTGCACTTGAGCACACAGCGTGATTAGGTTCGGAGCATAAATAACAAAGTTTTGATTGTTACATCCACCGTTAAAGGTACATACAGGTTGGTACGTCAATTAATGAGCATCTACAAAATTTTTTCCCAAGAAAACCACCGCTCCGTTTGCACCCAAACTTTACACAAAAGTCGCATTTCGTCGTCTATTTGGTTTAATACCAAGTAAAAGGATGGCACTTGCCTCGTTATTCAGAAAATAAATATAAACGATTTTCTCCTATGGAAAACCTGGGCGCCGTCATGGAGATCTTGACCGCAGTTTTAGTGTGCAGGCATCCAGCACAAAACAACCTGATGCCCCCCAAACCTGCCTTGAACCGGCATCAGGTGTTTTGTTCTGGATACCTAAGGCGGTCAGGAAATCGTCGTCCTTGTTCTTGGTGTTAACTCTTTCGCTACCGCAGAAAATTGACCAATTTTGGGGGGTCCAAGAAAACATTTTTTTTTCTGCTAAAAAATTATTTAGGCACTAATTGCAGGAGCACAAAATGCAGATTATTTAACGGCCTTTCCAATAACACCAGTTTTTTAAAGGTTTTCATATATCATAGTTGTGAAAAAAAATATCAAAATCAAAAGTTTTGTCAAGTTGTCGAAAAAAATGATAAAAAAGGAGTTGTGTATATCAAACCACCAGTAGTAGAAAAAAATTAGAATATACATTTTGCAGGGAAACATTTCAAAAACACACCCTAAAAAAAATGTCGACTTGCGCGGAACAGTTTTTCAGATATAAAAAAAAAAACGTTAGCACGCACGGTGCTCGTGTCATGCGGTGAAGCCCAACCTCTAATTCAAACTGTGCAATTTTGGGTGGTTCCTTGGAGTAAATCTGGCGGTTTGACGTTATCAGAGGCACCAATTTGCCCCCACATAACGTAAAAACATCTTGTCAATGGCTGACTTTGCATTTACAGCGAGCACAATATTTGGGACAAGCACGCGATGCAGAAAAAAACATGCATGAAGTTGAAAACGGAACGCCGTGGCTGATGTTTGTTGTCGTTCACGGTCAGTTATCTCTCAAAACATAAAGCTGAGCTTTATTATCATATTCTTACTCGCAATTGTAGCCTTGCTCGCAAAAATGAGGTACGATGAGCTAGAATCGTCCCCTGCGATCTTTGGCCGAGTAGCAGTCGCGCGCTAAAAAAGATCAGCACAACGAGCCTCCTCTATTGCAGCGCCACCTAACATTTTTCAAATGAAACAGTACAAAAACGTATCAGAGACTCCGTCCGAATAGACAGTTCAACTAAGCAGCAACATTAGACACCCGGATATACCCTCGCATGAAAACGAATCTGGAAGGCGAACAGCTGGCAGTGTAAGGCCGGTTTGAAGCGCTGTCCTCGGCGGAACAGATATCTGGCGACTGGGTGTGACCTTTTGACTTGCATCTGAAGTTCTTATCGCAGAAATCGGGTTAGGGTGGGGGGAAATGAGGAGCGGCGTGCTTTGTTCGAGGATCAGTCGCGGACGCTTCAGGTGCCATGGCAGTTAGCCTTGAAGTTGGGTAACTGCGTAGTTGCGCTAAATATGAATTTCGCGATGCAGAAACGAAACCGAAACTGTTGTAAACTGTTTGGGAATGGTCCTGGGGTAAGTAGAACTACCAGAGTACTTAGGACAACTTGCGCAAAGGCAATAAAACTGCCTAAAATCATAAAGTAGATTTGCAACAAGGCACTGCTTGACATTTTCAGCCGATTTCTGGGATTATTACTGTCACAGCGTGAACCTGACGATTGAAAATCGTTTGCTAGTTCCCCATTCACGCCCTGATAGCAAAAAACAAGCGCTGGTGCAGAGTAATTACGAGTTGCACGCATTCTTCGTTGGTAGCCTTGAGGCGCGATGACCACGCCCCTTTTCCACAACCAGGTGATTCAAAAGCGTGTCAAAAATCACGTTTCCGTTGCAAAAATGAAAACAAAACTGATTTTAAAAGGCCATTTTCTGATCTAACTCCGAACAGCTTTACTTGTTCGAGAAACGCCTGGAACGCTATGAAAAGGCGCTCCCAAAAGTATCGATCAAATTGATCGATTTTGATAGGCGCGGTAGCGAAAGAGTTAAACAAAATAGATCACAAAATGGAAGCTTTCATGTAAAGTTTGGGTGCAAACGGAGCAGCGGTTTTGCTGAGGAAAAATGTTTAAGGTGGGACACTGCTCTCAGAACAGCTCCTTTTAATTTTGAAGTAAACTCTGTTTTGATAATATTTTGATAAAATGCGTAATAAATCTGTTGTGTGAAATTATTACTGTTCGAAAGCCCTATTCTTTCTCTATCATTTCATATCTTACACTTCAGCATCAATCATTTTCTGTGGCACGAAAAAAAATATTTCCCGAAACAACCAAAAACAACCAATTTTTCCGCAGTCACGAAAGTGTCAAGTACGTATAAAAAGAAAGTACGGCTTATGCGGGTATGCTTTAACGAGGTTTCACTGTAGTTTTAAGAGCCATATCCCCCCTTAAAGGTGCCCATTTGTCAATGTAACACCCTGTCTACACACGCACACACACAGGAACGCAGTGCCTGCTCTGCTCACCAAAGACGCGGTGGTGGGCAGGCAGGAGCGACTCCAGGGCCAGCTCCTCCGTGTCCTTGGTGTCCAGGTTGGAGCCCGAGCAGATGGCCAGCAACGCCTCTGCCAGGACCTTGGCCTCTCCCTGGGTGGGCTCTTCCACCTGGCAGCACCCACAGAAGGGAGACAACAAGCTCCGCTCATTCCCTCCCCACTGCCAGTGGGCACGAGGCTGCAATCACGTGACGCACAGGGTATGCGAGTACAAAGCCACGCAAGCCAATGGAACCATCACCTTGTTGCCAGTTCGCTCACAGGCACAAAATGTACCATAAAGAGACCCCACATGTACTCTAAGGAGCCATAAAGAGACCCTAAATGTACCCTAAAGGGGCCACAAAGAGAAAATACAAGTTGGGTTCATTAAAAAACAAGCTTGGTCCCAACAACGATACCGACCGTACTGAAACGTTTGGAGAAATAATCGAGACGTGAAAGTAAAGAGATGAAGTAGAGTTGACGGCCCAGCCACTTGCTAACAATATTTCTACGACATCACAGAATCTTGTTTGTGCGAGTGGCGACGGGCCACCGAAGCCGCTGCCAAGGAAAACAACTGGGCCATTGGGAAGGGGCCTCTAGTTCTGCTTAATCGTATCACTTGATTGCTAACCTGCAGTTAAGACACTTGTAACTATTTTCTTAGTGTTCGCCCACATTATGTTACTCCCGCACATAAAGTTGAACCTCGATATAACGAACCTCGATTTAACGAAATTCGCGATATAACAAATTTTTTCAAGTTTTCTATCAAAATTTTGCTAAATCCATGTATTTTTATCTCGATTTTACGAAGTCATTTCATGCGGCGATTTCGATTTAACGAAGTCATGGCGAGAAAGGAAGAACGAAATTCTGGTCGAGGCACGTTTTATTTTGCCTTTCAGAGCCTACATTGAAAACATTCAGTACTCACATTAACTCTTAAAAGGCTAAAATAAAAGAAAAGCGGTGAATTATGCGGTTGACAACAATTAAAAGTGATGAAAGAAGCTGCTCAAAAACCGTTAGCCGTCATGGACGGTTTAATAGTGCGGCCCCCATTTTGACGTCTCCATCGTTTCCTACGCCAGCGCCCTCTATGCTTAGGCTGCCGAAGCCTACTTCGTGTTTTTTTCTACATGTCCTTGCTCACGGTGTTGCTGCTCTAGGTTGTGCTCGCTGATAACCACATTAATATTTTGTTCGTCCATCATTAGATGAGTCTTATAAGCAGCATGAGCACTCCAAGGGAAAGAAAAGTGTTCCGAACAAGAGCCTAAGGAAGTGTCGGTGAAACCGAAGGCCACCGAAGTGATGGATGCCATCGACATTCTGCGTAGGCACGCAGGCTCACGCGAATGTTTAAATGATTTGATTGATTGTAGGGTTTTACGCGCCGACGCAACGCAGGCGATGAGGCGCGCCGTAGTGGAGGGCTCCGGATTAATTTTGACCACCTGGGGATCTTTAACGTGCGCCGAAACCTCGCACACACGGGCGTTTTTGCTTTTCGCCTCCATCAGAAAAGCGGCCGCCGCGGCCGGGAATCGAACCCGCGACCTCGTGCTCAGTAGCACAACGCCTTAGCCACTGAGCCACCACGGCGGGTCACGCGAATGTTTAAGAGCAAGCCTTGTTAGCGCTGTCAGCATACGAGCGTCACGTAAAGCACACCCTTGTCAAGAAACGCCAAGCACTGCTAACGGACTTCTTCACTACGGCTTGAACATCGAGTGCTGGTGGCAATAAATTGCTCTCCGAACGTGGTAATGTGTTCATTAGACTGCTGCGATGCGGAGAAATCGGTTTCTTTAGGGCTCAGTGGGCATAAAAGTAATTGGTTAACAAAGTTGGCCAGAAGATATTTAATGTAAGCTTTCCGCTTTAGCGGGAGCACGCAAGCGCTGCTCCACAAAGTGAAGCGGTCCGTGTGTACTCCGCTCAACTCTCAATCATGGCTTTATCTCGAGTGTTGTCTGCAGAGCCTTTGTGCATGAAAAAAGTCTTTCGGAAGCTTTATAGCACCCTTCCGCTGTTGGCCCGCAGCACCCCTCAACGCCGCGCCTAAGCCTACCATAGAACGGACGAAAAGAGGCGTATCTTCGAACCAGCACCTCGCCAGGGTGAAGTTCACAGGCATGGACGCGGGTTCAATTGACTAACAGCGGCGCTTAGTAGTGACCGAAATGAAAAAAAGAAAAAGTGGAAACCTAGTCTGCTATCATATTTAATGAGGCGTTGCGGAAAAAGCACCGGTTTTACGACGACACGAACTACTGTCGGGTATCCGAATTCCATTGCCTAAGTGTTGAAGTTGTTAATTCACACAATTTTCGCGGCCAGTTTTAGTACAAATTTCGCTTTAAGTGGTGAGGTTACTACATAGCAGTTGTTTCTGAGCGATGGGCAAGGTTTTGAAACCTCAATAACTGGTTAAATTAACTGTAAAATCAAAACCTCGATTTTACGAAATTCTCGATTTAACAAAATTTTCGCCCGCAAGTACGACTTCATTATATCGAGGTTTAACTGTATTACGTAACCGTAGCATAACATTTGAAGGTTCCTAAACATTTCTTCCATTTTTGCAGTTAAAAAGAAGCACCATTCATGGCTGGGACGGGGCGGAGTGAGTTGCTGAGGGTCAGTTCTTTCCTATCAAACAAAAGTTGCACTTTGTCTTTATGGCCCCTTCAATGAAGTCAGCTTGATTTTTCCTTCGAGGGGCAGTCACAACCAACCCTCCCCCACAAGTCTTCTAGCATGCGTGCACAGGAGAGTGGGCCCCCTTGCCTTGTCTTTGAGGATGTGGTTGTCGACAAACTGGGAGAACTCGCGCAGCAGGAAGCAGGCTAGGCTGGTGCCGCTGAGCACCGAGACCAGCTTGCGCACAGTGCTCTGGGCAGCCTGGCGCACCACGTGCACTGGGTGGCACAGGGCCTTCAGCAGGGGGAGGGCCAGGGGCCTGCAAGAGTCGAGGTGCATTACACACGACGGCCCTGGTTTTCCCCTCTGAACACACGACGCAAGCTGAAGCCCACTACGTACGAACCGTGAAAAAAAGATTTGGCAAATCCATGTTAATTCGAGCTTCGAAAGAATGGGCATGGATGTCGACCACAAAGACCTCGTAACAATCCTTCCGACTCGCTTATCCGGAACTTGGGTGTAATCGCAATTGTTCGGTGCGAAACAAATAACGATTTCCCTGGAATGCACCAAAGCTAAAAACTTTGGAAAAATAAAAATAAAAAGTAACCAGCCGCAGCCACGTCACGACGTCCCGCCAGCATAAGCCTGGCTTTTTTTTCCCCTGCCGCATCACTTCTTCTAGACCCAAACGCAGACGTTATCCCTCAAAGCTCACACAATGGAAGTTTAAAGCCCCGCTGGCGATTTGCAAGGCTGCACAGCAGTGTCTGATGTGGAAAAAAACAGACAAAATAATGCCGGTGCCTCTGTTTTTAAGTGGCGTCCATTTGAGTAACGATAAACAAACAATGATTGAAAGATAGGTTGCGAAGTGCTTGGATTCTCGCATGTTTTGTTTATAGTGCAGAGTTTCACGGCTCCCGCGACATACGTTATAAGCGGTCTGCACTGTACTTCAAGATTTCAAAATACTGAAACCAATCAAAGCAAACATCTCATAACATATGCAGGCAAATATCTGAAAGAGAAACAACACTGATATGTGCCGCCTCCCAATTGTAGTCTTTTCCTGTACTAGTATTCTACTCACAAGCCCCTCCCTTGCTGCCTCTGATTACTAATGGATGATGATGGTTCTCCTTTCATTCTCACGATGATAGCAATGATGATGCATAATGAATTTTCCTTGTAGCTAACCAATCACTCTATACTTACAATTGGTGAAAAAAAAAGAAATATTTCTCACTTGAGGTTGGCAAAGCAGGAGTCCGGGTGATCCAAAATCATCCGTGAGATCAGCTGGAGAACAAGTAGGTATGCTGAAAGCAAAAGTCGGCAAGTGTGATGACCACAGAATGACAACAGAGCTTGCCCACAATTTCACATGCCACCGCAACCTAGCATACACATCACTCACAGCTACAAGATGGATGCATTACTCATTCATTCTCGAAAAAACATAACGACCTTACTCATAGCATCACTTGTTCCAACCAGACTGGAACGAGCTAGACAGCCAGACAATCTTTTGTGGCCAGTAAACTTGCAGTGGAAGTACAGCAGTGGTAAGGACAACTGTTCTGATTTGCTTCAGCTCGCTTTGAGCCCAGTTAGTTACGCAGTGAATGATTTTACGGTAAATTCAAAGACTAAGAGGAAAGCAGGAGAGCCGGCAAGTGAAACGAACTGTATAGATGTTTGAGCAGGTAGAACAAAAATTTTTTTGCGAAGCACTACACTTTGCAAAGTCTTGGGGAAAAATTCATAAAGTCGTATGTAGTACAAGTCCGAATTCGCACACTATGCGTAAAATAAGGGAGAGCAAGCAAGGCATGCACTTACTGTCCTCCGACGCTGTCTGCAGGAACTTTTCAGCGTAAAATGGTTGCCTCTCCGGGTCCAGAAGTTGCGCGACCACCGTCTTGATTTTGTTCTCTGCAAGTGACGACAAACACGTCTCCAGCTGCCCCGGCCTGATCCCACCACATCGTGTAGGGCAGGCAGGCTACACTCACCAGAGGGAGACCCGGCCGGTTGTAGGCGGAAGAGGATGCAGGCTGCCGCAAGGCCCTCACACACAGGGCCAGGCTGGGAGGGCTGGGTGAGAGCTCGCTCAACAGCCTTTAGCACAAGGCCTAGGACAGGCTCCACCCGCTTGCAGCTGGGCATGCCTATGAACACAGAGCATTGTGAGGGGCGGCTGCACCATTCTCATTTCGAGAAGTACGACCAACTCCCATTATTTTTAACCCTGTCCAAGCTGGGAACACTTACTTGAATCAAAAGGACACAAAGTCTGACTATCTTTCCGCTTTGCCCAAACTTGTAAATGTTCTGCTGTGCTGAACCACTTATAAGCAAAGCCTACCACTCCAGGTACAATGCCTGGTAGCAACCCTTTGACCTTCAAGCTCAACCAAGGTCAAGCAAGCACCTTGTGAGGTTTCCCGGTGCCAAGAGAAGCACCGCCAACTACCGTACTTACCCGATTCTAACGCGCTTTTTTCCGGAAAAATAGGTCGAAAAATCACATGCGCGTTAGAATCGGATACGAAACCGAAACTGCCGAAACAGTGGAAATTTCATCCCACCCATCGCCATCGCCATCTCAAGATGGCGCCAAAGCTTTTAGCAGCGATTTTTCGGACGCAGGAAGCATAGGCGCCTAGGCTTTTCTATCGGCGTTCACACAAATTGTCAAATCGTTCCACTTGCATGCTTGATAACAGGAATGGCAGCAGCGGCTCTCTCGCATTCAAAACGAGCGGTCGGCTGAAGCATGCGCCTCTGGAGAAGCTCGCGGGATGGGCGTGCGAGAAGTGGGCCACGATATCATCGACCATGGTTGAACGTTCGTTCAGAAACGTGGCATCGCAAACACGCTTGGCGGCACCGAGGACGGGATGTTGTGGTTAGCGGAGAGCGACGAGGAGTGAGATGAGTGAGATTACTACGGGAAATAAATCGCCAGTTTCTCTCGCATTCGTTTTTCTTGCTCACAAAGTTTCGTGCGCGTTACAATCGGAGGTGCAAGTTTTTTTGTTTTTTTTTTGTCAGGAAAATCTGGTGCACGTTAGAATCGGGTAATTACGGTACACTTCGGCCACCGACCAAACTAATTCGCGGCGCCGACGGAAGCGGTCTCCACGATCACTTCTGTCACAGGCCAAAGAGCATAACTGAAAAAAGGTTTGGAGCTGGCGTCTTAACAGCATGTTGGCTACGTACGCGACACCGTGAAAGATGAGCAGCGCAGTGAGGGCTACTCCCACAAGCGACAATCAGAACAATGCCTCGTAGCCTCGCAAAATCAGTGCATCTAGTTTGTCAGCGCAGAGGAATACTTCGAAAAGCACTTTGTAAGGGACAAACTTAGAACGACATGCAATTGAAGCTGCACTTCACATCGATTCCCACTAATTAGCAAGATTCGTCAAATTTTTTCAAGAGCAGCCACACATTTCCCATCTGCACTTCAAGCTCGGTCATGAATACTCTTACAAGGGGTCTTTTCTCTCAAACATACTCCTGATGAAGTCCATTGTAGGACGCCAGAATGGGTAGCGACAGCCAAATGAAATTTGTCGTGTGGATTTAAGGCTGAGGTGTTCCTTCTCGCCACCTCTCCCACCATTCAATAAAAATCCCATCCCACCTTTTAGATCGACAAATCCAAAGCAGAAAAAGACAGATGAACGAATAAGATGTAGCAGCAATTTTGGGAACAATTATACCCTGCTCTTTTCTGCTCGCCAACTGTTAGAGAAGTGAAAGAAACGAGCAATCAACAGCTGACAAACTTAAAGGTGGCCCAATTTTCAGCGTGTTTTGATATCTCTTGTGATGCAGTTGGATGTACAGCTTGCAAGTGGCCCCAAACAAGAGGTGAAATGAGCGCACAAATTTCCACATGGCCGATTCCCCATTACCTGGTTAAACAGCCCATCTAGAACCTAAAGACGGGCATTGTAACAGTTTCGGATGGGGGCACAGGGTATATAAGTGCCAAGTCATGCAAGCCAGAGACCACTGTCCTGTCGGCACTTTAATCACAGGCACAGAACGTACCCTAAAAAGCTGGACATCACTCTTTACAAGGGGCCTTGAAGAAAACGTACAACTTTGTTTATTTTGAAATAACCAGCCTTTGGAAACTCACTTGGCTCCATTCCAGCAGCAAAAGAAACTTTTTCTACCAAAAAAATGCAAGAATATTGAAAATATTTCAAATTTTGCACTACGGTGACTTATTATGGGTAAAGGTGACAGAATATGGGCCAGCAATAAACACATAGCTTTCAATGTGTCATCTGCATGCTGACATTCAAGTGATACAGTGGAACCCTGATAATATGACTTTCAAGGAACCGCGCGAAAGCGCTTTATAACAAGGGTGTCGTATGATCAAATTATATGCCACCATAGTAGGCAGTCTCACACGGCAGGTGGGCTAAGAACTTATTTAAATGACTATATTTAGTGCATTCTCGCATAATTTGTGAACCCCTAAATGAAATCAAAAGTTTCTAAATAAAGCGCCTATTTTGTGCCTTAATAAAGTGCCTATGCCTCTATGACACTCCACATGAGGTTCTGTGACATCAAAGAGAGATCGCCAGGTTACCACTGTATTATAGTTTTCTGTAATATCTCAATTATTTGTTTGGAGTGTGTGATATAATAACTGGTATTGTTGTTATCGGGACAAGGCAGTCTTTTTAATGAACTAAACTTGCTGATTGTCTTCATGGTCTCTTTAATCCCCCCCAGCAGTGTACAATGGGGGAAAAAAAAGAAAAAGACTGCGACGTCTCCAAAGACAGACACCACCCAGCCATGTGTAACTGACTCCTTTGTGCTAAACAGGTGAGCTCACCGTGAAAGGCCGAGATCATGCACTGCAAGTATCCGTATCGCACAGCTGACGTCGCATTCTTGTGGTCCAGGCCCTCCTGCAAAAACAATGACGCCAAACATCAACCCTCCTATTTCCGACAACTCAGCCCGCAACTTTTTTTAACTTTTCCGGCAGAACTCTGTGAAATGGGGACCAGTGGTGAGAACCAAACAAGTTTTCGATGCTTCAGGTACAAGTACCACTGGCGATGTCTGCTTGTACGACAGCCAAGAATGACCTCGCGAGACTTTAAGGTATCTGCTTTGTCTTCGTGTCTCCCGATTATTAGGCTGGTGTCCACCAAGAAAAGTTACGGGAGGATACACGCAACCTCACACTTTGCCAAACAGGAAAGCGTTCGTCAGAGAACCACGGTGCTTCTAAACTCTACAACTGCCAGCTTCTCAATCCCCAATTTGGGAACTCTGTGTCCTGTGGTAAACATTGTGGACTTGGAAAATAATGATGAAGACGATGGTGATACCACCCCACCACGCCACACCAAAGGACTGCCTCATGCGTATGGGCAACAATGGGAAGTGATGCCCACAGCCCTTGTCAAACTTCAGCTACTGCTCAAGCAAGCACAAATTTCAGACTTAAAAGCATGCTTAAACAATTTTCTGGTAATTCATATTGTACCCCGTAAAAAGTGCTCTATACTGTGACTCGTACTGTTCCATCCAATTAACTCGTCACTGGTAACAAAGAACATGCACAAAGAAGTACATGAGTATGCTCTTTTTTTTTTTTCTGCCGGTCTAGATACAACGATAACTGGTTATAGTAGTAACCAGATTTTCCAGTTTTGTCAGTATTGTTAAAAGTGGATTGCGCCGTATACTTGTTGAGCAGTCTTGGTAGGAAATACTTTGCTTCTGAAGCGAATACAATGGAAATAATGATTTTGTTTTAACACCTTCAAATTGAAGCAAATAATGTGAAATTTTCAATACAACAAGAGGAATTTACAACTTCTCGGGTAACCTATAGTAGACAGTTCAAAAATAAAAAGGCCCCTTCAAACGCCGTAGTAACCGTTTTTAATGGCACAAAACAAACAAACAAGCTATCCAGCTGCTTTCAGCTTTATTGCTCGTATTTCAGTTGATGTGGTGACCTTTCAGAATCAGTGAGATCAGGGTATTCTGACAAACACCTGATCCTCATATTTCCTTGACGCCCAATTAACTACACTGTGGTACCAGCTGCATGGTACAAAAGAAAGCCACTGCATTTTGTGCATGATAAAAGACTTGGCATCTTTTAAGTTACTCCAGAGGCTACACTTTTCTTGTGTTTAAAGGGAGGAATTTCTCGTTTTCAAGCGGCCACAATTGCATGTATCCGAGTTCCCAACTGTGAAACACACCGAAAATATTCAAAGTTTTCTACTAAAGAGTGCCGTCTGGATTGAAATTCGAAACCGAACCGAATATTGTATCATGCACTCTGATATTCGAGAGTTTCAAATATTTTCAGGCTGCTACTTCAAGGGTGTTTCCTTTTTCATTTGCATCAGCTACAGTTTTAAGAAAAGGGAAACGAGAGAGTAAAAATGAAAGAATCGAACACAAATAGCGACGTGGTCACCTTGAATCCGGTCATGAGGAATTCCGGCGGTTCCTGCGTTAGCCGCAAGCACCACTTGGACATCATCTTGAGCGTCAGCAGCAGGGTGCCCTCGTGGACTGCGCGCACAAAAGCAAACACAAGACTCTGCACAACAGCCACCATCACACATACATGGGCAGCATATAAGCACGTGCAACTGCATCCCATTAGTTCACGCAAACTACTAGGTTGCGAGACAGCTTACAGGTCACAAATTTATTAACGATCTAAAAGGCATCGTTCTTGATGAAATGTAATCTGTTTAATGGTTCCACTTAAATTTTACTATCTCTGTTACTTATCACTTCCTGTGTCTACGAGATTTTGGCGCATGTTAAAGATCCCCAGATGGTCAAAATTAATTGGGAGCCCTCCGCTTAGGCCAACTAATCGCCTGTGTTGCGTCGGCGCATTAAACCCTACAATCAATCGAATCAATTTTATCACCTCCTCCTTATGGCAGTGCACCCTATTGTTTACTTTTTAATAATTTTTCTAGATTCAGTCAGAACAGATAAGTATGTGTAAGGTTGTATGTAAGCGATAAAGTGTTTGATATGACTCCCGTCATTTTACCACTCTTTTCATGATCTGCTGATGCTGTTTTGTACAATTCTTTATACATTTATTACTACAGGAGGTCACAATAAACTCACAGACTATGTCGCCTCCTTCTGTAAAACACTCAACTGTAAAAAAAAAAGGTTTTGACACAATAAAACTGATTCTGATTATTACTGACGTGCCCCCCTCACCCGCAAGTACAATCACAGTGGGTACACTTTGATTAAAAGAAGTCGCAAAATGAAAAGCAATTCCTTCGAGTCATGTCACACAAACTGCAAAGCCAACAACACAAGTTGGCAATGCTAGAGACTGTGCAGAGAACTAAACTCTGCATTAACCTGCAGGGGGAAAGAAACTGTTGTATTCTTTCCTGCAGCCACTCAATTATACATGCAAAAACATTAAGGCAAGTTGGCATTGAAAGTTGTGACACAGCTCCCTTGAGAGGCAGGAACTCTTTAGGATGAGCTTAAACATGGCAGTAGCAGGAAACGGCTGCCTACGCCAATGCACCGTAGATTAAGAAAGGGAATGAAATTGTGCAGCCAAACCAACGAATAGACAGGCAGCAAAATTCACTATTGTCGTCAACTCTCCCATTACAGCAGGAGCGAGTAGGGGTACAATGTGTAGGAGGCAGATCGAAGCCATTTGAAAATGTTAAGGCGGACCACAAAGCAAGGCAAGGCACCTTCTGTGGCAAGCGCTTGAAGCCTTCCAACAGTGCGAAGTGGAAGCGAGGTGTTACAGGCATCACCCGGATGTTTATGCTGTCACATTCACAACTCATACGAAATGCGTAGGTGTCCCCAGACTATTTTTGCACCCATTACAGTGTGACTGGTACAAAAAATGGCCCAGGTTTAACTCTTCTAAACCTAGCTATCACAAGCAAAGGCAAAGACTATGCACGCAGTGTTTCGTGAGAGTTTGCCTTTGCTTCAGGATTCATTCGTGTGCATGCATGCGTTCCTCTAGCCTTCGTTTCTGTAAACTCAGTCAGTGCAGTGTTTTCAAGGCCCTGTCAAGCCTTTATAAGCTTTTTGCCTGTGCTCCAAAAATCGTTAAGATGTTGAATACCGTATTTATTCGAATCTAGGCCGGCCCCGATTCTAAGCCGACCCCCGAAAGTCCGAAGGCGCGAAAAAAAAAAAAACTTACCTCGAATGTAGGCCGACCAAAAAGGCGAGGTCAGCGTTCACAAAAAGAAAACACGTTTATTGAACATGAAGATGCGGTGCTGGAACTCAATCAGTTTCTCTTCAAAATCACCGGGCAACTTCTGGGCGATTGAGGTTCGACGACGGAGGCTAAAGCCGAAGTGCTTCATGAATTTCTGTAGCCAGCCCCGACTGGCTTTGAGGTGTGCCCGCGATAAGCCTCGTTCCCTTAAAAGCTCCCTTGCTTTTGCCTGGAGCACTTCCGTCGTTACTGGAAGGGCAGCTGTTCGCTGCGTCTGAACGAAGTCAGCCAATGCCATCTTCATTTCATGGTGACGGCATTCTCGTGGTCCGGTGATTGCCAACCTCGTTGCGGCGCACGCTAATATCCTCTCCCGTTGCGTCCTCCAACGACGGACATTTTTTTCATCCACGCCGAAGTCCCGCCCGGCTTGAACGTTCGACGACAACTCCGCAGCTAAAACAACTTTTATTTTAAAAGCGGCACTATAATGGCACCACTTCTTTTTGCGCTGTCAAAACCAAACGCCACACCGCACGCAAGCCACTATCTGCACAATTCAAAATGGCGGCGTATGGCCCTTAATGGCTACTGGCTCGTCTAGTAATGGCTGCAATACTTTCTTTTCTGGGTGGCGCTAGCTGTGCACCACTTCACTTGGAAATTGGCGCGTATTTCAAAATCCTCGAATCCAAGCCGACCCTGGAGTTTGATATATCAGTATTTCAAAAAAACTATCGGCTTAGATTCAAATAAATACGGTAAATTGAATTGAATTAAACTGAATATATCAGTGGTTATGCTTTCACTTAGTTATGCGGTTCACTTGCGCTGAACCGCACACACCTATGGCCCATCCACCACTCAGCGACAAGGCGCAGCGAAGCAGCGCTTAACCCTCGCCAAGTCCCGTAGCACCACAGCAGTGAAGCTCCCAGCAAGCGAAGCGATAGAAAAGAAAGGTGCAGCTTGTGATCCAGCGGCTGAAGGTCAAATGCGACACGATGAATGACCTTGAAAGATGTAGTGCAGTAGAACTTTCGCTATAATAAGCGAGTTCCAGTCGCGTGACAAAACTCTCCTCCTCTTGCTCCCACTCACCCTCTGTTTTGAGCACGGCCAGGAGGTGCTGCAGCGCCACCTCGCTGAGCTGCTGGACGTGGGTGGCCCCGTTGACCACGTGGGAGCTCACCTCCCCGATGCCCGTCAGCACGCTCAGCCGCTGCTCCGTCGTCGTCAGCTTGCCCTCGGACCCTGTGTGTGTGTGCGACAAATCCAGTGAGCAACATGGCCAAGACACGCTTCCTTACCCAGAAAAGGCACCGAACACAATTATTATCTACTATAGACTGGGCAAAACGAAAAGGGAGTGAGGTAAGAGAAACAAAGGATGATGACAATGAAGGCGACAAACAAGGAAGAGAGAAGAAAATGAAGAGGGAGGAGGATGAGCACATGAGAGTGAAAAGGACGAAGAAAAAGAACACGGGGAGGAGGACGAGTAACAAAAATCCTTGGGGCACTTACTGTATTTTTGCGTGTATATTGCGTGCATATAATCCGCACCCCCACTTTCAGCCCACCAGAAAAAAAAAAAAAGAACAAAAAATCCGCATGTGTTGCCCACACATTTGATACAGGAAAGGCTGCACCAAAGCTACTGCTGAAGCAACACATCACATACTATGTAGACAGAAAAGGCATATATTGAGCAATTAGAATGCACTGACTGCCAGGCGAAAGTCACAATTAACTAATAAAATTTAGTTAGAGTGTGCTCGTTTTTGTTTTTTCTTCCTTGTCCTTGTATGTTTTCGCAGTCGCTGCCATGGAAGGCTTAGTCAGTGTTACTGCATAGGAGCTCCACAACCCAACGCGCATTGCCATGAAGCTGCACTAAAGGAAAACCCCCGCGCATTATCTGCAGCCCTACTTTGCCACTCAAATTTTCGCATTTTTGGTGCGGGCTATTGGCGGTGAGCGCGAACACAGGCGGCGCTGCGAAGCGCGCCTCCGTGACGTCAGCTTAGGGATTCTCGCATTTGTCGTCTGCTTCACTCAGGATCGTTCTACCTGCTGTTTCTTTGCGCTCGGTCAACGTCTGATGCTTGTCTGCACCAGAATTGGCGTGTGGGTAACTTTTTATCATAATAATAGGCTTAAAATCGCATACACTAGCTCACGGTGTCAAATAAAGTATAGTTTTGGATACCGCTACGGGAGAAACATTGCCGGCGCCACCCCATTCCTTGCGAAGCCGGTCCTGTGCGGAGCGCAAGAGTCGGAGCTAGGCGTCAGCTTCTCATGTAAGCATTCGAACAAAAGGAACAGTCAGCTGCTAATACCCGACAACAGCGAAAATGGTAGACCAAAACAAATTCTAGGCCTTCAGAGCTGTCGGCTCTGGCAGAAGGCATCACGATTCCCGGTAATCATATGTAAGGTAAAACAGTTTTTGCAACCTTGCCGAGCGCTCGAACGCGTTTTGTCACATCACTTTACGTTGTCAAGGCATGAAAGTTTGCCGACATGCACTATAGACTGCAAAAACTGTAGGTTGAGTTCCAAGTAACCCAGTGTGTATATACGCGCGTGCTGATTCTATACCAGGCATCTAACCAGTATGGAGGTTTATTGAGCAAACCGAGTGACGTCTTCGTTAAATTTATAGTAACACATATATGTTTGTTAAGACCTGGAGGGATATTTCGGAACATTTTGCACAGCCATATCTTCCCGATATTCGGATATGTGTTATAGGAAAACTGCACTCAAGAGGCGGAGGAGGAGGAAGCGGAGGAGGGGAAAACTTTGTTTAACAATTAAATCGATCTGGTTAGTGGGCCGGGTCCTCAGTCCAGGACAAGAGAGTAAAAGTAATTTTCTTCAAATCATAGAACGCCATCCCGAGTAGAATAGGATTTGTTCTTCGCGCCTGGAAGGGTTGAAAAGCAATAAAGAGCTACTTGGAATTCTTCTTCGGTTTCGAGTCTTGTAATATATGCAGGTATACTGTTTACTGCGTTAGTTAGCGAGTATATCATGCTTTCAACACCGTAATCATGTCATCATTGTTCGAGTTGAGAGTCAGTTCGTTATGATAACGATATAATTACGATAGAAATTCGGAGCACAAAAGCCGCCATCGAGTACTGTGGACCACGTTGTTTAGGGCGCGATCGCGGTGGCGTAGCACAAACCTTCTCATTGTATTTGCATGTGAATAAACAAAGCACGCTGCCGATATGCACCTTCTTGCGCGCAGCCGTAATGAAAGCCAATTTGTGAAGAAAGGAATGTATGCCATACAAAATGAAGGAAATATCCACACGACCTTTGTGAGGCTCCCAAACATCCCGAAACCTCCTAATAAGAAGTTGGTGACGGCGCAGAAAAATTAATGCGTTGGGCAGGGAAAAAAAGCAAGAAACATTATTCCGATACAAGACAACAACGAAAGAAACAGAAGAAAGCCGCTTTATTTCCTGCTGTGCGATGAGCGGGTAGAGGCCGCTGCTTGTTACGTAGTATTAGACTGTTGAGTCTTCATAGGAGCATCTCAAAAGTACTGCAGGGAAGCTTACGCATTTTTAATACTTATCGAGAAGCTCTGATCACTGATCCTCGCGAATAAGCAAGAAAGGACGAGTTACACACGATCTTCTGACCGATACTCTGAAAAAAGTTGTTCTCTATCTCTTCGTGTGTTGCAAACTTGTTAGGGATACAGCTTCAAATTATGCAGATGCGTCAGAAGCTGGCAAAATAACTGAGTCGCTAGAAATACGCTTTTTAACGCACTACAGCAACGAAGCGGGCGATATCTAGCCCAGGCACTCTTGCCCCTCAAAAGCGGAGTGTAGCAGACGACAGCGGCGCGGATCCCTAAGCCGACGTCAGAGCCAGGGGGCGCCACTCAAAGATCTCACCGCCAATAGGGCGAAAATACGGTAGGTCTGCTTACATGCTTTGAAGGCAGTATTTATTAACAACTTAACTGCGACACCATATTTGTGCCTTTTTCCTTGCTTTCACTTTTGTCTTTTGACGCGAATGACTTTGAATAGTTTTTCCTGCACCGCATATCGCCCCTTTTTTTGCTTTTGCTCCTAAAGCACGAATTACACAGGCAGGCACGGCCGCACACACCACAGCTTCCCTCCGCGCAGCTGGTGTGCATCTGTTCCACTCAGCTGCCATCACGTACCCATGTCAGGTGGCATGCACTATTCTACAGCTTTGCAGCTTCAGTTTAACAGTGTTGTGAAGCGGGCACGCTGCTTCTCAAAGCTCCCAATTCTTGGGTAATCCCCCAAGTGGGTATGCGCCACAAAGCAAGGGACACCGACGACAACATCAACAACTTTTGTTCCATGTTAGCAACGTGCGGAGATAGCACAGCACGTATACCACTGGGTTGCTATTATGCAGACTTGGGTTCGAATCTTACCAGATCGAAAGTGTTTTTATTTATTTTTATTTCTTTACTCTTTACAGTGGTGGCCATTTTCTTGACTAGACAACAAAAACTCCACTTTGCAGGGTGGGGCACTTAAGGCCCTTGCCGTAACAAGTGGGAGAAGAGGAGGAGGAGGAAGAAGGGAGAGTGCCCACCGCTGAGCACGCCCACCAGGTGCTTGAGCAGCTTCTCCAGGGCCTCGGGGGAGCCGCACTGGTGGGCCAGGTTGTGCAGCGCCACCACCGCCCCCTGGCGGCACGCCTCGTCCTTGGCCACCAGGTGCTCTGCACACGCACACACACGGGAGGTGGGTGTGGTGGACACACAACGAGAAGGGCACAGAGGGGTACAGCCAACCCCACCTGTGACGGACAATGCTTAACGCTGATTGATTGATTGCGGGGTTTAACGTGCCGAAGTTATGCCTGGGCTATGAGGCGCACCGTAGTGGAGTGCTCCAGATTGATTTCAACCACCTATGGATATTTAACGTACGTTGCAACCTCGACACACGGGCATTTTCGCTTTTCACTTACATGTGAAAAGTGGTTACTGCGACCAGTATTAAGGAAGCACACTGGTCTTAGAAACTTCTTTTTTGCTTTCCAACCAATTCCGATAAAACTTCATAGGCTTGTTCAGTTTTTTTAGCTTATTTTCAAGTATCTAATTAGTTTTGATGTGAGGTAACCAGTTTCTGTGTTAATTTTTAAAATTCCTTGATTGTTTTTGAGAACAGTAGGAAAACAACTATACAACAAAAGTTTACCAGCAAGACATGAATAGATACCAGAAGTTGTGGAGAATGAAACATGGGAAGCAGTTTTTTTGTTTTGCAATCACATACAAGTTCACATCAATTCTAACTACTAGGTTTGAACTACTCCTGCTCGCCAATTAAAAATAATGCTAGTTAAACAGCTACTGAAACACAAAATGCAAAATCTGCTTCCCATATTGCATGGTTTACACATTCAGCTTCAAAGTGCAAAAGAAATTATGTCCCTAGCTGCACTACATGCTGGGATGTACCTCTCGAGAATTTTGTATCACTGCGATACCACTCGAGGAGAAAAAGTGGGAATTATGGAAAAATAATTATTTCTTTGTTAAAATCGGGCTTCTATGGCTTTTATAAGTACATGGCACTGTTCCACATACGGAAAAATACTGTGAAAATCAAGATAAAAATGATACCTAAAAAATGCTTTTTTGGGTAATTTTTTCGTCCCAAAGACCCATTTAGCCCGCATTATTGGGCTCAGCAGCCCCTGAGCCACCAAGGCGGGGTTGCCCAAGGACTTGTCAATAAGGGAAACGTTGGGCGTCAAAAAAGAACATCAAGGTGGCAAAAGAAGAGTACCCTTGTCGCAAGCAAACCGGTGAATGCTTGAAACTTGGCCGTTTGCACCTAGCACATTTCATTAGCTAGTACCAATTCCTTTCGTATTTTATAACTGCTGAGACAGGCTTTTGAAAAGCGAGAAGATGGCACTGAACTGATGGGGAAATAATTGAACAATTTCACAGGCCTATTGATTGCCTGAGCAGTTCTCTAACAGCAAGTCAGCTTAATAAGCACGTGCTGGAAAGTTCCACTCTTGCCTTCTGTCATCAATGTTCAATTAAATTACACACACAAACATACATTGCAATGGGGCCATAAAATAACTTTGAGAGTTAGAACAACTGGCCCTGTAGCTTAACTACTGAATCAATTAGAGCTCAAGGTGACAGGTCCCCCCCGTTCACCAGAGTGGCACACTTTACGCTGTTACAAATATTCCCCAGCTTGCAAACCGACTTGAAGCTTCAACGTTTAAACTGCAAGGACGTTCCAATGAGGTTACGCCATACAGCGAAATTTCCATTAGGTTTAGTTGCTACCAATATTACTCCACCTTCAATGCACTCCTCCCAGCCACAAGTCCAACAGCAAATTAAGTCTAATACTAACAGCAACATACTGCTTTTTCTTTTTTTTGCATTGCATACCAGGCCAACCCATCCTAACAATTAAGAGCAGCTGAGCCATTTACCCTCCCAGCTTCAACCATGCTTTCAAATAAATGATCGGTTGTAATGGCCAGCTGTCAAACAGTGCACTAAACCAGTGAAAATCTGAGTGCCCACATCATTAACCGCAGCGTTTCAGAAAGTAATCTGCTAACACACCGAAGAGGTGAAAACGCTAACCCAGAGCTCAGAACAATGTCAGCAAGAAGCAAGCCCCACTCACGTGCTACGCTCTTGCCAAGTTCTCCGACGTAGGGGCTAAGCTCCAGGGAGACTCCTTGAAGAACGTGGGCCACAGCTGAGACACGGTAAGAAATGTCGATAAGCGTCGAGTCCCAAGCTGTGGAATCTTCAACAACAAAACTGAACCGCTCTCTACAGCGGTAAAAGAGGACACGTGCGAGGTCATCAGTGACTCTGTTTGCTCTAGGCACGCGCAACACAATTCTCAGGCATGGCAGCACATCCCGAGTTGTCTGCATTCTCTGGGAGCGTAAGTCACCTCGGCAGTGCTGCTGGGCAGTGCAGGAAACAGCGAGTGCATTTGCAATGAATCTTCTCAGCCCAACAGCAGTCCTCCCAGCAAGCAGTCTGCCTAGCTCACTGGCACCGAGTCAGCTGGCTATCTAGCAAGTGCCTGTAGCTTCACAGTGTGAGCAGAGAACATCTGCACACACTGCTGAGTGTAGCCCGCCGGCTGTGGCCTACACCGCAGGAAACCACTCCACCCAGTTTCACTACCCATCCAGTGCCTCTTCACTCGAGCCACTTGTGAAAAAAGAATAAATCTATCTCACACGTAGAAGCGTCAGATAAGCCTCATGCCAGAACTTCGCATTGAGAGCACACAAAAAGAAGGTGGGGAAGCTACCGCTATTTTTCGTTTTAACAGAAGCTGTTGGGAAAGTGTGATGAGGCACTATATGTACTATGAAAAATGCCTCCACATGCAAATTACAAGGTTAATGCTACCCTCAGGCAAATCAGCCTATGCAACTCAATCTATAATCTACAAGTAAGTAGCAAATTTAATTTAGGCTGTTGGGGGGGGGGGGGGGGGTTCCAACCTGTAGAAAGCGGGTACGTAGCAAACAAAAACACCTAGGAGTGCATAAGTGCCGCCTTCAGCTTTCCTTTGCACGGAACAGCATCCATTTACAAAAGCACATTCATCAATTCAGCCTTGTTACATTTTAACATGGTGCCAGCACTACAATTCGAACCTAGACACAAGAATAGTGCACAGCCAACAATGTTCCAACCAACCAATGCCATCTTGAAATGCCTTCTGCTCCATCAATGTCGCAACGGGTCTCTCCCACATAGCTATTAACTATTAATCCAGCAAAGAATACTCTCCAGGGCTTGCTTGCTCAAAACCCAATAAGAAAGACTTATTCGCAGTATAATATTATCGGCAGTCTTATTCGGGGTCTTGTGTTCTCCAGGCTATGAGACACTTTCCGGAAACTTATAAGACAGCGAATGATACTCTAAATAAGATCGCAATAAGACAGTGAATAAGCCTGCTCCGAGTAGTCCTATTCATCGACTAATTCTGACGTGGTCGGTCATCATAAAGGTCAACCTCCATGCAGTGAAAAACGAGTGGAGAAGTCGTAGAAGTGGTGAACAACGCCCAGCAACGGCCGCCCGACCATCGGGTTCAAAGTTCAAACAAATGCCTGTTCAGTGGAGATCTATGCCACTGGAAAACCCATCGGAAGAGAGTGTGGAAAGGGTCAGAGAACACTGCCACAGGAAGCCACAAGGCCTACATACTTTGATGCGGCAGCGACAGCCGCAGCCAACCATCGTTTGCAACCCCCTTTGCAACTCAGAAAGCCATAGCCCAAGTCAAAGCAATGACATGCCATGAGTCCCCACGCCTCCTGGTGTTGTCATTCTGATAATGCCTCCAGCGACGCCTGTTGCACAGTCTTTTACGCAAACAAACATGGCAGCAGCCATGCAAGCGCACTGTGGTAGAACTTTATGCCCTTTGAGTGCAAATGCATTTGAGCACTTTTTGAGCACTGTAGTACCCATGCTACACTGGCGTCCGAATATCATTTGAACCAAATGACATTTGACTCAAATGCAAAGTTGTGCTGCTCCAGTGGGTTTTGAAAGGCCATTCAGCTCAAATGACATTCAAGCCAATGAGCACCCCGAGAGACATTTGGGGCTCGCGAATGCCATTTCAAGCACTCCCGCGCACAGCGTTTTAAGTCAGCAATAAAAAATGCATTATACTGGCGTAATTAAAACAAACAAAATATTCTTTTTGTAGGACTTTGTTTACTTCACATTCACTTAAATCATGATATCGACAATCCCATACTCTCAGCACCAGTGCGACCAAGCGACAAACCAGTGTGGCCAGACACCACAAAACAGCACAAAAAACCTTGACTGCGATTCAGAATGAAGCAAAACTCTCAACAAAGCTTACCTTATTTATAATTTGATAATTTAATGCCAAAGACTGCTGCTAAATTTGATTGTTGCATTGTTGTGTAAAAACAGAACTCGACATCAGCAGCGCCACACAGCACGGCGAGCAATTGTTACACTTTTCAAACACCATCGAAATTGTAGTGGAGCGGATTCTGAATGGCATTCGAAGCCCCTCATTTGAGTCAAACGACATTCAGGCGCCAGTGTAGCAGGGATATTGGCCTCATATGGGTAGACAAACTGCCAACTGAACTTGCAGCAAATTTCGTTAACGCAAGATCACTTTCCAAAAACATTTCGTTGCCGCGGTATGAAATCCGTGGGCGTCTATGAATGATTGCCGGGGATCTGAAAATATTTCGTTGCCGCCGGAATTTCGAATTCACGAAATTTCGTTATTGCGGGGTTTGACTCTACTTTTTATTTCCTGAAAAAGATTTTCTAGGCATTTTGAAGGTATAAGCAGTACTGTGCACGAGTCTGGTCGTCTGCTCACCGCAGCTGGCAGACAGGCACAGCGGGCAGCGCCGCAAACAATACTACTACCGTAAAGTTCCGAAAGAACACCCAGCCAAAGTGCAGAGATACCAAGTCAAAAATACGCGATGGGCAATCTCTGGGGTCAAGTGCAAAAAAAAAAAGTGTCCGCACCACCCACCAAAACGATGGAGATATCAAGAAAAAATACCAGACGAGTGAGCTTTCGGCTCAAGTGCGGAAAGGACAAGCAGCAGCAGCGACAGAAACAAAACGAGGAGGAGCGTGTAGCGAAGGCTGAGGAGGGGGGCGGCTCCCGCAACTATGGCTCTCTCACTTCCTCCCCATCAGACTGCTTTCACACGTCGCCACACACAGAGTGCCTTCCCCGCCCTCCCCCTCCCCAAATGCTCTTTCGTTCCCTGCTAATCCAAGCCCTGTGACATTTGCATGGGAGGTTCAAACCCGATTTGCAACAACATGCTCTCTGCTTCCTTAGCGTGGCTAATCGGAACCACATGACATTTGCACGAGAGGTTCAAACATGTTTTGCAACAACACGCTGGCCGGCGGCGGCGCACTGCGAGATAACGGTAGAGTAGTGCGCGCCACCGTGCGTTCGGCTATGAAGCGATAACTTCTTGAGACGCAGCAGATGTGCGCCGTGACCGAGAAGACTGCAGTTTGCGCTGCACCCAAATTTCGCATTAGGGAGTATCGTGCATTCCTTAGATAACTCATTCCGCCCAGAAAAACAAAGCAGAACAGACAGTTCAACAAGAAAAAGAGTTCTTGAAACAGCTATTTAGTTCTCAAAAAAAATTGCCCCCACCTCCCCGAAGGGAATCGTGAGGAAGTGCGAATGCATTTCTTGCGCCGAGAGTACACGGCGTAGTAATTGTGCCATCGCCTTGAGAGGCGCAGTACCGGCGAGGGGGAGCTGTCAGGCGAGGGGAGAGGCGCGCGCCGAGGGTGAGTGCAAACCTAACGGGGGGAGAGGCGCGCCAGCTGCAGAGCATGTGACGTCACGGCGCGAGGAGAGAGGGAGCAGACGCAAAGGCGCCAGCGCGCGGTCACGTGGGACCGCCATGGACGTGTACAACCGCTGTGCGGACCCGGAACGCACCGAAGGGAGCCAACCGCGGGTCTTGCGCATCCATGTCCTCGCATCGGTGTTCGCCCGACCGTCTTCCGAACTCGTTCCAAAGAACCCGCAACGCGTTCAACCTGTTGGTCTCGTTCCTCACGCCGGAAATGCAGCTTAGGTTGTTATCGAACCACAGCCGGTCGCACACGGCGCAGCTGTTGCCGAAGCTGCGGTCCAGGAAGTCTCGCTTGAAGCGCGCGTCCAGCCGATCGAATTCGAGGGCCCGCACACGCTCACGCGCCGCGCGCTCCCGGGCCAGAACGCCTTCGGGGTCCTCGGCTCGCTTCGCACGCTTTCGTTCGACGTCTCGCTGCCGGCCTTCATCACCGCAGGCGATGCGCCGCTTACGTCTCCCTTCGGCCTCCCGAGCGCGGAGTTCGGGATCCGCAGCCCGCTTCGCCCGCTTGCGCTCGGCTTCACGGGCCCTTCGCCGCACTGCTTTGTCTTCAACCGCTGCGGTATCTTCAACGACGCGTGCAGTGCTCGCATTCGGTTGCGTTGTTGCTTCCATTCGGTTGCGCGCATTCGGTTGCATTCGGAGAGCGGTGCGGGGAGTGGCGCGCGCCCGCGCAAACCGCGGTGAGGTGGCGGAGCGCGCGCAGTCACGTGGGGCCAGAAGTGCATTCGCACTTATTCCTGGCCAATCTCCCACGTGGGTATGTGCCATGTCAGTGGCCAGGCAGCGCGCGCCCATCTCTCCCCGTTGCTAAGGAAGACGAAAAGCGTGCGCACCCGCAGCTGTTGCTATGCGGACGGCGGAAGGTTCGGGGTCGCTTATAAAGTGCATTCGCACTTAAAATGTCTCAATGGCAAATGCGGCAAGTACAACAAAGGGACACTGCAGTCAACCGATGTGCTGTGGTCTGCATATTTTCATTGCTGCAACAATGTGACATCATGGTACGTAACTTCCCCGAATGGCCGACTAGCTAAATTTCTAGGGCTATACCACCTGCCCAGCGTGCTTCCCTCCCCACCAGCAAGCAGCACTCACTCTCCATGATGATTTCAGGGTTTCGCAGCATGGCCTTCTGCAGGGCCGGCACCAGCTGCTCCTTGAAGTCCTCGTGCGTGGCGTGTCTCAGTAGGGAACGCGAGTGGTCCTGCAACCCCAAGGCAGCGAACTGGGTCACACCAAATTGGCGCACAGACCTTCACTGCGCAAAGTATTTAGAAACAGCCCGTATCCCAGTCGGATGAGTGTGAGACTGCAATGAGGAGCAGCATAGCATAGGCACCGCTCTGTTCTCTGCCAATCGGAAAACTTTCATTCCGCTGACAATTTAGGCTGCGCTTTCCGCAGCAGTCTTCATAACCCTTCCAGTCTGCATTCCACAACATACGCTGCGAGCACAAGCTGGGCTGCATTCTTCAAACGAGATTCTCTTTCTGATGCAAAAAAACAGATTTTGAGGAGATCCGCTTCCCTGCAGCCTAGGGAATGGCCGTACAAGCAAATGATATATTTTTGCTTCCACACTTCCAAAACTACCGCCCAGCGGCCCTGGCAATGTCCAGCTCGCAATCCAGCGTCTCCCGCAACGACTCACCAGAATGTGAGTGGGGGTTGGCGTCTTACTCATCAGCACGGCCACCTTGAACACCTCCAGAAACTTGGCCTGCAGGGACACAGTCAGAAGCAGAGGGGGAGATGTCTTCTCAGTTTACGTGGACTTCTTTAGGGGCTGTGCAGTGTACCCCATTTGCTTTTGGACACGCACAGAGCAATGGAGCACATCTGTGGGGAGGAGCTAATCAGATTCCGGGTTACTACCTGCACAATTGCAATGCACTCCCTCTGCTCTGCTGCAGTGCGCACTGTGACGAGTCCGTCTCATGCCAGCTATATACACTACAACCAAAACATGAAACTATTAATTAAGGTATTTAAAATTAAACTGCACCCACAAACAAAAGCGTTGTATAAAGAAAGGAACCGAAAACACTCTCTTAGAACAACTACGCTGTCAAGCTAGATTATGAAATCCAAACCTAACACCAGTAGGAGCACAAAAACAAAAAGTCCCTATTTTTTGCTTGCAGTGGTGGAACAGACAACTGGCTACTTGGAGCAGTGCTTGGAGCAGCAAAAATGTGGATTTGGAGCACCCTTTCCAGCTTTTGGAGCAGGTTATTTTGGACCACTTAAATTGTCATGCAAGGACTGCTACCCAGAGTCAAGCGCGATTCCTCGACATGCAATTAAACTGCCAAATAAAGAGAACCATACAGACCATAAAATCACCAAAAGAAGCTTTTAGATGTTTTTGTTTCAAAAATTTATTTGAAGCACAAAAAAAACTAATTCAAGAGAGCAATTGTACAAGGAGCCTCATTACTTTCTGCACGACACTGGACAGGTTTACTTACTTTTCTGCAAACAATGAAGCTTTGAAAGAGCTTCCGATAGCTTCATCTGGCCCTCCTTCAAAAGACTTTGACCACTCTGAACATCACCAAAGCACTTCTTACTCATGCCTCTTGAAATGAGGAGGTCAGCGTTACTCATCATCTTCTTGGCTGAGTCGAGCGGCGGGCTGGAGGAGCGGCAGGCGCGCACTTTCATACGGCCTGCGCTTCGGGTATAGTTCCCACCTTTCACCGCCGCTAGTTCGTGGCGCTGCGGACCAACCCTCGCCGGTTGACCTACAGCACGGGCGGGGTAGAGCGGCGGCGCGCGCGCATTGGCCACTGCCCTAGCCCTGCCGTGGCTACACGTGATACCTGTCCGTGTAAATTTAGATGTGCGTCATTAAAATAGGCGACTCCTTCCCCCCTTCTGAATGTTCGGTCTAATAGGGTCAAACAGCCTAACATTATCACTCGAAAGCGCCTAATCAAAAAATTGAAAGAAACATTTTAACTCGGGGCACATGAAGAAAAATATGCGAGGCCTTCATATCTTATCAGCGACTGTATTATATGAAAATGGTGCGGCAGGCAATAAACGCGGCATTTTCCGTGACTGAAATATAAGTTTTTTCCTTTTTTTTCCTTTTTGGATGATGTCTTGGTTTGCACGCGCACAGGGCACAACCAGTGACGCGAATGATATCCCGCCGAGGGAGATACGGTTATCGCTTAGCTAAACGTGTTTCTGCTGCTCACGCTCCGGTCGGGCTGAGCGGACCGCTGGCAGCGAGCGCACTGTCAAAAACATACAGCTAAAACTCTTAATCAGGCAACTGAAGTGCACAACGAGTCTTCTTTTTGGTGAGATATAGCAGCGAAGGCATTTATTGGTACCGGTGATATTCCGCGGCAGATCCAAAACACGTGCGGCAAGCGTTGCCGGCTCGCTCGGCCTGAGGCGATGCGTCGACTAAGAAAAAAGAGGGTTGGGAGGGTAGAGGGTTAGAGTTCCTGTATATAACTCCCCTCGGGGAGCAGAGTTGCGCGTTCATCCGCCACCTTGAGTTCCAGGTCGTGCGGGAAAGCTACCCGTCTCGCATGTAGGAGCTGACGCCGGGCCGCCGCGCTAGCGACAGCGGCGAGGGGTAGTGGCGACGATAGGCGCGGACAAAAACCGGCGCACCATAGTCCATAGTCGGCTGCTTATCAGCTGAGTTGCCGCTGCTGCCACCGCTTCCGCAACCGCCGATGCCCAGTTGAGAAGAACTGACTGAATATGGGGTATTGTGCGCAGCGCTGAAAGCGGGCTTCACTGTCGAACTGGAACCCGCGGCATGTGGCAATCAGACGCGCAACTCTTCCGCTACGCGATATACAGGAACTCTACAGAGGGTTGGTTCGAAGCGCCCTCACTCTGTCAAGAATCTGCTGTATCGTTTCCTTGTTGGGTGCGCAAGCCGTATGAAAGTGCGCGCTCGCCGCTCCTCCAGTCCGGCCGTGAGTTTCGTTTTCGTTCCCGGTAGAAGCCGCCGTTACCCGCTGACTATTTTGGAGCAGACATGGAGCAAATATTCAAAATAACACGCTTTTGGAGCAGCATGGAGCAGGGTGACCTTATTGGCGCAGCTTGGCGCAATTGGCGCAGCAGTTCCACCACTGTGCTTGGATAACAAGCACGGCAATGCGTTATCATTTCAGTGACCTTGAAATTTAATATGATTCAGTATCTCATGCCATGGCACTTTCCGAAAAATTCAAGTGTTTCCTAATTTCACGCAGAAAAAAAAAATCTACCCATGAAGCGTAGGAGGGGGAGACTTGCGAGCAAAGTTCAAAATGTCACATTCTCTTTCTTCTTTAACCACAAAGCATAAAAAAAATTTATAGCCCTTCTGCTACTATGAAAATATAAGTCCTGGAGCAGGCAGTAATCCTGTAACATTTAATTCACTGTAAAATACCTAATTAGGAAAAAAGTAGATAAAACTCTGCAATCCAGGATTGTCTTAACGGCCAATTGTCACACAATGTTTCAGGATAGTGGTGACAAAAAAAAAAAAAAAAACTACAGCCATTTTCTGTAACCAACTCCCCCCAACACGCCAATGTATTTACAGCAGCGGGGAATTCGGTAACGTTTACAACTTCACTCTGGACTAGCGTAATTATGACGAGTAAATGAAGCTCGGTGTAATGATAGACATGGCAAAAAAGCACCACAAAGAAACTGAACGGAAGACAAGAAAGAGACAAACAGTGCCCGTGTTTGTCTCTTTCTTGTCTTCCGTTCAGTTTCTTGGCGCTGTTTTTTTGCCACAAGTATGAAAAGTATTTTACACTAGTTTCGGAGACGGAAATTTTTATTCTATGCGATGGACACTGGTTTGGCCAGAAACTTGCTACAAACAGCTTCGCTGCAAAATAGGACGACACAGAATCGTCAGCACTCTACCTCGCAGACACATACCTTGTGGCCGTGGATGGCGTCCCTCAGCTTCTGGGTGTCCAAGAAGCCGATGAGGAAGCACCACATAAGCAGCACGGCGCACGACGACTCCATGCCGCTCAGCACTTCCACGTACGATTCCAGCTTGACCTGCACATTTTTGTCCATGCCCACTCTCATTTCCATTGACCGGCCTGCTGGTAACTCTGCTGGCTGGCAGGCAGCCCATCACCACCACAGCGCATGTTATAACCAACCAGGGTCAATCGTGGCTGGGCTCCATACAATACCCACATCTAGGACGGCGTTCCACAAATTCTTTCCAAGCCAACCTGCCCACATATTCTAACACTAGAACGGTCTTAATTGCACGAGTAGTTGCATGTGATTAGATTCATTGATAGAATACATTGTGGCATTGATGCACTGATAAAGCGCTTTCATTTGCATGAAAGCGAATGAAGCCCTCATGGGCCCAACAGCAATAAACAACGGTTACATGCACAGAATAAGCTCTTAGTAAACACATTCCCTAAAAAAAAAAGAAATTCCGGGCCATATCCACTAACGTGAAACCTGGGGAGGGGCGTTGGCGTTTTTGCCAACGGAAATGAAACCATTAGGGGGGTAGAGGTATACAGCTTTGCTGTAAAAGACTCTTTTAAGCATGAAGCTCTCTGGCGCGAGGCGTAAACAAGTGTCCCGGTGTTTTAGTACCGTGACTACATGAGACAACGGTTACGACGGCAACGGATGACAGGACATGCCAACCGCCCCAGCCCCTAAGAGGCTTCGCCCCCAAAAACGTTTAGCAAGAAAGAGATCACACTGCTGACACAGGATTGCCGTGAAAACAAAACAGCGAAATTTTGTAGACAGCGCCAAATCTTCACCCACCACCCGAGACAAAAGTTACAGTTAACTCACATGATTGATCACTGGACGCAGCCACTTATTTTTCAACGAAAGCAGCTAGCAACGGTGCGCTCATCATCACCTGTCTCCACAGGTAGTTCATCTTCCTCTTGGCCTTCTTGTTGAGCGTGGCGTCGCAGGCCGACACCACACACAGCAGAAGGTTACTTTGGGCCTCCACCTGCAAGAGGGTTGGACAAGTGGAGAAGAGAGACAGCTACTTGTAAGAAAGCAGGGAAGCACTACATCGTGACCGCAGTGAAGGCCACCTGTGCACTAACACGCTTTACAGTAAATGTAAGAACACAGTGCACTAATGGGATTCACTTGGCTCTGACAACTGGGTGCCACTGCGTGAAGAAATAAAAGTTGGCTTCAGTCACCGCTTACAACGCACCAAACAGTTAGATTACGGCAAAAGGAGAAAGGACAATCAACATGTACTTTTTTGTTTGTTCGTTCAATATGCAACATGTGCAACATACAATGTCAGAAACCACAAAAAAAAGTTCACACGGTTGCTAACACTAACGAAACAACAGTTCTGGGAACCTAGCAAGGCTTCCTAATCAAGTATTTGTTTTCATTTCCAGTGTGTGTGACCATCACAGATCTTTGTACAATTTTGCGTGATCACAGGAATCCCCGGGGAGCCAACAAAAGACACCAAAGCCCTCAAGGAAGCAATGCCGCCCTTGTTATATCATGTCACTGGAAAAACCCCTGTACACTAACATCTCACCAATTGCAGTACAATTCATTAGGACTGCACATTTGTTAACAATCAAAACTGACACTACAAAACCGAAATACTAGCAATATAACAATTCTAAGCCTTTTTTTTTCTTTTTAGGGTTTAATGCAGCTACACTTGGGCTGTGAGGCACCCCGCCGTAGTGGAGGGATCCGGATTAATTTTTACCACCTGCAAGGTGTCGTTAACGTGCGCTGAAATCTCAACGCACAGGCGTTTTCAATTTCGGCCTTTCCATTTCCAAGGTTGAAAGAAAGCGCCACTGACCAGGTCGCGGCACTTGTCGGGCTTGAGGTCTTCCCGAACGACCAGGACCTGGTGGGCTACTCGGCAAGACCAACTGAGCACCGCCAGGCACGTGGTCGCCAGGCTCTTGCTGTAGAAGAAAGGAGGAGCAAGCAGAAGTCGCTTTAATCAAGGGGGGGGGGCCAAGACTGCCAGAACAGAGGCCCTCGCTAAGCATGTAGCGAATCAGAAAATGGGAAATGAGGGGCTGTGAAATAAGACAGAAAATAAGGGTTGGCAGTCAAGGGGGGGGCCATGAAAACAAAATACAGCCTTGTTCAATTTGTTAAAAGGACTAGCCTTGGTAACTCACTTAGCTCAAATCCAACCACCAAGGATGCTTTTCTAACCGAAAAACAGCGAGAAAAATTGACCAACTTTCAAATTTCACGCCATGTGGATGTAACATGAGCAGGAGTGACGTGTTCTAGGCCAGCCCGAAACACATTTTTACCACTGTTTCAGCTGAATGTGATCATTCAAGTGATACTATCGAATTGAACGAGTTTCCACTACAACCGCCACCCAATCTTGTTTTCTGAAGGTGGCTCAGGTAGGCGGCCGCCAATCGCACACAGGGGTGAGACAGCTGAACCAGATTTGGGAGCAGTTCTTGGAGCAGCAAAATCTCGATTTTGGAGCAGGTGAACCTTGATTTGGAGCAGAAGAACGACATTTATTATGCCACCTTAGGAGCCTAAAAAACCAAATTTTTGGCAAATCAGGGGGGAGGGAGGAGGGAACTGCACCTTTAAATCGGTTTTGAACGTACATAACACTGAAACAGCCATCAAAAAAGTTTTTTCTATCAGAGTATCACAAGGTACGAACTGCACTACATTTATACAAACCACTTTTTAATTTTTAGGCTCTATGCATAGATAGCAGGGAGCGCCGTTGAGAATATCGAATTGAAAAACTAAGCAGCTCCAAGGCATTTTTATTATCATGTGAATGCCTAAATTATTATTTTTGCAATCCCAGACTGGGACGCACAAGTGTAGAGCAATGGCAAAAGTTGCACAAAGCGAGGTGACAGTCGTCGCACCCCCCCAGCCCCCCCCCCCCCCCCCCTTCCCTATTTCAATCCCCAAGGTACACGTTCACAACGATCGTAATTCGAGTAACGTTCGTATGTTGACCCACCTCCCCCTTGGCTTCAAATTTCACTTCAGATAGATGAACCATTAGGTATTACTAACGTGCAATAATAGCCCGTCCTCAGACACTTCTTGAATATTTTGCTGCGATGTAGCCCGCGCCGCCACTTCCGCAGTGTCGATCGTCCCATTCCTGCCGCTCGCAAGCTTGCTGTCAGAGGCAGCAATAATTCAGCGTTTTATTGCACCGCAACGGGTCCGAAATTTCACTTCAAGCACGCACCGTGCCTCACACTCAAGGCCGAAACACGGCAAATTCGCCGGCACCACGTCGTTTTTGATGAAATCCCGTCTTTCGAGTCACGCAACTTCCCGCAACAGATCAAACGACTAAATGTAAACCCAGCCACCCCCATAACCAAAACCATGGCACGAATCGGCGAAGAGCACTCTGCCTGAGCAACTACTTCGTCCGGCGGCCATGTTTTCCAATCATCACCACACCAAGATGGCGGCGCCCGCTGATGTCGTTCCGGAGATAGGGCGCTCCGAAAATTGTCGTTTTTTTCGTCAACTCGCACAAGTAGTTTGTTGCCTCAGTACACATGAGCATTTTTTCTACAGGACTTTGGAATGGTTTTCGATAGGGAAACTTTAAAACTCACAGAATGTAACATGTGCAACCTGACGTGACTTTCGAAAAAAACTATTTCGGAGGCAGTTTTATGCGGGTGTTTCATTCAGGGGTGAGACAGCTGAATCAGATTTGGGAGCAGTTTTTGGAGCAGCGAAATCTCGATTTTGGAGCAGAAGAACCTTGATTTGGAGCAGAAGAATGATGACATTTATTATGTCACCTTAGGAGCCTAAAAAATCAAATTTCTGGCAACTCGGGGGGAAGGGGGAGAGTGCACTTTTTCATCGGTTTTCAACGTACATAATACTGAAGCACCCTTTCAATAAAGTTTTTTTCTACTATAGGATCACAAGGTACACACTGCACTACCTTTTTACAAACCATTTTTAAATTCTTAGATAGCGTGGAGTGCTGTTGAAAACATTGAATCGAAAAACAAAGCAATTATAAGGCATTTTTATTATCATGTGAATGACGAAATTATTATTTTTGTAATACCGGACTCGGCTTTACACACAAGTGTAGAGCCATGGCAAAAGTTGTGCAAAGTGAGGTGACAGTCGTCGCACCCCACCAGCACTTCCATTTAAATCCCCAAGGTGCACGTTCACTACGAAAGCAATTTGAGTAACGTTGGTATGTTTAGCCACCTCCCTCTTGACATTAAATTTCACTTCATATAGATCAACAATTATTACTAGCGTGCAATAATAGCCCGTCCCGCTATCGGCCACGGTTTGAACATTTTGCGGCGATGTAGCCTGCGCCGCCACTTCTGCAGTGTCGGTCGTCCCATTTCCTCCACTCGCAAGCTCGCTGTCAAAGGCAGCAATAACTCGGCGTTTTATTATAAAACCGCCATGAGTCCGAAATTTCACTTCAAGCACGCACCGCGCCTCTCACTCGAGGCCGAAACACGGTGAATTCACGGGCCCCACGTTGTTTTTGATAAACTCCTGTTCTTCGAGTCACGCAACTTCCACCAACAGATCAAACGACTAAATGAAAACCCAGCCACCCCCATAACCAAAACTCAGCGAAGAGCACTCTGCCTGAACCACGAGCAACTGCTTCGCCCGACGGCCATGTTTTCCAATATTCACCACACCAAGATGGCGGCGTCCAGTAATGTCGTTCCGGAGATACGGCGCTCCGAAAATTGCCATCTTTTTATCAATTTTCACCAGTAGTTTGTCGCCTGAGTACACATACGTATTTTTTCTACAGGACTTTGCAATTGTTTTCCATGGGAAAACTTCAAAAAAACTCACAGAATATAACATGTGCAACCCCACATGGTGACCTTCGAAAAAACTATCTTGGGGACAATTTTATGCGGGTTTTTTATTGAATGATCAATCAATTAAATTTACAAACAGGATCACCTTGGGGGTGCTAGAAATTATGCCGTCAGTAAGCATTTTCCCCCACTGAAACTGGCGGGAGCGTTAAAATCCTTCGCTCTTAGACTGTTTTGGAGCAGTTTGGCGCAATTTTTGCAATTTTCAAGCTTTTGGAGCAGCCTGGCGCAGGAAACCAGATTTGTATCGAAAGTGCGCAATTTGCGCAGCTGTCTCACTCCTGTTTATTGAATGATCAATCAACTAAACCTTTACAAACAGCATCACCTTGGGGGTGCTGGAAAATTATGCCGTCAGTAAGCATTTTTTCCCACTGAGACTGATGGGAGCATTAAAATCATTGGCTCTGGGACTGTTTTGGAGCAGTTTGGCGCAATTATTGCAATTTTCAAGCTTTTGGAGCAGCCTGGTGCAGGAAAACAAATTTGTATGAAAACTACGCAATATGCGCAGCTGTCTCACCCCTGCGCACAGACAAAATTCTGTGAAGTAACAGAAAAATCGTGGGAAAGTGACAGCAGAGTCCCCACTGCTATCTTTAATATCTATCTAGACTATCTGCTGGAACTTTGCAATGAAATCGGTACATTTGTTCTTGGGACAAAGCCATCTTTCTAACCCTTTAGCTGTCACTGAAGTACTGGTACATTTTTGCATTTCCCCTCCGCAGTGTCACTGATGCAATGGTACGTTCCCCATTGTGCATTCAAAAATTTGCGCCATAGCACAAAGCTCGCGCACCTGGGGCGGTATTCTCGTAACTGTCCCTTTTGCGTCCCTATCATCGTGACGTACTTCCGGTTAAGCAGTGGGCCTTTGATTCAACTAGCATAACTGTTCTTGCAAACGCATTTTAAAGAACTGAAACCGTATCAGAGTATCTTTTGTGTGTTTATTGTTCCGCGAGCGAACCAACAATACGGCGACAAAAAATCGCCTGCTCCAAATCGTCTGCTCAGAGTAGCCACGGCTCAGTGCTCCGCCGTGCTTGCATGGCATCACATCCGGTTGTTTGCTTTTAGCCAATCAGGGCTCGCCAAAAGGGACACTTTTGAAAGGGACACAAAAGGGACAAAACTCAAGAATACCGCCCCTGGACTGTTCGGGCCATCTGTCAAATCTTTCTAGAGGCTCATATTTTCACTCACAAGGTCTGTTACGTCGGTATATTGAACAGCACGGAGCGACCGCACTCACTCTTCATTTCTGGGGGGTGGCATGGTCACTCCGTGCGCTGTACTCTGTCGGTATGAGTGACCATGCGGCACACGTGCAATTACCAGTACAAGGGTTGTTGTGCCATCCGCAACGGGTTTGTAGGGGTTTTTTTTATTTTGTATTTTATTCTGTTCCCGCGTCTGCTACAACACGCCAGGGAAACCCAGTGCACTGTTGCTTCTCCAATAGACCAAAACATAACTCAATCGCGGCTTTCGCACGCTCGCCGCACTTTCACTTGCCGCGGTCAACAGCAAACGAGGTTGTTGTATCAATGTTGTATCCCCTTTTTATCTCTATCTGCCATCATTATTTTGCAATGCATCATTTCTGTGCATTTCGCGGACTGCTGAAAGTTCTCCCTCCATGCGCGCGGTTACTTTCGGATGGCTGACCGTGCCAGGCCTTTGACTGTGGACAGCAGCGATGGTTCTTCCGATTCTGATCCGAATACGAGCCGAACTCGGATTCGCATTGTGAGAGTTTCTCATCCGAAGAAGGGGTGTGAGTTCCACAGCGTCAGATTCTGATGTTGAAACAGTGGGGGGGTCGTCCCGGAAGTGTGCGCGGCAAACTGAAAATATCCGGAAGAAAGGCAATATACATAAGCTGGAGATAACAAAACCCAAAGAACTACTCTGGGTGCACCTTATTATAAATATAATCGCACACAGACTATCAATAAATATTTGCAGCCTGGCACAAGTCAGGGTGGCAGGCTTCCCCGTCTCTGCCGCAGCAACATAACTAACTGTTTCACTCAGAGAAGTCACATCACTGAAAGCTTTCAGAATGAACTGAAATATGGAGGACAAACAGCCGACCACCATAGAATGAATGTTACTGTTCGTCACACATTGGCTGGAATATTTCTAAATGCACCACACAACCTCTCCGTGTGCTTACCGAACACATGCCCACTGCATCAGTACACATTTTTGACAAGGTATTTGGGACGTCATGCCTAACGCCACATAATTTTCACTTCCTCCACAGTTTGCTTCGGTCATTTGCTACATTGAGAACTAAGGAACAAGCCTGTTGGTGCTATCGAATAAATCGGCTGACAAGCCAAATCCATTTCACTATTGCAAAATTAAAGTTGCAGAACTTTCCAAGCAAACCTCGCAGTAAAAAGAAAAAGATACTTTTCTACCTCCATCACTGTCCTAAAACAGGTGGTGGTCCTCGGTTTGAACCCCAGACGAGCAGACGAGGGCGAACTTTTCATCAGCTGAAACGCATTTCTAAGAAAGCTGTCCAGCTTTCCTTCGTAAGCGTTTGGCAGCACCTTTATTTTACCCCAGGTGCCTCCATTAAATTGCTCAAACCCACTTTACTCCCATCCGGCATTGTTTTACAAGATTCCCCTTCCAACGCTGCTGCCCCCCCCCCCCCCCCCCCCCCCCCCCAGAAAGTTAGTCCAGCCTCACCGACTTCACGTCGTGAACGCTGATCTTAACAGGGAAGCTGCTAGGCATTCCGTAATTGCAAGGCTAAGCTTCACAGAACTTCAAAAAGCCAGTTCACACCAACTCTTGCAGGTGCTTCCGAAGGGCGGCTTCTTCCGGAGAGCGTGCGACTTTTACCCATTTTCCAAACATTCGAGAAGCAACCGCCAAGCCCACTCGTCCATGTATGTGCGTTCCTTCGAACCATCTGTTGGGTGCGCACCCTCCCATTGGCCAACTCGTCTCCTCCCCTCTTTGACTCCGCCCCCCCCCCTGCACTCGGCGCGTGCTCCCCCTCCCCCCCACAACGCTGCACGTGTCGTGTGCTTGGCGCAGCGCTCGCTCTCCCCTCACTAGGCTACGCCCTCTCCACATCGTTGCGCCCACATTACCGCACCTTGTCCCATGAAAGCCTCGACTAAGAACACAATTGTTGTTACGCAGTGTCTAGAATTACGTCCGACGGAACCCAGAATTGAAAACTAGAGTTACGTCTGACGGAACTTTAAGCCAGTTTCTAGGGTTACTTCCGACGGAACCCAGAATTGAAAACTAGAGTTACGTCCGACGGAACTTTAAGCCAGTTTCTAGGGTTACTTCCGACGGAACCAAGAATTGAAAACTAGAGTTACGTCCGACGGAAGTTTAGGCCAATGTTTTGAGCTATGTCCGGCGTAACGTAAAGCACAAAAAAATTCATAGGTAATGGCACCAGCTACCGTGACGCTCTATATGTGTAATCTATACGCAACATTATTGATAAATGACATCAAATTCAGAAACACAAATGCTGCTACTTTACGGCCAAACCAGTTCAGAATGAGTAAATCATAGGTAACATGTTCGACAGCGCCGGCTCCCCGTCGGTCCAGCGGACAGGAACGTGATATAAGTGCCAACACTACTGCAGCGATGTGGGTTCGAATCCCAGCTGGGTTGATGGAGTTTTTTCTTAATTGAAGGATTCAAATTGTTCTGTACTAGTCCACGTACACTTCTTTCCATATCCAACACATGTAAGCGAAGTAGAACACAGGAATTAACAAAATTGAACCTTGTGCAGTGGGCACAGCGCCAGTTTGTAGCGTCTGCAGTTTGTGCCGGGAACAAATTTACATGGGTCAAGAGTCTTTTAACAAATGTAATTAATAGGGCTAGGCGTCGGTTAATATTTTAACCCCATTAATTGGCTGGCTTTATGCATCGATTATTCGGTTGTGTCAGTTTGGAAGAACAAATGACCAAAAATAATTATGTACTAGTAGCAGAAATAAGATCAATATGCTCATACACTTGTTCACACACATTCCAGATGAGTTAAGTAGGTCATCGTCACGGCACATGATGCGGGGGAGACGCTTATCAGCTCGTTCGTCACACGCGTTTCTAGAATCGGGAACATCAGCACCCGCCGTGAGTGCAGATGGCGCTGATTAATCGCATCTTGCTTAATTACTACAGATATAGTTTATTGGTACAACGGTATATATAATTGCCCACTCGTTTTCTGTGCTGTGTATATTTGTAGTTTTTATTCAAAATTTTGCCCTGTGGAATGAAGATACACGAGTTCAGAGGTACACGAACAAGTCGACTTCGCGTATAAAGTACAAGAGTTGTCGATGAAATATTATTGCGTTTTCTCACCAGCTTAAACGGGTTAAAACAATTAATCGTGGCTAAAGCAATAATTGATTAATTGGAAGGTTAATCGATCAATAACCTACCCCTAATAATAAATAATTGATTAGGGGTAATAAAGCGAATGTCCTGGTAGTCCTTTTTTTCTTCACAGAAAAAAAGACATGTCGATAAATTTTAGTTGACTGATCTGGCTGACTGATGAAAAACGTAACGAGGTTCAATTTTGTTAATTCCCGTCTTCTCCTTTTCTTGCATGTGTTGGATATGGAAAGAAGTGTACGTGGACTAGTACAGAAAAATTTGAATCTTTTAATTAAAAAAAAAACTCCATCAACCCCGCTGGGATTCGAACCCAGATAGCTGCAGTAGTGTGGGCACTTATATCACGCTCCTGGTCACTCGACCGATGGGGAACCGGCGCTGTCGAACATGTTACCTATGATTTACTGATTCCGAACCGGTTTGGCCGTAAAGCAGCAACATTTGTGTTTTCGAATTTGACGTCATGTATCGTACACGCGACCATTTCAACAATTGGCCCACTCAATTTACCAGTCCTGGATGGTCCGCGGACAGTCTGAAGACTGGGTTCAGACCGGGAGTCCCATAGGAATACAGTCTACGCTCGTTACAGCGGATCCGGCAACAACGGACTTTTGGTTACAACAGACCATTTCTGTTGGTTTGTTTGGTCCCCATGCATTTTAAGTAAAGTCCACTCCGCTCATAACGGGACCCCGCTATAGCGGACTATCGGCTACAACAGACTAAGTTTTAGGTGAAAATTGTTTTGACTGAATGCTTATAGCGGACTTCCGCGGTGCCGGCACCCGATATGCTTTTTCTTTGTTTATTTTGGCAAAGAAACTGTTATGTCTGGCAACATTGTCGGCAGCCGGGCCGTTGGCGCAGCCAAGCCAAGCCAGTGCCACTGGCCTTTTTTTTTGTGCACGGACCTCCATGTTTTCGTGCGACTGGCGGCATGAGCGGCAGGCTAGCTGATTTCACTGATGGATGAACTAAATATGATTAACGCTGTCGAACACGGCGAAAAACAGGCCGACATCGCCAAAAGTACAGGCCTATCTAAGCAGACCGTCGATTTGACCGTTAAAGGAGTACTGACACGAAATTTCAAAGCTGAGATAACTATGTGAAACGCTTCCTTTTTATCAGGAGATATCTCCCAGCAAGTTTCAACAGCAACCGTTCAGCGAAACATATTTAAAATCCATTTTAATCTTCGCCCGCACGAGAAAGCCCAGAGCGGGCCGACGTGACATCATCTGCTACGTGCCCCAAACTGCCGACGTCGGGGCTCCCGTGACGAAGCCGACGCGCTGGCTGTGGTTGGCGCGCGCTGCTCGGGCGTGTGTATACGTCATGGTTTTGGGACTGACGTCATGCTGCCCGGGCCTGTGGGGACGGCGAAGACCTCGGCCGGTCTGGGCGCGCGCGTGCGCTCGCTCGCGCGCGCTTCCAGAGAGGCAGCGATACGGCAAGAATGGTGACGCCATGTCATACATGCTGTCATGGCGGCCGCTCGGCGTTTTTTTGTCGAAACCGAAACTGGCACGAATAAACGACGCCGTAAATGAATGTTTACGCTTCGCTCGACCGTCTAATCTGTCATTCTATGATTAGTGGGCTGGTAGGCACGCATAGCAGCGAAAAAAACGTAACATAAAAATTTCGTGTCAGTACTCCTTTAAGAACAAGGCCGCTGCCAATAAACGCTGCTGGTGGGATTGAACAACAGCGCACTCGGAGTCGAGTCTGCCCTCCATCTTCACAGGTTTTTTTATGTAATGAAGAACTCAGGTTCAGTGAAGCTCGGCATTCATTATTCCCACGCATGCATCGTTCGTGTTCCGTTTGGTGAAAAAGGTAAGAAATTCCTAAAGTAGGAGGTTGGCTTCCATCCATTGCGTGCAATCTGTCGGTGGCCGTGCACAGACTAACTGGTAGAACTTTGGACATTTACAGCTGTCCATAAGATTATATCGTATCAGCTGTTTTAATGCCCAGACTATAATTATAAGAAATGCAGAAGCTTCCTTGGGGAAACGTCAAGGAGCGATCCGATTTGCTTGACGAATGGCGCCTCGTCACGAAGGGTTTTAAAAGAGCCTAGTAGAAAGAATAGTGTCTGTAGCATTTATGTGCAGTACTGGTCAAAGTTCGCACTTTTGCACTCGTATACCTCCTCCCCCCCCCAACCCCGGTCGGATACTGCATACTTCGGCTACAGCGGACGTTTTTTTCTGGATTAAGAGGGCCCGTTGTACCGAGTGTGGACTGTACATGGGAAAATTGAGCACCGGATCGCGTGTCGGGCAGTCCACGGATGATCCGGGACTGATAATCTTGGAACCTCAATGTTGCGTATGGATTACACATATAGAGCGTCACGGTATTTGGTGCCGTTAGCTGTAAAAATTTTTATTGAGCTTTACATTACGCCGGACGTAACTCAAAACATTGGCCTAAGTTCCGTCGGACCAGGACTGTTGTCGGACATAACTTTAGTTTTCAATTTTGGGTTACGTCAAACGTAACTCTTGAAACTGGCTTGAAGTTCCGTCGGACGTAACTCTAGTTTTCAAGTCTGAGTTCCATCGGACATAACTCTAGAAACTGGCTTAAAGTTCCATTGGATGTTACTGTAGACACTGCATTGTTGTTAACCCTTTCAGGGTCAATGACATACATGTACGGCCCCGGCAAACACCTTCAAAATGGTCAATGACGTACAGCCCCGATCAAAAGTTTACGGACCAGGGAGATGGCAATTTAGGTTATTTCTCTTTCTATAGTAGCCCGACAAACTGTCGAATGCATGCGAGATGTTATATAAGTACTGAACTAATAAGAACTACCACACAGAGTGCTCCAGGCTGCCGCGCGGCAGAGAAATAACTCAAAATTGTTCCTTTTGTGGTCCGGAAACTTCTGCTCTTGGGTGTACACGTACGTCATCACTGGTATGTTTCACCAGTGCACCTTTTTCAATCATTTCTCTCGCTTGGCATGTGCTGCCACACTGCAGTAATACAGTGTAGACCATTTATAACGTAACCGCTTATAGTGCGGGACCGGATATAACGCGGGTTTTTGCGACCACCGGTTTGCCTCCCATAGAACTCAATGCATAAGCATACCGCTTAAGATGCGGTTGGCCGAAGCACAATACCGTTTATAGTGCGGTTTTTCGGCGGGTCTGCTGATCGACCGGCGCAGCTGAGGCATCGTTTTAGGGTAGCAAAAGAAAAAAGAAAGGATGAAATCGGCCATCTGACGCAGCGTGCACCACACCCCCCCCCCCCCAAAAAAAAAAAAAAAAAAAAAAAAAGCACGTACCTCACTGATAACCACAACTGACCTTGCTTGGTGCACCTCGGAAGATAGGGGCAGACAAGATCCGCGCGCGGCAAGTTGATTTTATTAATCGTGAACCGCATGGCCCGTTTTCGCGCACGAATCATGCACATCAGCATCGGGCGTTTTTTTTTTTTTTTTTTTCGTGCTCGTATCGACGATTCCGCGCTCGCGGTGGCTTCTTCGCGTGGCAGTGGGAGGAGCCTGACGACTTGCACCAATGGGGAGACGCGTACCTAATGGCGGGAGATTCGAAGCGCTCCGATAGAGTGTACTAGAAGTTTTAGAGTGGCCCGAGCGGCGGCCTCTCCCATTGCTCCGCCGGGTCGACTTTCGCGCAGAAAATAAAACCGGTATAGCGGCGGCGCTGCTGTCGTCAACAACTGAACAGCCGGCGCTCCCCGGCACCAGCTCCCAGCCTGCGCGCGGCAATATTTGCGTTGCTCGCTGCGGTGTTTTGCGCTTGCGAAGCTGATTTATTTTGGATTATGAGGTTTAACGTGCCGGCGCTACACAGGCGATGTAGCAAGCGCTACTGGAGGGCTCCGGATTAATTTTGACCACCTGGCACCTGGGGATCTTTAACGTGCGCCGAAATCTCGAAGACACGGGCGTTTTTCGCTTTTATCCTTCATCACAAAAGCAGCCGCCGTGGCCGGGAATCGAACCTGCGCCTTTGGTCAGCTGGCTTAGAAAGTAGACGGAGAAACGTTATGACTCTGCTTGAGCAAACTTTAAACTAGTACGACCCGCCATAAAATTATCAACCTCCCCTCCTCCCTTCCCCCCCCCCCCCCCAACGATACTTTCTCATTTTGTATGCATTTTCTGAAAACGTTAATTGTTGATATACAGTAATCTCTCATTAACTCAAAGTCGTAAAATTAGCTGAAAATTTTCAGATAAGCGCGGAGTTTCGAGTTAAATCAAATGCAGAAAATTTGTAGCCAGGTCCCTGAAATAACAGCTATATATATATAGTGCTGCTAACAAAAGCACTATTGCACACGGGAGATTTCGTAATAAAGGCAAAATAATTCGCAGGAAAAAGAAACTTTTATTATTGCAGAAGAAAGAAACAGCTGCGTTGCGCTCGGCTGATTCGCGTTCGCATCTGCATCCCAGAAAAGCGTACCCGAGGATTCTCAACGCATCGCATGAATTGGTGGTCGCCACCGCTACATTCTACCTTGTTACAAAGCAGACGCAGCATGTATGTTGTTTCTGCCGTTGTAGGCACTTCTGGAGGCTCCTCCTCGTCCGCATGATCAGCTGCGTCGTCCACAGCTATCTTATGCGCCAAACAGCAATAATTCCGGTAACGGGGACGCGTAGTCCGCGTAAACTTGCTCTTCACGACCGCGTTCGGCGAGTAGTGGGAGTAATCATTCGAACGCGGACCTTATCAGCTGCCTGAAGCGGACTTTGCCTTGTGTCCTCTGCCAGTATTTCGAGACATCCGTGGTCCTCCGAAAAAACGTTTTGAGATAAAGCGGGCAAATGCGTAGCGCCTATGGGAGGTAAACACGGTGAGAAAAAGTTTCGAGAAGATATTTTGAGATATAGCAGAGTTCGAGTTAACGAGGGATTAATTTGACGGACAGGCACCAGGAATGTTCTTCCCTTCCCCTTCTTGACTGCGCATGAAGCAAAAGCGGCGGGGCGCACATTCTATGCTGCAAAAAGTTTACTGTTTTTCACGTTCCTATTTGGAACGAAAATACCAAAAGCCTTCTTCTGGGATACCCCTCCCGTTGATGCGTGTACTGTCGTTAGTGGGCTTATTTTATTAACCTACTCTGTCGCAGGCACTTGGTAAGAAAGTGTGTACTGAAAACGAAGTGCCAAGTCTGCGGGACCAACTACTGCTTCCTGCATGCCAGGGGACGATGCCGCTGTGTTTACTACCTCTTGTAATTTGGGGGGACTTCTGAATCCTTCCACGCATTTTTTAAAGTTTATTAGCGATCTGTAGGACGTTTTTACCGGTTGCTTCAGCGACAAGGAGCTCCACCATGACAGCGTTATGGATGTGCTGCAGCCCTTATTCACAACAAACACCTTAACGGCGTTGGTTGCGACCAGCACGTGAGACCTTGACCGCAAATTTGGTTTGGTTCTGTATACATTTCGACACGGATTCATTTCTACATAAAATGTTTAAACAAGTTCCGTGATTACATGCGGAGGTGGGAGCAACACCTTAAACTTAGCCGTCGCTAATGATCGAGGGCGAGTTATGAAAATGCGTTGACCAAAAATGTCAATTTAAATCTCCATGTTACCGTTATTCCTAAACCTTTACATGTGTAGACTTTGTGCATGATTTCCCGCGTTACATTTCATTTGCTGGGCTATTAAAAATGAAAACAAAATGTGTATTTTTCCAGTTCCGTTTATTTGAACCTCCAGGTTAGCCTTCTTGAACCTTTACCTCTATAGTAGACGTGTTATATTTCATTTTTGTCGCGGTCAATATATCTTCTGATCTATGTTTTGCATTTGTTTTATGTGCGTGTAATTGTACTCTCAGCGTACTTGCGAATTAAATTTGTGTTAATCTGATTCAACTCCTTTCTTGATCGAATCAGGTGAAAGGTGGTGCCATTAATAGAACGTTGCGGGAATAGTTCTATGAAAGACGGTCATTGAGACCACAGAGCTAACTGAGCTAACCACTCTAAAAAGATCTCTCGCTTGCGCGTGTCATTTTCTGTTCGGCCACCACGGTGACCCGTAATTATCCCAAGCGGGCCACTGCTTAAATACTGCTATAATAACAACTCACGCAATAAAAAACAAACGCAACAACTTACGATAGTAACCCACATAACTGCAGTCCGAGCGTAAATTGCAAGACAATAACTAAGAAATTTTTCTGAGAAGCTATCATCCCAGTCCTCATATTTTTTCGTGTCATGTCCAGCAGCCCAATAAGGACACAATCAAAAAGCAATCATAAACTGGTTCATATTAGTCAATTCAACGCAAAATACGTTTTTATAGGACATTGGAATAGCGAAAATGTCGCTGCAATTACTTTATTTAGAATCCGTTACGAATGCTTCACTGAAGGAAAATCCGTAATTTTCCTTGTTGTCGAGCGGGAAAGGCAAAACTAACGCAAAATGAGCTGCAGCGTTTATTTTTCATTTCGTTACCCACAGTCCACTGTACCTATAGTACATTTCAGCAATTGGACGACCCGCAGAAGAAATTTCCAGCGCTCCACGCGTAAAGCGTTTCCTGGCCCGGCTGGGCGCGCGGCCGTGCGCGCGGCCAGCCGCCGCTTTCGCTTTCAATGGTCGTTGACTACAGCGCCGCCGCTATTTTCTGCGCGAAACGAGCACCTCTCCGGGCGGCCGGTCGGGCCACTCTAAAACTTCTAGTTCACTCTAGCTCCGAGCCGGCTAGCCGCGCCAGACATGTTTAGGTTTACCACCGCGGTATTTTTTGATGAGCGATTTCACAAGCAGCGTGGATGGCAGTTTATATTCCACTTTTCGCCCACATTATTAGCTCTTTTCTTGCATGAGCATCTTCGCTTGCGCCCCGTGCGGCATTTCAGCGAGCGGTTAGAACTGGAACTGCCTGCACCGCTTCACGGCCAGTGCCGACGCCATGTTGCCGCCTCTTACCGCGCCGCCCACACCACGCCAGTTGTATCCGCGCTGGCGAGCACTGCACGTTTTCGCGATACCAAATCTGCCACTCGGTTCACGCTTTAGAACGTTGTTGCAGATAAGCCACCGCTCTTTCCCTTTCCGAACATTCGAGCCGCGCGAAGCCGAAGATTTCCACCACCAGTATGTTGCGCTAATAAGCAGCCGCCTTCGGCATCGTGAACACAAGGCGGGGTAAAAAAAAAATCCCGCTGGCGTTCTTATCACGTCTTGCGGCATTTGTTCATAGACGCTAAAAACGCAGCCATGGTCTTTCAAAACAAACACAACGGAAGTTAAAGCCGCACTCGCCGTTTTGAGACTGCGCTTTTGCCTTGCAGCAGCGGCTGATGTTAAAAATAATACGAAATATAGACCGTGCCATCGTTTTTAAGCGCTGTGCGTTTGAGTGATGATAAATATAGGTTGACTTGAGCGATAGGTGGCGATGTGGTTGAATTCTCGCGTGTTTTGGTTATAGTGCGGTACCGCTTATAGTGCGGATTTTTGCGGCTCCCGCGACATACGTTATAAGCGGTCTACACTGTACGTGAAATTTTTTTATTGTGCCGATGGTGCTTTTCTTTTTTTTTTATGCTTTACTGCAGCCACACGCCGGCTATCACATGCGCGGCTGGTTTCGGTTTCATCCTTCGGGCACTTTCCGCTTCTTACGTCCACTAAACTGATGTGCTTCTTGCGCTTCTTGCACCCCATGAAACTTTCTTAGAATTTTTCTTATGTTACTCATGAACCACATGTATGTAACAACACAACCGATTTTTTTTGTCACTTTATGATCACCCTCTAAAAATTACGGTAATTTTTTTCTCAGAATAGATTCGTCCAAAGAACTGATATCACTAATAACGAAACCTGACCCTGAGGGGTCACATTTGGTTAAAAAATTTGACCCTGAAAGGTTTAAAACATGCTCGGTTGCTCACGTGATGACCAGGGGCTTGTACTCGCGGGACACGTCGCGGATGGTGGCGACCAGGTGGCCCGCGCTGGACGGGTGCGCGGCCAGCAGGGCGCCGACAAACTGCTCCACCAGGTGGCGCGAGGGGCTCCCATGGTAGCGGGGTAGAGTCAGCCGCAGCACTTGGCACAGGCCTCGCACGATCGGCTCAGTCAGGCACCCTGCGACCACACAACACGCAACCGTGAAGTGCATGCCCTTAAATGTTCGGGAGGGAAGGAGGTGTGAGAATAGGTCTCACTGGCATCTCAGGTCACAGGAGTCTCTCTCCCAGCACTCCTGCAGTCCCTTTCTCCTCCAAGCGAAATATGTACAACCAACCTATCCATCATCTTCCCATCCCTCCCTTGACTGAATTCCAGCATTTGGTATCCACTGCTAGTTCAGTACTGTTTTCCTCAAGCTCACCTTCACAGAGCTGCAATGAAGTGACTTTCCAGTACCCACCAATTAGGCCGCCGCTCATTTTGCACACCAGCCCCAGTTAGCACGGCTGTTTTATGGCATGCACACTGTAGAACCTATCCTAGATGTAAACAAGAGAAACTAACAAGTGAAGCAGAACGACATGCAAAGCAACCCCTGTCAGTGCTCGCAAACCTGTGTGAAGAGTATGGAAACATGAAAGTCGGAATCCCAGAATACGAAAATGGTTTGAGGGAACAATTACAGGACAAGCGACAATACACGAAATGCCCCACTTGGCAAAGCTAGTTCAATGTAGGTGGCGAGCTTCAAGAGGGCAAAACACATCGCAGCCAACTGGACATGAACACCACAAGTATGTAATCACAGGTGACAGCTTTTCGAAACACTGCAAGTTATAGCAGGCATAAACGGTGCCATGAAAAATGCACAGGTCCCCAACAGTAGGTCAAAAACTAAGACGAACTTTACTTTCTGGAATAATTCTTTTTTACATTTGACCTTGAAAGTGACCTACAACCTAATTTAAATGAGCATATGCGTGCACAGCCTGGAAGCTTTAATTGCGTAGGCACCAATAGATCATGGAAGCCCACTAAACGCAAGCGCTGGTGTCATTTACCTTTCTCGTCCCTGTGTCTATTTGCGCTTAAGTTTCGCTCATGAATAAAAATTCAGCTCCTTCAAGTAAAATGGTTTTCACTATGGATTATGGACGTTGCACACTGATTTCTTCAAGATACCGCCCAGTACCATTCCTTTGTGTGTAAGCATAACACTGAGATAAAGCAGCCGCAATGACCTCAGTAGTGTGTAGTGGGCAATAGACCAAAACAGGAATGGATTGCTTTTAAAATCAGGTACACCTTAAGAACATCATTGCAGCCAGCCATTCCTCCGTGCACCGCATTACTACGGCTACTTTGAACGTGACACGCGTCGTTTCAGTGATTTTTCAGACTTAATATGCTTATAAATTACTGCGGCAACCACAAACAAACTACATGAGAAAAAGCAGGCGATGTCAGGAATTAGCTGCAATCTCCTTTCAAAATGCCCACCCGCACTGGCATCCAAAGCCATCGTTTCGACGGAGTGGTACAACACATGAGCTATTGCCGTTCTCAACTTGTACCAGAGTATTGGGCAACTGCTGCACCTGCATTCTTTGCAGAGAATGAATACTTCCCCAACTACAACGCCCTTCAACACACCACGGTGAACACGAGCAGACAGAGGCCATGGTGCAGCTATCTGGAGCAGTGCACTGGCATTGCATTGTATTGGGCCAGCCTGGGCCATCGCAAAACCACCACTTGAAAATTTGATTTGGTCGCCGGGCAAAAGAAACAGCTGAAAAACTCAGAAAGTGCCCAAAGAACCAAGACTGGAGAAAGTAATAGTTGAATGCCTGTGGAGCCGGCAGCCACAATATTTGGCTGCAACTTAACAGGTAGTATGTAAGAATCAAGATTTTGTGGTTGCACAGTTGCGGCGGTACAACTACACTAACGAATCCGCACGAATTTGTGAGCAGACACACGCACACATACAACAAAGGCCACTTGTTGTGAGATTGCAGGGCAACTTAACAATAAACAGAAACCGAATACAATGAACAACTATGACATTAATTGATGACTTGCGAGACAATATAGCTCCGCGATCTGCTGCTTTGGGAAAGAAAACTGCAATAGCTGAGAAAAGTTTCATAAAATGAACTTCTGCCGCAAAAGTTTTGACGCATCTCCAGTGTTGTGGTGAGTACATCCGTACGGCCCGCGACTACGGCTAGACTCCCTCAACAATGCCAATACAAATTTACCACCAAGATTACGAGACTTCGTACATGTCTGTCCATACAAGGTGAAAAGCAACGATTGACAAGGTGGAGCAACAGCGACTAGTCGATCGATACAGATGCATTATCAGTGCGTAATCGGGATGTGCTTGATATTTCAATGAAAACGGGTATTCGCACTGCGAAACATCCTAGCGTTTGCTTATCACCAGAAAAGCCCCATCGGCGATTTAAATCCCGTAGATACGTATGCGATCGAGCATTTCACACTTCGTTTGAACAGACGGAATCGGCGGGACGCCGCAGTTATAAGCGATACCGTATTAAGCCGGCAATGTCAACCAGGTAACACCAACGCGTAACAGGTACCCAGAGAAACAGCACCTGCCTGTATCGTCGTCGTCGTTTCTGCCTCACATATTTACAAACAAAGCAAAATATTTCGCCACGTTCATTCAACTTCTGCACGATCACGAAGTTACTGCAAGGGAAAAACGCTAAGTTTGCTTTTGGGCAACACGTGCTAATAACTGGGTCGACACCGGCATCGGTGCTTCGAGCCGACTAAAAGAAACCGAGCGGCTCCCGCACCTTATACGACACGTCACAGGCGCAAGATTGCGACCCCACTAGCTCACTCATTGCGCAACGAAAAGATTTGCGATCCAGAACGAATATTACCACTTTTGGCCGCCCCTTCCAGCTGCAAGAAGATATCCTTGCGAATGACAAGCTTCGACGTTTGCACCTTCACAGGAAGATCCTTAAATACTGGAGGAACCTAAAAGAGAAGAAATAAAGCGTCCATATTGAACGGATCACCGACGCAAAAGTGGTGAACAGTAGGAGCATAAAACAGCCGCAGATTTAAATTTTGCCGATCAGGAGGACTCACTTCTATTCCTGCCATTACTACTTCTTACGGCGTGGAAAACATGACGTTAGATGATGACCATGGCGATGTGGAAGAAGGCGGAACTGGGAAACCGAAACTAGCTCTTCAGCTATCTTTTACCAGAAGGTCGGCTGAATCCTTTACCTTTGCACGCTTCAGCCCTCACTAAGCTGCTCGTTAGGGTACGCTTGCTTTCATTCTTTTTAGCTGTGACTTATTTCTGGTAAATTTATTTGCATGCTCGAACAAAGTCGGTAGTACAGTTCACCGTACCGGTATGGGGGGCATGGATCCAACAATTTCGTATACGGGGTACTAAAACTGAGAGTATTAGCACTCCGTATGTTCAGTGTCTTCCGTTCGCACCTTAATGAGCGGGAGTTGCGCATTCGTTCTGAGGGAGGATTTGTCCCGCGGGCCGGCCCTCGACATGCCCGCGCATTCGTTACAGTGGGGCGTGTCCTCCTCGCCGTGCCCGCGCGCATGCGCCGTCCTGTCCCGGTCAATGTACGGTAAACACGGAACGGATGGAGCTCACGGAGTGCTAAAACTCTCTAACAAGCAGTTCTCCGGCCGTAATACAGGGTGTTGCAACGATAACTGGAACACTTTAAAATTTTTTCCTGAGCGATCCGCCGCTCTGTTCACGCTCAAACTTCACACAAAGGTCGCATTTTGTGGTCTATTTTGTTTGACACCGGGAACAACAACGGTACTTACCTGTTTATTCTGAAAATAAATAAAAACGATTTTCGCCTATGGGAAAATGGCGGCGATTTGGACGTGCGAGCCCGAAAACCGGGTTTTCTGATCGTCTGTTAGCTCATTTCTAGGTGCATTTTCTGATCGTCTGCTGCACCATTTGGCTCCGTACGTGAATCCCAAACGTGCGTTTCACTCTGCAGGTGGTTCCGTCGTTCCAACATCAACTTGCGCTGGCTCGCACGTTCAAATCAGCGGCCATTTTCCCATAGGCGAAAATCGTTTTCATTTATTTTCAGAATAAACAGGTAAGTACCGTTGTTGTTCCCTGTGTCAAACAAAATAGACCACAAAATGCGACCTTTGTGTGAAGTTTGAGCGCGAACAGAGCGGCGGATCGCTCAGGAAAAAATTTTAAAGTGTTCCAGTTATCGTTGCAACACCCTGTATGTAGCGGCGGTTTACTCAATCTGCGTACACATCTTCACTGTAGGCTTTTCGAGTTCCGACTACGCATGCGGGAAGCGCGGTTCGTCTAGATCGTTGGTATCTTTTTCTTTTTTTCTTTTTTTGTCTGCTCAAAGCAGTTCTGAGCAGCCAATAGAACGTCTACCGCGGGAGCAGTTTTGGGCTGCTTGGAGCTGCTCAGAGCTGCTCTGAGCGGAAAAAAAGAAAAAAAAGAGACCTCGTGTATCACTACGTGCGTGTTTCTCGCGCCGGGGAATGAAAGAGAGAGAGAGAGAGAGAGCGAGAGAGAGAGAGAGAGAGAGAGAGAACAACTTCATTGGGAGCATTGATAGAAGATCATGTGGAAATGGTTTTCTATTCACGAGAATGCATGTGCAGTAGCGGTCTTCTTTTGACATAAAACCGTACACCTGTTTCCTGATTACCTGTGATTTCTGGACCCCTTTCTCTCTCTTGTTCCTACCACACTTTCTTCATCTTTCTGCTGTCTTGACCCCGGCTGCCCTTTCGATGAGGATGACTTGTACAGAAGAGAGGGGCTAGACAGCAGCCGCCCATTGGAAACGGGGGATAGGTAACTTCAGATTCTCCGATGATTTGCCAGATCGAGTGCCCTAGCTCACATGCATGGCTGCTGTTAAACTAAGTGGCTCCACGCAGTCAAGATGACTTCGTAGACGGCGGAAGCCAACCCACGGTGTATGAAAGCCACCGGCGGGAACAGCCCTCAACAAAAGGGCCCACGAGTTTGATTCCTCCCTGCGGCGGAGCGCGGTGAACCTTGAGCAGACGACGGCATCGAGTTACGCCCGCTCCCTGTCCGTCACTTCACTTTCTCTTCCATATGCTGCAGCCATGTAGTCGCTTGTATACGCTATCTTTTCCTACTTAAAAATAAACCTTGTTGTATATCAGAACCCACAACGAAACAGCTGCTAGCAGAAATTTGCAAGCATCCAGCTGAATATTGGCTTGGGGATATTAGCATAAGGTATGTTGCCATCTTTGAAAAAACGTTTTTTTTTTTAAATACCTTTTTTCTTTGCTACATTTTGGGAACCCCTAAACGTTCCAAAATTCTCTGCAGAAGGAATCGCGCTCATACCAGAGTTAGTTCAAAAGTTATAGCCAAAATTATGACATCTGGTGAATGGTTCTGAAACCGAAACCAAAGTGGTGCGGTAACATAAGCTGATAACGCAGCGAATATCAGCAGCGTATATTGAAAATTTTCTGTTATCGTTTAGTGTGGTGCGTAAAATATTATTCAAAGACATTTTGTAAGACTTCATGTTTCTAAACATTGCTTTGAATTTCCGTAAGGGATGCATGATGTTCACTTATGCTCCCGCTGTGAGTGCTACCGGGGCCGTCATTTTTATGAGTATTTTTCTTAGTAGGAAAAGTAATCACACAGGCTGGACGCTTTAGTAAGAGGCATAGTCAAGTCCAGGCTAAAAAGGCGACAGAAGCGAAAGTTCCTTGGCAATCAGTACACAGTAAATGCTCCAATTGAAGAACATGTGGGCATGAAGGTATCGGAGAGGGTTGCAAAGCTTGAGAACTTGGAGAAAAATTGTGCAGTTCCGCTGTACGAACCCTTGCTGCAAAGTAATAGGAATATAGCTATGCGGACCCATGGGTCCGCAAACACGGATGATTGCAATCATCCGTGTTTGCACGACTGGGCTTGGTTGCCCAAGGCATCCACATGAGCCTGCTCATCTAGCTACTTTTTGGTATATATTATGCTGTGGGACGCTTCAACGATAACAACAGAATTACAGCAGATGGTGAGGGAAGCAGGCATCAAAAAACCTCGTTACCACACTCCCGTAGCGTGTTGTACCAGTGACCAGTACCGCGTGAAGAAGGGTATACGCGTCAATGAATGGGTGAGACAACACATCTCCGCAAGAAAATGCGGGCAGCAATAAAAGCCCCCCCCCCCCCCCCCCCCCCCCAAAAAAAAAAAAAAAAAAGACTCAGGGGAGCTGAGGAAGGCCCCACCTACGAACCAGGTAAATTTGGACTTTCCAGGGCAAGATTGTTCGGTCTGTACACAGACTAAACTTTATTCTTGTTCTTCTCAAAACTTGATTTTTTGCAGTTCCTTCTTGCGCGAACAGTTGTGACTTCAAAATGAAGTTTTTAATGAAACTTTGCAGGTTCGCCCCTTTATTACTAGACTGTGTAATGAACTAAGGTTTTTAAAAACGAATGATAAGTTTTAATGTTCTCATGATTTATAACAACAAGTGCACACAAAAACGACACATTTATCGGTTTCGTTGGATTTTTTACTATAGCTTAATTATCAAATATCCGATGGCAAAGTTTCCAGTTAGTTGCACAGTACAGTTAGTTGGCTACGTCTGTGCCAAATATTTTGCAGTTCCTGCAACCCAATCAATAGTTATGAATGTTCCCGTAACAGCCGCGTTTGGGGTATTTTGTGCCAATAACAAGCATGGATAAAATTATATTCACTATTGTTAGCTTTTGAATGTCATAAAGTTCGGTCCTTTATAAGGTCCACATGAAATAAAAAATTACCGGTCAATTTTTTTTAATTTGGAAAAGGGTGGCGAAGGTGGTGAGAACCGTGAGATGAGGGTATGTATTTGATTGAAGAAGGCGGAGTCTAAGCTCTACTACTTTCTCGTGAACAGAATCATGCCGTTGTCTGGGAGTTCTCATCACAAAAAAACTTTTCATGGTCTTAACATATCGCAAAACTTGCTGCTGACTCATTAGAAGATCTCTTTTGCTTCATGCTCTCCAGATACCAGGAAACTCGCCTACGAAACGTCCGTCAGGAGTAAACTAGAATAAACTGTGCAGAACCGCGCAGCTTGCTTGATCGCTTTCAAATACAGCCCTCAGCATCAGCAACGCGTTGCTGATGCTGTACGCGTACATCAAAACATCCCTTGGAATCCCCGCACTGATACTCCGCCGTACCCGATGCAATCGTAAATGAGCGCGATTCACAAAACTTCCGGCAGCAATTAACCGGTTTTTTGTACACTTAATTGGTTCTTTTTTTCTCCATCTTTGTGCGACCGCTTAGAACCTATACTGCATCATTTTCTTCAGTGCTCATCTAAAAATCCTCTTCGTACCCAAGTACCACTTAAAATGTGAAAATGTACCTTTTGTGCTTCGATATGTCAATCATGTGTGCTTTATAACCATGTGTTATAACCAATTTGCTTGTTGTCCTTATGTAATAGCACGAAAGGGTCCCCAAAGGGGGAATAAATTCTTGAATGAAACCAGCGCCAACTTGAACAGAGACGAAGGAAGTCGAACACAAAGACAGCCGCCGGTCTAACAACTAAAATTTAATATCAAGCAAACAATAGAAAACAATAAAAAAGCACTGCGCATGAGTGCAACAGGTTTACAAAGGTCACGGTGATAAGGCAACTAGATATATACACTGGCTACAGTCAAGGCCCACGCAGATATGCAATCTCTTTGGGATGGAGACAAACGCTATAGCTTGGCTGACACACTTGTCACTCTTTCTGCTATGCGGAATGCCTCCATACCGAGTCTGTGCCGCTTAAATGGCGATGAAGTCAGTAGTATTAACTCTATGGGCGATGAGCGATGTCAACGTTGCTGGGTTTGTTGCTTGAAAGTTTAAACGCTGAAAAGAGCCCGATTTAACTGAAACGAACCCCAGGAGGGTTGCAAGCTGGGCTATAGTTGGAAAGACATTCTTGAATGAAACTTCTTTCGGCTTTGTTTATGTTCGCGCTGGTTTCATTCAAGAATGTCTTTCCAACTATTCGCCCCGAGCGCGAACACAGTCGGCCCCTGGCGGCGGCGGGACGAACCGCTCCTAGTGTGGATGGCGCTCTCGCGTCGTCTGCTTTTTCACGTTGCGTGCGGCGCAAGACGCGTGCTGCACACGACAAAACAACCAATATGTGTGCTCGTTTGGCAGTAAGCAATGACATAGTTACCTCTGCTTGCGCATTTCCTCAAGAAACGCAATAATCAGCGGCCGTTGCGGGTTAATGCGCTGGTTTAATTCCACGAAACATCTTCGCCGTGGTCGCCTCTTGAGTGTGAAACGTGTTATAAACATTGCTTCCACACATTGCACTTTTCGTATTGTTGAGTGCAGTCGTCTGCCGTTTCGGGAGCGTCGAAGGGTGCTTTTTGAAGGTGGCGTGGTGATTATTTAAAGGATAAAAGTTCGCAGTGTCTAGAGTTACGTCCGACGGAACCCAAAATTGAAAACTAGAGTTACGTCCGACTGAACTTTAAGCCAGTTTCTAGAGTTACGTCCGACGGAACCCAGAATTGAAAACTAGGGTTACGTCCGACGTAACTTTAAGCCAGTTTCTAGAGTTACGTCTGACGTAACCCAAAATTGAAAACTAAAGTTACGTCCGACGGAACTGTAAGCCAGTTTCTAGAGTTACGTCCGACGGAACCCAAAATTGAAAAATAGAGCTACGTCCGACGTAACTTTAAGCCAGTTTCTAGAGTTACGTCTGACGGAACTTTAGGCCAATGTTTTGAGTTACGTCCGGCGAACGTAAAGCATTAAAAAAACGCAGTGTCTAGAGTTACGTCTGACGGAACCCAAAATCGAAAACTAGAGTTACGTCCGACGGAACTTTAAGCCCGTTTCTAGAGTTACGTCCGACGGAACTTTAAGCTGGTTTCTAGAGTTACGTCTGACGGAACCCCAAATTGAAAACTAAAGTTACGTCCGACGGAACTTTAAGCCCGTTTCTAGAGTTACGTCCGACGGAACTTTAAGCTGGTTTCTAGAGTTACGTCTGACGGAACCCCAAATTGAAAACTAAAGTTACGTCCAACGGAACTTTAGGCCAATGTTTTGAGTTACGTCCGGCATAACATAAAGCACAAAAAATTTACAGCTCTTGAAGACTCTTGAACCAATTTACATGGTTCAAGAGTAATTAATAGGGTTGGGTGTCAGTTAATATTGCAACTCGATTAATTGGCATCGATTAATTCGATTATGCATGGATTATTTTGTGTGGTTTTTTTAGGAAAAAATGACCAAAAATAATTATGTAGTAGTACATATCAGATCAATATGCTCATACACTTGTTCAGACACATTCCGTATGAGGTAAGTACGTCATCATCATGGCGCATGATGCGGACGCGACGCTTATCAGCTCGTTCGTCACTCACATTTTTTTCTCACGCCGCGCTTTGTCTTCGGCACGAACAGAGGCAAGGGGCATCTGAACAGGCGAAAAGCATCTAATAGCCGGATTTCCGGATTACAATGTTCTCAGTTTCTTTTACTTGTATTTCCTTATATATTATCTCCGGATGAATCGTGACCGCCGCACGCAAATGGCGGCAGTTCTCGGCCACACTCGGCAAGCATGATGCCAACTCCCATTTGGGCGGGCAAGAAAGTTCAATGAAAACTACTCCCCTTGCCTCTGTTCGTGCCGAAGAAAAAGCGCGGCGTGCGCGTGACGTGTACAGCTCTGAGTGCCATGAGCGCGTGGGCGTGGCTTTGCGGCGCTCAGCTCCCGCACGGAGCCCGCTGTGCGCATCTGGAGAGCTGAGGTTCTGAGCGCTGTGGCTCTGCACGCAATTACAATTTCAAAAATCTAATTATCGATATCGGATGGACTCATGATCTTTTACAATTTCCCTATTACAACCAAGCACCTAACTAGAATAAATAGAAAGTTAATTAATAACTTCTAGTTAAGTATGCCATGGCACTTGAAACCGTTTTATAGCTCCCGCCACGGTTCCTGTTCACTTGGCGCAATTAAAACAATTTTAGCTCCGAAAGCCTATTTTTAAAAATTACTTCGTCTTCCCGGAAACACCCAGTATATATATCCGCCGCTGAAAATCGTTCGTCTCCGTCCACGGGGACGACCTGCTGTATCCTAGCGATTACAGTTTCGATGTAAAAAACAAACGCACGGGGAATAAGATGAATACTTGACGTGTTGAACCCTCGATTTGCTACAATAAAGGCAAGAAAAAAATGCTGGTCATACACGACATGTTAAAGCGAAGCTTTTTATGGACACGCGAAAGGAACATCCGGCGCTGCCGTGTACGCAGAAAACTCCGCCGGCGCAAGAGGAGTTAGAAGTAAGGGGAGAAAGATTGGCTGAGTTTGTAGATGACGTAGCTATACTATCGCTTCTACCGACCCTAAGTGGGAACGGCGCATCGGACGGAGCGGAAACGAGTCTTTCTGGAAGCAGAGCGCGAGCGCAGCGCGCTATCTACGTGAAGCGCAGCTCAAGCGACAACGGCGGGTAGGTTGTAATAAATAAAAAAAATGAATTATTTAATTGAAAAATCCATCAACCCAGTTGGGATTCGAACCCACAGCACTGCATCGTACATCGTACGTCGTGTATCGTACAAGTGACATATTACACCTATGGAGCGGGGAGGTTCCCGTTTGAACCCATTCCCATTTCACCCTTCCCACTTGTTCCGTCCCGTTTCAACCCGGCGCAAAACGACCTTCCCGTTTCGCCCTTTCCCACTTGGCCCGTTCCCGTTTGAACCCGTTCCCATTTTAACCTTCCCGTTTGTTTCTTCCCATTTCAACCCGGGGCGAAAGAACCTTCCCGTTTCACATTTTCCCGTTTAGCCCCTTCCCGGAATAACGTACCCAGTTTATGAAACGTTATAAAAACATTTTCATATTGTTTTTCATTTATTTCCGTTTGTTCACAGCCGCTGCGATAGCATGCTCAGTACATCCAGAGTCCTCAATTGACTGCTTTTCAAACGTGGGCTTCACTTTTTGAATCTAGAGACGACGACATTTGGTTACAATTCGTCATACCAATTAACAAATCTTTTAAATTAACAAAGCCTAACAAACAAAGTAACAATTAACAAATTAATAAACAAATCTTTTAAATTAACAAACAAGTCTTTTAAACTAACAAACTAAAAAATGATAAAATAAAAAAAGGCCAGAAAAGCGCCGCGGAAGCACAAATAAAAAATCGCAAAAACACCCTCACTTTGAATGAAATCGTATTTGGCGGACTAACACATGTAATCGTTATAATAGCGCAAGTGTACATCAATGTCGAAAAGAAACAGATGAAAACTATAAAAGATAAAAAGATGTATAAAAATAAAGTAACCCTATGTATCTGGATACATATGCCACATCTGGCTATAAAAAATCGCACTCATGAGAAGCGGCGAAAAATATAAACTTTGCTTTGCGTTGTATTGATTCTGTTTATTCCCGTCACTCTGGCGTACTCAGTTTGCATAGTAGGGCAAACCTTCAAAAACTTAAGCAGCGCAGGGTCGTCTCTAGCCTAAATTTTCTTTACTAGAGAAACTTAATATTGTCGCGGGAATACTACCTCTAAGGGCCTTTCAGACGTTCAGCGAGAAGACATCATAGTAAGACTATTAGGCAGCCAACCAGCTGAACGGGAAGGTCGTTTCGGGAACTGGCGCACACGGGGCGGGTCAAGCGGGAAGGGCGTTTCGGGAATGGGTTCAAACGGGAAGGGGTCAAACGGGAATGGGTTCTTTGGGGCTACACCCATTGATTGTGGCTTGCTTAGGATTTCTGCCTCAGTCTTAAGGCGAGCTGCAACCAGTTTTGTGAAGCCCATATCGCCACTTTGGATGCAGATAAGCCCGGACTGAGCACTTCTGCAGTGCAGCCTCAGAAGTGCTTCACCTCGTATACGTTCATATGCCTTTGTAGATATATGGGGCTGAGAACAACACAGCGACAAGTCGTTTCCTCGGACCATGTCGGCCTTACTTTCTTAAAATTCCTTACTTGTTCAAGCAAGAATAATGCGGAAGACACGTTTTCAGCGGCCTTTTGCCGTATGTACGAAAGGTCCGCACTGAAGGAATCCTCTCTCAGCTGTTGCAGCGGTTTAGTCGCACAATTTGACTCATGAGGTCGCTTTCCTTCCTCTTCCACTTAACTTTTTCTGTAGTCAACAAGGTTGACGCCGATCTGCTGTCAACATAAACACCTCCATCATGCTTGTCTTCAAGGATCACCGCTCCAGGCTGTCCCGAATATCCATCTGGTAGCGTGCCCACGGGGGCGTCGTCAGGCAGGGTTTCTGTTGTGGCAGCACATGGAAGCGGGATAGAGCGAGATGTAACAGCTGACGAAGCGTCAGCGCACCCTGCGTCCCCAAAACGAGCCCTTTTATTCGAGCGCTCTTGATGTTCCGGCGAGCTCCAGTCCGGTGCTCTGGCTGCAGAAAATTGCATGCAGATGACAACGAACGCGAAAAAACGATGAGAATCAGAGCTCTTCACCTTTCCCATTTCCCCTGTTCCCATTTGAACCCGTTCCCATTTGAACCTTCTCGTTTGTTCCCTGCCGCTTCAATCCGGTACAAAACGCCCTTCCCGTTTCGTATTTTCCCATTTAGCCCCTTCCCGGAATAACGCACCCAGTTTCGACTCAGGTGACTCGAACCGAGGCGTGCGATTTTTAAAATTAAAGTTGCGTCCGACTGTATTTTAACCTCATGTTTTGAGTTACGTTCGACGTAACCGAAAGTCAGAAACTTGCGCCCGCCGCAACCTGAAAATTAAGTTGAAGTTACGTCAAACGTATTTCACCGTAAAAAAACGTTACGGCTGGCGGAGCCAAAGTATGAAGACGCCCTATGAACCTGCAACCTTTTTGCAATGTTCCGTTTTACGATACGCGGCGCCAATTAAAAAACAACACGTAGGTTGCTGCGTTACGTCCGACCCGGTACAGCACACCTTCCGTCTGCTTCTGCGTTGGTCGAGCGCAGTCTGGAACGTGTTACTCGCATGCGTACGCCGCGGCCGCGGTGATGGTGCCAGTCCGTACGGTTGCATAAACGAATGCACTCATATGCAACGCACACAAAAAAAGAAAGAGCGAGAATTAACAAAATAGAACCTTTCCGCGGTCGCAGTTCCAGTCTGTAGCGCCCGCAGCTCTTCTCAAGAATGAAGTTGGGGTTTTAACAAATGCAACTATTAATTTATTAGGGGTAGTACAGGTATACTGTTTTATTTGCAGGAAAAAGATATCGCGAAATATTATTACCAAATCTTAACTAACTACAGAAAAAACTTATTTTATGAAAGCGAGAAAGGGCCAGGCCATGGTGGTACGATCCATTTTAATGTGTACGTCGCTAACGGTCACTTTATATGCAAATGTCTGTAGAAGAATGGCCATTGAAGTCTAAAGCTGAAATTTTTCCTCGGAGGAAACGGTTCGCACATATTTTTCATCCAGGCGTTAAGAACACGTACCCCAAGCCGTTTTCTCTTGCGTGTACTTTTTACGGGTAATACATAAGCGGGCACGCAGTGCGTTGAAAAGCAAAACCACACATTTAGGTAGTTATCCGTCTGTAATAGCGTTTTAGCATATCGTTACCGTGTTTGCGTCACCGTTTACCGTGTTACCGGGAGCGGGAGTTTCCGTTTGCCGCTGAAAACGGCATTTAGCACACCGTTTGCGGTTTGCGTATTTCGGCCGCCGCGGCGCAAGTAGCGACATCTGATGAATTAGTGTCAAAGCAAATCACGCATAATTTTTTTTGCTGATATCTATTTGCTTTTGTTTAAAGTAGCTGGAATATTTCACTTTTCGGGTGAAGCGTTCACAATAACTGTAGTTGCTTTGACAATATAGCCATCACCTGTAGAGCTTAAAAAGAAAACGTGTCGGAAGGACCCTTTAAACCTAGTAGAGTTAGAGTCAATAGGCAGTTTTAGCATATCGTTACCGTGTTTGCGTTACCGTTTACTGTGTTACCGGAAGCCGCTGGCGACGGTGTAGCCTGTGCCGGTAAGTTACCGTTCGCGGTAACTCTCGCGCTGCGCAGTGGACTCCCGCAAACACGATAAACGGTAACGTAAACGCGGTAACGATATGCTAAAACTGCCTATTGACTCTAACTTTACTAGGTTTAAAGGGTCCTTCCGACACGTTTTCTTTACCGTTTACCGTGTTACCGGAAGCCGCTGGTGACGGTGAAGCCTGTGCCGGTAAGTTACCGTTCACGGTAACTCTCGCGCTGTGCACCAACACGGTAAACGGTAACGCAAACACCGTATCGATATGCTAAAACTGCCTATTGCAAAATAGAATTTGCCCACGCGCTAAATATTTAGGCAAGAAATAAGTAAAATATGTTGTAGTAACTACTGAGTAACTTAATTACAGTACCTTGCCCAGCACAATTTTGGAGGCCTAAAAGCCCACTGAACACAAAACGTCTTATAGATGTCCACCATGGTATTGCAAGGTCTTAGACATCTTGCACTATGCGAGTTAGCTATAAGACGTCTATTTTTTATGTCTCAAAGATGTCTTAAGAGAGACATCTACAGGACAATTGTGCAAGATCTCCGACGTCTTGAGCTCCGTGAGATGTTGATAAGTCATCTTTACTAAGATGACTAGAAGACATACGAACCTCAATGTGTACAAGACGTTCCCAAGCAGCAGAAATTGCCAAGCCCAAGCACGGCAAATCATTAGTGGCCAATGCAGGGCCGTACCCAGAGGGGGGGTTTGGGGGTTCGAACCCTTCCCGAAATCTTTTCCAGGCAGCACGTAAACAATACTTACTGTTGCTTTCAGCCAAATTACCCCCTTCACAAAATTCATAACACCCCCCGAAAAAAATTTCTGGGTACGGCCCTGGCCAATGTGTCCGAGCTTGGCAATACTTCGGCCGCCATTATTGGCTGGCGCTTGGGAAAGTTGACAAGCCAACAAATGGCCAAGCTCTGGAAGGCCAATATTGAACAATTCTTGGCAAAGTATGTTGCCATGATAATGCCTATGGGTGCACCCCGTGAATTCTCATGCACATTTTTGGCTTTGTGGCCAGTCTTTATGACCAATGCCTATTTTATGGGATGCCTCGCTGCCCGATTTCTGCTTTATACATGCCCTTTAACAGGAATTTATTTAACGTAACTCATTTATTTAATGCGCACTCGTTAAATAATTTCCTGTACAATGCATCTATAAAACAAAAATGGGACCGCGAGGCACAATAAACAAAATGCAGCAAATTTGCGAAGCAATTACGGGACTTGCAAAACAATTCAGAAACAAATCACCAGGTCCCTCTGTGTAGTTGTTTTTATTATGTACATCAAATTTACAACGGGAAACCTGGCTTAACAGTGGCAAGAATAGGAACACAAACACGAAAGCAAATAGAAACACAATAGTCGAGAAAAAAAGCGCAGCTCATGAAGCGCGAACCGATTATGCTTCGGAAGACAGCTACGCCGCAGTGCCAGCCGCAGTATGGCGCGAAGGCGACAGCTGTCTTACTGTGGGCTCGTCGAAAGACAGCTACGCCGCAGTGCCAGCCGCAGTATGGCGCGAAGGCGACAGCTGTCTTACTGTGGGCTTGTCGAAAGACAGCTACGCCGCAGTGCCAGCCGCAGTATGGCGCGAAGGCGACAGCTGTCTTACTGTGGGCTTGTCGAAAGACAGCTACGCCGCAGTGCCAGCCGCAGGATGGCGCGAAGGCGACAGCTGTCTTACTGTGGGCTTGTCAAAAGACAGCTACGCCGCAGTGCCAGCCGCAGTATGGCGCGAAGGCGACAGCTGTCTTACTGTGGGCTTGTCGAAAGACAGCTACGCCGCAGTGCCAGCCGCAGTATGGCGCGAAGGCGACAGCTGTCTTACTGTGGGCTTGTCGAAAGACAGCTACGCCGCAGTGCCAGCCGCAGTATGGCGCGAAGGCGACAGCTGTCTTACTGTGGGCTTGTCGAAAGACAGCTACGCCGCAGTGCCAGCCGCAGGATGGCCCGAAGGCGGCAGCTGTCTTTCAACAAGCCCACAGTAAGACAGCTACGCCGCAGTGCCAGCCGCAGGATGGCCCGAAGGCGGCAGCTGTCTTTCAACAAGCCCACAGTAAGACAGCTACGCCGCAGTGCCAGCCGCAGGATGGCACGAAGGCGGCAGCTGTCTTTCAACAAGCCCACAGTAAGACAGCTACGCCGCAGTGCCAGCCGCAGGATGGCACGAAGGCGGCAGCTGTCTTTCAACAAGCCCACAGTAAGACAGCTACGCCGCAGTGCCAGCCGCAGGATGGCACGAAGGCGGCAGCTGTCTTTCAACAAGCCCACAGTAAGACAGCTACGCCGCAGTGCCAGCCGCAGGATGGCACGAAGGCGGCAGCTGTCTTTCAACAAGCCCACAGTAAGACAGCTACGCCGCAGTGCCAGCCGCAGGATGGCACGAAGGCGGCAGCTGTCTTTCAACAAGCCCACAGTAAGACAGCTACGCCGCAGTGCCAGCCGCAGGATGGCACGAAGGCGGCAGCTGTCTTTCAACAAGCCCACAGTAAGACAGCTACGCCGCAGTGCCAGCCGCAGGATGGCACGAAGGCGGCAGCTGTCTTTCAACAAGCCCACAGTAAGACAGCTACGCCGCAGTGCCAGCCGCAGGATGGCACGAAGGCGGCAGCTGTCTTTCAACAAGCCCACAGTAAGACAGCTACGCCGCAGTGCCAGCCGCAGGATGGCACGAAGGCGGCAGCTGCCTTCGGCGAAGGCCTTCGGCAGCTTCGCCGAAGGCCTTCGGCGAAGCTGCCGAAGGCGGCGGCAGCAGTTGTTGTAGTTGTAGTTGTAGTTGTAGTTGTTCCAGGAATGCCACCGTCCCCCGTCGGTCAACAGCTTCGTTGGCGACGAGGTCCTTCCGCAGCATCCCCAGGGCACGGCTCAGCAGCTCAACGACATGAATGTGAGGAGCACCATTCACCGTTCTTCGCTCTCCCGGTTGCAATCAAGACGTCTGGCGGAGCAGCAGCCGCATGTGGTGGCGCTCACACCTACCCCGCCCAGAGAACGAAGTGAGGACGGGTCCTACCACTTTTCAGACATCACGACGCCCACATCCTTGAACAAAGATAACGTGAGCCTTGGAATGGAGCCCTGCAACAACTCCAAGGTGCCGGTGAAAGACCACATTCCGCTTACCACGATGGGTAACATGAACTACCCCAGGAAGAGAATCTTGTGCCGACCAGAAGGCAAAAAGACGACCGATACCAACATCTTGGGAAACTCATCCACAAACGTTTATGAAGAATCCATTGAGGATCAGGACATCGTTTCAGCTAAAAATGATGAGGCCGAAGCCAGCGGCGAGTTAGCATCAAACGCCCGAACGAAAGATGTAAAGCACGAGGAACATAAGGATACACCTGCTACAGACAAGGATGCTTTTGCGACAATTACCGATACCGACAACAAAAATCTTGAAGGCAAGCACGTGGACAAAAGACGGACTTACGCATAAATGAAAACGAGAACCAAATGACCATGAGAGGGAGGAATACCTTCAAACAAACGGACAGCATTGACAGCAGATCACGCCGCTTAGAAACGCCGGAGAGGATCTTTCTGGAATATGCAGTGAAGAATTCCTCATCAATGGAAACAAGCTTTGCTCTAGCACTGGCCAGAAAGAAAGAGAACCGAACCACGAGACATAACCAACGGGAAGAGACCTGCAACGGACTCTTTAGCCTTTCGTGGGTCTGTCGAGACAGAGCCAGGGGCCCACGCAAACAGCTCGGTGGTGCACCTCTTTGCAGTGTGGTCGAGTGTAGAGACGTAAAACATCAAGCAAAAAGCTGAGACCTAGGTCACCGGCCAATCCACTACCAAACCGAGGAGGACAGCCACCGAGTGGAAGTGAAGGAAGAAGCGGGGAATCCGTCCTGGGGAGAACAAACATGGCGTCTTGAGAATCGGATGTGGTGTTATATATACATATACATACATACACATATACATATATATACATATAGATATATACATATACACATATACATATACACATACATATACATATACATATATATATATATATATATATAGTAGGATTCTACATTTCACACACTAGTTATTTCCCACCCCGCAGCCATCCGCGGTCAGAAAACATGCCTTGCGAGCGCCGGCTGCGTACGGGTCCGTTGTTTGCGGAGGCAGACAAAGGCAGGAGGCGGAGAGGGCAAAACACCATATGGCAGCATTTATTGCAAAGTGCAAATCAAATATACTGCATACAGACTACTCGTAGGCCATAACGGTAACACTGGGAGCGTGGCATTAAACAACGCTAGAGATCGAGATAGTTTGAATCACCGATGGCATACCGGAGCAGCGGAGCGCTGCGCGTGCGAGCGCGGTTGCACTCTCCCAGCTCGCCCGGACACGTCCCATTGTGGCGCGTTTCCCAGGTCCGGACTGGCCGCCGAAACGTCCGCGCGCCACCGCATCCCCAAGACAAGAGAGCGTCCTCTCGTCATGCGACAACCCACCAGACCTCGCCATTTGGTGGCGCTAGTGCCGAGGAAGAACTGGTTCTCAGGTAACCCTGGTAGCACAGAATGTTGCCTGAACATTTTTGCAACGTTTCCCCTTAACGTTGCCAAAACGTGGCTAATGTCCGCTTTTTGTAACGTTCGTGCAATGTTACCCAGAAACATTGCGTCAACATATTAGCATTGCTCCAACATGGGCGCAACGTTTGAAGGGTGTCGGTCTAATGTTTGGATAACGTTTTTATGACGTTCGCCAACGTTGCTCCACTATTGGAGCAACCTTCCAACCACGTGCGGGACACATTTGAACAACGTTTATGAGACGTTTTTTGATGACGTTGCAGCAACTTTTCAGCTACATTTTTGCAACGTGCATACCACATTTAAGCATATCACTGTACCATTCATACGTTGTGATAACATTGCTACAATCTTGCAGCCACTTTAGATCTACGCTTTTAACATGCAGTTAGCATACAAGGAACGTTGCTTCAACGTTCAAGCAATGTTTTTATGAAGTTGCAATAACATTGCTGCAATTTTGCAGTAACTTTCCAACTACATATTTCAAACGTGCGGGTAACATTTAGAAAACGTCGCTTTAATGTCCAAGCGATGCTTCCTACAACGTTACCGCGACTTTATAGATACGTTTCTTCACCACGAGGGCTACATCCGCGCACTGTTGATATGACGTTCAAGCAATGTTTCTCTTACGAAGCAATATTATTGCAGCAATGTACAGGTAACTTACAGTTACAGATATACATGCAACATAACTAGATGAAAATAATATAAGTTAATTTTTTCCTAGAGAGGCGATTGTTGACGGCATGATAAGCGAGCAGTTCAAACCTCGTCTGCGTAAACTCCTGAAAGGTATAAACCGGTATTTTAGACCTGTATATTCATACATTTGATCCCTACACTGATCAACACACACAATTAAGGCAGTCCGGCAAAATAACGAACTAAGAAATAGCGAAATTTTAAAGCAAGGAACATGCAGCTAGCGTAAATAACAACATTGACACTGTTTAAGATGAAAGGACACGTGCGCTTTATTTTACTATGAACAATCGAGCCGAATACGTATGCTGTTAAAGCCTTGAATTTCGCAAGTACGCTGTTTCAGACGACGTCTTCGTTTTCCTCCTCCTGGGCTTGCTTGTTTGTCTTGACAAGTCAATTTGATGATCTTGACGGCCATGAACCCAGTATAGGGTTGTTACTGCGACACTTCTGCGAAATGAACGAAAGCGGTAGTTTAGAATTTACAAAGTTGTTACAGCATAGACAATATCTCACCTCTCAGAACACCAGGAATTTTTGTATACAATATGGCCGCATCAATTTTCTTGTACTGGCAGTTAAGATGAGATTTTACAACCATTCCTGGAAAACAAACAAAAGGGCACTGCTGTAACACATAGGGTGCTCAAAAACTCACCTGCACTTTGGATGACGTTTGCTGCCAGATGAGCTTATTCGTGTGTCAGTTTTGTGGTGCTGGTAAATCTGGAGGCATTTCTGAAAACAAAAGAGAAGTGGTGCAGAAAACTGAAGTGAAGCAAATTTTAGCTAGTGGGGAAAATCTTACCTTTAGGAAGGAATATAGCAAAACAGGCCACTCCACTTTCCACTTTGTCTTGCTTGTTTAACTTTTTCTAATGCCTGTGTCAACTAAATTTATGGCACGGACATCGCATGAGTGGGTTTCTCAAGCATTCCTGGAAAACAGAAAAGGACAAAAGTACTTAATTGTAGAAAATACCTCACAGCTTTCTTTACAGGCCATTGAGTAATTAAGTCTTCAGACAGCGTGCAAGAGAATTTTCAATTATCAAGAGAAGCCGACCAACTGATGACGAATTGAAAGAAGACGATAATTGCCTCAGTGCCCATAGACTTAAAACACAACGAACAAAAATTAGAAAACATGCTATTGTCAAGAATGGAAACATTACACAAATTACAACCATGTATTTCCTTGGTTGCCTAATTTAAATTTACCGTTTGCTCTCGAAAAATGTGCTTAAAACTGGCAATTGAGCTTTTTTTTTTTCGTATGCCATTTTCTTTAAAATTATCAGCATCCGACGAACACCTGCAGCTTTTCACATGGAAAGTTTGTGAATACTACAAAGACGTTCAGGCGTTGTTTTACATCGTAAGATGGTTAGCATAAGCAGCTGATAACATGGCTTAACTGCAACGCTAAATAGTGTTCTGGAACAGCATTCCGCTGAAACTCGCGTGAAATTAAACATGACAACGAAGTTAAACTTATTAGTTTTATTTTTCGCGTGCGTTAGCAGCTGTGGCGAGAAGTAAATTAAAAGCCAATCGTACGTATCAAGGTTCTTGCAGAACCTACACTCGATTTCAGCATCACAACAAAAAATCTACTGAGCGCCCACCTCATTTCGCATTAAATTCTTTCCATACAATTTAAGCGCTGAATACATGTTCCACCGTTTACAAACGTACGCATTCACAAAAGCAAGAAGGATATGCTTAGAAGCTAGAAACGGGAGGGCAGTCTTGTTCCCGCTCTTTTACGATGTAAACTGCGTTCGAAAGAACGAGGCGAGCTCAAAAAAACGAGCGCTTACCTTCACTGGTCGGTTGCTATGAACTTAATTTCCAGCCCACAAATATTCCCCGTAACATGCGGCCACACAACAAAATTTCGTATTGGTGCCTTCTCCATTCCGCTTGATTCTCAGGAGGGCTGCTCGTTTTTGCAAAAGCGCGCTCGTTTCTGCATAAGCGCGCGCTTTTTGTTCGCTCTCCCCAACCCAACACGGCTGCCAAGCGCAGAGGAGCAGGAAGGGACCGCTCTACGAGGTGCGCGCACGTGTGCGCGTGTGTGAGAGGAGGGTAGTACGCTGGCCAAGGACGAAAGAAGGCCTTTTCTTTTCGGTGTTTTTTTTTTTTTTTTTACGACCATCCCCCACTTCGCGCTCGGCTGCTAAAACTTCCTTTGCGACTCTCTCAGAAAGGACGGGGCGACGACGAAAAAAAAAAAAAAAATAAGGCATGTGAAGAAAGGAACGCGCGAGACGGCGTGCCTCCCTTCACCCCGCCCCGTTTCTGAGAACGCCTGGCGCCCTGTATTTCGTTTCGCGCCAAGCAGAACGCGACAAGTGTTCGATGCATTGGAGCCTCTTACGAATAAAAATTACACCAGGGAAAATCTGAAGATATATGTGCAATGCTAATAAAAGGGAACAAAAGCGAAAATGGGGAAGTTAGTTTTCAGGTTACTTGGAAGGTTCACCAGGGTTAGGTCTTTGTTTTGTTTTATTGTTTCATATATGTTACAATATGATGGTGCTCTGACTTTGGCGCTCGAGGTAGGTGAAATGTCTATGGGGAAGTTGAAATATAAAACAGCCCACTTTATGTTTTTTATTTCAAACAAGGGTGCAAGGTGTTGGAACGTTCGCTGATCAGAACGTTCGCAGATCAGAACTAGTTGGAACGTTCGCTGATCAGAGGGGCTATAAAAATGACTAAATTTCGCATGAAGGGGGGCAATTTAAAGAACATGAACTTTGGGTTTGAATCCATTTCATTAATCAACTGTAATTACTGCGGCAACATGAAGGGAAAACACATACGATTGTAATTAGCTGGCGACATGTAGGGCTCGCACTCCCACGTCATAGTTGCACAGAAGTTTTATAGCTTGCATATAAAATTTCTCCAGTACATTAATTTTTTCAAGCAGTTATGAGAATCCAGCAACAAGGAAATGTTTGAGCCTTCTATCTAGATTATTTTTGTCTAAGGATATACAGGCGGCAACATAAAAACAACCCGGCCATTCATGATTTAAAGGGGCCCTAAATACGCTTCCGAAGGTCGCCATTTCAATTGCGCAATCGCTAGAATACCCCTTCACGGCAACGTATACCAAATATTACACCTATTACACCTAACCAATAAAAACATGGAGTAAAAATTTGGTCTCAGTACTCCTTTAAGGGAGAAAGTTAACAGTGCGAGATGCTTGTGAAAACTTAGCAAAATGGAACTGGAAGTTTCCCTTGTCGATTCACGATTACCTTTTTATAATACAGCCGTAATCTACTACCTAAGAAAGGCGTGCAATGTTTCAACAATAGCAAAGGAAAGTTGGGAAGACATTTGTGGGTGCTGTTTTCTGGCAGGTATGAAAAAAAGCTGTATTGAGGTGCATCTGCGCGGACTTCTTAAAGATACGGTCAACACGTCGAATGAAAAACACGGAGTATACCCGGTCAGTTTGTCTTTCCATATGGTGCAGGTTCCCCAAAAGAACGTGCGTTGTAAAGAGGCCGCGTAAAATTTGGGATGTACATGGTGAAGTGAGTGTAGAGGAAGCTAAGTCGGAGCAGAGTAAACTCGATACTATTTGATGACGGCATAAAAAGTTATTTTCTTGTAGTAATTCCAGTTTATTCAGCAAATAATTAGTGCGAAATAACACACGGCAATGAAACCCAAGTTCTCATTCGTATGTACTGACGTCGGAATGCTGCGCCGTCCGTTTCATGCGCGCGTTGGGTTAATTAGCAGGCGCTGTATTCGGTCAGTTTCCTGGATATATGCGGCATGCACGTGGACAAAAATTTGTAAAATACTCACAAAAACAGCCTGATAGCTGGCCATGCGTGACAACGCAGTCGAGGGTGAAAGCTGCGCGCGGCTTTATCGATGCGCAGCAGATGTGTTTTGCTCTTTAAGTTTAATGATGTGTTAAAATCGCCCTCTGATTTGACTGATTATCAGGTTTCACGCGCCGACGCTACACAGGCGATGAGGCGTGCCGTAGTAGAGGGCTCCGGATTAATTTGACCACCTGGGGATCTAATTAGCGTGCGCCGAAATCTCGAACACAGGCATTTTCGCTTCTCGCCTCCACACCCGCGCGCAAAAAAAGCGGCTGCCGCGGCCTGGAATCGAACCCGCGTCATTGGGCTCAATCCTTGGGCTCAGCAGAACAACAGCCACCGTGGTGGATTCCTAAAATAACTAAATCACACTGAGACAATCGGTATACCAATTGCATGAGCGACACGGCCTGCAGGGGCTGGTGCGAACCGTTAGCCCTGTATACCGCGCGGATGTTCCAAGAGCGCATTCGCAGAATGGCAAATTTGGTGTCGTACATCAGTGAAATGGTATTATTTGGGTGACATTTACACGGATCTAAGTTGTTTTACACTGGAGGTAGTGATTTTGCAGAGCGTGACTGTCGCACCTACATAACTTGACTGGCTTTCATCTAGGTGTGGCACAGCGACGCTTTAGGTGGACGTTCATAAATTTCACGGGGACTGGACTTCACGGAAACACGTCCATAGCTAACAAAAGCGACCACTTACAGTTATTGTAAGTCCAATCTGTCACCAAGAAATTCATGTGTCAGATGCACGCCGCCAAGAAATTTTTGCGCGTATACGTCGTACGCGTATACACATTTAGAAAAAGTGAATGACAAAAAAAAAAAAAAACGGGTATAGAAATAAGGTGCCTCGTTGTTGAGTCATATCTTCAAATTATTGTGGGCACCTCACCGTAAAAAAGTACACATTTGTTCAGCAACTCATATAAGAATTAAAAGTGCGACTACCGCACGACGAGTAGAGAATTCATTATTGCTTTTGAAAGTGACTGTTTTTGAGCGATATTACCAAGGCTGAAGTACAAATGGGACATATAAATGGAGTAGGGGTAAGCAACAAGTAGGAGGCGAGGGGGGATGCAAACTTCTCGTTATTGTTTATTGCTGAAAACAAATAACGCGCTGCAAAGATTGGCTTAAACTGAGCTTGCTATTTCGTAAAACTAAGAGGAAACAGGTAGAATACGGACATTTATATCTGTAGGACGTAATTATGGTTATAATAATTACGCCTGCATGACTAACAGAGGTTCGATTTCTTCCACGTGGACGAAATCGTAGCGGGCCCATGCGCCCGACACAAAGCAATGTCGCGGCCATACACGATAATTGTGGATGACGCGAGCTCATGCTTGACACCAATAACTTAGTGAGACTAGAAAAAGTATTGGCTATGATCAGGAATCTGCCTGCCTAACCTGTTAAAATTCTGTTCTCCAACATAAACGAAGCCTGTTTGTGTATTTTAATTGAGCGTTTTTGCAAGTTTTCCTGAACAAAACAATCTTGTGTTCGCGCTCAATATTCAATCGAAGGTCCCATATTTGTGGTTTATTTTGATTAACACCAAGAACGGCGATGGGATTTACCCGCTTACTAAAAAAATGAAGTAACAACGAATTTCATTTATGGGACAGCGGGCGGCCATCTCGAAAAAATGACCGTCTTAGAACGGCGCAGCACCTGGCTTTAATGCAACGCACGATGCGCGGAAAGACGGTATTATTTTATTCTAGGCTGTGTCCACTCTACATGTAGTAATATTGTGTGATCATCCAACAAATGAGAGAATAAAATAAATGGATCTGCCGCCGAGATTGGTTGCGCCATCCATCGAACCGGCACCACGCGTTTCTTTCGTTTTGAGAAACGTTCAAACGCTCGCGGTTCCTTTTACATTTCATGGGAGGATCTACACGCTCAACCACTCCTCCACATGCATTTCTGCAGTTTTTCGAGAGCCGTGTCTCTAAATGATCACACATCGGTGTAGGGTGCCCTGCTGTCTGCCTCTGAATAACTTCAAATCAAGTACAGGTACCGCCCTTTGTTCCGTTATATTCCCCGGTCTGGGGGTGCTACCTGGTCTTGTGCATTGGCGGATCCAGAGGGGGGGTCCGGATGTCCTGACCCCTCTCTTAATTTTTGAATTTAAACCTCCAAGAAGATGACCACTCAGGTCGCAAAAAAAGGTGAATTGATGACTTGTATTTCTTACGGTTTTGCCTTCTCTAAATTTCGGTGAATAAATAAGGCTCCTCCTCCTCCTCCTGCTCAGCATCATCATCATCATCATCATCATCATCATCATCACCACCACCACTGACGGGAGCTGACCCCCCCCCCCCCCCCCCCCCTCAGAAAAAGCCTGGATCCGCCCCTGGTCACCAGCGGATATCAGAGAGGTTAAACCAGATATGCGATGCCTAAGAAAACGGCATCCATTCACGAGAACAAGATTTGCCCATTTGGTGTAGCATTCGGCGAAAACTTCCCGTACTGGGAGAGGCCCTCGTCCTGCAGTGGACAGGCTGACGATGGGGATTTCATTTATGTGCGTGTGTGTGTAAGTGCCGTATTCTACGCAGCTAAAGTACAGTAAAGTGCAGGAGGCGATGGTACAGCTAGTAAACTAAGGCGTCCGTTGTGCATAACCATTTGAACTTTTATAGGCGACGCAATTCCTCCAAAACATGGGTTAGTGTGGTGTAACTGGTGTTCACATAATAAATAAATGGAAAGCTGCTATACATTCAACATTCCTCAATATTGCGGCAACCTAGATAAACATGCACATAGCAATGTTGTTTCTGAGTTTTTCGTGGGCATTGTAGAAACTGTGGATCACATTTAACCACACTCCCAAAATTAACGTATCCCGACGTTACATGTACTACATCGCAAACATTCAAGTCTGCTGTACGGGATCATTTGAATTTTTAGGCAGCTTATGTAACTCCCCATACAATCGTTTAACAACATAAATATGACATTTGCCAACATTGCTGCAACGCAAAAAAAAGCGTGTAAAGGGCAACGTTGAAACGTACGTTGCATGAATGTATCCAACGTTGGCCAACATTTGGCAGCATTGCTGCAACGCAAGAAAACGTGCCTGTGGGAAACGTTGCTTATGCGTTGTTTGTAAACGTTGCGTGAATGTGTCCAACATTGGCCCACATTAGTCAACATTTCTGCAACGTGAAAAAACGTGCATATGTGCAACGTTGCTAATCCGTTGTTTGTAAATGTTGCGTGAATGTTGCTGAATGTGCCCAACGTTGGCCCACATTTGGCAACATTGCTGCAATGTGAAAAAAATGTGCACACGGGCAACGTTGCCTATACGTTGTTTGTAAACGTTGCGTGAATGTTGCCGAATGTGTCCAACATTGGCCCACATTTGGCAACATTGCTGCAATGTGAAAATACGTGCATACGGGCAACGTTGCCTATACGTTGTTTGTAAATGTTGCGTGAATGTTGCTGAATGCGTCCAACGTTGGCCCACATTTGGCAACATTGTCACCACGTTGTGTAACGTTGCCTAACGTTGCACAACATTGGCAACACGGCAGAAACGTTGCGGCAACAATTTGTGCTACTAGGGTAAGGCAGAGGGGAAAAGGGTCAACGCCTCCACCCTGGCGACAACGAAGACTCCGGTCGCTGGCGCCCTCTCGTATGGTTCCCGTCACGCGAGCGAGGCGCATTGTGCAACGCCAGCCGCGATGGGAAGCTAGCCAGAAAGGGGTTCGCGTGAAAGTCGCGATCCCCGCATCCCTCCCTCCTAAATTTCTTGCGTACGCCGGCGAGAGCTGACTACAGGACTAGAGGCGACGGAAAGTTCGTTCGTCGATTAAATCGTTAGTCACTGCATAGCGTTCCCTACACCGGCTTCCGCTCGTCCAATGCCACCGCTGGCAGTGTTCCAGCAGGCGCGGTCATCACCCGCTGATGTCTGCAGGCAGGTAGATCCGTGAAGAATCGCACCAGCCAGCCCAAGCAAGCGTTGCTAAGGTGGCGGTGCATCCGTGATGGCCCGTGGCCGCAAAGTAGAGACTGCCGACTCCCTCGGCCAGGCTGCACCACGCCACTTCAGCAGGCTCGCCAGCTGCAGACGACCCGTCGTCCGGCGCAGTAGTCAGCAGCATAAACACGCTCCATCATGTGGTCCAAGCCTGGGTGGCTCAGCTGCACAAAGAAACTCCCCGCACATTCAGTGTAGGGCAGAAAAATAGCTCTCCGAACGCACCGCCTTTGTGGCGCGATGCTAATGACAACTGCCAGGTTGTCAGCATTGTCATCGCTCTGTTAATGTCAACAAAGCCTAATAAATTGTCCAAACCCTAAAATGTATACGGCGGGAAAAAACAGGACCGCGTAGCCCCGTAGGAAAAGGGCGCGTGCGCAGGTTGCTATTTATAAAGCCGGTCGTGCTCCGGCACACCGCGCACTCCGGCGCCGCTAGAGCCATCTTATTGGCCGGCGAGTTCTATGCCGTGCGTGCAATGCTTTTACTTTTTTTTTATTAATGCGTGCTCGATTCGAAGACGTTTGTTGTGCACTTTCGGCGTTGAGAGGCCGCGATATGGATTTACGCGAACTTCAGTAGTGTGAGAGCAGTCTGGAAAAACTAACCTGACCTGGGCAATGGTCGTGCTTGCGCGAGAAACGCGCAGCGCCCCGCGTCGTATGTTGCACCTGGGCGTCAATATTTGTGTAAATCACAAAGCTACATAACAAGCTGCCAGCCGGCACCCGCGCGACTGCACAAAGGCAATCGTAGGTAAAAACTGTCGGCAGCTTATTTTAAGCAATGCACGTACATACCGCGGTTTGCTTGTGCATGTTTAGGCCATTTGTTTAGATACTCTTATTTATCATCGCTAGGTAGCTACTCCAGGATACTGATTATTAAAACCAAACAAGCCGCGGATCTCGTTAGGGGCGAACGAATCTGATAGTACGGTGAAGCTAGAATGTCTAGTTCATATCGTAGCATCGCCCCCGCTCCCCCGCCGACCTAACGCTTGTCATATTCGACCCGCAGCCGTAGGACACCGCGGGACGCTGCCGCTTCCCACCATTTATTTAGCCTACGCAGGAATTTAGATCAATGGTCATAATATAGTTTTACACCTACAATTTCATTACCCAACAGCGCTTGCGCAAGATTATTCAGCTTACATTTGAAGTGACCCCAGTTTGCGAACTGTAGTGAAGCAATATTCAGTCAACTGGGGCGGGTGGATCGCCATATCCCCCCTTAACAACAAGTACCCATCTTCCAGCCTCTCCCTCACACAAACCCCTAACAACTCCACAATTCCGTAAATATTTTAAAATGACTGCAAACCAAGCAGCCTCATCAAGAAATGAGCATGACTAAGCCCTAGGAATACCCATGCACGCTCCAAACGAAAAATATGACGCGTTGGGTGCGCGCAACACTTTCGAGGAACAAATCAAGGCGCAAGCCGTGCAACACACTGCGCACCTGGATCACCTCACCAAGATAACCGCGAGCAGACACCTATTAGACAGCCTCCGCATTTTACATGAGAAGACCGCCTTCGACAAGATCTCCACCCCTGCGGAGAGAGCTGCGAGTCCAGGAACTCGAGGAAATCTGCACGTTGTTTGTATTGACACAGCCACGTGGAGCTATGGTTTCAGCCGCCACCGACTGCTCGAGCAAAGTTCTTGACCCCTGCTCCACCCAAACCAAACACCCGAAGGAGGACGAAGAACTGGCCTTTGCCCTAGCCCGTTCTGGTTCTGCACGTTCTGGTCCATATTTTCATGTTCGCGTTCCATTTGATGCCGACAGTACATCCCAGCATGTAGTGCAACTAGAAATGATCACTTCTTTCGCACTGTGAAGCTGAATGTGTAAACCATGCGATAAGGGAAGCAGATCTTGCATTTCAGTAGTTGTTTAATTAGCATTATTTTTAATTGGTTAGCAGTAGTAGTTCAAACCTAGAAGTTAGAATTGGTGTAAACTTGTATGTGATTGCAAAACAAAAAACTGCTTCCCATGTTTCATTCTCCACAACTTCTGGTATCTATTCATGTCTTGCTGGCAATCTTGAATAGTTTTTTTTCTACTGTTCTCATAAACAACCAACGAATTCTTTTAAATGAACACAGAAACTAGTTGCCTCACATCAAAACTAATTATATATTTAAAATCAGCTAAAAAAACTGAACAAGCCTATGAAGTTTTCAGAATTGGTTGGAAAGCAAAAAAAAAAAGATGTTTCTGGAACCAGTGTTTCCTTAAATGGAAAGCCTACAAAACGGCCCTTCGACTGCCCACCTTTACACCCTCACAAAAACTCTTGGGCACCCACAACACAAACTCACTCAAGTTCACCTTCAACTTGCCACCTAGCATAATCAGAAGTTCCAAGCAGGAAAATTGACCCAGAATGCAATACTGCACCGGCTAAGGAAATGATTACACACTTGGTGAAGGGGCGTGTTGGCTATTGAAATGAACTTTACATGAAGTTTTATTCACCACGCATAAAATTAAAGGTAGAAACTAGTAGACACACTATGCAGAAACTAGCAGACACCCGAGACAAACTATGTCACTGCGATCGCTAATCAGCTATAGTGTCAGCTCTCAGATTTTTTAAAATTAAAATTCGGGATTGGATGGGAATAATACACACGACTAAAATGCGATCCCAGTACGCATCCCCGTCGCCAGTGTGTTTTATGGTTCCAGGTGAAGGTGGGCCTTGTGAATGCGTTGTGGCTTTCTACTTAGAAAGCCGACTCGGTAGCCGACCTGCAAACCTAGCAGCTACTGTAACTGCTGAAACGTTTATGTACGTATTGAAAACCTTTCAACACAAGTATTTGTACAATGTTAAATTGTATATGTATTTCTAAACATTTTCAAAATTCGCAGATCTAAAAATTTCGATTTAAAAAGTTCTAGGGCGTTATCAGCAAGACCGTTTCTCGTCAAGGTGCTTTAAGTGATGCCCTTTCATTTGGGATAGAGAATATATACTCGACAATAATCGGTTGTCTGTCCTTTTAAGACGCCTCACTTTAATGCACCATGAGTTGCACTTGTAAGAAGGCGCGTGCTAAATGTAATTGGGAAACGTATTGTGGCGCGGAAACTATGAAGGCCGCGCCATAATTGAGGACGCATGCACCTATTGCTTCTGTAATTCAGGTATGAATGAGCACAGCAAAAGTTACATAAACTACGCAGCGATTCGTGCTGGCACGCATACGAACAAATCAGGAGCAAGGATAATCAAACGGCCCATATTCAAAGCTTTCATAGCTTGAGACTTGTCATATGGAACTACTCTATTCAGAATTTGCTTGTAATCGGTCGGCCTGAATTTGTAGTTGGGATAACATACTCTGCACGCGAAACAATACTATCACAGCCGTGATATACTATTATAGTTACAAAAACATCACTGTAGAAAGGACCAATTAATAAATGTAGGTACCACCTCCAGGGACGCCAGGAGCCGTTGCGCATTACTGGCTCTATAGAGTGGAATCATGGGCATGGAGTGGAATACAACACATACTGCAGGCATTTTTTACAGCAAAGCTGTATACCTCTACCCCCCCCAACGGTTTCATCGACGTGAGCAAAAACGATCCCTGTGGGCAAAAAATGCCCGCCAATCCACCCTATGAAGGTGGTTTGAAAACGAAGCTGTAAACGACACCCACAGTGATTACCCATGCAACGTCACTTGAATTCACACACGTGACTCTACAAAAGATGAAACCAGAGACAAGTGAAATGCACTTAACCATACCCTTTCTTGCATGTTCTTTGTTAAGGTTAAATGAATGCAGGATTTATGAACGGTGGTTGGTTGAGTTGTATCGGTGTAGCACATGAGTGGACACTTTTTTTGCAAAATGAAGGAAACTCAAACCCGGTGTTAGACGATCTCACTTCTGTTTCCATCGCTTCCGACAGAGGCGACGGGATCGGTGGCAGAGACGAAAGAGAAGTGCGATGCCATGCGTTGTTGTGAGATTCCTTTTATATTTATATAACCGCATCCTAGCGCATGCACAAGGAGCGCACACGGCCGCCACACGTGCCGTGAGCGGAGCGCACAGCGGCGCGAAAGGTAGCGTGACGCTATCACATGGCATTCAGCGAGAACGCAGGGGGTAAACCCGCAGATGTGCTCGGTGAGTGCACCGTCTGTCTCCCGCGTGGGCTCTCTCCGTGTGATACCTAGCCCTTCGGTGAGCAACATTAGGTTGGGTTTTGTTACCGACGTCTCCATCATGACTGCAGATAACAAAAGTTCTGCTCTTAGATGTACTGCTTATATCTAGAAAAGTCAAAAATCCTCGACTACCAAGCAAATTGCGTTAGTGCTCACATGAAGTCAAACAAGCCGATATCAGTGGGCATGGAAGTGCAGCAACGATGCGCATATACAGCGACCCTTTCGCTTTTGTTGTGCAGATTTTGACCTTCCTTGCCTCGTGGAAAATTCTTCCGCTCCCGGCTAAGACACTGCAGCCAACTGCGCAACTCGGCGGCCAAGGATTCCAGGCGTTGCATTCTGCAGTAAACACTCCGGACTGCCAAGCGCAGCAACCGTTTTTGTGGAACGACTCCCCGGCCCTCTGCGCACCGCCGTCATCCAAAGTAACCGACGCATCACCGCAGCTCTACTTAAACAGCTGGGACCCGAGGATCGCCTTCAGTGGGCATGGAAGTGCAGCAACAATGCGAGTCTACAGCAACCCTTTCGCTTTTCTTGTGCGGGTGGGTTCTGCTCCTTCCCTTTATAGCAAAAGATCAAACAATGTTTGCTTGCTGCTGCTTCCATGCCCTTGTGTAATGATTGCTGTGACAAGCGAATGTGTTCATGTTGTAAAACTGCTGATCATGTCTGGCGATATTGAATCAAACCCCGGCCCCCCAAAGGATGTTCCTGACAAACACTACAACGAGCTGCTTTCCCTTATTAAGTCATTGCATAACAAGATATATGTAAAGCACGATGAACTGATGGAGTCTATTAATGAAGTGAAAGAGGCGCAATCATCCCTTGAGCAACAGATTACGGATCTCGATAATAGGCTTTCGGAAGTTGAAAAACATGTCAGCTGCCCCGAAGGGCTGCCCACGCAAAATTATCAACCACAAGTAATGGCGCTGAACCAACGGCTAGATGACTTTGAAGATCGTTCACGAAGGGATAATTTAATATTTCATTGCCTTGCAGACAGCTCTTCCGAGACGTGGGCACAACCACAAGAAAAGGTTTGTGCAGTTCTGAATTCCGTATTGAACTTAAACTTGACTACTAGCGACGACCGAATATCTCGCGCCCACAGGTTAGGCAAGTTCATTCCTGGTAAATGTCGGCCAATTATTGTAAAGTTCTCCTCATCCAAATGAAGAAACAGCATGCCGCAGGGCAAACTTTCGAATTAAAAAAAAAAAAAAAAAAAAAAAAGAATTCCAAAAAAAAGCTGAAAGAGTCTGACGTGGTCGTGAACGAAGATTTTTGCAGGGCAACGAGGAGCATGAGAAAAAAGTTGTACGAGTACGGAAAAGATAGCGGCCAGCAGTTTACCATTCGCTATAACAAGCTTTACCTGAACAAAAAGTGCTATGTCTACTCTCCTGCTACCGATAGCATATGCGAACTGGAAACGAACAAGCCAAGGCAGATCGATGATACGTCCGGGGGTTCAGATACCGTGTCATCCTAACATCTGACCCGCGCCCAAAAAATAACGACAAGAACCTGTCAGTCTTATTTTTAAATGTGCGCAGCGTCACTAACAAGCGCGATGCCTTGTTTTCCCTTTTTGATGACTGCGCTGCAGACATAGTAGGCAAACTCGGAATTGTTTTGTTGCGATAAAAATTACTTTGTATACCGAGCTGATCGTTGTAATCAACCGGGTGGCGGTGTATTGATCGCTGCAGCCGATTGTCTCACTTCCAGTATGGTGATAACAAATTCAGTCTTAGAAATTATCGGTGTTTCGATACACTTAAATAATCAAAACGCCCTGTTTTGCGCCTGTTATCGTCCGCCCAATGCTACATCTGACTTTTGTGACAAAATACATGACGTTCTTAACAACCTGGTCTTGAAATTTTCACATGCGCCGTTGTTCTTGCTCGGGGACTTTAACTTCCCCAAAATAAACTGGTCAGTGCCCTGCTCTGCTTACAGTAATCTATCAGGAGATAGTACTACATTTTTTAACATGTGTCTCGACTTTAATTTGACTCAGCTAGTTGACAAACCAACCAGAGTGGGTCCGACGTCCGCTAACATACTAGATCTGGTCCTGAGAAATGTTCCAGATCTTGTGCGACTCCTAATTTTCCTTCCTGGTGTAAGCGCTCATTGTTTCATTCATTTTACCTTAGAAGCTGAGGTTTCGCGCCGGCTAACACACAGCAAAGCAATAAGAAATTACGCCAAAGGAGACTACGCTTCAATTAATACAGAACTCGAATGTTTTATCGATGCCTACATGGTAGGCTTTTTTGATCGCACGGTTGAACACAGTTGGCACTTGTTTAAAGAAAAAGTTACATTTTTGACTAACAAATATATTCCTTTAGTTGTTATTTCTGACAAGCAACGCTCACCTTGGTTCACATCTGATCTAAAACGACTGCAAAGCCTAAAGAAACGCTCATTTCGTGTAGCCAAACGCAAAAATGAGACATCCCGCTGGTTTGCTTACAAAAATATTTCCGACGCTTATCGTGCAGCCATAAAAAAAGCGAAGGACGTCTTTTTTACAAACACTCTCCCCTCGCTTCTCCAAAGTAACCCAAAATGTTTTGGAAGACAATTATACCTAATAAAAAAGAACTTATATCTCTTAGATATGCTGACAACCAGGTCATGCGCAGTGACGAATGTTGTCGCGTTCTTAATCAAGTATTCGCCAAGTCGTTTTCGAATTGTCCTGCGGATGTTGTGCCGCAATTATGCGATTACAACTTTTTTCCAATGGATCCTATTGTAGTAGATCCTGTTGGAATTATGGAGCTGATTCATGACCTTAAACCTTCCAGTTGTGGCGTAGACGAAATTAATCCCAAGCTCTTAAAAAACACCGAAGTTTATTCGTCACTAATCCTGCCACACATCTTTTTTCAATTCCTTCAGTGATGTGCTGTGCCAATTGATTGGAAGGTGGGGAAGGTCGTCCCTGTTTTCAAATCCGGTATCCAAAGCTCTCCTTTAAATTACCGGCCAATAGGCAGTTTTAGCATATCGTTACCGTGTTTACGTTACCGTTTACCGTGTTTGCGGGAGAAGACTGCGCAGCGCGAGAGTTGCCGCGAACGGCAACTTACCGGCACAGGCTTCACCGTCGTCAGCGCTTCCGGCAACACGGTAAACGGTAACGCAAACACGGTAACGATATGCTAAAACTGCCTAATATCGTTAACGTCTATTTCCTGTAAACTTTTAGAGCACGTCATTTATTCTAACCTTCTATCATTCCTGGAATCCAACTCCTTTTTCAGCCCATTTCAACATGGCTTTCGGAAAAATTACTCATGCGAAACTCAGCTTCTAACATTCACACACGACGTTGCATCAGCTCTGGATCGCGGTTCATCTGTAGACTGCATCTTTGTAGATTTTCAAAAAGCGTTTGGCAAAGTGTCTCATCAATTATTACTTCTTAAGCTCAGTACCCTAAACATTGACCCTAATGTGGTTAAGTGGATAGAATGCTTTTTGACCAATCGCACCTAATTCGTGACTGCTAACGAATGCAATTCTCTCCCTACTGATGTTAAATCCGGTGTACCACAGGGTTCGGAGTTAGGTCCTCTGCTATTTTTAATATTTATTAACGACCTTCCTTATGGTATAAATTCCTCCATAAAATTATTCGCTGATGATTGCGTAATTTCGCGAAATTTGTGATCGAACGGACAACTTTAATTTACACGCCGACCTCGACACTGTCTCTAAATGGTGCAGCAAATGGCACATGATACTTAACATCAACAAATGCAAAAGCATGACCATTACGCGCAAACGTTATCCCCAGCAGCCCTTTAATTACAAAATTACCGGAGCCACTCTCGAATACGTTACATCCTACAAGTATCTTGGTGTTCATATCAGCAATGACTTAACATGGCACACAGACATTAATTTTGTCTGCAGCAGTGCAAACCGTTCCTTAGGATATATTCGCCGTAATTTCTCTCATGATCCATCCCCCCTCAGGTTAACACTTTATCGGACACTAATTCGCCTTAAACTAGAGTATGCCTCGGCAATCTGGGACCCTGCACAACAAAACCTAATTTCTCTTCTGGAATCTGTACAAAACCGCTCAGCTCGATTTATACTTTCCGACTACTCCCGTACCTCCAGTGTTTCACTAATGAAAAATAACCTGGTTCTACCAAGCTTGCACCATCGCAGAAAAATTTCACGACTCTGTTTCACAAAATCTATTTCCATAACCCATCTATAAGACGCGACCTTTTCTCACGGCCCACGTACATATCATCCCGCATCGACCATCCGTTCAAGGCAACAACGTTCCATCTGGCCGCACCAACGCATTCTCAGATTCATTTCTCCCCAAAATGTCTGAGGAATGGAACCACCTTCCCCACCATATTGTGTCCATTGAAGATCCGGCATCATTCAAGAATGCACTTTCTGTACATGTAATGCAGTAACCTGGTTTCCGGAAATATGCTTGTGTTTACATACTGCCTGTACTTCTACACTGTTACCTGTTTTCATGCACTGTACCCACCCCCTCTGTAACGCCGTAAAGACCCTGAGGGTACTCTAATAATAATAATAATAAAACCGTGCTCTCACCAAATCCGACGCCAAGACCAACGCCGACGTATACGCTCCCTTCCGTCGCCACCGCTGCCACCAGCTGCCTGGACGACCGCCGGCTTGCCCAAGAAGGGAGGCGACGCACGTAGTTCCAGCAACACAATGACCGCCGTTCCTTCAGCGACGCCTATTTTGTGCGCTACCTAGCCAATCAGAGGGTGGCAAAATAAAAAAAAACGAACTAAGCGATTACAACAGCCCGAAGACGGGACACGAGAAAGGAGGAGACAAACATGTGCACTGACTATCAACCACATCTTTTTTATTGCATTAGGGCGCAACCTTTGTACGAAAGAGTCAAATCTACGCAACAATAAATAACAAATAGAAGAAGGCGACGGTGCTGTACGAATTCTTAAAGCACACAATGATGGTAGGAAACCCGTATCAATTCGAAAGATATGCGATCCCTTTTCCGTTCACGCGAGACACTGGGCACACGAATACACTCGTCGCAGCATTGTGCGATACAGAAAGCCTCGTGGGTCACGCGTGCCCTTTCTTCTTTTTTTTTTCCAATGCACAGCAAGCTGACTGCTAGCATGACCCTTTGAGAAAGTTCTCGTAGTCACGCAGGCGATCGTCAATGCAACGTCCTGACAAGACAGTGGGATTTTGTAAACAATTCTGTGCCTGCATTCCACAACCGAGCATATTTCTTTTCGCAAGACTTTTCTGCGTTATGCACTGCGTTCCAAAAAAGTGCGGGCCTATTCACCCTGTGGAGGGCGTTTCGAAAGCGACGCTTTATACACCACCTACCACGGGTGCCTACGGCCCGGTTGCGTTATTCACACGTTACACTGTACCTGTAACACGTTATATATTATTTCACTTCAGCACAATGTTCAGAACGGACTGATGACCGGTGTGATACGCACTCAGACTTTGCGTTTTCAGCGCAGTTATATTATTCGTGAAAGTTAACTCAAAGCACATTCCACGTATGGTAGTCGGTTGTTTGGTATCGGTATTGCACACGAGTGCAAACTTTTGGAGGTCTACCTGGACAAACCACTGGTGCACACGGCCGCCACACGTGCCGTGGACGGAGCGCACAGAGGCGCGAGAGGTCGCGTGACGCTATCACGTGGCATTCAGCGAGAACGCAGGGGGTAAACCCACAGCTGTGCTCGGTGAATACACCGTCTGTCTCCCCTGTATCTGCGTGTGCTCGTAGCTCAATTGGTAAGACAACGGGCTCTCGCTCCGTTTCTCTATTCGGTATATGCACGAACAGGAAGCTGTCGGTTTTCAGAAGGTACCTTATGCAGGAAACACTAGAGTAGGTGGTGATAGAAAATTCCTCATACGTCTCCTTCGTGAGGAACTCGCTTGGATCACCGCAACTTCTTTTAACATCTTCCAAATACATAGGCATGGTAACCTCCAGCCACTCAAGCCTGTCATAGTCAGCATCGCCGTAGTGCCGGACATCGGGGAACTTTTGGCGCAGGTGCCGGGTTGTATTGCTCATGCCCAGAAGTATGAACTCCTGATAGAAGTTCCTCATGAATGTGATGGTGTGGCCTGCAGTTGCGAACAATGGGCTGCATGTGTGCCTGGCTTGTTATTTTAGGTGTTATAAGGCAGCGGTCACAGCCGGAGGCAGAACTTGAATGGTCCTTCTCACGTTCATCTTTTCGATATTATTCGTATGGACGGGCTTTCGGTGTAGATAACGGACCGGTTTCACCGTCAGGTTCTCTTGCAGGTCATACACATACTTTAGGTAAGATACCTAAATTTTCCCCTTAGGTCCTACGTCATGAGCGTGCGTTCTTCATTCTTCAGCACATCGCAGGAGTCGAAACTTAGGAGTACAGGTTTGTTACAGTCGCACGGGGGTTCTACTTCAAACGCCAGAGTGCCCTGGTCCGGCATCTTCATTTTGACTCGGTGGTGGTCGGTGACAAGTTGCACTATGCGGCAACCACAGGTTTTTTTCCTTTTTTCATCACAAAGAGTACTAGATCGGGAAGCTGACTACCCGTTGGACGTTTAGTGAAGAAGTAGCCTACTGGGATTGCGTACGACGAAGACAATCCACTTAAAACGAAGCATAGGAGGGAGTGGGCTAAAACAAAATCGTTGCTGCTAATCCAACATCCGCTTGCCTAACAAAGCATGCAGTCCCGCTGCTTGTTATACTGAAGCTTTTCCCTAAAGGCCAACTGCACTCAAATTTTCGACGGCGTAAAAATAAGGCCATCCAACAGGGCCAATAAAAAGAGTGCGACATGCAAATATACTGCGTTTCAAGCGTGAATGCGCGCGACGCAAACAGCTCGTGAAGATTGGTGTTTTGGGAACCTAAACTGAAAAACGCGGCCATTACCGGCGGCCGGGCATCACATAGGTGATGGAACGGAAGCATGCGCATCAGAATCAGAGGCCGCTCACAGCAGCCTCCAAATGCGCGTGATAACGCCGCGTGTCCCATTGTTATTTCCACAGAAGAAGTCCCACTAACGTCTGCCCAAGCTAATGAAGTTAGGCGCAATTCCAACACCACGTTGCTATCGATCAGGATGAAGAAGACCGTCCGACAGTTATTTTTGCATCAGAAAAAGTTGCAGTAATATGTTGGACGCGATAGCGTTACTTTGACGCCGAATGAGCGTTTTAGAAGGGAGTTGCTGCGTTTACAATTTCTGCTTCCCAGTTACCGAAGGTTAGCCAAGATGGTTTTAAATTGCCCTGACACACAAATAACAGACGCCATCTACGCTTGTGTGGCTGAACATGTGGGAGTGAAGGTTGCGGCTGCTTGATCTTGGTCAGTTTCAGCGACAAGGCGACACTATCTGTCGTACAAAGCGCTTATTTCCTCATGCCGTGGCTCGTCTAAGCATTTTAGTTTTGGTTTTTACTCTACGCTACCTCGAGCAGTATTCGCGGGGTGACCAGTTTTGCCCTTGCGCGCTAGAGGTCAAACCACACCCCCTTCCGTAAGCGCCCGGCAGCGTATTCCCAAACCATATCCCGTAAGGGAACAGGCCGACCCCCCCCCCCTAAATAGCGCCCCAGCATCGTGATGTCACCGACGTCACTTCCACTGAAGCTGTAGCCAAAATGGCGGCGCCCATTTGAAAGCAGTCCTGCTGTGGCGTCTCAGGCTCTCAGGCATTGCGCTTGCTTTGGATCCCAGGATGCGTGCTTTGACAAACTACGCGCACCGCTACGTATTGCTCAAGTCGTCGCTACGCCTTTGCGAAAGTTCGCTGCACGTTTGCTTTTGTCGTGAGAGGAGCGCAGCGCTGGCGCAGTTAGAATCTCGGTGATTTGCACGTAGGAGGCATTTGCACGCAATCTTTTGGCTGATACCTTCAGTGCTAGGTGCATCTACTCCAAATCATTACGTCCCCAAAGCACTGGAATCACGAAACAGTAGCCTATAATCGATATCGGCGCTCTGCATGTAGGTAGGGGGTAAGTGATTGCTATCACATGTACTCGCTCGCACGCGTACGGAGTGGATTGGCGTAAAGCTTGCCGACTTACCGCACAATTATTCTTCCAAATCTCCGCCTGCGCGTCGCTTAGGCCTGGGCGGTGCTCTATAAAATAATTTTGCCCTATTTTGAGCATGTTAGATGCGTTTTGCAATAGTGGCCAATAGGCAAGCTCTGAAATTGTTCGACACGTATGCATATTGCGTAAGAATTCTGGCCTGGTGCAGAGGTAGTGCAGAGTGCTTCCCCTTCTCTACACACACGCCCACACAAACATTTTGCAAAGTATATTTCACCTTACGCGCTGCGCTGCAACGGCGTACCCGTACGAAAGCAGTCGCTGTTCGTTTTAATCGAGACAAGCTGCTTTCTCAAGCTGGTCCACTTTCAGGCGGGAAAACTCCTTATTCCTTAAAACAAACTGAACGTCTATATGTACCCTTGTTTCACCTTCAAATAGGCAGCGTTGGTATAATGTTGACACATTTTATAGCAAAGTTTTTTTAAAGCAAAGCTTTTTACCTCTACCCCCCAAGGGTTCTTTCGCGACCGTGGGTGTCACCAGAAAACTCCAGCTAACAAATAAAAGAATTTACTGGCAACACCGGGAATCGAACCTGGAACTAATAGACTAACAAAGCGAGAGCCCATTGTCTTACCGATTTAGCTACGAGCCCACACGAAGACTGGGAAGACAGGTGGTGTACTAACCAAGCACATCTACGGGTTTACCCCCTGCGTTCTCGCTGAATGCCACGTGAAAGCGTCACGCGACCAGTCACGCCCATCTAGCGGCCCTGTGCGCACCTTACTCATGTGCTAAGAGTTACAAAAATTAAAGGAAGCTCACACCAATGCATGACATCTCACTTCTACTACGCCAATGTGCTAAAGCCTGTGGCATCCAGTGTTCACGTAAACAATCACAGCTCCTTGTCATCCGCCCTCACGCCAAACCAAGGAATACACTCAAATAATCCTTGATGGCCACGCCATCACTCCAAGCCCCAGCATCAAGATCCTAGCTGGGCCTACATCTCGAGGCTAACATCAGGAGTGACGTCTCCTTGCAGCGCCTCAAAAACAGCATTAATCAAATCATACACATGATCAGGCGAGTTGCCACCAAGAAGCGAGGCCTAAAGGAATCCGGTACCTTTCGATTAATTGAAGCTTTTGTCCTCTCGAGAGTTACTTACGTCAACCCCCTGTCTTCTTCTAGACAAGGAAGACATAGAGACGCTTTATATAATGATTAGAAAGGCGGTCGAGCAGGCCATTGGTCTTCTTATGAGTGCGTCCACACAGAGGCTGCTTAGCACGGGGCTCCACAACACCGTGGAAGAGCTGATATAAGGCCATCTTTCTAACCATAAGGTCCGACTCAGAACTGCGATGGGTAACCGCATGCTTCACCAGATTGGCTGGGCAGCCCAGAATGTCACTCCGCTTGACGTACTCCCAGACTCTTGGCAAGTAAAACTAAAGATGCTCCCTTTGCTTAGAAATATGAACCCCTCACATGACGAGGGTCACCGAAAAGCACGGGCTCAAGCGCTAAACACCACCCTCGATGGGAATCATGCAGTTATCTACACAGACGCCTCCAAACATCGAGGGCAGCGATACGCCATTATCGTGGCTACCTTCAGAACCAACCTCCTTGCGTGTACCTCTCTTAGGACCCAAGAAATGACGCCAGCAGAAGAGGCAGCTATCACCTTGGCTCTCGCTCAACCAGGGGTTCGAAGGGTAGTCATTGATTCCCAGCAAACCTACTGGAATTACCAGTAGGGTTGGGTGTCCTGACCTGCACTGCGCGTGCTAAAAAACCACTCCCCAAACGGTTTCATTCAGCTCATCTGGACACCCCCCTCACACTTCAATGGAGGACAACAAATACGCCCACCCAACAAGCCTGTGCTTTTACCTCCCATGCTATGGAGCTGCATGAGGTCAGTCACCCGCTTGTCACGTTCAGGGAGATAACCCAGCATTATCGCATTCTGAGACAGACCGTACATTCGCCTTACCCTGACCTTTCCAGAGAACAACAAACTACCCTACGGCTTATACAATCCGGGCTCCTTCCCACAGCCAACGCGTCTTCACTTAACGCATCCGAATCGCTACGACGCTGAATGTAAATTTTGCTCAGAAGTAGGAACACTCTGCCCCGTAATCGGGGTGTGCGGCTTTAGCCTTGAGCACCCTCCTCTCTTTCCGTCAACTACCCAACCAGAGCAATGGGAGATGCTGCTCTCCAGGCCCTCTTTACCTACCCAGCTTCAGTGGGTGGACAGAACACAGGCGCGCGGACTGCATATGGGCCCCACGGAAGAAGGAATCACTCCCCAGGGCTGCACTCTGGGCCGTTCAGAAATCTGAACAGAAGTATTTCTTCCCCCTCCTCCTTCTCTGCCGCAAATCTCGTCGCCTCCGTCCGCGGTGCAGAGACGGAGAAGACAGATCGTCTAACACCGGGTTGGAGCTTACTTTAATTTTATAAAAAAAAGTTTCCACTCTTGTGCTACACCAATACAACTCAACCAAACACCGTTCATGCTTCATGCATTGATTTAACCTTAACAAGAATGTCTCTTTGAAGTAATAAATGGTGTGTTAAGTGCATTTCACTTCTCTCTGGTTTTGCTATTTGTAGAGCGATGTGAGTGAATTTAAGTGACGTCGCATGGGTAATCGTTATGGGTGCCGTTTACAGCTTTGCTTTCCAACCACATTCACGGGGTGGATTGGCGCGATTTTTTATCATGTTATCACAGGATTCTCTGTGATGACCCCACAAATAAAAACTTTTGCATAGAACAACTTCAACTGTTGTTTTGTTCTTCGGACACCTGACAACTATTCGAATTCATCTTTGCAGCGCACAAATGACAGGACAAAGAGGAGGAAAACACTGGGCAAGCGCTGAAGATGTATCCTGCCTTTCCTCCCCTTTGTCCTGTCATTTGTGCGCTGCGAAGATGAATCTGTACCAACTAGCCCGGTTTTCTGCGCGACTATTCGAATTCACTTCGAAAATATTCGAACCCAGGACTATTTGCTTCGAATTCGCTTCGAACTAAAATAACACTATTCGCACAAGCCTAATATTTTGTCATTGCAAGATGCACAATTTTGCCAAATGGTCACGTGTCCACCACAAAAAAAAATGTTCTATTGTGGGTAGTAGCCTGGAAGAAAATGCAGCCAATATTCCACACCCCCTGTGTTTGTGTTGCCCCTCTTCTAAATTTGCTTTAATATTGGGGAAATTGATGAAATGATTTTATGCTGCTTTATATTGCCTAAAATAGTTGTCAAGCAACGTTTTACCATTTCCTACAACTAATTTGTATTATTAACCTGACGTTGTCATATTGGGCATATTATTGGCATCTTGCATAAGTGGCACTCTGAAGCCTCTTAAATGTATACCCACTAGCCCCCTTCCCCTATCATCAGTCGCTGTTGACTTCCCCTACCCATGGCCTTTCATGTATCAAAAGAATAGTTCATTAAAAATTTTTTCAGCAAGAGTTCACTGGTTACCTGTAAAATAGTAGCTACCTTAAGCATTTACCTTTGCCCTGCCTTGTGGTCTAAAAAAGTCTCCTTACACAAAAATGTGTCCATCGGGTGTTTCATTTGGGTGCGTGTCTGTGTATACTCAGATTAGTGTGTTTACCTCATCGCAGGAAGGTTAACCCTCCGTCATTGGATCAGCCTACCTGGATTTCCAGCACTTCAAACATCATCAAGACTCGGCCACTTTGAATAGGTTTTCACTGTAATGCACATGTTTTGATACATTTTCGGTGATCCCTAACCTATTTTTTATGATCATTCTTTTTAGTTCTTGCAGTTGACTTTTTTTTGCTATAACATTGAAAGGCTGAAAGGCATTCAGTATCTAGTCATTTTTTATAAGCATGTTTTAATTGCTATGGCAGCCAAATAGAACGGGTTGTTTCTAATTTTTGCCTTTTATGCATATCAAGTTTTTTTTTACTCCCACATCTTTTGGCCACCTTTTATTCTATTTTGACTTGTCATGTGTATTTTGAATAATAAAATTGCTAGTCTTGCAAAAGTTGCTCAGTGTGCTTATTGCTGCATTTAAGGTGTGTCTAGACGCTTTAGCTCAGTCAGATTTGTCAGGCCACACGAAATGCAGTAAAAAGTGGTTATGCTGTCCCATCTATACAATATCAAAGTTGTTTTAGATGAAATAAGTTATATATGTGCACTCTTATTCTGATAACCACATTTCTATATACCCCTGGGCGTAAAACAGGAAGAGAGCTATAAGAGTCGTCTTGATGACATCTTAATAAGATGATAGCAAGATGGCTACAATGCCGCTGGCGTAAACTGCTGTGAGAGGTTTTCCTTTATGTCTCCACAATTACTAGAAAACATCTTCACAAGACATTATGTCTCTATTTGGCATGCTTAGAAGTCTTCTCGTAGATTGCTTTTCAAAATTTTTGAGAATGTCGTCAAAACGAAGAATAAACGTTTTGTTGCTTTCATTCCAGATAGCTATGAGGTGTTTAGTATTCGTCCTGTAAACGTCTTGTTGGAATTTTTAGCAGTCTCTGAGATATCATCAAGAATATCTTGCAAGACTTGTAGCTCAGGCATAGCGTCGCGTTAGCCGAGCTACAGGATGGCTATCTCCAGTCTTGGCAATGTCTATAAAAATCTTCAGGTGTTGCGTAGACATCTTGGAGGTCTTGCCCAGATGTCGTATAGAAGTGTGGTAGCTGTCCTAATGTGCAGATCAAGATGTCTTGGACAGCTACACAAGATAAGTTTGAGAATTCTACAAGACGTGCTTGCGTTCACTGGGAAGTGAACTGCGAGCTCAGAAACTTATCTGAGCTATTCGAAGCGGGCGTTTTGGGAGCGGGTTGAAACGGGAAGGGTGTTTTGCGAACGGGTTGAAACAGAAAGCGACCAAACGGGAAGGGCGTTTTGGGAACGGGCGTACACGGGACGGGCCAAACGGGAAGGGCGTTTCGGGAATGGGTTCAAGCGGGGCGGGTTCAAACGGGAATTTATTTATTTATTTATTTCCAATACTGTTAGCCCTTGCGGGCTGTTACAGAGGTGGGAGGAAAATAATTTTCCACAAACATGTAACACCAGTTCCGCGATAGACAAGCAATGCATTCAGAGAACACACAATGACAGCTTACGCTCAAATGATTCAGTCGTGGGTGTGTCAATAAATACATCTGCATCAAGGTTGTTCCACTCAACTATAGTTTTTACAAGAAAAGAAAATTTGAACACATCAACGCGTGGCACATACGGCATCACAGCATGAGAGTGACCTGTTCGTGGCGACACTCGCCCTGGGGGGTACAAGTATAGCCTGGAATCCAAGTTGAATTTATTATTATACAATTGGTACAAGAATTTCAGCCTAGCTATTTTTCTGCGCACTGAGAGTTCGGGCAAACCGGCACGAGATAATAGTGCAGATACAGACTGCGTTCTTCGGTACGCACCGAAGATAAACCTTGCAGCTAGCCTTTGAATCCGTTCCAATTTGTTTATCAAACCCACATTGTGCGGATCCCACACTATACTAGCGTACTCCAGTGTCGGCCGTATAATTGATTGGTACGCCTTGAGCTTGACCTCAGGTGTAGCATCTTTTAACTTTCGCCTTAACAGACCGAGTTTGCGTTGAGCAGATCCGCAGATGTTATCAATATGCTCGTTCCAGTTCAAATTGTTCGTTATTGTGACCCCGAGATACTTAAGCTTACTGGCATGCTGAAGTTGAATATTATTTATTGTGTAAGTAAAAGGCAACGGGGTTTTCTTGCTAGATACAGTCATGTAAGCCGATTTATCAAAATTAATTTTCATGTCCCATGTAACACACCAGTCGTAAATTTTTTGAAGGCTTTTGTTCTGCTCGCATTCATCGACGCGCAGCGAGGCTCCACAAATTCTGAACTCCGAGCCGGCCGGTGTCCCTCGGAAGGGGAAATGTGTGTTTTGTGTTTGTTCTTGTGCTTGTGTGTGCGCGCTTCTCCTTCCCTCTCCGAGCCGGGGACGGCCGGAAAAGGAATTCGGCCCGCTTCTCCCGCTGTCCTGCAACCCCGGCGAGGTGTTGAGTTGCGTTTCGCAGAACCGTGCCGCGCCTGGGTTCAGAGACGCCACGACCAGCAGTCTGCCGCTGCCAGCCCTCGAGACGGCACCACTTTTTTTACGGAGCTGAGCAGAAGAAGGAACCTTTATTTTTTTCCACTTGTAACCTTTTCTTGTTTTTCATTTATTCTTAATTAAAGTTTTGCCTTTTAATCCTTCTAATGTTTACCCGTTATCTTTATGGATAGCGGACGCATCGACCCCGTCGAATCGCGTTCCGCGAGGCCAGAATAGTAAAAAAAAGTGAAGTCTCCCGCTTCGGCCGCAACCGTCAGGTCCGTCAACGCAAAGGATTACGTCACCACGGGAAGCCTTCCGTCGACGGCTCGCCCATGACAGCACCTTCTGCAAGGACAGCCCGACGTTCAGCGGCCACCAGGAAGCAAGGGCAACCAACGGCAAGGTAGGCTCACCTTGATACCCACTAGTCAGCTTCGCATCCTACGCAAGTGACTTTTCCATTGAACGGAGGGTACTCTGCGAAAGAGGCGGCAAGCCTTAATGGATCCACACGAGCTGACCAGTCAGACTGAAAAAACGAGCTCCGCCACAGAAGACGAGCCACGGGAAGCTAGCTCTAGACCGCGACGAGCCACTACGCTCTCTCTCAAGGCTCAAGAAAATTACGAGACGAGCCGCGACCGGCATTGTCGTACAGTCGACGCGTCATGGAGAAGTGTGGAAAGAGCCTTAAGTCCATTTCCACTGGCTAATGTAGCTGACAGCGGGGCAACTACAACAAGGCTTCGGGACACATTCCTTCAATATCAAGAGGCCAGTGACACGTACGCCGCGTTCCTGTTAACTACTGGCACTGCTGAAAGCCTTAGCGAACTGCAGCTTCACGGGGCTGTCGACGCAGACCGAGTGGCTACCGCCCGCAAAAGGTTACGCGAGAGCGAAGACGAACGAGACGGCGAGAAGGAGAGCGGTCGAAAAGAGAAGACAATGTCCCGGGTGGCATCCGCTCGCTCGGTTACTTCTTCGAGATCGCGGCGAACGAACTCGCCTACGATAATCATGGTTGCTGCGCAGGCACGCGCACAGGCACAGGCCGCCCTAGCGAGAGCCTCTTTCGTTCGAAAGGAGGCAGCTATGAAACTTGAAAGGGCGAAGCTGGACGCTGAACTTGAACTCCTTCAGCACGAGAAGGAGGCTGCGGCTGCTGAGGCACAGGCGGTGGTTTTGGAGGCAGCGGCGGAGCAGGATGGCGGGGAGTGTGCCCGCTCACTCCCTCCCCTAGACGTTGCGCAGCGCACGGAGAGTTACGTCGCAGAACAAGCAAGTCTGCATGCCATGGATCTCGTACCCGCGCCCCCCGTGCCTGGCGACGGTCGCCGTAGTAGCAGCCACTCAGAACCCCAGTACTTGTCGGCTTCGCAGGCCCATCAGCGGCCACCGCCGCCAAATCTGGCCCCGCCGAACGCAGGCGTGGAGTTGGCTGGCGTCATGCGGTACCTGTGTCGTAGGGATCTGGTTTCCACCGGCCTCGCCATATTTGACGACAAACCTGACAGCTATCGGGCTTGGAAATCGTCATTTAAAGGGGTGATCCGGGGCCTCGATCTATCTTCTCAAGAAGAGCTTGACCTCCTGATCAAGTGGCTGGGTCCGAACTCATCAGCGCAGGCCAAGAGGCTCAGACCAGTGCACGTCGACAACTTCACAGCGGGCTTGAACGTCGTTTGGAAACGTTTGGACGACAACTACGGGCGCCCTGAGGTGGTTGAAGACGCGTTGCTAAGTAGGCTGGAGGAGTTCCCAAAGCTCTCTCACCGAGACAACGTGAGGCTGCAAGAACTCTCGGACTTGCTCCACGAGCTAGAGGTGGCAAAGAGAGATCCATATCTTGCGGGACTCAAATACCTTGATTCCGCCCGTGGAGTTAACTCGATCGTCTCAAAGCTGCCCCCTGGGCTTCAGGAAAAGTGGATGTCCGTGGGCTGCAAATACAAAAGGGAAAACAACACCGCATTTCCACCCTTTTCTTTCTTCGCAAGCTTCATCATGGACGAGGCAAGCATGAGAAACGACCCTAGCTTCATGCCCAACCGCAATAATGCTTCTGCTGCATCCAACCCACGAAGAGTGAACCAAGACTTCAAGCCGCCTCACGGGACTCCTTTTATCTCTACCGTGAAGACAGACGTTGATTCAGCTTCCTCAACGGACCAACAAAAACCGGGAACCCGCACTGAGCGGCATGCTGAACATAATCTGGACGCGTGGTGTCCCCTGCATAGGAAACCACACCCCCTCGCGGGGTGCCGCGCCTTCCGCATGAAAGGCTTGGCTGAACGAACGGAATTCCTCAGACAACGGGGAATCTGTCTCCATTGTTGTAAGTCGACAGACCACTCAGCGAAGCAGTGCCGGGCAGTTGTGAAGTGCCTTCTATGTGGAGCTGACGACCATGATACAGCCTTTCATCCACCAGCAAGCCAATTCTCAGATGCAGCCTTCGAAAACGAAAACTCTCAGACCACCCCGAAACAAGTCTGCTACACACGCACTCAAGTGAACAACGATGACGACGAAAAGTCTTCCGACAAAATATGTCTTGTTGAAGCGAGAAAAGAAATCCCAACCACTTTCTCCAGACCCATCACCTAAGTTGTGCACTTGTTTTCGCCCGGCAAGTAGCGGTGGTGTCGAACAGGCTTGACACCAGACGGGGAGTGTTCTGCTCGCATTCATCGACGCGCAGCGAGGCTCTACAAATTCTGAACTCCGAGCCGGCCGGTGTCCCTCGGAAGGGGAAACGTGTGTTTTGTTTTTGTTCTTGTGCTTGTGTGTGCGCGCTTCTCCTTCCCTCCCCGAGCCGGGGACGGCTGGAAAAGGAATTCGGCCCGTTTCTCCCGCTGTCCTGAGACCCCGGCGAGGTGTTAAGTGATGTTTCGCAGAACCGTGCCGCGCCTTGGTCCACAGACGCCACGAACACCAGTCTGCCGCTGCCAGCCCTCGAGACGGCACCACTTTTTTTACGGAGCTGAGCAGAAGAAGGAACCTTTATTTTTTTCCACTTGTAACCTTTTCTTGTTTTTCATTTATTCTTAATTAAAGTTGTGCCTTTTAATCCTTCTAATGTTTACCCGTTATCTTTATGGATAGCGGACGCATCAACGCCGTCGAATCGCGTACCGCGAGGCCAGAATAGCTTTCGTTTAACAGCACTTGATCTTGAACATTCTTGACGCGACAATAAATGAGGCCATCATCCGCAAATAGACGTAGTTCAATCTTAGAATCAATGTCATTAGCAATGTCATTAACATATAAAAGAAACAAAATTTGTCCTAAAACCGACCCTTGCGGCACACCCGACAAAACCGGCAAAAAAGATGACCGTTCACCAGCTATTTGGACATACTGTTTTCTATTGGAAAGGTACGCGTGAATCCATTTCACGATTTGCTTGTTAACTCCAAGTTTATATAATTTCTCAATAAGTTTAGTGTGACACACCCGGTCAAAAGCCTTTGAAAAATCAATGGCTATTACGTCGATTTGCTCCTTGTTGTTAATTGCAAGGCCGAACGCATGGGACACTTCAAAAAGCTGCGTTACTGTCGACAAGCGTCGGCGAAAACCATGCTGTTTTCCGTAGAATAAGTTGTTAGTTTCAATGTATTCAACTAGATGTTTCGATATTATATGTTCTAACATTTTACACGCTGCGCATGTAATGGAAATTGGTCTATAATTTTCCGGCAATAACTTATTGCCCGCCTTGAAAACAGGTACAATGCGAGCAAGGAGCCAGTCTTCGGGTACACCTCCTGTACGCAATGACACCGCAAAAATTCTCAACAAGAAATGGGATATCCATTCGCAATAGCGCCTCAGGAACTGATTGGGTATTTCATCGGGACCACAAGATTTTTTGGTATCCAGTTTCAGCAACAAGGCTACAATGCCATCTCGGGAAATGTCGATATCGTTAGTATCTCCACACACTGACAAAGCATCAGTTGTATCTGAGGGGCGCCTATTACTGCTAGGTGTAAATACCGAATTAAACATACTGTTAAAAGCATGAGCGATCAAATCTGGCTTACTACAGACGCTTCCGTTTACCTTGATTTCATTAATGTCGCGCTTAGAATCCGATAAGTATGTCCAGAATTTTTGAGGCGAGTTTTGCATATAATCCACAAGCGTTGTCGAAAAAAAGGTCGCCTTTGCACTTTTTAGTTTCTTTCTGAGTTGCGTGCCGAGAGTAGCTATTTCTTCACTTCTCCTTGGCATCCTTTTACGCGCACGATTCAGTCGTCGCTTCAAATGAATGATGTCCCTAGTTACCCATGGGCTGCGTCTTCCCATGCGTTTGGCCTTCTTAGGCACATATTTTTTTAAGCAGGCGCGTACAACTGACACAAAGTATTTCCAAAGACTATTTATATCATCTTCGACAGGGATATTATCAAGAGCGCATTCTAAGTAGTCCGTAACTGACGTGTCGTCAGCACGATTAAAATTATACACATGTACAGAGGGATTTCTTTCTAGTTGTATATTACCCATAGTTAAAGTTGCTACGACTGTTTTATGATCTGATATGCCATCCTGTATGTCGATATTGCAATTGAAGGTCCCGTCTGTCAAGAAAAGCAAATCCAGGGTAGATTTATTTTGTCCTTGTGTCCTGGTTGGTTCTTTGACCACCTGAACAAGGTTATGCTTAAGCATGATCTCTAACATTGTATCAGCGCTAGGCTTTTCAACTAATCCCGTAATTCTCGCATTCCAATCGACACCAGGTAAATTAAAGTCCCCTGCTAAAATAATTCTACTTCTGGCATTCCTTATAGTATTTAAGTGCTGGTCAAGAGTACACAAAAACTCAACTGGGCTTCCGGGGGTTCTATAGATAACGCCCACCATCAAAATGGTGGTATCAAGAAACAGTTTGCACCAAACACTTTCATGCCCGTTTATGGATGACACAGTTTCATATCTGAGTGGCTTCTTCACTAATAGTGCTACGCCACCACCTCGTGTTGCTCTATCTTTGCGTATCACACTGTAATTGCCTGGGAATACTTCCTCGTCCTTAACGTCACTGTGCAACCACGTTTCTGTTATGGCAATTAGCTCCGCGTCGTGGAGCAAAGACAAGTATTCAAGTTGTTCTACCTTATTCACAATGCTTCGGGCATTTATGTTCAGTAATCTTATCTGTGGCTGCCTTGCGCGTCAGTCAACTTTTTCGGAAGCAAGTGGCCGCTCGTTGCGCAGTCTCACGCGCACGTTCTGCTCGAAATCCCATGTATAAGCAATGCTATTGATAAAAAGCTTATCGTGAACAAGGTTGACCTTTGCACCGGCGCCTTTCTCAGTCTGCGCCGATTTCCAAAGTAGCCTTCTTTTTTCAACTGTTTCCGGGGAGTAGTCATCAGAAACACTGACCTTTGAGTTTTTTGCAGTTCTTGAAGATTGCCACCTTTTCATTGAAATCGTACAATTTTAGTATAACAGGCCTATCACGCGACTGTTTCTTTTGACCAAGCCTATGTATTCTTTCAACTGACGAGACCATGACGCCAAGTTTCTCAGAAAAGATATTTTTTACAACCTTCTGCTCGATGTCCTCACGCGTTTCGTTTTCACTGGACACCAAATACAATAACATTATTGCGCCGTGCCCGGTCTTCCAAATCAATTAGTCGCTGCTGTTGATGCTGAACTGTTCGTTTAACGTCTTCAACTGTTCTTTCTAAAATTTCCACCCGAGCACATTGATTCATAATTTTAGTGAGGCTTTCTTCCAAATTGGCAAGCCTGTTGTCCATTTGATTTTGCTTTTCCAAAATTTGTTCCAGCAATTCTTCCACAGTTGGACCAGGGTTCATTTCTACGTCCCCAGAAAGCAAGACCTTCAGGTCCAACCACAACATGCTCAAAATCTCAAGACACTTCACAGGGAGCGGCAGCACCAACAGACAAAGGCAATTTGACCGCAATCGTGATACGGGAAAGTAATAACCAACCTGCAAAACAAGCCATGAGTGGTCATGCGACATTGCCGCTGTCGTGCTGCCGCTCCCACTGAAGGTAGTTGGTTGAGGTGCCAGCTTTATATGCCCGCTGCCCGCTGCCGATGTCACTCCTGCTTGATGGTCCGATTGGCTCACCCAAGTGACGTCCACCGCTGCTGTACTGGGCACCGCATTGCTGACGATAAGCGGCAGAATCTGCAAAACAAGCCATGCGTGGTCATGCGACATTGCCGCTGTCGTGATGCCGCTCCCACAATGGGTTGTTTCGGGCTACACCCATGGAGCGTCATGATATTTGGTGCCGTTAGCTGTAATTTTTTAATGCTTTACGTTCGCCGGACGTAACTCAAAACATTGGCCTAAAGTTCCGTTGGACGTAACTCTATAAACCGGCTTAAAGTTACGTCGGACGTAGCTCTAGTTTTCAATTTTGGGTTCCGTCAGACGTTACTCTAGAAACTGGCTTATAGTTCCGTCGGACGTAACTTTAGTTTTCAATTTTGGGTTACGTCAGACGTAACTCTAGAAACTGGCTTACAGTTCCGTCGGACGTAACTTTAGTTTTCAATTTTGGGTTACGTCGGACGTAACTCTAGAAACTGGCTTAAAGTTACGTCGGACGTAACCCTAGTTTTCAATTCTGGGTTCCGTCGGACGTAACTCTAGAAACTGGCTTAAAGTTCCGTCGGACGTAACTCTAGTTTTCAATTTTGGGTTCCGTCGGACGTAACTCTAGACACTGCGATAAAAGTTTAGTACGCGAAACGGGTAAGAAGCGACAAGACCTGTGCATACACGTGCAAATTCCACACCCTTGTAAAATTGCGCTGTGTCCTTATAGAAAGAAGAAACAAACAAAAACATTTACACTGCACACGACCCGTGCGCTATCGCCCATACATTACCGGACACGTATTTTACACGTACCCGCAAGCGCCTGTCTGATCGTGTCCTTCCCGTACCTTTTCTAAAATAAATACCATTTTTGGACAGTCGTTGTTTATACTAAGGAGGATGAATAAACCTCTATTCAACTGTATCGAGTTGCTAATTTTACGTGTTATTTAAAATACGTTTCTATGGATGCGCAAGAGTATTTAGGGGGGATTTTTCGGTAAAAATTAAGCAGTTGTGAGTTTGCGTCTGTCATGTGGCATTCCGTGTGTCATTTTCATATACATCATTTCCAAATCCGACATGAATCACCTTGTCCAGAAACGTGTCTCACTCAGCATAACCAAATGCCTAATATGGTCACGTCTTAACCTCTTAAGGTGGACCTAAGTTTAAAGAAAGAGGAGAAAACGCGTAATATAATGCACGTACGTTGTTGCCCGCATCTGTGAGGGGTGTGTGCCATGACTAGCTTGTTTTTTTTTTCCGCAATGTTTGCTTTCAATACAATTTTGAAAAAGGCGAGCCACAATTCCTGGACAATCTCGGACCAAAGGGGGGTTAATCAGTTTTGAAAATACGTGTTAAAGTACTGCTTTTTCACCGCTACAGAACACGACGCCTAGTGTTTCGATTGTAAGAAATGGTGGTAATAGTTTGGCTTTTCGCGTTACATGCGTTCTCTTCTCGCTGCTCTTGCAACGTTGGCAGGACCCCCCCCCCCCCCTTCCCGAAAAAAAAAACTAAATGCACAGAATTTTATTTTTTAACCAATCCTCAAGAAGTAAATGCCAAGATAAAGGCGATTCAGTTTACAAAACAAAGTAGTTACCGGGAACCCGTTGCGCTGATTCGCAACGAGAAATAAAAAGGAAATGTTTTACTACATCTGCAACAGCGCAACTTCATTTATTGCCATCTTTAGGGTTCTAAGCGACCTTATACGCAAGAATGCAAACACATCTCGCTGTTGCAGGTACCTGTTAGATTTTAAAAGGAACGCAAATGGTCAACAGAGCCGCCGTAACAGAAAATTTGTGCTCACTGTGAGGTCCCAGAAGCTTGGTTTGCACACTGTAAACCTGCTTGTCTTTGCGAAAACCTAGCTAAACATGAGATATTGATTGTACTGCGTGCGTTGACAATTCAATTCGCAAGTTCACTCGCGACGAAAGCCGTAAATAAGTGATCCGAAACAGTTATCCATCAAACCTTCCTTCAGAGTCGCTAAAATTTTATTTAAAAGACCCGTTAGAGCGGTTACATTTGTATCTCTGCACTGATCAAAATTCAGTAATCTTATGTTGCCTTTTGAACACACACAAAATATCGTAAGCTCTTAGAAAGAATTTCGGGGCAGTTAAGTAGTGTTACCATTTCAGGGCGTCCCACAAATGCAAGAATGCGTCATGCTACCAGTAAAAGCGATTGAGATTACCGTTGTAAACTGAATTTCAGAGATCGAGGCTTCCTGATTTGTTTCTGTTTATGCTTTTATTGAAGGCTCAAAGCCATAGTCTGGAAAGATCGAGGTTGCTACGAGCCACAGCGTACAAGTTCATTGTCACAGTTACGGCCATTCTGAGATTCCCTATGAGTCGTCGCTTTTTTTTGGCGTAGTAATGAAAACTGACTGCCGCTTCCATGCTATACACTGAACGTTGAGGAAACGAACTACAGCATACCACTCTTGTTTGCACCTTTCGTGCGCACATACGGCGAGAAAAAGGCACGAAGCGCGCCCACAGTGTGCATTCTTACGGGCCTCTCAGCGGAGCATCCACACTAGCAGCGCGACGCTGTCGCCACCTACATGTCGAGCTCGCGGCGGACCCTCCTGCATTAAAATGATGATGATGATGGTGATAATGATTATGCTGATTAGAGTCGTTTACTGGTGCTTAATTTTGTAAGGCTTGGATGTGACAGTGGAGATATTATCCTACTAAGCCTATAGTGCTGTGTAATCTCCTGTAATGTGGTGAGTATGCGTACTCTCCAGGGCCCGCTTCGTTAGTACCCGGGCCTGTTCGTGAGCGAACTCGTTGCCCTCCGCGGAGACGTGCGCAGCAGCGCAGGCGTCCACACGATTTGTACGTTTCTGCAGGTGATCGATTTGATAGCATAGGTGCTAGAGGGTCCACCGATCTCGATTGGTAACTTCGGTATGCTTTTTGAAAAATCGAATTCGTGATGATTGTATGGGCTGTGGCCTGTGAGCGCTAGCTCGATAGCTACTTCCTCCGCTTCTTTAGTTGAACTTGTTGCAGTAACGCTTGTGCCGAGATCTTGCTTGGTCGTCACTATAGTGTCACTAAGTAAAGTTTTAGCTGTCTTGGCATTTTGTCCAGGAAGGGAGAGCTGCCGCGTCACTGTAGACCGTATTTTGGCCTGCACCATGTACGCTTTGTTAAATCTCTAGCTCTCGCTTCCCGCCGGCCCTTGTGGTGGACGGGGTGCGTATTCCTGGGTAGAAGACGAAGAATGACGAGCGCTCTTCATTGGTGAAGGACCGTGAGTAACTTCTAAGGCTGAGTTTCCACTGTCGGAAGTCCACGTGATCTTGTCGAGAAGACTTTTCTTCCCGACTGAGTCGGGGGCGGAATTATCCATGGCTCAAAAGGTTCATATATGAACCGGCCCCCCCGAGCTTAGGGGCCACCCCCGAAGGCTGGAAAAAAATTGGCAGACTTGGTGGTCTGGTTCGGAAAACTTTAAGCCTTCCGCTGATTGCCCCTGATAGAGACAGATATTATCTGTTTAAATAATGAATGCTTAGAAAAGGCTGTTTGTTACATAATGTGCATAATCTGTCTCCTCCGTTGATGAGCGATGACAAAAGCGTACACACCGATCGGTTGCTGGAGGAGGAGGAGGAACAACTTTATTGGAATCACCGGCAGCTAGGACGCGGCCGCTACGTCGCGGAGCCCTGCCTGGTGTCCGGGCCTATACTCACGCTTCCTAGGTGGGGTTGCGTTTTCGGGCCGCTGGCGTGCCAGGGCAGCCTTCGCCTGCTGGACGGCCTGGATTTGTGCACTGTAGTCTTTAGCGTTCATGGCTTCTGTGATATGAGAGGGCAGAGTTCCTTGCGCTGCCTCGGCAGGCTGTGTCCTGCAGTTCCAGAATATATGGCTGAGTGTCGCACGCGCACTATCACATACACGGCACATTTCACTTTAGTATACACCGGGGCACAGATGTTTTGCAAGCACTGGGGTAAGGAGCGATTCGGTCTGTAATTGTCTGTAGAGAACTGCTTCTTCCCGATTTAGATTTGGGTGAGGTGGCGGACGTCGTCTTCGGGTCTGCCGGTACCACTCCAAGATGTCCCCGTATGTGGTGAGGGGGTCGGGCATCTCTACGTCGCCGGACGGGTCCTGTACTCAACTCAATTATTAAGCGAAGAGAAATGGCGACCCCCCCCCCCCCCCCCCGGTCCCCGATTGCGCGGCGGCGCTGGCGTGGAACACGATAACTGACGCGTCATACATCCGGCGGCTCAGGTAACGCGAACCTCCTGAGTACAGCGTGGGAAAGGCACCTTCAGCGAGCCGTCAAGTGCGCGTCCACAACATAATCCTGAAGTCAGCAAATACTTCTTCAGTCTGGGGTAATAACATTGCACTTGCCCAAAACCATGCATCACTTAGAGCGACGGGGCTTATTCAGCTCGTGGATGCACACAGTAGCGGAACTGGGATTTGTTGAAGGGTGATGTTTAACATCCCACCAACAAACTTTCCCAGCAAAAGGCAGGAAGACGCACGTATAAATGTACATACCTTTCTCTGTTTTCTGAAAAGATGAATAAAACAAGATAACTTCACGGTTGAATTTCTGCGAAACGCCTAACCTTTTTCTACACCGTGTTGAAGTAAAGAATTTTTGTTAAAAGGTAAATTTATTCAGCAATTTAAAGGAGCCATGAAGAGAAAATGGAACTTCGTTCAATTTGAAAGAACTAGGATTCAGTATCTCACTCAGCTCCATTACAGCCACAAAAGATATTTTTTAGCGAAAAAAAAAGCAAAAAGTATCTAAAAACTTTCAAATTTTGCGCCACAGTGACGTGTTATGAGCAAAAATGACGTCATACGGGCCAACAATGAAACATAATTTTCAGTGCGTTAACTGCACGTTAGCATTCAAGTGATGCGGTGGTGGTGGTGGTCGTGGTGGTGGTGCTGGTAATAACTTTATTCATCCAAAGCTGTTAAGAAACAGGCAAAAGGAACTAGAGGCCACATTACAGACATCCAGTCATGTGTCGTCGCGACAGGTCAGTTAGGTGGCCGCCAATCGCACAAACAAGGTTCCGTGACGTCATAGAAAAGTTGCGGGAAATTGGCTAGGGGGTCGCGACTGCTTCACGCGTTTTTTTTAAATATCACCGTTATTTGTTCGAAGATTGCGATGATATTGGTATCATTGTTATCGGGACTAAGCAGTCTTTCTAATAAACCCAACTTGTATTTTGTCTTCATGACTCCTTAACAGCAGGAAAGGTATGTGCAATAGGAATGAGTTTTCTGCTCTTATAAAAGGGGGTATTGCCTGCGAAAATGTAAATGTATGGCGTGTTTAAAAGTAAACGACCTGTGCATAAATGAAAGCAGGTGCGATTATTTATTCGAGAGTGTTACAGTTAAACCTGGATGTAACGAAGTTGACAAAAGTTCGCAATTTTTCATTACATCCAGGTTTCGTTACATGCAGGTTTTAAGTTAAGTCTCGACGGATTGAAACAGAAACGAAGCCAAAATGCTGGACATCAGTGAAGGTCAACTGACCCTTCATGAATTTATTTCACAGCAAAAAACTGCGTGAGCTGCGCCTCCTGCTTTCGCACGATCTTAGGCACTAGTATTGCTGACTTCTTTTCGTTGTGGTGTGCCGCCACTTAATCAGTATTTATACAGGGCAAATCTGATAACCTACCCTTTGTGCCACTTCTGCCAAGAAATTGAATCCGAAGAGCATTTCTTTCTTTTTTGCCGCCGATTTTCTAACCATCGGAGAAGGCTGCCGGAGATTCCCCTGCTACGTTTTGGACTGCCTTTGACTGTACCGGTGTTTTTGTCGTTTGGGGGGATTAGGCTGGGCCGATGCCATAGGGACGTGTGCAACGCCATCCACTCCTGTTAAAAATATTCCGATTAGGCTGACTTTTACTACAGTTTTCCTACTCTTCTCTCTGTTGTTTTTTTCGTGTTTTTTCTCTCTCTCTAATTACCCTAGACCAAATTCTTTCTGCTGCTCCATTATTTTGCCTCGCATGAGTGATTGTAATGAAAACATAACTCTTCTTGGCCAATACCCATAAGTGGGTATGCGCCATTTTTCGGGCCACCACTACCTACACGACGCACCAAGGAAGCAAGGTCGCTTACCCCCGTATTAACAAACGTAACTTACCCATTACTCATCATTTTTGCCTTTTGACACTTTCCGGCGCCTTAATGCGTTACAAGAACTAAACTTATGCCGAAAGGTTGCCATTTTGCGAACTTGATGCTCTTTACCGCACTCACGATTGTTGAGAGGGTGCTATAGCTGGGAGGCTGTACCAGGCGGCAACATTCTTCTTTCTAGCCAGAGGAGACGGCATTTAAAATTGTGCGCTTTTCTTGAAAGTTCACAACTATTCGTTTCATAGCAACAGCACTTGCATCACCGACGAACTGATACCACAGATAGAAGTCGACACGCGCCACTACGCGCCAACAGGACGGCCCAGCACCTCAAAACTTAAATCTGGAACAGAAACCGCACTCCCACTTGGAAAGGCACGGTAGCTTGGGGTGCAGGCAAAAAAAAAAAAAACAAGTGAAGGGTAGTTACTCTTACTAGCTGGTGTGGTGTCAGGCAGCACAAGCAAGACTACTACGTTAGCCACGGGACGGCGCTAGCCCATCCGTTCGTCATCACCACCACCACCACCACTATCATAACCCTCCTCCTCCTTCTCCTCCTCATCACCATCATCATCATCATGGCGAATTTTGTGTTTGGGCGATTCTAGACGTTTTCATTGCTGCTGGCTCCTTACGGTATTGCTATCATTCGCTAAATTAGTTCATATCTCCGATCGAGTTTTGAGTAATAGTGCAAGAAACAATGATCAGCTCGTTGACTTCGTTACGTCAAGGTTAACCGCCGCGACGTTTCGTTACATAGAGGTCACGAACACATGAGCTTCAATGGGGCTGGCAATGGGGAATCGAAACACTTCGTTAAATCCTGGAATTCGTTACATAGAGGTTCGTTACATTCAGGTTTACCTGTACAGTTAAATCTGGATATAACCAAGTTGACAAAAGTTCCACATTTTTCGCTACACGCAGGTTTTCGTTACATGCAAGTTTTGAGTCAAGGCTTTCCTGAAAGCAGCAGAAACGAAACCAAAATGCTAGGCATCAGTGACTATACGGTAAACTCACTCTTCAAGGATTTATTTCGCAGCGCAAAACTGCCTCATTTGCGCCTACTGTTTTCCCATAAGCTTAGATACTACATGGAACTGCAAATAAGCAAGGTCACTCACCCCCGTATTTACAAACGTAACTTAAGCATCACTTTTGCCTTTTAGTACTTTCGGGGCCCTAATGCCCTTCAAGGACCAATCTTATCTTGAAAGGGCGCCTTTTCGTGAAATCCATGCTCTTTTCGGCACTCAAATCGGTGAGAGGGTGCTAGCTGGGACCGCGCGGAGACGTTCTTTTTTCTCGCCGCTGGAGACGGCGTTTAAAATATAGGAGCGTGTCTTAAAAATACACAAAAAAAATGTTTGGACCTTAGTATCGGCTAATCTGGGACGTACAAAGCCAAAGGTTGGCTTAGTCTGGCTGAGTCTTGGTTTCGCTTGGTTAACCTTTGTTGTAGCTGTATTGCCGACCACGGCTCAAAGCCGTTTGGTCCCGTGCAACGCTCACAGGAGGAGGCCCGGCCTCGCTTTTTACGCTAACGCGGCGTTCCTCTTTCAGGGCGAACGCGGCGCAAGATAAGTCATAGCCCGAGACGACCCAGCGGCACATGCGTGGGAGGCAGCGGGTTTGGTCGGCTGCCGACCAGCTGAGCGCAGAACGACTTAAAACGGGGCCTTGTGCTCAGCGCCGACAGCGGGCTTGGCGAATCACGCGATGTGCTTCAAGGGGTGTGTTGCAGGAGGCGTGTCTGCGGTCAAAAGGTGAACTTGCGCATCCGCGGCGAAACCGGTGGACGAAAGTAGTAAAGCTTTGCCTTAAAAATTGTTTTATGGCGGTAGAACTCATCACCGACGAACCAACACCAAAGATAGCTGGGAAGACTCGCGGCTATATATATGTATACACGCCGACAGGCAGGCTTAACACATAACCGGCACCGCACTCACCCGTGGAAACGCACGATAGTTCGCGGTGCGGGGGAAATTCGATAAATTATTTCATCTCTACAGGCTTTTTTTCTGAAAACGTGCAAAAAATCACGACTCATCAGCGTGGCGAGTTCGTTACATCAAGGCTAACCGTCGCAACGTCTTAGGTACATTGAGGTCGCAAACACATGTACTTCAATGGGACTAAAAATGGCGATCGAATTGAAAAACCGTCAAATCTAAGAATCCGTTACATAGAGGCTCGTTAGATCCAGGTTTAACTCTATCAAAACATTCTTGTAAAAGTCGTCCTCGTATCGTATCGTACTCGTTTTCTATAGGTGCCACCTTTTCTGAAAGATTTAGCTCCCAGCACAATGAAAACATTGTAACAATAAACCATTTTAATTATTTGTAACCCTCACTCGGCATAGACAATACACGCAATATCACTGTTTGTATGGAAACGCTGCCTTACGGGAGCCTAAATTTGTTGCCGGATGAAATAGCCAGACCATTGGTAGGGTATTTACTGTAGGTGTGTAAGAACAGTTTCTGAAAAAGGCCCGCCCACGGAGTACGCCCACCTGTCTACTTCGGCAGTGCTTACACGCAGGCAACCAAAGCGTGCGCTGCCGAATTAGTGAAGCAGATACAGCGGAAGTCATTTTAAACGAATGTGCTTCATGATTTTCGAGGGAAGGTGTTGTCCATTGAAACAAGGGTAAACTGCGTTAAAGGTAAGACGAATAGAAGAAACACGTGTATACGCTACTTTGACTACACTTCTAAGTGTCGTATGTATTCCTTCCTTTCGTCTTAATCTCTTGCGCAGTTTACCCTTCTTTCAGTACAAACCAACTATACAGACAAATTTTAAGGGTGTCTATGTCTCTTTGTCTCCGGGTATAGTTCAATTCCGATGACGATCTCTCCACGTGCTCTGCGAGAACGTAGACGCCCAGGCGATGTTCATAAGCACTCCGGATATTCTTCGAGTAAATACGGCATGTGTTCTTTGTTGTGAATTCTAAAATGCGTCAAGTCCAGAATATGATGAAAGAGTAAAGCAAAAGAGGGGGGGGGGGGGGGGTTCCTTTTTTTTTATCTGGGCCCTCGGCACTGCTAATATGGCTCTGGCTCGAGTCATGGCTAGTCTTGACCTTGGGCTTGCGAGGTGGCCTTCCGCCCTCATCTACCGTATTGTGCAGTAACGTCCCGATACAACGCCTGATGAAAATCACCGATTTTTACTGACATGATACGGAGAGTGGCATATGCACGGGGGACCGGAGGAAACGTGCACTATTTGCCTCGTTCAGGCATTTGTGTTCTCCAGAATCACGTAATTTTAAGTAAGAAAGACGCCGATAAAATTAACACCCTCATACTGAAAGCAACAAAGCACTGCCTGGGCATTCCATAAGCGCGCTGGGAAGGCGCCAGCGGAAGCCCGCCAGAGAGAAGCCAGCGAGAGCGCGCGTGGCGTCGCCGGTTCAATATCACTGATACCATCTCCCAGGTGTGCGGCCTTGCCTCGCGGTCGATGGGCTTGCGTGGGCATCAACGATATGTCAAAAAATTTATGTGCAAACTGGGCATTTGTTTGCGCCGTAATTTCCCACGAAGCCACAATTAATGGTCTATATTTTGCATAACATCAAGATCGACAAATTCACACACGTACGTTTCACCTGTGTGTGTGTGCGTGCGTGCTTGCACGCACGAGTGCATGTGAGGAAGAGAGAGAGAGAGAACGTATACTTTGGAGTAATCAGCGCATGCACAACTTTAGACCCTTTTTAACTGTAAGTGCCTAGTGAAAGCAGACTAATCGTCTAAATTTACTAGCCGTGTGAGGTCCGACTCCAAAAATAGTTCTTTCCAAATAGGGGAGGCGGCAATGTCGGCACAGTAAGCAGCCGCCGCTATTGAATACCTCGGCTTGGATTTTGAACGTTTGCAGTTAAAAGCAAGCGTAAATAAAAAGAAAAACACGAATAAAATCATGCAGTTTATGACAAAGAGTGCTGTTGTTTCGTATCAGCCGTTTCTGCGAAGGAAAACTTGACATTCACCTGAAATGTAACCGTATGGCTATTAGGGAAAGCTACACAGCTTTCTCAGAAACTTCGCAGTTGAAGGAAAATTGGCCCGGGTCCAGGATTCGCAGCCAAGACAACCGCCTGCCTAGGACGCAGTCGCTCTAGATACCAACTCAGCTAACCAGGGGGCATGCCTGTTTGTAGCGGGAGAGAGAATTGATCAACGACTCGAAGAGAGGGAGGGGCGTCATAACTGACCAGATTTACTTAATCGTTACGTACGTGACGGGTATTTTACTGCTCTCCTTATGGAGGACTATGATAGCTGTGAACCCATGTAGATATCCTCTATATTCCAAAGTAATGCCTGTCTACACCCTGATGCCACAATGCCTGCAACGGATGGGGATAGGTGTAACGTTAAGGGACAAGAAGAGAGCGGAGTGGGTCCGGGGACAAACGTTCGTTAACGATATATAGTAAATTAAGATGAAGAAATGGGCAGGGCATGCAATGCGAAGGCAAAATAACCGTTGGTCATTGAGGGCAACAGAGTGGATCCCTAGAGACGGCAAGTATGGCAGGGGGCGGCAGAAATTTAGGTAGGCAGATGAGATCAAGAAGTTTGCGGACATAAATTGGTCGCAGTTAGCACAGTACCGGGATGATTGGAGATCTATAGGAGAGGCCTTTGCCTTGCAGTGGGCGTAGATAGGATGATGATGACGTATACGGGTACGTCAATCGGCCAATCGACTTACCCCGAGGTGGAGTGAGTTGTGCGAAGTTTCCCTAAATCTGGTCGACATTAGCCGTTTGTGTCTTTGAACTGAGAACAAGTGGTGTTTCTCCCATAAAGCTATAAAAAGCGACCAATTACAAATTTGGCGTTTTAATTAATCACATTTCGCACAGGAACAATTAAGGTTCGCGAGTTGGCGTCGAGGATTGTGTGTTTCACTAATCAAACAGGTGCAGCACCATGTTTTTCAGAGTCTTACTTTGGACAGAAAAAGAAGTATTCACCGCGCGCTGAGGCTCACCCTTGGGGCAGTTTATCTGTTTTTCCAGGTCGCAGATATGCTCCCGGGAAAGGTTCGTGTGTAGAGCCAAAAAGTTTTTGAAGATACCCAAGGCGTATCCCATGTCGTCGTGAGAGGCTTGCGACGAACAGATCAAGTTGATAATGGCACGCGTGCTACCTCTGGGGGATGTCTCGGAGACATCCACAATGGACCGAAGTTGAAAAATGATGCCAACGGCGCCGTCTTCGACGTGTAGCTTGGCGCGAACCAGCTTAGGAAACTTACAGAGCATTGGAAGTATCGAGTGATCCCCGCATACTCCGTAGATACATATGCTCTCAATATTTTCGAAGGCGGAAAGTGCGCTCAGAGTGGAGTTGGCCATCTTCCTGATGTCAATCGTAAGGTCCTGCAGTGACACCCGGCAGCTTCGAACCACAAGCTCTAGTTCGGGTTTTCCTATGGGTGCCCCAGAAACGTCTAAGCACTGCAGTGAAGTCGGCATGCAAAATCTTGAATTAAACCAATCGGACGTCCAGTAGCCCTTAACCTTGAGGCTTTTTAACTTTGCAAACCCTTGGAGGGCCCGGGCAGTTAGCATTTCGTCGACATTCCACAGGGAATGCGTCTTCAGTGACTCAAGATTTGCGCATTTGCTCACTTGCAGCAGTGCGTCCGTGGTAAGTTTCGTCACTGACAGGATGGTGAGCTTCGGCAGGCATCTGAGAAAGCTCCAGGTGCGGCTTTCGAATACGGAATCCGAGTTTATCTTGAGCTGCTCCAGTCCAGGGCAGGCGAGGCAAACTTCAGCGAACACGTAGTCGCACACTTCTAGTTTGTGGCACACTAACAGCGACTTCAAAGAGGAAAGCGTCTCCAGGACTGTCACTTGGTTTTCCAAGAGCATGCCCCGTCCTCGAAGCACCACGGTTGTGACAGACTCGCAACTTTTCAAGATTCGCGCCATGGCGCGATGTGTCAATGCAGTGCTCGGGATCACGAACTCGTTTAGAAGCCCAAAACGGTGCGAGGCCAGCGCTACCTCGTCCAGGTCGACGACGCTTCTGGAAACGTCAAGCTTACGGAGTAGAAATGCCCGCTCGAGTATCTCAGTGATATGTTCCGCGCTGGTGGGTCCCCTTGGAGTGATTGTGACCTCGGTCCAGAGCAGAGGATCGAAGGCCAACTGCCTCCATCTGTAAGAGACTTCTGCAATCGCTGGGAGACAGCGCTGGGGAAGATAAGAGAAGATCTTGAGCACCAGTTCGTCGGGGAGGTCACAAAAATTCATGGCAATGCCAGAAACGCAATGCTGCTTCTTCTTCTGCTGGCCGAGCCACGTTCCTAGTTAATCTGCTTCGTTATCGTCTAATGAGTTCTTGTAGGCAGTGAGAATATTCACATCTTCGACTTGAGTTATTTTTTCAAAAGAAGCGAATACTTGTTACTACGGCGAAACGAAATATTTATTACAAACTATCTTCTTAAAAAAAACGAGTAAAGTCGACGTCGAGAAGCTTTCAAGTCGACGTCGAGAAGCTTTCCTTGTACGTGAATCTTGTCTACGCACTTGGATAGGTTCGCATGGAAGTCTTGAATTTGTGTAAACCAGCTCCACCAAAGCCACCCGTTCTGTGCGAGGAGGTTCCGTTTCTTGTGCGAAAACTAAGTTTTCCAGCGAAGAGAACACTAATCGACGGCAACCTCTTCAACAGCTGCGGCTTTTTCACCATTACCTGAGCCCCGCTTGCGGGAGTTTCCTGGAAGTCGTACAAGACCAATAAGTGGCAAAGTTGGGCATGACAGCCGTCCCGGCCCACTCAGTTGCGGTGAGAACCGCAGTTATCTTCGGGATATCGTTTTGCGCCACTTCTCCTGTACCTAAGAGACGGGAACGCGGTGAAAAGAAATTGCCTTGCCGGGCGTCTGCCGCTCCTGCTCAGCTGTATACGCTACAAATACCATCCCGAACGGTATGTTTACTGAAAGTACGATGCAAAAAAGTTGCACAAGATCTTTAGCCTATACTTTTGTGAAAGAGTTTTTTGGCTAGGTTTGTCGCCAAACCTTCAGCTGAGGTCGAGGCTCACTGCAGCCACTTTTTACAGAATCGGTATACATGCTGCTCAGATACTGCCTCCGCAGAATCTGAAGGCCAAGCAAGACTGCGGGCGAAATTTCTGATGCACGCTCATTTTTGCGCTTGTTGTTATAGTCGTTCTTTATTAAACGCATCGTAAGCCAGTGGGAACTGACCGCTGTTACGAATCAGCCCACCGCTCTGCTTCGGGCTTTGCGCCGCACTCCTGGGCTGTGTGGCGAAGCCTCCACTACGTGCGGCTTTCGAGCAGGCCTCTCTGTTGGTGGCTCACGCTTGCAGCCGACGGACCCAAGCACGCCGCTACATGTCATGGAAAGTCGGGATCGCTGTCGCCTCTCTCTGCGTGATTCAAACTTCGGCGGTGGCAGGCGAGACATGCAGAGACTTGTCCGAAGGACGAGGAAGCCGTTGCGAAGACCTCCTCTCTGACCTCTCTCTGACTCAGCGTGCCACGCTACTACCGGCCGCTCACGAACTCTGGAAGGAGTGTTGTGTGTGTCTATACCGTTGGTGTCGTGTGCACAATCTAGACGGAACGCTTGTTTGACTGTTAGCGCTTTGGGTACAAATAAGACCCCCCCCCCTCCCTCCCCCAAGTTCTGTAGTTCATTCCTGTTTGAGCAGTGAATCAATGCTGTCACTCTGCTCGAGTCCTGTACTGTAAGCGCGCCCGTCGGGGCATTGTTCTTCGTTCGGGCTTCGGCTCATCTCTCGCCATGCAGTAAACAAGTCAAGTTTTCCTTCGGCTTCCGGTCTCCTTCACGGCAGCAACATTGGCTGGCCTCTCGCTTCACCACGCTACCACACCCAAGTCGGAGGCGACGGAGCTCGGCTCGGGTACGCCCTCCCGTACGCAACACCGCACGCCGAGCATGTCTTCCAGTTTTTTTTCTTATGCACTGTATGAAACAGTGCACGCGAATTGTGTTTATTTTTTCTGGTCCATGCTATGGAACAAAAAGTGCTGAATATTACTTTGTGTTTTATCCGCTGCGATGTATGCGCGCTATGAAACGCGCGAAACTCCATGGAACGCGCTAGCAAACCGTTAGCAGCTGTTGACGCTTTTGCGTTCTATATTCGGACGCGTGCGCGTTCGGTGGACCCTAGCCCGGTGCGTTCCCTCGTCAACGTATAGTAATGATTTCGCGTTAAAAAAAACTCTGCTTTAAGCATACGTCTAGCTAACAGGAGGTCTGAACTTCCCCTAAGGCGAATCGGGAAAGACTGAGTCCAGCGGACCGAGAAAAAAAAAATAACGACGACAGGCCCAGGAAACACGTATACAGCGGAGAAATGGCGATCAAATGCTGCGCAAGCTGGTGCAGTGTTGCCGGAAAGAACTAAGGAAAAGCTTAACAAACAATAACAAATTGGGCACGCGGAATAGGCCATCATGGGCAGGTCGCTATCAGTGAAGCCGATCGTGTTTGAAACTAGCGTCATAGTTCTTAAAGTGTCCCGTTCACTCCGGACCCTTCGATTGCTCCGTCATACCGCCCAAATAACGTCTACTTGACAACGCGCACTATCATCGTAAATCAGGTCGCACATTATTAAAGAATAAACCTGATGGCAACCAAAATTTTTATTTTGTTGATGGGCCCATTGCGGTGAGGGTTCATCTCAAATCAGAAGTCTCTGAAACTCGTGAACTCGTGAAGTTGCGTTTCAAAAGAGTAAGGTTAAAAAAAAACACAGCAACAAAATAAATATTGACGACATCCGGGATACGACACCACTCAAAATGTGGTACCGAGTGACAGGCAGACAAAACCAATAAAAAAAAACACAGACAAGTCCTAGAGAACCCGAAGGCATAATCTCTGGCGTTCAGGGTTGGCAGGCCTGGAAGGCGTCCCGTGCTTGTTATCCGACTTGCTTTACTGGTGCCCGCTGATTTCACTGCTGATTCATTGTCAGGAGCGATTTCCATTGCCGTTCTTACCAACACGTCACGCATGTTGAAGAGATTACAATCCAGATATAAACGCCACCCCATGGCCTACATTCAAGACAGGAGTAGCGTCTGCTAAGACTTAGAGCCAGAGCTAAACGCAGACAGTCGACAAGCATCTGCATGCGCTGTGCGTGTCGGTGCCACTATATGCAATGATTCGGTTTTATTGCTTTGTCATCTTTATCATGGTCCTAGTCGCGAATTCTTTTCAACGACGATGACGGTGGGTAGGGCGCACGACAACGTCCGACTTTGCCGTCGTTAAAGGCCTCGATACTTCCGGCCCTGAACTCCCGTGTTCCAAAGTGGGTCATGAATTTCGCTGGAGCAGCGTTTTCCCAATACGTTCGTCGACCATCGGAGCAAGGCACCGACGGCGGCTACAGGACGCCCTCGGGTCACGAAAATTTGCGGCGAGACGACTTCATCTGCCAGGTCTGTCCCCAAGCATTCGATACCAACAAGGGTACTCCGCATCTTGCGACCCAATGCGCGCACAAGCCTCACCTCTGCTGCTTGTGTGGTCGACAGTTCGCGCGGTTTTATGCCCTCAGTCTGCACTTGCGCCTGCACGAAGACGGCGCCTTCGTGCCAGGGGAAGACAACTTTCGCCCTCCCTCACAGGACAGCCCCGTAAGCAGCGGTACCTGGTACCAGGAAGAGTCTTCAGCCTCATCGACCCAAGGGGGCCTACCATTGGCAAGGGGGCAAATCATCAGCGAGTTTGAAACTGGCTCCCAACGTCAGTACCGGCTGCCTGGCTGCCAAAACTACCAGATCAATGTTGATTTGGTTGGCCGGAAGAGAGATTTCACCACCTTTGGTGCACAAAGCACCAGAAGGCCTCCGCGGCCTCAGCCGCCGCTCTTACCAGGCTGCGACGACTGTGGCCAGCGCTTCGTGAGCGCAGATAAGCTGAGGCTGCATAGGATGTGCGCCCACAACGTACCCGTGCACGTCTGCCCCCTGTGCGTGAGGTGTTTCGAGGAGGAGTGGAGACTCGATCACCACACAAAGACTGTGCACGGTCTGCAGCTGCGGCCACCGTCACCACCCAATGACTGCCACCGATGGACGGCAATGGAGGCGGCGGCGACAGAGGAGAGCCTACTGGATGCGGGCGTACTCAACGAATGCGTGGCCCTGCTTCAAGGCCTCGAAGAAGCGGACGCCCTCAGTACGCCCCCATCCTCATCATAATCACCGCTTTTAGCGGAGGAGGTTGGTTTGAGGAAGTGGAATCATAGTTAGTCCCTGGTGTGGAACATCGTAGGATAACTAGCCAGACATTTACGTTCGGTGACTGCAAGTTCCTATCGTGATGATCCTATCCTTCCTGTGTGTACTGATGACTGCGCTCCTGCATTATTTTAATAGCGAAGTTTCTTCATCGCATCTAACAGACGGAATGGTTGCCGCCATCACTGTGCATCCATGCATGTTTTATGCAGCCTGACGGCGCACCAAGCTGCTAGTTTATAGCCAGTGGTCTGACTTTATGCGCTGTGCTGCTTCAAGCTACTGCGCAGTGCGGACGCAGGATGGCAAGCTCCGTCGAATGAGCGGTTTCGGCGGGATTTAGGCCTGCGTTATAACAGGTCAACCGGTTGGGATAACGCCCAGGATTATCAAGTTATACTGCCCCAGTTGCCATACGGGCCATCTGTGCTTAACAGTTTTTTTTTCTCACGCCGACGTGAGAGCCAGGCCGTACAAGGTCGAAGAATTACGCGACACTTTGGTTCGTCTGGAGCTGTTCTCCGAGGTTATCGCCTTGGGGACGTACCAGATGAACCATTTGTGGGCGGTGACTTTCAAGGATACCGAAGGAGCGAAGAAACTTGTCGCCGACGGGGAACTGCAGGTCAAGGGCTGTCGTTGCCTTGTCATCTATCCCCGCCACGGCATCCGTTTAAACCTCCATGCTCTGCGTGCTCCACAACATCCCTGAGGACGAAGTGCGAAGAGCCCTGGGGCTTTAAGGCAGAGTCACGGAAGTGACCCGGGACCGATGGCGTCTTCCGGGCTGCTCCGCGCAACTCTCGACTACGCGCCTAGTCACCGTACAGCTGAGGTCGGGCGTCAGCGTGGACGACATCCCCCACCAGGTACGCATCACCGGCGAGAAGCCAGATCAACGGTCGTGGTGCCCGGGCGTGCGCCCCTCTAGCTCCGTTGTCACCGGAGCGGACCCATTCGACGCGAGTGTCGGGTGCCCCGCTGTGTTCGTTTTCGCCGCTTTGATCACGACGAGAGCGAGTGAATTTGCACCTACGCGAACGTCGCAGGACCGGGTGGGGACGAGAAGACGCCCGAGTTTGTTATAGACACAGAAGAGGCAGAAGAGGCTGCAAGGGCCAAGGTAGAGGTGCCGGGAAAGAAGGTGACGCCCCGTGAACCAGCTCTCGTCGACCAACCGGAACGCAGCCCACCTGCGGACCCGGTGAAAGAGCCCGAAACCCCCCAGGAACAGGGCGACATGACCGGGGCAGAGAACGCCAGAAAATGTGTTGGTAAGGCGGATTCTGTCGCTAAAGAGGCGAAGTAAGGAACGCGTTATACTTTTTCTGGCTACTGTAACGCAAATAGATAGGCATTTCTTGACATGGTCACATATATTTTTACTGGCCTAAAATAACGCACAAATGCCAGCAATAGCCGTTAACAGATGCACAAATGCCAGCAATAGCCGTAACAGGTTTGATTTGCGTGCTTGCAACTCTCATGCTAAAAACTCACGTGAATTTTGCTGCCTCAAACGATCGCTCAAATTCATTTTCGTATCGAAACGACCTGTACCGAGCTGCCCTGTACCGAAATGTCCTGTACCGAAACGTCCGTGTCCCTAAACGCCTGTGTCCCAAAATGTCCGTGTACGGAAAAGGCCGTACCGAAACGCCCTGTACCGAAAAGACCTAGACCCACAGGGCGCTTCGGTACGGTCTTTTCGGTGCACGGACTTTTCGCGACACGGGTGTTTCGGGACACGGGAGTTTCGGGACAGGGACCTTTCGGGACACGTACGGGTGTTTCGGGACACGGGCGTTTCGGAACACGAGTGATTCGAGACACGGGCGCTTCGGGACATGGGCGCTTCGGGACATGGGCGCTTCGGGACACGGACCTTTCGAGACACGGGTGTTCCGGGACACGAACCTTTCGGGACACGTATTTTTCGAGACATGGGCGTTTCGGGACACAGGCGTTTTGGGACACGGACCTTTCAGGACACGGGCGTTTCGAAACACGGATCTTTCGGGACACGGGCGTTTCGGGACACGGGTGTTTCGGACACAGACCTTTCGGGACACGGGTGTTTCGTGACACGGACGTTTCGGGATATGGGCGCTTCGGGACGCGGGCGTTTCAGGACACGGACCTTTCGGGACACAGACCTTTCGGGACATGGGTGTTTCGGGACACGGGCATTTCGGGACACGATCATCCGGGACACGGACCTTTCGGGACATGGGCGTTTCGGGACACGGTCATTTCGAGACACGATCATCTGGGATATATGGGGCGCTTCGGGACACGGGCGTTTCGGTACACGGGCGTTTCGAGACACGGGTGTTTCGGTACAAGGATGAATTGCGGCGAACACTAGGCTGCGCGCGTTGTTGACGTGGTAGTTGCATGCACGGAATCCGTACCTATTTATTACTGATCTTGTTCGCAATTCTGCGTTATTTTAAACCAGCAGTTGGTTATGCGGCCTTGCCAAAAAACCTCTGTTTTTTTGTTAAATATTAGCTGGGATATTTAGATTTGTAGCATTTAGGCAACCTAATTGTTCATTATTTTGTTTTTAGCGACTTATTATCACCAGTATGTTATATAACAAATCTGACAGTATCATCGTGTTTTTTTTTCACCCGTTTTTTGACGACTTATTATCACCTGTTTTTTTTTTTTCGAAAATCAGTGAGAGTAACTATTCTCTTTTTTGCACTTTGCAGAACCTGCGACAACCGCTGCGTAATTGAGCGCCGCCGAATGGGCAAAGGAACCTGTACCTTTATAACGTAACGATTAAGAGGTTGCAATTTTTCGGCATTCTGCATTTGTGTGCGTTGCTTTCTTCTCATAGCGTAAGTACTTAGGCCGTTACAGTCGAACCTCATCGTAACGAACACTGATACAGCGAATTATCGGCTATAGCGAACTTAATACAATCTTTGGTGGGTCGCGCATTATTTCAATGACACTTATTCTTTTATAACGAAACTGAAACCGTGAGCTGCGCGCGATATCGGTTATAACAAAAAAAAACATATCTGTCCAGGAGGCTGAGAAGCTTCTTGGAAAAAACCAAAAACCCTCGGGATCCGAAACTGCAGAAGTATAAAGGCCCTTTTGTTCGTGAACATTGCGGAGCACTCCACCCTGCTCAGTGCTGTGAGTAGCCATCAGATGAAGATCGCATCCTTCATCAAATAAATAAATACTCAGGCCTGTTTTGTCAAGTGAACCTTGTTTTGTTGTGATCTCACGTGCCCATCTTCCGGCTCATTCAGCTTGAAATGCAACAAGGAGAAAGGTAAGGGGGACCTTGTTTATAGTGGGTTGGAAGCATAAAAAATGCAGTTTTGTGTCAAGTATTTTTGCGCGAGCCAGAGTGTCGATTCGTTACCACCGATTTTTATCTCTACTGTTACAACGAATATCGGTTTTTAAAGAACTAATTTGCCGTCCCGATACTACTTTTTTATAACGAGGTTCGACTGTATTAGCAATGCATTACGGAAGGCACCTATTGTATCTTGCCGCACGCTTCCGCCCCGACTTATTCGTGGTGAGCAGCAACTGCGGCGGGTTTATCGTGTTTGTGAATCAAAAGTTGGAAATGCTGCGTAATGACGTTGAAAGCACTGTGCAATGTTTTCTGCAGCATACATACAGATATTCATCTTCGCAAGGACTGCTCATTTGGGATTCTTAGCATTTTGCCGCAGAGTATAATTGCCATACTATGGTCGCGATGTTATCTGAGGCCAATGTTACCTGCAGCTCCCCATTATCAGTACTTTTTTAAGCCGCACAATATCACCCATTAAAATGATGTTCTCAGAAGCAGGTGACGGGGCGACGTTATACACAGTGTAAAAAAAAAAAAAGAACAAGTGCCGACTGCAGCCGCCATGCTGGAGGTTATCATGAGCCCCTGCAACTCAGATAGCGTGGAAGAATGTGAGTAAACAACCCAAAGTGTAACACTTTAGCGCTACTATTCCGACTGATAATTTGTTTCTAACTGCAGTGTTAAACCTATCTTCGTGGGCTCAGGTGTTTACTTTGCTTTACAGTGCGGACGAGCGCTTAGTGCGTAACACATATTTTCAGCAGCATGAAAGTCAAAGCAGCGTCCCTGAATATGAGCGACGTTGGATCGCGGATCATTGGTATCTCTGGAGCTCACATTCGGTACTTTTGTGACAAAGAACTTCGCTACTCAGAAAACAAAATTAAAAGAATGACTTTAAGTAATTGAATAATCAATTCAAATGACATTTGTGAGAAAACTAAATCAATGAGAGAGGATTGAAGAACTACCCTTTACAAATATTTGCAAGATAAATCTGTTGAGAAGTATGCGGATTCATAAGTAGGCGTAACAAATAATCACAATAAGAGCACCGCTGCCCGCTTTAAAAAATAGGACCTGGAGATTCTGTACAAAAACAAATCAAAACAAAAACAAAATAAAAAACCGATATGTACGTGCACCAAAAACTCCTTAAAACCCATAAATTTCGGAATATGGACGGAGATTTCTGAACCGAAGAGGCTGCGGAATACCGATGGACGTTCGCCGTGGGGGTCAGCCACCTGTCTTCCCTGAATTCCTGCCGATGCACGGGGAGTGGGGTAGGAGCGGGCATGGCACCTGCTTGCGCGGGAGCTCGCCCTTGGATCGAGTTACCGCTGCCAGTAGTGTCGCGTATTACGGCCTGGAGCTTCGGCTAGCCAAGGCAATCCACTCAGGGTGCCAAGGCACTGTTTTTTCCCCAGAAAGCGCCGAAGCGAAGGCGATCTCTTGGGCGACGACGGGATTGCGAAACGCGAGGGCGTAGATAAAAAAATCCTACCGCTCGAGTGGACGAAAATTGAGGCGAATGCCTCCTCTGGGGACAAAGGAAAAAAAAAAAAAAAAACCCTGGGCCTGACCCGTGGTGCAAGCGCGGGGGAGTTTGTAACCAGAGAGGACTGACACATCCGTGGAATTTACGGCCCCCAATACGTTTGTATACTCGGGAACAAGTTAAGAACGGCAGTAGCTCATGTACGGTATCACTCCGCCTAAGCGACGGACCCGGATGTCAACGTGCGCGCGCGTATTGAAAGGAGACTGCTATGAATGCGTGGTATCGTCTGCCTTTACTCCCGCAGTTCATTTGTCGTCGCTGCAGTAGTTGATAAGCATTATAAATCCAAAAATAACTAAAACGGCTCTTGCGGCGTTCAATATATTCCCAGTAACGCACTATTTGCAGAAGGGAAAAAGTTTGGGCGTGTTGGTTCATCGTCAGACGGAAAACAAGTGCTAAATAAAAACACAGGACGAGGAGTGGACGGGACAAGCGCTCGTCGTCCTGTGTTTTTATTTAGCGCTTGTTTTCCGTCGCACTACTTGCGCCGCGCGGAATAACATCCGTCTGCGGTGACGAGGCACAGTGGCAACTTCCGTCAGTATTCCGTGGCAACTTCCGTTAGTACTAGTGGCAACTTCCGTTAGCGCTAGTATTAAACCAAGAGTGTAAAACATGGTTATATTAGTCCTTTTTGGTAAGATGACATGTCATCACCCCGCTTCAAAGGGGAAACCAATAGCAATCATCATCATCATCGTTGCCGTTCTCAAGTTGTAACCGGGTATAGTACCCGCGAGTGTATGATGCGAGCTGATCATCACAGCCATAACACGTTAATCAACAACACGTTTATAAAATGCTACCTGTAAGCGTATCGTTCAACCTCTGCATTAACTTTGGCCGGACCCGGCGGCGGCCGCCGCTTTCTGATGGAGACGGAAAGAAAAGCGCCCGTGTGTACGAGATTTCGGAGCACGTTAAAGTTCCCCAGGTGATAAAAATTTTTCTGGAGCCCTCCACTACGGCGTGCCTCATCGCCTGCGTTGCGTCGGCGCGTCAAATACTTTGGCCGGGCGGCCGATTCGAGGGACAGGCAGACAAACATACATACAGAGAGACCGAAATTTCCGCGTTTAATGAACCCAAGAAAGACTATCATCCTCAAAAATACAGATGGTGGGGAGCAGCAGGTGCCATTTAACTCTGGTAGGAATAAAACCCCACCAAATTATGACAAGTATAATTTCCGGCGGAACGCTGAAAATCGCAAGCGAACAGTACTTGCAAAAAATGTAGCTATGTAGGTTGCAGAAAACATTGCAGATAGCTTTGAATATAGTAAAAGAGCCTTTTCATCCTCCAATTCTGATGGAGGATGAAAGGGAGCTTTGAGGGAGCTTTTTGAGGGAGCTTTTTGAGATTATCGTCAAAAAGAGCTAATATAAACAGAATAATCATTACGGATGAAGGTGGATTCATTTCGGGATTAAGATAAATTAGGAGAGCTAAAGGATTAAGGTACGTTCAGATTGATGAAGGTTGAATAAAAAGAAATATAATAAATTAAGGTGGATTAGAGAAATTGAAGTAGATCACGGTTGATTACGGTGGTACTACGGGGCTAAGATGGGGTATTGTAGTTGAGGGTGAATTGAGAGGGAATAAGTTAAGGTGAATGAAGATAAATATGGACGAAATAATGTGCATAAAGATGGCACATGGACAGTAAAATAGCCTGGCTGCTCTGTCAATGTGTGGCAGTGTATACAAAATGCACCAGTCAGAATACTATAGGGAAGGCTTTCGCCTCAAAATCACATAAGTAGGCTTAGGCGTCTCGAGAATATTTGTCACCTTTTGGTCTCGACAAACGCATTGAAATCATCACTTGAAGAACGTGTCTCAGGAAGGCTGTTTATTCACAAAAAGTTCCGAGCGGTAAAGAAACCCACAGAAACTGAAAAAAAAAACCGCTAAGGAAGTCACTTGTGCTGGTAATTGTCCCGATAACCAAAGTCTATGGCAGGTTTTTGAATCAAAATGTGAATTTGACAGGGTACTTTGGCAGCTACAAAATTTCTAACAAGTAGTGTCGTTGCGGCAGCCGATTTTACTCAGGGACCTAACTCATCCAGTTGCCGTCACCACTCGCATATTTCATGTCACCAATGAGTTCCAGCACAAGGTATTTCAACGTACGACTTCTAGCTGGAAACGACGTATTCAGCGCTGACCAGCCGACATTCCCAGAACGGCTGCACTGTTCTTCAAGGCGACGAATATGAGGCTCGCACAGACGTGTGGACTGGGACAGGAACTCTTTGAAGTGACGGACCGCCTGAGTAATTTCCTCCTGGACAGCTTCGGGTGCACAGATCAGGTTCACCACCAATCGCGTGCCGCCCCACCTCGATGTGTCGTGAATATCCACGATGGACGCCAGCTGTTCCACTGCCCGAGTAATCTCTCCCTCGACAACAAGCTTAGCGCGAACCAAATTGGGGAAGGTGCACAGCTCTGAAAGGACGATGTCGCTGCCACTCAAGCCGCTGACGCTAATGCTCTCCAGGTTGGTGAAGGAAGACAGCGCCCTCAGTTCGAAACATCTGTCTGGACAGGCGTGAAACCTGAGTTTACGGAGATACTCCCGGCAGCTTTGCTTCAGAAAATCAAGTTGCTCTTTTTTAATGGCAAGCCCGGGAGTATCGATGCATTCTAGTGGCATTGGAGAAAGAAAATTGGGGTTGAACCAGCCGGTGCCAGGGTAACCGCTCACTGCCACGCTTTTTAGCTTCGGGAACCCTTGGAGAGCTTGGAATACGCTGATTCTGTTCACGTTGACCACGTCTTCGATCTCAAGTGACTCGAGATTCGGGCAGTAGCGGGAGCAGGATAGCAGTGCATTTGTAAGGGAAGTGGTCACGGAGAGGCGCTTGAGGCGCAAGAAAGAACTCCAGGCCCCAGAAACACGTACAGACTTCGTGTTTACCTTCAGTTCCTCCAGACGCGGACAGCTTAAGCATATGCGTCGAATAATTTCATCGCACATTCTCACTTCTTCGGACACGTCCAGAGATTTCAGACCAGGCAGGTTCTCCAGGACTTGGATGTTTTCTTCCGAGAGGGCGCATCGCCCACGAAGCACAAGTGATGTAAGGGACTCACAGCTCTGCAGGATCTGCGGCACAGCCGGATGCGACAGCATACTGCTGTGGATGGCCAGCTCATTTAGATGCCGGAAAGAAGGAGTCGCGGACGCCACTTCGCCTAGGTTGAGGGAACTTCTTGAGATGTCAAGCCTCCGAAGCATGGTTGCCCGTCGGAGGATCGCTCCAACATGCATCGTGGGGCTCTCAATACTTGCGTCGATTGTGATCTCGGTCCATAGCAAAGGGTCGAAAGCCACCTTTTTCCATTTTTTGGAGACTTGTGAGGCAGCTAGCAGAGAACGGTGCAAGAGATAAGAAAATACTTTGAAGATGAGCTCCTCTGGAAGCGCACTGAATTCCATGGCTGTTGTTAGTTCTTCATCTACTTCTCACGGCTGAGTCACGGTCGACGACGACGGCGACGATGATGTTACTTTGTGAATGTGCACCATCAACTTCCTTGCCGTCTAAGAAATTTTCACCCCCTGAAAAAAAAGGTAACTCTTTGATTGTGATAAATTATCAGTTGCCCATAAAAACAGAAACTGAAAGATGAACCCTTTTGGCCCTAGAGGTGTGAGGTGATGCTGCCGCATAAATGTTCAGACATTTCTTAGAAAACGAAACCAAAACAGCTAGTTTTCGGGAAAATATAAAGATGCCTATTGTGATGGACATCGCCGTTGTGGCGTTTTGGCGCTGTGGCGGAAGATGGAATCTAAAAAGAAGCAGCTCCGGTAAAGACAAAACTACGACTTTGAGGCTGAAAAACCGGAGGGCCTAGTTTTATTCCAAAGGTTGTATATTTATAAATAGGCGCACTACGAAGCTCATTTTTTTGTTCGCCGGCTCATGTGATCATAAACATTACGAAAACAGGCAAAACAGGTGTTTCTGCTCAACATACAATTTTGAATTATTTCCCAGATATCCCAATTAATTGCGGGGGCCGCGCTACTGCACTCGGCACGCCACGCTCACCCTTTACGTTTGTACAGGCGCTGTCGCAGGTCATCTTAGGTCTCCTGCTTCTGGGCTGGATTAGAGTGGCACTCGTGCTACATGAATGTCAATGGAGCGCTGATTCTAATAGAATCTCACCAGAACTTGTAGAATACTGCGTATCTTCGAGCCAGCTGCAAGAATGGGTGACAATGTTGGCAACAAAACGTTTAGTATTCAATTCGATTTTTCTGCGGCTGCGCGTGAAAAACATCGTTTTCGCGAGCGATAAAAAAACAAGGTGACCGCGTGCGCCTCGTGTTCAACCAGCTGATGGTGAATGACACTGTTTATGTATGGGATGCAGCGGCAAATCGTGCAATATGTGCATCTCAACCTGTCGCTCCGGAGGCGAATGCTTCACCCGAGCCAGAAGTTGTGCCATGACACATCAGCTCTGCTTGTTCCGGTCTTCCAAACACCTCCTGCTTCGCAGTGGCGAAGCAGACTAGCTCAGTTAACAGTCTTTCGTTCCTCTACACTAATATTAGGAGCGTAATTTCCCATAATGCTGCGCTCTCATCGCTTGCTGACTCAAGTTCCTCGTCATTAAATATTTTGACACAGACTTGGCTTAATGATACTGTTTCTGACGTCAATATTTTTGTCTCTAGTACAACTTTTTACATTTTTCGTTGCGACAGAAAACATCGCAAAGGTGGTGGTGTACTGATAGGTAAATTCTTGTTCTTTTAAATATAACTTCCTTTTTGAAATGCGCATGGGCTTCGTTGAAATGTAAAACTAATGACGGTGTAGTCGGTGCCGTTTATCGCCCGCCTGATATGAATGATGTTTTTTTCTGCCGAGTTTAATTGTAGTTAGAGTGAAGTGTATACTCGGTATTCAAAGTGCTCACTAAATATCTTTGGTGATTTTAAGTTTCGTAATATCAAATGGTCATCACTATCAGTTACTTCAAGTGACAAGGAAGCGTATTCATTCCTGCAGACATGTCTTGATCACACGTTAACACAAACAGTCACCCAGCCCACGCAGCGTGCTGGTCCTACCTCTAACATATCAGACCTTATTTCGACGAATGATCCACACATTTGCTCAGACACAAGTCATCTAATGGGCTTTCTGATCACAACGTCATCACCGGAGAGATTATTTATACAGCGACTAAAAAAGTTGTCAATAAGAAAGTAGCTTGTTATAACAGAGCAAATTTTGGTGCCATTAATTCCGAGTTGTCCATTTTTAGGGAACGGTTTTTTGAAAATTACTGAAGTCGCACTGTAGAAGGAAACTGGGTTCTTTTGAAATACGCTTCAACTAGTCTCGTAAGCAAATTTGTCCCTACAATAGGCATGAAAACAAACAATAACACTTCTTGGTTTAACCGACAGCTTCAATGCCTTAATAATAAAAAGAAAAAAAAAAACACTTTGCAGATTATTTGATAAACACCGACTTTCACCATCCTGGATTAAGTGCAAAAATGTGAAACAGGATACTCGTCCCTACTGAAAACCACCTGCCGTAATTTTTATAATGATGACTTGTCTTCCATGCGCTTGAATAACCCCCGAAAATTCTGGCCAGTAATTAAACCAAAATACAATCCCGATATCTTCCTTAGAGGTTCCAATGGTGCAAAAATTTCAGAATCTGAGTGTGCGCAGCTTTTAAACGATGCCCACTCGTCGGTGTTTACTCGGGAAGACGCCTGTCTGTCGCCTGCTTTTACTTCAAGTACACCACCAGATAACCCTGTGCCAGAAATGATAATTCAAGAAGCCAGTACTTACTTGCTATTCAACAAACTAAAAATTTCTTCGTCATTCGATAATTTATGATTAAACAACCAACTTCTTGGAAATACATCGTGCAGCATGTCTGTAATTTTAACAGCGCTTTTTTTACCGCCATTATCGCATGGTTAAATTCCTGATGACTGGCGCATTGCTAAAGTCGTCCCATTTTTCAAATCAGGCGATCGCACATCACCGTTAAACTACCCGCCCATTTCATTAATAAGACTATTTGTGAACAATTAGAACATATCATACATTCCGTAATCCGCATATCATATCATACATTCCGTAAATAATGTTGCGTAAAAACGCAACATTATTTACAAATATCAGCACGGTTTACGTAGGGGTAACTCATGTGACACACAGCTCGCTGGCTTTACTCATGATTTTTACTAATCTCTTGACGCCAGTAATCAGGTTGATGCCATTTTTTATTTTAAATGCAGAGCATTTCTTTAACTCACGATGTCACCCGGCGTTGTCGGCGTTGGCGTGCCTCGGCGTCCGCAACAGCCGTTCCAGGTGCGCCCTCTCCCCCACTCCTCCTCGCCTGCTCTCCGCTGCTCTTCGCGTGTTTTAAATGCAGAGCATTTCTTTAACGCACATGTAGCGTCCGCCGTGCGTCCGCAACAGCTCAGCGCGCAGGCGCGCCCTCTCCCCCCTCTCCTCCTCTCCCGCATCACGCTACCCTCCTCGCTCTCAACAACAGGTCCGCACCCCTCCCCCTACACTATATAAAAAAATAATACTTACTGGCGCCTGGTTTCGATCCCACGACCCTGCGGGCGGAACGCAAGGTACATGGTGCTCTACCCACTGCGCCACAAAGCCGACACAGATTGAAAGGCTACGAACGCGCCTTATATCCTTGACTCATTCAAACTACGTCAAGAAGCTGCTGATACAACGCATTCACTACCACCAACTCCCCAAACACTAAACGTTAACGCAATACACCCACCCCCTATGCGACGCATTTACTGGAGTCCCCCTCGCGGGGAGATGGGCCCTTTTTTTTTTAAAGCTTTCGACCGTGTTCCTCACCACCGACTTCTATTCAATCTAGGACGTTTTAATATTCATACTAACGTTATTGAATGGATAACAGATTTTCTTTCCTTTCAAACTCAGTTTGAATCCGTTAACAGCTCAAATTCGTCGTTCGTGCAAGTGACGTCTAGGGTGCCCCAGTGCAGTGTGATTGGCCCTTTGTTCTTTGTAGTTTATATTAATGGCTTACCTAATGGCGTAACATCTAGAATAAGGCTCTTTGCCGAGCATTGCGTAATATATAGTAACATTTCCAGTAATGCTGACCGCCCGGCTCTTCAGACTGATATGAACACAATAAACTCATAGTGTTATGATTGGCTAATGACTCTTAACCTTTCTAAAACAAAGTGCATGTCATTCAAACATTCCTCACTTAGAATTTCAAATACACATTTGCTAAACAACCCTACAGTGGAGCTAGTTCCTACTTTCAAGTACCTTGAAGTGCATTTTCAGTCAAGTTTAACATGGCATAACCATATAAATCAGGCACTCGCATCTGCCAATCGTACACTAGGCGTAATAAAACATAACCTAAAGCAGGCAGCATCACACATGAGAAAACTAGCATACCTCACTCTCATCCGCCCTAAAATTGAATATGCATATGCCATCTGGGATCCAAGTCAGGAATACATTATACACGATATTGAATACCTGCAAAACAATGCTGTTCGTTTTATTTTTTCCGATTATTGACCATAGGAAAGGGTCACTGCCTTGAAAAAATAATCGCTTCGCCGCTAACATGCTCGCCTAACCCTTCTTCATAAATTGTACAACCATGAGCGCCTTCGCGACGACTTCTTTCACTCACCCGCTGATACATTTCCACGGCGCGTTCATTCTTGCAAAGTAAAGCGTATCACTTGCCATTAATTTGCGTTCCCACGCTCATTCATTCCACGCTCAATAATAGAATGGAACAACCCGCCACAGCATATTGCCACTGAAGCTAACATAACGAAATTTCAAGACGTGTTAAAGAATGAAGCGACCTAATTGTGTTTTGCTTGCTTACGTATGGTTTTCTTTTTCTTTCTCTGTAGTTATGTGATTTGTGATTGTGTGTTTTTTGATTACGTGTTTGACAAGTTCTTATTTCTTGTGTTTTCTACATTTATTATTTGTGATTTTGTTAGCACGCATTCATGTTTTTTGTTTGTTTCTATATGAATGCTCCCCCTATGTAATACCCTCCTCAGGGTGTACCTGAATAAAAAAATATCAATAAATAAATATTTGCCTTATAATTATTCAGTTATTTCTTTGACTACCAGCTCTATTTCTTGTTTGTGGGCTAATGAAACCCTAAACTATAGAAAAATGCTCAGAAAACATTGTTTTTCATAAAATAAAAAAATCAGGGCTCAAATAATTAACAAGAACCATCTAGGGCTCGCTCAGAGATTTTCTAAATCGCGTAGAGACCTTCATCCTGGTGATCGTAGTTTCGTTACACAAAACGTGTCTGTATGGTATGACTGGTATTTTTTTTTTAATTTCCACGAGCTCCAACTTACCTTTTCACCCTTGAACCAAGCGGATTATGTCGTCTGGTTAGTTGGAAAGCAGTTGAAAAATAGACCTCAGCTACCCAAACCACGGTATTGTGTGACGTCGCCAGTGTTACTACCAACAGCGTATTATACGTGTTTTGCTTCTAAATTTTGCTTCGCGATAAGCAATGTTTAGATGTCAGGCCTGGGCCAACGGTGTTCGTAGCTGGGAAGGGTGCTTTCCTACATAAGCTTGATCCTACAATGCTCTGTTGCGGCAGGCGGCTTTATCAGAATAGAACGGTCAACTGAAAAACGCTTGAACAGTGCTTCTCCCCCCTGAAGTTCTCTGTTTCACCTCAGTCTTTCTGTCACCGAAATCCCCCAAGTTCCGTTTCGAGTTTTGCAGAATCGAAGTGTATTCTACCTAGCTCTGTGTTCAATATTTGTCAGGCCCTCTTTCCTCGGGCTCCAAAGAAGCCGCAGCTTCGGTAAATTAATTTAGGATCGGTTTACGCCAACAATAAATCATCCTATTTCGTAACTTTTGCAAGCTGAGGTTTGTGTATTTGGAAAGAACGTGCGCCGTCAAAGTTTCCGTATACATTTATATTGCGTTTGCATGTCCCTGCATCAGCTTCGGGTCAAAATAGCGGTTGTAGAAGCTCACCCATCCCGTTCCACCATGTGTCCGTAATTGGTTGTGTCGCAATCTGTAATGCGAGAAGGTGTATGGAACGTCGATGTCTGTTTCAACGCCTGTAGCATTTTCTGTGTTAATGAGCAAAGTGGTGCTGCTGTGAGTGGTGAATTTACATCAACCTTACTCTTATTTACGATATTGGGCATCTTGTTTTTACACTTCAGGGTCCCTTTAAGGCACGAGGGGCGATGTTAGGGATTCCTCAACAACTCAGTGAAGTGTTCTTCATTCGTGCAGCATCTTCATTCGCAAACACTTTAAAACCGATAGTGCTTCTTGGGCTACTGAAGGACGAAAATTCGGCATGTGTGTATGATTGTCATTTCATTCAACCCCCGGGCTAAGAACTGGTTAAAAATGCTTGAAGACAAATTTGGAGCATTCAACTACTGAAACTGGTGGCATACCTCACGAATGAATAATTGCTCGACAGAATTCAGGTATATAAGTGAAAAAAGCACGTACTTTCAGTTAGAAATAAACGTATATAGAATATCAAAGAAACAATAATGGCCTGTAAAACGCGGTGGCAAATACAGAAATATTATGATGCGCTGACTAAGAATATAAAATAAATGGCCTCGGAATGGTGGACTAATCCTAACCTGCCTAATTCAAGTGTGACAAATAAGAACTGTAAGACAGCTGAGCTTTGTAGGATTCTTTATATTCAGACATTTTAGAGACGATAGTCTTTCTTGGGCTACTTAAACCCAGAAATTTTGGTCTGTCTGTATGTCTGTCTGTCCGTCTGTCTGTCTGTGACTCGATTCAGCCACCCGGCCAAAGTAAAACAATGCCTGCGCAATAGTCTTATATAGTCACAGCTAAATGTGCCCGTCTAAGTCCGGTGTAATGTTCATACTTGTCACTATTGTTGAAGAACAATAAGACATTACGCATATATAAGACAACAAATTAATACAGAAGTGATATTTGCAGTGTTCCTTTATAAAAAATCGTACATGTTTGATTTTGGCGAGAATAAATACTTCATCAACTGAAGAAAAAAGTATCACTCCGCCGTCGCCTGCTGTCGCCCGCGCCATAGCTACTGGCGGCGTTTGAAGAAATCAAGTGGCAAGAGTTACGAAAGGTTCCACTAGATAGGTTCCACGTTCTGCTTAGAACGCACGTGGACTAGGGAAACGCGGTTCTATAAACGTTGAAGTAGGGCGCCTCGATTCACGCGCGTCTTCACCGTACAGTAGCGTTGGCATCAAGACACCCAGTTTGGAGCGGTGGAAGGCGGGAAATTTAAAATGATTAAGCAAACCTTTGGCGTCTTTACCTTGGGAGGAGCGCGACGCAACAGGAACAACATGACAGGTGAGTGGGAGAGCGAAGGGAGGCATTTACTTGGAAAAAGTCGATAATGACTATCGTCTTTTAACGACATTTGCAACGAAAGGAGCAGATACGCGGCCAATTTTTTAGTTAAATCTCTAAGGCAGTAAGTATTCATTGCTTCTTTATGCTGCCAAGATTATTAACAAGTACTTTTTATCAAGCTTGACGTCTTTACGATTGTCTCTCTTGTGAAGTTTGGGGCGTGGATCGCCTAATGGATAAGGCTAGCCTGCAATGTTTTTTTTCCTTTCGTTTACGTAGAGGCCCGCACTTAGTGTTTGCGGCTTAGAGGGGCTAGTGACCTACTTATAACCTGTAGAAACCTCATTTGCTGCAGCGTTCGACGGTTGTTTAATTAGAGGCATTTTCAATGCGGCCAGTCGCAGTTTCGGTTTCAGCGAGTGCCGCGAAACGATGGATTTTGTGGATTTTGTGTGAACAAAGCTGACCACCTGACCGTCGGAGGGATATCACATAGCAGAGCCGCCGTAGCACTGTCGAATCCGCATAGACGGCAGTTTCTGCGAATGCTCCCACGTACTGATCTCGTGAGGCGCTTCATTAAAAAGCGACCGTGGATGTGACGCAGGCGCTGCGAGTGCGAATGCTACCGCGGCTAAAGAACGACGCGCGACGCTCGAGACGGTGGGTGGCAAGACGCGCGCTGGGAGCAGCCGGCCGGTCTGCCTGCAGGTCCGCCTACAGATGTGTTCGGCTCAGCACTGCGGCGGATATTCGAGTGCCGCTCTCGTAAGCGGTGCAGATGACAATTTTTAATGCAACCCGCCATCGCATCATTAACTCCTTTCTCATGTAAGCCACCATGGTCGGGACTTGGGGACAATTTCGTGCAGCGGTAACAAGCTATCACTCGAGCTACCTGCGCCGGCCTGGGCCACTTCGCGGCCGTGGCCGCCGCCTGCACAGCGACCGTGCGGCTAGCTCAGTGAGCTTTTCGTGCCTCCGGCACGTTTTCGCATCCAATGGTAATAAACAGTAATAGAAACAGAGTGCCTGGAATCGCTGTAGAACTTTGGTCGCGGCCAGCTGCCCGATTAGCTGACCGAAATCACGGCGCCTCCGCGGCCAACGATCGGGTCGTTCGCTCTCGAGAGCAGAAGCTCCGCCCTCCGGCCCTCCGATTGGAGCGGCGAGCCGGGCGAGCCGGGCGAGCCGGCGAAAAACGCCGGTAGTGCGGAAGCGGCAAACACAAACTCGTGACGTGTTTAGATGTTGTTTATTTACAATTGCGCGTGGTCCGCTGCTGGCTGCTCGGTTGCGTTTCGCACACTTCAAAATTGATTTTAAATATGTTCTAGGCTGTATTCGCCGCTGATATTTTGCAGATGATGTATATGTGTTCCCACCAATCTATCTCCGAATTTATCTCGCCTTCAAAATTTTGTGTCAGTGCCCCTTTAAGATTGGTATTTGGACCATGGCCCTTTCCCTCCACTCAGTGCAAAATCTTGTCCGCGCTATTCTAATTCCTCCAGGACATTGGTGTGCCCACGAAATTGTAGTCGTTCCTCCATTTCAAGAGCGTTTGAACTCAATAGCCTGAAGAAGGATCATATTTTTTTTTTCACTACTGCTACTCTCCTTTTCTTCACTACACCTACTACCTTTTTCCCTCTCCTCCTTTCCCCGCAGAGTAGCATGCCGGCGAACTGATGTCGGCAAACCTCTCTGCATTTTCCTCTTTAATAAAGAGTTTCTCTCTCTCGCTCTCCACCGCGAAATTCTGTGCTACATTTTTACTTCCAAAAAGGGCAGGCTAAGCTTTCTAACATCGGGTAGACGAACTAATCTAGGAGCGACCGCATTCTGTCACCATAATTTTTTTTTTGTATTTTTATTATCAGTAGTGTTTACTGAACTGCGATTGCACTCTCTAGTGCTGTACCCGTACTGAATGTATGGCTGCCTAATTTTCGTGTTCAGGCAACCCTCTCCAAATTGAAACTGCTTCGGACATGGGTGAATGGTGCAGTGGGACAGACGTCGGTCTCATAACGCGAGGGACCCATTTTGGTTCCGACCACCGGAAGCGTTTTTCTCCACATACGGTTATCACCATCGTCAGATAAAGTTGGCCTTCCTTCAATGCATTTTCGGTTGCACTAGAAAACACATTTGGGAGATGGCGAAAGCTTTGCTTTATAGACGCATACAGCCGAACACAGATATATCCAACTGCAAGAGGATCGCAAAATAGTTCAATATATCTATAATTCGAAATATAAAATATGCCCATCTGAAGCTTATGTTACTTTGGTTATGTCACTAAATCTGACATAGCCAAATTTTAAGACCTGTTGTAGAAGCGAAGCACATAATTTTCTTGTGCTTGTTTAATTGGATGCACTGTCATCATCATCATCATCATCACCAGCCTATCTACGCCCACTGCAGGGCAAAGGCCTCTCCCATTATTCTCCAATTACCTCGGTCCTGTGCCAACTGTGACCAATTTATCCCCGCAAACTTCTTGATCTCATCTGCCCACCTAACTTTCTGCCACCCCCTGCAACGCTTGCCTTCTCTAGGGATCCACTCTGTTACCCTTAATGACCAGCGGTTATCTTGCCTTCGCATTACATGCCCTGCCCACGTCCATTTCTTCTTCTTAATTTCTACTAATATGTCTTTAACACCAGTTTGCTCCCTGACCCACTCCGCTCTCTTCTTGTCCCTTAAAGGGGCCCTGAAAGGCGTTTTGAGCACACTAAATTGACTAGCGCAATCGTTAGATTGGGTCTTCAACATCATCTGTGCCAAGTATTACTCTTTTACGCGCAGCGGAAAGCTCACACTTTTGTTCCAAAGTTTGTCGCTTTTTTCTCAGCCTTTCCTTCGTGTTTTTGGACGCCGCCATCTTCACATGTCTACATCATCGATTCCCAGATGTTCGTCATGAGCTAGACATCCTGCTATTGGGCGGCTTTTTCACGCACTTCCGGCAAAGAGATGAGTCGTCTGCTCAGCGTCGGCTCGCCGGCTGATCTGCCAGCGGAGTGCCGGAGTGCTTGGACATTTTACGACAAACGAAACAAGTGTAAACAAACGCTTAACCGTTTGTATTGAATGCAACAAGGCAATAACACGACATGAATATTCTGTTACTTGAGTACGTTCCGTAAAGAAAGCGTTCAAGCCCCGTGGCACTTCTTTCTTGCAATCGCAGAGAACGCCCTGAGCCGAATGCCCGGGTTTGACGCATACATTTTATTCAACTTCCAAACAATCCAGAGATGCGTTTCGAACGAACACAACGTCACAAAATGCGTTGCAAGTCCGAACCGCGATTGACAGACGATGGGTTGCCTTCTCCTGCCCCTCGTAAATTCGGCACTCACCTCGCGCGCGGTTTGCGGGGACGAACAGCAAGTCACTTAAATCTGGCGCACAAGCCGAGATGGCTTTTAGCCACGCACACTGCACATACGTCATGCGATGTTGAGTCGTACGCCGCTTGAGAAAGATAATCCAGACCATTGGAAGCACTATCCACCCGCAGAAGGAAAACGTCGCATTTCATCGCGAAACAAAGGCGTCCACAACACACACACCATCGCCTCCTGTAATGCCAAACGCATCTCGCACTTCCAAATGGGAGTGAGTAGTATGCCATCCCCAAGCTGAACCGAGAACACGCAACCGTAACTGACTTCTAGAGCGGTTTGTGCCTTGTTTCCAGGGCAACCGATGTTTGATATTGTCAAAGAAATGGTGCTCGCTCCAGCTACAGTGTACTAGAAATTCTAGTACACTGTACTCCAGCGCTAGAAAGCTCAGAGCCCCGGAGGAGCATGTTTTGCCAACGTTGCCGCTCTCCACCACGCGTCGCCCCAAGCTGAACTGGCGTTTTGTGCACGGGTTCTGTATCGGTTTAAAATGTCTTTTTCACATGCCGCCGCCAGGAGTTACCACCGCCACAAAATAAGACCCGGCACCAGCGGGGCCACATCTGATACGGCGCTTTTTGGATAAACAGTGCGCTGTGCATCCAAGGGAGCGAGCGCAGGATCCTCCCCGTGCGGCTGTGAGTTCGCCGCCGATAAAGAGTCGCGTGCCGCCGATAGCAAAGTTCAGCAGCAACGTACACCGCGAACGGGCAAGGCCAGGCCGCCGCACACATGCGGCCAGATTTTTCGTTCGCTTTTCCAGCCTTGAGCGGAGAGCGGGATTCATGGTGTCAACAAAGCGTGCCCGTAGCCATGCCCGTAGCAGACGGCTGTGTGAGCAGCGCAATAGCGGAAGTACGTCACCGCCGAGGAGCGCAGCATCATGGGAGGGAAGGCTCACTCGCCGTCAACAGCGGAGAGTAAGTTGAAAGGAGGAGGAAACGCGGCGCGACGATAATACGCGGTTTTTGATTTACGGTTTCTCAGCTAATACTCATCGCTTCAACAAAATTCTTGTGGGAGGAGATTGCTAATACATTGCTTTATTTGGTTACATGTACATCCACGCATCGGCGGAAGGTATTTCATTACCCCTTTAACGTTACACCTATCATTTTCCGCTCCATTGCCCGCTGAGTCGTTCTCAATTTAAGTTGAACCCTCTTAGTGAGCCTCCAAGTTTCTGCCCCGTAGGTGAGTACCGGTAAGATGCAGCTGTCATACACTTTCTTCTTCAGCGACAATGGTAGGCTGCTATTCATTATCTGAGAATGTCTGCCATATGCACCCACCCCATTCTGATCCTTCGAATTATCTCTGCCTCATGGTTGGGATCTGGGGTCACAACTTGGCCTAAGTATATATATTTGCTTACCACTTCCACTGCCTCGCCATCTATCTCAAACTGCTGTGCTGTCCCGAGGTTATTGATCATTACTTTAGTTTTCTGCATATCAATTTTCAGGCCCACGGTTCTACTCTGTTCGCCCAGTGCGGAAAGCATGCTTTGCAATTCGTCCCCCGAGTTACTTGGCAAGGCAACGTCATCAGCAAATCTGAGGTTACTGAGGTATTCTCCATTAACCCTTACTCCCACCTGTTCCCAATCCAATGTTCTGAATACTTCTTGTAAGCATGCTGTGAATAACATTGGAGAGATTGTGTCTCCTTGTCTGACACCCTCCCTTATAGGTATTTTACTGCTCTCCCTATGGAGGATGATGGTAGCCGTAGACCCATTATAGATATCTTCTAGTATTCTTACATACCGTAATTACCCGATCTAACGCGCCCCCGATTCTAACGCGCACCGGATTTTCCAGGCAAAAAACTGAAAAAAACTTGCACCTGCGTTTGTAACGCCCAAGGAACTTTGTGAGCAAGAAAAACGAATGCGAGAGAAACGGGCGATTTATTCCCGTAAGTGATCTCACTCATCTCACTCCTCGTCGCTCTCCGAGAGCGACGAGCCTTCCGCTGACCGCAACATCTCGTCCTCGGTGCCGCCAAGCGCGTTCGCGATGCCACACTTCTGAACGAACGTTCAACCATGTTCAATGGGATCGTGGCCCACGCCTCGCATGCCCATCCCGCGAGCTTCTCCAGAGGCATACGCTTCAGCCGACCGCTCGTTGTGAACGCGTGGGAGCCGCTCGTAAGCGGCGGAAGCGGCGCACCTTGGTTCCCGCTGCTGCCATTGCTGTTATCAAGCACGCAAGCGGAATAACTTGGCGATTTGTGTGAACGCCGAAAGAAAAGCCTAGGCGCCTAGATCTGAATAATTGTTGCTAAAAGCTTTGGCGCCATCTTGAGATGGCGATGGCGATGGGTGGAACGAAATTTCAGTTGTTTCGGCAGTTTCGGTTTCGTACCCGATTCTAACGCGCATGCGATTTTTCGGCCTACTGTTACGGAAAAAAGGTGCGCGTTAGAATCGGGTAAGTACGGTAATGCTCATCTACCCCCTGGTTCCGTAATGCCTGAATGACTGCTAGGGTTTCGACCGAGTCAAATGCTTTCTCATAATCTATGAAGGCTATATATAGGGGTTCAGTATACTCAGCGCACTTCTCTATCACCTGATTGATCGTGTGAATATGGTCCATTGTTGAATAACCTTACAGAACCCTGCTTGTTCTTTAGGTTGACTGAAATCTAAGGTTGCAGAGATTCGGTTAGCGATTACCTTGGTAAATACCTTGTAGACGACTGACAGTAAGCTGATCGGTCTGTAATTTTTCAAGTCCTTCATGTCGCCTTTCTTATGGATTAGGATGATGTTCGCGTTCTTCCAAGATTCCGGTACACTTGCGGTCATTAGGCATTGCGTATACAGGTTTGCCAGTTTTTCAAGTACAATTTCTCCGCCATCCTTCAAGAGGTCTGCTGTTATCTGATCCTCACCAGGTGCTTTGCCCCGTTTCATTTCTTTCAAAGCCTTCCTTACTTCTTCGGTCGTTACTGGTGGGATGTCTATCTCCTCTGAACTATCTCGTTCGGCATTATCCTGTATGTCCCGGCTACTGTACAAATGCCTACAGAGCTCTTCGGCCACTGTGACTATTTTATCCCTATTTGTGATGACATTGCCTTGCTTATCCTTAAGTGCATACATCTGATTTTTCCCCACGCCAAGACGTCTCTTCACTGCTTTCAGGCTACCTCCGTTCTTTACAGCGGATTCGATCCTCTCCATATTATATTTCCGTATGTCAGCTGTCTTACGCCTATTGATTAACTTCGAGAGCTCGGCTAGTTCTATTCTGTCAGCTGCGGTAGAGATTGCCATGGTTTGCCGTTTCCTGATTAGATCTTTCGTCTCCTGAGGAAGTTTACCAGTATCCTGTCTAGCCATAGTGCCCCCGACTTCTACTGCACACTCCGTGAGAATGCGTGTAAGGTTGTCGCTGGCTTCCTGTGTCGTAAGCTCGGCTTCCTCGTTAAGGGCGGAATATCGGTTCTGCAGCGCGATCCTGAATTCTTCTACTTTACGTCTTACTGTTAGCTCATTTATCGGCTTCTTTTGTACTAGCTTGTTGCGGTCCGTCCTCAGATCTAGCCTAATTCGAGATCTTACCATACGGTGGTCACTACACCTTACCCTTCCGAGCACTTCCACATCCTGCACGACGCCAGGGTTATCGCATAATATGAAGTCTATTTCATTTTTGTGCTCCCCGTTCGGGCTCCTCCAGGTCCACTTCCGACTCTCCCGTTTACAGAAGAAGGTATTCATTATGCGTAGGTTATTCCGTTCTGCAAACTCAACTAGTAGGTCCCCCCTGCTATTTCTACAGCCCAGACCATAGTTCCCAACTGCCTTGTCTCCAGCCTGATTCGACCACTTTAGCATTGAAGTCCCCCATAACCACGGTATACTGCGTTTTTACTTTAGCCATTGCCGATTCCACATCTTCATAGAAGCGTTCCACTACTTGGTCGTCGTGGCTGGATGTGGGCGCGTAGCCCTGCACCACCTTGAGCTTGTACCTCTTATTGAGCCTAATTACGAGACCTGCTGCCCTTTCGTTAATGCTATAGTATTCGTCTATGTTGCCAGCTATGCTTTTATTGACTAGAAATCCCACTCCCAGTTCCCTTCTGTCCTCTAGACCACGGTAACATAGGACGTGTCCATTTTTCAGCACCGTAAAGGCTTCGCCTGCCCTCCTAACCTCGCTAAGCCTTATTACATCCCATTTAATGCCCTCTAATTCCTCGAACAACACCTCGAGACTTGCTTCGCTAGATAAGGTTTGCACGTTAAACGTTGCCAGGTTCAGATTCCATTGGCGGCCTGTCCGGATCCAGGGATTCTTAGCACCCTCTGCTGCGTCACAGGTCTGACCGCCGCCGTGGTCAGTTGCTTCGCAGCCGCTGGGGACTGAGGGCCGAGGGTTAATTGGCGTATTCATGGGAGGTTGTGGCCGTTACTACACCAGGGTGGCCAATCCTGCTCTGGTGAGAGTGCATTACCGGCAATGGTCGCCGGGGTCAGGCCGCACCCCAAGCCCCTTTGTGCAATTCCATTAATACGAGGATTTTTTTTTTAATCCGGTGGGAATTGTCTGGCACCGGGCTTCGAACCATGGTCCTTCTGCACGCGAGGCGTGCAGGAGGCACACTGGTCTTAAATAAAAAAGTTTACTTTTGCAGTTGGGCTGACGAAAATTGGGGGGGGGGGGGGGGGGGGCACATGCAGTTTTTCATTCTGATTGTAGATATAAAACTTGTTTTTGTGTACAATGGCTATATTCAAATTTACTTGGTCCAAAAACTCCTTGACAGCCCTTGAAAAAAAACTGCTGGAGGGATGCAGCCGAACAAGGCACCACCAAACTGTGCACAAATCAAGGAGTGCCATAAGTCTAAAATTATCATTCTATCTGGTCTGCGGCAGAAGTCACCACCGTTTGAAGTTTGGGCTTGAAAGGTGGCAACCAGAAAAACCGGCTTTGCCTTCCAGGCCCAAACCTCAGACGGCAGCAATTCCTCATACAGACCAGATAGAATGATAATGTTAGTTTTAATGTTAGTTTTATGGCACTCTTTGACCTGTGCACAGCCCAACGGTGCCCTGCTCAGCTGCATCCCTGCAGCAGCCCCCCTACTAAGGCTGCCAAAGAATCCATAAACCAAACAAACCTGAACATAGTCGTTTTACAGAAAAAAGAATGAAAAACTACACATGCCTCCCCCCCCCCCCACGCAATTTTTATTATGATAGTATCTGCAAAAATAAAGTTTTTGATCAAAGACCCATGTGCCCCCCTAAAGAAGATGCTGTACAGTTAGCGTTGACTACTACTCAAAACGTTCCTGTACCATTCATGACTAAGGCCAAGGCAAAGCTTCAAGAGATGGTTCAGCTTGATGTTATGAGAGCCAGTTGAAAAGCCAACAAAATGATGCCCTCGAATGGTCATTGTTCAGATACCTGACAGAGATACACGCATATGCGTAGACCTGACTGAGCTCAACAGGTTAGTAGAGCATAAGGTTCTCCCTCTGCCCATCAGCTAACATGTCCTAGCGTAACTTGCCGGAGCTCAGTACTTCTGCAAAGTCGACGCCAATTCAGGGTTTTGGCAGTTCGAGCTTTCAAAAGAGACTCGAAGCATGACAACGTTCATAATGCCATTCGACAGATACCGGTTCAAGAGACTACCTTTCGGAATTTGTTCGGTGCCTAAATTCTTCCAAAGGAAGACGTTAGTTTCTAAATAACCTGGAAGGCGTTGTGTGTAACATTGATGATATCCTGATCGACAGCAGGACACAAGCAGGGTACAACGCTTATCTCAGAGTGGTCCTCAAAAGACAACAGCAACATGGCGTCCCGTTGACCCCATGAAAAGTGTGAGTTCAATGCACAAAGGGTAAGGTTCATGGAACACATCACTGATAAGCAAGGTATACATGCTGACCCTTCAAAAGTGCGGGCTATTACTGGCATGAGACCCCCATCAAACACTCAGGAGCTGAGGAGGTTTCTGGGAATGGCAAACTACCTGATGAAGTTTGTCCCAAAAAATTCCCCGCATTTCCCCGAGGGGAAGAATGTGAAAGTGCGAATGCACGAGTTGAATTTGCGCGGTTCGGTAATGTTCGCGAAAGAGAGATCACACACACACACACAACTACAAAGAAAGAAAGATGCATTTATTCACAGACACATATTTGTGTTGTTGTACTTGATTGCTAGAGCGGATCTCAGCTTTGAAATTTCGTGTCAGTACTCCTTTAAGCAGGTGCATTAGCCCTTCTCACGCCCGATTCTTGGCCAATCCCCCACGTGGGTATGTGCCATTTCAGCGGCCAGGCAGCGCGCGCCCATCTCCCCCCGTTGCCAAGGAAGACGAGGAGATTCCTGGCCAATCCCCCACGTGGGTATGTGCTATGTCAGCGGCCAGGCTGCGCGCGCCCATCTCCACGTGCGCGGACATCGCCGGTGGACGCAGGTTCAGGGTCGCTTAAGAAGTGCATTGCACTTAAAATGTCAGAAATAGGGCTCCCCATGAACGCTCTTCTAAACGCGAAAAGCGAGTGGGTATGGGTCTAACAGAACAGGGTAGTGGGTCTAACAGAAAAGCTTCGAACTGTTGAGAAACAGCTGTCTGAAAGCCCGATTATGCATGTATTTGAACCAGAGAACATGATTGTAGTTTCAGTGGATACCTCATCATTTGGGTTGGGTGTAGTTTTGTGACAGAAGCAGAAATATGAGGTTTATAGACCTGTGGTGTACGCATCCCGTAGCCTGTCAGAGACATGTATTGATGAGTTAAGAGTTGCTATAGCTTGTATTTTTACTATTGAGATTTAAAATTTGTTTCGGGTGTTTTGTTTGATGTTTTGTACGTGTGTTCCCTCCTCCTCCTCATCATCACCACCACCACCACCGTCATCATCACCACCATAATCATCATACACCATCATTACCACCATCATCATCACCACCACCATCATCATAATCCAATCTACGCCCACTGCAGGGCAAAGGCCTCTTCCAATAATCTACAATTACCCGGTCCTGTGGTAACTGCGACCAATTTATCACCGCAAACTTCTTGATCTCATCTGCCCATCAAACGTTCTGCCACCCCCTGCAACGCTTGCCTTCTCTAGGGATCTACTCTCTTACCCTTAATGACCAACGGTTATCTTGCCTTCGCATTACATGCCCTGCCCACGTCCATTTCTTCTTCTTTATTTCTACTAATATGTCTTTAACACGCGTTTGTTCCCTGAGCCACTCCGCTATTTTCTTGTCCCTTAATTTTACACCTATCATCTTCCGCTCCATTGCCCGCTTGGTCGTACTCAATTTAAGTTGAACCCTCTTAGTGAGCCCTTAAATGTCTGCCCCGCAGTTGAGTACCGGTAAGATGCAGCTGTCATACACTTTCTTCTTCAGGGACAATGGTAGGCTGCCATTAATTATCTAAGAATGTCTGCCGTTTGCACTCCACCCCATTCTTATCGTTCTAATTATCTCTGCCGCATAATTGGGATCCGGGGTCACAACTTGGCCCAAGTAGACATACTCGCTCACCACTTCCACTGCCTCGCCAGAGTCGCCACTTATCTCAAACCGCTGTGCTGTCCCGAGGTTATTGATCATTGCTTTGGTTTTCGGCATATTAATTTTCACGCCCACGGTTCTACTCTGCTTGTCCAGTGCTCAAAGCATGCTTAGCAGTTCGTCCCCCGAGTTACTTAGCAAGGCAACGTCATCAGCAAATCTGACGTTACTGAGGTATTCTCCATTAACCCTTGCTCCCACCTGTTCCCAATCCAACGTTCTGAATAGTTCTTGTAAACTTGCTGTGAATACCATAGGACAGATTGTGTCTCCTTGTCTAACGCGCTTCCTTATAGGTATTTTACTGCTCTCCTTATGGAGGATGTTGGTAGCTGTGTACCCATTGTACATATACTATATTATTCTTACAGAATGAGCATCTACCCCCTGGTTCCGTAATGCCTGAATGGCGGCTTAGGTTTCGCCCGAGTCAAATGCTTTCTAATAATCTATGAAGGGTATATAAAGGGGTTCAGGATACTCAGCGCAATTCTCTATCACCGGATTGATCGTGTGAATTAGGTCCATTGTTGAATAGCCTTTACGGAACCCGGCTCGTTCTTTAGGTGGACTGAAATCTAAGGTTGCAGCAATTCTGTTAGCGATTACCCTGGTAAGTACTTTGTAGACGACTGACAGTAAACTGAGCTGCCTGTAACTTTTAGAGTCCTTCATGTCACCTTTCTTATGGATTAGGACGATGTTCGCGTTCTTCCAAGATCCTGGTACACTTGCGGTCATTAGGCATCGCGTATACAGGTTTGCCAGTTTTTCAAGTACAGTTTTTCCGCCATCCTTCAAGAGGTCTGCTGTTACTCTGATCCTCACCAGGTGCTTTGCCCCCTTTCATTTCTTTCAAAGCCTTTCTTATTTCTTCGGTCGTTACTGGTGGGATGTCTATATCCTCTGAACTATTTTCTCGTTCGGCATCATCCTGGATGTCCCGGCTACAGCACACAACCCTATAGAACTCCTCGGCTACTGTGTATATTTTATCCCTATTTGTGATGACATTGCCTTGCTTGTCTTTTAGTGCATACATCTGATGTTTCCCCACGCCAAGACGCCTGTTCACTGCTTTCTGGCTACCTCGTTCTTTACAGTGTATTCGATCCTCTCGAAATAATACTTCCGTATGTCAGCTGTCTTACGCTTATTGATTAACTTCAAAAGCTCCTATAGTTCTATTCTGTCAGCTGTGGTAAAGGTTGTCATGGTTTGCCGTTTCCTAATTATATCTTTCTTCTCCTGGGTAAGTTTACCAGTTTCCCGTCTAGCCATCGCGCCCCCGATTTCTACTGCACACTCCATGATAATGCATGTAAGGTTGTCGCTGGCTTCCTGTGTTGAAACTGCTTCCTTTGTAAGAGCTCAACATCGGTTCTGCAACCGAACCCACAAACGTATTCTAGAAGACATAAATAAATATATATATATATATATATATATATATATATATATATATATAGTGAAAGAAGTTGACTGACACGTTTCCCGTTTTTGTTGCCAACAGTTTCGGAGTTAGAAACTCCTTCTTCAGGGCTGTATTTTAATTTCTCACATTGCGCCTTTATACAAAAACTTCTGTGAGGGAGGGTTATTTCCCTATCCCTGCAGGAGAGATCGCGGGTGAGGGGTGCTTCAAACAGTTTGAGCAAGTGAGGCATTCCGATTGGCTGGAAAGGTGGAAGGTGAGGGAAGGGGAAAGAACACGGATGAAAAGGCAGCACGAAAACACGTAACAAGAGGCACACAAGCAAACACAAGATCAAAACCAAGAGTGAGTCCTGCGCGCTACGCAAATGGTGTAAAAGTAGTCAGCGGAAAGGGAAAAGGGGCAAAAAAGGCGGGGGGGATGAAGGGAGACGGACATAAGATGGCGGCACAGGCATAGATCTTCGATTCGGTGAAACTGCAAGGCCGCATGCATGCACGGCCCGCCCAGTCGACACATGGTCCCCGCGCCATACTCGGAATTTCCTGTGCCATTTTCGGTTTTGTTTTACTATTGGTTAAACCTACAGCAGCTCTCGTCTTGGCGCCACTTCGACGAAACCGAGTGGTGCAGCAAAGCTTTGCTACGCGGCCAGCGAGCCGCGGAACAAGTAACACTGGGATTTGGTTTCGTTTGCGGCGCATTCTTCGGCCGTTTGTCTATCAGTGGTGCGGCGGTCATAATTCAGGCCGCTGTGCGTCGGCGGGCCCGCAGGGCGCGCTCACAGCTGTTCAAGGTCACAGATGGGACGGGTGGTGGTTGCCGAACGGGCGGGGAAAGGGGGGGGGGGCGGGGGGCGGGGGCGTTCTACCCGTTTGTTTTGCTTGACTTGGTCCCTAAAGTGGGGGTTCTTTTTAAGCTGTATGCACGGTCCCGGTTCCGCGCTCACCCCCTCCATTGCCCGCAAGGTCCCGATATTTCCGTCTAAGGCGCAGCTGTTTGTCGCAAGAATGAGAGGCGGCCCGGGTCCTCATTGATGCCATGGGTGAATGCCTGGAATTTATGTATAAAGTAGGACTCCATACCGCTTAAACTATTCACGGCATGTCTGCACGGGGGGCATTCAAAAAGCTTGAGTGGTAAAACGCAGAATTAGGAATAAACGGGTAATACTTGAGCCATTTCAGGCTTGCGGACGACATAGTCTTTCTGAGTGAGATGGCAGATCCCCAGCAAAATATGCTTCAGGAAGTATATTCACAAAGCACTGTCGTGGGGCTAAAAATACATATGAATAAAGCTAAAGTAATAAGGAATATATGCCAAAAAGGTCCACGCTACAAGAAGGGGAAGAATTCAACTGCCTCAGATAAATGTGTAGTGCTGAGGCCAACCACGAGAGAAAGATACTTTGAAGAATAGGAATGGTTCGGGAAGCACTTGGAAAGCAATCCCCAAAAATGAAAATAAGCTACCTTTTTCGTTAAAAAGAAACGTCTACAACCTGTGCATACTGCCGGTGATGATTTACGGAGCTGAAACTTGTCACCTTACTAAGTTATCAGAAAGCAAACGTAGGTCTGCTCAGCGGCCATGGAACTAATAATGTTCGGAGTTACACTGAGAGAAAGGAAACGAGCTCCCTGGATAAGGAACAGACTTGAGCAGAAAATATCATAGTTGAAATAATAAAAAAGAAATGGACTTGGGCTGGCCATGTAATGAGAGGAACCCACAACCGGTGGACAATTATTGTAGCAAAGTGGATATCAAGAGATGGTTCTAGAAGAAGGGGAAGGCCATTTACCCAAGGGAGGGATGAAATAAAGAAATTTGAGGATAAACAGTGGATGCAAATAGCACCGGACTGGAGTGGTTGGAGGTCAATGAGAGAGGCCTTCGTCCTGAAGTAGAGCTGAGTAGGCTGATGATGATGATGATGAATGCCGTGTGTGAGTAGGCTAAAGGCAGATGGACTCTGCTAGACTAAGACCTTCGCCCGTACATGCGCATTGCTCACCGCAATGTCTTTCTACTGTTGTAATCCCCACAGAATAGGCATATACTCTGCCTTTCTTAAACGGACGCCTGCGTGAGTGTGTTAAATAAAAAATTTAGTGGCTCCTTCTTCTTCTTCTACATAGAAAACATTTCATCATATTTTAACTGCTATGAAGGTTCGTGTTACAATATTGGATGTCCGTTTGTTGCGGCTTACTGTAATTAAATTTGTCCATTTTTCCCATCAGCACTAAGACCTCTTTGTCAGGTTAATGCGACTCATTTTACTACTCGCCGACGCCATCGCCACCACACGCCCAAAAAGGTGGTGCGACCACTATGGGCTACACCGCGAATCACTTTCCTAGACGGTGGTGATACAGCGGGCAGTCCTACTTCTAGTTTCGGGAAACTTGCGGGAGAAAACTACGCACCACACCGCGAATACTTCTTCTAAAAGGTGGCAGTATCACCTGCAGTCCTCCCATTAATTGAGGGAAGTTCTGTTTCCCATCCTAATTACGTGACTATAGCTCACATGACAAGAGCGCGCGTCACTCTTCCTCCGGTATTGTGCGCAGGTTAGGGCAAGTGTGGCCCTTTTTGTTTTTATCTCAACTATCGGTCACAACTGTATCCACATTGAAATAACTGCCTTGTGTGCAGTGAAGTGCTTAGCAACTCATTCATTCCTGACCTCAGTGAGGACTACGGTTGAATAAAGGGAATGCGCAGCCCCGAATTCCCGACTCAGCGTTGTGTCTCTGATTGGACTCTAGCACAGTGAAGTTGTTGGCCAGAGCAGATATCCAACATACGGTTGGGTAGGAAAAATTGGCTAGAGAAATCTCACTCACCCGTAGCTTGTGTGCCATTGCAAACCTTTCGGTTAATTATTGCCCTCCGATATCCTTATCCGAAAACATTGACAAAGTTATGACTGAAACATTTCAATAAAATAACATCAAACTCGATTTAATTTGACCTAAAATATGTATACAGGACATTATTATTAAGCTGGAAATTGTTCCCCGTGAGAATTAGTTCCAACCAATAACTTTAATGTTTGAAGAAATTAATACGCAAAGACATGCTGAATCACGCATTCAGTTTATTTCGATCGTGTATTCACAGAATCGCCTAAAAGGATATAACAGCAACATTTCACAGTGTCAGTTAATAAAAATAGCACTAAAATGCATTCAATACCGCACCAGTTTTTTGCAAAAGACAGAGAATGACAGAGCAAGAGAAATGCACACAGCAAGAGAAATGTAAACCTTTCCGCGTCACAATGACGCACATAAGTGCAGAAACACTGAACACGGTTTTGACTCTAAATGTTAGCAAAACTCACAAAAAGCAAGATTCGGCCTTCACCGGATGTTATCCAAGTCTACTCAGAACTTTATCCTGGTACTTTTCCGCATAGTTGACCTTACGTTTAAAACAGCAAATCTACTTGAATGCTGGTGTGGGGACCTGACCCGTCCTTCTATTCCGACTTCTGCAAGTAAGATTCACGCGATGAACACAGTGGTTGAAACAAACGCAATATGATTGCTCTGAGCTGTAATCGACCAAACAGCAGGTACAAGGTAGTCCGATGGTCTTTATAATAAATGGCTGCAATAAATAAAGACACAAGTCATGTATGGTAACACCAGGCTGTTCCGGATAATTTCAATTGTGCAACTTTGAAAAGTACGCTGTATGTACAACAGACGAAATTCTAGCAATCTGCAAGCCTGCTATGTGTCAACGAATGCCAAACTTTCTTTCACGAAAACGCACATCCCTATGGGCGGGTTAAGAAATGCACACACTTATAGTGTAATGTGGTGCGTTGTAAAGCGACAAACCAGAACATGCACTTAGGCAAATACAATATTTGCATAATTAGTGTTTCATTTGTGCCGACTTCAACTCTACGCTCCGGAGCAGATCCACCCTCACAACAATCCAAACGACAATAAATTTGCAATGTTGCATCAGGGCTGGGTGCACACGTTAGTGACATTTCCCGAAATATAGGCGTGAAGTGCCTGTGCTGGAGCAAAGTGTATGCACTCAATGTGGCCGCGCTGGACTTGTCGCGCCAGCTATACTACGAAAGCATTGGTAAAAGTTACCCTCGTTCTCTTTAGCCGTGCAACCATCCGACAGCGGCAACCGCAGCACCCCTCAGGGACACCTGACTGCTCCGCCCATGGTCGCCGTAGCCTACAAAATATAGACAAAAACTGTACGGCATTATCAACTTGGGCTTGCATGATCGAGTCTTCTTGCTGCGAAACAGAATTTACGAAGACCTCAAAAATCTGAAAGTCTTTGATTCTGTCTCCAACTTCAAGACCGGCTTGTTGATTTTGAAAAGGACAGTAAAGCGATTTTCTTTCCCCCATTTTCTACGTATGGGTTCAAATGCTCGGAATTTCCGGAGGCCTTGCCCTCGCCCACATTTCCGGCTCTGGAACGGAGTATTATTTCTTCTTCTCTGTGCTACGCTTTATCTAGGTCGACTTGCTGCTCTAGTGAGTGTCCCTACGTCGTTTCCTACGGTGAGGTCTTCGGCAGCTTCGCTTAGCTGTTTTGCTACAGCCAGTTTTAACTACTTGTTCTCACGAAAAAGCTTTTCTCCTACTTGGTCCCATTTCGTTTCGACAGTCAAAGGATTCAGACTGCGCCAGCTTTCCCAGTACTCTCAGAACGTGCTTTGTAGACTGACCTTTTTTTTTTTGAACGCATTGGCGAAAAACGTGGCGCTGCTGCACTTCATTTAACTGCGCTTGACAGTACTCGTCAAACTTCTTGATTACTGCAGCTTAATCATTTAGGTTCTCACTTTGCGCGAAGATTAAGGTGCATGTTGAGCTCTAGCGCTTCGTCACCGGCTATGCTATGCAGAAGTGAATTGAAGATGGGCCCCGGGCTTGGCGCCTCCTTGACTGCCTCCTTAACCCTGTCAACGCTTGCTTAAGCAATCCCAAAGCCCGAATAATATTTACGTTTCAACGTAGGTGCTCAGGAAGTTTAAGATATTCTAAACCGCTTCTGTCCGCTGTCGCCGCGACCCTGGTACTGGTTTACAGTGTCGATAATTGCCCGTAGCCACTTCGGGCACGATGTTTCCTCTGTGCTCATTGGGAACAGAGACACGCCGGCTCTCAGCAAAGAAGGGCTGTAGGCGTATTGCGCGCACTTTATTTATACAGTTCCAGAAGTGGATGAAGCTGGTGATTATGGAAGGGCACTCGTAAATGGGGCGTGGTGATGACACTTTAGGATAGGAGGAGACGGACAGGGTAAGGGTTGAGAACTTTGAGAAAATGTTTGTCGCGACATGTTCAGGCCTCTGCTTGATAAATTTGTTGCCTCCTTTTGGCGAGTTTGCTAAGTTCACCATAAAGCAAAGCCAGGATTTGGCCTAGGACGGATAATCTTTTTTACCATGAGACAACGGCGCTTCCGAAACACATGGCCGACAACTGCGTGAACCACGGCGAACGTCTCGATATGTTCGTGGCGAGGAAGGCTCTATGGCTTCCTCCTGCCTTGCGTCCGGATCCTGTTCCTGAATACAATCTAAGTGCTTCAGTTTTGTGGTTGGGCCTGGTTGGAAACGAGCATGCCATGAGGACGCTTAGCACGCATTGCCTTACTTTCGGTGAGGCAGCGTCTTTCTTTGGTCTCGTGGTGATCAGGGAGACCAAGACAACAACAAAAGTTAGGCTGCTGAGGTGAGGCCGTTTGATTGCTACTGGAATTTGGTATTGAGAAAGGGCAAGACGTGCTGATGTGAGCATGGTGAAAATCGCAGCAGTGGGGTATCTTGGTGAGGACGGTACCTTAAGGACACAGCTGTCATAGAAAAGCCGACTTGGGGGCTCCATCGGGACCCTTAGAGTCACAAGGCAGATGCTCCAGGGCAGTATATATTATACGATAAGCACTGCGCCACATAGACGTTGCCATAAAAGTAGTCGAAAGTCTTGTCGGGATGCAAGCCGTGATGACATAGTGTCGGATTTCAGTGCTCGACGCTAGGTACGGTTGAAGGTTGAGAATGATGTCGACAGAGAGAGCTATGTGACGCACAGACCCAAAAGTAATCACTGCGTTTAATGACGCCATCTGCATGGACCCGTGTTTGCAGTTCGGTGGAGCACCTATAAGGAAATCCTGTGGTTCTGGCGACCAGTATTACACTTCTTGCAAGATGGTTGTGGGGTGACACAGGATTTTGAAATGCTGCTGCGGCTTGTAGTAAAGTTTGTAGCTGGCTTGTGGTAAAGAGCGTGCAGAGTTCAGTTCATTGCAGATGCTTTCGCCGTAGCTGGTGTCGAAGCTATCTCCGCTGCCGACGCAGATAACTGGGTGGCGCTAGCGGCACAAAGCTTCTTCGCAGCCGGAGGCATTTCTCACATCAGTATGTGGCTAATCTGCAAATCTATCAGCGGTTACATATCTGTCTGCTGTGGAAGTCGTCAAGAACATAACAATGAAAGACGCAGCAGATGTTTGTGGAAGCTGCGTCATTTTAGTCAATGTTTTTCTGCTCCAGCGCGTACGGCATGGCATGGCCGCGTCTTTCTCGCGAGCAGCTCCGATACTGTTCAGCAGAGCTTAAAAAACGCGGGAAAAGATTCCATCTTCTGGTGAACCCCATGGGGCCATCCTTGGGCTTGTCACTGTATCGTATCAGTGGCAGGAGGACTGCAGCGTCGTTAGAAGCGAGCACGAATACTGCAGACAAAAGTTGAGCATTATCAAACGAAAGCAAGTAGTCGGAGAATGTCAACAAACAGCTTATTCGCCATGGTCGCCTCTTTCTTCGTCGTGTAAGTAAACGCTTCTTTCAAATTCGTAATAGTGGGCTGTAGAACCATTGGGGAGTATATTATCACTGACGCGCGGCACAGGCGCTGCTGGGAAGTTTTAAAAATAAAAATGCGAACATTAATTAAAAATAACGAATAAAACCTTCCTAATTTCGAAGCCGATAAAAACTCGCCTAGGTTTTTTAATGGAACAAGCGCAGATGCGGCTCAGTGTATGTGGAACAGCGGCTGAGCTGAGGAAAAAGCTAGCGAACAAAGAGTGGGCGGGGCCAGCCTCACCGTGTTGGGTTTAGGAACCAACGGCTTCACAACAAGGATGAAGAAGTGGGTTTGGCAGTTGCGTGCAGCAGCATGGTTCTGAGCTGCGAACGTATTTCAGCACTGCGTTTGCATTATGTTTGTGCACGAAACGTGCACGTGAAAAGGCCCTCTTTCTCTTGAACATGTATTTCATTCAAGCCGGTGAAAACTACAACCGCGATAAGGGCAGACCAATAAATTCAGAGCCTAAACATCATGCTCCAATAGCTTTGTCTATATCGCCTCGCGTACAGGTGAAGACGAGACCTTTTTCGGTGGTTTCACAAGGGCTCAGAAGTGAACCGGAGCTATTCTCTGGAGCGCTCAAGTTGCAAAGGCACACTCACTGCCCGGAAACACACTCTCAAAAGGCAAAAACCCAATCAACACCTGAACGTTCACAAAAAGTAAGCGTCAAACAGAATTCACTGTAATAAAGGAGGCCTGAAGGCCTTTAGAAAGTAAAAAAATAATCATTTTCAAACGCACACCTTCTTTGAGACGTCTGAAGGAGACACAACAGAACGCAAGCAAATGGTTATGTAGTAGGCACTTCCTAGTCAGAACGGATATCACTCGATCCATCCTTTGAAAATGTAACTCCAGATTGCGAATCGTACTTCATAAACACGCAGACTGAGCTTAATCTGGTAGCTGCGTGGTTAATGCTTATGGTGGTTTGTAATAATGCTCTTTGCCGTGCGGGAAAACCAGCGCAATATATTTGTTTTTTGTTATTAACAACTACCGAAGATAAAGAGTTAACAGTTAAAACACGGGTATTGTCATTAAGATATATATCTGCGCGCGTATAAAAAAGAACACGATACCGTTCCGAAAACTTCTGAATTACGCATACTCGCCCCAGTAGCCCCGTGGCTAAGTAATTGAGTCACTGAGCCTAAAGACGCGGATTCAATCCCCAGCCGGGCGAGCCGCTTTTGAAATAGGTGCTGAAGACAAGAAAGTCCGTGAGTGGAGGTTTAGAGGCAAGTTAATGATGGATACACGTGTCTCAAATATTCCGGCGACCTCCAGTAAAGAGCGCCACATAACGAAATTTTATATTTGCGGGAAAATTTATTGTTTCACGTTTACCGACGAGCACTGATTATCATTCCTCCTTAATGCCGAAAAGTACGGTCTCGATAAGTTAGCGTAGGCGCTAAGTGAATAGTTAAGCCAATGTGCGCTAGTGAAGAATTCCTTATCCAAATAACGTAACACAAATACTAATCGAGCAGGCACAAATTTAAACCGGTTTAACGTGTACCTACTGCTCTGTGAATAAATAATAAGTGCTTGGGTATGAGTATAGCAGTGCTTTTTTTATTCCTTAAGTGGGGCGGCGTAGAGAGAACAAGAAAAAAAAAACCAAATGGCTGTGTCGCGATTTCCAGGCACCTTCAGTATCCCCGGGTGCTTCGTATTCGTGGTGCTTACGTTCTGCAGAGTTTAAGACCATGAGTTCCTCTCCTGTACCAATAAAAATTTAAGACGAATCCTGGTTCTTTTAGGCACATTTTAGTGGAAAAAGACAGTGGCGTTTGAAAGGCGTCTGAGGGCTGCTCGTGAGATCTGTCTACTGGCTGGAAGTGTAAATAAATGGTTGCAGCAGTTTAGCACTTTTTAAAGAATTGAAATTACCAGGGACCGTTTTCTACCAATCTGTAAAAACTAATGTTTTTGTGCCTTCCAATCGAAGGTTTTGGCGCACGTGATATGTGGAACACCATATAGCGTATTACGTTTTTTTAAACCATAGCAGTTTTGGGTGCACTGCTTTGCTTTTGTTATCTTATTCATTCAGTAAGTACTGCAGAGGTGTTTTTGAACTCTTTTGAATCAGTATTACAAAATTTGATAAAAAGGTACTAGCTTGGTAAATAAATACCCAGATTGGCATCTTGTCAGCATTTCTTCTGACCCTCCGCCGGAGACTTCGGAAAAGCGTTATTGTTTCTCCCTGTATATACGTGTGTTTTATTTATTCGCAAAAAATGTGTCAATCTTATTACCAACGGTTCGCACTAATTACGGTAAGAAAACCTCTTGTTTCGCAGCTGTCACATTGTGGAATAATGTGCCTGTCACGGTCAAATCATCATCATCTATTACGTGCTTTAAAAAAAATCTTAGAAAGTTTCTTTCGATTTAATTATGATCCTGTTTTGTTCGTATTTATGATTGTGGTTCTCTTATGTTGTCTTACGCTTTTGTTTCCTTCGTGTTATTTTCAAACTGTTTGCACAACTTTTGGTATCTATTTTAAGCTTACCTTATGAGTGTATGCACATTATAGATTTACTTCACTTGTCTTTTATACTGCTTTGATTATATGATGAGCTCTCGCGTCCATTTGCTGCTTTTATGAATTTGTTTGTGCATTCACAATCAAGGGTCCCCTTACAGTCTGTTGACTCTGGGACCCTCGTCTGTATATCAACATGTTTGTACTGTTTTTTATTAAATAAACTCCCCCCCCCCTTAATTTAAAAAGTAACCTATACAGGTCCAGAGAGGAACCCTTCTTTCGAATGAACGAGAAGGAAGCGATGGTGGGGCCCCAAGAGGCACCGCTGTGAATAGAAATTACAGGTTGTCTCCAGACACCTCACGGCTTAAGCACAAATTATTTGAAAAAAACGTCCCTGTTTAGTTAAAGTTTTAAGTGTGCTCTCGTGCCATACAGGCGGAAACTTATTACTCATTAAAGACCTATTTACTTATACATCGCGTTTATCTTTATTTTGATTTATTTCTTAGTATTTCTGAGCAGTGGTTCGATAGACATACCGGCTGACTGTGCGCTACGTCTTCCCGGAATGAGAGCTGCCATGGCTGGCGTTCATTTTGTAATCACGTACCGTCACTTTGACATTTCCCGCAACATGCAATAAGCCAGCTCTCTCTCCCCCGATATCTAGCTGCCAATGTAGTGCCGGTTCAAGCAATCCGATTTTATTCGGGAGCATCGTGTTACAATTTCACGCCAACTGAAATATGTTTTTGTTTTCTATAAAATTGCCAGCCGTTTTCTGTGGAGGGCAACAGCAGGAAGAAAAACAACTTTTTTTGTAGTTCATAGAGTACTTGGAAACTAATTGACCAATGGACCCTTCCAATTGTTACCAAAAAAATTTCGGGTATGCTCTAGTGAGGGGTTTGTGCCGTAATATTTCTTAACACAACACCTGTGCTAATTTTTACGCAATGAAGCTAATCCTGTTAAGGACAATATGCTAAATTGAAAGAAGAGAATGAACTGGCCAATTTTTCTTTAGAGATACAAAGCACAATTTCCAGTTATTGGATTGGACTCTTCAAGATCAGATGTGAGTTTCGTAAAACATTGTTTCTATGCAAAATACAATGTGAGAGAGCAAGAGAAGTGTGCATAAAGCGCCAAAAAACGCCTTTAGCTGCGCCAGTTTCAATGTGAGTTCATTTTCTCTTTTTTCCCTATTAAAGCGAGAAGGCCTGTTTGGTAAATCTCGACACCACAGCGGGCTGTTGAAAGAGACTTTGTTCAAAGAAGTTTCAAATATTCTTGTCATCAGCCTTCTGTAAGCAGACGCTTCCGGAAAGTGCCGACGAACAGGAGTGGACATGAGAGCTAACTGCAGCTTCTCTTTCGATTCAACTACCCTAGCCTCCGGACCCCTGCTTCCGCAAAGGCTGGTAGAGTGCGACAAGCACACGAATCCGGGTCGCGTGGCGCAATTCCGCAGACAATCTTCATAGGCAAGAAATATGAGCTTGTTGGTACGTGCATTTTTTTGAAACGCCAATCCAAGTCTCGTATACAACCCAGAACTCTGTCCGAAATCTTTGCTCTCAAAAGTCACATGAGGCTCAACGCCTTTTACAACGCAAGGGAGCACTTCGCTTTTTGTTAAAGCAGCCTCGAGCTCCGACAGCGTGTCGATAGGGTTAGAAGAAACCTTTACAGCGATATGAGATGTGAGCTCACCACGAAAATAGAAGGACACGGGAAAAACACTTAGCAGCCAGAGGCCTAGAAGCATTCGCTTGCATCGCATAGTGACGTGGCGACCACGCGTCCTGGTGAGCTCCCTGGAGATGGGAATCCCGGTTGATAAAAATGATGCCGAAGTGAATAAGGTCAAGTCTAAGAGATATTTTCTTGCACAAGTACAACCAAACTCTGTGTAGTGTATAAATGATAGTGCCAAGCAGAATATTGCCATGGTGATAAATAGCACAGCAAGCGCTCCTTTTGATTGCACCAAAATGTGAACAAAAGACACCTCGGATTTCCCTTTCCATGCATAGAACGTTTCATATTGATATTCTAAGTTTGTTGGGGATGTGTGCATGCCGAACAACCAATCTTGCACCGGAAACATATTCAGTAAGACGTCAGCGTTGCAGTGCTTCACCCAAATCTTCCAGTTCGGGTCACCTGTGCATGTCTGGAGTATTGTTGAAACGTTCAGCAATCGGAGCGCCGAATGAGTTATGTTGAATATGGGGATCTCACACGTTTGTTTATATGTCTTGTTATATTCGTCAATTCGCCAGCACCCAAGAATAATTGTGCGTCCATTGAGGGAAGCACTCCATCCTGAATGGTCGCTAGTCCTGTAAGTATCACAATTACGAGATATGAGCTTGGCTTTGAGTGTTGAGGAAACAGATTTTTTGGGCGTTCTCCCGTGCTCCGGCCATTTAACACGGAAGCAAACCGAGTACTTGTCGCTAGGTTTGAACAATCCTTGAAAGATCACGTTACGCTGACTCTGTTTTTGAAATATTACATAGTCAGCTGAATAAAGCCAATTCGTGTTTGACTTATTTAACAGGCACTTTTTTGTTTCATTGAAGCCAATTAATAGCAGTATTACAGATCTTCCATAAGACAAGGTATTTTTTTCTATCATTGAACGGAAACCGTCACCACAGACTGACCATAATGCGTACTTGTTTGGTAAACCCCGAATCAGCCGCAAGAATGATTGGTTCTCATATTTTCCGGACGTCAAAACAATTACACCTTCCGATCTTTGTAACCGCTGTTCTAGTGGAATTGAGGTATCCTCCATTTCCGTCTTCAAAATACTCGAAGTGCAAGCTTTCTTGCAAAGTATTGCAATTACCAAGACAACTATTAGCTTACAAAGCACATAGCTACCAATCAGGATTCCCCTCGCCGACAACATTTGTAGCGCAATTATAAATAGGTCGATAACGGTTGAAGCCAAAAACATAAAGATCCTGGTGTATGGGGAGGCGTTTAAGATTGCTCTTCAGCAGGTATGCTTGTTGGTAGTCGTAACCTATATTCAAATACCAGACAAAAACACTCCTTACGATAAAAACTTTAGGCGTTCTTAGCTCCTGCCTATTTATACATCTGCTCTCTAAAATCCAGCACAAGCGCCAAAAGCCACCAGGGGTCTGAGACGAATGAAGAACCCCACAAATATAGACGTCCTTCTAAGCGTTTCTTAAGTGCTATGGCGAAAGCGTATCAACAACTTCCCGCATTCCAGTAAAGGTTCCGTTATAATGGCTGCAGTAGGAGGTGAGCAAACGGAAGTTCGTGAAGGCAAATGAACTAAACAAGAAACGCGTACAAGCCACAGTCAATCCAAGCGTAGATCGTTTACTCCCTATAATGAAATAGACTCTACCGTGTTTGCAACTCGTGATGCCCCAGAATTTTTAGTTTAACTCACATATTGCCGCCCATTTGTTGTGCACGCGACTTGCACATATGCCAGGAACGTAGTGAGGGAGTTTTACGTTTTAGCACTAACTACTTATATTACTTTTATTAAATGTTCTAGAGCTTTAGTTGAAAAATTTCGATTTTTTCTTGCGCAAACCAGAAAGACCTGAAGTTGTCCTCGCAGTTGTCCTCGCAAAGGCGTGACGTTGTCCTCCCCTATTGCTTTTGATCTTGAGCAGCAGGCGTAGGTAGCTCTTGTCCCAGACGTTCTGGCGTGGTTGTTGCGGTGGTACTGTAGAGTCGCAGTCCGTCGCCTTCGTAGATACTACCGCAACTGATGTTGTGCTTCTCAAGGAATATTGCGTGACACACCTTATCTCCTACAAAAATAGAAAGAATGGTGATGCGTGATTGTCTTGTACTTCAATTGCTTTCTCCACTTTATTTCGGAACTGTTTATAATAATCTAGAATATGAACGTTTTACAACGCAGAGCTGTACCGCCCCCATAACTGTCGTTATGAACTTCCGGACTCCACACACGCTAATTTCGGGTGCGATATTGACTGTCTCAAATGGTTGTGTGTGTACACAGCCTGTCTATCTTATTAATTGAAAGCAAAAACGCCTTTTACACGTGTATCGTGTTTCACGCTTCGCTATAGGTATCGCCCTTAATGATATATTTTCACGGGCATTGTGCTCCATATTAATAATTCTCCAGCCATACAAGTTCTTAACATATGGACTCGACCGCCATGGCAAGATGAGGCACGGTAAAAATGTGTCCAAAAAGATATGCACGCACAGTACACTTGTGAAAGCCTCGTGAAGGAACAATTTCAGTGTGTTTATTGATTTACGTCCATCTTGATGAACGCTTAATTAGGTATACGCTTAGGGCGTCGTACCTAATTTGTTTTGTATTGCAACGTTAGCGGTCGGTGCACACAGCCAGGCCTGATTGATATGGTCGCTTGAGCCAGGATCAACTTTGTTTGCGTCGGAACATATTGATCCTGAAGTTTCCACACGTGGCAGCAATAGAAAGTTGTGGGCCGTTGCGTCCATTTACTGCGGCTCACCCTTTTTTTTTACGTTGCCTCTGCGGTTGAAAATATGGGGTTTTAATTTTTTTATAGCGCACTTTGATCACAGCGTTCGTTCTGCGCAATGGGACTCAATTTTTGTGGTCACTTGCGGCCTTATCCACAACGCGTGTATAAAATGTATAGATTGCAAGCTGCTTTTATCACACAAAAATATCCCTGCATCTTGTCATAGCTTGGTAATTTTGTTTAATATTGCAGCTCTATTTTCAACGCGTCGGTTTTGCATGCAGCAATAATTTGCAGCAATTTATCTTAGTTTCTTGATATCAGAATTGTGCTATCTACGCACCACCTTTCTGCATTACATAAATCCATAGTATTCCTAGCCAGGGGGACGCAGATAAATTTCTCACAAGGTTGATTCGTATACCACTCTCTGCCATGTATGTGCCCCAGTGGTCGTTTCTTGTTTTAATCACAACACGTTCTTTAAGAATACTGACTTCACCGTCTCGCCAGCGATGAAGAAATTTTGTTACCGGGGAATTGTTTTTTCATAGTTTATCCACCGCGGAATACTGTGCTACATTTTCACTTCCAAAAAGGGCAGGCTAAGCTTTCTAACATCGGGTACAACGCCAGACGAACTAATCTAGGAGCGACCGCATTCTATCACCATTGTGTTTTTTGTATTTTTTATTATCAGTAGTGTTTACTGAACTGCGATTGCACTCTCTAGTGCTGTGCCCGTAATGAATGTATGGCTGCCTAGTTTTCGTGTTCAGGCAACCCTCTCCAAATTGAAACTGCTTCGGCCATGGGTGAATGGTGCAGTGGGACAGACGTCGGTCTCATAACGCGAGGGACCCATTTTGGTTCCGACCACCGGAAGCGTTTTTCTCCACATACGATTATAGCCATCGTCAGATAAAGTTCGCCTTCCTTCAATGCATTTTCGGTTGCACTAAAAAACACATTTGGGAGATGGCGAAAGCTTTGCTTTATAGACGCATACAGCCGAACACAAATATATCCAACTCCAAGGGGATCGCAAAATAGTTCAATAAATCTATAATTCGAAATATAAAATATGCCCATCTGAAGCCTATGTTACTTTGGTTATGTCACTAAATATGACATACCCAAATTTTAAGACCTGTTGTAGAAGCGAACCACATAATTTCCTTGTGCTTGTTTAATTAGATGCACTGTATTGATGAGTTAAAAGTTGTTATAGCTTGTGTTTTTACTATTGAGATTTAAAATTTGTTTCGGGTGTTTTGTTGTTTGATGTTTTGTACGTGTGTTCCCTCATCATCATCACCACCACCACCACCACCACCACCATCATCATAATACCACCATAATCATTATACACCATCATTACCACGATCATCATCACCACCACCATCATCATCTTCCTATCTACGCCCACTGCAGGGCAAAGGCCTCTTCCATTAATCCTTTGCTAACTGTGACCAATTTATCCGGCAAACTTCTGGATCTCATCGGCCCATCTAACTTTCTGCCACCCCCTTGCCCGCTTAGTCGTTCTCAATTTAAGTTGAACCCTTTTAGTGAGCCTCTAAGTGTGTGTCCCGTAGGTGAGTACCGGTAAGATGCAGCTGTCATACACTTTCTTCTTCAGGGACAATGGTAGGCTGCCATTAGTTATCTAGGAATGTCTGTCGTTTGCACTCCACCCCATTCTTATCCTTCTAATTATCTCTGCCTCATAATTGGGATCCGGGGTCACAACTTGGCCTATGTAGATATATTCGCTTACTACTTCCACTGCCTCGCCAGAGTCGCCACCTATCTCACACCGCTGTGCTGTCCCGAGGTTATTGATCATTGCTTTGGTTTTCTGCATATTAATTTTCACGCCCACGGTTCTACTCTGCTTGTCCACTGCGAAAAGCATGCTTAGCAGTTCGTCCCACTAGTTACTTAGCAAGGCAACGTCATCAGCAAATCTGACGTTACTGAGGTATTCTCCATTAACTCTTACTGCCACCTGTTCCCAATCCAACGTTCTGAATAGTTCTTGTAAACATGCTGTGAATACCATAGGACAGATTGTGCCTCCTTGTTTAACGCACTTCCTTATAGGTATTTTACTGCTCTCCTTATGGAGGATGTTGGTAGCTGTGTACACATTGCACATATCCTATAGTATTCTTACAAATGCTCATCTACCCCCTGGTTCCGTAATGCCTGAATGACGGCTTAGGTTTTGCCCTAGTCAAATTCTTTCTAATAATCTATAAAGGCTATATATAGGGTTCAGTATACTCAGCGCAATTCCCTATCACCTGTTTGATCGTGTGAATTAGGTCCATTGTTGAATAGCCTTTACGGAACCCGGCTCGTTCTTTAGGTGGACTGAAATCTAAGGTTGCAGCAATTCTGTTAGCGATTACCCTGGTAAGTACCTTGTAGACGACTGAGAGTAAACTGAGCGGCCTGTAATTTTTAGAGTCCTTCATGTCACCTTTCTTATGGATTAGGATGATGTTCGCGTTCTTCCAAGATCCTGGTACACTTGCGGTCATTAGGCATCGCGTATACAGGTTTGCCAGTTTTTCAAGTACAGTTTCTCCACCATCCTTTAAGAGGTATGCTGTTATCTGATCCTCACCAGGTGCTTTGCCCCCTTGCATTTCTTTCAAAGCCTTTCTTACTTCTTCGGTCGTTACTGGTGGGATGTCTATATAGTCTGAGCTATTTTCTCGTTCGGCATCATCCTGGATGTCCCGGCTACAGCACACATCCCTATACAACCCCTCGGCTACTGTGACTATTTTATCGCTATTTGTGATGACATTGCCTTGCTTGTCTTTTAGTGCATACATCTGATGTTCCCCCCCTCCAAGACGCCTGTGCACTGCTTTTTGGCTACCTTCGTTCTTTACAGTGTATTCGATCCTCTCCAAATAATACTTCCGTATGTCAGCTGTCTTACGCTTATTCATTAACTTCGAAAGCTCCGCTAGTTCTATTCTGTCAGCTGTGGTAAAGGGTGTCATGGTTTGCCGTTTCCTAATTATATCTTTCTTCTCCTGGGAAAGTTTACCAGTATCCCGTCTAGCCATCATGCCCCCGATTTCTACTGCACACTCCATGATAATGCATCTAAGGTTGGCGCTGGCTTCCTGTGTCGTAAACTGCTTCCTCGGTAAGAGCTGAACATCGGTTCTGCAACGGAACCCACAAACGGATTCTAGAAGACATATATATATATATATATATATATAGAAATAAGGGTTGGCAGTCAAGAAAACCTCGGAAAGCAAAGGGGAGGTTGTGGTAGGTCATTGAAACAGATAAAGAATTTGGAAAGAAAGAAAGAAAGCGGAGAAAAAATGCCGGCCAGGTGGGATCCGAACCCACGACCTCCAGAATACCGGTCTGGTGCGATAACCACTACGCTACCGGCGGGGCGATTTTTTCCCCCGCTTTCTGGGGTATTTATGTGAATGTAATTTTTTCCTGTGCTTGGGGGTGGTAGCCAGCGCCACTCTGACTTCTCGGGGTGAAGGGGACCTTCTTTTTAATCCCCGTGCCGTGACTCGAGTGTCTACGACATGTCAAGAGTGGTCAACCAGCGTTAAACCCTCTTAAGCTCCCTATGGCACCAAGACTGCCAGAACAGAGGCCCATGCATGTAGCGAATCAGAATAGGAAATGAGGGGCTCGTAGAAATAACACAGAAATAAGGGTTGGCAGCCAAGAAAACCTCGGAAAGCAAAGGGGAGGTTGTGGTAGGTCATTGAAACAGATAAAGAATTTGGAAAGAAAGAAAGAAAGCGGAGAAAAAATGCCCGCCAGGTGGGATCCGAACCCACGACCTCCAGAATACCGGTCTGGTGCGATAACCACTACGCTACCGGCGGGGCGATTTTTTCCCCCGCTTTCTGGGGTATTTATGTGAATGTAATTTTTTCCTGTGCTTGGGGGTGGTAGCCAGCGCCACTCTGACTTCTCGGGGTGAAGGGGACCTTCTTTTTAATCCCCGCGCCGTGACATGAGTGTCTACGACATGTCAAGAGTGGTCAACCAGCGTTAAACCCTCTTAAGCTCCCTATGGCACCAAGACTGCCATTTTTTTTCTCCACTTTCTTTCTTTCTTTCCAAATTCTTTATCTGTTTCAATGACCTACCACAACCTCCCCTTTGCTTTCCGAGGTTTTCTTGGCTGCCAACCCTTATTTCTGTGTTATTTCTACGAGCCCCTCATTTCCCATTCTGATTCGGTACATGCATAGGGAGGGCCTCTGTTCTGGCAGTCTTGGTGCCATAGGGAGCTTAAGAGGGTTTAACGCTGGTTGACCACTCTTGACATGTCGTAGACACTCGAGTCACGGCGCGGGGATTAAAAAGAAGGTCCCCTTCACCCCGACACCCCGAGAAGTCAGAGTGGCGCTGGCTACCCCCCCCCAAGCACAGGAAAAAATTACATTCACATAAATACCCCAGAAAGCGGGGGAAAAAATCGCCCCGCCGGTAGCTTAGTGGTTATCGAACCAGACCGGTATTCTGGAGGTCGTGGGTTCGGATCCCACCTGGCGGGCATTTTTTTCTCCGCTTTCTTTCTTTCTTTCCAAATTCTTTATCTGTTTCAATGACCTACCACAACCTCCCCTTTGCATTCCGAGGTTTTCTTGGCAGCCAACCCTTATTTCTGTGTTATTTCTACGAGCCCCTCATTTCCTATTCTGATTCGCTATATATATATATATATATATATATATATATATATATATATATATATATATATATATATATATATATATATATATATATATATATATATATATATATATATATATATATATAATATATATATATATATATATATATATATATATATATATGGAATGCGCGGGAAGGACCGTCCTCCACATGCAAAAAGAAAAATTTCGGGTCCGAACGGGATAAGATAGGGTGCTACCATCGTGCTTAAACTATTCACGGCATGTCTGCAGGGGGGCATTTAGAAAGCTTGAGTGGTAAAACACAGAATTAGGGATAAACGTGTAATGCTTGAGCCATTTAAGGCTTGCGGACAACATAGCCTTTCTGAGTGAGATGGTAGATCATCAGCAAACAATGATTGAGGAACTATAGTCAGAAAGCACTACCGTGGGGCTAAAAATACGTATGAATAAAGCTACAGTAATAAGGAATATATTCCAAAAAGGTCCACGCTAGAAGAAGGGAAAGAATTCAACTGCCTCAGATAAACGAATAGTGCAGACCCCAACCACGAGAGAAAGATCCTGCGAAGAATAGAAATTTGTCGGGTAGCACTTGGAAAGCAATCCCGAAAAAAAATGAAAATAAGCTACCTCTTTCTTTAAGAAGAAAAGTCTACAAGTCTACAAAAGTCAGGAACAGACTTGAGCAGAAGATATCATAGTTGAAATAACAAAAAAGAAATGGACTTGGGCTGGCCATGTAATGAGAGGAACCCACAACCGGCGGACAATTAGGGTAGCAGAGTGGATAGCAAGAGATTGGTCTAGAAGAAGGGGAAGGCCGTTTACCCGATGGAGGGATGAAATAAAGAAATTTGAGGATAAACAATGGATGCAAACAGCACCGGACTGGAGTGGTTGGAGGTCAATGAGATAGGCCTTCGTCCTGCAGTAGACCTGAGTGAGCTGGTGATGATGATGACTGCCGTGTGTGAGTAGGCTAAAGGCAGATAGACTCTGCCAGACTAAGACCTTCGCCCGTACAAGCGCATTGCTCACCGCAATGTCTTTCTACTGTTTACTGTTTGAATCCCACAGAATACGCATATACTCTGCCTTTCCTAAATGAACGCCTGCCTGAGGGTTGAAATGAAAAATTTAGTGGCTGCTTCTTCTTCTACATGCAAAACATTTCATCATAATTTAACTGCTATAAAGGGTCGTGTTACAATATTGGGTGTCCGTTTGTTGCGGATTACTGCAATTAAATTTGTCCATTTTTACCATCAGCACTAAGACCTCTTTGTCATGTTAAGGCGACGCAGTTTACCACTCGCCTCTAGCTTTACCATCGCCACCGCACGCCTGAAAAGGTGGTGCACCCGAAGCTTGCACCCGGCGCTTGTGTGCCATTGCAAACCTTTCAGTTAATTATTGCTCTCCGATATCCTTATCCGAAAACATTCAGAAAGTTATGACTGAAACATTTCAATAAAATAATCTCAAACTCTATTTAAATTTGACTTAAAATATGTATACAGGACATTATTCTTAAGCTGGAAATTGTTCCCCGTGGGAATTAGTTCCCAACAATAACTTTTAAGTGTGAAGAAATTAATACGCAAAGACATGCTTAATCACGCATGCAGTTTATTGTGATCGTGTATTCACAGAATCGCTTAAAAGGATACAACAGCAACATTTCACAATGTCAGTTGGTAAAAATAGCACTAAAATGCATTCAATACCGCACCAGTTTTTTGCAAAAGACAGAGAATGACAGAGCAAGAAAAATGAACACAGCACGAGAAATGTAAGCTTTTCCGCGTTACAATGACGCACATCAGTACACAAACACTGAACACGGTTTTGATTCTAAATGCTAGCAAAACTCACAAAAGCAAGATTCGACCTCCACCGGATGTTATCCAAGTCTACTCAGAACTTTATCCTGGTACTTTTCAGCATAGTTGACCTTACGTTTAACACAGCAAATCTACTGGAATGCTGGTGTGGGGACCTGACCCGTCCTTCTATTGCGACTTCTGCAAATAAGATTCACGTGATGAATATCAGTGGTTGAAGCAAACGCAATATGCTTGTTCCGAACTGTAATCGACCAAACAGCAGGTACAAGGTAGTCCGATGGTCTTTATATTCAATGGCTGCAATAAATAAAGACACAAGTCATGTATGGTAACACCAGGGTGTTCCGGATGATTTCGATTGCGCAACTTTGAAAAGTACACTGTCTGTACAACAGACGAAATTCTAGCAATCTGCAAGCGTGCTATCTGTCAACAAACGACAAACTATCTTCCACGAAAACGCACATCCCTATGGGCGGGCTAAAAAATGCGCGCACCTATAGTGTAATATGGTGCGTTGTAAAGGGACAAACCAGAACATGCACTTAGGCGAATACAATATTTCTATAATTAGTGTTTCATTCGTGCCGACTTCAACTCTACGCTCCGGAGCAGATCCACCCTCACAACAATCCAAACGACAATAAATTTGCAATTTTGCATCAGTGCTGGGTGTAAACGTTCGTGACATTTCCCGAAATATAGGCGTGAAGTGCCTGTGCTGAAGCGAAGTGTACGCACTCTGAATGTGGCCGCGCTGGACTTGTCGCGCCAGCTATACTACGAAAGCAAGGGTAAAAGTTCCCCTCGTTCTTTTTAGGTGCGCAACCATCCGACAGCGGCAACCGCAGCACCCCTGCAGGGCCACCTGACTGTTCCAGCCACGGTCGCCGTAGCCTAAAAAATATAGACAAAATCTGTACGGTATTACGAAAGTGGACATACACGATCAAGTCTTTTTCTGCGAAACGGAATTTACGAAGACCTCAAAAATCTGAAAATCTTTGATTCTCTCTCCAACTTAAAGACCCGCTTGTTGGTTTTGGAAATTACAGTAAAGCGATTTTCTCTCCCGCATTTTCTACGTATGCGTTCAAATTCTCGGCATTTCCGGAGGCCTTACTCTCGCCCACATTTCAGGCTCTGGAACTGAATACTATTTAACCTTCTCTGTACTACGCTTTATCTAGGTCGACTTGCTGCTCTAGGGTCCCTATGTCGTTTCCTACGGCGAGGTCTTGGGCAGCCTCGCTTAGCTGTTCTCCTACAGCCAGTTTAAACTACTTGTTCTCACGAAAAAGCTTTTCTCCTACTTTGTCACATTTATTTTCGAAAGTCAAGGATTCAGACGGCGCCAGCTTTATCAGGTCTCTCAGAACGTGCTTTGTAGACTTACCTTCGTCTTGAACGCATTGGCAAAAAACGTGGCGCTGCTGCACTTCATTTAACTGCTCTGGATAGTACTCGTCAAACTTCTTGATCACTGCAGCTTAATCATTTCGGTTGTCACTTTGTTCCAAGATGAAGGTGCACGTTGAGCTCTAAAGCTTCGTCACCGGCTATGCTGTGCAGAAGTCAATTGAAGAAGGGCCCTGAGCTTGGCGCCTCCTTGACTGCTACTGCTGCGGAGCCTGTCAGCGATGGCTTAAGCAATCCCAAGGCCTGAATAATATTTACGTTTAAACGTAGCTGCTCAGGCAGTTTAAGATATTCTAAACCGCTTCTGTCCGCTGTCACCGTTACCCTGGTTCTGGTTTCCATTGTCGATAATTGCCCGTAGTTCTTCGGGCACGATGTTTCCTCTGTGCTTATCCGGAACAGAGGCACATCGGCTCTCAGCAAAGAAGGGCTATCGGCTTATTGCACGGACTTTGTTTATACACCGCCAAAAGTGGATGAAGCTGGTGATTATGGAAGGGCACTCGTAAATGGGGCGTGCTGATGAGACTTTAGGAAACGACGACACGGACAGAGTAAGGTTTGAAAAAATTGGTAAAATTTTTGCCGCGACATGTGCCGGCCTCTGCTTGGTAAATGTGGTGCCTGCTTTTGGCGAGTTTGCTAAGTTCACCATAAAGCAAGGTCAGGGTTTGGCCTAGGACGGAGAATCCTCTTTACCACGAGACAACGGTGCTTCCGAAACACATTACCGACAACTGCTCGATTCACGGCCAACATCTCAGCATGTTTGCGGAGAGGAAGGCTCAATGGCTTCCCCCTGCCTTGCGTCCTGATCCTCTTTCTCAACACAATCTAAGTGTTTCAGATTTGTGGTTGGACCTGGTTAGAAACGAGCATGCCGTGAGTACGCTTAGCACACATTGCCTTACTTTCGGTGAGGTGGGGTCTTTCTTTGGCCTCATGGTGATCAGGGAGACCAAGACAAGAACAAAAGTTTGGCTGCCGAGGTGAGGCCGTTTGATTGCTACTGGAATTCGGTATTGAGAAACGGCAAGGCGCGCTCATGTGAGCACGGTGAAAATCGCAGCAGTGCGGTATCTTGGTAAGGACTGTACCTTAAGGACACAGCCGTCGTAGAAAAGCCGACTTGGGGGCTCCATCGGGACCCATAGAGTCACAAGGCAGATACCCAAGGACAGTATATATGATACGATAAGCACTGCGCCACATAGACGTTGCCATAAAAGTAGTCCGAATTCTTGTCGGGATGCAAGCCGTGATGACATAGTGTTGGATTTCAGTGCTCGACGCTAGGTACGGTTGAAGGTTAAGAATGATGTCGGCAGAGAGAGCTATGTGACGCACAGACCCAAAAGTAACCACTACGTTTAATGACGTCACCTGCATGGACACCGTGTTTGTAGTTCGGTGGAAAGCCTATAAGGAAATCCTGTGGTTATGACGCAGCAGTATTACATTTGTTGGAAGATCTTAGTGGGGAGACACAGGATTTTGAAATGTGTCGGTGGCTTGTAGTAAAGTTTGTAGCTAGCGCGTGGTAAAGAGCGTGCTGGGTCCTAAGCTTTGTCCTCTGCCGACACAGATTTCTGGGTGACACTAGCGGCACAAATTCTGTTCGCAGCCGGAGGCATTGGTCACATCAGTATGTGGTGCATATGCAACTTTTTTTGCAATAGAATGACCGTTGGCAGGAGAATAACGTATTTACAAATATACATGGGCACCCGTCTCTCGAAGGAAGTCAAGAACGGAGCGGTGGTGGGGTCCCCAGAGCCACCGCAGAAGGTCGGGGGGTCTTCCAGGATGGAGGCCTGTGCCTCTCAGGTGTCGCTTTCTGGCTGAGGCCAGTGAAGGACATGCCCATATGAGATGGTCCGCATCAGCTTGTGTGGCCGGAGCTGTGCAGAAGGGGCAGGTGTCGTCGAACGGGGCATGGTAGCGTGGTGGCCACGCTCGTGTCACAGCAGGTGAAAGCGCCACTCCAACGCGAAGTCTGCGCAGCAAAACCTCTTCCCAGCGAGCAAGTCTACTGGGGAGGTCCGTTCCACACAGGGGGATGAGGGCACGTGTGGCGGGACGCAGATATCGGACCGATTGTTAACATTGGCAACGGCCGAGCAATATACGTCGGATGGCAAGCCACATCCACTGAAATGTGAGCGGGGAGCGTATTCCGCCTAACCCACACCAGCCCCAGAGGGCAGGGGTACGTGTCTAGTAGTGTGTGGATGTCCCTTGAAATGGTACAATTGTTCGATACTTGGCTTGTATCCCGTATCGCCGCGGTGGCGTCCGTATAAAGATGTAGGATAGAACCCACGGGGGCGCGCTGTAGGGCCGGCGTTAGTGCCTGTAGGCCATCCCGGATGGCTGTGAGCTCCGCCAGCAGAGAGGGCAGGGTGCGGATGGTTTGGTAGAGGCAAGTGTGATAGGCGTCAGGATAAACGGGACACTGTATCGCCGTAGATAAAACGCCATCCCGGACACCAGCGTCCACAAAGGCCTCTATCGCCTCGTACTGGGTCGCAGCCGTCAGTAGTGGTCCTCTCGCACATGCTTTTCCGGTAGTTCGAGTGTGCAGTCTAGTCAGTGGTCGGTTGTCGGTCACCTGGTGATACCGCCACGGAGGCCTGGTTACAGGGCGATCTGGTGAAGCAGGTAGGGAACAGCCCATATAGCTAGCCAAGGCCCCTGCTTCCGCAACAAAAGTACGTTTGCGTATGCAGGCTGAGCGACGTTGTTCGACGAGTTCGTCAAGTGTGTTCAGCTGAGCCTCAGCTTGGAGCGATGGTATCGGGTTCATTGCAGGAAGGCAGGTGATGGAGCGCATAGCGGCTTTGTTGATCGCCTCAAGTCGGGCCCACTCCGTCTGAGTCATGTACTGGAATTGGGCCTGATAAACCAGTCGAGGCTGCAGTACTGACCTCACCAGGAGGCGAGCCATCTTCGAGCAGGGACCACCAGACTTCTGTGAGATGCGTCGAATCAGGTGAAGCATTTGTCCTGCTTTTTGTCGGGCAGATCGAAGCCACATGGCAGCTGACCCAGATGCAGAGATTTCCAAACCTAGCAGGCGAAGAGATCCGGTGGTGCGTACGGTTTGGCCGGAAAGTTGCAGAAATGGCTAGTTTGCGACGGCCCCAAGCACTGGCCACAGGCAGAACGGCTGTTTTGTCCGCTGAAAGCGTCAGTCCAGCGTACTGACACCATGTCTGGGTGTCTCTCAAGGCCTGTTGAAGGCACACGTTTTGGCGATGCAGGTCTGGGTGGATGGTCCATACCGTTATGTCGTCCGCGCAGACGAGGAAATGCAGGTCCGGTATGGATCCCAGATGCCAGGCAAGCGGCAACATCATAATATTAAAGAGGAGGGGTGAAATAACTGACCCCTGAGGTACTCCGCCAACTAGTGGGAAGTGGCCGTAGCTTGCCCCGCCGATTCGTACAGAGAAGGATCTTCCCGTAAGAAAGGTCTCGATGAAAGAGCACACCTTGTTGGGTAGACAAAGACTTCGGAGAGTTTCCAGGATTGCCCTGTGGCTGACGTTGTCGTAGGCCTTGTGAATGTCCATAGCAAGGACTGTCCGCACTTTGTATGAACGACCTCTCAGTAGCACCATTGACGACAAATGGCCCAGCCCATCCTCTATACCCAGACGAGGTCTAAATCCGATCTGGGCTGGGTGGTGACATTGGAAGGTGTCCAACCACCATTGAAGGCGGGCTGCCAGCATGCTCTCCAGAAGCTTGCAAAGCGTGGACGTCAAGGCGATTGGGCGCAAGTGTGGAAGATGGTCGGGTGACGTTCTGGCTTCGGTATAGGCACAATGTCTGCGTGAAGCCACGACTCTGGTATTTGTGCAGAGAGCCAAACCTCGTTGATGTAGGGAAATGGCTAAGCGCTGGCTCATCGAAGTTCTTGTACACCTCATATGTAATGCCGTCCGGTCCCGGAGTCGTCCGAAGGTTTCCGTGGTCAATCGCAGCTAGGAACTCAGCCATTGTAAAAGCAGATTGAATCCCATGAGCCGCGTCGTCTGAGGGCGGTGAACCAACCCGATGTGACAGAGGAAATGGGCACGTGCTACTGGCTGGAAGGATGTCATAGGCAGGGTACAAGGCGCGGGCAACATCGGTGGTGAATTGGTCAGGAGTCTTGCCAGATGCCAGACATGCACTGTCTGCCGCATCCGGAGTGTGGCCTCCACTTTCCATCGCCCGAAAGGTGCGCCAGATGGATGATGTACTCGCCGATGGGCCGAGTGATTCACACCAGCTCAGCCATCACTGCCTTGACAGACGTTTCTCATGACGCCTGGCAGCCGCAGTCAGGCGATGCAAGCGTATTCGAGCCTCCACAGACAATGAATCTCGTGAGGCAGCCACTTCAGCTCTTTATCTGCCGTGGAAGTCATCAATAACACAACAGTGACAGACGCAGAACATTGTCGTGGAAGCTGTGTCATTTTAGTTAAATATAGCTACTCCAGTGCGTACGACTAGGCACGGCCGTGTCTTGTTTGCAAGCAGCTCAGATACTGCCCAGCTAAGCCTAATAAACGAGGGAAAAGATCACATGGTCTGGTTGACCCCGTGGGGCCATTCTTGGACTTTTCGCTGCATCGTACCAGTGTCAGGAGGACTGCAGCCTCGTTAGAAGCGGGCAGGAATGCTGCAGCCAAGCATTTGAGCATTATTAAACTAAAACAAGTAGCCGGAGAATGTCACCACATGGCTTCTTCTTCATGGTCGCCTCTTCGTCGTTTACGTAAGCACTTCTCTCAAATCCGTAATAGTGTGGTGTAGAACCATTGGGGAGTATATTATCACTAATCTGCGGCCCAGGCGTCGTTGGGAAGTTTGATAGACAAAAATGCGAACATTCATAGAAAAAGTAAAAACAAAACCCTTCCTAATTTCGAAACCGATAAAAAGTCGCCTGGGTTATTTCTTCGAACAAGCGCAGGTGTGGCTCAGTGTATTGTGGAACAGCGGCTGATCTGATGAAATGCCAAGAAGGCGCTGTGGGTACGAAATAAAGCAAGAAAGAAGAAGAAAGAAAGAGTGGGAAGTGCCAGCCTCACCGTGTTGGGTTTAGGAACCAACAGATTCACAACAAGGATGAAGAAGTGGGTTTGGCAGTTGCGTACAGCAGCATGGTTCTGAGCTGCGAACGTATTTCAGCACTGCGTTTGCATTATGTTTGTGCACGAAACTTGCACGTGAAAAGGCCCTCTTTCTCTTGAATATGTATTTCGTTCAAGCCGGTGCAAACTACAACCGCGATAAAGGCAGACCAATATATTCACAGCCTAAACATCATGCTGCATTAGCTTCTTCTATATTGTCTCGCATACAGGTGAAGACGAGATCAATTTCGGTGGTTTCACAAGTGCTCAGGGGTGAACCGGAGCTATTCTCTGGAGCGCTCAAGTTGCAGCAGCGCACTCACAGCCCCGAAACAAAGTCAAACTCTCAAAATGCAAAAACACAATAAACACCTGAACGTTCACAAAAAGTAAGCGTCAAACAGAATTCACTGTAATACAAAAGGCCTGAAGGCCTTTAGAAAGTAAAAAATAATCGATTCAATCGCACACCTTCTTTGAAATGTCTGAAGGAGACACAACAGAACACAAGCTAATGGTTATTTAGTATAGGCATTTTTAGTCCCAGCAGATATCACTCGATCCATTCTTTGAAAATGTAGCTCCAGATTGCGAATCGTACTGCATAAACTAGTCAGACTGAGCTTAATCTGGTAGCTGCGTGGGGAATACTTATGGGGGTTCCTAATAATGCGCTTTGCAATGCCGGTAAACCTGCGCATCATAATTGTTATTTCTTAATAACAACTAGCACTACCGCAGGTAGAGAGATTACAGTTAAAACACGTGTTTTGTCATCAACATATAAATGTGCATGCGTATAAAACAGTACGTGATACATTTCCGAAAACTTCGCAATTACTGATAGCCGCCCCGGTAGCCCTGTGGCTGAGTCATTGTGTCACTCAGCCTAAAGACGCGGGTTAAATCCACACCCGCGCGAGCTGCTTTTGAAATGGGTGCTGAAGACAAGAAAGTCCGTTAGTGGAGGTTTCGAGACAAGTTAATGATCGATGCAGGTGTCGCAAATAATCCGGTGACCTCCAGTACAGAGCGGCTCATAACGCAAGTTTATATTTGCGGGAAATTTTATTATTTACGTTTACCGACGAGCACTGATTATCGTCCCTCCTTAATGCCGAAAAGTATGGTCTCGATAAGTTAGCGTAGGCACTCAGTGAATAGTTAAGCCAATGTGCGCTAGTGAAAAATTCTTCATTCAAATAACGTAACATAAATACTAATCGAGCAGGCACAATTTTTAACCGGTTTAACGTGTACTTACTTCTCTGTGAATAATAAGAGCTGGCTGGAACTGTAAAAAAATTGTCGCGGCAGTTTAGCTATTTTTGAAGAGATGAAATTATCCTGGACCGTTTTCTACCAATATGTAAAAAAAAAACTAATGTTTTTGTGCATTCCAATTGACGGTTTTGGCACACGCGATATGTGGAACACCGCATTGTATATTACCGTGTTTACTCTCATAATGATCGCACTCACGTAATGATCCCACCCCGTAAGTATGTCGTCGAAGTTAGAGTTTTTTTATTTCCCGCGCAATGAACGCACCCTGAACTGGCCGCAGCAATACGTCGTATGTGTGCCAAGTCTAACGGATGATGGTCGTGCGAACCTCGGTTTCGTTCCCTTTCGAAGAGGACATGGATACGTTTTTGCGGCAGACTTGCTGATATTAGCGATATCGGCAGGCATGCGTCCAATATTGATGAGGAAGAAACTCTCACTAAATGCATATAATATACTCTCAATAATAAAAAAAAACGCTCTCAGGTTGCCGAGTGGGCCGCCATGTCTGTTTTATTGTCCCGCACTGTAACAGTGGCAGCCACTTATTGGTCGAACGGTTGTCACCTCGCAACAAACTCGTTCCGGCGCGTTCGGTAATTCATGAAAACACGGCATTTTGCGCCACTTTTCACTTTGCAAAGCGGCTGGGAGTGGTGTGCGGATTTTTTATTTTTTATTTATTATTTTATTATGTTCATGAGAACTATCGCCAAACTTTTTACGCACAACTTGGTTGTTTTCTGTCCTCAGAAATGTTTGGAAAAAAATTAACCCCGCGTAATGAACGCACCCCAAAATTGACATCACATTTTTTGAAAAAAAAGTGCGGTCATTACGCGAGTAAATACGGTACTGTTTTTTGTGACCATAGCAGTTTTGGAAGCATCGTGTTCACTCAGTGTGTACAGCTGCAGTGTTTTTAGATAGTTTTTAACCGGGATTACAAAATTTCATAAAAAGGTACTAGATCTGCTGTTTGTATTGGTAAATTAATAGCCAGATTGGTATCTTGACAGGATTTCTTTCTACAGCACCTCCGGTGGAGACTTCAGAGTTGCGTTATTGTTTCTCCCTGTATATACGTTTTTTATATTCATTAGCAATATATGTTAACTGACATAAAGTAACCTCTACAGGTTCAGAGAGGAACCCGTATCTCGGACGGACGAGAAGGGATCGATGGTGGGGCACCCAGAGTGACCGCTGTGAACAGAATTTACAGGTTGTCTCCATACGCTTCACGAACATGGGGAAAGGTCATCACGGCTTAAGCACAGATTATCTGAAGAAAAAAAAACGTCACTGTTTAGTTCAATTTTTAAGTGGACTCTCGGGCCATGAAGGCGGAAACGTAGAAGTATTTATTAAAGAGCTATTTACTGATACATCGTGTTTATCTTTATTTTGATTTATTTCTTCTTTCTGAGCTGTAGTTCCATAGACATACCGGCTGACTGTACGCTAAATCTTCTCAGGATGAGAGCTGCCGTGGCTGGCGTTCATTTTCTACTCACGTACCATCACTGACATTTCCCGCAACATGCATTAGGCCAACTCTCCCTCCCTCGATATCTAGCTGCCGCGGTAGTGCGGGTTAAAGCACTCCGGTTTTATTCTGGGGAATGGTGTTACAATTTCACCCCAATTGAAGTATGTTTCGGCTTTCTATAAAATTGCCAATCGTTTTCTGTGGAGGGCAACAGCAGGAGCAAAAACAACTTTTTGCGGTTAATTGAGCACATGGGAACTTATTAATCAATAGAAACCTTCCTGTTATTACCAAATAAATTTCGGGTATACTCAAGTCAGCAGTTTGAGCAGTAATTATTCATAACACAACACCTGTGGTAATCTTTACGTAATGGAACTAATCCTGTTAAGAACAATATGGTAAATTGGAAGAAGAGACTGAACTGCCCACTTTTTTTAGAGACACAAAGCAGAATTTTCAGGTATTGGGTTTTTTGCCATGCACAATTTAGTACGTTTAAGGTTTCGCGAAATCAGATATCGTGACTTTTGTGAAGAAGTACCTCTACGCAAAATACAATGTGAGAGAGGAAGAGAAGCGTGCATAAAACACCAAAAAAAGTCTTTAGCTGCATCAGTTTCAGTGTGAGTTCATTTTCCATTTTTTTCCTATTAAAGCGAAAAGGCCTTTTAGGGAAATCTCTACACCACAGCGGGCTATTGAAAGCGAATCGGTTCAAAGAAGTTTCAAATATTCTTGTCATCAGCCTTCCGTACGCAGACGCTTTCGGAAAGTGCCGACGAATAGGAGTAGTCAATAAAGCTAATTGCAGTCTTTCTTTCGATTGAATTGCGTTAGGCCATGGACTAGAGCCTTCGCAAGGGCTGAGAGCGAGCGACAAGCACACGAAACCGGGTCGCGTGGCGCAATTCCGCAGACAGTCTTCATGGGAAGGAAATATAAGCCTGGTAGTCGGTGCATTTTTTTGAAACGCCAATCCAAGTCTGCTATACAACCCATAACTTTGTCCGAAATCTTTGCTCTCAAAAGTCACATGAGGCTCAACGCCTTTTACAACGCAAGGGAGCACTTCGCTTTTTGTTAAAGCAGCCTCGAGCTCCGACAGCGTGTCGATAGGGTTAGGGGAAACCTTTACAGCGATGTGAGACGTGAGCTCACCACGAAAATAGAAGGACACGGGAAAAACACTTAGCGTCCAGAAGCCTAGAAGCATTCGCTTGCATCGCATAGTGACGTGGCGACCGCGCGTCCTGGTGAGCTCCCTGGAGATTGGAATTCCGGTTGATAAAAATGATTCCGAAATGAATAAGGTCACACCTAAGAGATATTTTCTTGGAGAAGTATATCCAAACTCTGTGTGGTGTACAAATGATACTGCCAAGCAGAATATCGCCATAGTGATAAAGAGCACAGCAAGCACTCCTCTTGATTGCACCAAAATGTCAACGAATGACACTTCGGCTTTCCCTTCCCATAGATAGATCGTTTCATGTCGATATTCTAAGTTTGTTGGGGATGTGTGCATTCCGAGTAACCAATCTTGCACCGGAAACATATTCAGTAAGACGTCAGCGTTGCAGTGCTTCACCCAAATCTTCCAGTTCGGGCCACCTTTGCATGTCTGGAATACTGTTGAAACGTTCAGCATTCGAAGAGCCCAATGAGTTATGTTAAATATGGGGATCTCACACGTTTGTTTATCTGGTTCGTTATATGCGTCCAGTCGCCAGCACCCAAATATAATTGTGCGTCCATTGAGGGAGGCACTCCATCCTAAATGGTCGCTAGTCCTGTAAGTATCACAATTACGAGATATGAGTTTGGCTTTGAGTGTTGAGGAAATAGATTTTTTGGACTTCCTTCCATGTTCCGGAAATTTAACACTGAAGCAAACCGAGTACTTGTCGCTAGGTTTGAACAATCCTTGAAACATCACGTTACGATGACCCTGTTTTTGAAATATTACATAGTCAGCGGAATAAAGCCAATTCGTGTTGGACTTATTTAGCAGGCACTTTTTTGTTTCATTGAAGCCAGTTAATAGCAGTAAAACAGATCTTCCATAAGACAAGGTATTTTTTTCTATCATTGCACGGAAACCGTCACCACAGACTGACCATAATGCGTACTTGCTTGGTGAACCCCGAAAGAGCCGCAAGAATGATTGGTTCTGATATTTTCCGGACGTCAAAACAATTATATTTTCCGATCTTCGTAACCGGTGTTCTAGAGAAATTGAGGTATCCTCCATTTCTGTCTTCAAAAGACTCGAAGTACAAGCTTGCTTGCAAAGTATTGCAATTACCAAAACAACTATTAGCTTACAAAGCACATAGCTACCTATCAGGATGCCCCTCGCCGACAACATTTGTAGCGAAATTATAAATAGGTCGATAACTGTTGAAGCCAAAAACATAAAGATCCTGGTGTATGGGGAGGCGTTTAAGATTGCTTTTTAGCAGGTATGCTAGTTGGTAGTCGTCAGCTATATTCAGATACCAGATAAAAACACTCCTTACGATAAAAACTTTAGGTGCTCTTAGGTCCTGCCTATTTATACATCTGCTGTCTAAAATACGCCCCAAGCTCCAAAAGCGAGCAGGTGTCTTAGAGGGATCAGGAAACCCACAAATATAGAGGTCCTTCTAAGGGTTTTTTAAGTGCTTTGGCCAAAGCATATCAACAACTTCCAGCATTCCAGTAAATGTTCCGTTAGAATGGCTGCAGTAGGAGGTGGGTAAACATAAGTTATTGGAGTCATATGAACTCAACAAGAAACACACACAAGTCACAGTCAGTCTTAGCGTAGAGCGCTTACTCCCGATTATGAAATAAACTCGACCGTGTTTGAAACACAAGTGATGCCCCTGAATTTTTAGCTTAACTCACATATTGCCGCCAATTTGTTTTGCGCGCGACTAGAAACACATCTGCCAGCCACTAAGTGCGGGAGTTTTACGTTTAAGCAGTAACTACTTATATTACTTGTATAAAATGTTCCAGAGCTAAGTTATAAAATTACGATTTTTTCTTGCGCAAATCAGAAAGACCTGAAGTTGTCCTCGCAGTTGTCCTCGCAGAGACCCGAAGTTGTCCTCTCCTATTGCTTCTGATCTTGAACGGCAGTCGTAGTTAGCTTTAGCCCAGACGTTCTGGCATGGCTGTTTCCGTGGTCTTTAGAGCCGCAGTCCGTCGCCTTCGTAGATACTACCGCAACTGATGTTTTGCTTCTCAAGGAATACTGCGTGACAAACCCTATCTCCCACAGGAGTAGAAACAATAGCGATGCGTGCTTGTTTTGTCCTTCATTTTCTTTCTCCACTTTATTTCGGCACTGTTTCTGTTAATCAAGATAATGAACGTTGTACAACTCAGAGCTGTACCGCCCCCATAACAGTCGTTATAAACTTCGGGACTCTATCCACGCTAATTTCGGGTGCAATATTGACTGTTTCAGATGATATTGCGTGTACACAGCCTGTCTGTCACATTTGAAAACAAAAACGTCTTTCACAAGTGTATCGTGTTTTATGCTTCGCTATAGTTATCGCCCTTGTGATATATTTTCACGGGAATTGTGCTCCATAATAATAACCCTGCAGCCATACAAGTTCTTAACACACGGACTCGACGGCCATGGAAAGTTGAGGCACGCTAAGCATGTGTCTAAAAAGATATCATGCACGCAGAGCACACTTGTGAAAGCATCGCGAAGCAACATCTTCAGTGTGTTTATTGATTTTCGTCCATTTTGAGGAACGCGTAATTAGGTCGACGCCTAGGGCGTCCTACTTAATTTGTTTTGTAGTGCAACATTAGCGGTAGGTGAAGACAGCCAGACTTGATCGACATTGTCGCTTGAGACAGGATCAACTTTGTTTGCGTCGGAACGTTCCTTAAGTACCCACACGTGGCAGCAATAGAAAGCGTGCTCGTGTGTTCATTTACTGCGCCTCTCCAAGGTCGGTGCAGACCAACAAAGTCTCCCATCGCTCGAGTAAGGTGGTGCTGGTTTGGTGGAGGGGAGGGGGGACGGTGTGGGAAAAGTCGCACTCTCCAATTACGTGGCGGAGTGTGCGAAACCGTTCTCAGAAAGGGAATTCCTTGTTGTATCGCGCGGGGTAGATTTTGTTTTCAATTAGAGGGTGTGGAGAGGACCCGGCTTGAATGTGCCGGTAGTCGCATTGTTCTTGTCGAGTGAGGGAGTGCTGATGTGGGGGGAAACGTGCCCGCCGTCCCTGTAGTGTCTGAGTAATTTGCGGTAACTAGTTATGGGTTGTTGTGCAGTCTCACCGGCCGGAGGGTAGCTTCGCTGGCCCGTTGATAGGCAAACTGATTGCCCTCTGGGACCCATATGAGCTCGGTTTTGGGATTTGGAGGCTCTGTCTTTGGAGAGTGCTGGCCGCTGTGAGAGACGACCATCTTTTTCTGTAGTTGCTGTATACTCCTTGAAAGTCCGTGGTGATGGTCTTGGTGCCCGGATGTGTAAGGGTATCGTTATGACCAATTCCACAGCTTCTTCGGAGGAGGGTGTGACGAGAGAAGTGCCGCAGATGAGGTTTTCAATTGTCGGGATGGCTATCGTTGCAGATGTAGAGCCGATGGGGAGTGAGGCGTCTGTGTAAAGGATTCCGTCATTTTGTTCCAATCGTTCGGCCAGGGCTTTCACTCTGGCCTTTCGCCGACCTTTGTTGCGATCGGGGTTCATGTTTCTAGGGATTGGTTTACTTTAGATGATGGTTGCCCAGGTAGTAGATATGGGTCCTTTGCCATGGTGGTAGGCTACCTGCCATCAGATTTTGGCTAGAACGGCTCGTCCCGCTGGGGTCTGGCTGAGTCAGGTTCATTGGTTGGAAAGATGGGCCTCTGTTATTTCTCGGACGGTGTCGTTTTTGGCCATGCCCAGGAGGTTTTCTTTGGCGGAATGGACGGGGATGCCCAGGGTTAGTTTGGTAGCTTTGCGCATCATTCCATCGAGTTGGTCGATATAATTTTGAGCAGTTGGAGGTATGCGGCTGAGTATACTACTCGGGATTTTACAAAGGCGTGAACCAGCCGAAGTGCGTCTTCCTCCTTGAGTCCCCCTCGAGGATTGGTTACTCGCCGAATCATGTGGATGATCTGGCCCGATATCGTTTTGAGTTTGGCAATCACCGCCCCGGCCTTGTAGTTTTCTTGGACGAGTAATCCTATGATCCGTACTTGATTTCTTGGTTTGATGCCGGTGCCGTCGACGGTGACGGTTATGGAAGGTCTTTCGCGCTTTTTTCTGCTTGGTGTTATAACGAGTAGCTCATAATTTGGGGGAGATCAGCTGAGGCTACAAGATTGTACGTATTCTTGGACCGTGTTGGCTGCGTGTTGGAGGACCTCTTCTATTCCCCTGTCCGATCCCTGCTTGGGGGTCCATATGTTTGTCATCTGCGTAGAGAGCGTGGGCTCCTACTTCTGTAGTGTCGAGGATTGCGGAAGGGGTCGGAGGGCCAGTTTAAAGAGCATGGGCGAAAGGGCCGACCCTTGCGGGGTGCCCCTGTCGCCCAGCTCAATCGGCTGGGACGTAGCAGTGCCGGAGAAAGGCTCTGAGAAAGCTCGACGGAGGGCACCACCGTAGGTGGGGAGGCCGCTGCTGCATATGTAGTACGAACCTCATTGACGGGTGAAGGTAGCGACGGGGAAGACAGGGGGATCCTGGCATTGGTAAGCGAGCAGAATCAGCTTCGGAGGGAGCTGTGCAAAGACATGGTAAAGTGATTGAGGGAGGGCACAGCGCAAAACTCAATTAGAATTTCAACAGCAGATCAACACAGGGTTCAACTGTCCTTTCGCTATCTCATCAGTAGAACGTTTTAGGCGTCATTCGTAATATTTCGGTCTTCCCAAGGTTTTCCTCCATGAATGGTTATGAAGCAACATAAATATGCAGCGGAGAAATATTTTGACGTGTCTAGACAGTACAGGTTTTTAGCTTCAAACGAGCATGCAACACATTCTCATTCAATAAACTCGACGTTAGTTTTGTGCAAATGAACGGTGTGCATCTTTTTATTTTGGATACAGTATATGAGTTTTTATTTAATCACCTTTTTAATGCTCCGACAAAGTCAGTCATATACAGAAACACCTCAGCCGAATGACGGGAATTTACGCTAGTCGTTATATCTCCACCCAGTCGTTGCCTAAGTTTGGCCACAATACTCATTCGGCAAATGGTGCGGTGCGCCCAGCTGTTGTGGCTTCTCTGCGGGGCTGTGCGGAGGATGTCGACATAGTTGGCCCGAAGGCGCGCTGCTGAGCGACACGCATTTTTGCGCGAGCAGTTGTCGCGAAATACAGGATGGCTGTTAGAAGGGCGATGACCAGGAGCACGGAGACCACCAAGCCCACGCACTCCCAGGCTAGCAGCGGTGAGCGGGCCTCGAATGCCCTGTGGCTTAGAATGCGGCGAACCTGCAATGGGGGAAACGAGAGCACGACAAGGGACAGGGTTTAATGAAAGCAATATTAAAGACGATAGTATTTCTAGGGCTACTGAAACCCAGAAATTTTGGTGTGTCTGTATGTCTGTCTTTCTGTCTGTCTGTCCGTCTGTCCGTCTGCAACTCGATTCAGCCACCCGGCCAAAGTAAAATGCTTACTGCGCAATAGTCTTATATACTCACAGCCAAATGTAAACGCCTAAGCCCGGCTTATATGTTCATACTTGTCAAATTTGTTCAACAAGAACAAGATATTACGCAAATATAAGACAGGAAATTAGTACAGACGGGATATTTACAGTGTTCCTTTATTAACAAATTCCTGGATGCTTGGTTTTTCAATAGCAAATGATATTCTACATCTACTGCAGAACAACGCGTACCTCCTGCTGTTGACCGCGTCACCTCTTGGCGGCATATGAGAATTCACGTGGCAACAGCACAGAAAGGTCCCACTAGCTAGGTTTTACTTTCTGCTTGGAACGTACGTGGAGCACGGGAACGCGGTTCTATAAACCTTGAAGTCGGCCGCCTCGATTCACGCGCGTCTTATCCGTAGTGCAGCGCTGACATCGAGGACCCCGCCTGTACCAGTGGAACACGGTAAATTCAAATCGCCTCGAGAAAACCTTTAGTGTGTTTACCTTGGGATGAGCGCGATAGAGCAGGAATAGCCTTAGAGGTGAGCGGGAAAGCGAAGGGGGGCATTTCCTTGGCAAATGTCTACAATGACTATCGTCTTTTGGTGACATTTGCAACAAAAGGAGCAGATACGCGGCCAATTTTTCTCTTGTCATTCGGATCGCGGCTGCGCTGGTAATGTAAATACAAGCAATGTGATACCGCAGGCCTGGCTACTTGTAATTTGGTGGAACACCCACAGAAAACACCAGGGCCGACGACAATTTGAAGGAAACATTGGTGGGTGCAAGAAACTGCCGCAAAAGAACAGTGAGGCAGTGCCCATTCATTCTAGAACGAAATTGTTGCACAAATTCTTCCACCTCGGCGAGCGCACCGGAAAACAGATACCCTGCCCTGCTGAGACCTCTACCCCATGCCAACGAGCTCCCACAGGCCCAACCCTAACGCCCCCGTGCTTGGTTGTGTATTAGACGAAAACATCTCTTTGCGTAGGGCAATGAATTGATTTGTTAAACATTGTGAGGTTACTTGCGCAGAATAAAGTGTGGAGTGTTTCTAGACTATGATTCTACCACTCGTGGTGCGGTTACGGTGTTTCGCATAGTAAAAAAATCAATTCGAAAGCGCTGTAGTCCTTTGTGCAGCCTTCTTAAGAATTTTCTATGAAGTGTCGCATGACGCGGAGAGATCTACAGGATAAGCTTGGCAGCACGGCTGCGCGAACCACCGACAAAAACAGTGGACTGAAGCCGCAGGCGGCGAATCTTCAGAATTCGATCGCGAACTGAGCGCAACACGATTATTGCCCGGAACACTGGCTTTATCTTGTTACTTTCTGGACTGCACTGTGCATTTTGCGGCCGCGCTTCACCCTCTCGTGACTGTGACGTCCTCACGATATACCACGGCCGGAGCAAAAGAGGTTTACAGCGATTGCGCAACCAGCAACAACAACAACAACAAAGACACGTCCGTTAGTAGACCATAATTTCTACTTCTTAAAAAAGAGATCACGTAATTGTCATGACTATTGCACGAAGTATCTTCTCGTGGAGGACGTAATGTTGTTACCACCGGCCCGTATCTTCTTTGCAAACGTCAATTTGGTATCCGCTTCTTCTTCAATGTTGTCCCGACGCCATAAACCCCTCTCTTTTGTCAGCGCCTGTGTTGTGTGAGTTCTTTGCTCTTGTCCCGTCGTTCGCGCTGTTTCCATTTGAAGTACAATGTACCAACTAGCCCACCAGGGAACCCTTCCACGTATTGTAAGCCTGAAGCCTGAAAAATGTGTTCGGGTATTTCAGAGCTTAGACAAAGTCGTGATCTTTAAGCTGTTCAACACAATTGTTGCAACGCAGTTATGCCTAAACCGTTATTTGCCGTCGTCTCACTGTACGTGGTAGAAAAGTTTCGGAAACAGCTCACGGGCAACACTTCACTAAATTTGTGTATACGGCGATCATTCACGCCATTTAATGTACACTCACTCGCAGACGCTCCTTCTCCCACAGTGTCACCGCTTTTTTAAGATGGTGCGCTGTTAAGAAGGTATGGGGAGCAAACTCGGGTGAGCAAACAAACCCCACCGAATTTACAGGACACCGGTGAAGAGGGGGTGGTCGTCTGATGCGCGGCTTTTGCCGGCAAGAGCGGTAGGAATGAGACAGCCTTGAACGAAACAACAGAAAGACTAATATTTGAACAGGCAAAATTGGATAAAACCACGAGGACGTGAAAAGTTAAAGAGAGGTAACTTAGAAACGAATGAAAATGCGAGAGAGAGAGTTCAAAGTTTGACACAATGATACAATATGAAATGCAAACACTGGATAGTATGAAGTAGAGCAGTTAACTAAATTAAAAACTGTTCGGCGCATATGAGATACAAAGTCGCACAGTATTCACCGACCGGGCCGGTTGGTGCAGCGCTGTCGAAGTTTATTCGGAAGCATTGCTTTGACGTAGGCCAGGCCGTCCGAGAACGAACACGGTGATTCAAGACCCGGGAGTAGGTTTGAGTCCTCCATTGCGTGTGTCATTGATGGTGGTGTACACACGGGTAGAAGCCGTTGTTGAATCACGACTTCCAAACGTTACTAATTTGTCTCGACGCGAATTCTCTTCTTGTAACGGCGCCGGCGCCGAGAGAGAAAGCCGCCGTCCAGAACGCAATTTTGCCTCCCTCTCTCCCTTTCAGAATCATCGGCGCTCTTTAGCACTGGCAAAACTGCGCTCGCCCGCGAAAGGCCTCGAAGCTTCGATGAAAGCTGAGCGGTGGGGAGGGGGCATTTTTGTTATTTTCTTGGCGGCGAGCCGGGCAGTGGGCGGGGTCATCGAAGCCTAGTATTCTAGGGTTTTCCCTTGGCGAATAGAAATGAAATTGAATGAATCGAACGACCGAGTAATCTGCGCTGTACAATATTTTGAAGAGGCTGCACGATTTTTGTTAGACGTGTAGGCTCGAGTTTGTAACGCACCCTGTTGCTGTCCGTTACACGGGCGCTGTTTACCTCTAGCCACTAAATGCACCCCCCGTATGCGCCCTTCCAGAAGCAGTCCCCGTGCCCAGGAGAAAACGCACGGAAGCACTCGAGGTGTGAGAGGAGGCTGAAAGAGCGAGGGGAGGGCGCTCACAGGGCGAGGGTTGCGACAAGAGCAACGCAGACGTCGAGAGGGTTGCAACCACGACCATTTCCTTTCTGCAGTAATCGATGTGGGCGCCGCCTGCCGACAAGAGGCATCAGTTGCGGTGCACATACATTAGGATTGCGCCCGGTTACCGTAATCGAGTTTGGTATCGTGAATCTGGGCAACACAGCTAAGCTAATACCGCTCTGCTGGGTAATCCACCGCTGTATCAATGGTTTCCCCCAATATTGTTTTCTCGGTTTGAATAGACAGTGGTCAACAAAATTTGACGGAGGTCCTATCACCACTTTCAGACGTACAGGACTCACGTACGCTCCCCCACTCGGACACATGCAGATGCGCGCATGCACACGCACACGCCTATACACATATGTACTCTATATCTTTTTTCTCCCTCGCTCTTTTGTTCAGAAAGTGAACAGGAGCTTTTACTCAATGGCAGAAGCATAAACATTTTCTACGCGACATTAGAATGGCTTCTCCACCGACAGTCGTACGCGCGTAAACCTCCTGCACGGTGTCTGTGAAAAATGGCAGAATTAAAAGTATATGCACTCTTGTACGCCTCGACAAAACGACGGCCTCAGCTTTCATGTATTAAACGATCATTTGAAAAATATCCAGTCTAGAGCGTAGGCAATAGCACTTTTGTATAGTAATCTTTGGCGCTAATCACCACCGCCCCTAGCATCTGTTAGCCTTATACACTCGTACGTGTGTCACCTGATTGGACGGAGGAACAGGCGTTTCTGGCTCCAAGATAGCTGTTGGAGTCGCTGTCACTGCCTGCGATGTAGTGGCACCGATGGTGACTTGGACAGGTGGCGACGGTTTTCCCGAAATTCGCCGGCCAGTGCCATGATCAGGAGGTTCACGCGTAGCCTTTTCCGCTCGTAGCTTTGTCTGTGAAACGAAGAAAAAACTAAGTAAAAGAGCAACCCTGTACAGAATGCACGTATTGTTGAAAAGAAGAAAAGTCTGTGTACGCTTTTTCGGCTTTCTGAACGATGCCCCGAAAACAGATCCCGATGCTGAAATTTCTTTTAGCGGTGAAAGTTTCACACGATGGTATCAACTCCCTTCACTGAAATTCATCTAATTTACTGAAGTGTAAAATTCCCGTAAGATCCGCTAAAAAACACCCTAGCTGTTACTGCGACGACCAGAATAAGTTTAGTTTACACACCACCACGAAAAGTAGTTTTCTTCTAATATTATCAATTTTTTTTCTTTTTAAAGTGAAGAAGTAAAGGAATGGTTACTAAATTTTCAACAGTCGTGACCAAGAGCACGTGGCTCAAAGCTACTCTTTTGAGTAGCGGAGTCAAAGCTACTTTTCTGCCCTTTTTGCGTACAGAAGTAGAGCACTATACTATAACTACCCTCCCTTCCCCAAAGTTGCACTTTGGTCTGACATTCGAATTTAATCGCCATTTTTGAAGAATGATTGCGAGGAACTGATTCAATTTCTCGCAATTCGCGGGAGGAGCGAGAACGCGGGGGATGGGCGGAGATTCCGTTTTGGCCATGGCGCAGCCGCTCAAGCAGAAATTGACGTAGCCATCCCCTGCCCGGAAGAAGTTTCGTGGACTCAGTTTTGTGCCCTCATGAAGCAGTTTTGTGCACTCATTCCGACTGCATCCTGATCAAACGTGTTTTTTGCTTCGTGTATGTCTCCAACAAAGCCAAGTCAAAGCAGGATCAGTGGGTAATCAACCGGCGTGTCAATGGTTCAGCACGCGCATTTCTTTCGGTCTGAATAAAGGACCGTCACGAACCAATCAGACCAAAGTCGTATTACCAGTTTTTCACATACAGGCTGTCGTACGCACGCGCACACACACACACGCACACGCATACACACATACACTCATGCGCGCACTCAAGCACGCGCGAGCACGCGCGCGTTTAAATTCCCACATACTCCAGCCCATAAATTTAGTCGCCACGAAAAGAAGGGATTTTGTGGCTATGGCTGTATCATACACATTTCTCATTGCTTTTACAATTACTGTTCTTCCGTAGTCCATACGCCCGCAAGCTCTTTGCACGGTGTCTGTAGAGAAATCGCTAAATTTAATGTACGCTCCTGTAAGTAGCTTCGAGTCCCCTACCACATCCCTTCGGGAGTTTTGCAAGGTCAGTCCAAATGAAAATTTTAAGATTAGAGCGAGGGTGATGGCGGTAGGTCCGTAATATTCGGCGGTAATGTTCTGCTCAACTATCATCCGTTAACATTGTACGTTCCAACGTGTGTCACCTGGTCGGAGGGACGAACAGGTGTTTCATGCTCCAAGATAGACGTGGGGGCCGCTGCCACGGCCGGGCATGTAGTAGCGGAAGTGGTGCCTTTTCCAGCCGGGGATGACTTTCGGGAAATTCGGGGCGCGGTGCCACGATCAGCAGATTGGAACGTAGCTTTCTCACTCCGCAGCATAGGCTGTTGAAAGAAGAATAGGTTTAAGTAAGAGAGCGGCCCTCAACAAAAGGAACGTGTTGTTGGGACTGCTAAACAAATGGCCCCGTATCTGCTCCCTTCGTCACAACCATCGTCGAGAGAGGGTAGTCTTCTGCCGCTTCTGGCACGCACATGCCTCCCTTCTCTTCCCCGCCAACCCCTCATGCTCTTCCCCTCCCTTTCAAACCTCCCGCTAAAAACCCGGAAGAGACGGGCGGAAGTCACTCCAATTTTCAGGTGACCTGAGAACGCTGCAACGAAGTCCAGGCTAGCGCCAGCATTTTTTGTATCTTTGGGTCAACACATTTATTGAACGCGTATTTTTATTTGCTATCACAAATACAAAGCCCAGATTTATCAAAAGAACACTGCGAATGCCAGTTCTGCTTTGGAGTTTTGCTATAAAATTTTTAAATGCAGTTAGTTTCCAAATTTTGTGGTTCGGAAAGGTTTAGCCTAAGTTTATCATTTCAGATTTCCTGTAACTTTTCGCCTGATGACCCAATGGAGGGACAGGAATGGAGACAGGCAGAAAAGCAGGCAGGCAGGTGAGAATTTTTAAGTTTAAGTGGCCCGAGAAAGATTAATCGTCTTTAAAGCTCTCCGAAATCGGGTCTGTGCACTGAAATTCCTTTCAGAAACGAACTGTGCGGAATGTGAAAGGCTCACACGATGGCATCAACTTGCTTAAGTAAGCTTCATCAACCTTACCGAAGCGTAAACTTCCGTTTACATCCACAGAAAACCACTCAAGTTTCTGATCTAGTAGGGTGCAATATGTAGCTGCTACTGCGACTATCCGAATAGCTTTCAACACCCCAGTGAACTATAGTTTTTCTCCCACATTTCTTATTTTTCTTAAAACTAATTACGTAAATAAAGGATAATTGCCTTTAGAAGAGGCGTAACTAAGAGCACGCGAGGAGTCAGATTCTCTTCTCTACCTCTGGCGTACTCGATCATTGTCACGCCACTCTCTTCAATCCAATGTCGCGCTTTGGTCTGACATTCGACTTCATTGGTAACTTTTAAAAATGGCTGCGAGAAATTATTCAAGTATAAAGTAGGAATACCTAACTCATTTTTTCCAGCGTCTTTCACGCGGAAGCACAACCTCACGGGTACTAGCCTCGGTAGCACTAAGGTGCTTCGAAATTTTCCATGCGCCACTCGAGCGCCACGGATGTCCAAGACGGTCAGACTTACGGAATTATTGGTGGTCTCCGGTGGACTTCGAGCTTGGCGTCCTTGGGGCTGTAAGAAGTTCTCAGAAGCTTTTGTTGGTTTAATACCCCGTTTTTCCACTTTAGGGTACGACGTTACTGCACCAGTTACGTCGAGATAGTTGTAAGGCCAAGTAGTAGTAGATGGAGACCCATCCGACTTTGTCTCGAACATAGCAGCGGTCGAGTCGGCCCCTGTACCCAGCGCTTTTTCTGCACGACTCGTTCTTTTGGGTTTGGCAGCGTAGCCTGCAACTGTAGAAGTATTCTTATTCTCAGCATTGAGTTGTTTAGGGTGGTTGCGTCGGCTTGCGTCAAAAGGTGAGTCGATTTTGCATCGGGTGGAGGAAAAGGTGCGGCTAATACCGGCGGTGTTTCCGTGAAATGGGACGCCCTTTTCAACGTTGAGCTGTGCTGGGTGACCTGTTGGTTTGGCGATCGGAGTGACTGCAGACTGAAGCTGAACAGCACTGTTTCGGGTCAGCCCGTCAGGTAGGACTTGCCCGGACGGTCTATTTGACGCCATCTTTTTGGTTTCACGAAGCGCAGATACCTGGAGACGTCCCTGGGTCTTCTGCGATTTCTTCGGTATGAGAGACTGGGCACGAATTGGCTGTATGGAACTGGTGAAAAGCTGAAGTAGGGCTCAAGGACTCCGTTAGCTATGCAAAGTGGGTTGATTGGTTGCCTATAAACATTGCACATACCCACGCCGGGGATTGGCCAAGAAGCTTTCTACCTAATCAGGATGTGACCTATATTATTTTAGATGCCAAGATTTAGAAAAGGAAATGCAGAACAATTTTTATAATACGAAAGTAGAGCTAGGAAGAAAAATTAAATAAATGTCAAGTCTCTGAACGAAGGTAAAATGTTTCCTTTTTCTTTCCGCTTTCACATCTGCGGCTCATCCACGAGGGATACTGTTCACTGATCGATGCGTGGATTTAAGTCTTATGTTACTTCTGAAAGAGAAAAAGCAAAGCGGAAATAAAAGAGAGGGTAGAAATAAACCGCGCTAAGAAATAAAACATGTAAACGGCAATGCTACCATAAGGTATCAGGCTGTTTCGGTATACTTATTCACAACATGAAGGGCACATGAATATTTTTCTGCTAGCGATGAAGGTTGAAGTTCAGGTTCTGTTTGTTTTGTGCTGAACCTTCACCTGTGTTGTGAAGGAAAGAAAGAAAAAATATTAGCAGTGGCTTAGCTCGGCTATGCCAGGATGTACAGCGCGAGCTAAGGTTCGGCTAGTTATTCTTAGCTTTCCTGGTTGTTTAGGATTAGCTTCATCATCATGCTTACTGCTGCTTCAATGACACACACACGGTATACGCATTATGTGACACATGTATATTTATGAAGCGGCTCCGGCGAAGCGTCACGTATCGCCCCAGAGCTAAGCTGGTTCCACAAGCGCACGCCGGTGTTGCTGCGACGCACGGGCCATCGATTCCACACCCGGCCGCCCCTCGCATGATCATCAAGGGGACCGGGCCGCCACGTGCGGAATGGAGGTCGGCGAAGACGCTGGGCGCGTGGGGTGTGTGAGAGACGCCGGGCAGCGAGCGACGTTATGTGCGGCGTGTGACGTCGCTGCTCCTCGCGCATGCGCAGCATTGCTCTCCAGGAGCCACGCGAAACTGCTCAACCTCGGTGAGTGCAGCTCACGCTACAAAAGTATTTATTTTTTCAAGCACCCTTCGTCCAGGCTGCTTTCTTTACAAGCTGTGGACGAGGCTTCCTCCTCCCTGGATGTCACCAGGAGCTGCGCCGCTGCGCTGTAGTCGATCAGGCTGGCCTACCAGGATGACGGAGTTGGGTTGCAGAGGCGGGTCAACGTTGGTTGGTTGGACCCAAAAACCGGTGGCGTTGGGTGCTGATCACAAGCCCAAATGTGAGGAAGAAGTTCGGGGTACGCTCCGCATAAGAAGCAAGTGGGCGTGCCAGGTAACCTTCGGAAGCGTTGTGTGATCCGCGGAGCAGCGAAGATTGCGGTTTCATTTTGCAGACCTGGTAACTGTCAACGTCTGCTGAAATGTTAAAATCAAGGTCTAAGGAGAACTTTGGGAACTGTAACTGCTCTTCCATCGCGGTCGACGTCTTTCTATGCCTAAACAACAAGGCATTTGCAGAACACTCCGCCAGAGAGTCGCTGACTACCGCGAGCAATGCAGAGAAACAAGGAAGGCGTGCGGGCTTTATCATTCAGGCCACCAGGACCTCCCTCGAATCAGATGGCTCTACGCCTTCCTTGCCAGCTCTTGGACTCTTGCCTTTCCAATCGAAATAAAATACTTTCTCTCACTATCTCTCTCGCAGCACTAGCAAAATCGCAGAAATAATTAAGTCTGTTTGCGGACTAAACAAAACAGACTTAAAAAGATACCAAACCGTACGTGCTTTCTTATGAATGCATAGAATCGACCTAAGTGCCGTTTTTCAGTGAAAAACAGCGCCGACGGCGGAACCAAGTAAGAGAACTGCCCAACAGATGCGCTGACGAACAACTGATAGTTTCATTGCGGGAGGAAACTGCCAGGGGGGGGGGGGGGGGGGGGGCAGATGAGGCAATGCTGCTTCGCAGTAAAAATAAACCCAGTGGAACGAAGTGGAAAATATGCTGACACAGCGGAGCTACAATTATCTTGTGTAGGCTCGAAGATTAGCGGGCGCGTACCCGAAAACGCAAGCGCTGTAGCCGCGCGTGGGAATCGTGAGGTAAACGTCAGCGGCGAAAGGTTTCTTCCCTCTCCCTCCCCTTGCACGAAAGAGAGGACCCACCCCAGCGAGACCACTGCGGCCTCTATCGGTGGGTCCGGGAACCTGCTCCTACGCCTGCGTAACGCACTACATTCAGCTGACGAATGAAGAGGCTCGTCCAACTACAGGCTCGCTGTGAAAAGAAATTTCAGCGAGACAGTGGCTCACTGCACCGAATTGTGGGCTGAGGGTGCGGAAAAGGGGAAAGCGCAGGAGCCATAACCAACGTGCGCGTGAGTCAGTCGCGATAAACTCAAGAACGTGTAAAGCGACAGCAAGTGTAGAATTGCAGGTGCGAGGAAGAAGTGCTGTGTTCGACAGGTTACGCGCCTCGCTTTGTCACCGCAGAAAAAGATACCGCGATAACCAGCTCCGTTTGCTTAGGGTCAGCTGACGGCGGATATGGCTTAGGTCCAATTTTCGGGTGATGGTCGGTGCGTCCTTCTATGGAAAAGCCATAACCGTTAATCAAAAATACCGCCAAGGCTGTAAAATAGTCTGCGGTGCCTGTCTAACGCTTACTTAGCGGGGATCCTGTTTGTATGGAGGCATAATAAGCGTGTCGGAAACGCTTTGGCAAGAAGTTATTGCCAGTTCACGTGCAAAATTTTATCAGAGAAATGTAATCGTTTCTGTATGGCGTCTGTACTTTTAAAAATACAAAGAAAATATCTAGCGTACCTGAGGGCGGGCCTCGCGGTGACCGCCCGGCGTCCCCGGCGCAAGTTTGTCACGCCAAGCATACCCACGTGAGGAATTTGGCCAAGATTGTCCAAAAAAATCTGCAGCGTTTGCCGTAATAGCAACAACACTTGCTCTGAACGACAAACACTCCAGCTTTCGCCGTAACCATGGCAACACTTGCTCGGAACCAGAAAGACAGGACACAGCGCAGGCCCTTTCAAGGTGATGTCCAATGCTTGCCAGTTAAAATGCGGCTCACACTTAGAGCAACAATGATGGAGTAAAGGTCGTTGCGGCAGCCAAAAAGCAGCAAATTCAATGCATTTGTGGACCTAAACCTTCGTGAAGTTTGCGCACATCTTCGCTACCTTCAAGTCTGAGCGTTAGTGTGAGCTTCCTTCACTTCTTCGGTTCTCTCTTTCATCGATTGTTGTGGCACGCGTTGATCTTATATTTGGATTTATTTTGATAAGTTACTTTACTGTGTCGGGAAGTCACTGCCGGTTTTAAGTGCGAATGCACTTCTTAAGGGAGCCTGAAGCGTCCGCCGCCGTCCGCATAGCAACAGCAGCGGGTGCGCGCGCTCCTCGTCTTCCTTGGCAACGGGGGGAGATGGGCGCGCGCTGCCTGGCCGCTGACATGGCACATACCCACGTGGGGGATTGGCCAGGAAACTCCTCGTCTTCCTTGGCAACGGGGGGAGATGATCGCGCGCTGCCTGGCCGCTGACATGGCACATACCCACGTGGGGGATTGGCCAGGAATCGGGCGTGAGAAGGGCTAATGCACCCGCTTAAAGGAGTACTGACACGAAATTTCAAAGCTGAGATCCGCTCTAGCAATCAAGTACAACGACAACACAAATAGGTGTCTGTGCATGGCACATACCCACGTGGGGGATTGGCCAGGAATCGGGCGTGAGAAGGGCTAATGCACCCGCTTAAAGGAGCACTGACACGAAATTTCAAAGCTGAGATCCGCTCTAGCAATCAAGTACAACGGCAACACAAATAGGTGTCTGTGAATAAATGCATCTTTCTTTCTTTGTAGTTGTGTGTGTGTGTGTGTGTGTGTGTGTGTGTGTGTGTGTGTGTGTGTGATCTCTCTTTCGCGAACATTACCGAACCGCGCAAATTCAACTCGTGCATTCGCACTTTCACATTCTTCCCCTCGGGGAAATGCGGGGAATTTTTTTTATCTTATCGTCTACTGCCTAAGCTCTTGTCGTTTCATCATGCCGTCCGTCAACGAGCCATCGCCATTGACAGCCGTGTTTTCTGCATCAAGTGCCTTCAAAATAGCCATTTCCCTTATTCATTTCTCCCCGAAAGTTAGCTGACGTCAACTGAGACAACGCAATGGCACTTCGGCAATGTGGAAGGTACAGAAAGCGAGCACATTGAAGCTGTACATACTGCGCCTCAACAAACACTGCGTAATTATTCACCAAGAAATACCTCGATATCAAGAGTTCGAAAAACTCAGATACACTAAATCTACATTAAAGGATGCGTGACCTCATGGAAAAAATATTTCTTCCAAAGCGAACCAATGGCTGATGATTTTTTTAACTGTGCACACACTCTATGATCTTGACTTCCACGGAATAGTGAGAAGAAACTGATATGTCGAGCGTTGTGACGTTTCTTTATAGCTAGATAGATCTGTCGATATGGTGCGTCATTTCATAGGGGCGGGGCATGGGTGCGTTTTCTAGCCGCCGAGTTGCCTTGTTTGACGATTTCACTATGAGTGCTCTCCTTGACGTGCGTAGGTGGCTTCTTTGCGCAAAAAACGGTGGTACAGAGCGTAGGCATTCGCAGATTCCGTACAAAACAAAATGGCGATATTACCTCATCGATGTCTGGGAGCGATTACTCAAAGGTCTTCGTTGTGTGTTCATATTAAACCACGTCTGGCCTCTTGAATGAAGTATTACATGGCTGTAATGACAGCCACGAATCGCAGGCAACCGTTCGCAAACATTTCCATAACTCGCTGCCTCATGCAGTACGTTGCGGACACAGGATTCGCGGCGCCTGATGCTGTCAACATCCACGAACTGAAATTGCGAAATGTTTAGCTTAGCAAAATTTCGGCGTTTATAGGCGGTGCACTACCGTATAAAATTGCTTTTTTTTATTTGATCAGCACGGTGAAATACCTGTAGAAGAAAAGACAAATTCAGCGCTATCGCGCTACACTGACGGTGACATTGGGTGTAAAATGTGAAAGCACTAGTTTTACGTCTTTACGGTAGCAAAACATAGTAACTACAAATAACGAACAAGGAAACATCTATTTAAAACCTCGTAACTACTACCTTGTCGTCACCGAAAAAGTAAGACACTGCAGTACTCTATAGAAATTTTAATATTTCATAATTTGTATGGGAAGGAATCTGGTAAGAACGTGAAGCCAGCTTGCTGAGCAGTATACCGCGAAATCGATCGGTCTATGCTGACACCGTGGTTGTTTGTCTATCTCTTCACCCTTTCCCGTCGGGAAAAGAGGAAAAGACCTTACGATGGAACGGCATAGACAGCACAGTAATGGGTGTCGATGTTTTGGCGTGTGTCCGTGTAAACTGTAGTTATTTTATTTTAGAGAACAGTGATATTTTCTTATTATTCATGGATAACCACTACTAAGCAAGTTTATAGCCTAAATCCCGCAGTTTTATTTTCTATTAAAAAAAGCCACGTGCAATTTCTGGTGCGGTGCAATTAGCGGCGGATTTCAAACCAGGTTAACAAGTTCCTATGAGGCCTTGACCCTTCAATCACTGCGTAACTGCTCCCAGGTGGTCGCTGTCTGGTGTCAGACAGGTGAGATGTGTTTGGTTTTGTTTACGGTGTCCTTTTGCCGCTGCCGCCAGTTCGTTTAGCGCTGCCAGTACGTTGTCGGTCAGAGCGGGTCGTTGCTGCACCACTTAGGGCTTTTGAAGAACCCCCAAGCCATCGCGGAGGATCACCTGTAAAGATCAGTAAAAGTAGTTGTACAGAACCTTAAGGCCACAAAGTCGATGCAAAGTCTAGTGGCAGAACCTTCCGCAATTATGTCTTCAAAATTTTTTTCGTTTAGTGATATATCCCAGTTGGTGTTCACAGTTCTGTATGTAAAGTTTTCAGATTTCTGTATTCTCTCTTGTGCTTATAATTTTTTTTCGCCTAACTGACATGCATGAAAGTGTTATTTTTGTTCTCCATCGATTATAATTTTGTATGCTGCTTGAATTTTGGCTGGCTGCAACATTAACGTTGCTTCGTTTTAAATTTGGTAACCTGATACACTCTATGGGCGGCTGGTGGCGAAGCCTGGAAAAATACCAGCACTTGCCGCTCACTAGCGGTGGAGCCGTGTTCTCCTGCGGGCAATCTCCGTCCCGGTGAAGCAGCGAGAGGAGGTTCGCTGGTGGGGAGGAACGTACTATTACGATCAATATGAAAGGGAACACAGAAACGAGTGGCAAACAGCCTTGAAACAGACTCGGAGCGATACGCGGAAGGCGCTGTGAAAACCAAAGGGGGAAAGGAGGGTGCTCTTCCACTAACTGTTGGCACTCCCACCGCGCTGGCATTTCTACAAAGCAGCAGCCTGCGTCATTTCGCCGATAATAGCTGGAATTTCTACAAAGCATCAGCCTACCTCATTTCGCCGATAATATGGCATCGTCGGACAGCCGATAACACGCACGGCGGGAATGGGGACGGTTGTTAGAACAGCGTCCTTCTTTCCACTTTGTTTCCGACGGCGGCCGCTGCGGCCGCTGCATAGCTGGGTCTGAGGGTCTTTTCCACGCGTTCCTGTGTTGCCTCTCATATTGCTCATAATAGTACACTGCCTGGTACGTGACATAATGGGCGAACACTCGTAGACGTGATGGAGGTCGACTGATGGGGACATACATTGAAGACAGCACAGAGACAACAAGCAAACAAAACAGGACGAATGTATGAGAAGAGATAGCTTATCTCAGTACGCGATGTCCATTGGTCAACATTGACTATAGAAGGATGTGGAAGGGCATCTTGGTTTTGAAACCGATTATAGGTGCTATTGCTCCTTTCATGCTCAGCATCGGTGATTATAGGTTCGGTAAGTGTTACGCTAGCAAACGATATCTCAACCCTGACAGAAGCAAAAACGGCCAGTTGCTGAGAGCAGACGAGCGTAATGCAAACATTTCACATAAGGAACACAATTGACGAGCAGTTTTTTGTGCAGCTCTTCCTGTATATTTTTTCCGTACCATTTTGCCATGAACTGCCGATCTGGCGAATTTCATCATCCTTGGGTGAAACTTCGCTCGCCCCCGCCCAAGGGACTTCTCGTTTTCGTAGCAGAAGACCTTTCCTGCTTTTGCGGAAACCACTTGTGTAAGTTTTTCGATTGGTCGAAACTCTGCTGATCCGCAGGTTTTCTGCTGTGTTGTACTGGATCAGTGATTGGGCTGGGCTCTCTCGATCGATTTGGTGCACTGTAAAGTTTGTCGGATTTAGTGGCGTCACCAGCGGTAGACGTAGTAGAAGGGTTGGCAACTCTGGTTGCACTGAGAGCACCGGGGGAACACGAGGCGGGGCTGGTGGAGCTGCTTGCACAAGTTCCATTCGCAGACCTGGCTGCGCTACCAATGGTTTTGGTTGTCCTAGCGGTACGACTGCTTGCACTGGCAGCTGCGGCGGCTGGTCTGGTTTCACTGTTAGCTGTAGCCGCTGGTCTGATTCCACTGGTGGATTTAGGGGCTCGTTTGGTGGTACTGGTGTCACTGAGGGCTCGTCTGGTTTCACTGTCGGCTCTGTCGGCTGGTCTATTTGGCCTGGCGGCTGTGTTGGCTCCTCTTGTTCCAATGGTGGTTGTTGGGTCTGATCTGGTTTCACTGTCGGCTCTGTCGGTTGGTCTATTTGGCCTGGCGGCTGTGCTGGCTCCTCTTGTTCCAATGGTGGTTGTTGGGTCTGATCTGGTTTCACTGTCGGCTCTGTCGGCTGGTCTATTTGGACTGGCGGCTGTGTTGGCTCCTCTTGTTTCAATGGCGGTTGTTGGGTCTGATCTGGTTTCACTGTCGTCTCTGTCGGCTGGTCTGTTTGGACTGGCGGCTGTTGGGGGTTGGCTGTTGGCACTGGTGGCTGTGAGGGCTCATCCGGTTTCACTGGCGGCTGTGTTGGCTGGTCTTTTTGGACTGGCGGCTGTGGGGGGTTGTCTGTCTGCAGTGGTGGCGTTGGCGGCTGCTCTGATTTAGCGTTGGTCGTAATGGGCGGCCCATCTGTTAAAATTTTCTCCGGATTTTCCGAACTTTCTAGAGGGTCTTCGCTTGTAGATGCAGGTTTCACCGTCTTACGTGGTTCGAAACCTGTCGGAAATGAGGATTTCAGCCCTGAGTTTTTACAAGAGGAACAAGGGGACAAAGTCATTCTTTATATTGCAATTTCGTGCTTGCCATGACCCCGTGATAAAGATGATGACATCACTAGCACTTATATTTATCATCGTAACATACGTTCAAGTTACTAAGTACTTAAAATAGTTACTACCTCCCATCATGAGCATGTCGCCCTTCGAATACACTTTCGCGGTAGTCTTTAACTGTTACTTACTTCTTTGTGGTCTGCTAAGTTTGTCGAAGTGCTACACATACTACAGCAGAGAACAAAAGCTGAAAACAATGGCTATAAAATCAAGTAGTAGTTTCTCAACACGGATAACAAGTAAGACACCAGATTTATTCGTTAAAAATATGTGCTTTTTTATTACGTACGCTTTTGGACAACGCTTGGTGCGCAGCCACCATTTTGCTGGCGTTTTTTTACCGCCCTATCTGTTTAACCATCGTTTATTATAAGCTCCAATCTTTAGGTACCCCGTTTACATATTTCAGATATTTCCGCACAGTCAGCCTGAACATAGAGGCATCAAACAAGTTATTCGTGCACGCGCTTTTAGAAGGTCCTCTTAGTAATGATCTCCATCTCCATGTGGAGTCAGTTTTTCTTATTTCTTATTAATTGCTTGTTTGTTGCCAACGAGAAAGGCACAAATGAAGCCTGCTCACCAAAATCACTTTTATTTTCAACTGAGGTGCTCGATTTCTACAAAATCTTCTACGTAGAAGTAGCCGTTAAAGATGCCGAAATGGGAGTTTAAAGCAGTTCCCACATAGCTGCTATAAACCCCTAAACTACCTGTCCTTAATTTTGCGCACGAAGCAATTGACGATTGTGCAACGTCATAAAGGGCCTCTTCAGGGCCGGTGACGGCAGCCACGGCTTGCCTAAAAACGTTGGAATACATTCTTGGCCACCGGGGCACAGGACCGGATGTTCACGGTCCGGATCCGGTCCATAAGCATCCGGTCCAGGACCGGATGCTTATGTTCACGCCGTATCTTGGTTTACGAATCCCCGAAGACATCTGGCTTAACTATGGTATACGCGTCTGTATTTGACACCTATTTTGTGCCGTGCGAAAACGTATTTTGCTGTTAATTGGCGCTGTTGTAGCGCCTTTAACATATAGTAAGGAGTGCCTTGAGTCACGGCTGAGCAGTGCGGAATAAAATTCACTTTGTAGGATTTAGAAATCTTGCTAGAATGCTTGTCGCAACCCTGTTTACTGAAACCTCGTTCAGCTCTTCATCTTGTCACGTAATAAAATTTTATGTGCTACCTCTGGTTTCTCGTCGTTGCAAACAGAAGCAACTTGCAAACCAGAAAGGCGGCGCAGACACGCTACCACGACGGGCGTCGTCAGCTGAAGCCAGTGAAAATGTGAAGGTCGACTGAGCTTTTGTGTTTCGAACCAAATTTGGGTACTAGGCCGTTCGTGGTCTGTTTTGTTCCCCGAAATTCTGTAAACGTGGCTAATAAACAATGCGCTGAATTCGGCACATTTAACGAAATGAGCGCTTCGGTAGTTTGCGAGGTAAATCACCGAACAGAATCATTTTTAGCACTTTAAAGGAAGTTGCCGCCAAATATATTGAGTAAGGGGTTTTCAGCATTACCGTTGTCGTCATCCGCGAAAAGACATCGCACGAAGGTAGTTTGTGAGACAAGCATTGCACAGCATGAAGTCGTCGCTGTCAGCCATTGCCTCCCACGAAAACTAGCGGCGGTGGTCGAGGAAGAGCTTCACGAACTTCCAAATATTCCTCGGGCGCTGCCGGTTGCACCCACCCATTAATCACGGAAAGCTTGCAGCAGCAACTCAATATATGGATCAGTTAGTACACAAGAATTAATTAAAAAATAGCTGACGATTACTATACGCCCTAATTAGAAATTTGTGCGCAGTGCGAACTGCAGTCATCTCGGTCACCGCTCATATGTACTGCGTATAAGGAAGTGATCACGTGATCAGCGAACGCACGGCAGCGCGCTCTACTCTGCCGTTATCGCGTAGTGCGTCGCCGCCGCTGAGCATGCTGTTAATCGTGTTTGAAGCTCCCTCGCAAATGTCACTTGGTTCAGATGGGCCACGCATGGACAAGGACGCCCAAGGACCGATGTACTATTGGCGTCAAATGGAACTAGAACACGAGAATATAAACCAGGACGTGCAAAATTGAAAAAAAAAATACTTTTCGTAGAGTTCATATAATGGCCCGCTCTTGGTATAATTTAAAAAATCACATTTCCCAACTTTGTTTTTGCAACTAATCCAAGTTTCATTTTGGCTTGCATGGAAAGAAATCGCGCTATTTGTGTGTTCAGGTTCATATTTTCCCGTTGGCGTTTCATTTGATGCCGATAGTACGTGCAGCCCACAGGACTTGCTGCGCGTCTGTTGTACGGCCTTGGCATACTGCCCTCCGCCTCACACTTTCGAGACACTTTCATCTTCCGCTTTCGTGCGGGCGCACATTCGGTGGCCTCTTCGTTCTCGCGGATACCTCGTAGAACGTCGCCGCCGGGCAGTCGCGCGCCGCCTTGGCATACCGCCTTTTCTCTCAAGCTTTCACCACGCTTTCCTCCTCGGTTCTCCTCCTGCCTTCATTGCTCCCTTCGTTGGTTCGGTCAGGATGCCGGCGACGCCATCGAACCACAGCAGCGGACTTGTGAGCGCTGCGGACTAAGGTAAAAGTAACACGCTTTGAAACGCCGTGCGTGTACTATAAATGTCCTTTGAATCCTTTTCAGTTCAGGGGTCTTGCTAAAGAGCACGTCATCCAGGTGAGAGCTATATGCTTATAATGCTGACGCCGCTTCGTTGAATACATCACAAATTATGACATCTACGCTGAAGTGGTGAAAAAAAAAAATGGCTTCGAATGCGCTTCGAGTTGGGACACTCACATATTTAACAATCCGTAAAGCATGTCAGATTATATAAGAAGGCATCCAACTGAACCCTAACAGTGTTTGTTAGAGCTACGCTTATGAGAAATACAAATAAAACAGCGGGAGACCCGTACCACTCGGAAGAATGAGGACGAACACCGCCAAGAGAAATCCCGCAATCAATACGATCCCCACGATCGTGAGCACGAACTGCCGAGTCCCCACATCGTCCCTGTGAAGAGGCGACAAAACAGTGCTGAGAATTACGGAGCAACGACTGGTCAGCAATTCTATATTATGAAGAAACTTTATTCGTGGGCTTTATGCGGGCACCTGCTTGATCAGTGACATCCGGCATATCTCATTGCACAGAGCGCGAAACCTCCAATGTACAACAGCTGCAAGCACCGTACGCGATCACAACCGGACAAATAAACAGATTCAGTGTAAACCACGCGCGCGACGCTTCACTCTCTTTTTTCTTCTCTTGCTACCGGAATATCTCAGGTATGGAGTGCTGCCTAGACCGGAAGTAGCCATCATCCCGGATACATAAGAGGCTAGACTAGATAGGTACAACCATGCTAGGAAGCCTCTTAGGCACACAAGCAGCCCTCCCTCACCACAGAAGGATGTAGCCATCCTGGTGCAGTAGCTGGCCCCCGCCTCCTATGATTGACCAGCCCACCCCTCGACCTTCGGCCCCCAGCACCTGACCACGCCGGAGGTCAGGCCAGCGACACAACAGGCGCTACAAGTAATCTCTGGGTCAGGACAGGCCGCCATTAGAAATTGACCCTGGCAACTTTCAACGCGCGAACGCTGTCTCGCGTAGCTGTGCTATTAGAAGGGTTCTCGGACATTAAAGGGACACTGAAGTGATTTGTAAACATTGCGGGATTTCTAGCGCAAATTTTAGTCAGGAGTCCATAGGCCATGTTTCTACCACTCTGGGTGCGTCGTTTATGCGAATATGTTTAGTAGAAAAATCAATTTGAAAATGCTGTCCTCCTCTCTGCATCCTCGCCCATTTTCTGTGCCGTTTTCGTGTGACGTCAGGAGGAAATTACTTGGCTTGACTGCACTACTGCACGGCTCGCCGACCTTGCGACAAAGTCAGTCGGCCGAGCGTTTAGTCCGCCGGGCGCCGACGGTTCGTCGTAATTCGTTCGCTCAGTTGAAACTAAGCCACGACACGTTTGTGAACGGAAGAATGTGCCTTTCTTTAGTTAGTTTGTACACTGTATCAAGCTCCAAGTCCAGGTCGCTCCACAGATGCGACGCTTCGCTGACTGGTACGCTAGTAGGAAAATCTAATGCCACTTGAAGGCGGGAGAAGAGTCAGCGAAGGGAATATATGTACTAAGAAAATAAACTAAATTGAAACTTCTACAGTACAGGGTAAAACTAGGAAGCAGGAAGCACTTTTCTGCGCTGGGTGAACAAGCACAGCGGTCAGCAGCACGACCACACATCCGGGAACACTTTTCCTTCTAAGAAATGCAAGTGCTAGACATGAGATATTGTGGAAATTCGGGGGACGCTTACTGCACGGACGTTATACTAGAAATAGTAACATAAGCTGCTTAAAATGCTAAGTCTAAATAGAAGTGTAAACTGGTTATACATTATATGCCTTATTTTTTCAGTGGCGGCAGCGGTGGCCCGTGGCCGAGCGGTCTGGAGCGCTAGGTATGCCATTTCGGAAGTCGCAAATTCGAACCCTCGAGGGTACGTTGTTTTTTTGTACGTTTGATTTTTTCATTTTCGGTCGATGTTTTCTAGACTAAGTTGACCATTTTTGGGCCGTACCGTTCTATGCTCCACGAACGAATTCGCAGAACGCGCGCAGACTGACACTGACACTGACGCGCTAGCGAATTCTCGTTGGCGTGCTGTTGCTGTAAGCACCGACTGCTTGCGGGCAGTGGGCACAGGCCAGAATCAGCAGACCCTTGGCCTGGTGCGAACACGCTTTTTACGATACAGGCATGAGTGAGGCAAGCTCCAGATATGAGGGAAAAGCGCAAGGCATTTGAGCGTCTGCTGTGACGCGGAGGGCGCTCATCCACTTGCTAGGCCTCGGCTAGTGATTGCTACGATGCCAAGCCATCCTGGTAAGCTTATCTTAAGCATTCTACAGCCGACAACATGGAAGGAGCGCAGTATGACGATTATTGAGACATTGAGAAGGCTCATCCAACGATGCCGTCGGATGCCAAGCATGTTGTTTTACAGAACCGAAACCGAAACTTGTTTGAATTCTAATTTTGAACATCGTCTAATCACGGTGCCACCTCCTCCCGACGTCACAGCCTTTAGTTGGTGCGGCGGCCACCGACCGCGCATGGTAGTTTTTCTGCTTTCGGGCTTCATGAAATAATTACGGACTTATCAACTGGATAAACGATGAAAAGTGTGTCAATTTGAGCCAGTCTAGGCAGTGCAAGCAAAAAACGAAAGCTTTACAAATTCTCTTCAGTGTCCCTTTAAGTGGGATATGATAGGGTTAAGTAAAGTTTGAAGAACAGGACAAGGCCTCTTGGAATTTAGTAGCGGGTATATTCTATTCTGCTGAGGACCTTACGAAAAGGAAGAACATGGGGTGGGATTTCTAATCCACAGACAGGTAGCAAGGAACGTAAAGGAGATCTCCAGTATTAACGAAAGAGTCCGAGTCACTGTGATCAAGCTGAACAAGCAATAAAGATTAAAGACGTAGCACATGCTAATGCACCGACAGCAGCTACGATGACGAGGCAGGAGACAGTTTCTACGAGGACGTCAAATCAGCAACCAACAAAGGAACAGCACAATTCACGATTGTGATAGGAGACTGACTTCAAACTGGTGAAAAGAGTAAAAGAAAGTTCAGTGGGAAACTTTGGAAGAGCAGTCGCAATAGTCACAGACATTCATTGGTTGGATATTGGGAAAGGAAAGAAGGAAAAACATGCGGCTAATGGATGCAGTATTTCGCAAACAAATAACAGGAAATGGACATGGGAAAGTCCTAACGGGAGAGTGACAAACGGAATTAAATTCATTTTGAGTGACAATTCAACTATTGTGACTGACGTGGAGGTGCTAAGCAAGATTCGGAGCCGTGATCACAGGATTGTTAGGTTCAAAATAAGGCTAAACGTCAAAAGAGAAACAGAGAAACTTGTGAAACGTAGGAAACCCACCTTGCAGTCAGTCAGAACCAAGTCGCAAGAGTTTAATTAAAATAACCCTTCTGAACGAATTCGCGATTTTAACTGAGGAAAAAAACGACAACCTTGACACGCTAAATGAAAACCTTACAACGGAAATCACACAATCGGCAGCATGTGTTGGAGAAGCAGGATATAGGAAACATTTGTAAACCTAACGCATAAAACGAGGGAACTCATTGCAAAACGTAAGAACATGAAATTGTCGAGTACGATGGATTACATTGAATTAGCGGAGCCGTCGAAATCGATTAAGAAAAGGAAAACGAACGTGTGTGCCCGCATTTCCTTCGTCCGTGTCTCCCATTTTTTGCGCAATTATTGTATTTAATTATGGAGTACCAGCACGCCCAGGATACACACCCTTATGAAAGACATTCGTGCGTACAGTATAGCAGGGATCGAGGAAACGCTGGAGGCAGGAGGAACCTTGAAGGCCACAAAGAGAAAGCTAGCCATCGTCAAAGACAATGTACGGAGTCAGAGACGAGGAGTGTAACGCTACACAAAACATGAACGAGATAATAAAGGTAGCATAATGATTCTACACCAGATTGTATTACACCGACGTTAGACAGGAGGAAGAAGTGAAAGTACAAGCTTAACCTGCAATGTCCCTCTAGTAACTGGAGAGGGAGGTTGAAAGGTTTTCAAACGCATGAAATGAAAAAAGCTGGAGGTAATGGCGGCATAACCGTAGATCTTTTAGAGGTGTGAGGAGATATTGTAGTGGAAAAGCTTGCTGTACTACTATTTTCGAAATGTTTGAGGAGTGAAAAAGTCGCCATAGCCTAGAAAAACATTAACGCTACTCCGATTTGTAAGAAGGGAGATAACAAAGATCTTAAGAATTACAGACCCATCAGCTTACTGTCAGTTGTTTGCAAGCTGTTTACTAAGGTAATAGTTAATGGCCTAAGTGAGAGCCTAGATTTTCAACAACCCAGGCAACAAGCTGGGTTTCGAAAAGGATACTCTACAATGCAACCACATGCATGTCTTCAATCAAGTAATTAAAAATTCTCCAGAGTGTAATAAACCTCTTTATATAACGTTTACAAAGTATATATTAGCGTTGGATTCAATAGACACCGGAGCAGTGTTGGCAGCGTTAAAAAAGCAAAAAATAGAAAATACCTATGGGAACCTCCTAGACGACATATAGGAGGAATGTACGGGCAGGAAAATCTTTCAAATGCAAAGCGAAAAGTTCCCCATCCAAACGGGAGTGCAACAAGTAGATACTAACTCACCAAAATTATTTACAGGATGTATGGAAGGGCTATTCGGGACGTTTGACTGAGAAAACGCAGATTTACGGATAAACGGGGAATACTTGCGTCATCTAACGTTTGCAGGCGGCATAGTTTTACTCAGTGAATTGGCAGAACAAACGAAAAAAAAAATGATTGAAGATCTACAATCACAAAGCTTCGGCGTGGGGTTAAAAATAAATATGATTAAAGCTAGAGTAATGATTCTAGAGCAAGTGTTCACAAATAATGAAAAGTAATCTACTTCTATCCCTAAATAGGAAAACAACCAATGCGTTCTACCGGCCATGACATATGGACCCGAAACGTGGCGCCTTACTAAACAACTGGAAAGCAAACGTAGGTCGGCGCAGCATGCCATTAAATGAATAATGATAGGAGTAACACTTAGGCACAAGAAACGAGCACCCTGTATCAGGGAGCAACTTGAGTAGAAAATATCGTGTTCAAATTAGGAAAAAGGTGTACTTGGGCTGGCCATGTAGTCAAACGGTGGATCTTGAGGGTAACAGAATGAATACCGAGAGAAGGAACTAGAAGAAGGGAAGACCATTAAGTCGATGGAGTGAGGAAATAAGAAAAGCCGGAGGCCAAGAATGGACTCGAGCAGCGCAGGACAGGAGCGGGTGGATGTCAATGGCAGAGGCCTTCGTCCTGCAGTGGGCCTCAGTCGGCTCTTGGTGATATAACGATTATCGTTTCCAGCATGTCGATGATCATGTCGAGAATGGTGGTACGATCTGCCCCGGTGTTTTGCACTGCCGAATTAAGACAGTTATTAGATCATAAGGTTGCTCCACGTCAGCCGCTCGCTTCTCGAACGTTTCCCCGTTTTCGTTAGCACTTGCACTCATTTCCCACCTTTGCTGGCAGTTAATTGTATCAGCGAAGATGTCGAAACAAAAGCTAGATCACGAACATCGCTGAGACTGTAGATTGCGTTGAAAGGCATGCTTCGTTTCTTTCACTGAGCATATAAAACCATGCAAAGTTTTGGGTGACTCGGCTGTCCAGTTTATGAATATAAGATTTCTCCGAATACGTCGCGACGCTGAATCCAAACCATTAATCTTTCTGCGTTCTAGTGTGTCTGTGCAGACCATGCATTAAGAAAGCTGACAGCCAGCACAGCGCAAGAGACAATCTTGCGGTTATTTGAGAAAAAAACATATACGCCCAGCTGCCAAATTATGGAGCCTCGCCTGCACGTCAGAAGCCACAGTGACACGGAACAGATTGTCGCAGAATATCGCGCTAGCGAAATCGCAACTGTTAAGCACCAGTACGTTTTTAGATCCCATGGCTTCCAATACAGTTGTTTGGCGACTGGAGGACACCTGGTGTGGATAACTTTCGAGGTGGTGGTTAGCCGACTGCCATAGAATGCTGATGCGAATCTGGTCGGGTTTTTGTTAGGAAGAAAGTTACACCGCGAAGAAGTTGCATTGTTATTGGCAATTGAAGCAATGCATGCGGCGAAAGAGCAAGCACGAATTTGCGCCCCTCTGGGACAGCTACTTATTTGGAAAAAATTACTAAACAATTTGATTGCGGAGCCAGTGTATACTGTTTAGTGCGACAAACCGTATTTTTGTTAAGTAGAATACGTTGAGCCGGATGTGTTAAATGCTATTGTAGGTGGTGATATGCTCCGTCTGGCATCGAGAGAGGGGGCGAAAGAAAAGAGAGAGAGAAAATAATCCGGCAATTTTCAGCGGCAATAGAGGCGGCGATGAATCTGGTGTTTGAAAAAAAACCTAAAAGGTACTGTATCACTATTACTTCTAAAAGGCGTGGAAGAGATGCAAGACGCATTTATTATTTTAGTATTATCCTACTAACGCACAAGGACGAATAAATAAAAAGAAGCTTAACTGAAGCTGAACACGGGAAATACAGGTATAAGTCCGGTGCTGTAAGTTCAAACCACAAACCCAACAAGCAGCTTCGTATAGCAATGCCTGAAGAGAATATAATATCAACAACTAAACACCACTAACATTCACTCTACGCGGAAAGTGCCACTTCTGAGGCGCTTAGGAAACGAAATTTAGCGTAAAAAAGAGTCGGCAGGGCAAGAACACAAGAAAAAAAAAAGGTGACACAGCGGCTACTCGAATGGTGTAGCAAAGGAAACTAACTGAAAGTGCAAGAGGGAAGCGAGATCGGTGAGGTGGTGAATAGCTTTGTGCAAATGAAAGAATAAAACTGATGGCATGAAGTTGTAAATGTCGCAACGAGTTTCCTTTATATGCAGCCCAGGGATGATGAGCACGATTGCCACATTGATTTCGGAATCCGTTCCTACTTTTTAAGACTTCTTTGTAATCGGGCTTTGGGCGAAAAATGTCTCAGCCTTGTCAATCACCACACGACCTACTTACTCGTCTTCTACCTTCGATGCTGCAAAAAGACAGGAAGGAAAGAGACGAGTTTGAAGAAAAAGCACGATAAAAATAATTTTACCTGGAAGTAGAACCATAGAAAGCCGTAGAAGGCTTTCACAAAACAAAATGCTTAAAAATGTACAAAAAAGAGCGAATAAAATGTTATTTTGTAGAAAAATTAATCTTGAGGCCCCCTTCGCTCAGCATGCCTAGCCCATAGCTGCTTTTTAATGGCTGGAGTTTGCAAGTGTAACATTTTTGAAAAAGTAAAGAGAACACCTGGTCCCTCCAAGTCGTTTTATACAGACTTACGGTATAATAAGGGAAAACTCAAAAAGAAGACGTACTTCACAGCGCACAGGCCATGCACAATTGAATCAACATATGCTTCCAGTCCCTTAACAAGTTATCACAGGGATCCCTTAAAAACGTTTTCGCACAGGCGTTGTGTTCCTGATTTCGCAACCTCTGAAGAGAGCTTTTTCAGTTTTGCGGTCCTGGTGGGTCAGGGTAGAGGCCGTGAGAAAAATATTGCGGAGGTATAGAACAATAAAACCTTTTGTATTAAGATCTATGCCATCACGGCACTAACCCCTTAAGTAGTACACAAATGGACTCACGGAACCAGCTCGCACACCCAACGCTGCCCGTTATTGTGAGGATACATGCATCCCTAAACTACATCATTTGAAATGGAACTGTGCACCCTTCACGACCAGCCGCGATCCACTTATTGCAATTTTGTTCCCCACCTGCAGACGAAGGAGGTTATTTTCAACGCGTTTCAGGATACCCCTCATCGTTAGAGAAAGTTTTTGAGTAGTCACAAACCAAAGGTATCTACAAGCTGGCGTGGTAACCTATTTTTGCGCACCTGCCTCGTTACCTGCGAACTATATCTTCACATAACAATGAACTTCAAATGGCTCTCCACCAATTCAAGTGATTGAACCTTGAACTGTGATGTTTTCGATAATTCCGTCCAGCCGTGTCCCCCTCCTCCTCCACCATGACACTCATGCCCCCTAGGAAAGTGAAGCTATACCTCCTCCTCTAGTTTTCTCTGCGCCACACTGTTCCCTGGTTCCCCGGTAAATTTTTACTCGGTATATTTTTGCGCTGCTTTCAAATTCCGATGGTGGGGTCCACAGACGCAGCAGAAAAGGTGAACCTCCATCCAAAGATTTCTGCAGTTATGTTGGACTACTTCTCACATCACAATATGGTTCGACAGAAAATGTTTTTGTTTTTGCAGGAAATCGTAATGCAAGAAAGTGTGGCTTCCACATAGCCTTTCTTACAACCTAGAGCAAGTTTTATCATTCTGTGAAGATTTTGTTACTCGACTTGAGATTAGGACAGTGGTTTCACTCTCGAATCTCTAGCCTGTACAATAACATTCACTCTAGCCTCCACAATAACATATGTTTTAAACATTGGTTCAAGGTTCTAACCCGACTTCACTCTTCGTGTCGCAAACTGCAGGCAAGATGGTAGACAAGTTTACCGCAGCATAATTTTCATAACAAAGAATGTTTTTATTGGAAAGCCCATAAAAATTGCACCCAGGTACACTCCACTGGAGACAGGCAAAAGCAAATTCAACTGAATGCAAGGAATATCTTTTGAAAATTTCACTGCTTTGGCCTCCCGGCCGTCAAAGAATTCCAGAAAAGTTTCTAGTTTTATTTTTTGTGTCCATTCACACTTCATTGTAGGCGATGGACGAGCTGACAGTTACGTTCCCACAAATAAAGCCTATAAATAGACTGGTCTTGGACTTACTTGACCCACTGGGTTCCGGCACGTACACTATAATAAACAAGGCTAGAGTGAGCAACAAATGTTGTGACTTTGGCTATTTCTCAGGTATTTAATGCAAAATTGCATTCCGTGGCAAATAAAGTTAATTTCAATCCGCTTTTTGAGTGATTCACTTTTTCGCGGTACAAGAAACCACTATGGCCGTCTGCGGTGTCTCCATATTAGCTCGAAAAGCAAGTGTATAATTTTATAGGAAACCCTTTTCAGAACTATATTGACTGGCAGCAAGGTGCACACATGCCAGTAATTGCTTAACACACAGAATGCCTATAAGGCTCAGGTAAGGCAAAACAGAAACAAATGAGCGATTGTAAAGGCCCGTTCACACATGTGACGAAACCGACCAAAGGCGACGAACGCAACGCGATTTCTGTCGCTTTTGTCGCCTGGCATCTCTTTCATCACGCGACGATAGCGATTGGTCTTGACCATTTTTTTCGCCGCTGTCCCGCCGTCGTTCTTGACGCGGAATGAGGAAAGAGATTTTATGACGTCATATCCTGCCAAAGCACGCAGATGCTGTGTATGTCACGTACAGCGCTAACGCGCAAATCGACATCGGAGATAGCTACAGCCTGTTGCACGCTCGTGGGTGGGCGGAAGGGTGAAAAGGTAGACACCAAGTGCAGCTCGAGGCGTCTCGCTGGAAAATACGGAATAAAGCCCAAGCCACGCAAACGCCGCATCAAGTTCCGATCTCCTCTCGCCAAATTCGTCAAACCTCGCCATGTCTAAACCAAAACTCTTGTGAAGTTGTGTTCCGAGTGAGAGAAAATAACAAAGCAAAAATACGTAGTTGCCGTCGCTCGTGCACGTGAAAGTGTGAACAGCGATGGTGGCGGTCGCTCCAGTCGCATCGCTCGCTTTCGTGGCTAGTGTCGACGGGCCTTAAGGGTGTCCTTCAATTAAATTTTTAACCCATTTCTGCCTGGGAGGGCTGACATGTAGCAATACAGGTGTGTGAACTACACGCGGTCACTGCATTACTACAAAAAAAGGGAAACTCAAAATGTACAACGGAAACTTGTTTTGATGACGGTGCCGCCACCTCGAGGAGCCGGAGGAAACTATACACGCAAGCGATTGCGTGTACAGCCTCTGAGCCTCATAAGTCATAAGGCAAAGCGAACGTAGACCACCGTCGTGAGGAGCCAGAAGTAACTAGACATGAAAGCGCTTGTAACACCGACAAAAAAATGGCAACGGGAATGTAGGCACCGCATACGAGAGTCGCTCAATGGTATATCTTTAAAAAACTGTATTATATGCTTGCTTAAAAATACGGCCCATAGATATTAATACACTCAGATACACTCAGACTGCCTATAAAAGCTAGATATTTGCGCTTCAAATCCACATCTTGATGATGATGGGTGGGTGGTAATGGCGCCAGGCCGATTGGAGCAAATAACGCCAAAACAGTTATTATATATGAGAGATGAAGAGGTAAACCCTAAAATCTGTTAGAAGAACAAAAGTAAAATTATTGAAAGACAATGAGAATAGCTGGTGTAGAAGGCCAGTTTGCAATTATGCCTGGTATGAAATTAGGTCTAAAAAGTTTACTTCCGCTAAATAGTTAAACGCGCTTGAGAGAAAACATGGGATCGTCAAACAGGAAAAACGCTGGATGTGGTGGAGTTGGGGGAAGTGTTTGTGTCGCATTGTGTCGAGTGCTAATTGCATTGAAGAAGTAGGTGGGTCACGGATAGGCCGTCACCACACCTGCTACACAGGGTTCTTGGAGATCCCGTGAGCAGGTACGAGTGCGTTACATGGGTGTGGCCTATCCGTAACCTAGCGAAGCTAACTTCAGTTTGTCTGTTGTGTGTGTCAGTGGTGCATGCTCCAGACAGTGGCTTTATTACGCGTAGTTTGTTCTCTGTCTGTTGATTCCAGTGTGCTTGCCATGTTTAGCGAACGTGTTCTCTGATGTGTGACTTAAGGTCAGTGTAAGGTATTGTTATGTTCACTGTATTTGCGGCCATTTGGTCCATTGTCTCGTTCCCGGCAATCCCCGAGGAACCTGGAACCCAGCACACGGTCATTTAAAGATTTAACGCGTATGCTGACATAATTATATTAAAAACTTAATGAATATCATGATTTTTTCAAGACTGCTTATATGTCTATGCACGAACCACGCTCCAAGAATCTGTGAAGATGATGAATTTAGGGATTTCATCTTGTACTATGGGATTTAAAACCAGAAAAATACCATAAGCTTCTGCCGTAAAGATGCTGCCTTTGGGGTTCAGGGTCTTAAACACCCCGAATTGTGGTCTATGCGCAGCACACGACACGATAAGGATGGTTTTTGATGCGTCGCTAAAAGCTTCTGCACACATGTATTTCTCTTGAAGAAACAAGAAGTGCTGCAGAATTGCAGTTGTCGGCTCTCCCTTTTTAACAACTGCTAGAAAGGCCAAGTCGCACGACACATGGCGTAGCTAGAATGGTGGTAAAAAGTCAGAAAGAGTTGATTTGCAGGTGTCTGAAAAGGTGACATAGCTCTGACACTTCCTCTCTTACTCTGTTTGAGAACGGAGCAGGAATAGATGGATGATTTAGAAGAAGGTGGGACATGGGTGTATCACAAATCAAAGGTTTGAGAGGATGGTGGGTTATTTACGAAATTTTAAACGCGTGAAGAAGATCTATGTATGTTCGCTGGTGATTTAGGGAGAATTTATAGCACTCGACGTATAGGCTTTCTACGGGGATATTGCGGGAAGCGCCTGTCGCGAAGCGAAGCCCCAAGTGCAGAGCTGGGTCTAGCATTTTCAGTGTTTTTTTTCCTTGCCGAACCATACGTCACACTTCCATAGTCCAAGCGGGACATCACCAAGCCCGTAAAGACACGTAAGAGGAGTTGCTTGTCCGCAGCATAGGATTGGCGGGAAATGACCTTCCGAATGTTTATTGCTATAAGGTATTTATGTTTGAGTTGTTTGATGTGAGGAATGAATGTGAGTTTTCCGTCTAAGACGACGCCTAAAAAATTGGCTCTAATCCACGCTGTGAAGGTGGTTGGAAAGCAAAGGTTTAAACGACACCCACAATAATTGCTCATGCGGCCTCACTTGAATTCACATACGTGGCTCTAAAAAGAGTGAAAGAAGAGATTCTGTTAGCAGTTACTTGGAATTCGCGGGGGTGGCGTCCCGAACGCAGCAGCGCCGCCCACGGCCCGGCTCTAGAGCAGTGCACACTGCCGCTGTAGCAAGGCCGTGCGTTGGCACAAAGAAAAACGGAGAGGAGCGTCTTTCAAAGGATGAGACAGCGGAAGCTAGCCATCCTGACGGGGCTAGCTCAGGGCTATACCACGGCGCGACACAAGCGTAGACACCGAAACAATTCCGCATATGAGCTTAGTGATTCCAATTTATACCGATTCAAACTAGTTAGTTTAGTAAGTTTGAGAAGTGCGAGAAAGCTGAGGGAACTTTTGTAATCGCTATTTATCGGAACCAGCTGCTCCTTTCGGCTTTTGTAATACCTCTTAAAACACAACCGAATTGGTATCCACCAATTTAGATAACGGAGTCCCATTCGCAGCAAGCAGTGCGCAAAAGGTAGCGTTCCTCTGTATACAAACATCTGTATACAGATGCGTGTATGTGGTCTCTACATTTTGTTTTCGCGCCCGTCAAACCTATCCTTAACGTATCTGCTCAGTTAATTCCGTCGGGTCCGGGTGACCCGGGAGGTGCTGTCAAACCATTGAATCAATCCGTGCGAAGGAAGCACGCAATAAACGCGAAGCTGCGACAAAAAAGGCTCAAAATAACCGTCACTAAAGCAGACGACAAAGCCGTGCTGCCGACGCGCCTGCCGGCGAGCGGCCACCTCGCGCACGGGGAACACTGGGTGAATTCGCCATGCCATCTACAGTGTGTTCCGTAAGTGAAACCCCCCTCGCGCCCCCTTTACCGTTATCAACCTATCAGCATACCGTTATCAACCTATTACAATGTATTGTGTGGATTTCTACACCCTCAAGGGAAGTGTTCAAAGTGATAGGGTGGCATGCTAAAGATTTCCCGGTGAATATAGCCACACCACCTGAAGAGTGTGTGTAGCCATTGCTGTCCTTTCTGAATACCATACAACAATTAAGAAAATTTGTGTGATTGGAGTTTAAATGTATATCTTGGACACACATTCCACTAGGCTAATTAGCATACACGATCTCGTAGACATTGTCAAGATTATTAACGAGGTCTGTGCAGTTCCATTGACCAATATTTTCTCTCCCCATTTGTAACTGTTCAGAGCTACTGGGGTGTGATTATGTGAGGTTTTTTGGTGCTTGGACTGTTGGAAGGGTTTTTTACCTTCTCTTGAGGTTTGGATAAAGGAATCCGTTCCTCCCACTGCGAAGCAGAGAGGAAAGGTCCCCAATCGATCTCTTCATCAGATTTGGAGGGGGGGGGGGGGGGGTACCCGGCGGACCACTGTGGACTTGGCACCGTTTCCGGCGCCCTAGCTTCGTTCCAGCCGCGATAGCCGAGGATGCCAGGAGCGGCCCAGGTGGCATAGGCGCTGCGGGAGGGGTGGAACTGCCGCGGGCTCCTCCGTCTCCATATCCTCTGTGACCTCCCATGGGCTTCGAGCCGGTGGAGATGAAACAGTGGATGCAGCGGCATCCCCAGCAGATATAGTTGCCACCACAGCCGCTGCTGGCTCTGCAAGCCATGTGGGGGCGGGGTGGGGCACAAGAGGCAACCGGAAGGGGGGGCGGCAGCGGGACCAGGTCCTACTCGCGGTACTGGGTCCCCGCGGAAACCAGACGCCGCGCCGCCCCCTGGCGAGCTGCGTCGGTGTACCCCCCGAAGGTGCAATAGACGAACCTCTTTGGTGCCTCTGGGAAGGAGGTGTTTTCGGTGATTTTCAGATTGATGATTTTTTCCACCTTTTCCCAACATTTCTTCCCAACATTTCACACGTGCGGGAGTATGCAGAATGAGGTCCATGGCAGTTGCTGCACTTGCAGATGGCAATTGCAGATGAAATTGTGGAACGGTGAAATGTCAAGATTATGTGCTTTGTTCTGATTTCTTTGTCATCTCGACGCATGGTGAGGCGGCTCCTTGCAGTCACACCCTGGCCTTTCAGGCCTTCGAGCAGATCGGATTCCGCTAATTCATCAGATCTGGCTCAGAAATCACACCCAGAGAGCTATTGAAGCTACGGTGGCGTGTGACTCCGATGTCTAGATCTCTCATGCGATTCTGGGTCAGGAGGCTTAGGGCTTTCTGGTAAATGTTAACCTTGACAGGACTACGCCGGTTCTCAGTTTGTTGGCTTCGAGAGACTTGTCCAAAATGCCTTCAAGAAATGTAGTGATAAAGAACGCTGACTGGGAAGAAGCAGGGCTTGACTTATCAGGATATTCAACAATCGAGAAGTGGGGATATTTAGCCGGCTACGAGAAAGGGATGGTTAGAAGTGGCGGAAATAAGCCTTCGGTGCGACCCCTTTTCAGGGGCCGATCATGCTTGGGGGGGATTTGTCAATCTACCATATAGAAAGAAAGCAGGGGACGGGGGTACTTTCTTCTCTAACCTTACCCCAATATTCAGAAAGGTCCCGAAGCTGCCTGTTTGGTAAATAGACAAAGAGCCAATCCGCCGGAGCTTGACCACGGCTGCGACGGCCGCTTTTTGTGGAGTCTTACCCTGCACCTATAAACACATCATCATGGTAGGTTACAACTTATGTTGCGAGGCTCGGGGTCAGCAGTGTCGCCAACACCGTCACCAAGATTACTCAAGGTGCCCCGTGCGGGGGGTCCACATCTTGTTTTAAACGCTGTGTGACTTGGTGACCGATCGTGCACGCACCGGTACGTTTGTTTCCTGCACGGCTAGATCTCGGAATTTTTGCTCGAGTGAGGTATGACATGAGACCAAATCCATTTTTTGCCTACGCACATGATTGATTGATTGATTGATGGATTGATTGAGTAAACTTTGCTCGAACAGCAAGCGCGATGTTAGGGCGCCCGCCCGCTGGCAGGCGTTCTAAGTGCAGGAGCCCTAGGAGTCCTGTTTGTACTGATCTCGCTACCAACATTCGTTAAGTGGTCAGAACTGGTGTGCAACATCACCCAGTGGTGTGTCATAATTTTGAAGAGGAGGTGTTCGGCAAGGGGTGAGGCAATCTAATGTGATGTGGTGGAGTTCCTACGTTTGGGCAATACAGACGAGTGGCTGGATATTGTGCAGACAACATTGATTGGGTAGGTATATTGAGCAGGCAAGCACCGGATATGGAGACAGAATGATAAGGAGATGTCTTTCTTTGTTTGTACGTTACACTAGGGTACGATATCGGCGTGAGTGAGGGATGTAGTTAATGGGGTTGGGGACAAAGCGAAGTCTAGGGGGCCACAAGTGGTCAGTAACAGCTCGGAGAATATAATCGCAAGGCGCAGGATGGGCCGCTTCGTTTCTTTTTAACCTCGTGTCACATGGAGTGCATGTGATGTTTCAGGGGGGCAGCTAGAGATTCTCGAGTAAAGTTGGGAAGGATTAATGGGAGATACGCAAGGTGAGGTACTATCGGCAGGCTAATAGGAAATTCGTGATCATCGTATCGCATCCGTTTGTAGTTTGTGAAGCGGCGGTGACGTCAACTTTTTCCGCTGTGGGGGGTTGTGTGGTTTCAATGGTAACGTCCGTGATTGTTGTCTCTGGTGGTCGGTGGCGCTAACAAAAAGCTTATTTTTGCTCCACAGCATGGTGTTAAGCTGCTTATGTAGTTAGATTTGTAGGCGCATGCAATGGAATGATGGTGAGTTGTGGCTTGAGGACAGGCTGCATGGTACTCAGGTTGCATAATGCGCCGCACGGGGCGATGTGTTGTTGCTCGCGCATCCGGAGATTGAGCGGTTCTTTATGCCCATTTTGTGGTTAAGCTGAATAAGCTACTGTGAGTGGGTTGCAGCCAAGGGACATCAAACTGAGGCAGCGTAGTTCTGTGGCTTTGCGGGCTTTGATAGGTTCTTGCCATGTATTGTGAAGGCCTGATTGGACACTTTTTGGTAGCTTTAGCATTTTGAAGGCCGACTGCTGTCTTATACGTCCGGCACATTACGGTGACGAGTTTCATAATGTTTGCAGTCTTGAGAAGTGGCTATGATGCGTCATAAGTGATCTGACAGCTCAGTCATTAGAAGAAATCTGGAGCTGTTTCCATCCTTGTCGGCAAAGCACTGAATTGAGGAAAATCTTCATGGCGAACGTGTTAGTACAGCTCCGTCACAACAACATAAAACATAGACCATCAAGCTGGTCGTTTTGCAGGACTTGTAAAACATCAGAAATTTCCCTAATAGCTTACGGGTAATCGAGTGAAAGATCGAAAAGGCTGTTTTCTCCAAAAGCATTTGAAAACATCTCTCTAAGCTCATGCTACAGTTCGGGTACTGTAAATGTCAGATTTTAGCATCATCGCAAGCAGAAGCGCACGAGACAGGAGTTCCACAAATTGCGACAGTGAAGGAATAAGAACTCACCGTAATCCTCGACATCTAAAGAAAAAACACGGCAACAAAAATAGCATATAACTGTACTTAAATAACAAGCATGCTCAGGTTGTTCGCCATAACAAGTTGAGAAATTATCAGAATACGCAAGAAGTCCCAAGTGTACTTTGCCAGTTCATAAAAAGCGTTGTTTCCAGCCAATGTGCAATACACCAAGCGCCTCTACAGTTGTTTTCAATACCGTACACAAATTCATTTCTGGGAAGATTTTTATAGGAACAATATATATTTAATTTATTACTTCATTCCTTAATTTGTTGAGATAACCTAAGAGCGAAAAAGGCATTACTTAGGTGGGGGATTGCTCATGGAACAAGAAATTGCTTAGTGAGAATCCAGTACATAAAATAAAGTTGTCGAAAAGGGAAAAAATGTACACAAGAACATGGGTACAGAACTAGAGGTGATGTTCACTTGCTAAAAGCGCAAACACAGCACAACTAGAATGACGAAGCTCGGTTAGGTTTGCCACACCTGCGGGTAACATATTCCACTCTGCAATACTAAGCCGAAACGTTAAATTTTGGTATTTGTGAATTTTGGCGACTATGGCGTTCCTTATGCGCATGATCGATGCGGGCTGAGACACACGTAGCGGGATGAACAGGACTGCTTACAAGCAATGAAGCGCTGCATACAAAACATGGAATAACGGCAAGCGACAATATTTCCCTGGCATTGCGAGAAGCGGAAGTTTGAAGGAATATGAGCTCGCTCATAGCAAGGACAGTTTAATAAATAACTACATAAGCCCGCATGCATAAATAAGGAGCAATATAGATCCGGACATCCGGAGTACACTCAACCTATATATATATATATATATATATATATATATATATATATATATATATATATATATATATATATATATATATATATATATATATATATATATATATATATATATATATATATATATATATATATATATATTCGCCCCGAGCGCGAACACAGTCGGCCCCTGGCGGCGGCGGAACGGACCGCTCCTAGTGTGGATGGCGCTCTCGCGTCGTCTGCTTTTTCACGTTGCGTGAGGCGCAAGACGCGTGCTGCACACGACAAAACAACCAATATGTGTGCTCGTTTGGCCGTAAGCAATGACATAGTAACCTCTGCGTGCTCGTTTCCTCTAGAAACGCAAGAATCAGCGGCCGTTGCGTGTTAATGCGCTGGTTTAATCCCACGAAACATCTTCGCTGTGGTCACCGCTTGAGTGTGAAACGTGTTATAAACATTGCTTCCACACATTGCACTTTTCTTATTGTTGAGTGCAGTCGTCTGCCGTTTCGGGAACGTCGAAGGGTGCTGTTTGAAGGTGGCGTGGCGAATATTTAAAGGACAAAAGTTTAGTACGCGAAACGGGTAAGGAGCGACAAGACCTGTGCATACGCGTGCAAATTCTACACCCTTGTAAAATTACGCTGTGTCCTTATAGAAAGAAGAAACAAACAAAAACATTTACACTGCACATGACCCGTGCGCTATCGCCCAGACATTACCGGACACGTATTTTACTCCCGCAAGCGTCTGTGTGATCGTGTCCTTCCCGTACCTTTTCTAAAATAAATACCATTTTTGGACAGTCGTTGGTTATACTCAGGAGGAGGAATAAACATTTATTCAACTGTATCGAGTTGCTAATTTTACGTATTATTTAAAATACGTTTCTATGGATGCGCAAGAGTATTTAGGGGGAATGTTTCGGTAAAATTAAGCAGTTGTGAGTTTGCGTCCGTCATGTGGCATTTTGTGTGTCATTTTCATATATATCATTTTTAAATCCGACGTGAATCACCTTGTCCAGAAACGTGTCTCACTCAGCCTAACCAAATGCCTAATTTGGTCACGTCTTAACCTCTTAAGGTGGACGTAAGTTTAAAGAAAGAGAAGAAAACGCGTAATATATAATGCACGTTGTTGCCCACATGTGTGTAGGGTGTGTGCCATGACTCGCTGTTTTTTTTTTTTTAATTTTTTCCCACAATGCTTGCTTTCAATACAATTTTGAAAAAGGCGTCCCACAATTCCTGGACAATCTCGGACAAAAGGGGGGTTAATCATTTTGGAAAATACGTGTACTGCTTTTTCACCGGTACAGAACACGACGGCTAGTGTAGTTTCGATTGTAAATAATACTGATAACCATAGTTTGGCTTTTCGCGCGCGTTACATGCGTTCTCTTCTCGCTGCTCTTGCAACGTTGGCAGGACCCCCCCCCCCTCCCCCTTCCCGAAAAAAAATGAAATGCGCAGAATTTCATTTTTTAACCAATCCTCAAGAATTAAATGCCAAGACAAAGGCGATATTCAGTTTACAAAACAAAGTAGTTACCGGGAACCCGTTACGGTGATTTGCCACGAGAAACAAAAAGGAAATGTTTTACTACATCTGCAACAGCGCAACTTCATTTATTGCCACCTTTAGGGTTCGTAAGCGGCCTTATACGCTAGAATGCAAACACATCTCGCTGTTGCAGGCACCTGTTAGATTTTAAAAGGAACGCAAATCGTCAACAGAGCAGCCGTCACAGAAAATTTGTGCTCACTGTGAGGTCCGAGAAGCTTGGTTTGCACACTGTAAGCCTGCTTGTCACTTTGCGAAAACCTAGCTAAACGTGAGATGTTGATTGTACTGCGTGCGTTGACAATTCAATTCGCAAGTTCACTTGAGACGAAAGCCGTAAATAAGTGATCCGAAACCGTTATTCATGAAACCTTCCTTCAGAGTCACTAAAATTTCATTTAAAAGACCCGTTAGAGCGGTTGCATTTATATCTCTGAGCTGATCAAAATTCAGTAATTTTATGTTGCCTTTTGAACACACAAAAAATATCGTGAGCTCTTAGAAGGAATTTCGGGGCAGATAAGTAGAGTTAATACCTTGTAGACGACTGACAGTAAGCTGATCAGCCTGTAGTTTTTCAAGTCCTTCATGTCGCCTTTCTTATGGATTAGGATGATGTTCGCGTTCTTCCAAGATTCCGGTACCATTGCGGTCATTAGGCATTGCGTATACAGGTTTGCCAGTTTTTCAAGTACAATTTCTCCGCCATCCTTCAAGAGGTCTGCTGTTATCTGATCCTCACCAGGTGCTTTGCCCCCTTTCATTTCTTTCAAAGCCTTCCTTACTTCTTCGGTCGTTACTGGTGGGATGTCTATCTCCTCTGAACTACTGTCTCGTTCGGCATTATCCTGTATGTCCCGGCTACTGTACAGATCCCTATAGAACTCCTCGGCCACTGTGACTATTTTATCCCTATTTGTGATGACATTGCCTTGCTTATCCCTAAGTGCATACATCTGACTTTTCCCCACGCCAAGACGTCTCTTTACTGCTTTCAGGCTACCTCCGTTCTTTACAGCGTATTCGATCCTCTCCATATTATACTTCCGTATGTCAGCTGACAGCAGTAACCTCAGATTTGCTGATGACGTTGCCTTGCTAAGTAACTCGGGGGACGAATTGCAAAGCATGCTTTCCGCACTGGACGAACAGAGTAGAACCGTGGGCCTGAAAATTAATATGCAGAAAACTAAAGTAATGATCAATAACCTCGGGACAGTACAGCAGTTTGAGATAGATGGCGAGGCAGTGGAAGTGGTAAGCGAATATATATACTTAGGCCAGGTTGTGACCCCAGATCCCAACCATGAGGCAGAGATAATTAGAAGGATCAGAATGGGGTGGGGTGCATATGGCAGACATTATCAGATAATGAATAGCAGCCTACCATTGTCGTTGAAGAAGAAAGTGTATGACAGCTGCATCTTACGGGCAGAAACTTGGAGGCTCACTAAGAGGGTTCAACTTAAATTGAGAACGACTCAGCGGGCAATGGAGCGGAAAATGATAGGTGTAACATTAAGGGACAGGAAGAGAGCGGAGTGGGTCAGGGAGCAAACTGGTGTTAAAGACATATTAGTAGAAATTAAGAAGAAGAAATGGACTTGGGCAGGGCATGTAATGCGAAGGCAAGATAACCGCTGGTCATTAAGGGTAACAGAGTGGATCCCTAGAGAAGGCAAGCGCTGCAGGGGGCGGCAGAAAGTTAGATGGGCAGATGAGATCAAGAAGTTTGCGGGGATAAATTGGTCACAGTTGGCACAGGACCGAGGTAATTGGAGAATAATGGGAGAGGCCTTTGCCCTGCAGTGGGCGTAGACAGGCTGGTGGTGATGATGATGATGATGATGAAGTAGAGTTACCATTTCAGAGCATCCCACAAATGCAAGAATGCGTCATGCTACCAGTGAAAGCGACTGAGATTGCCGTTGTAAACTGAATTTCAGAGATCGAGGCTTCCTGATTTGTTTCTATTTATGCTTTTATTGAAGGCTCAAAGCCATAGTCTGGAAAGATCGAGCGTGCTACGAGCAACAGCGTACAAGTTCATTGTCACAATTACGGCCATTCTGAGATTCCCGATGAGTCGTCGCGTTTTTTGGCGTAATAATGAAAACTGACTGCCGCTTCCATGCTATACATCGATAGTTGAGTAACCGAACTACAGCATACCACTCTTGTTTGCACCTGGCGTGCGCACATATGGCGAGAAAAAGGCACAAAGCGCGCCCACAGTGTGCATTCTTACGGGCCGCTCAGCGGAGCATCCACACTAGCAGCGCGACGCTGTCGCCACCTACATGTCGAGCTCGCGGCGAATATAGTAATGAGGGGCTCGTTGTTGAATTGAGACAGAATAAGGGTTGGCAGTCAAGAAATCCTCGGAAAGCAAAGGGCGGAATGCGGTTTGTTTGAGTCAGAAAGAAAGTGGTGAAAAAACGCCCGCAGGGTGTGATCCGAACCCACGACCTCCAGAATACCGGTCTGGTGCGATGACAACTACACTACCGGTGGGGCTGTTTCTTGGATATTTATGTTAAGGTATTTCTTGGATATTGGATATTTATGTTAAGGTATTTTTTGTTTCCTTCACTTGTTGGTGGTAGCCGGCGCCACTCAGGCTACTCGGGGTGAAGGGGACCTTCTTTTTAACCCCCGGGCCGTGACTCAAGTGTCTACGATATGTCGAGAGTGGTCGACCAGCGTTGAACCCTCTCACGCTACCTTTGGCACCAATACTCAGAAAATGGGGATCAGAAAATGGGAAATGAGGGGCTCGGTGAATTAAGATAGAATAAGGGTTGGCAGTCAAGAAAACCTCGAAAAGCAGGGGGGGGGGGGGGGAATGCGGTAGGTCATAAAAATTCTTCATTTGGAAAAGCCCGAACGGGCAGCATAAACATGAAATAGACTTCATATTATGCGATAACCCTGGCGTCGTGAAGGATGTGGAAGTGCTCGGAAGGGTAGGGTGTAGTGACCACCACATAGTAAGATCTCGAATTAGGCTAGATCTGAGGTGGGACCGTAACAAGCTTGTAGAAAGAAGCCTATTAATGAGCTAGCAGTAAGAAGTAAAGTAGAAGAATTCAAGATCGCGCTGCAGAACCGATATTCTGCTCTTACCGAGGAAGCAGAGTTTACGACACAGGAAGCCAGCGATAACCTTACACGCATTATCACCGAGTGTGCAGAAGTCGGGGGCACGATGGCCACCCAGGATACTGGCAAACTTTCCCAAGAGAAGAAAGATCTAATTAGGAAACGGCAAACCGTGGCTATCTCCACCCCAGCTGACAGAATAGAACTAGCGGAGCTTTCGAAGTTAATCAATAAGCCTAAGGCAGCTGACATACGGAAGTATAATATGTAGAAGATCGAATACGCTGTAAAGAACGGAGGTAGCGTGAAAGCAGTGAAGAGGCCTCTTGGCGTGGGGAAAAATCAGATGTATGCACATAAGGAGAAGCAAGGCAACGTCATCACAAATAGGGATAAAATACTCACAGGAGCCGACGAGTTCTATAGGGATCTGTACAGTAGCCGGGACATCCAAGATAATGCCGAACGAGAAAGTAGTTCAAAGGAGATAGACATCCCACCAGTAACGACCGAAGAAGTAAGGAAGGCCTTGAAAGAAATGAAAGGGGGCAAAGAACCTGGTGAAGATCAGATAATAGAGGACCTTGAAAGATGGGGGCACATTGAACTAGTAAAACTGGCAAACTTGTACACGCAATGCCTAATGACCGCGAGTGTAACGGAATCTTGGAAGAACGCGAACATCATACTAATCCATAAGAAAGCTGACATGAAGGACTTGAAAAATTACAGGCCGATCTGCCTACTGTCAGTCGTCTACAAAGTACTTACCAAGGTATCGCTAACAGAATTTCTGCAACCTTACATTTCAGCCAACCTAAAGAACAAGCAGGGTTCTGTAAAGCCATTCAACAATAGATCATATTCACACGATCAATCAGCTGATAGAGAAGTGCGCTGAATATACTGAACCCCTATATATATCCTTCATAGATTATGAGAAAGCATTTGACTCGGTCGAAACGTGAGCAGTCATTAAGGCATTACGGAACCAGGGGGTAGATGAGCATTACGTAAGAATACTAGAGGATATCTAGAATGGGTCCACAGCAACCATCATCCTCCATAAGGAGAGCAGTAAAATACCTATAAGGAAGGGCGGCAGACAAGGAGACACAATCTCTCCAATGTTATTCACAGCATGTTTTCGTAGGGCTTCTCTAAGAGACGTATACATCAACCGAACATCACTGAACAAAGATGCTTACCCGGTGCTGCCCACATATGTCTCCCATCGGCTTGACCACACGCTCAAGATAGGAGAAATACTCGCTCGTAGAACTACTTTTATGAATTCATTTTTCCCTCGCACTATAAAATCCTGGAACCAGCTTCCCCGGGACATCATCCTAGTTGCAAGCGACAAGGAATTCCTGGTAGCGTTACGCAGTCATCTTGAATGCTAAAATTCGAACGCTGTTCTTCTAGCGTGCATTTCTCTTTTTGCATACTTGTTTTCTTTTATACGTTGGTTAATGCGTACGTTTCTGCATACTTGTGTTGCTTTGAATGCTGGGCAGTGTTATTTTTATGCTACTTTTCATGCTGTCATTTGTTAATTTTTGTCTGTTATTTGTTTCCCTTTTCCTTCTTATTCTTTATAGCTTTCACTTTGTTGGCGCATTTCGTGTGTGAAAATACGTTCTTACCCCCTCCCACCCCAATGTAATGCCCTCCGGGAGAAATGTAGGTATGTGAATAAATAAATAAATAAATAAATAAATAAATAAATAAATAAATAAATAAATAAATAAATAAATAAATAAATAAATAGAAGAAGTATTCGGAACGTTGGAATAGGAACGTTGGATTAGGAAGGGTTAAAGGAGAATGCCTTTGTAACCACAGATTTGCTGATGACCTTGCCTTGCTGGGTAGCTCGGGGGACGAATTTCAAAGCATGATTACCGCACTCGAAAAGCACAGTAGAATCGTGGGCTTGAAAATTAATATGCAGAAAACTAATGCTCAATAGCCTCGGGAGAGGACAGTGGTTTGAGATAGGTGGTGAGGCAGTGGAAGTTGTAAGCAAATATATCTACTTAGGCCAAGAAGGACCAGGATGCGAACCATGAGGCATAGATAATTAGAAGGATGAGAATGGAGTGGAGTGCATTCGGCAGGCATTCTCAGATAATGAATGGCAGCCTACCATTGTCCCTGAAGAGGAAACTGTATAACAGCTGCATCTTACTGATACTTACCTACGGGGCAGAAACTTGGGGGCTCACTAAAAGCGTTCTACTTAAAGTGAGGACGACTCAGCGAGCACAGGAACCGACATGATAAGTGTAACATTGAGGGGCAACAACTGGTGGAGTGGGTCAGGGAACAAACGCGTGTGAAGGATATATTAGTCGCAATTAGGAAGCCGAACTGGGCGTGGGCAGGGCTTGACATGGGCAGGGCGGTTATCTTGCAAGGGCAAGATAACCGTTTGTCATTAAGGGCAATAGAGTGGATCCCTGCAGAAGGCCAGCGTGGCAGGGGGCCGCAGAAATTTATGCGAGCACACGAGATCAAGGAGTTTGCGGGGATAAATTGGTCGCAGTTAGCACAGGATCGGTATAATTGGAGGTCTATGGGAGATGCCTTTACCCTGCAGGGGGTGTAAAGAGGCTGACGATGATGATGATGATACATGTTTTCTTAAAAACGGCACTACTCTAATATAGCAATGCCTTTATGAACATGCATTTCTTTCCAAACAGAAAAGGTCCTTCCATTATAATATTGTCTTGGGCAAAAGGAAATAGGAAAGTTTAATTTTGTATCTCCACCGCGAGAAACCGCACTACGCCGCGATGCAGCAGCAGTGGCCAGCAGGCAGAACCCATCTCGATCCTTGTCCTTGTCTTCGTTCCAGTCGTTTTTGTACAGGCTCTGCGGCGAACCCAGAGGGGAGATTGCAACAGGGAAGCCGCCAGGAGATATAGGCTAATGGGCTCGCACGACGACAGCCCTGCTGCAATATGAAGGCCCGTGTGGTCTACATGCCCACTCTGAATAACGGCGTAACGCGATTAATGTCTCAAAATACAGGACCCACCATTTCAGCGCATCAGGTGCATTCGGTATGGGGTCAGTGACACCAAGAAAAAGCAAGAAAAGGAGGTGCATAGGTTGGATGAAAAATGTTCTACTCGCCGAGTGCATCGTCGTGATTATCTGATACAGAATTTGGTTAAAAGGAAAACCGCTGTAAGGATAAATTTGAGGCAGACTGTTAGAGAGGCTTGGCCTCGTCACAACGTGTTTCTGAAACTTTATGCTAACAAAGTCTCATTATGCAACTTGCGATGTTTGTTTTATACGTTAGAAAAAAATTCTGCTCTTTTTTAACTATTAAAGTTTATTTATTACCTGGAATCTCTAGTATTATTGAACCTGAAATCTTTACAACTAATATTAGTTCTACATTTTTATTTTGGGGAAAGTTCAAAAGAGTATTATGCATTATCCAGCATTACTATATGTAGTTATTCGTGGCTATATTATTCCGGCATGTCTCCGTGCTATTTAGTTAAACTATTTTATGTATTTTAGTGACATGATATATTCCCTTATTATATACAAAAGATTCTGCACGATGCTTTGAAGGGAAATTATTTCTCAAAAACGATATCTCCACTTTTTGTTTTTTGATTTCTTGAATAAAGGCAGCTGCCATGTTGTTCGGGACGAGGCGTTGATGGATGTCACAGAAACAAGTCAGTGATTGCTTACATTCCACTTCTCCGTCAGGGGCCGTAGAACCTAATAAGAAAAACAACAAAAATATTATGTTTAGACATCCTATTGCGGCAAATATATCACAGAGTGCAAAGTCCGGTGAAACAAAAACACGTCCACAGCTTCCTTCATCGTCATATTGGATTCAAACTCTAACGAAAGCTCTGATCAATCTGTCCTCAAATACGCGCATCCTCAAATACCTCGCTTCCTCAAATACGCGCATTTGTACTGTACCGCGGTAGGGCTCCAAAGTGAGGTTAAAGTGAACTTTAGAAATTCACACCGTCTCATATTTACGTTGACTTGCAGGCGACAGCCTGAGTGGCGATGCCTTGAAAACAGAGGCTCGATTTATTCTCTTTAAAATTTAGGAAATTTTCTACGCCGAAGCTGCGCCTGCTCTGGCACCATTTTATCCTTGATTAGTTGAATGTTGCTGATTAGCTGCGCCCTGAGCTTCCAGTCGCCCTTTTTTTGTCCTCGCGTTGAGCGCAATTTTACTTATCCCTGATGGGATTTTGCAGTGTTTCTGTGACCACTGAGGGCCGCAATGGAGTGATTATCAGACCGCACAGAGCTTAACATGGAGCAAAGCATCCGGACACCAGTGTCCACATTAGCCCTGATAAACCCTTTATGAAACAAGAAAATCGTCGAGCAAGCAAATGAAACTGTTTCTCTGCTTCTGAAATCAATGGACCTTTTCCACGAACTTATCTGTGCATGCGCTCGTAGGCGACGCCATTAATTTTGGTTGTTCGCCCTTATAAGGAATCACCGCTTTTAAGTGCGAATGCACTTCTTTAGCGAGCCTGAATCGTTCGCCGCCGTAGTCCGCATAGCAACAGCTGCGGGTGCGCGCGCTCCTCGTCTTCCTTAGCAACGGGGGGAGATGGGCGCGCGCTGCCTGGCCGCTGACATGGCACATACCCACATGGGGGATTGGCCAGGAATCGGGCGTGAGAAGGGCTAATGCACCCGCTTAAAGGAGTACTGACACGAAATTTCAAAGCTGAGATCCGCTCTAGCAATCAAGTACAACGACAACACAAATAGGTGTCTGTGAATAAATGCATCTTTCTTTCTTTGTAGTTGTGTGTGTGTGTGTGATCTCTCTTTCGCGAACATTACCGAACCGCGCAAATTCAACTCGTGCATTCGCACTTTCACATTCTTCCCCTCGGGGAAATGCGGGGAATTTTTTACGGATGCCATGGGCGCAAATGGACGGACTTAAACAGATCATTATTGGCATTCGGTAGCCAATGCGAATACGCTTAGTCATTGCACGGTCAATCATTGGCATTGGCAAACGTGCTAAACTTCGTCAAGGGCGCACCCAAAGAGTGAAGTCTGCGAATGACGTTCAGAAAGCGAAGCGCGATGTGATTGCAGAGCAATTAAGCCTTGATTGATTGACTGTGGGGTTTGACGCGCCGACGCAACGCAGGCGATGAGGCGCGCCGTAGTGGAGGGCTCCGGATTAATTTTGACCACCTGAGGATCTTTAACGTGCGCCGAAATCTCGTACACATGGGCGTTTTTGCTTTTCGCCTCCATCAGAAAAGCGGCCACCGCGGCCGGGAATCGAACCGTTGACCTCGTGCTCAGCAGTGCAACGCATTAGCCACTGAGCCACCGCGTCGGGTGCAATTAAGCCTCTTAGCTGTCACTGCGGGTGGACCCCGCGATTATAGCGATATTGGACAAGAGCGTCACCGGCAGGCAAACTTGGCCTAAAGAGCCACCAATTGTAATTTCCATTATCGCCGCTCCTAGACCTGTTCTTTGAGTGGAAAAGGTCTATTCGCACCTTCTGCGTCATTTCACTAAGCCCAATCGCCGAGGGCGAATGGCTGATGTTGTCTTCATTGTCTTTCCGAAATCTGAAAGACGCACAAATGACGTTACAACCACCACTCCATCCCGATCCTTATTGTGGTCGACGGGGTTGCTTTTCGTCAACATCTTTTGGTGAAAAATGTGTGCGTCGCTGCAATTTCGTGCGTAAATTTGTGCGCGCCGGTAACCAGACAGCAGCAACTATTACGTAACAATATTAGAATCCTGCGTACGAAAGGTGCCGGCTTTACCAGACATAGAGGGCAACAGTAAGCGCGGAGAGGGTGTTGTGGCATGCTGGAAAAGCTGAACCCATTACCTTCAGCTTATGCCCGCAACGTCAAAATATTTATCATTTAACAAATGAAAGCTTCGAGTCATTCCTGTGTACATGAACAAGGCATCGGAAAGTAAGGCACGAGTGATTATCACTACTTCTTAACATGAGAACTGAAAAAAATGCAACCCAGACCGAGCGCAATAAATTACAAGCAGAAAATTAACCCAGAGACACCCTACGGGCAAGGGCGACATTTACGTCGTCGTCTATGCACACAGAGCTTGTTATGGTTAATGTTCAGGGCAGTTGGTGTTGTGTATGTACACTGCCTTTAGTGGGGCTGCGGGGATTGTAGGTGTGTCGGGCTATATTTCCGTCCACCCGGAAGTAATTTGCTAACATTTTCTGTTCAAAAGTGGCGCGTATCACACCTGTTTCTGATACGTGCCAACGTTGTGGCGCCATCGGATAGAATCATCGGCATTGAGATTTGTGCACAAGTTGAGTGAACACACAATGTGTAGTTTGCAGCGACGCATTCTACAGCCTACGCTAAATAACATTGTGATGCGGTGGAATGCTCAGTACTTCGTGTAAGCTATTTCCTCGCCTTGAAGTAACTGCGTGTTCGATAACTCACCCATGCCGCCAGCCGAAGACTGCTTTATGATGAAACGAGAAGAGTGGATGCACAGCCCCGAGATTTCGGGTCTTCTTCTTTTAAGCTAGCCCAACCCGCTCGGGCGGAACTTCATGATCGGAACTCTTGGGAAAAGGAGGACGACAACACGATTTATCAAATATTTTAAATTGCATATTACCCGTCCTGAAATGCTAATAACCTGTGAAAATAGTACCGACTGAAAATTAACAAAACACCACGGTAACTAGTCCAAATACAAATCAAGACATTTGGCCTATGATGAGAGCGGTAGTAACAATAATGACGATTTCGATTACGAAGATAGCGACTAGTGTTGTAATCATAATCATAACAAGTACAGTATTTGCAATGAGCTTATCTTAAAGGTCATCTTTTGAGTTCACTGCAAACAAGTTTTTGGCATGTGCAGCAACGCTTGAATGCACCAAAAACCATACCAGATTTTAAATGGAATACAAACAGTTCCCTCGGTTTTGTAAAAAAAAAAAAAAAAAAAAAAAGCTTAGAGAAGAAAGGCGGCACCCGTTTTACCGAAATCAAATATGCGTTCCGGAGCGTGGCATGGCATTGGGATGCTACATTTGTACACCGTGACCTTGGGAAAGACATAACTTGTAGACTCGTAAAGTGGCGTTATATTCTCCCACGCCGCTTCATCCGCGCTTCCACGCTCCACCGTTCCGTGCACGGAACTGTCGTAGGCGAAGCCTCTAGGAAAGTTTAGTGGGGTCGGGTCAACCTTCCACTCCCAAAGCAAGGCGTGGCTTGCGTCTTAGCATCCCTCCGACTTAAAGTAGGCGCGAGTTACCCGACCGAAGGCTTTACGGACTGCTGACGACCAAGTTCAATGCTTAATATTGCAGCGCTGAGCTACGGTACCGTCGGATGGCTCTCTAAACACTGCTTTCGAATAAATGCGCGCTGGATCACTCACCCATGCTGCCAGCTGGAGACTGCTTCTTGATGAAACGAGGCGAGTGGGTGCACCGCCCCAAGATTTCGGATCTTCTTCTTTTAGATTAGCCCAACTCGCTCGCGCGGAAGCTTACGTTCCAGAACCCTTCGGAGAAGGAATACGAGAACGGTGATTGATCAAACACTTCAAATTGAATATTGAAGGCCCTGAAATGCTAATGACCTGGAAAGATATAACCGTTTGACATTTAAAAAGACACCTCGCAAGCCAGTCACAAAACTCAGCAAGACTTATCGCCTATGGTGAGAGCGGTGATAACAATAATGATTTCGATTCTCAGCATAGTGACTAGTGGTTGTGAGCATTACCAAAACCAATACCGAATACGTAATGAGCTTATCTTAAAAGGTGCATTTTTTGAGTTCACTGCAAACAAGCTGCTGGCATGTGTAGCAAAGGTTGAATTTGCCAATAACCACACAGCATTTTAAGTTAAATCTAAACACTTCACTGCGATGAAAAAAGAGGCGGCACCCGTTTTTCTATAGGACGTGTCCATTTTTCAGCAAAGTAAAGGCTTAGCCTGCCCTCCTAACCTCGCTAAGCCCTATTAAATCCCATTTAACGCCCTCTAATTCCTCGAACAACACCTCGAGACTTGCTTCGCTAGATAAGGTTCGCGCGTTAAACGTTGCCAGGTTCATATTCCATTTCCATAAGGATCTGTAGGGATCTGGGACATACAGGATAATGCCGAACGAGACAGTAGTTCAGAGGAGATAGACATCCCACCAGTAACGACCGAAGAAGAAAGGAAGGCTTTGAAAGAAATGAAAGGGGGCAAAGCACCTGGTGAGGATCAGGTAACAGCAGACCTCTTGAAGGATGGCGGAGAAATTGTACTTGAAAAACTGGCAAACCTGTATACGCAATGCCTAATGACCGCAATGGTACTGGAATCTTGGAAGAACGCGAACATCATCCTAATCCATAAGAAAGGCGACATGAAGGACTTGAAAAATTACAGGCCGATCAGCTTACTGTCAGTCGTCTACAAGGTATTTACCAAGGTAATCGCTAACCGAATCTCTGCAACCTTAGATTTCAGTCAACCTAAAGAACAAGCAGGGTTCCGTAAAGGTTATTCAACAATGGACCACATTCACACGATCAATCAGGTGATAGAGAAGTGCGCTGAGTATACTGAACCCCTATATATAGCCTTCATAGATTATGAGAAAGCATTTGACTCGGTCGAAACCCTAGCAGTCATTCAGGCATTACGGAACCAGGGGGTAGATGAGCATTATGTAAGAATACTAGAGGATATCTACAATGGGTCTACAGCTACCATCATCCTCCATAGGGAGAGCAGTAAAATACCTATAAGGAAGGGTGTCAGACAAGGAGACACAATCTCTCCAATGTTATTCACAGCATGCTTAGAAGAAGTATTCAGAACGTTGGATTGGGAACAGGTGGGAGTAAGGGTTAATGGAGAATACCTCAGTAACCTCAGATTTGCTGATGACGTTGCCTTGCTAAGTAACTCGGGGGACGAATTGCAAAGCATGCTTTCCGCACTGGGCGAACAGAGTAGAACCGTGGGCCTGAAAATAATATCCAGAAAACTAAAGTAATGATCAATAACCTCGGGACAGCACAGCAGTTTAAGATAGATGGCGAGGCAGTGGAAGTGGTAAGCGAATATATATACTTAGGCCAAGTTGTGACCCCAGATCCCAACCATGAGGCAGAGATAATTAGAAGGATCAGAATGGGGTGGGGTGCATATGGCAGACATTCTCAGATAATGAATAGCAGCCTACCATTGTCGCTGAAGAAGAAAGTGTATGACAGCTGCATCTTACCGGTACTCACCTACGGGGCAGAAACTTGGAGGCTCACTAAGAGGGTTCAACTTAAATTGAGAACGACTCAGCGGGCAATGGAGCGGAAAATGATAGGTGTAACATTAAGGGACAAGAAGAGAGTGGGGTGGGTCATGGAGCAAACTGGTGTTAAAGACATATTAGTAGAAATTAAGAAGAAGAAATGGTCGTCGGCAGGGCATGTAATGCGAAGGCAAGATAACCGCTGGTCATTAAGGGTAACAGAGTGGATCCCTAGAGAAGGCAAGCGTTGCAGGGGGCGGCAGAAAGTTAGATGGGCAGATGAGATCAAGAAGTTTGCGGGGATAAATTGGTCACAGTTGGCACAGGACCGAGGTAATTGGAGAATAATGGGAGAGGCCTTTGCCCTGCAGTGGGCGTACATAGGCTGGTGATGATGATGATGATGATCCGTTTTTCTGTATCAAATGGTTGTTACGAAGCGTGGCTTTTTGATGCCACATTCTTAAACCATAACCTTGGGAAAAAACTCCCACCTCCCCTCGCGGGAACCCCTGTGTTGATGCGACGCATAGGCGGAGTGGCGAAGGGACCGCGTTTTATAGCGCGCATAACGTTGAGGCGACTGCGTAAGCCGGTCCCAGTCGATGACGATGTTGGCGTACTTGTAAAGCGGCGTGGACTCTAGGTGTTTGAGATAAGCGTGGATGTTGCTTCGCCGGAGAACGGCACACCGGTTATATGCGCAGCGCGCCCGAAGGAGAGGAAACCGCGGAAGAGAGAGTACTGCACATGCGCCGGCCCCAGCGCGTCTGACGCGGCTATGACGCAACGTGCCGCGGCTATGAAGCAACACAATTCAACACAATCCACTTTAATCCAATCGAATCCAAATCCAATCCAATCCAAGCCAAGCCAAGCCAATCCAAGCCAATCCAATCGAATCCAATCCAATGCGTCTCGCGAGAGAGTTTTCGCTATCGGAGAGGAGAGGGGGTGAGCGGCGGAGAGCGCAGCTGGCGCGGCGAGGAGAATGGGGGAGGGGCGGACAACGCTGACGACGACGATGCCGGAGGGACAAGGCGAGTGAATCAGATGCTCTGCATCTAAAAGACCTAACCTGTGGACTCATAACGCCGCGTTATATCTCCCACACAGTACAGTGAATCGGAGCACCGTAGTCGAAGCCTCCAGGAATATCAAGTGGGGTCGGGGCGACCTTCCACTTTCCCGAGCAAGGCGTGGCTTGCGTCCATGGATAGTTGGTCGTGCTTGCGTCTTAATATCCCTCCGACATAAAGTAGGTGCGAGCCTCCCGACCGAAGGCTTTATGGGACTGCTGAACACTAAGGTCAGTACTAAATTGTGCATAATTTTATGGAGTCCGTATCAGGTGCTTTATAGACGCTACCAAACAACCGACGAAAACTCAAATGCAACACCCACTGGCCCCCATCGTTTCACTGAGTGCACAGCTTCCTTAAAGCCACGGCCCCAACCCCAGAACACATGCATTTGCATGGCGGTACCCCGTCGTTTCAAAGCGACGCCCCGTCGTTTTAGAAAATTGGGTCCCTGGTCTCCAATAAAGTTTATTCATCATCGTTCTCCGCTGCCCTTGGTATTTGTATGTCTAACATAATGGAAAATTGCGCTAAAAGGACAGAAAGAACAGAAAAAGACACACCACATTGCGCTGTGTGGTGTGTGGTCTTCTGTTCGTCCCGTCTTTTTAGCGTAATTTTTTTTCCAACCCTTTCACCACTTCCAGGCTCGTTTGCGAATAGCTTGTAAAGTGCTAACCAATTCGAGAACAGACATAAAGAGCTATGAGAAATTTCCCGTGATTGTTTAATTTTCCTGCACGCAACGCACCCACTGCGAGAATGCAAGCCATCAGATCTTGCTAGATAAAACACATCCGGATGGTAAATAGAAAAACCCACGTACTGAAGGCAGTGTATCGTAAGTAACTGCAAGAATACGCAGTAATCGCATGTTCTCATTGCTGGCAATCACGTGCTTTCAACCGGTGCGGCCGGGAAGCAAAGCACGTATAAAAGACGAGGTGGAAGCACTAGGCTAATCTAAAACACAAATAAATTACAAACAATACGCGCAATTACCAGCAAGAGGACGCAAGAACCCCTGGCGGTGCTCAGCCGATTTGGCTCTGCTTAAAGCTTTAGGGCTAAGGGTAGGCTCCGATTCACCGTAACTTAAAACTACCTACGTCACTGCTGGCTCTTCTTTTACTTGGTTTCTCTTTATTGTGGCTTTGCCTTTGCCTTGAAGCCCTCGGACCGCTTTCAAGTCGCGGCAGGCCGGCTATTCGGCCACGTATTTTCAATTGGTACTGGCAGGGCAGCGCAAACGTCTTGTTGCATTCTCCCTGTGGGAGCTTGATGTTTTGGAGGCTGTCAATACGGGTTGTGATAGGTAGTGTTGTAAAGAGAAGAGGAAGACTTCCGTAATCCGATCTTCTTGGCGTCGCATGTGACGCTACTATACTGGTATACCTGTTGAAATTGTGCAAGTCAATGACAGTGTATTTCTACGTTGCGAAAGATGATTGGCCTGTATGTTATTACCTTCTTGTGCACGAACATATTTAGGCGGAGGCAGGACATAACACATGAATGATTATGAACGATCTAGTTACAATATTCACAAGCGGCAATGACAGGATGGTGGTGGTGGTGGTGGTAGAAGTACCACTGAGATGGCCCATACCCACTCAGGGGGATTGGCCAGCAGATGGACGCATGCCTGAATGATTGGACATGACCGAAAGTACCAGCGTGCCCTCCGCCATCCGCATACACCGGTACAAACACGAAAAGAAACTTTGACTCCAGCAACCTACGTCGAGGGATCACGTTTCGAACCAACCTTCCCTTACAAGAACCCACGAAATATTTATTAACAAATTCTATACAGATGCATCATTTTCACAAGAAACAATTCGCAAATGGTACTACCTCCACATCAACCCGAAATGTCCATACAATCAGCACGCCCTTAAGGCTGATTTGCACCACCCGGTCTGGATATGCCACAAATTCTGTCGATAGCGGAATCTCATTTCCCCAAACCCAGATTTCTCAACCCACATCTATCCCCTCACATTAGATGAACACACCATTAGCCTTATCATACGGTTCGCCACCAAGAGTGGTCTAGCGCGAATTACATAGCGATGGCCTATACATCAGTGAATGGACCATTCAATGCTGTACAATTGTCCTGTGAAAACCTGATGCCGTCTCCCGAAGACCACGAACTCATACGAGCCCCCTTCAACCATGAATCTTCCACTTCTATTTCCCCCACAAGCCTCCGGCCTTCCCTTTTTGAATAAAAGTTTTAACAACAACAACAATTGCCGAAAGAAACAGGATTCGTCCAGGTTGTACGCCAGCCCCTCCCTAATCGTGTTCGATGGCGGGCATTGTGCCATGAGGCATTTTCCAGCCGTCTCGTGATGAAATTAACCTGATTTCTCTAGCCGCTTTCTGCAAAGAACTACAACTTTCTTCAAGTGGCGACAAACAGAAGTTGGAAGTTTTATTCATTACGAAGAGTCGTTTGCCAGAATTCCAATGATACCGAAAGTTCAGGAGCTGCACTGCATATTGTGAAAAAAGAAGAAGCAGTGGCGACTTCCGAGTCATTATTTGGCTGAGGCTTTCTGATGTCACAGGGACGTGTACTGTTGGTGGCCACCAATCGAAGTCACCGCCGAAAATTGTGGCTGTGTTATTGTCCAGATTTGATTGTACCATTTGAGTTCTAACATACAGTTAACACCGTGATTCTCGCTTTCCTCTTCCCCCTAATACGTCAGATCTTACGTCGTGTGGTTCAAACCCTAAAGGTTTTCATTGATTGCTGGCTTTCGGTTAAGCGGGAGCTTATCATGGCAAGAAATCTTGGCGGCCCACTGCCTTTGTGTTAGTGAGGGACTCTGGGAGACTGCGTACTCGCTTTAACTCTGAACTTTGCAGTTCTCCGTTTCAAATTTCACTTTTCCTTCTTCGTAATTGGGATGTCGCGTATATTAGGGCGCGCCGTGGGGCAAGAGAGAGACTTACAATCTTTGAATACATTTACACACTGCACGCTTCACCCCTCCGGACGTTTCACGCTAGGGGACATGGCCCCGTATTGTAGCGTAAGCTACACTGGCTGAGGTTGAGCAGTTTCGAGTAGACCTTGAAGGGCCGTGCTGCGCAAGCGCGAGCAGCATTGGATTGGCTTTGCTTGGCTTGAAATGGCTTGGCTTGAATTAGATTGGATTTGAATTGGATTTTATTGGATCGGATTGGATTAAATTGTATTGTATTGGATTGCAAATCCAATCCCATTGGAGTACGGTAAAGTAGACAATTGGGTCTGCACATTCTCCGGTCTGCGCTTTCCAGAGGAGGGACATCATAGCCGCGGCAGACGCACTGGCGCCGGCGCGTGCCCAGCTGTGCGCCTCCGTTGCGCACTAGCAAAGTCTGACGGTGCTCCGGAGCCGCTTGATAGCCGCTTCGCGTGGCTCCTGGAGAGCCGTGCTGCGTATGCACGAGGAGCGGGGACTGGACTGGACTCGACTGGAATGGATTGGATTGGATTAAATTGAATTGGGTTGGAAATCGTTTTAGCAGCAGTAAGCATGATATTCAGCTAATCCTAGACAACCAGAAAACCTATTAATAACCAGCTGAACCTTAGCTCACGCTACGTATATCCTGGCATAGCCGAGCTAAGCCACTGCGAATTTTTTTCTCCCTCTTGTGGTTGGGATATAGTTGAGCTTTTGAATGGAAGAAAACCATGTTTCATTACAGTAGCCCCTTCTTATTCTTCGTAACAACGCTTGGAGGATGTTGTCGAGTGAAGGTTTTCCCTCGTGTGACTAACACCTATTTTTTAACGCATTTTAAACGCTGCAATTTTTCTCCCAGAAAAAGCCGACATTTTGGTGGGCGTGCTGTTTTATTTTCACCACTCCGCTCCTCAAACTAACAAATTTTAGCAGGGACACGAGTGTGAATAGAAACCACGCTTCCAGCGTAGCAAATGAATGCACTATACAGACTGATCACCACTCTATAGATGTCGGCAAGTCTGTCAAAGGAATGACAGTGAAGAGGTTTATTTGTCCATCGAAGCAGATACATAACATGCCTCGATGGAACTACTCATCGGGTAACAAATATAGATTACAAAAGGGAAACACACAGAAAAACAACAATCCAGAAGTGGCTGCCGCTGGCCTACACACAAGTTGTAACATTTTGTACCGCGCAGGGTACAACATAAACAGGGTAGAAAGTTGAGTTGTCGACAAACGCGAGCAGTAGTTTCAGGGTCGAAACACCACGAATGTGGGTAGAAGTGCTACAGACTTAGATAGTTACAGATGCACACATGGTAAAGTGAACACTGCAGATAACTATGTATCGTATTCATTCTGGTTACAAGGCTAATATTCTAACTTGTTTTAGTATGGTTACAGGGCTAATATTCAACTATTCTTATTTCCAAACGTGCGTTGTTGACCTTAATGAAGCGGCACGACCAACGCAGGAGGAACGCCTCTTACCCCAGCGTGGCGAGCTCCGCTTCCAGGTGTTCGAACAGACGCGTGCGCATGCGCAGCAACATGGGGAACATAGCCTTGTGAGGCCGGGACCGGAGTGCCGCGACACCACGACGCCTCCACAGAACCAGGGCCCCCACACATAACAGAAAAGTTGCTAGGGCATCGGAGATTTTGTGCGCTCCACTAGGCGTACTTTAAACATCCTAGGCATCAGCGTCCAAAACGTCCTCGCTAAGAACACTGAAAGATTGCATGTCGCAAAGTTTCATTTTGTCCGCATTGAGGGCACCGCGCTGACGGAGTTACGCCCCACGCTGTCATGCGGTCTCTAGTGGGCAGAACGCCCCAACCACACTCCCACCCGAAATCCTTGACGTCCGCTGGGAGGACCGAAGAAGTCAGCTGCCTCCAGCGCGCCTTTTTAGATGCAGAGCATCTGATTCACTCGCCTTGTCCCTCCGGCGTCATCGTCGTTGTTGTCGTCGGCGTTGTCCACCCCTCTGCCATTCTCCTCGCCGCGCGAGCTGCGCTCTCCGCCGCTCTCCGCCGCTCACCCCCTCTCCTCTCCGATAACGAACACTCTCTCGCGAGGGGCATTGGATTGGATTGGATTTGATTGGATTGGATTGGCTTGGCTTGGCTTGGCTTGGATTCGGTTGGATTGGATTTGGATTGGATTGGATTAAAGTGGATTGTGTTGGATTGTGTTGCGTCATAGCCGCGGCACGTTGCGTCATAGCCGCGGCAGACGCGCTGGGGCCGGCGCATGTGCAGTACTCTCTCTTCCGCGGTTTCCTCTCCTTCGGGCGCGCTGCGCATATAACCGGTGTGCCGTTCTCCGGCGAAGCAACATCCACGCTTGGCTCAAACACCTAGAGTCCACGCCGCTTTACAAGTACGCCAACGTCGTCATCGACTGGGACCAGCTTACGCAGTCCCCTCAACGTTATGAGCGCTATAAAACGCGTTCCCTTCGCCGCTCCGCCTATGCGTCGCATCTACACAGGGGTTCCCGCGAGGGGAGGTGGGAGTTTTTTAGAGCGCGCTTTCTGCTCCGCAGTGAGTTCCGCCACAGCAAGTTGCTCGCAAAGTTCGCTTGGGGCAATGTCCGAGATTTCCAAGTCGGGGATCTGTGCTAACAGTTCTCGAAAGGTTTTCGTGACATAGCCGTAGAACGGCGGCGGTTCCTCTGCCAAAGGCCCGATGTAAGGGTCACTGTAAAACACACCTCGCGATGTGCCCACGAAGTAGTTTAGAAAGCTGCTTCCTATGTAGTCCGGGTTTCGCGTCAAATCTACAAACCTACGCAACGCCAGGACGCTGCACATTGTCGACATGCATGGAAGGCTGTATCCCCCCATGCTGGTTGGGAGCCACATGAAAGCCCGAGCTACCCTCTCCGTCTTTCCTCCCCAAAAGAAAGAGAACTTGCTCTCCAGCTTCCGCACTACATTTCGGGGTGGACGAGCTTTGCGCGCAACGTAACAAAGAGCGGAAGAAACGCACGCTTTAATTACGAAGCTGCGCTCCGTAAAGGACAGTTTAAATTGCGCAGCCACCGACAGGCGCTTTTTGGCTTTCTTCACAATTCCCGTCCATGTCACACGCGACACCTCACCTGAGGCGTGGTATGTTGCACCAAGGACTTTGACGGCGGCGATCCACTCCCCTTCTCCCAAAAGGTCTGACGTGAATGCTCCGAATCGCAGTGCCGTACTCTTACCCCTGTTTATATGCGCGCCAGAGAGCTCGCTGTAGATGGAATAGAGGCGTGAGAACGCGGTAAAGCTGCTGTCGTCCCGCAAAAACAGGGACACATACTCTGCGTACGCTGACACTTTTACCTGGGCCTGTCCGGGAAGGGGAAAGCCGCGTATGCTAGGAGAGTTCGCCATGCGTCTAAGTAGAGGGTCGATTGCCAGTACAAAGAGTAGGGGGAGAGTGGGCACCCCTGCCTGATCCCTCGCTCAACTGGGAAAGGGGCGCTAAGTTGTCCTTTTACGAGGAGTCGGGAAGTGAGGCCACGGTACAAAAAGTTTAACCTCGTAATAAGTTCCATTGGAAAGCCGAAGCTGCGAAGAACAGCTGCGAAGAACAGCTGCGAAGAACAACCTCTCCTAAAAAGAATTAGATTTTTTGGCCCCAGGTTAGTGCAGCACGTGTTTTTGTGGCGCAGAGCGAGTGGTGATGTGTGACGAGCAATGGTGATAAGAGACACTATCGTGTTAGTCTTGGTTTTCCTTGTATTTTTAACCGTGGTGGTATGTATGTGCCCTAGCGGTAAAGAATAAACTGTTGTAAGTCAGCGCTGTGCGTGTCGTCTCCTTCTTCTCGTGTCTGTCAAATTTGCGCTGTTCCCCTCCTTCACATCAAATAACGATGTTCCACTCGATCAAAGGCTTTGGCTTGATCCAGCGATACAAAGGAGCCTGGAATGCCTGCTCGAGTGGCGAATGCGAACAAGTCCCTGGTGAGAGACAGGGCCGAAAAAATCGAGCGCCCCGGCACGCTACATGTCTGGGCAGGGCTCATTACGTGCGGTAACACTTTGGAGAGACGCCTTGAAATTATGGTGGCTACGATCTTATAGTCAGTATTCAGCAAAGTAATATGGTCGCGGGTCTGACGGCTCCCCTCCAGGTTTCGTTATAAGGACTATGTTGCCCTCTTTAAAAAAAAGTGGCGTTTAAAAGAAAAATGCGTTCACCATCTCTAACAACGGGTCCTTCAGGCACGAAAAGAAGGCTTTGTAAAAGCTCAATGGGATGCCGCCTGGCCCCGGGCCTGAGGACTGGTTCATGCTTCCGACTGCATCCCACAGCTCCTCGTAAGAGACAGGAGCGGTCAAAGTGTCAGCTAAGGAACTGGGAACTTGCGGAAGCTCACCTCAAAAGTTGCGAACATTCTCCTCAAATTCCGGGGAAGATTCGCGCTCTCCTGATGCCTTAAAAAATTCCCTGAAGTGGTGAGTGAACACTTCACTTATGTCGGCTGGACGCGAACTGGCGGCGCCGTTCGGCAACACAACGTGGGGTACGTGCGCTCGACCGACGTCATCTACCGAACCTGCCCTAATATACCTTAGTGCCGACGGGTCTGACAAAGGCCTGCCTTGCACGAATGCGCGACCCGCTCCGCTAGACGACTGACGCAAAAGCCTCTCGTAGCGCGCCCTCAACAGACCCTCATAGTCGCGCATGGCAAATGTCATTTGCCCGCTCTTTATGATGCGTAACCTCCTCAAAGCCTCATCCAGTTCTCGTGAGATGCGCGCTTTACGTTTGCGTCCCGCCTCCATAAGTCTGTCAAAGGAATGACAAATGATTGCGTTGAAAGTCGTGGTGTAGTAGACGCTGGCTTCTCTAAGACGGCGGTGGACCTAGTGCCCCTGAACTATTAAACGGGTAAAGGCGGTGGTGACCACTGCGCACACTAAAGAGACACGTGTACCATGCAAAACTGGCCATCACTGTGCTGTGTAATTGGGGCCCTGCCGTGGCTGGCGTTGAATTGCTGCCTTGAAACTGAAAATGAATTGTGGCGCAGCAGCTGCGAAAGGGAAAAATGGCCGCAAAATTAAGGGAATGAGAGCACTGCATAGCATCGGTGGAAATCGGATCCCCTTTTAACTTCAAATAAAGTGAAACAGGCGGATACGCTTCCCATTGTTTCTATCCGCAATCGTGCGGTGATATTACTGCCATTGATTTATTTATTTCTACCATCGCCAATTTCATAAAATGAGACTATTGAAATTTTTAGTTCAACTAAAAGCTATTTCATGGCGTTTAAAGAGACCGGATTAGCAGTGACCAGCGATAGCCCGAAGAGCAGCTGTGCCGGCGGGTAACGATATATGAGGTTGCGCGCTCAATGATGCAGCTAGATGGGACACCTGTCTGTGACGGAAACAGCGACGAGCAAGTGCGTTCATAGGCTCTTTATATCAGCGCGTGGCAGACAGAGTTCTACTTTCATTTCGGTCGTGCACAGCGCTTGGTATAGGCACAAGTATTTTCTGTTAGGTCGACGCTCACGTGCCGGGATAACAAGCTGCTGTCGAACAGAAGAACGGGAGACGCAACTGCGTGTACTCAAATATTGCGTCTGGGGTGTGCGTCTTCAAAGATATGTAAGCACATTCCCTCATACTGACCATTCCAACAGAGATACCTACAGGTAAGCTACGCTTTAGGAATCACCGCAAACAAAAAGGTAAAATGTTACATCTAAAGCTTCCTGAGGACGATTCCGTTTCTGGCTCAGTTAAGTTCAACGTCACTTTAATTTAGTTTCGACTGATTCGCCTGTTCATATAAAATGAGCCCATCATTCGTAGGAGAGCTGCTGTTATAATGACACTGCATATTTCTGTTCTTTGAATAGAGACGTGACATGGCTGCTACAAGTATCAGCCTTGCCACGCCATTTTTTTTTGCTTAAGTTCAGACTAATTCTGAATAAAGTACATTTGTCGAAGAAAACTGTTTGCTTCCTTGAGGAATGTACAAAAAACCTATAGAGAGTCATCACTTATAAAGACAACTTCCAACCAGATAAAATAGCAATATTTGTTTTAGACGTGTGCGTCAACTCAAATAATTTAACTAAACCTTTTTGAGTATGTTATGCAAAGTTGCATGTTCTTTATCCCATGTGGAGAATAAGAAAAAAAGATAGGAAAGAAACAAAAATTGATTTCCTACGTGTGTCAACGCTTACAAGCCAAGAAGAATTATTCATCCCCTAACCGGAGTTTTAACAGGCCATAACGTTTACGCAGCGAGCGTGTTGCTGAATCCGTAGGAGAATTACGGCTCAAATATTTCCCTAAAGAAGCATTGGAGGCCGTTAAACGGACATCTGAGGGGGTATAGTTGTCGCTGCATTGGTGACATGTGAAATCTTTTACAAAAACAAAACAAAACAAAAGATTTTATTTCCTCAGAAGTACGAGGAGGTAGGCTGGGACTAAAGGCTACAAAGCCTGACAGAGGCCCCAGCCCCCTTTGGTACAGTACAATGATGAGGCAGAATCAAACAAGCTAGAAATTCTAATGTGAGTTACAAAAATACAAACAACATGTAGAGCACAAGATATTACAGAACAATATGGGAGAGGTACAGTAACGTACATTAGAGTACAAAAGAGTAAAGTAAAACAAAATACACGTGGACAATCAGAGTAGAACTATGATTGAGTTTTAAAGATAGACACAACTACAAAACCTGCGCATTAAACAGGTCGAGACGACATCCACAGCTCTAGCCATTGAAGCAGATATTCTGATTTAAGAGGTATTCTTTCGCCTGTGTTTTAAATATGTTTCTACTGCATTTGAAGTCAATGTGGTCTCCAACTTTGCTGAGTATGTCGGTGCGTTGAAACAGAGAAGACTGCCTGCCGTAGTTTGTTCGAAGTTTCGGTGTATGTATTTTGGCACACCTAAGAGGGTATATACTAATCTGAAAACGAGGACATTAGCAAGAAGGTAGTAAGGAAAAGACGAATGCGCAACTAAGAACTGATTTGTTTTAAACAATTCATATATACACGTTATGGGACGGCAAAAACAAGTAATGAAGATACACGTGCATTCGCCGAGGCACATTCTCGTCCGTACCTTGCTCCGTGGTGTGTACTTAAAACATGTGCAATTCATGCCATGACTCGAATTCCAATGCCATTTACGAGACGCTGACTGGAGGGGCGCTAACGTGTTTTCTCTCTCTTTCCAAGACCTCAGCAGTAGGCTTAACATATCTCTTTCTGGGACAAGCACGCGTAACAGCTTCATTTAGTTTTCGCATGCAAATACCTTATAAAGGGTGTCCCAGCTATCATGCACCAAGATATAAAAAAAGAGCGATGGTGTTACTCGAAGAAAACCTAGTGCATAATGTTTGCAGTACTGAGGAGAAGCCGACCGTAATTTATTTGTTCATGAGGTTTAAAAAATTAATTTTTTATTTATCTAACTCGAGAATTGCTGTCATAATCACTGAAGTGTCAATGAGGCACTTGTAGGTGCCCACGAGGGGAATCTAACAGCGGTATTTTCAGCGACGAACTAATTGCGTACTCATTTATTCTTACTGATAAAGAAAACCCGAGAAATATGAAAAATGCCACGTGACGGCGCTTCTGCTCGCATTGTAAAGCAGCGTCCCCAAATAAGCTGATTGAAAGCAACTGCTTCGCCTGTCACCCGCCTGAATAGACAGCGCATAACCTTGATAATGGCATGCATGGAAGGAGCAGCAACAGCAAGATTCGCAAGGCGCGTGTGCAGATAAGGCACAAACTCAGTCGCGATTTCTTCTTTCTTTCTTTTGTTTATTTCATTCTGGCTAACTCAGAGGCAGCCTGTTTGAGGGCATTGCTTTACGATGCGCGCTAACGCGCGCAGATTCACCGTCACGTGGTATGTTTCATATTTCGCAGGTTTTTGTATTAGTTAAAATAAATGAGTACGCAATTAGTTCGTCGCTGAAAATACCGGGGTTAGATGCCCCTCGTTAGTACCTACAAGTGCCTCATTGACACTTCAGTGATTAGGACCGTACTTATCGAGTTAGATAATTAATTACAATTAATTAGTCAAGTACCATTAACGAAAAAAATTACTGACCGCTTCTCCAAAGTACTGCAAACATTACGCACTAGGTTTTCTTCGAGTAACGCCATTGCTCTTTTTTTAAATCTACGTGCATGATAGCTGGGACGCCCTGTATATGTAGTGTTTTCAAATCAGTCATTGTTTGTTATTTGCCCAATAGTCTCGTGCAATCAGTCTTTTTTGTCCATTTTTTGTGAATAAGCGATTTCTCTTCAAGGCATAGGACGACGGTGAGATTCGTAGGTCTGGCGGGTAAATCTTTCTCTGCCTGCCGTCTAATCTTAACGCACGCACTATGCGCGCACGAACATTACAGCGGCATTCTGCGGCCATGTACTGGTTATGCGGCTATATGTATGTATGCGGCTATCTATGAACTCATTCTGCGACTCTGCATGACGTTCTTTGACTTAGTGTGCAATGAAACGTTTTTTGAGAATCTTGATGCGTGTTTGTGAGTTCTTGCATTGCTTCGCAAGCCACTGCGGGTGCAGAGAAACACTTCGTTCACCGAATTCCACAACAGCATTGCATGTCGCTGGCCTGTTTCCAAAAAAATATGAAACGAAGGGTTAAAACGTATTGTCCAATCTCAAAAATCAACGGATGTCACCCAGAAAAGTGTTGCAAGTATAGTAAGACGATTAGTTAGCGCTCACCTGTCAAAAAACGAAATAAACTTGAGGCTATACATGTATTGCGTGTGCGCCTTCATGATGCTTACAGTGCGGCATATTGTCCTTATTCTATTCATGCGAATGAACTATCCGGGCAAGAAAATGCGTTGCTATTCAGTTCCTAAACGTATCACAAGAAGCACAAAAATTGCCATAAAGAACGTCATTTCCCGGAAGCCGGCTTTGTACCCATTGCCGGAATTCGCGAAGAGTATTTACATATATATATATATTGATATATATATCTATATATATATATATATATATATATATATACATATATATATAGAGAGAGAGAGAGAGAGAGATCATGAGGTTCGATGGGCCAGTATAAAAATAGTGAAAAAAGTCGACTGACACGTTTCCCGTTTTTGTTGCCAACAGTTTCGGAGTTAGAAACAGTTTCTAACTCCGAAACTGTTGGCAACAAAAACGGGAAACGTGTCAGTCGACTTCTTTCACTATATATATATATATATATATATATATATATATATATATATATATATATATATATATATATATATATATATAGAGAGAGAGAGAGAGAGAGAGCGAGAGAGAGAATAAGGGTTGGCCGTCAAGAAAACCTCGGAAAGCAAAGGGAAGATGGCGGTAGGTCATGGAAACAGATGAAGAATTTTTTTGAGACAGAAACAAAGTGGTGAAAAAATGCCCGTCGGGTGGGATTCAAACCCACGACCTCCAGAAAAAAATTCTTCATCTGTTTCTATGACCTACCGCATTCTCCCCTTTGCTTTCCGAAGGTTTTCTTGACTGCCAACCCTTATGCTTCCTTAATTCACCGAGCCCCTCATTTCCAATTTCGGATTCTTCGCTATATATACACACATATATATAGACACATCCGTACATGAAATACTACACGTTTTGTGCTACGGGAATGCCAACGCCAAAAATAGACTGCGGTAGGTCGTCACCGCAACGAGTTTTTCGCAGAATATTAGATATTTAGGCTAAAGAGCCGAGGTTTAGATTTGCTTATTCGGTTTGCTAATCGTAGTACCCTTTTGCGGCCTACCCCCCTTAGCTTCATGGGGTAAATCTGTCGCTTAGTGTGCATCATCTTTTAAAAAATACCTAAACTCCAAGTCACGTCATGCAATGAAAAATAAAGTTTCACTAGATTTGAGCTTGATTATTTCATTCCCAGCTAACCCGTTCGTCGGCTATCACGAACCTGCGTATGTTTCCCGCATATTGCGCTGCTCTAACAGGTATATTCACAGAAACATGACATTATCTTTGCTATGGACGGTAAGCCACTCGTTGAAACCTGGTTTATTGTTGTTGAGAAAAACCAATGATCAGAAATATGATTGATGTTCAGTTTTAGTCGTAAAAGGCGCCCTGGCGTCGTGGCAGTTTCTTAACAGAGCCGAACTCACCGTGTATATCTTGTTTACAACCGCGCTTCTAAAGCTCAAAAGTGGCGTCATAAATTATTGTTCGAAAGAATGGGATTTGAGTGTACATTTTGAAGGCGAAGAGAAAAATGCAGCTGTCGCTAGCAAGTTTTTATAGCGTTGATACCGGCTGGGATATGAAAATTCCAGTTAACCTAAACCTTGTGGAAGCTGATTTGTGATATCGGCTTTTCAGTAAGCATTATTTGTAAACTTTATCCTTCCAGCACCCTCTTTCAGAGCACAAATGGCCGTGCTTCACGCTTTTGAGTACGTCATATTCGCGGCAATCGTCGGTGGAAACATTGCCCTCGGACTGTATTTCTCCTTCGACAAGAAGGCCCGTCATGGGGGCGACACGTACGAGGTCTTCTTAGGCAAGAGGTCACTGGCCATGTTTCCTCTCGCGGTGTCGGTTCTGGCCTCCATGATGTCGGCATTGGGCATCATAGGATTCTCTGCTCACTACTATGCTTTCGGTGCGCACATGCTCTGGTCTACAGTGCCGATACTGCTCATGACACCAATCAATGCGAACATCATCGTGCCTGTGTTCTATAAGCTCAAGATTACCTCCGTCTTCGAGGTAAGTACTTAGACACAATGCCTGTTACAATGAAAGGGATTCTCCTTGTATTTGGGTGTATTTAGTGCTATGACGATTGGCAAAAGATTCTCCGCTGCTTTCGCGCTCCCATTTTCGTTGACATAAATACAAAAATCCAGGGTTACGTATTCGCTCATGTAGCTCGGATGCAACTGTACGTATGTTGTACCCTAGTTTTTTATATCTTGTCAAGCCTTCTGAAGCTGCGTTGAAAACGGCTTTTACCTCTTATTGGGTCCCATAGAACAGCATAAGCACGAGCGGGGTACTGTCAGTTCGTTCGTCCATTTGAATGGGCCGTAAAACCACCCAATTTTTTGAAAAACTGGAGAGCAGTTTAAAAAACTCCCCCCACCTCCCCGAAGGGGATCGTGCGGAAATGCGAATGCATTGGGTGCACAGATGAGTGCGCAGCGGGAAGCAGTAACGGAGAGAGGCGTGCGCTCCACTGCTTTATATACATTTTCCGAGCGCAGCGAGCGGAGAGAGGGTACGCGGAGAGGAGAGAGAGACCCGCGCAACACGCCCGCCGCGCGCGCGAGCTCTCTCTCCCGCCGAGCTCCGCGATGCGAGCGCCCTCACACGCCCGAGCGCGCTCCTCGTCTCCACTCACTCTCCGCTACTCCGCCCGAGCTCCGCGATGCGAGCGCCCTCACACGCCCGAGCGCGCTCCTCCTCTCCCCTTGCCCTCCGCTACTCCCACCCGAGCTACCACCTGCTCCGGTTGCTAGGCGCGCCACAGCTGTTGCTAGGGGCGAGGAGGAGCGCGGAGAGATAACACCTGCGGGCGCACGCCGACGGAGCACGACAATCCTGTCTGTGGCGGCGCGGGTCCGCCGCGCCGAGACGACGACGACGACGACGAAGGCAGAACTACGAGGCGCGCGCTCACGTGCGCTCGCGCTGGAGGAATGCAGGCGCACGTCGACGGAGCACGACAACCCCCGACTAAGAAATGCATTCGCATTTAAAAAAAGGAGGGTGCCGAAGCTTCGCCATCTAGCTCGGAACGCGAGAGCTTTATCATACTTTGCGAAGAGGAAGACAAGTGCGCCTGGCGCGGACGCACGGCAGCGGCGCATCCGTCGCGCGTGTATTAAGAGCGAGGGCGCACGCGCCGGGTATCGACAGGCGAAGTCAGCGACTTCAGGTTTGTCACGTATTGTTGGTATGAAAAACACAACCTTTATATTTATACGCGTTCGAAGTAGCGCGCCGTACCACGCTGCAGTGACGCATACGAAAATTCGGTTTCGTGCGTGGCACAAAACAGCGAGATAGCCGCAGCCTGCAGCCGCCACAGTCATAGAGTTTATTATGGCCACAGTATCGAAGAGTGGCTGCGGGGTGTTTTGGGGGGCGAGGCTGGCGTTGCCGGTGCGAAATGCCGTGTGCCCAACCCCGCGCCAGCTGCCGACGGAACGCGCCGACGGACTCCAGACGGGCACAGATGGCTGTCTCAGAAGGTTATGGTGCTTGAAATATAACCCAATATCCAAAAAATAATTGCTGCCATATGATTCGGCGCATACGAAAACGCTGAAGCGGGTGATTGCCACCCCGTATATTAGTCTAATGATAACAGCTCATGCACAGCATAAACGGTTCCTTTCCGACAGAAAAGGAGCCGTTTATGCAGCATCATTACGGCTTTTTATATACCATAGACCCATATGTCAGAATGCGGCTGCCAGAGCGTCTACCCCGCCACTTGGAGACGTTGCTGCATAGACTTCGTCTTAATGCAGCACTAACAAATTCCTATCTACATCGGATCGGCCAGACATCAAGCCCATATTGCGACAATTGTGGTTCACTTGAAACTGTTGAACACATATTACTGGAATGCTCTGCCTATGACGACTCAAGGTGCCGTTTACAGCATAAAATTGATTGCCTCCACCCTGGACCATTGACATTAAGGTTGGTACTTGGACCATGGCCCTCTCTCTCCGCTCAGCGCAAAATCTTGTCCGCGCTATTCGAATTCCTCCAGGACATTGGTGTGTCCACGAAATTGTAGTCGTTCCTCCATCTCAAGAGCCTTTGAACTCAATACCCTAAAGAAGGATCTTTTTTATTTTTCACTACTACTACTCTCCTTTTCTTCACTACACCTACTACCTTTTCCCCTCTACTCCTTTCCCCGCAGAGCAGCATGCCGGCGAACTGATGTCGGCAAACCTCTCTGCATTTCCCTCTTTAATAAAGAGTTTCTCTCTCTCTCTCTCTCTCTCTCTCTCTCTCTCTCTCTCTCTCTCTCTCTCTCTCTCTCTCTCTCTCTCTCTCTCTCTCTCAGGCACACACAATGTACACAATATCTTCGACACATAGATTGCGAGAATAGGGGTGGCAGAATTCCCGAAATTAGTCGAGTCAGCATCGGTGGGGCGGGGCAAAAGAAAATCAAAGCCCAGAACACCTATCGTGAAACTGAAACAGATCGCGAAAATAAGAAACGTGAAGTTGTTCCATATGTACCCAAGACGTCCCATACTGTGAAGGAGTTTATGAAACGGTATGGCGTTCAGGTGACGTTTCCAGCATCGGTCAAGCTAGGCGGGATGTTCTCGCGCATCGGAAGAAGTCGGATTGAACGGAAAGGGTGCGGAAAAACGCACACCAATTCCTACGGTAATTGCTGTGTTGCGGTGAATGGGCAAATACCTCTTTCATGTGGCAAAGTACCCGTGGGCCAAACGGGAAGATACGATTGCGAGAACATGAACTTTCGATTCGGAACAGCGCAAGCGTGCATCTGCCCATCCACTGGTCGGCGTGCACGTGTAAGCCGCTCCTGAAGGAAGTCAAGCTTTTGTGTCGGTGCTGTAATTACCGGGCGAAAGGGATACGTGAGGCCTACTTTATAAGAAAGTAGGGTTGTGAGTGCGTCAGCGAAACGTCAATATGTTCATAAAATACGTCAATAAAAATCCGCCAGGGCCTAAACTGAAACAACAGATCCCCAGGTGTAGCAGCAAAATGCATCAGTTATCACGTTGCGACGTCACTAATACAACATACGGGACTCGCAGAAATATATCGAGGGACAGTGAACGCTTATTAATTCAGCAAAAGTTCGACTGTTGACGCCAGATCTAGAGATTTACAGGCAATTTTCATTCTTGATCTTTTGGTAATACGCCGCGCTTGTTCAAAAAGTCATTACCAACACATATGGTTCGCCGGATGTTCCCTACGAGTCGTGCCCAGGTTTTTTGTGGACCGCAAATACGAATAAAATCGCTGGAATCGACTGTAATGCACAACAGAGTCCGTTGCACTTGTTTTGAAGGCCATTACCTGCACATAAGGTTCCACACATATTTCCCCGGGGCTGGCGCATTTTTGTTTCTGTGTAGCACAAATTCGACTGAAAGACTGACATCCGGCGTATGCGCTAGAGTTATATTACCAGAGTAAAAAAAAACTGCTATACTACTACCGGCGTTGTAGAAATGTACAGCGGTTGATTTCTAGATTTACAATTTGATGAAAGGTTTGAACGCAGAGGAAATGTGTCAGCGAAGAGCAATGACTGGATGCAACAGAAGGTCTTTGCTGAAAATTTACTTCCACAATATGTTTTGCTATAGCAGCGCCAACTACACTGTGTTTTTTTTTTGGGGGGGGGTGTTGAATAACTTTTGTTGCAACATCGCCTTCTATGAATCGCAAATGTGTATTATCACTGCGATACTTACATTATTTACTAATAATACTCGATTGAGTTCCTTATATAGAATCATTACAATCCCGTGAACGAACCATTACAAGCCCGTGAACGACAATTACCGTCACATTCGGTAAAGCAAAAAGGCAAATCCAAGCCTATTTGCAAGAGCCTGAGTATCCAGTATTTTACAAGCTAACATGAAACATAATTACGAAAAGTCATTCGCCTAACAGCATCATGCGCACGTATGAAACTCTAACGTAACGCTGCCAAAAGGACGCATTAATGTTCATTTTCGAACAGAAAGTGGAAAAGCCACAGAATTAAGTGCTTCGCAGAGCAATCCTTGAACTTTTTTGGAGTGTAGTCACAAAAAAATGGAATATTTCTGATCTCAGTTAAAGTAAGTGTGAGTGAGTGAATAAACTTTATTTAGACGAGCTTCAGGCGCCTGTGTTTGCGCGTCCGACCTGTGGGGGGAAGAAGATATTTTCTGCCATCTCACTGAAGACTGAGGGTTTTATCATCCTCGCCAATCAGAGGGACTGATACAAAAATTAAACAAATGTAAAAGTGGATGAAAAGCCAGTGTGGTCAGATAAATCTATATAGATTTATCGACATTTTCTGGTTTATGCGACATCTAGTATACAGATAAAGATTTGGTCGACGCACTACTTTGCAATGTACTGTTACTAAGCCATATAATGGGGACCTTGTGTTTTTCAACGTGAAATGAATGAAAATCCTCGTACTGCGTATTTTAATAACGGAGCAATAAAAAGCCACAGATGGCTTGTGTTGGCTTTTTGTGCATGTTAGAACAAGTGGCGATTGGGTTCTGTCTCTGTTTACAAGGCGTTTAGCTTTATTAACCTGCTATAAATTCATTGGCTGAATTAACCCGGTTTATTTTTAGTGTCGCTGTGCCGTGAAGTTGCCTTTTACGTACTACACGGCAATTCCTCCTCGATGGGGGAGTTTCAACATGGGATTCTTGTCTGTTCTGAAATGTTCAAAGGTTGCAACAACTAACGCATTGCACCTGTAATAAACACCAACATGAAGTTTTTTCTATGACGTAACGAGCCTAGAAGCAGTTAAAGCAATATAATGGAAACTTCATTGGTACTCTCATAAATAATCTGTGAAGTGCGTGTTAGATCAACTTTTTCGCTAATTTACAAAAAAATCTTCGATGCTTAGTTGGCGTTGACGGCAAGCCGGGCACTCCTTCATGGTTACTGAGAATCTAATATCAATGTCTTTCATCATCATGAAACCCCCGAGGTCTATGATTTTTTTTGATGTACTGACTTCGAGCAAACTCCAAGCACTGCCTTAAAGTGAAATCTGTTTCTTGCTCGCTACAACAGTACCACAGAATGCGGTTCGGCGGAGGCGTCGCTGTCGCCACGGGCGTTCTGTATTTTTTCTTCGCGGTAAGCCCTCGCTCTCTCTCTCACCGTATCTTGTACATTACAATTATCAATATACAGAACATGCACTCAATAACATCAACTTTGTACTGTAGGGTGAAGATGTCTTCAAATGACAATAACCATCGGGATACAGAAATTGGCTCATTTGCTGATGCCTAGCAATTTTCAAACTGGTGATTTCATTTAGTAAATTTCTGTTTAATGTGAAAACTTGTGATTTAAATTGAACGGGCATTGCATACGAATGCAATGTGAAATTTTGGCGGTCGTGTTGGCAGGGGGGAAAGTGGCTTCAAAATGTTTCGGTGAGTTTGGCATGACATTTGACTACTTGAACGTTAGGAACGCAAAAAACCAGCATTTATTTTTTGGTTGCAATTTCAAAAACCTGCTGCAATGTAGGAAGAGTGCATGTTCAGTTGGAGAACAATTGCTCCTGTCACGGGGACTCGAGACGTTCGGCAAAAAAATTTCCCAGCCGATTTCGGTTGCCTGTGTTACACGGCACTTGGCTCTCAGCTTAAAATTAAGAGAAAAGTAACACTAACTGCCCGAATTCAACTAGAGTGGCAACTTGCAAAGCGGGTGGTGTTAAAAAAGCCTCCTGTCTATCTGGATAATGCTCATTTTTGTTTCAATTGTTTGACCTTTAGACTTATTTTGATACTTAGCAATGCGTGTGAGGCCGACACGTCTGTCAAAAAGGTTTGCTCGAGTGTTTTGTAGCATAGAAGACAGAATGCGATTGTTCTGTAGCTTGGGTAAGGCATATAACAGACAATCTATGAACAGACGAAGTTATTTTTGCTTACCGCAACTGAGAAATCTCTATTTATACCGGGCTTTACTTCATACTTCACTGAGGAGCGATATCTGGCGTAAGACGCCGCCTATCGTTAGTGCTGGGTTCATAATAAGTCACGGGGTGGTGTCCGTCATTGGGCAAATTGATTTGAAAACTTTCGGAATCTTGTAACAAAGAAAATGGGAAAACTACGATATATTCGCCCGAGACACCTCTTGTGTGGCCAGTCACACGAATATTCAGTTTCACATTTATGCATAGCTCAGGAAGTAACTGGAACAACTCAATATTCCCATCTCATCAAAATCGCGTCAGAAGGTTATGTGCGACGAGAACAGCCGAGTAGAACTACGGACAAGTTTCCAGTTAGCGTTGAAAATGATCACGCGCATTTTTTACAGCAAAGCATGGGGGCCCTTTGCATATACACGGCTTCCCTGGCAGTTTCAACAGGTACGACCCATTCTTTTTACTTTCTTTAAAATATAGTCACATATAAATGGTGATATTTGTTGTTTGAAATCTTAAAACTAGGCTTTGTGTATCTATATACAGTCAGCGGCGAACCGATTCCCGGTTCTGAACATATTGTTTTCGCTCGGCAGGATTCCCAGGCAAGCCTCGGGGCACCCCGGATCAACTGGATGTACTTTGGATGCAGCTTTCAAGGACGCCCTTCTGCGCATGCGGACCTTCTGTGGGCGCTTTCCTAGAGTTTGGTCAAGCATCGTCGTCATTCCCGGGTGCCATCAGCGGCAGCCACGTGATACCTGTCAGCGCCTACATAAACGCCATCGGAGCTACGCCTCTCTGCAGTCAGCGGCGAACCGATTCCCGGTTCTGAACATATTGTTTTCGCTCGGCAGGATTCCCAGGCAAGCCTCGGGGCACCCCGGATCAACTGGATGTACTTTGGATGCAGCTTTCAAGGACGCCCTTCTGCGCATGCGGACCTTCTGTGGGCGCTTTCCTAGAGTTTGGTCAAGCACCGTCGTCATTCCCGGGTGCCATCAGCGGCAGCCACGTGATACCTGTCAGCGCCTACATAAACGCCATCGGAGCTACGCCTCTCTGCAGTCAGCGGCGAACCGATTTCCGGTTCTGAACATATTGTTTTCGCTCGGCAGGTGAGCCCGTCTGTCCAATGCCTGTACCTTTTTGATTGTTGCCGCTGACTGCATCTCAGTGCATTTCAATGTCTTCCCTGTGCGTTGTCTGCTCCAAGTGTTTAAATGACAAGTTCCTGACTTGTTCAGTGTGTAGGGAAAGTTATCATGTTGGGAAAAACTGCTCGAGTGTCACCGATTCCGCGTATAATAAGATGTCCGCAGCCAAACGCGATGCCTGGATTTGCCAAGCTTGTCGGTCTAACACAGGCGATTCATCAAACCCAGATGAGCCATCCTGTACGCAACTGTCGAGTGTCATTGCTAAGTTGGATCAACTGACAGCCACTGTCGCGACACTGGCGGAGAAAATGGAAGTAATGCTAGCCTTTAAGGTGACTAGTGAAAAGCTTGTAGAATCAGTAAGCTTTCTCTCGGAAAAGTACGACAAAGTCCTTGAAACTACATCCACCAACAAGGTGGAATTGACGCAGCTAAAGGCAGAAGTTGCGTCCCTTTCTTTGACCGTATCACAGCAAAACGACACGATTGATAAGATGAGCACAGAAATCAATGACTTAGAGCAATACACAAGGCGAGTCAACTTCGAAATACATGGTTTTCCGGCAACTCAGGGTGAAGACCTAGTTGCAGTTATGACTGACCTTGCCGTCAAACTCAACATTGCCGACTTCCAGAAGACCGATATAACAACAGTGCATCGCTTACCAGCGAGACAGGATGCCATTCCTTCCATTATTGTCCAGATGAAAACTACAGCTAAGAAGCAAGTTTGGATGAACGCCCGAAAGGGTCTTGCAGCTCTCGAGTCTGATACCTTCCCACGAATCTACTTCAATGAGAACCTGACACGGACTAACCGCGAGCTATTTCGATTTGCTCGATTTCGAGGAAAAGAAAAGGGCTTCAAGTTCATCTGGACGGGAAACGGGAAGGTTCTGGCTAAAAAATGTGAAGGTGCACCTGTCATTCGCATCGACAAGTTATCTGACCTTGAAAAGATAGTTTAATTATGGGAGTCTTCGACACTACAGCGACGACCTTTGCAGGAGTTAAACAGTCGTTTTCGGCAACTTCCGGCAATGCTTTCCGGGCTTGTCACGTAAACATCCGAAGTCTGCGCAAAAATTGGGATTCATTTCGAGTACTAACCTCGCCGTTTCCTTTTTTCTACGACTGTTTTATATTGACAGAAATTAATGTTACGTCAGACTGCATGCCACAATATGGCATTCCAGGTTACCAAACGTTCTCCTACACGCGTCCAGTAGGGAGAGGAGGAGGAATTGCCGTGTTCGTTAAAAACACTTGGGCTGTAACAGAGCTAGCGCTGTCATTTACTCAAGCCGAAGTAGTTGCGTTGCGATTAAGCACGCCCACGTTTTCTTTGACTATGTTTTCTATCTATCGACCACCCTGCTGCAATGGACGCATTTTTTTTTCGAAGCTTGATTCAGCTCTATCTGCGCAATCCCTGGAAGAAAATGTAATTATGATAGGTGATATTAATATTGACCTGCTTCGTCCAACTCTCGCTTTGGTTTCCGATTATCTTGACGTCATTTCTAAATGGGGGTTGCAGGAAACTGTTCAAAAAGTAACTCGTTCTGAATTCCTATCTGGTCGCCTCGTGGAATCATGTCTTGATCATATAAACGTTCGAACTCAAAGGTGTACTATCCAATCTGCAGTCGTAGAATCGAAACTCGCGGACCATTACTTTGTTTGTTGTTCATTGGCTATTCCACCGATTGCGCAGGGGCAGTCATACCATAGCAAAGAAGTTTCGATCACTGACTACAAAATGTTTGATAATTTGATTGCGCAACACGACTGGGATACATTTCTTGTCAATGCGGCACCACCAGGAATCTATGATAATCTTGTTACAGTGCTTGATCGCTTTAGGGAGACAGCTACGCGCAAAGTTAAAATTAAACAAAGGAATTCAGAAAATAAATGGATGACCTCGGCAATTTTGGCGGCGATAAAGGAGAAAGATATTATCTGGGCGCAGTCCAGGCGAGCACCTTCGAGTGCCTTTTTGCGTTCCAAGTTTAAGGAATCTAGAAACAGAGTTAATGCCATGATTCGTTCGGCTAAGCGGGTTCATTTTCGGAAAAAATTCGACGACGCACGCTCAGACAGCAGAAAAACGTGGCGTTTGATTAATGACTTTAGAAAAGTTAGCAGTCGCAGCGGCAATAGTAATCGTTTCCCTTCTAATGTTTCCAGTAATGATGACAGCATTGCTAACGAATTCAATACCCTTTTTTTACGAGTGTCTGGTAGTTTGCCTTTCAGTACAGGAGTGTGCACTCTGCTTTCTAGCGTTTCGGAGTCAGCCTTTCTTCCATTTTTGGATGAAAACAATTTAAGAATGATAATTTATAGCCTTAAAGCCAATAAATCGCCTGGCGTTGACAATATTGCGATTAATGAATTACGCAGAAATTTTGAATCCTTAAAAAATGTTCTCTTGCATATCTTGAACAACATTATTGCAACAGGTGACATACCTGTGCAATTGAAAACGTCAACTGTCTTTCCACTCTATAAATCCGGCTCCCGTCTTAACAAAGAAAATTACCGGCCCATTTCCATCTTATCGAGCATAGCCCAGATACTAGAAAAACACTTGTTCTTAACTATGCGATGTTTCTTAGACAAACATGACATATTATCGCCTACACAGTATGGTTTTCTTGAAGGTAGGGGAACGCAGTCTTTACTGGAAGATTTTTCTGATCTTTTAAACTCGTCTTTCGAACGTAATAATGTCACTTGCGGTCTCTTCCTTGACGTCAGCAAAGCTTTCGACAGTGTTTGTCATGACCTGTTGTTAGAGAAACTTTCCTTACTTGGCTTCCGCGGTGTCTTCCTTTTGTTGCTTAAAAATTTCCTTCAGGGACGATACCAGTCAGTTAAAATAGGAGATTGTCGAAGTGCTGATTCATTAATAAGAGCTGGAGTTCCTCAAGGTTCTATTCTGAGCCCGTTGTTGTTTAATATTTATGTGAATGATGTTGTCAACGCTGTGCCAGTTTCTTTGTTTCAATATGCTGATGATACAGTTCTGATAGCTTCCGCTAAAGAGTATAAGGCGGCGGTGGTGTTACTACAAAGGGCAGCAATGAACATAATGGACTGGTTTAGAGATAACTCAATTAAAGTCAACGCTGCAAAGACGCAATTAATTTGCTTCCATAATCCATTAAAAAAAGTGAATCTTGATTATTCGTTCATGCTACATACATCTGATTGCTCCAGTTGCACGTGCAAACCTATCAAATATGTACCCACAGTAAAGTATCTCGGTCTATATATCGATAATGACCTCTCCTGGAATTCGCACCTTTCGTATTTGTGCAAAAAACTTAGGGCTGTATCGGCTCTGCTTTATAATATTAAATACTACATGCCTATATCTGTACGGAAAACTGTCACGCATGCCTTGGCTTACAGCAACCTACGCTACGGTGTAACAGTGTACGGTCACTGTTCACTTCGTTGGAAAGCTAGAATTGACGGAATTCTCAGATGTATTTTAAAGAGTGTAGCATACGATATACTCTGCTATGAAGATAAGGCCGACGTCTTTAAAGTATTGTCTTTACCGAATTTTGACCAATTATTAATGGAAACTGTCACAATAAAACATTTCTGGGCTAGCACGTTCAAGCAGCCATATACACCAGTTCGTTGTTTACGACCGAAAGACTTGTACTGCATTCCTCGTTGCTCAACTAGGTATGGTAGAAGAATGCGTCATTACTATGTCCCTTTCTACTTTAACAGATTGCCGCCCAGTATTTTTTCTGTAAAAACGAAACGCTCATTGAAAAAGGTATTACGTCGTGTAAACACATAATTTGCATTTTAGGGTGTAGTCGTGCCGAAATTGTGTTTATAGGTTTCAAACGCCTTCAGCCTTGAAAGCAATGCTATAGACTTTTCTGTCCTGTTACTATTGATCTTTTACAATTCCATTTTTTTTAATCAGCACTTCACGTTCTTTCAAACCATATCAGGTGGTGTGTGCTAAACGCTGTTTGTGAGTTGCATGACGTTCGAGTTATTATACACTAATTTCTGATAAGCTGTGATCCGTTTAGGAAACAAGCTGGTATTTTAAATCTCGAGTGCTGGTATTCTGTCAGGTTTAATCTGTGTCGTAAGTCAACTTGTTCTCTTTTTTTTTTCCCTTTCTTTCTTTGTATGTGTACTTAAGCGTTCTGCTATACTATGATTTGTACTTGTGTCAGTGTTTATTTGATATTTGCGGTTTCCGTTGCCTGCCAGGCGCTGCCGCTCAAGCCCAACGCGGCTTTGGCAGGCCTGCCTCCTTGTATTTTTTCAGTATTTTGCCCAATAAAGCATTATTATTATTATTATTATATCAATTGAGTTCTATGAAACGGCGCCCAGTCCAAAATCGGCGTAACGACTTAGACCTTAAAAAACGTCGCACTTAAGATAAACGGGTATACTGAAGAAACTAAAGGAAGCTCACTCTAAGGCGTAAAACTTGAAGGTAGCAAAGCTGTACGCAACATTCACGACCATCACAGCGAATTAAGTCCACAATAGCCGGCGACTCGCTTATTCGCTGCCGCAACGACCTTTACTCTATGACTGCTGGTATCAGTGTGAGCTTCCACCTTTATTTCTTGAAGTAATACTCATTGTACACCACCTTTAAGGGGCGTACGCTACGACGTTTCTCGTTGCGAACAGGTGTTGCCACGATTATCCATACGCTGGTGTTCTTGAGTTCTTTTTTTGCCAATCTTGGCCAATCTCCCAAAGTGTGTATGCTTGGCTTGACAAACATGTGCGGGGGACTCTGGGCTGCTTCCGCGAGGCACGCACACACGAGCGCTCGGAATTTTCTTCGATTTTTTAATTGTCGGGTGGTCGCCGCAAACTAAGCCAATCTCCCTAAGTGGCTATGCTTGGCTTGACAAACGTGTGCAAACTTGCCTTGGCAACGTGCTCGTCCTGTGTTCCCTTTGTTCGAGCGCAGTGTCTAGAGTGCCGTCCGACGGCACTGTAGCTGATCGTTGTAGGCATGGCTAGAGTGCCGTCCGATGACATTCGAATATTTAACACTAGGCTGGCACCTCCCAAAGTGTCTGATTGTAGTGTAGAGGGTCCGTCTTAGCTTACTGATCCGCGGGTCGGTGGTTCGACACCGGCTCTTCCCTCGGTGTTTTTTTTTATTTATTTGAAGTGTAATTTTTGAGCCTTAGGTTAGTTTTGGTGTATTAAATAATTTTTTGTGTGCGTTAGGTTAGCGTATGTTATTTTTAGGTTAGGTTGACTAGCTTTAGGTTACCTAGAGGGATGTGCTGCCATCGCGGCAATTTTGTCATAAAACGCCGGTATACGTCGATATAGCGGAGTGCTTATAAAACCATCGGACGGCAATCTAGACACAGCCTTGTTCGAGCCGCGTTTTTTCAGCGTTGCGTTTTATGAAGGTTTCAAAATGCACTTTCAATAACTAGCCCAACTCAAGCCCGAGCAATGCACATACAAGCTCTAGGCATTTTTTAAAACGCAGAGCACATTAGGGGCTCGCCTTGTCGTCGTAGCTCACTCGCTGTACCAAACTAGAGCCACACGGCGTTCCATCGTACCGGCTGTCGTCGCGGCGTAACCGAGAGGCTTCGAAAGCCAAGTGGTTTATATAGTCATAAGCGTTCGAATCTCATGAACCGCTGGCGCTTGTCATACATCTCAGCAATATGTAGAGCAATCAAAACTGTAGGTACATTTGCGGGAAAATATACGTAATTAACCGGCAGCGCCCGCGTTGATTTAGTTTAGCTTTAACGATAGCAAGCGAAAAAAAAGTGGCAGTGAAATGCCGGCACGTGCGGGAGGAAAAGCAAGCGCAAAAAAACCGAACTCCCGCTGGCGTAGTTTCAGGCAGGGTGTGCGCGAGCACTGCGAAGGCGGGAAATTTGAATGGCATTGGGTGGCAGCAGTGAGTGGATAACGGCGCTACAGCCCATCATGGAGAATCACTGCTCTGCATTTCCGGCAGCTTTCACACTGAGTGGAACGGCTGTATTTTTTTTTAACTGCCGGGCGGTCGCCGCATTCTTGGCCAATTTCCGCTGGGCAGACAAATGGGTGCAGGGGAAGCTGGGTGGTCGGCACGAGGCGCGCACACACGAGCCCTCGGCACTTTCTGCGTCTTTTTTAACAGCCGGACGGTCGCCGCATACTAGGCCAATCCCCCTAAGTGGGTATGCTTGGCAAGACAAGCGTGTGCAGCGGACCCTGGGCGGTTATCGCGAGGCGCGCACGTACGAGCGCTAGGCATCTTTTAGATGCAGAGCATCTGATTCACTCGCCTTGTCCCTCCGGCGTCGTCGTCGTTGTTGTCGGCGTTGTCCACCCCTCTGCCATTCTCCTCGCCGCGCGAGCTGCGCTCTCCGCCGCTCTCCGCCGCTCACCCCCTCTCCTCTCCGATAACGAACACTCTCTCGCGAGGGGCATTGGATTGGATTTGATTTGATTGGATTGGATTGAATTGGCTTGGCTTGGCTTGGCTTGGCTTGGATTCGGATGGATGGGATTTGGATTGGATTGGATTAAACTGGATTGTGTTGGATTGTGTTGCGTCATAGCCGCGGCAGACGCGCTGGGGCCGGCGCATGTGCAGTACTCTCTCTTCCGCGGTTTCCTCTCCTTCGGGCGCGCTGCGCATATAACCGGTGTGCCGTTCTCCGGCGAAGCAACATCCACGCTTGGCTCAAACACCTAGAGTCCACGCCGCTTTACAAGTAAGCCAACGTCGTCATCGACTGGGACCAGCTTACGCAGTCCCCTCAACGTTATGCGCGCTATAAAACGCGTTCCCTTCGCCGCTCCGCCTATGCGTCGCATCTACACAGGGGTTCCCGCGAGGGGAGGTGGGAGTTTTTGTGTTTTAACTGCCGGATGGTCGCCGCAAATTTGGTCAATCCCTGTAAGTGAATCCTCTTGGCTGGACTAACGTGCGCAGGGGACACTGGGCGGTTATCGCGAGGCGCGCACACACGAGCGCTAGTCATTTTTTTTTTTTGGTTTTGTAACTGCCGGGCGGTCGCCGTAATCTTGGCCAATGTCCCTATAAGTGGGTATGCGACACTTGACAAACGTCTGCAGCGGTCCGTGGGCGGTCGTCGTGAGGCACGCACACACGAGCGCTAGGCATTTTCTAGTTGTTGTTAACAGCCGTGCGGCCACCGCGAGGCTCGCGCTCATGTGCGCGCGCTCCGCAATTTCTTGGCGTTGTTTTAACTGCAGACATGAAAAATTGTGATTTGCTAAGCAGCTTCGCTGTAAAAAATAACGAAAGAGTCCGTTTTTTACGTTATCCTCCAAACAGATTGATTGATTGATTCATTGACTGTGGGGGTTTAACGTGCCGACGCAACGCAGGCGATGAGGCGCGCCGTAGTGGAGGGCTCCGGATTAATTTTGACCACCTGGGGATCTTTAACGTGCGCCGAAATCTCGTACACACGGGCGTTTTTGCTTTTCGCCTCCATCAGAAAAGCGGCCGCCGCGGCCGGGAATCGAACCCGCGACCTCGTGCTCAGCAGCGCAATATCCTCCAAACAGGGACATTTGATGCTCTAATGGAATCTTATTGTTATGACACCCGTCATGAGTGGAATATGCGAGCACGGTTTTCACAGAATATCTGCTTCACTACCGCCAACAATATGCAAAAGGAGTTCCATCGCTTCACTGCAGGGAACACATTATTTGCTACCCCACACCCTCATGTGCACGCGCACGAAAGCAGAGACACGCGCAGAAACGCACACTAGATCTCACGCACTCGTACCCGCCCCGGGGGCTCAGTAGCTAAGGCGTTGTGTTGCAGATTACGAGGACACGGGTTCGATTCCCGGCCTAGGCGGCCGCTTTTCTGATGGAGGCGAAAAGCAAAAACGCGCGTGCGTACGAGACTTCGGCGCATGTTAAACATCCCCAGGTGGTCAAAATTAATTCGGAGCTCTCCACTACGGCGCGCCTCATCACCCGCGTTGCGTCGGCGTGTTAAACCCTACAATCAATCACATCAATCAAGCACTCGTACAGTACACTCTCACACACACTCACGCACTCACACACACACCCACGTCCACACACACGCGCACTTGCTCTTACGAAGACACATGCGTGAACGTACGCGTACACACATGATCACTTACGCACATATTTACTCATACACGTGCACTGAAACACAAATCGCACTCTCCAAAACTCCCACGCACACTCACACATGCGTACACTCACACAGAATACCCACCCACACTTTCTCTCTCTCTCACGCACACACACAAGCACATACACCGACACTCTCACGCACACACTCTCTCTCTCTCTCTCTCTCTCTCACACACACACACACACACAAGCACAAACGCACGCACGCGCGCACGCGCACACACGCACACACACACACGCGCGCACGCACGCACGCACGCACGCACACACACACACGCACACGCACACGCGCACATGCACACACGCACACACACTGTCTTCACACACACAACCACACATATTTGTCGTCACAAGATTGACTCGTGATTTGTTTCAGTTCAAGGGTTCGAGTAGATGTCCCGCAGGGCTGTGCGTCTTTTTTCGGACAGGCGCCAAAACATGGTGATCGCGAAAGTGGAGGTGGAGAAGGTGTTTATGACCCACAGCGAGGACTTTGAGCGCATCGACTGAGTGGATCATCATACCAGTAGAAGCAAGTGCTTGGTTCATACCATGTGGTTATGACGTGATCTGAAGTGATGAGGAAAGCGTATGAAGGATCTCCCACGTAAATAACTTGCCGCTGGACTCCCGACGCGGTTTGTACTGTATCACTGCTCTTACAAAATGAAGGAAGCTGAAACTAACGCGTATTACTTAAAGGTGCCGAAGATGTAAGCAACTTTCGCGACCATCGGGAATGTTTAAGTCCATGATCGCGGCCGATTTGCTTTTTCTTCGCTGCTGCAGCGACCGTTGTTCCATCACTGTTGCTATAAATGTGAGCTTCCTTCATTTATTGTACGTGATAATCTTTCGACATCACCTTGGAGGGGCGCACGCTATGACGCATCTTTCTCGTTCCCAGCTAGTGTTGCCACGATTGCGGCGAACGCTGGAGTCTTTCGTTTCGAGCAAGTGTTGCGGCGATTACGGCGAACACTTGAGTTCTTTTGCCAATCATAGCCAACCTCCGTAAGTGGTTATGCTTGGCTTCCAAATGGCCGCCGGAGAGGCTGGGTGGTCCACGCGGGGCACGCACTCACGAGTGCTTGACATTTTCTTGGTTTTATTAACTGCCGGGCGGTCGCCGCGAGGCTCAATTTGATGTGTGGGCGCTTGGCAATTTCTTGCTATATTTAACTGCGGACACAAACAATTATGATTTGCTAAACAGCTTCGCTGTTAAAATCACACCGAGATGTTCCTTGGCGCATTTCTGTACTTCACTCCCCACGTTTAACCACAATTCCATGTGTCTTTTAAACCCATGCGCTTGTCCTGGCGTTGAAGGGGTCGCATGTTCACCAGTGCTAGGGCACCGGAGCCAAAGAATACAACATTCAGTTGACAAGCCGCAAATAAGTACACAACAATATAAAAATGGGAAAACAACATGAATTAACGGAATTATTGGCAAAAAAATGAAAACCTACTGTAGTGTCTCCTTAAAGGCCTTTTCTGAGGCTGCGCAGCCCTCTCTGCACTACTATCCGTTTGAATAACGGGATGATACTGATACAAGTCAAAAGAGGGCGCCACAGCGCCTCTTTGCGAACGAGTAGGAGCAACGCCGCCTGTATCAGGCAATGTTATACTGGCGGCGTTGGTAGTGCATGTAGGCATATACATGCAACGTGCAAACTGTCAGTCTTTCCCGCCATTGACGCCCAACAGTTGGCCCGGATCGAGCGAGGAGCTTGCTCGCTAGCATAAGCGACGCCAGATGGTTTAAACCATGTCCACTGTAGTCACTAAACGTACGAAAATTGCAAAAAATAACATAAACACAAGCTGTTCAAATTGTAACACACGGGAAACCCTGGCGATCACTCTTCCGCACTTCCGACATTTCGCGTTGAGTGGAACTGCGTTAATTCTTATACCTGCATTTCTCAGTACATTCTTGCGAGGTCAAAGGCACTGAAGCCGAATTTTCAAATAGACCTTTTTGGGCCGGTGGTGTGTAAGTTGTCCAACTGAGAAACTAAGTGTTGAAGTGCACCCAGGCCCATTTTTCTATCAGGTATTGCCGTGCCACATTTCGACTTGGTGTACGTAATAAAGGTTTGGGCTACACCAAGTTACAATAAATAACTAAAAAAAACACGTTCCACTTTTTTCCAGTCTTCCAAATTCCAGTGACCTGGTGCAGCCTCACAATAGGATTCACGGCAACCGTGTACACTGCTCTGGTAATATCCTGCACTCGTACCTTTATTTATATGCCTTAGAATTTGTACGATCTTACGTGCAGGGTATACGTGAAGCCGGAAGTAGAGCTGCCCCACTGTGAATGAGCATGTTTTAACGCAGATGCGATAAATCGGTAACGTTATAAACAACACTGTTGCTGCACATTTCTCTTTCTGCTACGCAGCCTGTTGTGTCCGCGCTGTGGTCGCGAAGCTATAGTTTCTTTATATGCTTCCTACGTAAGGAGACTTGCGTATACTACGCTAACAACGGAGTAACCAAAGAAACGTGAGAAAGCCGCCCTCGCGCTTCCAGGAGCCCCGCGTAATTTAGCGGCGGCGAAAACGAACGCCTTGATGTATATCTGTTTCCTCTTTTACTGATTCGGGATGAAATGGTCCTGCGGTAAAAGAAATGCGTTAATTACAGCTGAAAACAACAACAACAAAAAACAAATTAGCACTGCTTCCACTAGTGGTGAAAGGCTGGAGAAACCGCAGTGCTGGCGGACCCTCTACGTCACATTTATTTCCCAACTTGCGGCTGAAAGTTCTCCACGACTGGCAGGCCCAGGTCGTTTCGGCCACGGGCTTTCGTATCTCTCCTAAAGTGGACCGCCTTAGCACGCGCTAGAACTGGCGGTAACCGGCTTCGCGAAGTCGGTGTCTGCAGCACGAATGGCGTCTGTAGCGCGAACTTGGCGTCTGTAGCGTCTGCGATTCCCACTTCAGGTGGGAACGTACGTGAACTGGCAAGGAGAACAGCACGCGAGAGATCATGTCATGAACGCTGGGCAGAGTGTTCTCGAAGGTCGAGCTGGCTGATGCCGGGCGCTTCTCTCGAGGCGCATGCTTACGTACGTTCGGTATTTTCTGGTATTTTTTGCGAGCTGCTCACGTGGCGCAAGCCCGCGCGAACGCCTGACCGATGCCGGGCGCTCCTCACGAGTCGCACGCTCACGTGCGCTCGGTCTTTTTTCTTGGTATTTTTTTACTGGTAACGTTGCGCGGCGGACCTAAAAGCTTTTAAACAGCTGTGCTAATAAAAGGCTTCATCTAGATGTGCAAAGGAAAAAGCGACACCAGTGCTCGTGAAGACGCCCGCTGCCATTATATGTATACGAGAAGCGCGTAAAGTGCTGAATTGTGATCGCGTTCAAAGGAAACGCAATTTTTGGACTCCTTAAAGAAATCTTGAACAGCCACGTTTGTTGCGCCAAATAATTTCCGGTTGCGTTAAGTAAGGGCTTGGCTGAAAAAAAAAAAGTATAACAAAAAAAGTTGCTTAGTCAATGCACGTTTCTGACTTTGATGTATACGTTTTGCGCTGCAGTCGATCAGTAAAATCAGTAATAAAAATAAACACGCTGTGGCCCTCTGCGAAACAGAGCACTGTAAACAGAACGAGTAAAAACAATCTTACCCCACACACGCTGTAAAACTTAAAGGAAAAACGAATAAAAACTAAAATAAAATGCACGTTGCTTGATGGCAATCACATCACACGATTCGCGCAAAAAGCGCTTTTCTGTGGTGCTTGGAATTTCGGCCTTGAACTATTGAAAGTGTTTGCGACTGATAATGGAGGAGGAGGAGGAAACAACTTTATTGGGAAAACACCTGCTGCGGGGACGCGGCCATAGAAAAGTTCACGAAAATAAAAGTGCAAAGTAAACAATCTCCCAAACAAAACAAGTGATATCCGCGAAGAAAAAATACACGTGGGGCATCCTCAAGCAATACAGGCGAATTTTACTCGGATATTTTTAGGGGCGAAGCTTATTAGAGGGTCGGGCAGTCGGCTTCTCATGTCGTCGTATTCTCATGCGGCCACGGTACTAAAACGCCGGGACACTTGTTTTCCAACTCCTCGCCATACAACGTAACGTGTACAGTCAGCGCATTAAAAAATCAAATTCAAATCTGTTCAAAATAAATTAAAATGATTTAGATATTTGTGTACGCTCTCTGTCCGCTTCAGCAATCGTCAAGCACAAGCAGAAGCCGTTTGTAGGCGGGCTATAATTTGTTTTACACTCAAATACCCACCGGCGCTTGATGCTAGGACTGATCGGGTCGGGTGGTCGGTCGAAGCAAAGAAAGGCATACTTACCTGGTGCCGTGGCGCTGTTATCACTAGTCGCTGCGCCCTGATATGTGGGTTATAATAAATTCTCTTTACCCCGGCTTAGAGCACGAGTTGGCACCTCTAGGCGAAGGAGGGTTTCGGTTACGTCGTTCCACGCGGATTACAGTGGTCAGAAACAACATCCTGAACAAATAATATACTACCGTATTGACTTTCAGCTAATTTATGAACTCTTTCTTTGAAAACCTGTGAACTTTCTGTGGAATAATTTTGCAGTACCTTATTTCCCCACTACAGACATTTGTTGTGTGTGTGTGTGAGTTGAATGCCCGGACAACTTGGACGCTGATTGGTTTTTCTGTTTTTAGGGCAGTGCTGTTACCGCTAGTCGCTGCATCCTGATATGTGGTTTGTGATAAATTCTCTCTTCACAGGGCGAGCCTCCAGGGCGAGGCGTTGACCCCTGCGCTTGTGTTGACCCTGCCTCTGCCCAAACTGGGGCAGATGGAGCATGCAAATTGCTTATATTCAGTTCAACACAAGAGGGGGCGCCACCTCCTTAGCAAGCGCGCGATTACTCCTCTCACCGGCGCTTCTACGGCGCCCAATCAGCGCGCACCATGTTGCAACAGAGAGAGTTACAATCTGAATAGATTTATACACTGAATGCTTCGCCCCTCTCCAGGTTTCACGTTAGTGAAGATGACCTAGGATTTTTTATCGTGAAGATTTTGGCGTTTCACGGCCCAGACATTGTCGAAGAAACTACACCGTAGGTAGCATGGTGCCTACACTTTAATTCTTTTCACGCCTATCAAGCGTCCGTCTCGACAAGTTTTTGCACGCTTGTTGCAAGCGTGCAAAACGCTCTTTCACGCTGAAAAATCACGCTTCCTAAGCATGACTTGCGCGATGCGTAACACTTGCGAAGCGTGAGTACAAGATATTTTTGGCACGCTTATTTTAGGCGTGATGAATTATTACGTTGAGCGCTCAGGCTTGCCATCCGTTACTGGCGACCTTCTTAACGCTTAGTGAAGGCGAAAAAGAGGTTTTGTTTTTACCTTATGCGGCGTTCTCCAGCTGTTTATAAGGCGCCTCTCTGACCGCCAGAAATCGTTTAGAAAGAAGGCTAAACAGTGACAATGGTTGCTGTGCCGTAATTATGGTCTGGGTAGCTTGGAGCACCCACCAAGCACCTAAATACGGCAAAACAAACATCCTCTTATTTCAGCTTTCTTTTTAAATGATTTCTGACGGTCAGAGAGGTGTCTTATAGACAGCCGGAGAATGCCGCATCAGGTAAAGACAAATCCTCTTTTTCACCTTCTATAAGCGTTAAGAAGGTTTTCAGTCACGGATTGACAAGCCTCACGTTGCGATTACGGCGTTAATTCTTCTTTCTACATGGCCCCAAACTTAGTAGTGTTAGCGGAATAAGGGGGTTTATAGTTGCTGCTCAATTGCGGTTGCGATAAACCCAAGCGCTCTTGAAAGCAGTGCAGAACAAACGTTCAGGAAGCATCTTGAACAAGTGCACCTAACGAATCCCACGCAATTAAGCCTGTGATGTGCATTCTTTCGGCACCTATACCCACACGTTTGGGAAGAAAATTAAGTGATGTAGTCTGGTGAGGATTGCTGTGAAGGTTGACATTTTGAGTCAAAGTGGAGGAATAATACAGAACAAGAAATTTAACAAATTTCAAATTTGAGTGGAACTTTTTATTCACAATAACACACATGAATGCTTCCTAACCGAGAAATAGGAAAAAAAAAACTATAAAACAGGCTACAGATGAACTCTTGATGCCTCCTTAAACAGCACGGGAACATTTCTATGAACACAGCTCAGACGAAGTGTGTTTCATCAACAGATCGCGTAGCATTTTTAGCGGCCATGGAATTTCGTCGGTGCGATCACGTGTAAGTACTACCCGAACGAATCCTAGCAACTGCCTGAAAGCAGTCGGATACGAAACGTCCTCTATGTAAAACACACACACACAGCACAAAGGCTTTTTCGAGTGGCGTGTCCAGTTGCTACATCACGAGTTCTCGGGTACTGCCGCATACCAGCTGCATCACGTCGCCTCACACGGTGCATCGGCAAACGACGTCCACGGGTGAAACCTGGCAAAAATAACATAAAAGGCGGCTTCAATATAATACTATTACAGACTGATGCGTTCGAACTATCAGCGCACGGAAACTTCTGCCGCGGCAGCACAATCGCGCACATTTTTATAGTGGCCTTATAGCGGCGGTTCTGTACAATTGGACATTATTTTGAACGCTTCGTAATGTGCGCGTACACTGTGTGAATTTGGGGTGTACAATAATTTTAGTTCTGTGCAGGCGTTCTGTGCAGGACGAAGAGGGCAGGCGGCTCTGTCGCCATAAGACTAGTCTTCTCATTTGAGCCCAATAAAGTATTCTCTCTCTCTCTCTCTCTCTCTCTCTCTCTCTCTCTCTCTCTCTCTCTCTCTCTCTCTCTCTCTCTCTCTCTCTCTCTCTCTCTCTCTCTCTCTCGCCCAAGAACGGCCAGCGACGCGTACCGCGAGCGCGGCCGCGAAGTTTAACACCAACGCCAACGACCCAAACAAAGATCCCGAGCGCGAGATGTTGAGACCGACGGAAACCGGACGGCGAACGAGAGACAGCCACGATAACAAGAAACACAACCTTTCCTTCTTTCTTCTCATCTTTCCCGGTCGACCGCATGCCTGTGTGAAACAGAAGTTGCATGAAGAACTAGGCTTGGCACAAATGCGAAGTTCTGAGGTCAATAGGTAGATCTGCCCAATGCACTAACAACGTCGTTATTCAGAAAATAGTTCTACAATATGTTATGAGCAAAAACATTAGGAAATAATTTGCTTACTTGGATATTACAAGCGACCATGCATGACAGCTGACTGCCCACTGTAAGAACGATGTCCGGCCGGAAAAGTGGGGTTCGTAAGAACGGCATCGCGTCGCGCGAGAATTCCCCACAGTCGATACTCGGTGTTCTCGCACCTATAACACGGCACTCCACACGGGCCTGTCGATACCAACTTACTAATCAGGTTGTTTCTTCTTCGCGACTTTTGCGAGCAAGAAAGCGAGCACTCCGCACGGTACACACTTGAAGGCCAGGAAGGCACGACCCACAAAGGGCCTGTTTCGACCAATGCCTCCAACGGCTCTAACTCCGTTTTCCCGCCAAATCGCTGAAGTGATCGCCACCTTTCAATCCTTTTGCATGACAAAATAAAGAAAAGAAGCGCAAGTCACCGCAATATGCCGCAGCGCGCCCGACGGCTACATTGTGAATGTATATCAGGGAATGTATATGCGTGATTGATTGATGATTGATTGTGGGGTTTAACGCGCCGACGCAACGCAGGCGATGAGGCGCGCCGTAGTGGAGGGCTCCGGATTAATTTTGACCACCTTGGGATCTTTAACGTGCGCCGAAATCTCGTACACACGGGCGTTTTTGCTTTTCGCCTCCATCAGAAAAGCGGCCGCCGCGGCCGGGAATCGAACCCGCGACCTCGTGCTCAGCAGCGCAACGCCTTAGCCACTGAGCCACCGCGGCGGGTATATGCGTGATTAGAAGAGGCGTGATCACTGGCGCGAGATTTTCCTTAGCGCGATTTTTTCGGTTTACACGCCTTCAATCTTGCATCATGCGTAAAGAAGGCGAATGTGCGTTTTCCCGACCTGCTTCACGCGTATATGGAAGAAAACAACGCGTATTTTGAGTCACGTGGTCTCAAACGAAGTTTACGGCCCCAAGGAGCGTGTTTTACGCTTACACTGCATGTAAAAAAAGTTTAGAGTGTATATGCTCGCAACCCGGCACGACGGTAGGGACATGCGCGGAAGACGTCCTTCTTCTCCGCAGTGGAAACAAAGTGGCCTGTGGTCGGGAGTGCGCCAGAGGTCACTTTTGCGTGGGGGCATTTCCCGCGGGTACGGCAGGTTGCTACGAGCCTTTCGCGACGGATGCCGCAGTTCCTGATAATTTTCTTCTACGTTTCACTGCCCACAATCGCAATGATGATGATTCCGGTTGCGATGGCCTGAATCGATATTCCGTTCGCAAAAAAGTACAAACCCGGCACTCTCATTGAAGTGCAGGAATATAATTAAACGTGTGGACATACTTTGCACTGTCCCTAAGCTGACAAAAGAAACCAATCCACCCCTATCTACGAAAATAACTCGTAAAAGTGACATAGGAGAAAATTTAACAGTATATAATTACTCGTCTTGGCTAAAATATGAACGCTATACTGGAGCCCAAACCCAGGTACTTCACATCAAAAATTGTGATTCCACCCCTAGGCTTCTGAGCCCAACAGCTAGTGGAGGTGTTTTAGCAGCCGGAAAAACGAATAAAGGTAATTCTTCAATGAATGCAGTAGATTGTGATGGGTATATACCGAAAATTCCGTCCTTGTACCTAACTGAGAAAGGAATTTCGCTTGCCTGAAGCGACATTTCATTTACAGATAAGTACAGGCCTGTCAGTCAGGCCTTTCACATCAAACCCGTGATTACAACCCGAGGCTGCTGAGGACGAAAAGCCAGCGGAGCTGTTTCAGCCGCCGGAAAACCGAATTACCATGAAACCAGTAGATTGAGCTGGGTCTGCACAGAAAGTGCCGGGCTGGTACATATCTGGGAGCTGAATGCCGCTTGCCTGAAGCGCGTTCCGTTTCCATATCGGTGCAGGCCTGGAACCGAGGCCGGTCACCTCAATACCCGTCATTCTTGCCTAACCGGCGTTGAGGCGCTGGATTACTAGACCTTAGTGATTTTGTGAATTCACTGTCGTTTTTTCTGATATTTTTTTGTCAGGCACCTTCGCGACTTTGTTGGTTAATTTTCAGCTTTTTATTGTTTGTTTATTGGTTAATCATGCAAGCTCTTAATTAGGTAGACCTTTGAGATTTCGTTGCATCGCTGTCTATTTTCATTTGATGCTTGCGTTTATTGTGTGTAGATTTGCCTATCGATAGCCAAATTGCCATATTTTGCTGTTAACATCGAGGTTGCCCATTTGGGCGAGTTTCGGATTTGGGCTTGCTGTCGCTTCATTTGGGTATCTTATTTGTTCGCCTTTTTGTTTTCATCTTCATTTAGACTTTTACATCGATCATACCACATAGCTACGCCCGATATGCAGGCTTGTATTGACACCATATTTAGACTCCTCGCAGTTATGGAAGAGGGGAGCGCACAAATGCTTACGCTAAGAGTAACAATCAACTTCTACATTACTTTCATTTTCCAAAGCAGCATTCTGATCGCAAAGCAGCGAACTTCGGGGTTTCTGCAGCAACTTTCTCGACAGCATGTCTTAATTTGGGTTGCATATACCCCACAAGTTGCGCATACCACGCCGAATACGGCAAAAGCCAGGGGGCTGAAAATATGAGCGTAAGACTATACTACGCCATAGGAAGCATCTGTCACTCTGAACTGCGCGGTCATTCACAGGGTCCTTATCTCATTTCAGCCTCAGCTGCCGAAATTGTATATTATGAGGAACCAACACTACCGGAAACGTCTGTGATTTCTTGTGCACAAAGATCAATTCGTGTCGCAGGTATTCCGGATTATTACATCAAGCGAACCTAGGTTGTTCTGATTGCGAAACTCATGACCAAAGAGGAGTAGTCTTTGATGATAGTGAACTGATTACAAAACGATGTTCTAACCCTTACCTTACAGCGTCACTGTGTGAGTTTTCGGCGTGCTGCAAGATCAAGGCTGTCTTACACGTGCCTTGTCATGAACGCAGGGTGGCCTACGGGGCGTCGTATGGACCGACTGCGTACAAGCTCTCATTATAGTAGCCGCACCGGCTACGATCATTATCAAGGTATTCTGGGACTCGAGGGCCAGGCACCTGCGGCCCTTTACATTCGAAGACTTCAAGCCCTATGCATTTCAGTGAGCCCATCTTCATATTGTAAAGATGGAGGGTATGTAGCGCTACCGTCTACCAAAGACTGCAGTAAGCTGTCGAGTAATAAATGACCTAGTTTGTATGTATTGAAAGTTATCTACGCAAATATAACTTAAAAATTGCCAGTATCGTAACTTTCAGGGGGAATAATCACAGAGCAGAGTTTAAGTAGGACGGCTTACGTGTCGGCGTTGATTTTGTCTCAACTTAAGCGGGGGAACCACAAAAACGTGACATTTCAGGATTGGCCAAAGAAAACCAGGATGCGGTTTAACAAGTAATAGATAAGTTAGGAAAAAAAACCTAAAGAAATCTTTTTCACAATTACCTTACACCGGTAGGGGGACAAGTAATGAGTTAGAAAAAGTAAATGAACCCCTTCTCCCCTGAAACAGAAGTGCACGCGAAGCTTAAGCTCAGTGAAAACGACAACGAATTCCTTCTGCCAAAACCAAAACACAAAACCATTGAAATCAAAACGCACACCGTTGATAGCTCACAACCAAACTGTTCACTGTTCCTCAGCTTTAGCCTAACTCACGGTGTAGTGAACGAAGCGCGGCCTACCTATTCTGCGGCCGACGTAGAACTGGCTGAATCGTCCGGACCGCATTTGCAATGTGGCGTGATGCGCAGCGTATAGCGCGCGCCAGCTGCAACGCCGAGCGACGCCGTGGTGGTAGAGTAAGAGAGATAGAGAGATAGAGAGAGATATATATATAGAGAGAGAGAAGGAGAGGGAATTCCAAGGAGGGGGTCTTGCGCGATATCGACGGCGGAATCAGTTGCGGCATGATCCGGCGCGCCCCTTGCGTGCGCGCAAAAGCAAGCTGCGGATGCGATGCGACAGCTGCAAGCAAGGAGGAAGGGAGAGGGAGATTTAGGCGAACACCACCAATTGCGCGTCAGCCAATACAGGCTTCACTTGAAAATACCTATTCATAACGCCCAAAGAAGCCATGTCTTCAACAACGGTGATATGAAGGCTTGAAAAGGTCAGTTTTGTGGAATAAAAATGTTACCGTTAAATATCATGAGCCAGTCCACGTATGTGACCAGCGAAGCTTTTTGGCGCGCAACATAGAGGTGACACAAAATTTAGGTGAAACGTATGAGCAATTCCTCTTCTCATGAGAGTTGAGGGTAGGCATCTCTAAAAAAAGACGCATAACGGTGCAGCAGTATTGTTCTGAGCATGCGCGATGAAGTTGGCGATCGGGTTTTTTTTTACGCGCAGAACAGAAGTTCACGGAACCCTATATAGCCTTTGGCCTCCTCGCACTCAGACCACTCCAGCCCGCAGGTTAAAGGAACACTGAAGGCAAATAGCGGGTTGGGCTCAAACGAAAGTTCAAGTGCCACGAATCCCACTTACCGTGCATTCGGCGGCGAAAGATGCTTTAATTGCCGAGAAATTAGCAATTTAAAACCGCATTCTATTCCTCGCGCCATTTCATTGCGCTTCGCGTGACGTCAACGGTTGGCGGAAGCGAGTGAGACACTGGTGTGGGCTAGCAGGAAAACTATAACCTACCGAGCGAACCATCGCGGCCGCAGGAGCCACTCGTCGAGCACTCCGTGCATACGACAAAACAACTTGCCGGTCCCACACATCCGTTACCCGCCATTCTCTGAGCATTAATCTTGGTGCCGCTCGGGACGTTAGATGGTGGTTAAGCAGTGTGAGTGCGCCGCACGGCCTTTTACTTTCCCTACTAAAATTCTACCCAACAGCGCAACCGCAGCGAGGACTACAAGGGCGCTCTTCTGATCTGCATTCTCGTTGTGGATAGTCGGGTTTTAGTCGCTTTGACGCACTCGACTGAACTGCGTAATGCCATATGTTAGTTTAACTTGTAACAGCGTGGAACGCAAATATGTTTCCGTGGTGATATGGTGACGCTTGTTGCTCCATCCGTTTATGTTTGATAAGCGAGTAGCGTATTAGCCCATATGCCAGAAGTGTGCCTAGAGCTTTTACGAACGCCAAACCTGTTACTAACAAACGCCTTGGCGCCCTTATGAAATCAAAAACGTGCATAACACGATACAAATATCCTTTTACCTAAGTACCACCGTGGTGGCGGCATAGTAGCACACAACGCTCTGAATCAAAAGACCCGTGACATGCGCTTTGATGCCGAAGCGCGAAATTTACAGGCGATCGATTGACTCCTGTTCGTTGTAAGGGTTGCGCTCGCTTCCCACGATTTAAGTGGGAACAAGTCACTTCATTGAGGCGTAAGGCAAGAAGGTTTTTTAAAGCTCGCGGACTCTTTGCATACCCGGTGCGCGGTTTAACCGTCGCTAGTGATAATTACAACATCGTTAGACAGTTTCACCAGCAAGAGCACGCAATCGAATTTCATCGAGAAGTGAAGGCGACCACAACACACCCCCAGCTTCGGCCGCCGCTGGCCTGGGTGCAAAACTTCGTCCGAGCAAACAGCGCTACGTGAGGGAGGAAAAAAAACGTGTTCTATCTTGTGAAAATTACTCTCCACAGAAGAGTAGAATAGTGGAAGGCCGATGCGCTACCTGCCACCATGATGTAAACAAATGCGTAACAGACATGTGACTTTGCTGAACCTGCAAAAACCACTGCAACATAAGCCGGCGCCGTGGCTTGGCAGCTTGCGAATGTCGGCACTGCTTGCATTGTACCTGTACACTTATAATTGTTTATGACTTATGAAAGTCAACCTGCAAAGAAACATTTTATGTGTTTCTTTGAGAGCTTGTGTGCGCGGCTGTCGTAGTTGTTCGTCACGTGACTCAAGGCAGATCCGCTCAATCGCCGTTGACGTCATCTCTGCTGGGCGGCTGATAGCTGCATGTTTGATTATTTACGCGATTATTTGCAAGGTACTGACCCGTAAACTGGTATATTCGTTTTATGCGGATGCCAATTTCTATTTCGACTAACTTCGGCTTTGTCTTTAGTAGCAACCGTGAAAGAAACGTTTTCTCGATGCTCAGGGCGCATGCCACGCTGCGGCCAAAAGCTGCAGCTCTGGCCGCAGCTCTGCGGTCGCAGCTCTGGCCGCAGCTGCAGCTCTGCGCTTCTGCTACCATAGGTTTTTCCTCCCACGAGAAATAGAGCAAAATGAAAGTGGGCGAATTCGCGTTGTGTGTGGTAACTTTACTTCCTCACGTGTTCTAAAAATGGTGGGGTGAGAAGGCTGAACTAGCTCCCAGTGAAGGGATAAACTACCAACAGAATTCACTACGTGCGACAGACGTATTCAGGAAAATATCTGCCTACTGTAAAAACAGCTCGCACTATCCAATGTCTGCTTAGAAATGCCGCGTGGTTAATTTAAAATTGCCCCTTTGGAGAGTAGCAACGATTCTTCAGAGGCATTATTTAAACGCTTCTCAACTGAAGTTCTCTGACATTGCTTTGTAATGGGGTTGTCACTCAACGCGTCTGTAATCATACGGGTGTTGTTTTTGCAGAGCGAAAGTGGACTTCACTCAAGATGAAAACCTGTGGTCGTGTCTCATTGGACTCTTGTGGGGCTGGGTCTACCGCGCGGGGCTTGACCAGATGTCGGTTCAGCGCTATATGGCGGCAAGGACTCTCGCGGATGCCAAAAGGTAACATAACTTTAGTGTGTGATTGCGCTTTGTTTCCCGCCTAGCATTTTGTTATTTTTCCTGATAAACACAAAAACTTGAAGTTATGCGTTGCCCAAGGTGACGACAAAAGGATGGAAAAATATCAACGGCGATAAAAATTAAGCGCATGGGGTGACATCAGCATGGAGTGACGGCGAAGCAAAATATGTCTTAATATGTATCAATAAAAGCTACTGTAATTATGTGAAAGACTCCATAAGAATTTGAGGCACTCTCCAGCTAATGACATCATCTTTCGCGAATAATATCAAGGTTTTCTTACAAGTACTGATCGTCAAACAAAAAGAACTGCAGGATAACGAGACACTGGCAACTGCGAACTGATAAGCGCTTTAGCGTGCCAACATTACAGCTCAAGAGTACACACGCGTGTGTGTATGGGGAAGTTGGTCAAATGAAATTCGGAAGACGGCGATGGTTTCGAACAATCCGGCGGCTCTACAGGGTCGAGGTGACGAGGGAAGGGGTTACTGCATGTCTGCAGCAGTAAAAAGCTCTTCGAAGAGACCTAGAATACTCAGCACTGGTTTCTATATTAAACTAGGCTTAACTGCGTGCGTTGGTTGTGGCAGCTATTTTTTTCATTTCATTTTCATTTTATTTTCCTTAAACATGCCCAAATGAGGGTATTATATAAATGGTGGTGTGAGCATAGGAGGCAGAAATTTGTAGCCACACAAAATTAAGAGGACAGATGAGCCGTTACTTCGGCACTGAAAGAAGAGGGGCTGGTGATTGCATCTATATAGTGAGGGAGGCCGTTCTAGTCTTTAGCAGCGCGAGGTGAAAAAAGAGGAAGCAAAGGGGGTGATCCAGGGGCGGTGACCTGAAACTTGAAGTGCATTACCGGTAAGATGAGATATGTACGTGGGGGGAAGGATTTAAGGTGCGCAGTTGAGTGGAGGATAAAAGAATCCATGAGAATGAGAAAGTGTGGCGATGCTGCAGGAAAAGAAAGAGGCTGCAGTCCCGATTGTGATTTTAAAGATGAAATGCTGTACCAATGGGGTATGCAGAATGAAAGAATTTAGTAGCAGAGTTTTGAACAGATTCAAGTGCGTTTATGAAATATATTTGGTGTGGGTTCCAGAAGGCCCATGCGTATTTAGGTTTAGAAATAACAAGGGATTTGTACGCGAGTTGTGTTGGAGCATGGCGCAGATGACATTTCAGAAAACCAAGCGTTTTATTGGCCGAGGCGATAATGTTTGTTACGGGAGTCTTCTACAAAAGATCAAGCGACAGAATAACGCCAAGGTATTTGAGCGAAGGTGCTAGGTTTATTGTAACTTTATAAATGCTGTACGGAGAGGTTGAATGATTTTTCCGGTGGGTAAACGATATAACTTTGCATTTTATAGTATTACGTGCCATCAGCCACACATTGCACCATTCTTGAATATGAAAAAGGACGTGTTCTAGGGCTAGCCGACCGGATGTGTTGGTGATGTGCCGGCATATAACGCAGTCATCACGTACAAACGAGTATGGCTTGAAATATGCAATGGAAGGTCATTGATGTGTATCAGAAACAGAAGGGGGCGAGAATAGACCCTTGGAAGACGCTCACGTTACCGGGTGCAAGGTTGAAGACTGGTTATTTAATGTTACAAATTGCGAGTGGTTGCTTAGAAATTCTTTTATCCAGTTAAAAATATGTGGGCCTAATTTGAGCTGAGAAAGTTTTAGTAACACACTTTGGTGGGGAACGTTGACAAAAGCCTTAGCGAAGCCGAGAAATATGACATCTGTTTGCAGGTTAGCGCCAAGGTTAGAATGAAGGCCATGAAGAAAACTGTCCAATTGGGTTTCGCAATACAGACCTCGACGGAAACCATGCTGGGAAGAGTGAAAAAAGTTGTTCGAATTTAGAATTTTGATGATTTCTGAATAAATGGCTTGTTCCTAGAGTTTGCAGGGAATGCTCGAGAGAGAGCTAGGACGATAATTGAGCGGTGAGTTTCTATTAACCCAATTTAAAGATTGGAAAGACCTTCCCCACCTTCCAGTCGTATGGTATATCGCATGTTGAAAGGGAGTGTGAAAAATTGAACACCAATACATGGCAGAAATATGCACGGTGTTTTTTAGCAGTTTCATGTTAATGTCATCTATACCAGATGATGGTGTTGGTTGGCTGTTCTGGATTAGCTATACAATACCATCTATAAAAATTTAAGATGGGGCATCAAGGAATCAGTGATTTCAATGAGAGCAAAACAAGGCACATCGCTCTCTTCAGGAGGAACAAGAAAAAGTGAAGCTAAAAACATCCGCAGATTCTGGGTCGGAAACGACCCAGAATCTGGGATAGTCACTCTCCGCGGCATAGTATTTCTGCCATGCGCGAGATGAGTTTTTTTTTTTTTGGCTGCGCGAAAAAGACGTTTCTTTTTATTTCCCAGTCTTTTTAATAAGTAGGTACATCAGTCTTTCTGGTATTTCACACTTTGTGCTCTAAGTGATATTTCTCTTTTGCCTGTATTCTGTACGAATTTCAACTTTTCCCCCCTTCCTCCTTCCCCCACTGTAATGCCTTGAAAAGGCGCTGTGGGTACCATGATAAATAAATAAAAGAATGTTTTGTAGATATGTACTGCTGCACTAGAGCGGGTATTCTTTCTTTGAAAATCAGCCAGTAGCGGTTTGTGGATCGTTGGTCAAGATTAAATTCAACGTCTGCAAGAGAAGCAGCAAGTCCGTCCTTATTGTACAACGTGATTGTTTTCTTGTGGGTAGTGCCGGAGTGTAGCGCGAAGGCAAAATCTGCATGCACGACTTTATGTTCGCTTATCAGGCGCAGATAGGATATTGATGGCAAGCTCTTAGTCGGGTCAGTTACTATCAAGTCTAAGATATTATCAGAATAGCGTACAATGCGCGTTGGCTGTAAGAAAAGTTTAGTGAGATGATGGTTCAGACCTAATTCTGCAGATTCCTTGGCGTCCGTGGGAGAAATAACTGCAAGATTTTCGCAGGTCCAACCGTTATTAGGAAAATTATCATCCCGAAATATAAGCAGATTTAGCATGTTAATAAGTTCCTGGGAAAAGTTTTGGTTGCAATGCGGCGGTCTGTATAAAACTCCTAGAATGACGGACTGAGGTGAAGCATGCACAAGTAGCCACGGTATCTCAAGACTGGAGGCAATTTTTACGACAGAACCAATTAACTGATCAATCACAGCGATTAAAACACTGTAACCACGTGAACCAATGTTATCCTTCCGCTACACATAAAAGTTTGGCAGGTCATTCAGTACTTCTGCATCTGATATGTCATTATTGAGCCAGATTGAAATCACTGCTTCCATTATGCCCTATCTTAATTTCTTTCAGATGACATCAATAGCAACCTATTGATCCGTAAGGATCAATAGATTGCTAGTGGATAACAGGACAAGGTTAGATAAAAGTTCCCTCCTGGGGAGAGAACTCCGTATATTGGTTAGCACTGAGAAAACGAATAGCTGAGTTCTGATGGAGCGACGGGTTGTAAGAACACTTTGGTACGGCATCTTTTTATTGCAGTATGGTTGCTACGAGAGGGCTTTCACTTCTTGGAAAGCCTAGTCAAAAGCATTGGCACAGATTTAGCTTTGGCGAAAGCGACCAGTTGTTTGCGGGCGGGTTGAACATGAAGGGAGAAATCTGCACCAACGCTATAGAATGTATTCGTTGAAAAGTTTAGCATTGAATTTCTTCGCTTGGCAACACTGCAAACGGCCACAGACATGGCCGATGCGCCACGGACACGGCGCAGCCTGGGCCACTGCGGCCGCACGCCGAAGAAAAAAAAGACACTGGCGTGCGTCATCTGCTCCGTTCCAATCCGATTATAAACTGTGGCGCCAACAGCGATGTTATTAATCGCACTGACAGTGAACTCGACGCAATACTTTGTGTTCGGCAAAGAGTTCGTAGCGTGAAACACAGTCATGTGATTCACAGTCGTGGTTAGCACGGACAAGTGCCGCCATCTCGCGGAGCCCGACGTAACGAGTGACGGCGCGCTCCCACGGTTGCATGGAGGAGAAGAGGGGTGCCTGGTCTGCGGGCCGTGCGCACAAGGTCGGCTAGTAACAGACGCTTGGCCACAGATATGGCGGCGAACACTTGGTTGCCTGCATGCATTCAACGCCATTGAATACCAAGGATAATTGGTTCCTTTAAATTTAGGACCTTGTGAAAGTATTGCGTAGTTGGTTTTGAAGCTTGAGAACTTTACTATTATGAGGTGGCGGCGCTTGGGATAGTGACGAGCGAGTCGGCGTTCGCGTTCTATATGTTTTTCGTCAACGGCCGTCTTAAGGTTATCACGACAGTGACTGATAATATTTTTTTCTTATTCCGCGTACGTTTCATTCGTAGATGGGTCTGCCTGATGTCAAACATTAGAGAACCCAGCTCACTTTCTGAACAATACATTGAGCAATGAGAAAACATAAAACAACTCAGAAACTGCATTTGTTATGTAAAAGATTCGACCTTGTCTAGAGAAAAGGAGTCCCAGCACATCTAGGCACTTTATACGCGTTGCAAAGTGAAGCGTAACCGAATACAACTGAGTTATTGGAATGTTGACCTGCCAGTAATGTTTCCCAGCAAAGCTGCGGGCTCAATGAGGCGTGCTGGTGTGGGCGGCGACCTTTCGCTACTGTCGAGGCTGCGTTCGCCGACGATGTGGATGGTTCAGGCTCTATGACCATGCGTATACGTACTTCCTGGCAGAGAACCCTATAGAACGTTTAATACCCAACTGAACTCCAGATGCCGGTTTCACGTTCAAATTGTCATTTAATGCTTTCGCACGCGTTGGCAGGTATAATCTGTGAATACGTGCTACGTGCCACATCCCATGGGTGGTTTTCGATCCCACTGAGCTCGCATAATAAAACAATAGACTTCATGCTACGATCCATGGACAATAGGAGAATTTTTCGGAGCCTATACGAGCGCCGCTGGGCACCTCCACGAGATAGGACGCCAACGGGCATGCTCATTTTCTAACCTTCCACATTGCCGAACATGACGTGGACCCCAAAAGACGGCCATCCCTCTCTTTATTAACGTTACGCTCCCTCATCTCACTGGATGACGGACTTATGCAGAATAAAAGAACAATGCCTTGGCACTCACTGCTCAGATATGTATGAAGGGTTGACTAGACGCTGGACGCCGACATTTACGATAGATTGGCCTCTTAACGTTCTTGAATCAAGAACTTTACCTGCCTTTAGGGCTAAGGGGCAAACTCAATGTGCTGCTCGCCCTAATATTCTCTGCTCCATAGAGGACGTGGCTTCTTGCAAATAGATGCTAAATCTGAATATACCAATGAGTTGTCAGTTAGGTGCACGAAATGAGTCCCAGGTGATCTAAATTATTCCATGGTCCTCTAGTACGGCACGCCTCATGCCATAGTAGAGATAAAGGTAGTGCGAAATATTTTGGCGCATAAAACCCAAAATGGTATTTTCTCCAAACATTTCAAATCCAGCCGCATAACTAGGAAGGCAATGCCATAAAAATACCCCTGGAAACTGGAAGTTCCACCAGCCTGTAGCCTCCCTCGAAAAATATGGCTCCTTGTAATTTAATAGTTTATTTTACGTACCCACCAGTCAGTGAAACAGGAAAAAAGAAAAGAAATGAAACAAGATTTAGATAAATTGTCAGCCAGATGTTATTGTTTCTTCCACTTTACTCTGCAAAGGCAGCCAACCCACCTTAGCGTTATTGATTTACCCGCGTGTTCATACTGCATGGCGCAGTCTTATCGCGATCATCACAGTTAACGGCCACGAAGAATTCCGATGACTAATGGTGACGATGGGAACGGGTCACCATGTCAGCGCCCGTCCCCGCACGTGACAGGGTAATTACATCACGACAGTGATTGGTGTAGCAGTTTTTAAAGCGAAGATTTTTATGCCTTCCTGATGGTGTTCGATGTTCTGCCAAAACGCACTGCAAGGAAGGCAACTTTGCACACCGGGTTTTGCACAACGATGGTGATAAGCGAAGGCACATCAAACGCCTTATAAAAAAACTTTACCCGTGGTAGGAATCGATTGATTGATTGATTGATTGATTGATTGATTGATTGATTGATTGATTGATTGATTGATTGATTGATTGACTGATTGATTGCGGGGTTTAACGCACCGACGCTTCACAGGCGGTGAGGCGCGCCCTAGTGGAGGGCTCACGAATAATTTTGACCCCCTGTGAATCTTTACCGTGCGCCGAAGTCTCGTACACACGGGCGTTTTTGCTTTTCGCCTCCATCAGAAAAGCGGCCGCCACGGCCGGGAATCGAAACCACGTCGTCGCGCTCAGCAGCACAGCGGCTCAGCCACTAAGCCGCCGCGGCGAGTCGTTCTAGGAATCGAACCTGTGCTCTCGCGTTATGAAGCCAAGGTCTATCCGATTGCGCCATTCCGAAAGGGTCGAAGCAGTTAAGCTCCATGTTTTAACCATCTTTCTCTTAAGAAAGGGGCCTTCATTTTTATCTGACCAAATTTGATCAACGTTTCTTGTTCTTATGGCATACACTAAACCCTCAACCCGCCTAAGCGGAATGCGGAACCTGACTGTTATGCGCTTCTCATGAAGCACGTTTCGCACACGCAAATCAGCACAGAAATGTGGAGTTTCTCCGTATGAAATTTAGTGGTCCAACCAAAATAAAGAAAACCACAGATTCAACTGTCGTTTTCTATTTCTCAAAGAAGTCCCTGTTGCGAAGTTTAGCCTTGTTTCATAATACTTTCTCAAGGAGTATCACAGGCATCTTCATGATAACGGCGATGCTTTTTTATTTCTTTTGGTTTTAGAACGGCCTGGTATGGTACGCTGATGATTGTGGCCTACTTCGTGGTTTCCGCCGGTTTGGGCCTGACGATGGCGTACTGGTACCGGAATTGCGACCCATTGCTAGCAGGAGAAATTCGAAGCACCGACCAGGTGAGCACAAAGGGCACCCGTGGTGTATCTGTACGCTCCAAGTCGAAGCGAGCGAAAAAGCATGAAGTGTCGTAAGGACATATGCTATAAACCTGTAGTGGCTCAGGTATGCTTCTGAATAAATGCTGTACGGTTAAAGTCGCCACATTCTCTCAGGAAGAATGTTTTGTGTAATGACACTAAGTCTCCACTAAATATCGTCTTGGTTTCATGCTTTAATTACCAGTTGCTCTTCCCTAAGTTGCTCTTGTATTCTTAGTTGTACGCATTCAGTTACCTTGTTAGATTACCGAATACATAAAAAGCAGAGGAAAGCAGCCGTGGGTGAAGAAATTGGCAAGGCGTCACCAACTGTCTATGGAGCACACGCCCACGCATATACAGACAAAGAGACTCACGGAATAAGCGGGAAAAAGAAAGGGACAGGGAATAAATAAAGTAAACAGGCAAAACAACAATAATGCCTAGATGCAATCCCAGGGTCACACCACAGCAGTGCCACGGACTCCTTAATTACGGCAGAATTCGTTCAATGGTCGTTTGTAGCATTTTAAACATTCATCATGGCGACTATTTTCTCCGCTTTCGTGTTTTGGTCACAACTATTTTATTCGATCTGGCTAACACTCTTACTTGCTATTTTCATGCAATACCGTTCATTCTGAAATAACAGGGGGTAGGGGGAGGGTTTGCGCGTGTAGTCGATCGTATATAGAACATACCCACCATCAGTATGTGCGAGCCATGGGCTGATGCTGATAGCGGCAATTTCTGATTTCCTACTGCGTGGTTCTCAAATTGGAGTTCGCAGAGCCCAGGAGGTCTGCAAGGGAATTTCAGGGGTCCGCCGAACCCTCTCCAGGACGCTTTCCCCTCCATAAACCTTGCTGACAATACAACAAATTGGTTTCGCTGCCCGGCTGGTACGTCTTTTCTCCGCGTGCAATGTGTGTGTAGGCTTTTTGCACACCACGGAAGCTATGCAGAAAAGCCAAACACACTGAAAATAGCATTGGGTGCTTGGGTGACTTTTAGCTACAAGAGCAAGCTGTTTAACAATATGTCATTCATTAGCATTAATTTTAGACACAAAATACAGGCATTATGTGGTATCTGGGTGACTTTAGCTCCAAGTGCAAATTGTTTTGACATTAATACACGAATCAACTTAGTTGAGCCTGGGGTCCCCAATACCTTATGCAAACCCGAAGTCCCGATCTCGGGTTTGCTGATACTGGACACATGCTGATACTAAAAAATCCCAGGCACACTCATAGTTCAGAACCTCCGGCCCATTAAAACGACGTGCACGTACTTCAGCTGTTAGAGTAAGCTTTATTGAAGGGTAAGGTGAAAAAAAATGAGGTGCTATTGCCGCACACTAAAAATTTTCGAGTTATTTGCACTAGGGTTGGTTTGAAACTCAAGCACAAAAAAGTTACGAGCATGCAATAGAGAATGTTTCCGTTCTTAGTGGGGAAATAATGACGTCTATGCAGTGTGCGTACAAAAAACGGCCCCAACTCGTAGTATTTATAGATAGCTATAGAAAGTGAAGTGAAAGGTTTTAGGCTAATTCTCCACATTTATATGATTGGGGTTCATTTCGCTGAGTTCGTTTTTCTGTTGTGTCATGAAGCATGGTGTAGCTGCTTAATGTATATGACGGTTTTAAAGCATTGTGAAATTTTATAACTTCAGTGCTATGAAAATAAGAAAAATAACTTTCCCGACTGTTTTAGAAATTAGCTCTTGGTGACTCAAATTCCACCTTTTGCAATGCCGTTGGCTTCCGTATCGTTATTGTGTAAATCTATGAGCATTGGTTGCCGAATCGAGTTGTGGGGAGAAGTTATCTTGTTATCATGTTTGAGCAGTGTTCAGTCAACGGCAGCTTTATCGTCAGCATTGGTATCTACTTAAAAATTAGAGTACGTGCTCTACTAAAAAAACACATGCGATATCAGAGCAAAAAGTGGAGTACGATACTCTCATGTTTTAGGGGTGAAGACTCTTAGGGGCTCGGGTTGTCGGCATCTCCTGTCTTCGTGGTCGTATAGTGTAGTCACGGTAATAAAACACCGGGTAATGGAACACTCGGACACTCGTTTTTCGATGCATCGTGCTATCACGCTTCGTGTTTCAAAGACACGAGACTTTTACAGTAGAGCTGTACACCTCTACCGCCCAATGGTATCATCTCCGTGGGCAAAAACGCCAAGACGCCAAGAATACACCGATACACTGCATGCTTCACCCCTACCCCGGTTTCACGTTAGTAGAGATGGCCGGGTTTTTTTATCGGATGGTACAGTCAACAATAACGTTGACTCCTAACGTATCGTAAAAGTACACGGCACAAACAAGTCTGTGGCATCGCACATGTCTACAATATAGCGTACACTGTGCACCAGGAGGTGCACGACATTAAATAATTACGACACAGTAAGGCGCCTTATATCCCCTTATGTGCAATACTATTCAAGTGTTATTCGCTACTCAAGAACATATGCTCATGCAAGTGTTGAATGTAAAGGTATTTTCCAATGCAAATGCAAAACTGTATTTAACACATTTGTTTGTACAGACACAATAATTTTTATGTGTTATTTTGCCAATTTATTGCTGTGGCTATTAACTGTGACATTCGTATTTACACCTCCTTAGTAAAACAAAAGTCTAAAGCTACAAGATCGCAGAATTTGAATAAACATAGAAAATATTCAGGTTATCACTTGGCTTGTGTTGCAGGCCGAGAGCATTAAGCTTAGAGTTCAGGCGATGAATAACGACTAAACCTGCTCGATTGCAGGAAGCAACTTTACTGAAGAGAAAATTTCCTTCGAAAGCAAATTTCACCCCCAGCAGAGCTAAGAGGAAAGATCCCAATTTTCCGACACGTCTCCCAGTAGGCACGTTTAGAGCTTTGGACGAGCTTCAAACATTCGCTATGTAAATATCACGTTTCGTTTGCAGATCATACCATATTACGTGAATACGAACCTTGTGGGCTTCATCGGTTTTTCGGGCGTCTTTCTGGCCGGCGTAGTAGGGGCCACAACAAGGTATGGATAACTGGTTTTTTAACCGATATGTTCGCTTTCCAAGTAACAGACCAGCAAAGACGAAGCCGCACTTATAACTCGTTCTAAAGAACAGAAAAGCCAGATACTGCAAGGTGCTATATACCGCCTGCCTGACCATTATGTTAGGTTTCAATTCTCTCTGTCTCTCTCTTTCGCCCTCGCCTCCTCCCTCGCTCTCTCTCTGTTTCGCTATCTCACAGTCATGGAACAGTTACTGTGACTGCACTAAATGTTGGTATTTTTATCTCCCCAATTATTTGTAATGTTGTTCTTTTCCGAGTGATGATAGTGCGCCATGTGCGCACTTTCTCAAGCGTTTTGTTTTCGCTCTCTGTGGTTAGCAAAGTCACCCTCATCTGGCCTCCTGGCCTTTCCTCACTGACGGGCAATAAATGTGCTCACCAGCAAGCCTGCGTCCTGTCCCTCCAGGCGACTAAGGATACCGCACCGTCCGTCCCTCTTCTATCTTTCGATGATATCACTCAATATTACCGGTTCGAACGGCAGCACTTTCCTCCTTCACATCCTAAACGCTCAAAAGCAGAAGAATCACTACATCGCCGACTGCAGAGCAATACTTTCCCTCACCCAGTCCGCTTCCATGGCATGTTTCCAACGTAATGCCATGCCGAATGCAAGTTCTGTTACAACACGGTACTCTTCCTCATATCATATTAGAGTGCAAGCACAATCCCAACCTCCCCCCTCTTCCATCCCCCTTCCCACCCCTGAGCTGTGTAGAACCTGGTGGCAGGCAGCGATCTGGATGTCCGGACAATTTTGGCCTCCAGAGCGAAGGCTACCCGCTCATCATATGGCTTCCTGGAATAGAGAACCACTCTCACATTACCGGCTTACTAAAACGTTTTCCACTCACTCACTCACTCACTCACTCACTCACTCACTCACTCACTCACTCACTCACTCACTCACTCACTCACTCACTCACTCACTCACTCACTCACTCACTCACTCACTCACTCACTCACTCACTCACTCACTCACTCACTCACTCACTCACTCACTCACTCACTCACTCACTCACTCACTCACTCACTCACTCACTCACTCACTCACTCACTCACTCACAAAAAGTAAATGTCTCACCCGCCCTCATCTGCAGTGTTTGTCCATGTTATAAAGAAACAGTAACTGCGTTAGACGTCATAGTTGATACTATCTATAGAAAAAGATTCTGTTTGTTTCTGAATTCTGTGAGAAATAAGGAGAATGAGAACTTGCCGAAACATTGTGGGCTAGACTGAGAAAACATTTTACCGCCACGGGCTCCATTAACTACGAAGTTATGTTGCCATAAAGTTTGTTCCTCCTCCTCCTTTCTCCAGTGTGGACAACACATCGACACAAACGCCAGAAGCCTGAAAAGAAGACGCCCCAGAGAAAAAATTCCCCGCATTTCCCCGAGGGGAAGAATGTGAAAGTGCGAATGCACGAGTTGAATTTGCCCGGTTCGGTAATGTTCGCGAAAGAGAGATCACACACACACACACAACTACAAAGAAAGAAAGATGCATTTATTCACAGACACCTATTTGTGTTGTCGTTGTACTTGATTGCTAGAGCGGATCTCAGCTTTGAAATTTCGTGTCAGTACTCCTTTAAGCAGGTGCATTAGCCCTTCTCACGCCCGATTCTTTGCCAATCCCCCACGTGGGTATGTGCCATGTCAGCGGCCAGGCTGCGCGTGCCCATCTCCACGTGCGCGGACATCGCCGGTGGACGCAGGTTCAGGGTCGCTTAAGAAGTGCATTAACACTTAAAAGAAGGCGCCCTTTGACGTGAAGAGAATGTTGCATTTTATGTCACCCCTGAATGAAGAGTGGGATCGGGATACCACTTAAGTGCGGAGCACTTAATCGGCCCGGCTTCTCGTCGTTGCTCGTCCGGGGCGACGGTATCTAGCCACCGCAGTCATGCGGCGTCACGCATCCAAACAGAGGCTTCGAAAAGATCACCGCTTCCCCAGGTCACGATCAAACCTGGGTCCCTCGCGTTACGAAGCCGGTGTCAATCCCATTGAGCCACAGAGGCACGAGTTTCTTGTATACAAAGTGTTGGGGGCGATCTCTGCACCGCGCCGTTGCCACGGAGTCTATAGACATTGACATAAAATAGGAAGAGAGAATAATGAACGCATTAATTTCCTGAAATAAACGAAAACGCAATTCAGTGTATTTTTATAGCATTTTCAGGGGCTACGGCCAGCTCTCCGGACTATTTTCGGCATCTACGCCAGGCTGACACTGACACCGTTCAGCAGAGGATTGCTATGTCGCTAAATTAGAGCACTACTTCATGAAAGAGCAATTCCCGAAGTTTCGTGGTTTAAGGAAAAAGTTTAAATAAAAATGACAGAAACCTTGGAGTATAGGGATTAAGGATGAAATTATGCTGGTTCAAGTGTGGAATGAACACCACCATTGCTCAAGAAAAGTGGTACTGTGAGTTTGCTCTTCACAGTACTGACAAGCGAGTGAATCATCCCTGCCCCTCACGAAATTCAAGCGGTTCGACTCAAAGTGGAAGCTTTCAAGTGTGGAGCAGTGATTCGCCAAAGGGGCTGTGGGACCCTCTCTTAACTAGTTTCAGTATCAGCGTGGCGTTGATATCACGTTGATGTCACGTCAACGTCACGTTGAGTCGAACTGCTTGAATTTTGTGAGAGGCAGAGATGATTCATTCGCTTATCAGTAGTGTGAAGAGCAAAGTCACCGTAAGTACCACCTTTCGTGAGCAATGTGGGTCTTCATTCCACACTAGAAAAAACATTACTCCCACCTCCCCTCACGGGAACCCCTGTGTAGATGCGAGGCATAGGGGTTCCGTTGTTGTTTCCGTTAGGTTGATTCTCCCATGGCGTGAAACGTGCCGTGAACCCCCTGCCGTGGCTATGACGCAACGTGGCGGGGCTATGACGCAACACAATCCACTTTAATCCAATCCAATCCAATCCAATCCAAGCCAAGCCAAGCCAAGCCAAGTTAATCCAATCGAATCCAATCCAATGCCCCTCGCGAGAGAGTGTTCGCTATCGGATAGGAGAGGGGGTGAGCGGCGGAGAGCGCAGCTCGCGCGGCGAGGAGAATGGGGAAGGGGTGTGGACGGACAACGACAACGCCGTATGGAGGAACAAGGCGAGTGAATGAGATGCCGTCACATCTAAAACATAATTTCATGCTTAATCCCTATATTCCGAAGTTCCGGTCATTTTTCTTTTAAAACATTTCCCTTAAATTCTGAAACTTCGAGAATTATTCTTTCATAAAGTCGTGCTCTAATTTAGAGACATGGCAGTCCTCTGCTGAGTAATGTGGAAACCGGGTCAGTAGTAGAATCATAATCTTGGTCCCTGCAGACAACGGGTCACGCAGGCTATGCACACTCAAACGCAGGCCCATTCGCAGTTGCAGTGTGAATAGGCGCAGGCGCATAAAGTATCTGATAAACTGCGACAGGTTTCTTAATTATTAAAACAACCACAACGTAGCTGCTTCCGGAAAGAGGAGCGTTTCCATGATTCATAAGGCACCGATCGGTTCCAGTTCACTGCATTCGTTGCAATGCGTGGAACGTTGTTCTCGCCCTCGTCTAATCCCATGTTAGCAATCAAGCTACGATGTGTAGGAAGCTTCCAAGTACTGACGCAGCTTTGGCAATGCGGTCTTCAAGAGTGAAAGTGGAAAGGTGCACCCTAAAAACTAGGGACGCGTTATTTTTTCCCACCGCGCAAGAACGGGTTTAATGGCGGACTAATGTGAGAGTTGAAAACAGCTCCTTAATCAGTAGCAACATGCCCCACAATTGGGCCTCGGTAGTGTCGATATAATTAGTCAGGCACTACGCCCAATCAAGTATGCTGAAGGTCACTGAAGTCACAGCAAACAAACAAACAAACAAACAAACAAGTGTGCGCAATTTTAATAAGAGGGTCATGGCACGTGCAGGATATATATAGAAAGAACGCCATCCCGAAGCTCTGGTAAGGCGGCAAATCAAATAGTTCGAGTGGGAAGGAAAAAGGTGCCAGCAATTGGTACCGAAACTCATATGTAAAAAGAACATTGAATTGCTGCTTTCTTATGCTCGAGCAAGTAAGTCTTATAGTGGGGACTTTTACTATCCTAAAAGAACGTTTCAAACAGAGGTCTGGTTATAGAGGCGATAAGCACTCTTAAATAAAAGGCCCTGGTTGCGCGCCAAGTCTTAAAATCACAGATTCGGTTTTCACATCGCAGCTTTCTATGGTTAGGATCCAGGATATTATGCCATTTGTACGGAAGAACTCTTCCCTAAACTGGGAGAGTGAAAGAGGGAAGTGAGAGGGAAAAAGCAAAACTACTCATGCAAACATGAATCGTCAAAGCAAGCGCATGTAGCCGCTCGCGCTGGAGCTGTCTGCCTGTGAGAATGTTTAACGCAGTGTGCGACGCAGTGTGCGCCTATAAGCTGAATAAGGAGACTTTGTGGATGCCATTTAGCGCCGTCGCTGCTATTCAATGGTGCCGTATGATCCGTACGCCTGAAGAGCAGCGGGCCTAGGGGCTGCACCTAATTACTAAATGGGAAGTAAACGCTCTACCAACCACAATACCAGCTCCGCTGCTCAGCCATCTTCATGGAGTTGAATGACCGAAGATACTTTTGTTAATCTTTTATGTGTCTTTTGCAGTACTGTATCGTCAGCCATTAATTCTTTGGCTGCTGTTTGCTATGTGGAAATTGTTGCTTTGATTCCAAAACCATCCCCGAAGTACTCGGTGTTATTGACGAAAATTATCGGTGAGTGTGCTCCAGTATTTGGTATAAGTGTATGTAAATATGCTCGTTAGAGTACAGCAAGATTTAGGGTCTTTCAGGAATTAGAAACCCGCCTCTCGCTTTTTCGAAGAAAAATAAACTCTCAGTGAGCTTTTACTGAACCAGGGCAGGAATCTTTTCTTATCTTAAAGTGATGCTTTTGTCAAGAGTCTTTGATATAGTCACTTCGCTGCTCTTCTCGTTTATAAATCGCACATATATCGAAGCAATAGTTGCAACTGCAGCAACAGCCAATATATATATTTAAAATAAGAAACTATAACAACGTCACGTACCAATGCGGCAATGACAATGCCGCAGACTATCCGCTCTGTCTTATCTTAGTAGATTTCCCTAAGATGCTAGTTCCACAACTGTGCAACTACCAACCGACCCAAGTAACCACATCGTCAAGAATCCGCGCAATTTCTTTCCTCAATTTATTAGAGCTGCAGAAGCTAACTGCGTGTCCTTTTGTTTCGAGGCGCGTTAATACCCTAGTTTTTATTTCCTGAAATTTGCCCATTTTTGTATTCCCAGGTGATTTATTTTTTCTCTTCATATTTACTGCTTGGGATGGAGATATGACAAGAAGGTTGAAAATACATTTCAAGATTTTTCTCTATACGTTGTAGCATTGAGCATGTTGTGGCATATTTGTAGCATTGCAGCATTGTAGAACATGTTGTAGCATTGAGTATCGATCTTGCACTTATACCCACTTCTTTATTCTAGCCTTTGCAGTGGGAATAATCATGAGTTTTTACGCCATTGTTGTTCCATACATGGGATCTGCTGGCAGGGTAAGTACGTTACTGTCACTTTCATGAACAAAGAAGCGCGATAGGTGGGGACTTTTGTGGACTTATATTGGGGACTTTTACTATCCCAAAAGAACGTTTCAAACATAGGTCCGGTTATAGAGGCGATTGGTGAAACGAGAGCCTTTTCTGCCTGCTCCAGAGAATCTTGAATATTCAGTGATATATGTGACAGTAAGAATAAAAAGTTTTTTCATTCAACCTGCCCACCAACTGATTTATGTTGATCCTTCTGAAGAGGTTGCGCGTTATCGCCTGATATGCGGCCTCCATATGCGAGAGTAATCCTTACGTGCTGACGAAGGAACGCAGTGCACAAATATTTTTATCCGAGAGCCGCGAAAGTTTGGTGGATTTATTCCCGGCTCTTCGTCGAGTAAACATTTCCTTATACGGACTACTGTCGAGTTATCGTGAATGATTTCTACCAATCACGTTGCTGGGTTCCCTGTCTTAGAAAGCATTATATGCCAAATTTTTCCCCACATTTAAAGTAAGATCATTGAGACGCTAGTGATTTGGCATATTTATTCAGATATTACGATTACACGAAGCTCCGTAAATGTGCACCTAATTGGTCAGTAAACATGTAACATGCATAAGAGATGCAGCGATTGTAAATAAAAAACGGCCCCAGAACAGCACCCAAGCCGCTTTCCACTACGAAAAATGCTAGCATAATAATTTCGTGCCGGAATTTATGCCTAAGCATAGACCTTCCGACTTTGCATTTTACAGGTACTTATGGTGCTGCAGAATTGCATTACGGCACCTTTTGTTGGCCTTTCAGTGCTGGGATTGGTGTTTCCATGCGTTGACACCAAGGTAAGCATGTCTGTGACGCTTGCAATACTACTGGGTGGTGCAACTGTGGACGAAGGCCGCATTACACACTGAAAAGAGAGCATTGAAATTGAAGGACCGGACAAAGGCGCTTCTTGTTTATTTTATTTTCTTTTCACGTAGTTTAATGATTTTCGTAATGCGGAAATGAGCCTTAAATGAAGGAATGGTTGAACGACTAATACAAACTTTAGTTTTCATCTGAACATGTCATTTCTTACAACTATATCTGTTAGTGCGCAGCACTTAAGCGCCCGCTCCTATGGCTTCATGGCGCCTTCGTCCCACGTTGCAACTGAGCGAACGAAGGGGACACCGGAGAAAAAGGAGGCAGGACGAGCAGGAAAGCGGAGGAGGAAAGAATGGCGAAAGAGTGTCGGGTAGGGCAATATGCCGAGACGACGCGAGGCATTCTGTCCGGCGGCGACGCCCTACGAGATAACGGAGAGAACGAAGAGGCTACCGAAGACACAGCGAGCAGGAAAGCGGAGAATGAAAGTATGGGGAAAGCGGGGAGGCATGGTTCCCGCCGAGACGTGCCACAGGACAACGCAAGAGTATATCGCGCGCCTTCCTGCGGTCGTTGATGCGGAGTTAACTTCGTGAGGCTCAGCAGGTACGCGCCGTCACCCAGAAGACTACAGTTCGCCCTGCGCACAAATTTGGCATGAGGGGAAATCGTGAGCCAAAGTTTTCTGTTGCCATTTTACTTTTTTCGGACAAAAAAGGATGCCCGGCCACACAGGCAAACATATGAGATTTCTCTGCTTTACCCACAAGCGTACCCACATTAGGCGTAAAATGGTTTAGTTTTACCCAAAGTACCTCCATTTTTAAGTGCTACGTCCGGGCCGGTTGGACACGTTTAGCTGAACTTTCAAAAATAAAACGTGGAATTTTCTACCGGAAATTCACGCGGAACAACGGTCTCCCAAGGAGCCGTCGTACCCACTCTAGTGCCATAACTTTATGCCAAATGACTACGGTTCTCCGGGTAAGGCATGGACACTGAACAGAGGCAGGAAAAGAACGGAGAACGTAACAGCCCAGCATGGCGGTGGCGGCGTTAGTTTCATAGACAGCGTTGGCGTCTGGTCGGGAAAAGAAAAACAGCGGCGCCCATGTCCAGAAAGGAAAATGCTGTATAGCTTAAGCGGTTCTGTCGTTACTCTATGATCAGTCGTTCTCAGGCTTGCTGTCGCAGAATGCACTAGTGCGTTAATGAACCAGGAAGAACACCACATGAAGCACAGCGCAGATGAGCTACCTCACCACCCCGGTTTATGGCACTGGCCAAAGAAGGCTACACATGAAAAGAAAGCAAGGACCCACAACATGTTCCTTTCGAGAAGTTAAATATTAGGCATATAATACAGATGCCGCAATTTAAGGTTCTAACCAAAGTGGTAATGTCACTGGAATGCAAGTATACTATTCCCATTTTTGAAATTGGGAAAACGTTCCTTAAACAGAGTTTTGCTTGGACGTGCCTTTACCAGCTCTATTCCATTGTAAAGACTCTCTTGAGGAGCTGGAAACGAATTAGAACAAATAGGTTGCATAGAACACTTGTACATCCTGTTACTGGTAGCTACCAAATAGCCCCAAGGTAAAGGTACTAGCAGTTTATAGGTTTACAATGCACTTTGTAAGAATAGACTCATAAAAAGACAATTCACAAGCTACCAGACAACGAAATAAGCACCGCAGGCCCCATGTTTTCTCGTTCTTGTCGCATGGAGCTTTAAATAATTTCCAATAGACAAGTCTTGTACTCTCTGTATTAGAGTTTTGAAAATAACTTTGTAAGTGCTGTAAGGCCAATGTTTAAAATTTTAGTAACAGCCAACCTTAAAACTTGTTCGCGATTCATATCAAAACGGGAACTGTTCTTGCAATGTCAAGATCACTGAAGTACCGATGGCATACTTAAGCGATACAAAATTGCTCCTAGTTGATTTTAGAATAACTCTACGTATTTAGCATACTGACTGCCTCTTTTTGTCTGCTGCACTGGACACAGCATAAGGTTTCTTCAGGTAACTTGAAATAGGTCTTTTTCAAAGCGCATTGCTCAGTTGCAGAAACACCATTTTCCCCACCCCAAAGCTGTAGTGTGGATTTGTTTCAGTAACGTAATGTTGTATGTTGCGGAGATGTCCATTTCATTGTGTCGCGCTAACGCGAATTTTTTTGATTAGGCATCACCAAAAACATACCTGTCTTCCAGTTTATTCAATGTTTTACCCTTTCTTTGACCGGGCTTTAAATTTCAACGCTTCGCAAAAGCGCGTTCTGACCATTGCAAAACGATGTTTAATAAAAAGACGCAAAGGAGATTTCCCTGACTTCGCTAAGCATTTCACATAATTGGCGACACCGTCAAAAAGGCACATTAGCGCTGTAATCACGCGATGAAAATATTCAGTTTGCGTAGTCACAAAAGGCCGAACGGGTGATCAGAAGGACAATAAATCCTTTTTTTTAATTGTGTAATTTCAGAAGGGATCAGAACAGTCTTACAGATCTGCGGGTTCCGGCTCCAATTTCGATCAAGTACATATGATACCCGAAAATTTTGCCCGATATATAGGATTTGAATGCGTTCATTATGTATACATCTGCCCTCGTAGCAATGAAAACAACCTCTCGCTACGCTTTACTCTCACCTTCAGGCCGCAGTCCTTGCTGCGTTGGTCGGATGCGTCTGGCAGGTCAGCAACACGGCACTCGAAATGATGTACGCCGTTGCACCTCCTCGAATGCCAACTACCCTTGATGACTGCCCGAGTGATTTCATGTCTAACATTACCCTTGCGAATTACTCCAGCACTGCTCCGGGTCCATCGTAAGTGGCATGCTTCGCTAAAAGACTAGTACAGAAATGCTTGTTTTGTTTAAGGACATAGCACGTTCCATAGCCACACGTTTTTTGCAGACACAGGTGACCACACGAAAATAAAAAATACTATGCTACATTTGTATTATGGAAGAGAAAGTAGGTAATGATCCTGTTTAGAGCCACGTTTTTCAGCGGTAAAAATTCCGCTTTCTGGTTGTCGTTTAGCTTCACTATTGTGGAAAAAAGATGTTATAGCAAACGATATGAATAATACAGGGCTGAAAAGAGGTTGCGCGGGAGTTCAATAGTATGCACGAAAATAGCGCTCTAAGACTAATGTGGGCACCAGTAAAAAGACACGTAATGAATGGATCCACAAAATAAAGATAAAAAACGAAAATTGCACGTTACTTCGACCTAGAATGGTACACTAAATTTATAAACGGTTACTAGAGTTCTTTGCCGTCAAGGATGAGCGATACGTCGATGATCGTCCGGCACTGCGGTTTTATATTTATTAAAAAAAACCAACAGCTTCGTGTTTCAATGGCCCCAAGTTTCGTCACAAATTCACGGATTCATTCGTTCATTAGATATGGCATGTCGGGTATAGCTTGAAATACATCTATATTACGCGCACAATCCTCACATTATTGCGAGTATTATGGCTTCATAAAGTAACATTTTGCTACAAGTGGTTGTTGTAAGACCATATATTACACACTCTTTTTTTACCTTCCTTTGCATTTCATACCACTTTTTTTACCTCTATATCCTTGCCGCGTCCATTTCTGCATTGGGTGTAAACACTGAAGCTGGGAGGACACAGTCATATACCTCACATAATCTCACATATTGATGAACATATTCCAGCTACTTCTGTGTAGTCGCATATTGCCTTGCGACACTCTACATACGACTTATCACCTTGGGCATCATTCTTTGTGTTCTCCGAGAGCCTGGTGTACCTTAAAAAAGCAAAATACGAGGCTGAGAGTTATTATACGTATTTTATTATTGATAGACCGTTCATGGCACGGCCAAGCAGCACCAACGTTTTTGTATTTTCCCTCTCGTTGTTGATACGTTTTTTCTCTCGTCATCTCGATTGCCCAAATCCTTCGCCACGGTTCGCGTGGTCCGCCTCCGAACTCCCCCCCCCCCCACCCCCATCTGCCTCTCCACGCTTTTCATTTTACGCACTTTAGATATCAGCTTACGGGGATGCATGGTTCTTAACCTCTATTCAAAACAAAGTGCACTTTGGCTGATATAACATCAAGCAGCGCCCAGCCCACACCTAACTGTTTGCTTCGTTCATTGTTTTCCGATGCCCCACAAAAACCAAACTGCTTACGGCTTTCTTGGTTTGCTGCTGAGCCAAATATTGGGCTTGATTTGGGGAAGAGTACTGTGGTCTTAAATTAGTGCCTGGGATCTATAGCATTTTCCTACATGCCTGGCACCTCCTACAAGTGTCAGACAGGCTGCGCCCTCCGTGGTTAAGAAGGGACACTGGAGCAACTTGGGGTCGCTTTGAAGTAATTGCAGAAAGCGTGGCCCGTTGATTAGTACATTTTCGCCCCAGCGACTTTTGCTGAGCACTTAGTCGGGCGGTCTTCCGAAGAAAAAGTTGGAAGAGAAGTTTGAGAAACTTGTGAATAAGTACAAATATGTTAGTAGATAGACACATGAGGCTGTAACTGTGGGCAAATAGGCGTAAGCAGGCTTTACTATGTTCACGAACTCCAACGGCTACGTAACACACCGCAAGCTCTAGATCTGTAGAAGTAACGTACTTCCACGATTCTAACGGCCCCTCGATTGTAACGAGCAGATAGGATTGCGTATAAAAAATGTATTGCACGTTTATTCTTTCGCACAGATTTAGAATTGAGTTTTGTGGATTTCGTCTCCATGGCAATGCTGCTGGCCGCATTGAAGCGGATTTCGGCTTCGAGCCCGATTGTAGCGCGCACACATATTTGAAGGCTACTTTTATCTTTAAAAAAATTCACAGCATATCCACGGGGTGAATGATGATGAGTGGGCGAAGCTCCTGAGGGGAAATCATCGGTAAAACCGTGACTCTTCAGTGAAAGTTCGCCCACTACATCTGTGTCCGAACGTAACGTCTAGAAAGTCTCGCTTAAACCGCGCGTCGGCACCTTGGGGCTGAGCTCGCCTGATGCGTTTTGCAGACGCCTCACGAGCTCTCACTGCATCGGGGTCTGCCTGCCGATACGCGCGCTTTCTCGCCGCTTCCCGTTCTCTGACGTTTTGGAGATCCTCTTCGCGCCGCAGCCGTGCCGCTTCGCGTACGGCAGGGTCCTCGCGCCGTTGCCGTGACGCTTGGGCCTCTCGTTCTCGAACGCTGGGATATCGGCGGCGTCGTCGCGCAGCCAGACGACACGCTTCGGCCTCCCGCTCTCGTACGGCAGGATCTTGGCGGCGGCGTCGCGCAGCTTCACGGAGCGCTTCTGCCTCGCGGGCTCGCACATCTGCAGCCTTATCCATCGGGCGACTCCGAGCGCGCGCCAACAGCGAACGGATTTTATTACAACGCTCCCCGCCATCTAGTAAACAATCCAAGAACTAAACTAGAGGTAGCCATGCCATCTAGTAAACAATCCAAGAACTAAACTAAAGGTAGCCACGCCATCTAGTAAACAATCCAAGAACTAAACTAGAGGTGGCTACATACATACGTCGAGGATGGACAGACCCACGCCTTAAGGAGCTTCGCCCCTAAAACGGTGCGCGCTAGAATCATGCGAATACGGTGCTGAGCCCTCCTGTATGTCTGCTGAACTCATGAACACACTAGCCCGCACTGGATGACATTAATCACCTCTTTGGGCTTCCCACTGTTAGTATAATGAAGCTTGTGTAGTTTTCGGTATGGAATTTATTTGTATTTGGAGACAAGAGTTGTGTAAGAAGTGGCTTGTGTATAAGAAATAATGTTAGATACCTCATACCTCATAAGATTGCTTTGATTAGAACTGATGCAGATTTGCAGGGTTCGAGAAGACATTCTGTAATTTGCATTTTTGTTTGGAGCACCGTTCCCGAATCGTTTACATGAGAACTTGAACACTTACAAGGATGTTTTTTTAAGAGCTGAGAAAGAGTATTGTTGCTAATTATAAAATGATGCACGCGTTCTCTGATTTATGCTTATTGGCCACACTCTGTCGTACGCAATGAGCTCAAGTATACTTCTTTTGAAGCTAAATGTTGCTGTCTCAAGACTGAGAGAAAGGGGAAAAGGGGGAGCTTTTTAATTCAGGGCAAGCAGAAAAATTCCGTCGTTTATAAGCCTTACCGCCCTGTTTGATACCCCCTCCGCCCCAAACAAAAATAAAGGATTGCGTGTGGCTACATTTTTTTTTTTGGACAGGATACAAAATCTTAGAGAGCAAAACAGAAGACCAAATCAACAGGGAAAGAGTAATTTTGATGCTTGCCCGCTTGTTGAATTGGTAGTTGCTAGTGCACAGAGGTTTCAATGCAGAGATATTGTTAGACTTGCCAGTTTCTTATATGTTGTGTCTTTATAAACGTCATTGCAACAAATATTACCTAGGCCAATGTCGACAAAGCTTCTATAACATTGACTGACCCTAATAGAAGTACGTCAGGCCGCATTGCGAATTGTTTATACATGTATTTTGACTTATTTAAAGAGACCCTACTTGGGAAATGGTCGTTTCACCCCGATAATAAATCCCGGCATATGGTGTTCGAACTATTTCTCGCAATTTTCTCTTAAGATTAAAAGATGCTTCCCTATTCCAGGCAAATGGAAGCGCCTATTTTTCTGATCTCTTCCTATTGGAGTAGTCTCTTCAGTACTACAGTGACCATTTTCCTAGGAGTCCTACTGAGCCTGCTCACAGGTAAGCGTTCAAACGAACCTATTCATCTCAACCATTCACCGAGTAATTATGCATATGTTAGGGATAGTATAGGTATACCACACCTAGCGCCATATACTTCGTGAGCGAACGTACCAAAGGGACAATTTTCCAACGGCGCAAAACCAGGTGGCCTGCATTTGCTTTTTGCTTTCATGGTGATATGACTAGGTGAAAGAAAAAGAGCCCAGGTAATGTTAACAAAAGCGTCGCAAACAACGGTTCATCTTTCGTCGTAGGCCGGCTACTTCTTGCCAAACGGCAGCCATACGGTTGCCGTTTGGGAAGAAGTAGGCGGCCTTTTCAGTTCGTGCACTACGTGGAACTCTAAAAAATGAATATTTGCTACCACCTGGCCTGTATCGAACCACGGAGTACCTGCTTATCAAGATAGTGCGCCATTCGTTCTGCAGCGGGTGCAGGACGTTTTCTGTGCGCAGAGGTGGAAGAGGCGGCTGCGCAACTCACATTTATGTATGCGACCATCGCCGTGGCTGGGACGCACTGTACACTGGAGGCCTGGGCGCGTAATTTGAAACCACTACCAACAAATGGGGGCAAGGCTGCTGTAGACACCGCCATTCCTAGCTGACGACTCCGCATCGTGGGTTCCTCGGAATCCGCGGTTTCTAGTATAGACTGCACGCGGGAGTATGGGTGCGAGATTTGCTTGGATGTAACCAAATTGTATTGGACTAGCTCACACACTTCTCCCAAGCATAAATTATCACACTAATTTTTGGCAGGAACAATTCCAGCAGAGGTTTCACTCAATAATAATTTTTCTAACCGGGAAAGTTTCATGTATGCGGTGTAACTGCTTAGCGAATTTCCGAAGTAATTTACCTTTTCCAAGAAATCTGTAGTTTGCTCCATCATGTGAGTTCCTTTCTAGTGCAATTTAATACGCCAATCTCTGGGGCATACAAGGGTTTGGCGGCACTTGATTGAGTGGGCTGCATCAGTAAAGCAAACTGACGAACAGTCTGATGACCTGGGTGTGAGCGGCGGTCATCACGCGCTTGGGGTATACGCGTTTCCTAGCAAAAACAGCCAGCCATCATCTGAAGCTTGCTATAGAGGTTATATCACAGCAGAAACCTGCCCAAAGCACACAAAACCAGCGGAACTGAAATAAATAACAGCAAAAACAAAACTAAAGTAGTTAAATTACCGCAATTGTAAAAAATAACGTAAATGCTTACCGCAGCTAGCTCAGAGAGTCCTTTGGTGGCTCATATAAACAGGCGTAACCAACCTAAAGCGGACAAAATAACCCAAATTGAAAAAAGAAACGTAAATTGAAACACACCCAACAGGGAATCAACCACGGTGTTTAAAAATATTCAGCAAAAATACCCGGATCCTGCTATAATTAGTCAAAACCGCTGATTTGTAGAAAAAGCAGAACATCACTTAAGGGAAATGAATCTACCCGAAATAACCTTTATAATACATAAATGTGTCATAAATAGATTATATGCGTGATAAAAATATTAAACTTCAAGTATGACAAACCATTAAAAAATAAAAAAATAAAGCGCTCATGGGATTCGAGCTGAGGTTGGGACGTTACTGCGCAATAATGGAACCACTACACTACGAGACCAATATTTTTTCTTTATTGCATGAAAATTTTCTACAAATGAAGACGTGACAATTAACACACAATATCAAAATAACAAACAGCGAAGAGAAGGCACATCAGTTTAACAAAGATCGGCACCATTTATAAACTCAGGCAGGCAGACGCACGCGTCCGAAAGATGCAGCCACACCGGTGGATCACTCTGCGGTGCATAAACGCTTCGCACTAACGCTGCCTATTCTCTAAAAACGTGCTTGGTTAGGCTAGCGAATTCTGCATGCCGATCACTCATGCGGCGCTTCCACAAGATAAACAATTCTAGCAGAACAAAAACATCATAGGGCACCCGCCTAATATCTTAAAATGGCATGAAGCGAATGGTGCACGGAGTGACATCTATGATCTTTTTAAGTGCCCGTTGAAAAAACGTCCCAGAAAAATACAGCGTCACGGCACAGCGCAAAGCAATGGTCAGTAGTCTGTTGTTGATCGCACACTTTTCTGAGCACGAGATCGACATCCCCTTTTTGGGCAGCCATGTTTAAATGGAAGCGTTTGCAATTGAAGCTTAAAAACACGTTTTGGCATGCGGCGGTACGCACGTACACTTGGCACGATTTAAAACCCTGTTCTTATGTTCTCTCAGGTAGGGCCGCCGATAAACGGACACCGGGAACACATTATGAATTAAAGTGTTCGTCACAGTATTCTATGAGAGGCTAAATAGATACTCCAAAGAAAATCGCAGTAACAGGAATTGAAAAGAACCCGCAACTTCCTTTAGAAAACCCCATGGCGGTTTCCTGTTAACCTCCACCGTAGAAACAAGGAGCAAAGGTAAATGGTAACTGAAGCGCTTTTGAAGTACAGTAAGTAAAACAGCATGGGCGGCCAACTTGTGGAAGAAAGAAACGAGGCACTAGTTGGTGCACAAAGAAATGCCTTAACTCAACACCACCAGACACCAAAGAGTGAAACAAGTGATCCCTACGCATTTGCTGCCATTCATATCCACGCAAGAAGGTAGCGAATACTCTGTGTAGAGCCTGGACTTTAAACCGCGCACAGTACAGTGCCTCAAGCACATAAAGAAGCGTTGCTACCGAGAAGTTGCTACCGAGAGTGGGCACGGCGTTGCTACCGAGAGTGGGCACGGCGCAAGCGCTGGGTGCAGGCCTTTCAACATGCGTCTGTTCTATCTCGTTCAGGCGCTGCTGCTGATAAACAACGGAACAGCTTTACCCTGCGCAGCCACGAGGGTCCTCGGATCATCTGGCATCGGCACCGAAAATGTAGGGAGCGCTGCCGTCAATTTTGAACCCTTCTCGACTTCTGGCTTCGTGACGTCAACAGAACCAAGTATAAAAGACCGACCGCAAGTGGACTTCATCAGTGGGCACGGCGCAAGCGCTGGGTGCAGGCCTTTCAACATGCGTCTGTTCTATCTCGTTCAGGCGCTGCTGCTGATAAACAACGGAACAGCTTTACCCTGCGCAGCCACGAGGGTCCTCGGATCATCTGGCATCGGCACCGAAAATGTAGGGAGCGCTGCCGTCAATTTTGAACCCTTCTCGACTTCTGGCTTCGTGACGTCAACAGAACCAAGTATAAAAGACCGACCGCAAGTGGACTTCATCAGTGGGCACGGCGCAAGCGCTGGGTGCAGGCCTTTCAACATGCGTCTGTTCTATCTCGTTCAGGTTCGTGAAGGTTCCTGTTTTAGTAGCGACGATCGCTTTATAGTTGTTCTGCCGTGCCCACGGAAGTGCTTGAGTATTGCTTACGACTGCCTTTGTGTCTGTGGTCTGCTTCTCTGTGGGGACATAGAGGAAAACCCTGGGCCGACCATAGAAGAAATGTTCGAAGCAATTATGAATGGGCAACGATCCATTCAAACAGACGTTTCTGATATCAAAAATCGCCTTCAGAGAACCGAGGAAACACTACAAGTTTTTAGCAAACGTCTTGACCAGTTAGGAACTGATGTGGTAAAATTACAAAATAGTGCCAGTGATACTGAAAGCCTGAAGTTAGCGGTAGATAGAATTCAGGACGAAATGAACGCTCAGCGAGCGAAACTGGCGAACATAGAAGACCGCAGCCGGAGGGCAAATCTTATCGTGTTCGGAATCCCTGAAGAAGCAAATGAAACTGAATTGGTTTTACGTGAAAAGGTTGTCAATGAAGTATTTTTAAAGAAATTGGGTGTGCAGTGTTCTTCAGTAGATCGAATTCACCGCTTGGGTACTCGCACTCCAAAGCGCCCTATTATTCTTCACTTTAATGATTACGGAGAAAAGCTGGCTCTTTTTAAAAACGTAACAAACCTGAAAAAGACCGGAATATACATTCAAAATGACTACTGTGCGGACACCCTCCGGAAGCGGAAACTACTTAAGGCTAGTGCGGAAGGAGACGAATCTTTGGGCAAAAAGATAATGTTAGTCGACGATAAAATTAGTATCGACGGGCAGTTTTTTGTTTGGGACGATGTGGTTGGAGGCCGAAAGGCACTCCCAAAGCAGGACAAGCTTCCCAGTCCAGTAAACCAAGACTGCAGTCCCGAAGATCCTTCCTCAAGCTAGCGCCAAACGAAGCGGCATTATTCTCTGCTTAATCTTAATGCCAGGAGCATAGTTAACAAGACAGAACAACTAGAAAACCTTTTGATGCTTTACGATCCCGATCTATGCGTTATCACGGAAACGTGGCTACATGACTTGATTCTTGACTGTGAAATTGTGCCTCCGGGTTATCAATTGTTCAGACGTGATAGGGGTTCTCGCGGAGGTGGTGTGGCTGTTGTGGCAAAACGTGGTATCGATGTAAGCGTCGAGGAACAAATAAGTAGTCATGAAAGCTTGTGTCTGAGAGTATCGCTTGGTGAGCGAGCGTTTATTTTGTGTGCAGTTTATCGGCCACCGGATGCTGATGATTCCTTTATGCAGAAGTTGTATGATCATTTGCAGACTTTTACCGGCAAGAATATGATTATAGCCGGCGACTTTAACCTGCCTGTCATAGACTGGCAGCACATGTGCTACGGCCAGTCTGTGTCAGCGGATTGTCTAATGGAAGCAATGTTATCACAAAACCTTGAACAAATTGTTTCGGAGTGCACTCGCGGAAATTCACTTCTGGACCTTTTATTTATTACTGAAGCTTTTAGGGATGGCGTAGTTCAGGTAGAAAAAGGAATATCGGATCATAAACTTGTTTCGTTCGGTTGGACTTGGATCAGCGGTAAGAAGGAAGCAATGAAGTCGACTATTGTTAAAGATTTTTCCAGATCAGACGACACAGCCATTATGGACTACCTTGACTTACACCTTGAGAGCACTGAAAATGACGTAGAACGTTTATGGAGCAAGTTTTGCACAACAGTTGAATACTGCTTGAAAAACTTTATTCCAGATAAAAGACTACGGAAATCTCATGTAAACCCATGGATCACTAGAGATATAATACGTATAAAACGCCAACTGAAGCGTTTACGGAAGGGCCACAAGGCTGGCTCCCCTAGGTTTGTTGAACTAAAACACAGTTTGGCAACTAAAATAAAAAATGCGAGATTAAATTATTACAATACTGTTTTACCGGAATTCATTAAAAGTGACCCCTCAAAATTCTGGCGGCATTTGCGGGAAACCAAGGACGAAGTTGAGAAAATAAAATTTGGCAGTGAAACAGTCACTGATCCAGAGAAAATTGCAGACTGTTTTAACACCTACTTCCACCAGGTTTTTTCGACTAAAGAGGAGTATGACTTTCAAAACATGAGTTCTGATGTGCTCGGAGATTTACAGATAACTCATGAGGGTGTATTAGACATGCTACTTAAATTAAATATCAAGAAATCGACTGGACCTGATAACATTCCGAACAACTTTTTGCGACGCTACGCAGAGCAAATTGCACCCTTTTTGACTCGGTTATTTACGTTATCGCTCAACTCCGGTGTTATTCCGGATGACTGGAGGATAGCCCGCGTAGTTCCAGTGCACAAAAAAGGAGACCGATTTGATTATGCCAACTACCGCCCCGTGTCGATTACTAGCGCATGTTGCAAACTGATGGAGCATGTTGTTGCAAACTTTATAAAAGATTTCTTAGATGACAGAAATTTGTTGACCCCCTGCCAACACGGCTTTCGGAAGGGAATGTCAACGACCACGCAACTCGTCTTGACGGTACACGAAATGGCACGGGTTCTTGATATGTCTGGCCAAGTTGACATGTTATGTCTCGATTTTAGCAAGGCCTTCGATAAGGTGCCTCACGCGGAACTACTCTACAAGCTTGAACGCCTGAACTTGCCTTTTCCTGTTATTCGCTGGATAAGTGCTTATCTGAAAAACCGGAAACAGTTTGTAGAAATAAAGAAGCGTGCATCAAAAGTACTTCCTGTAACCTCCGGGGTACCTCAGGGAAGTGTGCTGGGACCATTGCTGTTTTTAATTTATGTGAATGACTTGGTTGATGTGGTGCCTGAAGATGTAACCATAAAGTTGTTCGCGGATGATTGTATTGTTTTCAAAGAAATAGTGTCGGAAGATAGCCATATTTCACTACAGAAATCGCTCGCTGGTATTAATGACTGGTGTTCCCGCTGGGGCATGGTTCTAAATGGTGAGAAAACAGTGCTTGTTCGAATTACAAGAAAGAAATACCCTAGTATTTATACCTACTTACTGCATGATATCCCCGTTTTGGAAGTCAGTAAATATAAATATCTAGGTGTCACATTTACAAATAAGCTCACCTGGTCTGAACATATATCTGACATCTCGAAATCCGCCCTACGAAAGCTTTGGTTCCTAAAAAGAAGATTAAAAAACAGTCCAGTAAGTACAAAGCTCCTCGCATATAACACATGTATACGTTCAAAACTTGAATATGCCGCAGTTGTCTGGGACACTTTTGCCAAAAAAGATTCCCACCAACTTGAAAATATTCAAAGAAAGGCGGTAAGATTTATTTTTTCAAAATATAATCGGTGTGATTCTCCAACATCTTTGATGAAACTTAACAACATTCCAACAATAGAAGCACGCAGGAAAATTAGTCGACTATCATTCTTACATAATTGTATTACTGGCAAATTGAAAATAGCTCTCCCCCAAATTGTGAAACCCCTGACTACCAGGACCACAAGACACAGTCATAAGGGCGCTCTAACACCAATTTTCGCTCGCACAACTGCTTTTAAAAACAGCTTTTTCCCGCGCACAGTGTCAGAGTGGAACTCATTGCCGCCAGGTGTGTTTGAATCCGGCAAATTTTTAGAAGAACTGGAGCGTCTTTTCTTGTTTGCTTAGGGCTGCACTGAGTTATGAAGTGATTGCTGTCTGTTCTTGTATTGTATGAAGTTTTTTTTATGTATTTTATGTACCTCCTACATTGTCTGTGACGATGCTAGAGCTGTTTTGCTTAGTATTTTTGTATTGTTGCCACTCCTGCCTGGGCCTAAATATTGGCCTGCAGTACCAATAAATAATAAATAAATAAATAAAAAAGACGCACAGACTTGCGCAGGCGTAAATACAGAAACGTCTCGCCCCATCCATGCCTGTGAGGCATGTAATTCTCAGCGATCAAATTGAGTGCCACAAGCAGGTGAATTTGGCTTCAAACATGTCCTAGATGGCGCCTCAAGTCACTTAGCTGCGCTGAGTAGAAAACGTCTAAAGTCGGCGGGACGCGTCACTGCAGAACGTACCCTCACGTAAAACGTGTAACGTGAACAAACTTTTCTTCCTACACAGATGGCCGGAAGGACTACAAGAAGAATCTCCATCTAACGAGCCCGTCATTTTTGAAGATATGGGCAGAAAGGGGCTTTATTCCTAAGAGCGAAATGGTAAGTAAGAGAAATTGTATGCTCGATTTGGGGTGAATGTACCCCTTAGATCAAACGGTCCACAGTTTCAATCCAGCGCCTGCCGTGCGCTCTGAGAGTCTGACCCTTTTTCGGGCGCTCCCGCCAAACTAAAACCTGCTGTGTACACAGCATATACAAGCTGAGAAACATCTTGTACTCTTTTAAAGTAACTCCTAACATTTTACTGCGATTATTTTTGACCTAGAAGCATCCATAAGCAGGGTGAGAACATTGAGGTTCAAATGCCTATGCAATTAAACTTACCGTCGTGTGTATTTTCATATAATCATTGGATAAACTTCATTGAATAGTAGCCTGTTTTAGCTTGAGGTGATCGGAATTCCTCACCAATAATTCCAGTTTCACCTGAGCTCCACTTTTCCATCCATTTGGTTCAAAGTCATTGGCCACCCACAACGCCTGCCTTTCTTTTCAAAGGCTTCATTTCCAGTAGCGTGAGAAATGTATTTATGAGGAACAGATTTTTAATACGTGGGGGGATTTAATAAACTACAGAAGCAATAGCTTGCTATCACCATCTTGCTTACCATGGAGAATTACGGGCAAAATTTCAGTCTTTCGTCCTTCCCTCACCCCCCTCACTTTCCTTGAGGCTATGTAGCTTTCAGTTTCAGGGTCAAAAAAGAACCAAATGGCTCACTTGAATCCCCCTGGCGGGCAACTTCTGAAAGTAGTCCTGCGCACTCTGCCTGATGTTCTGTTGCTGTTGCCAGAGTTGCTGCAGCTCGTGGCCCCGATTTTCCGTTTGTGCTTCGGCAACGATGTTTTCTGTGAAGACGTTGTTTGCAAATGAGAGGAGCTATACCACAGCGGAATTATCTTCAATGACATGGTAACCAGGGCGGCACAAGCCCGCCTGGTGTCTGTCATAGAGAAGTTTAATGAAGCCAATATGAATATGAGCTAATTTAAATTCCTCGCTCTGAGAAATTGTACCGGTTTATGGTTAGCTGAGCTTGTACGTCCTGCCAAAGACTGACAAAGCCGTGCCATCTGATAGTTATGTTTGCGAAACCGATGACAGTGATATTTCCCACATGTCATATACGCCATGTATGATTCTGTGCTCGACTATACGTTTTGTAAGACGTACACATCAAAACGTAAGCTCGAAGAGAAATTAAGAACATAGCACCAGGGAGAGAAAGAGGATGACGGTCTGTGTGGTGTAACGAAAGGGACGGACAAAGAGAAGAGAGGCCCCTGTTCCGAGCTGCTACTTCCTCTTCCTTTTACTACGACTTCATCATATCTTTCTACACGTTGAAAACAAAATTCAGGCTTTGGAGGTGAGGGGAGTTTTGGTCAGTGCAACATTAGGTAGGAGCGTTGAAAAACGATCGAGTTGGTAAAGATCCATCTGCGCAGCTCACTGCGGATAGTACAAAAGAAAAATAATTTCTTTTGCCTTTCTCGCATCTGATTTGCGCAGCGAAGGGGTTGCTTGATACGCACCGCGTCAATTGCACTATAGACCAACCGACACTGATACTCTGGAGCGGAGTCGCCCATACCTCTGTCTGAAAGCTCGTGAGCAGTATAATGGTTAAAGAGAGGGGTTTGATCTCAGGCTCCGACGGTGTGTAATAGTGTCCCAGGGATCCAGCAGCATCTTAAGCACACGCCGTTCTTGTGTGGACGCCACGCTAACTCGAATACTAGCAGCGTGGCCGCCGTAGACTTGTTTCATCACGTGAGGGCAAAAACTAGTATCATCTCAAGGCGAGAATGTGTACACGTGAGTCACGTGCAGGGGCTTCCTTCGTTTAACTGCAATCGAGATCATTACGCAGGCAAGCTGGTCAATGTTTCATGCTTTACATTATTACAGTAAAACCTTGTTAATTAGAACTTCAATTATTCGAATTGATGAATAATTCGAACTTTAAAATTTGGTATCACAGAGCTCCTACAAGTATCTGTATAAAAAGTACGTTAATTCAAAAGCGAGTGGCTTCCGGCACTGATAATTCGCAGTTCGCGTTACCGGGCCTCCGCCTGGACGCATAGCTCATGCCCTGAAACATGCACGCACTGCCTATACACACCAGGTTGTGGCGCCTCTGGAAAGGATAGAAAAACGGAGAGAGGAGTTTGATTGGGTAAAAACAATCTAAACCTGACATGGCATGCAATTTGGAAAACGTAATCTTTACGGACTACGTCAATGAGAATATGTGTTCATGGTGCGGGGCGTGCTGACAGATGACATCATTAATGTCGTTAGTAGCGTAGATTCTTTATCTTAGACTGGCGACGAGAAGAAAGATTACGACCCGCCAGTGCGGCAGCCTGCTCACCAGAAACAACTACAAAACAAGCTGGGAAGTCATAACCGGATTGAATGCCGTTCTTCTCTTATCCCGTTTTGGAGCATACGCAAAATGGAGATCTTCCTCTACATTTTCTCGTTAAAGCAATTACTTCTGCAAGGATAAAAGCCGGGCTGCAATCATGGGCTTTTTCAAGCATTTAATTGTTGGAATTCTGCAGTGCACCGCACTTTGTATCTAACGGCTTTTGTTCTCCACTTTCGTATTGTCGAGGCCGAGCTTTAATACCTTGTCGGTGGCCGTGCTTGCGGGAAGCCGGAGAGCCTATTTGTAGGCCTTCCTAATGAGAAGATCCAGCTTTTCAATTTCTGAGTTGCTGAGAAGAGCTCATGGTATGGCGAGATTACGAATGCTTCGACGAGGCAAAGGGTGTCACCCTCACGCACTCCCCGGGTTTGGTGGTTACACGCATGATTATGTGTGTGACTTGTTCGGAGGTATGCTTGAGCCTATTTACTAGATTGGTGTTTGTACAATCGATTTGAAGGGTCATACCAAGCTCATAGGAGCCCATCCTTCGAGCCAAAGATTAAGTCTGCGGGTCATGAGCACAGGGACGATTCTTCTCTCTCATCCGGGGCTCACACCCCCTCTGCAGCGTAAGACATCTCAAATGAGAAATCTCCACCACAATATCAGAAAACAGCTATACATTGCGCCGCTCCCTCGAAACATGCACCCTGTGCATCACTGCATCACACTGGGCGCAGGGAAGCAATAGCCAAGGCCATCCACGCATACTACGGGAAGGAACCAACGACAGCATACACGGACGCGTTTTCCTATCCCGTCATAAGAGCAAAGACAGCCGTGGTTGTCCAGCACAATGAGACGTCGGCAGCCTAACCCTACCCGGATTCGACCCCTTACACACGGAAGAAGCGGCCATCGCTCTCGCCATAACGAAAACTAAAGCCATAGTAATCATTACAGATTCGCAGAAAGCGTGCCGTAACTTCTGGCGCGGGATAATTCACAGGACAACTCACCAAATCATTTGCCAGGGTCCAACAGACACATCCATCATGATCATATGGGCAACCGCCCACTGTGCCTTCGCGGGCAACGAAACCGCCCACCTGTTGGCCCGACGGTTACCCGCTGGGCCCCGGGAATCGAGCAGGAGAGGCCAACCCCGTTGATCACGTATCACGAAAAAACTCAATACTATAAGCAAGAACGCGTTATCTACCCAGTACCGCATAAACACCTAACCAAAGTGGAGGAACGGCAACTTGGTGCACTCCAGAGGAATACCTTTCCTAAACGCACTAAGTACAATATATTGCACCTTACCGTATATTCTCCGCAATGCCGCTTCTGCGAAGCCTGCAGGACGCTCTTTCCTATGGCAGGGGGCTACGCCCACGCCCCACTACATTCGTGAAATCCCTCCCTTTCTTCTTCCAGGCTTTGGGAGAGAGCTCTGACCAGCTCTGACTTCAGTTATCAGGGCCTGCTGCTGGTGAGGGCTCAAGGGGTCTTGGACTGAGGCCCCTCCCCATGGCGAAAAGCAATGGGGAGGGGTCCTCAGCTTACTCTCACGCTTACTCTCTCTCGCTCTCTCTCTCTCCACTTTATTTAGTTTGAACTTTCATTATTTCCAACTGAGGTTGCATCCCCTTGCATTTCGAATTAACAGTATTTTACTGCACCTATTTTAATAAAAATACAGCTAAGAAATCAGCTGCTTGGGATGCTTTTGCCATGCACATTGGAGCACAACAAATATTTCCCCGATTTCTCCAGCTGAACTACCCAGCCTACTGACTTTTGAGTAGTAACAAGGAAAGTTCACGTTAATGGCGATGCACTTTAAACTTTAAGCAGCTGGGTGGGGGGGTGGGGGAGAGAAAAGCAGTACTCGATTCCAGATTGGGGTCGCAGTGTTGAAGAGACGGGAATTATAATTTTATCCCTTTATCCATGCCGAAAGCCATTGGGGCCTTTCCTACTAAATGCGGGTGTGCAATGGCCACAAATATTGCGACCGCGCTTTCCCGTGTGGGAAATGGTGCGGCTCAGCTTGCGGGGCGGCAAAACGCGTCGGTGCTTCGCAAGGTGAGCGCCGGAGTAGAGAGTAATACTCTTGCCTACCGGAGGCAGATAACTGTGGGCGTAAAGGGGCGCAGTTGCTGCTTTGTGTTCTTGAATGCAGGCATTAAAGCCACGCTTTCCCACAAACCTACAGAAAGAAAATTTTTTCTGCAGTTTCCATGCCCCGTCGCTGAAATAGCGTTTACTGTACTACAGTGACCGAACATTCTTAATAGCCCTTCAGATAATAGTAACCGCTTTGTTATAGCGCCAGTATTTCATGCGGTTGGCATGTACTCGAAGGGTAAAAGAAACTGATGGCCGATAGCGCGCCGCTGACCAAGATTTCAAATTGAAATGTATCACATTGCCTTTTCGACTGGTGAATTTAGTTATATTTCAGCCGTTTCCCTGCTACACATAAGTGGCCACACTGAGGAAGCCACCGTTCCAAGCATTAGGTGAGCTAGCCACAGGGATTTTCACTTGAATACGACCTGCCAGATTTTAATTATTACGTCAGCAACCAATGGAACCTATGGTCAGAAATGTGCGTCGCCGATTCGTTGACGCAGAGCGGCAGAAAAGTATAGAACGACAGAGCGCATGTGGAGTAGAAGTGGCAGGTCAAGCCCTGAGCCGGCATGGCACTGGCTGCAATGGCGCTCCGCACCCACCACATGATCTCTTCTTGATGCTCCTGTCGTCCGTCTTCTCGATGCTGTAAGCTTCTGCCTATACGCGGTGCAAAATGAAATCTAGTGCGACAGCGGGAAAGAGTAGGCGGCAAAACATCGTGGTAAGAGGCATGGCGATGACATTCTGGCATTGGTGCACATCCGAAATAGCGACAGGCAGCCAATGCCGCTGTAAAGAGAGCCCACGGGGCTCTAGGGACGGTCTGAACGTAAAGCATGGTTGAAGCGGTGTGCGAGAAGCACGCGAGAAGCACCATGATTCCAGCTGGTAAAGCCAGAGCTAGGTTTTCGCTTCAAGCCGTGCCTCGTGTTTACGATGTAAAGGATCACGCATGCTTTAACGTAAGATCCACCAATGGCCTCTTCCAATATTCTTTGTTCGTGGGAGGAGTCACGCCTATCATGAGAACTCCATGTCTGTTGACCTTAACTCACGATAAAAAGTGACGTGTTAGTGGATTGTCCTACTACGACATGCATGCGCATTTCACTGCTATGGAAAAGTGCGAACATCAGCAGCATCGAATATAAAGGCTGAAATGGGCGATTCGATGAGGTAGAACCCAGGGTTATTCTTAATCTAGCAACTTTACAAAAATACTGCATTTTGGTCTATGCAACTTTTTGTTAACTGTAAGTATTCCCTGCATCATCAGCACTGTAGCGCTTATTATTCCCACACATTCAGTACCTTGCCAGGAATAAAATGTAGTTGAAATCCCCAGCATGATAAAATTTACTATAACAGGCTTGGCACACGTCATGTAGACGCTCTAGGGTACCGATGTATTGTCAATATTAATTGCTTTATTGATAGGACACGAAGCGAATAGTAGATATGTTCTTAAGATACGTTCTTCCTATATAGTAGGTTCTTAGTACATTTGAATTAAATGTACATTGTGCTGCAATCGCTCATTTGTTTCCCCGGTTTTTGTTTTAGGACGAAGCTAGGACAGCACCGAAAAAAGATGGCATGCTCCTGCTAAATTTCCGAGGTGGAAACGTGGTCGTCCTCGATGCCGAAGATCAACACGAAATCAAAGAAACAACAACAATGAATTTCTGAGGAACATGCTTAGAATGCAATAAATTTAGTTATGTTGTGTTCATAATCCCGGTTTCAAAACATGCTTCCTCGAAATTGGTATTTTGCATGGCCTAGTGCTTTTCATTTCTGTACTGGGATATTGCGGAAGTTGATAATTTCTACACTCTGGATTACTTTAAATTGCATTAAAGCACCACAACACATGGCAGGAATAAAGTGCGCGCCTTTTTCAAGGACCACGCATGAGAAGAAATGCTTGCCAGAGAAATTGTACCTGCGCCTCACTCATCTTTTGCTAGAAATTTGCACATTTATTTTGTTGAAATAATCACTACTGTAAATTAATAAAGCATACCGTATTTCTTGTTTTTTATTTTATTATATTGCCCTGTGTAACCGATAGCACTCTTGTCTTTTTGCGTTTTTGCTTTGTATTTACGATGTGATGTTTTATTTATAACAGTGTAAATCAACACTTTGTGGTTTCAACCATACAGCCTGTTACTCGCCACCATTTTTATTGTTATATCAAGTGTACTGTATTGTTTGCTTGTTCTCCCCCTACAATAATGCCCGTGAGGCCGATGTAGGTACCTGTATAATTAAAAAATAAATAAAAAATCCGGTGTTTCATGGCGTCTGCGGTGACGTATTTAGAGCCGGTGATCACGGAGCGTTAGTGCGCTGTTTAGCCTGCAGCGAACTGCTGAACGCCTTGGTTACCTTCAGCTCTCCTATAGCTAGCGCTACAATACCGCTCAGGACCGCTGTCAACACTTGCTTTGTTTCTGAATGTGTTTGCACCGGGCTTGTTTTTGATACAGTTGGTAGTACATCGTTTTGTAAAACATTGGGTAGGCTCGACAAACAGGGTCACGTAAGACAATGTCACTTGGGCCATTTGGCCAATGTCGTGTGGGACATCCCCAAAGCACCGGACTTCTGTGTAGCTATGACAAGCACCGTGCACGAAGTAAAAGCAACAGTAAGCACGGGTAACTCTATGTTGACGGGCACTTTGGTATATTCCATTGTTTGCCCACGTACTTCTACTGCTACAAATACATTTAGCCCCAAAGAGCTCGTTCGGCTACTTAAAATGCCTCCCATACTTGCGTTTCCTTTTGCCGGCGTTAAATAAATTGCACAGCTGTGGTAAATACAGGACAGGTTGTAGTTCGGAGAATGGTTGGTCGCATGGCCATTCGCGCTCCTCCTAATTCTAAAGCCTATTTCAGCGAAGTTTGAGTTCTAACTGGTGTCAGTGTTCGTCTAACCAGTGAATATTTTAAGCAAACTAAACGCATTTTTCTGCATGGCCACTTTAAACACTCCTCTCTGCTCTAAAAAAGACGTCCCTAACGTTCTCTAGTTTTTACTGCTGTCCTGAACGCTCTTTTACGTTGCTTTACCTGGAGGTAAAAGCCTATACACGTAATGAGACGCAGGATAGGTACTCGTACAAACAGTCCTTTGGGCCCAGTCGGGACTCGGCAGTGATATGTAAGGATATTATATTCTTTCTGGAGAGTGTAATTAATGTCTATAAGAGGCGTATGTGACCATACAACCGACCGTGCCATCAACACCCAACCCAAACTGACAGAACTGGACCTTGGAATATTCCGAAAAATAGCAGTGGCTTAGCTCTGCTATGCCAGGATATACGTAGCGTGAGGTAAACTTCAGCTTGTTATTCTTAGCTTTCCTGGTTGTCTAGGATTAGCTTGATTATTATGCTTACTGCTGCTTTAATGATACACACACATGGTATACGCATTATGTGACACATGTATATTAAAGACGATAGTCTTTGTTGGGCTACTTAAACCCAGAAATTTTGGTTTCTTCTTATGTCTGTCTGTCTGCCTGTCCGTCCGTCTGTCTGTCTGTAACTAGATTCAGCCGCCCGGCCAAAGTGAAATGCTCACTTCGCAATAGTCGTATATACTCACAGCCAAATGTAAACGTCTAAGCCCGGTTTATATATTCATACTTGTCAACTTTGTTGAACAAGAACAAAACATTACGCAAATATACGACAGGAAATTAGTACACAAGGGATATTTACAGTGTTCCTTTATTGAAAAATTCCTGGGTGCTTGGGTTTTCGATAGCAAATATTATTCTACATCTACTGCAGAAAACCGCCGTCTCCTGGCGGCATATGAAAAATCACGCGGCAACAGCAACGAAAGGTTCTACTAGCTAGGTTCCACGTTCTTCTTGGAACGCACGTGGAGCACGGCCACGTGGGTCTATAAACCTTGTAGTCAGCCGCCTCCGTTCACGCGCGTCTCCGCCGTACTGCAGCGCTTGCATCGAGGAACCCGGCCTGTAGCAGTGGAACGCGGTAAATTCAAATCGCCTTGAGCAAACCTTTAGTGTGCTTACTTTGGGATGAGCGCGACGGAACAGGAACTGCATGACAGGTGAGCGGGAAAGCGAAAGGGGGCATTTCCTTGGCAAAGGCCTACAAAAACTATCGTCTTTTGACGACATTTGCAACGAAAGGAGCAGATACGCGGCCAATTTTTATCAAGAGGCTCCGGCGCAGCGTCACCAATCGCCCCAGAAAGAAGCTGTTTCCAAATCCGCACGGCGGTGTTGCTGCGACGCACGACCCATCGGTTCCAGATCCGGCCGCCCCTCGCATGATGATCAAGGATACTGGGCCGCCACGCGCAGAACGGAGGTCGGCGAAGACGCTGGGCGCGTGAGGTGTGTGAGAGACGCCGGGCAGCGGGCAACGTTCTGTGCTCCGTGTTACGTCACTGCTCCTTGCACATTCGCAGAACGGCTCTCCAGGAGCCACGCGATACTGCTAAATCTCGGTTATTGTAGCTCACGCTAAAATATCGCCCTCGCTTGTTTCATCACCTGAGGGCGAAAAATAGTATCACCTCAAGGCATGGATGGGTACACGCGGGCCACATGGCACGTGCTTCATTGCCTACACTGAATTTGCGAGCATTATGCGTACAATGTGGCCAATGTGGCCAATGTTTCATACCCCGCCTTAATAGAGTAAAACCTCGTTAACCCAAACTTTAATTATTCGAACTTATGAAAAATTTGAACTTTCCAATTGGGTCCGACAGAGCTACATAGAAGTATAAGTGTAGAAAATCCCGTTAATTCAAACGCGAGTGGTTTCCGGTGCGGATAATATTAACTATCCGCCACCGTGCGTCCAGATTTGCGCCTGACTCATGGCCTGAGAAATGCACGCAACGCCTATACACACAAGGCTGTGTCGCCTCTGGAAAGGGGAGAAAAAAACCAGAGAGGAGTTGAATTATGCAAAAGCATTATAAAACTGCCCTGGCATGTGTTTTGGAAGACGTAATCTTCCCGGAATACGTCCACGTGAAGGAGAGTTCAGGGTGCGGGGCGTGCTGGCAGATGGCATCATTAATAGGTTTGGACCGTAGACTCAATCGCTGCAACTCACGATGAGGAGGAAGATGACGAACTGCCAGAACGGCAGCCTTCTCACGAGGAACAATAACGACGACATGAATAACAGCAACCTAGAAAGTCATAACCGGATTGAACGGCGTCCGTCTCTTCTCCCGTTTTGTATTATACGCGTAAAGAAGGCCTTCCGGTACATTCGCTTGATACAGCAAATACTGCTCCAAGAATAGAAGGCGGAATGCAATCATGGACCTTTTCAAGCCCTGAATTGTTGACATGGTCTACTGGCCTCCCCCAATAATCTTATCTTACATCTTTTATACCGGCAAAGACCCTTACGGGCTTCGGCTGCTGGTGTCTCCTGTCGTCGCTGCTGTCGTAATCGTCGTCATAATCGTCGTCATATGTAGTCACGGTACTAGAACATCGAGCAACTCGTTCAAGCCTCGCGCTAGTACGTAACGTGTACTAAAAAAACACCAAGACACTCCTTTACGCCTCTCGCTGAAGGGCTGCGTATCTCGTGCTAAAAACACGGGGATACTGGTTTAGACCTTCAAAGACGTAAGTCTTTTAGAGAAAAGCTGTAAACATCTACCCCCCAATGATTTCATTTCCGTTGGCGAAAACGCCAAGGCGACTTATACACTGCATGCATAGCCCCTGCTCCCGTTTCAAGTTAGTTGAGGTGTCCCGGGATTTTTTTTTTACAATTCCGTATTGTGCAGGCCGAGCTTTATATGTTCTCGGTGGCCGTGCTGACGGGAAGGCCCAGAGCCTGTTCGTAGGCATTTCTAATGATAACATCGAGCTTTTCAATTTCTTATTTGGTGAGAAGAGTATAGGGTATGGCGTATGCATTTCTTGAGAATGTGAAGGCTCCGAAAGGCGAAGGGCGTCTGTCTCACGCACTCCCCATGTTTTGGTGGTTACGCGCCCGAACATGTGGGACTTGTTGGGTAGTACGTTTCAGCCTCTTTACAAGCCTTAAGTTTGTACGATCGGCTTGAAAGGTGATACCAAGTTCCTAAAAGCCCATTTCTCGAGGCAAAGATTGAGGCTGGGAGTCTCGAGGTGAGGAATGATTCTTCCCGGTAGTCTGATGCTCACTACCCCTCTGCAGCGTCAGACATTTCAAATGAGAAATCTATTCCATAATATCAGGAAACAGCTTTAGATTGCACCGCTCCCTCGAAATATGCCCCCCGTGCATCACACTGTGCGCAGGAAAGCAAGAGCCAAGGCCATCTGCACATACCGTAATTACCCGATTCTAACGCGCCCCCGATTCGAACGCGCACCCAATTTTCCTGGCAAAAAAAAAACGAAAAAATTTGCACCTCCGATTGTAACGCGCACGGAACTTTGCGAGCAAGAAAAACGAATGCGAGAGAAACGGGCGATTCATTTCTCGAAATAATCTCACTCATCTCACTCCTCGTCGCTCTCCGCTGACCACAACATCTCGTTCTTGGTGCCGTCAAGCGCGTTCGCGATGCCACACTTCATAACGAACGTTCAACCATGATCGATGGGATCGTGGCCCATGCCTCGCACGCCCATCCTGCGAGCTTCTCCAGAGGCGCACGCTTCAGCCGACCGCAAGTTTTGAACGCGTGAGAGCCGCTGCCGCCATTGCTATTATCAAGCGCGCAAGTGAAACGATTTGACGATTTGTGTGAACGCCGATAGAAAAGCCTAGGCGCCTATGCTACAGTGCCTAGAATATTCTAGGCACTATAGCTATGCTTCCTGCATCTGAAAAATTGTTGCTAAAAGCTTTGGTAAAAGCGCCTGCTTGAGATGGCGATGGTGATGGGCGGGACGATATTTCCGTTGTTTCGGCAGTTTCGGTTTCGTATCCGATTCTAACGCGCATGCGATTTTTCAACCTATTTTTCCGGAAAAAGAGTGCGCGTTAGAATCGGGTAATTACGGTACTTCTTGAAGGAACCAACAACTGCCTACACTGACGCGTCTTCCCATCCCGTCAAAAGCAATGACAGCCGCGGTTGTACAGCCCAATGAGCACGTCAGCAGCATAACTCTACCCGGATACGACCCTTTACCAGCCGAAGAAGCGGTCATGGCTGTCGCCGTAATGGTAACTAAAGCCGAAGAAATCATCACAAATCCGCAGAAAGCGTGCCGTAACATTTCGTGCGGGATACTTCACCGGGCAACCCACCAGCCAGCGTCCACCAGGCAGATCCGTTATGACGATATGGCCACCCGTCAACTCTTCTGCCGCGAGCAACGAAACCGTCCACCTGATGGTCAGGGAGTTATCCCGCCGAGCCCCTGGAAGCGAGCATTAATGGCTAGAGATCACGTATCACGAAATAACACTATAAGTTGGAATGCGTCATCTATCCAGCACTGCATAAACACCTAAGGAAAGAGGAGGAACGGCAGCTTCGTGTCCTCCAGACGAATTACTTGCCCCGTCCCACTAAATGACACATATGGCACCCCACCGCATAATACCCGCAATGCCGCTTGTGCCAAGCAACCGGGACACTCTTTTATACGGTATGTTCTGCGCCCACAGCCCACAACTTTCGCAAAATCCCCCCGTTTCTTTTTCCAAGCTTTCGAAGAGAGCTCTCAGCAGATCCGACTTCAATGATCAGCGCCTGCTAGTGATGAGGGCTGTTGAGGCTGGGAATGATCAAGGGGTCTAGGACTGAGGACTCCTCCTCATTGCTTTCCGCAATGCACACGTTCTGCCCGTCTCTCTGTCTGTCTCTCTCGCTATTTCTTAACTTTCGCTAGTTTGAACTTTCATAAATTCGAACTGAGGTGGCCGAATAACCAGTATTTTACTGCACCTATTTTAATACATATAAAGCTAAGAAATCAGCAGCTTTGTATGCTTTTTTCATGCACATTGGAGCACAACAAGTATTTTCCCGATTTCTCCACCTGAACTACCCCGCCTACTGACTTTTCAGCAGAAACAAGGAAAGTTCACGTTAATGGCGATACACTTTAAGCGGCTGGGTGTGGGGGAGAAAAGCAGTACTCTATTCGAGAGTGGTGTCGCAGTGTTGAGAGACGGGAATTATAACTTTATCCCTTTGTCCATGTCAAAAGCCATTGGGGCATTTAGTACTGAGTGCGGCTTTGCAATGGCCACAAATATTGCGATCGCGCTTTCCCTTGTGGGAGATGGTGCGGCTCAGCTTGGGGGATGGCAAAACGCATCGGTGCTTCGCAAGATGAGCGTCGGTGTACATAGTAGCACTCTCGCCAACCGAGGCCAGATAACTGCCTGTGAAGTGGGGCGTGTTTCCTGTTTTGTGTTTTTGATTGCAAGCATTAAAGCTATGCTTTCCCAAAACCCTTCAGAATGAACTTTTTTGCTGCTGTTTGCATGCCTCGCCGCTTAAGTTGCGTCTAGACTAGTGCAGTGACCGAACATTCATAATAGCCGTTCAGATGATAGGAGCCGGTTAGTAATAGCGCGCGACCGCTTTAAGCGGTTGGCATACAGTACTTGAAGGATAAAAGAAACTAATGGCAAATACTGTACAGCGGTTTGCATTGCCTTTTTGACCGGTGAATTTTGTTCTTTTTCAACCATTCCCGCGCTTCACTTAAGTGGTCACAATAAGGCATCCACAGCCCTATGAACTAGGTGAACTGACCACAGGTATCTTCACACTGACTATGACCTCCCCAGGTTTCTAAAATTACGGGAGCAACAAATGTGCGCTGTCGATTCGTAGAAGCAGAGTGTCAGAAAAATATAGATCGACTCAGCGCATGTAGAGTAGAAGCGGCAGGCCAAGCCCTGTGCCGGCAAGGCACTGGCTGCAATGGCTCAGAACACGCACCACTTCCATCTTCTCGATGCTCCCGTCGTCCATCTTCTCTATGCTGTAGCTACTGCATATACGCGTTGAAAAATGAAATTTGGTGTGACTGCGGGAAAGAGTAGGTGGCCACACAACATGGTAAGAGGCACGGCGATGACATGCTGGCGCTGGTGCACATCCGAAATAGCGACAGGCAGCCAATGCCGCTGTAAAGAGACCCCACAGGGCTGTAGGGACGGTCTGAACGTAAAGCACGGTTGGAGCGGTGTGGGAGAAGCACGCGAGAAGCACCATGATTCTAGCTGATAAAGCCAGAGCTAGGTTTTCGCATCAAGGCGTGCCTTATTTTTACGAGGTAAAGGATCACGCATGCTTTAAAGTAAGATCCACCAATGATTCTTTCCACATTTTTGTTTGTGGCAGGAGTCATGCCTATAGGAAGAACTCGATCTCTGTTGACCTTAACTCATGATAAAAAGTGACGTGATAGTGGATTGTCCTACTACGAAATTCATGTGTGTTTCACTGCTATGGAAAAGTGCGAATATGAGCAACGTCGAATATATAGTCTGAATAGGGCGATTAGATGAGGGAGGACCCAGGGTTATACTTTATCTAGCAACTCTAAAAATTACTGCATTTTAGTCCATACAACGTTTTGTTAACTGTAAGTATTCCCTGCATCATCAGCACTGTAGCGCTTATTATTCTCACACATTCAGTACCTTGCCAGGAATCAAATGTAGTTGGAATTCTCAGCTTGATAAAATTTACTATAACAGGCCTGCCACACGTCGTTTAGACGCTCTACGGTACCGATCTATTGTCAATATTAATTGCTTCTTAGTACATGTGGATGGAATGTATGATGTTCTGCCATCGCTAATTTGTTTCCCCGGTTTTTGTTTTAGGACGAAGCTAGGACGGCACCAAAAAAACATGGCATACTCCTGCTAAAGTTCAGAGTTGGCAACGTGGTCGTCCACGATGCCGAAGATGAACACGAAGTAAGGGAAACACAAAAACAAATTTCCAAGGAACACGCTAAAGATGCAATAAATTTATTTATGTGATGTTCTAAATACCGGTTTCAAAACATGCTCCCTCCAAATGTGTATTCTGCATGCCCGAGTGCTTTTCATTCTTGTACTCGAAGATTTGGAACTTGATAATTTCTACACTCTGGATTACATTAAATTGCATGTAAGCACTGCAACACATGCGAGGAATGAAGGGTGCGCAGTCGGTCAAAATTTAAATCTTGAGGGTTTTGCTCCACAAACTGACACGTAGGCTAAGGGGTGTGCCATGGAGAGCTCCGGAGTGAATTAGACCACCTGGGGACCTTTCACGTGCGCCGAAATCTCCACACACGGGAAGTTTGGTGTTTCGCCTCCATTTGAAAAGCAGCCATCGCGGCCGGCATTGAACCTCACCTGCAGAACGCCTAGGCCACTGATTCACTGCAGTGGACTGCAGTTATTTGGAGTGTCATGAGCGAGAAGTCAAAAAGAAGAATAAGAACACGAATGAGTGTGTGCAGAGAAGAAGGAGTCATCATCATTAGCAGAAGAGAAACGCGGAGAGTCAGCGACTTCCAAGAAAAGGGTGACGTAGGAGGAAGTGACGGCTGGCGCTGCAGAGAATGAGCAAGGAAAGACGCTGAGAACATTATGGACTAAGAGTTTATGCTAATGCAGAGGAAGGCGTCAGAAAAACCAGGGTGAGTTCCATGCTTCTACCGACCGGCACTTGGTACCGGACGTCCCCGCTACACTGGACCGTCGTAACCTGGTGTGGCGTCCACTGACGCGAGGTCAGCGCACGAGCCTGGAACACATCCTGGCGACAGTGGGCCGTCGGAGCACGGGTTCAAGGATCAGGGACGTTCGGGCGGAGGCAGTGAGCATGTTCGTGCAGCGGCTAAGGGTAGCTGGAACTAAAGCATGATGTGCATCGTGTCGGGATCGGATCGTCGGTGGTCTGACTGGCCGCAGTGTGATTGGCCAGCGCCGTTGCACCGTCGACAAGCTGCTGCCCACCGGATTTTCCAAACCAACATCAATACACATAAAAATGGTAGGACTAGCCATGTGCACCGGCTGTTTATCTAAGCGATAGGCCGATATTTATTGAGCCGATTGAAGGAGTGATATAATAGGGTTTTAGGGACACTTCATTATAAACCCTTGAGACTGTTGGGACATTGTTAGGCGGATGTGTTCTTGCTGTGTTACTTAATGTTTAGTTCTTGCATTGATATGCTTTACTTTGAGGTTTTGAACAATGCATTTTTTGAGTGTGCGTAAATCATTTGCTCCTACTATATACTCTGTTCATCTTGGAACGCTCCATGAGATCACTCATTCCATGTTCGGCGACACCCGTGATATGGAATAAGCAAGTGTACATCGCGCAACCCAATTTCTATGATTTCGGGTGAAACGCTTCGCTCTGCACTTCAAGGGGTTTCGCGACGGCTACATCCATAGTTAATATTTTTTTTCTGCAAGTCGGAGTGGGTTCTTAAAGGTGCTCATGAGACTTTGGCGCAGAGCACCAACTGGCTTAAATTACTGTGTACCGGGGTCGCCTGATGCCCACTCCCTACATAAGCCGTAGTTTCTGCGTATTTGTCTAAGAAGTAGAGCTTGAACTCATCCATGAGATTAACTTCGATCTTGTGAGCTAAATTTACTTCAAGGAACCGCACGATCGAAAGATCCGTTCAGCAGCAGCCCGTGCACGAGCGCTGAAACTACGACAGTAAACAGAACAGTTCTTCTGGCATGAAGATTGGTAGAAACTCTTTCACGTAGAGAAAAACGAGCTAGTTGAAAATAACATTCGTGTTTTTAACCGAGGACGCTAAATTTGTTGTACGAGGGGTATTGTAAAGGATTGCTTGGAATTTTCTAGAGCAGCTGAGCTGACATGACGCGCGCCAAATGCTGCACAAGCCGACTTTTCATGTTATGTTTTTTCTTGTTCGCTGAAAAGTTAGATGCTGCTCTCGACGCCAGTGATCAGAGTTATGACGTCGCGAGTTTCAGGAGAACGCGGTTTATAAAACACGCCACTGGTTTTGGTTATGAACGAGCTCAGTTGGAACAGCCGGCAGCGCTGCTTCTGCGGTTGGAGACGAGATTGATGATGTCTACGCTAAAAGAAGGTCTAGTTTTCCACTGATCCTCATGGTTGCAAAATATCCGTGGTGCTTCTTTTTTGCCTGTTTTTCCCCTCTTTTCGTGTTGGTTTCGACGTAGCCCGTAAGTTCTCCAGGTGCTGTTTACAGCAAAGTTCCCGCAATTGTCTCGGTGGTTTTTATTTCAAAAGCGTCAGTAAATTCCAATTGTTCGCGCAGTGAGGATTTGGGACTGGGAGAAATGAGCCGAAAACATTGAGAAAAGCAAGAACAAAATGGTAAAAGTTTTGTTATTCAGTTCGGAGTTACAATGCAAAATGACCGATGGAAATTTCTTTCGTTGTGAGTAAAACGTGGCTTTCAAGTTAAAATTTGCACATTTACGTTTTTCTCAATATCAGAGAAATCGACAGCAGAGGCTGGGATACCGCCAATCTATCATATGGGCGTTTTCCTTTTCATGTTCCCACCCATAAAGCCAAATGGCGGCCAGTAAGGAAAGCGCGGTGATCGATACTTTATTGAAGCGCTCTGAGTATCGTTTTGTCACGGAGGGAGCAGCTTTCGATATTTTTTATGCCTGTATACTAATTTCACAGACTGAGGAAAAGAGCAGTCGAATAACGACACGCAGTACGAATAACGACACGCGTCTTCTGCTTTTTGCCTGGGTTTTGTCCCGAGTTCTTTTTTTGTGCTGCCTGAAGAAATTCCGAGTTTTCAGTATCTTTACCTACAGTCCCATCTTTACACCCATTTTCAGACACACTAAACGACGATGTCGATAAATCTTGTGCCCTGTGTGGCCATCAATTTTAAATCGCGTGTTGAGAAAGACACCTTATTACGAATGCGTCTTTCGCATCCATTAATTTTTCAAAAGGTCTTTTTCGCCGACGTTACTTGCGCTGGAGTTTCCTCGTTAGCCTGCTGTATGCCCCCCAAATCCCACTTCACCATTTCAGACGCCACTCGCTGTTGCCCCCTAGAATTTTTTTGTTGTTTCTGTAGTCTGTATCTCGCCAAATAACATGAATTGGTAGTTGACTGGCCCCAACACATTCTTAGTTGTTTTTTACAGTAATGTAGCGAATTTTGTACATAGCGTCACAGAGGTCAGGAGCGTCAAGACGCGCTGAATATTTCCACGTACGTATATATTTGTGGGGTATGCAATGTTTTTATATTTCTTAGGGCCACAAGTTGTTTGAGAAAATGAGCAGAAAGAGTCGAAAACGCTTACCCAGTGAAGCCGTCGCGTGCGTCGCCATTTTATTTGCTTACGCTTTTAGTAATCTTACTACCCGCCAAATGGCTCTAAAATATTCGTTGTTTACGAATGGTACAAAATTATCATAAACTAGTGAAAGCTATCAGCTTTGGTATTTCTTCCTGTAAAAATACCGCAGGATTGAAATGCACACAGTTGTGTACATACCGACTGAAACGTTTAATAAAGCCATGCAGAAAAAAATACAGGCTTCTTTTATTCGTAATATTTGGTGTTTTATAGTGCCCCAAGCGCTTATCCGGCTGCAAACATTGCGTAATTCACTGCTAAAAAATATTTGGGCCATAATTTTTATTATCCGGCTAAATAATGTGTTTCGTGACGTTTGCGGCGACGTATCAAGAACCGGTGATCAAGAAGCGTTAGTGCGCCGCTTAGTCTGCAGTGAACTGCGCACGCCTTGTTTACCTTCAGCCCTCCTATAGGTGGCGCCACCGTACCACTCAGGACCAAGGTCAACAATCGCCTTGTTTCTGACTGTTTTTGCACCTGGCTTGTTTTTGCTACATTTAGTAGTACTCGTTTTGTAAACCATTGGCTAGGCTTGACAAACGGGGTCATGTAAGACAATGGCACTTACGCCATATGGCCAGTTTCGTGTGGGACAACCCCAAAGCACCGGACTTCTGTGTAGCTATAACAAGTACAGTGCACGCAGTACCAGCAACAGTACGCATGGGTAACACTGTGTTTACGTGTACTACATGTACTGCCCATGTTTTGGTGGTTATACGCCTGATCATGTGGGACTTGTTGCGGAGTACTTGTCAGCCTATTTATTAGGATGGAGTTTGCACGACCGGCTTGAAAGGTCATATCTAGTAGCTAGAAGCCCAGCGTTCGAAACAAAGATTGATGTTGGGAATCACGAGCACCGAGAGGGTTCTTCTCTCTCACCTGGGGCTCACATTCCTTCTGCAGCGTCAGACATCTCAAAAGAGAAATATCTACCACACTATTTGAAAACACCTTTACATTGCGACCCTCCCTCGAAACATGCCCTCCGTGAATCACACTGGGTGCAGGAAAGCAAGAGCCAAGGCCATCTGCACATACTACGGGAAGGAACCAACCGCTGCCTACACTGACGCGTCTTCCTATCCCGGCATAAGAGCAATGACAGCCGCGGTTGCCCAGCACAATGAGCACGTCAGCAGCTTGTCACGACCCTGATACGACCCCTTACAAACGGATGAAGCGCTCATCGCTGTCGCCATAACGCAAACTTAAGCCGAAGAAATAATCACAGATTCGCAGCGAGCGTGCTGTCACGCCTCGTGCGGGAGAATTCACTCTAAAACCCACCAAATCCTCTGTCAGCGCCAACCAGACAGATCAATTATGACCATATAAGTACCGGCCAACTCTTCTGTCCCGGGCAATGAAAACGGCCACCGGTTGCTCCAGCAGTTATCCCGCCGGGCCCCGGGAAGCGAGCAGGGTAGGCTAACCCCGTTGATCACGTATCGCGAACTAGCGCTATAAGTTGGGATGCGTCATCTATCCAGCCCTGCATAAACACCTAACGAAAGAGGAGGAACAGCAGCTTCGTGTCCTCCAGACGAATGACTTTCCCCGTCCCACTAAATGACACATATGGCACCCCACCGCATAATACTCGCAATGCCGCTTGTGCCAGGCAACCGGGACGCTTTTTTATACGCTATGTTCTGCGCCCACACCCCACAACTTTCGCAAAACCCCTCCGTTTCTTCTTTCAAGCTTTGGGAGAGAGCTCTAACCCGATCTGACTTCAATGATCAGCGCCTGCTGGAGTTGAGGGCTGTTGAGGCTAAGAATGATCAAGGGGTCTTGGACTGAGGACTCCCCCCCATTGCTTTTCGCAATAAGCCCGCTCTCTGTATCTCTAACTCTCTCTATCTCTGTCTCTCTCTCTAACACACTCTATCTCTCTCTTGTCTCTCTATCTATCTCGCTCTATCTCTTAATTTTTGTTACTTTAAACTTTAATTAATTCGAACTGAAGTATATTTTCGAATTAACCCTTGCATTTCGAATTACGATATTTCGGTATACCTATTTTATTAAAAATAATGCTAAAAAATCAGCCAGTTCGAAGCTTGTGCCATTCAAATTGGAGCACAACAAACAAGACCCCGATTTCTCGAGCTGAACTATCGCGCCTAACTACTTTTGAGTAGTAACAAGGAAAGCTCACGTAATGACGATGCACCTGTAACGGCTGGGTGCCAGGGAGAGAAGCAGTACTTTATTGCAAAACGGGGTTGCAACGCTGGAGAGGCGGGAATTATAACTTCATCCCTTTGTTTATGCCGAAAGCCATTGGGGCCTTTTTTAGTGAATGCGGCTTTCTCTGCAATTGCCCCAATTATTGTGATCGCGCTTTACTCTGTGGCGAAATGGTGCGGCTCGGCTTCCGCGTCGCTGCTTCTCAAAGTGAGCGTCGTGTACATAGTAACACTCCCGCCAACCCAATCCAGATAACTATGTGCGCAAAGGGGCGCAGTTGCTGCTGTGTGTTTTTGTTTGCTAGCATTAAAGCCATGCTTTCCCAGAACCGTGAAGAAAGAATTTTCTTTGTACAATTGACATGCCTTGTCTCTGAAATTGCGTTTACTGTACAGTGACCGAACATTTTTAATGACCCTTCAGAATAATAGCAACCGCTTTTTAATAGCGCGCGAGCACTTCAGGCGGTCGACATTAGTACTTGAAGGATAAAAGAAATTAACGGCAGATAGTGGGGCTCTTCGATTTAGTCTCGGACTCACCGCGGACTCCCCGAGAGCTAGTCCGGCATTCGATTTTCCCATGCATCCCTATGGCTTCGGGGAATCCTCGGACTACCCGCGGACTATCCGCGGTGAGTCCGAGATGGTAAATCGAAGAGCCCCACTGTGTTACTGGTCGCATTGCCTGTTCGACCGGTGAACCTAGCTCTATTTCAACCGTTCCTGCGCTACACTTGAGTGGTCACATTCAGACAGCCACCGCTTCATTAACTAGGTGAACTGGCCACAGGTATCTTCACACTGACTACGACCTCCCCAGGTTTCTAAAATTACGTGAGCAACAAATGGAGCCTGTTGGCAGAAATTTGCGCTGTCGATTCGTAGAAGCACAGTGGCAGAACAATATAGATCGACTAAGCGCATGAGGAGTATAAGCGGAAGGCCAAGCCCTGTGCCGGCAAGGAACTGGCTGCAATGGGGCTGCGCAACCACCCTTGCCCTCTGCTAGATGCTCCCGTCGTCCGGCTTCTCGCTGCTTCAAGCCACTGCATGTACGCGTTGTAAAATGACATCTAGTGCGAGTGCGGGAAAGAGTAGGCGGCCAAACAGCACGCTTGGGCAAACGGCGATGAAATGCTGGCGCTGGCGCACAACCGAAATAGCGACAGGGAGCCAAGGCCGCTGTAGAACGAGCACACACGGCTTAATGTTCATCTTAAGCCCAGAAAAAAAAAACAGGGACACAGTAGACGAGGACAAGCGCTACTTCCAACTGAATTTTATTGAAACAAGGGGAAATATATAGCAGCGAAAATGCAAGAGATAGAGAAAAGGTTACGATTACAGTGTAGCCCACTTATATCGAACCCGGTTTTAACGAAAAAGCGGCTATAACGAACAAATCTTCGTTTCCCGTTACCATTGGTATACATAGATTTTCTGTCCAGATATAGCGAAAAGAGGATATAACGAAGTGATTTCGGTTTCCCGTTGTGTTCGTTATAAGCGGGCTCGCCTGTATACACAGATTAAAATAACGGAATCGCTTGCCGCTGTCCCACACGTGTCAGGTAGTCATTACCACGACCAGTTCTTTAAGAAAGCTGCCTCCTTATCGGACAAGGCTACTGATGTCGTGCTGACACATTCAAAATCACCTAGTTGCATTTCAGCTGCCTCTACTATCTCACGCGTGCGCTGATCAGAGTCGTGAAACAATATCAGCGAGTTTTTAAAGTATGGTTACCATCCTTTCTTTTGTGTACGTTATTTTGATGCTCACGAAACCTAGAGTTGACGCACCGTGCCGTCTGCCCTACATATACCCTTCCGCAGGCTAACACAGGGCTGTTGAGACGGTGTGAACAGAAAGCATGGTTGGAGCGGTAGGGGAGAAGCATGCAAGAAACACCGTGTTTCTAGCTAGTAAAGCACGGGCTAGGGCTGCGCATCAAGCCGTCCCTTATTTTTACTAGGTAAAGGGTCACGCTTGCTTTAACTTAAGATCAACCAATGATTCTTCACATATTTTTTGTGTGTGGGAGGAGTCATGCGTATCGTTAGAACTCGATGTCTGTCAACCGTAACTCACGATAAAAAGTGACGTGATAGTGGATTGCCTTTCTGCGACATGCGTGCGTGTTTCGCTCCTCAGGAAAAGTGCGCCATCTGGCATTTTTTAATTAGTGAAGGGAAGGAGCAGCTCCACAGCTGAATGTACAAAACGCAATGCGCCTCCGAATATCAGCAGCATCTATTGTATAAATAGACGGAACTGGGTGATTCGATGAGGGAGGACCCAGGGTTATATTTGATCTAGGAACTTAAAAAATACTGCATTTTGGTCTATGCAACTTTTTGTTAACTGTAAGTATACCCTGCATCATCAGCACTTTAGCGCTTATTATTCTCACAGATTCAGTACCTTGCCAGGAATCTAATGTATTTGGAGTTCTCAACATGATAAAATGTACTATATCAGGCCTGGCATGCGTCATGTAGACGCTATACGGTACCAATCTATTGTCAATATCCTGATAGCACATATGCTCTAAAGTTATGTTCTTCCTATATAGTAGGTTCTTAGCACATTTGCATTGAACATAAAATGTGCTGCCACCACACCTTTGTTTCCGCTGCTTTTGTTTTAGGACGAAGCTAGGACAACATCGAAAAAAGATGGCCTGCTCATGCTAAATTTCGGAGGTGACAACGTGGTCGTCCACGATGCCGAAGATTAACACGGAATAAGAGAAACACTAGAACGACGAATTTCTGAGGAAGACGCTTGGGATGCAATAAATGTATTTATGATATGTTCAAAACGCCGTTATCAACACATGCTCTCTCGGAATTTGTATTCTGCATAGCCTAGTGCTTTTCAATACTGTGCTGGATTACTTCGGAAGTTGATAATTTCTACACTCTGTATTATTTTAAATTGCGTTTAGGCACCACAACACATGCCATGAATAAATTGTGCGCAGTCACTCAAAATTCAAATTTGGCAGATATTGCACCCCGAACTGACACGTATGCTTGGGGGCGTGCCGTGGAGAGCTCCGGATTAGATGGGACCACCTGGGGATTGCTCACGTGCGCCGAAATCTCCACACACGGGAGTTTTCGTGTTTTACCTGCATCTGAAAAGCAGCCATCGCGGCCGGCATTGAACCATCACCTTCAGAACGCCTAGGCCCCTTAGCCACTACAGTGGACTGCAGTTATTCGTAGTGTCATGAGCCCGAAGTCAAAAAGAAGAACAGCCCGAATGAGTGTGTGCGTGGAACAAGGAGCCATCATCATCAGCACAAGAGATATGCGGCGAGTCAGCGACATTTACGCAGAGGGTGACGTAGGAGGAAGTGACGGGTAGCGCAGCAGAGAAGGAGCAAGGGTAGAGAAGGAGGAAGATAAACATCTTTAATGTGGGAAAAAGTTGCGTGGACTCTTCAGGAGGTGAAGGCCTGAGTCCAGGACCCCATATGCCTTGCAAGCCGCTACAGCCCACTCCACCAGCCGAAGCTGGTCGCAACGGCATGAGCTAGACAGGGCGCGCCTCCAGAGCTCAGGAGAGTTGTAAGGAGTCGGCTTGGGTAGAGGGTGGGAGGGGCATCCACCAACCATGCGGAAAACAGTGAAGTCTGCTGGACAAAAGGGGCAGCTAGGGGACGTAATTTGTTCGGAGTAGTGGAAGACTCTTTTTGGGTGGGGAAAGGTGTTTGTTTGCAAGGCACGGTAGTGGTGTGCCTGCTTCATAGATAGGTGTCGGTGGGGTGGGGGAAGGGTGCATCAGGCCAGGCGTAGATGTTGCGTTATTTATGTATATGTCAGGAGAGTAGTAAACCTCTCCGAGGCGGTGTCTGCACTCCTCGTGTGGCGTGTCTTTTCTCGCGCGAGGTCGTGCGCCATGTCGTTCCCTTTCACTCCCAGACGGGCTGGAGTCCATATGATCTGAATCTGCCGCTGCGGCGGTTGGCGGAGTAGCACCGCGCGGGCCACAGCGTGAACCGTTCCGGCCTGGAAGTTCCGGCAGGCCTGGTGGCTGTCCGTCACAACAGTAGTAGCCTTCGTGGAGGCGGCAAGTGCGATTGCCGCCTCTTCACTTTCAGCTGGTGAGAGTGTGTTGACAGAGGCAGTGATAGCCTGTCCTCCTTGAACGGGGCTATGTTGTGCGTCTGTGTAGACCGCGTCAGCATCTTGACAGTACTGTCGTGAGATGGCCTCCGCGCGAGCCTTACGCCGTCCAAGGTGGTGCTCAGTGTGCATATAACGCGGCATGGGTTGTACTTTAATGAGTTCTTGAGTAGGTCGGGGAGGGGTTCTAGAATTGGGCAATTGTAGCCCGGTGTATTTATTCCCAGTGCTGAAGGACCTGGATTACCGAGTTGGTGAAAGAAAGCCGTCGGTATTGTTGTAAGAGATGTCCTTCAACTAGTTCAGACGACGTATTGGAGATACCGAGATGAAGGAGTAGCATGGTGGTTGTGTTTGTGGGAAGGCACAGTGCGCGCTTGTATGATCTTCGGATTATTGTATTGACGCTTTCTTCTCCTTGCTTGTTTAGCAGAGCATATGGGACGGCGTACGAGATGGGGGAAATCATGAAGGCGTGCACAAGAAGTAACGCCGCATTCCCCCGAAGCCGCGCCTCTTCGTGATGATTCGGCGCAGCATATGGGACACGTGGTCCGTAGTGTGCTTCAGCCGAGTTATGAGGGTGGAGTTCCGTTGGTCTCGCTGGGAGACCATTCCAATAATCTTGATTTGAGGAGTGGGGTGTATGGTGTGGCCCTCGAAGTGTATTTCGACCAGTAGAGGTGGGTCACGCTTGGGTTTTCCTGGTTGGACCACGAGGAGCTCAGACGTTTGCGGGGCGCACGAGAGTCCGCAGTATTTGGCGTACTCAGTGACCACACCGGCCGCTTCCTAAAGGCGAGCTTCCATGTCCTCCCACGAGCCTGCGCCCGTCCAAACTGTCATATCGTCGGCATAAAGTGCATGCTTGATGTTTGGAAGAGCTGCAAGGCGTTGTGGCAGTTTGATTAGGGTGATATTAAATAGCATTGGGGAGAGTACTGCCCCTTGTGGATGACCTCTGCTCGCCAGGTTGATGGGGTGGGACTTCGCTTCGCCAAGGTGCAGTACCGCTTGCCTCTTGGTGAGGAAGGCTCGCACGTAAGCGTGCGTGTGTTCCCCGCACTGCAGCTCTCGCAGGTGGGCCAAAATGACTGAATCGGACACATTTTCAAAGGCCCCCTTGAAGTGCAATGCCAGCATTGCCGTGGAGGAGTGTCTGGTGGCCGCGGTCATAACTTGTTCTTTAATCTGTTGGAGAATGTCCTTGGTAGAGAGGTGGGGACTGAATCCAAACATAGAGGTTGGTATGAGAGCCCGATCATCTAGGTGACGCTGGAGGCGAGCGAGGACGATATGCTCCATGAGTTTACAGACGCAGGACATTATAGATCGTAGGTTGTCAGTGGAAGGGGTCTTGTTCGGTTTGGTAATGAGGTGAACGTAGGCGAGCATCCATTCTGCAGGGATCTTGTCCTCTCCCCACACTCTATTGAGGCACGCGGTGAAGGACACGAGGGAGTCGTCATCGAGGTTGGCTAGTAGCCTGTTGGAAATTCCATCAGGACCTGGCGCGGTGTGTTTGCGTATCCGGGACAGTGCGCTCGTGGCACCGAGATGAGCATGTCTTTATCGAATACGGGGTTCGACGATCCATCGTAGTCTGTGTGGCTCTGTTGCGGACCGGGCGGGAAGAATTTGGTTTCGAGGTTCGTCAAGGGAGGGATCGGTTGAGTGACAGTGCAGGAGGGCCCACAGTTGGTTTGATGACGTTGCCTTCGAAGAGGAGAGGTCCAGGAGGTAACGAAGAATTTTACAAGTTTTTGACGTGCTCCCGTGGTTGCCCATGGCGTCGCAAAACGAGAGCCAATTCTCACGGCACAGTTCGCGTGTGGACTTGGCCGCCTTTTTAGTGAGGTGCGGAATGCGTATGCGGAGTAATTTTTATTGTGCCGCTGAATTTTCTAGCGCTTTTGCAGGCTGCGTCTAGCTTCCAATAAGTGTAGAAGGTGCGTGTCTACGCAGGGATTGTCGATATTTGTCTTTATGTTAGTAGTACAAGCGGCTGGTCCTGAATAGGTTAGGCTGACGCTGAGAACATGACGGATGAACAGTTTGGGCTGACGCGGCGAGAGGCTGCAGAAAATAAAAAATCAGGGTGAGTTCCAAGCTGCAACCGACCGGCACTTGGTCTCGGGCGTCACCGCGTCACTGGACCGCCGAAACCTGGTGTGGCGTGCACTGACACGAGGTCACCGCATGAGTCTGGAACACCTCCTGGCGACAGTGAACCGTTGGATCACGGGTTCAAGTATCGGGGACGTTCTGGCGGAGGCCGTGAGTGTGTTCGTACAGCGCTAAGAGAAGCTGGAACTAAAGCATGATGTGCATCCTTTCGGGATCGGACCGTCGCTGCCCTGACTGGCCACAGTGTATTTCACCGACGGCGTCGCACGGTCGACAAGCTGCGCCCACCGGATTGGCCAAACCAACACCAATACACATAAAAATGGTAGGATTAGCAGTGTCCACCGGTTGTTTATCTAAGGCATGGGCCAATATTTACTCAGCCCACTTAAGGACGGATTTATAGGGTTTTGAGAGACACTTTACTACAAATTCTCGAGACTCTTGGGACATTGTTTGGCGTATGTGTTCTTTTTGTGTTACTTGATGTTAAGTTCTTGTATTGCTATGCTTTACATTGAGGTTTTTGACATTGCATATTCTAGTGTGCGTAAATCATTTGCTTCTACTATATACTCTCTTCATCTGGCAACGATCCATTACCTCAGTCATTCCAAGTACGGCGAGACCCGTGGCACGGAATGAGACAAGTGTACATCGTGACGACCCAATTTCCATGATTTCGGGTGAAACGCTTCCCGCTACTCTTCATGGTGTTTTACGACGGGTACAGCCAAAGTTAATATTTTTTTTTTCTGCAAGTCGCTGTGGGTTCTGAGAGGTGCGCACGAGAGTGTCGCGCACTGCACCAGGTGGTATAAATTACTCCCTAACTAAGCCATACTATTTGCGTATTTGTATTAAGAAGTAGAGCTTGAACTCATCCATGAGATTAGCGTAGATCTTGTGAGGGAAATTAACTTCACGGAACCGCATGATCGTAAGATCCATTCAGCAACAGCCTTTGCACGAGTTCTGAAACCAGTACTGTGCACAGAACAGTTCTTCTGGCATGTTTACAGGTCAAAACTCTTTCAGGCAGAGAAAAATCAGGTAGGTCAAAATAACAAATGTGCTTCTAACCGAGGAAGCTAAGTTTTTTGTATGAGAGGTTTTGGGAAGGATTGCTTGGAATTTTGTAGAGCACCTGAGCTGAAATGACGTGCGCCAAATGCTGCACAAGTTGACTTTCAATGTTAGGTTTTTTCTTGTTCGTTGAAACATGAGGTGCTGCTCTCGACGCCAGTGATCATAGTTATGACGTCGGGAGTTTCAGCGGAACGCAGTTTATAAAACACGCCACGTGGTTGGGTTATGGACGAGCTCAGTTGGAACAGCCGGCAGCGCTGCTTCGGTGGTTGGAAATGAGATTGATGACGTCTATGCTAAAAAAAGGTCTAGTTTTCAACTGAGCATCATGGTTGAAAATATCTGTGGTACTTCTTTTTTCCCTTTTCTTCGTGTTTTTGTGTTGGTTTCAACGAACCCCGTGGGTACTCCACGTGTTGTTTACAGCAAAGTTCCCGAAATTGTTCCGGTAGTTTTCATTTCAAAAGCGTCCGTAAATTCCAATTGCTCGCGCCGTGAGGTTCAGGGACTGGGAGAAATGAGCCAAAAAACATTCAGGAAAGCAAGAACAAAACAGTAAAAAGGTTGTTATTCAGTTCTGAGTTATAATTCAACATGACCGATGGAAATTTCTTTTGTCGAGAGTAAAACGTGGCTTTCAAGTAAAATTCGCACATTTACGTTTTTTGTCAAGATCAGAGAAATCGACTGCAGAGGTTGCGATAGCATCAATCTATCATATAGGCGTATTACCTTTCATGTTCCTACCCATAAAGACCAATCGCCGCCAGTAAGGAAAGCGCAGCGATTGATACTTTATTGAAGCTCTCTGAGCATCGTTTTGTCAAGGAGGGAGCAGCTTTCGATGCTTTTTATATTTATATACTTACTTCACAGTCTGCGGGAAAGAGCGGAACAAAATGCAGACGCAGTCCAAATAAAGACACGTTTCTTCTTGTCCTTTTTGCTTGGGTTTTGTCCCGAGTTGTTTTTTTTTGTGCTATCTGAAGAAATTGCGAGTTTTCAGAATCTTTACCTACTCTCCCATCTTTACACATATCTTTAGACCCACGGAACGACGATGTCGATAAATGTTGTGCACCGTGCGGCCGTCAATTTGAAATCGCGTGCTGAGAAAGACACCTTAGAACGAATGCGTTTTTCGTGTCCGTTCATTTTCGAAAAGGTCTCCATCACCGACGTTACCTGCGCTCGAGTTTCCGCATTAACCTGGTGTATGCCCACGCAGTGCCACTTAAGGATGCCATGCATACAAAATTGTTTTATTAGAAATATTTGCTGTTTTATAGAGACCCCAGCGCTTATACGGCCGCAAACGTTGCTTATTTCACTGATAATAGAAACAATTTGGGCCAAAATGTTTATTCTCCTGCTAAATCGTGTGTTTCTTGACGTCTGAAGTGACGTATCAAGAGCCGGTGATCAAGAAAAGAAGCGTTAGTGCGCTGCTCAGTCTGCAGCGAACAGTGCAACGCCTTGTTTACCTTCAGCCCTCCTATAAGTGGCGCTACCATACTGCTCAGGACCGCTGTCAACACTCCCTTTGTTTCTGACAGTATTTGTACCTGGCTTGTTTTTGCTACAGTCGGTAGTATTCGTGTTGTGAAACATTGGGTAGGCTCGACAAACAGGGTTACGTAAGAAAATCTCCCTTCCCCCATTTGGCCAGTGTCGTGTGGGACATCCCGAAAGCACCGGACTTCTGTGTAGCTATAACAAGCACAGTGCACGCAGTACCAGCAAGAGTTCGCACGGGTAACTCTATGTTTACGTGTACCTTTGTAATTTCCAATCTTGGCCCACCTATCTGACTGCTATCAAATGAATATGCATTACATTTAAGCCCAAAGAGCTCATACGGCTAATTATAAGCACTGCCGAATATGCGTTTGCTTTTGCAGGCCCTAGCCAATCGCACAGCTGTGCATAATACGTGACAGGTTGTAGTGCGTCGAATGAGCTAGCGGGTCGCATGGCCATTCACGCTTTCCCTAAATATATAGCCTGTTTCCAGAAACCTCGCTTTAAAAGTGGTGTAGTCTTATTCTAACGAGGAAACCTTATTCTAACGAGAAAACAACTAAGATAGTAAAGCGGCTGTTTATCTAATAGATGTGCCGATATTTAATGAGGCGACTTGAAGGAGCCATGAAGACAAAAGACAAGTTGGGTTTATTAGAAAGACTGCTTAGTCCCGATAACAATGATACCAATATCATCGCCATCTTCGAACAAATAACGGAGATATTAAAGAAAACGTGTGAAGCACTCGCGACCCCCTATCCAACTTCCCGCAACTTTTCTATGACGTCACGGAACCTTGTTTATGCGATTGGCGGCGGCCTAACTGACCTGTCGCGACGACACATCACTGGACGTCTGTAATGGGGCCTCTAGTTCCATTTGACCGCATGTCTTGAATGCTAACGTGCAGCTAACGCACTGAAAATTATGTTTTATTGTTGGCCAGTATGACGTCATTCTTGCTCATAACACGTCACTGTGGCGCAAAATTTGAAAGTTTTAAAATACTTCTTGCTTTTTTTTGTTAAAAAACATCTTTTGTGGCTCGTTTGGATCTGAGTGAGATACTGAATCCTAGTCCTTTCAAATTAAACGAGGTTGTATTTTCTCTTCATGGCTAAGGACCGATGTAGTAGGATTTTAGGGACACTTTATTATAAATCCTTGAGAGGGTTGGGACATTGTTTGGCGTGTGTGCTGTTGTTGTGTTACTGAATGCTTAGTTCTTGTATTGCTGTGCTTTACAATGAGGTTTTGGACATTGCATTTTTCTAGTGTGCGTAAATCATTTGCTCCTACTATGTACTCTCTTCACCTGGAACGATCCATGTCCTCAGCCATTCCAAGTGCGGCGAGATTCGTGACACAGAATAAGCAAGTGCACATCGCGCAACCCAATTTCCATGCTTTCGGGTAAAACGCTTCGCTCTACACTTCACGGTGTTTTACGAAGGGTACAGCCAAAGTTAATACTTTTTCTGCTTGTGGTAGTGGGTTCTTAAGAGGTGCGCACGAGACTTGGGCGCGCCGCACCAGCTGGCTTCGTTAAATTACTTTGTACTGGTCCACTGAGGCACACTCCCTAACTCAGCCGTACTTTCTGAGTATTTTCCTAAGGCTGAGATCTTGAACCCATCTATGATATTAGCGTCGATATTGTGAGCAAAATTCACTTCACGAAACCGCAAGATCGGAAGATCCATTCAGCAACAGGTTGTGCATGAGCACTGAAACCAGGAATGTACACAAAACAGTTATTGTGGCATGTTGATAGGTTGAAAATTTTTCAGGTAGAGAAAATGAGGTAGGTCAAAATAACAAAAGAAGTTTTTACCCGAAGAAGCTAAGTTTGTTGTATGACAGGTATCGTACAGGATTGCTCCGAATGCTGTAGTGCAGGTGGGCTAATATGACGTGCCCCAAAACACTGCACCAGCCGACTTTCCGTGTTGTGTTTTTTTCTTTTACGCTGAAAATTGAGGTGCTCCATTCGACTCCAGTGATCAGAGATGTGGTGTCGTGAGTTGGAGCAGAACGTAGTTTATAAAACACGCCACTGGGGTGGGTTATGAATGAGCTTAGTTGGAACAGCCGGTAGCGCTGCTTCCGCGGCTGCAGACGAGATTTCTGGCGTCTACGCTAAAAGAAGGTCTAGGTTCCAAATGAGCCTCATATTTATAAAACATCCGGGGTGCTTCTTTTTTCCCTTCACCCCCCGTTTTCGTGTTGGTTTCGACGCAGCCCGCAGTTACTCCAGGTGCTGTTTACAGCAAATTTCCCGAAATTGTCCCGGTAGTTTTCATTTCAAAAGCGCCAGTACATTACAATTGTTCGCGCCGTGAGGTTTCGGAACTGGGAGAAATGAGCCGGAAAACATTGAGGAAAGCAAGAACAAATCAGTAAAAATGTTGTTGTTCAGTTCTGACTTACAATGCAACATTACCGATGGAAATTGCTCTTGCTGTGAGTAAAGCGGGGATTTCAAAATAAAAGTTCGCACATTTACGTTGTTCCTTAACATCTGAGGAATAAACAGCAAAGGTTCGAATACCATGGGCATTTTTCGTTTCATGTTCCCAACCACAAAGCCAAATGATGGCCAGTAAGGCAAACACGGCTATCAATACTTCATTGTACCACTCTCAGTATCGTTTTGGGACGCAGGAAGGAGCTTTCGATTTTATGCCTATACAGTCGAACACAGATATATCGAACTCCAAGGGGATTGCGAAAGAATTCTATATATCGATAATTCGATATATAAAATACGCTTATCTGAAGATTATCTGACAACTCCACACGTCACTGAGAGTTTTCTGAGATCGTGGAAAACGGTAGTTTACCGTTTTGACCCTCAAAGCACGGAAAATCCGAACCGCAGCATGATGACCACCGCACTTTATTTATCATTGAAATGTCTTTGAGCTTCGCTTGTTTTTTCTTCTGCGTCGTAAAGTTGGCCAAATTGTCTTGAAGATTACAAACAAGCACAAATGAGAAAATCAACGCTGTACACTGCGCCACAACAGAGGCGAATAACGCTGACGGAACCTCGGCGGCAGTAGGCGGTTGGGAACGGTGTCAGCCACTGAGTGCCGTTATCTTCAGTATCCGAACCGAACACCTCCCCCATCTGGAGGCGTGCAACGAAGTCGCTTTGCACCCGACACGCTCCGGAATAGCCGGGTCGGGTTGTGCTGCTGTTTTTACGTCAACGTTGATGCGTGCATCGATCTCAAAACTACTGCGAGGAATTCCGAACGCCTTTACAACCAACATCTTTTCAGCAGCCTGCACCCGACAAATTCCCGCTTTCGTTGCTCCGAAATGAATGCCTTGTACAAAACAAACATACAACGCCGCATCGGTCCCCCTGCACGAGCTACCAAACAGCTCAATCACAGAAAAAGAGTGCCTCCGGTCAATTTCTTTTGCTCCTTTTTGTTCTTTCGCCCCAACCACCATCCGCGTTCTAACTATCATGGAGCTGCCCCTCGTGCTAACGTGAAAACAGCTGTTGAAGGCCATCGAAGCGACATAATGCCGCGGACGGCGCCTCTGTCTCACCAAGCAAGGCAGCTCCTGCGATGAGTCAACATTATCATCACTTCCACCCCATCAGAGGAAGCAAACTTTCATGAGCACCTTCGGCGCGGAATTCGATATATCGAATTTGCCCGTGATCAGGAGTTCGATACACGCCCACAACAGCCCTATACTTTAGCATGGGATTTTCAAGGGGATGTTTTCACTGTTCGATATAGACAATAATTCGATATATCTGTGTTCGATATATCGGTGTTCAACTGTATACCTTCTCCACAGAGTGCGGAAAAGATTCCGACAAAAAGGAGACGCAGTACGCGTAACGAAACACTTCTTTTTGTGCTGTGTACCTGCCTTTTTTCGTAGTTTCTTTGTGCTCTCTGAAGAGAGAGAAAGAGAGAGAGAGAGAGAGAGAGAGAGAGAGAGAGAGAGAGAGAGAGAGAGAGAATTAATTTATTGAGGTAAAGATGCCAGGTGCTCTGGGGGAGAGAGGTAAAAAGGTAGGGGACAGGGCTGTTCATTCGATGCTCCCGGTTCACACAGTTTTCTACATATTCATTCAAAGGCTCGATTTTTATAGCGGGTTCCCATTTCACTCGTTTTTTTTTCGCTTTTCGCGCATAGTTGAACCGGGCAGATGGAGTGTGTATGGTGCACTCTAGGGGAGTCGGACAAGCTGATACACCATTTTGAAGGGACCATTCTCAAGAGCGAATTTGGTAATCCTTTCAAGGTTTAATAGATCTTCCCGTACACGGCGAATGTGCTCGTATGCGGATTCAGGTACCTTGCCGATGGCTATAAGCTGTGCACAGCATCGGACGAATGCGAGACAGTGATAGATTAGATGCAATAAATTTGGTGTGCCATCGCAACCACAGTGTGGGCAGTGGTGGAGCTCGGGCACTGTGGGGGCTGTCTATTTGTATGCAGCGTGAGGGCTGTAGGCCGCATTAGCGTAAGCGTTGTTCGCGAATATTTCCCCGAGCGTAAAAGAGGCTTAAGAAGGTCGAGGAATCCATCCGCTGTCGCATCTTTCATATGTTGTCCGCTGAGTTTCTTCAGATGCCGAATCCTAAGTTGCCAATCCGACTGGATTGGCAACTTCGGCAACTTTGGGAATTCGGCAATGGTGTGGTTAGTACACTGGGAACCACGGGAGGTGCTTGAAGTCGCTCCCTCGCGGCAGCGTGTGCCAGAAGGTTGCCATGTGCACCTGTGGTGTACCCTGGCGTCCAGGCGACGCTAATCGTGAAGCCTCCTTTTTGTAGGTCACGTACCGAAGCCAGAATGCCGGTAGCCGTGCTATTGGGTGAGAAAACACAGTTCAGCTCCCGAAGTACGACTTGGGAGTCTGTGATTATTCCGAACTTCTTGATGGAGAAGGCGGAGGAATGTTCGCGAATGTGGCGGATTCCTCCCGAAATTCCCATCCGTTCCCCTTCTTCCACAAGCCTGTATGAATTGAAGACTTGACGGGATCCATTTTTTAGAGGCGGCGGGGGGGGGGGTCATATCGAAGAGGTTCAGGTTATGGCCGCCGTTGTTCCGTCAACCGCAGCGTCCGTGTAAATGTCTGCCTCATCTTCGGCCTTGTCTTGACGAGGGATCGAACCTACTGCTCTCGGGCAGTTTGATGATTTCTCCTAATTTGTCTGCGACGTGGGATGCAGATCGAAGGTCTCTCACACGGAAGAATGTGTGGCGGCAAGATCGTTTGGTTAAAATCACATTTTAATTGATCCCATTCGGTAACCACTCGTACCTGAGGAGATTGCTCCGCATGATGCTGTAATCGCAGCATAGTTTCCTCTATAAGATTAGGAGGGGCGGAATGGGGCCACTTGATGCAGAATATCGACTCGAGTAATGTTAGGGAGGCCAATAATTGCAGGGAGAACATGGCGATTTAGCTTGTGAAGGGCATTAACATGGGACGGACGTCGCTCATACACCGGGAAGTCGTAATTTAATCCTCCATGTGCCAGTGCACGAGCGAGCATGGTACAAGCGTGTTGGTGTGCCCCACCGTATTTACTGGACAAGAGGGTGACCTGGTGTAACATAAGGCGACAGGTCTTCCTGAGGTGGGTTACCCATTGTTTAGGGCTGTTGCAACTGCAAACGGGAAGACCCAGCAGACGAATATCGCCATTATGAGATTCTATTAGAGTATCTCCCACTTGAAGAGAGATGATCTGTGCCTTATTCGTTGCATGCTTACCGTAGACGCTCAGCAGTTCCGTTTTGGCAGGGGATAGCTGGAGTTGGAAGCGGGGCAAGCTCTTCTCCAGGCTGGGCATTGCAGCTTGCAGTTCAGACTGCATGGGCTCTTTGGAAAGAAATCGCTTGGCCCGGTCCATAGGATAACATCGCCCGCGTAGAAAGCAAACCGGGCAGCAGTGCCCTGCGCCGGAGTACAAGCTATGTGATTCATCACAAGATTGAAAAGTACGGACCTGAAGATTGATTCCTGAGGGACACCCCTGTTAAGATAGTAAGTGGAGGGCTGATGAGTCTGGGGATTCAGACGAATCGGGCGGTGCTGGAGGAAGTTCCGAATATATGCTTGAGCCTTCTTAACCGGAAAGGCAAGTGGGAGTTCTTGTAGAATGTCTGCTTGACTAACGTTGTCAAATGCTTTATGTATATCTAGTGCGAGGACAGAGTAAGGCAATTCCTTGCGGGATGTCCGATTAATGACACGTCTAAGCAGCCACAATTAGTCATGAGTACCAATATGATGAAGAAAACCTGTGAGTGCAGGATGAAACCAGCCTGTGCGTTCCAGATAATAAACAAGCCTATTCTTGATAAGTCGTTTAATCAGCCTACAGAAGACGAGAGTTAGTGAAATTGGACGGAGGTGCTGGGGATTGCGAGAATCCTTTCCGGGTTTGGGAATAGGGTGGATGATCGTGACCCGGAGAAAGTCAGGGACCTCACCTAAGTCCCGTAGCTGGTTCACCACTTGCGGAAGAACATCTTGGCCTTGCGGGAGGAGATTGCGGAGTTCCTGCCACTTGATTGGGTCATGGCCCGGCGCCAACTTTGGTCTTCCTTGGAAAATGGCGATCTGTAATTCTCCCACGGGAAAAGCCAGGAGAGTAGAAGGATCATGCACAGCGTGCGGAAAAAAATGTGTGGATAAGTGTGAAGAAATTGCGAGTTTTCAGAATTTATACCAACTCTACCATCTTTGCACCGATCTTTACACCCACCGAACGACGGTGTAGATTAACGTTGTGCACGGTGTGGCCATCAATTTCAAATCGCGTGCCGGCAAAGATACCTTAAATTGATGATGATGATTGTAGGGTTTTACGCGCCGACGCAGCGCAGGCGATGAGGCGCGCCGTAGTGGAGGGCTCCGGATTAATTTTGACCACCTGGGGATTTTTAACGTGCGCCGAAATCTCGTACACACGGGCGTTTTTGCTTTTCGCCTCCATCAGAAAAGCGGCCGCCGAGATACCTTAAATTGAATGCCTTTTCGTATCCGTTTATTTTAGAAAAGGTCTCCGCTGCCGACGTTACCTGCGCTGGAGTTTCTGCGTTAACGTTGTGTTTGCCCATGAAGCCCCACTTAAAGATGACATCGACCAGATTTAGGGGAAATCCCCAAGCTGGAGTAAGTTTCAGCGATGGAAAGTTTGGCATCCACCTTGGGGATTTCCCCTAAATCTGGTCGATTAACCCCTGTCCGTACTTTGACTTATTGATCAATTCGTTCTCGCCCTACAAACGACTAGCCAAGTGGTTAGCTCAGTTGCTAGAGTGACTGCTCCGGTTAAGCGGTGGTCCCGGGTTCGAATCCAGGACCAGGACGAATTGTTCTTCAACTGCGGAGTTTCTGAGGAAGCTGTATATCTTTACTTTGTAACCGTATGGCTGCATTCAGGTGGATGTCAAACTTTCCTTCGCTTAAAGATTACTTGCACACAAACTAAAGGCTTCTTTTATTCGAAATATTTGTTGTTTTATAGAGCCCCCAGCACTTATTCAGCAGCAAGCAATGCTTAATTCACTGATAAATTAAACAATTTGAGCCAAAATTTTTATTCTCCTCTTAATACTGTAGTTCGTGACGTATGCCGTTACGTATCCAGAGCAGGTGTTCAACGAGCGTTATTGCGCTGTTTAGTCTGCAGCGAACTGCAGACCGCCTTGTTTACCTTAAGTCCTCCTCGGTGGCGCCACCATAGCGCTCAGTACCACTGTCAACACTCGCTTTGTTTCTGACCGTAGTTGCACCTGGCTTGATTTTGCTATGGTTGGTAGTAATCGTTGGTAGCAAACCTGAAACCTGAGGAGGAACGAATCATGCAGTGTATAACTGTATTCTTCGCTCCTTGGGTTTTTGCCAACGAATACGAAACCGTTGGGGGGTAGAGGTATACATCTTTGCTGGAATTCTCGTGTCTTAAAAACACAAAGCTCTCTAGCGCGAGGCGTAAACGAGTGCCCCAGTGTTTTCTCAGTACGCATTTACGTTCTAGCATGAGGCGTAAGCGAGTTTCCCGGTGTTTTAGTACCGTGACTACATGAGACGACGCTCACGACGCCGAATGAGATGCTGATAACCACAGTTTCTGAGGGGCTTCGCCCCTGAAAACGAATAGTTCAAGAGTTTTCTCTAATAGGCGCCCTGAATGTTGAGTGGAGATATTTGTATTTTCACTATTTCCTGACCCGTTTATTTGTTTTATCTAGAAATGTCGCTTATGGCAGGGCAGACGGAAAGGCTTTTCCGAGAAATTGCGGTTCGTCAACTGCGTACCACCTGTTTGTCGCATGAGCTGCTTCTCTGCTGCGTAGAAGCCTATAATATGCCGCTGCCCTGCATACATAACTCCCTGAGTACAAGTTCCGCCGGAAGCCCCATACTGAAACTCGATCTGCGGCATCCGAGTTGTCACAAACGGGCAAAACGAGAGAAAGAGAGAGAGCGAAAGCGGGGGGGAGGGGGGGTAGAAACACGCTATAGGGAACGGTATTTGCGACAGCTGCTTTCCTTTTTTCCAGCCCTTTGGTGGAGTGTATGAAAACAAGGCCGACTCGCTGTAATATATGTGTGGAAGATTGCACGTAGAACTCCGGAAAATGTAAACTAGCATTGCCGACTAGCCGACAATGTGACCTAGCATCTCGGCGAGTACATTTACAAATTACTCCTAACCATTGGGTTTCGTTCATGTGCATGGAAGGTTTCTTTTTCCCTTGCCGATTACAAAGCGGTACTGGCACGTACAATAACGCCACCATCATCTCCCACATCTCCCTTATCACGCTTCGAGTATAACTGCCCGACTGTTAAGTTGCAGCCCCCACTGCCCACCTCGTCTTGTGCCCTCCACACCCTGTTCCTCTCCCTTCTCCTACCCCGAGCTGTGTGAGTATGCGTTGCCCAGCTCTGACCCGAATTAGCCGTGCAGCCTGATGCAGAGGGCCGCGCGCGGCCTCCTGAACTGAGGAGACCGCCCACCGTTCTTTTCTACTTTTTAGATGCGACGCATACCTTGCTCTGAGGCATGTCCCTCCTGCGTCGGCGTCGGCGTCGGCGTCGGCGTCGGCGTCGGCGTCGTCCGCACGCCACCTGCGCATGCGCGACTCTCCTCCGGTCTTCTCTCCGACAGCTGTGCGCAACACTCTCACTCCGTCTCATTATCATAAACAGCTGCGTGCGCGCGCTCCGCTCGCTTCGCTCCGCTCCCGTCGCGCAAGTGCGCGCATGCGTGACTCTCCTCCGCTGTCTCCTCTCCTTCAGGCGCTGTGAATATAAAGCGGGTAGCGCGCTGCGGCGGTTCAGTCAGCGCTCGCTCTCGTTCGACTTCGCGACACTTAGCTTGACGACAGCGTGCTCGACTTGATTCAACCGATGAAGACGTGATGGAAGCGACAGTCCCTTCAGCGAGTGGACTGACGTAATCCAATACCAGCGTCAGTCCAAACGCTCCCCCCTGATGCGTCGCATCACATCAGGGTTCCCTCGCTGGAAGATGGGCGTAATTTTGCTCAATAAAGCTTTTGCATCCTCCTTCTCTGGGCAGGCTACCAAATGCACCTGCAGTTGTATCTCTAAGGAAACGAAGTTCAACTGTACCCTCCAAAACATTTTTTTTTCGTTTTATATTGCCGCGAGCCATGCATTACCGCGAGCCATGGTTTGTTTATTTATGATTTGATATTACCGCCCCGCTGCACAGGTCTTTATTATCTGTGTTATCTGTGTGCCAAGGGCTGCACGTGTTCCATTCTTTCTTTCTGTGCCGCATGTGTTATCTCTTCTGATAGGGAGAGCGTTTCGAACTAACGTGAACAGCCTAGAATATTCTTCTGTGATTTACAGTGTTCTGGATGTAATTCAACGGTTCAAGAAACACTCGCGCCCAAAGATAAATTCCCGCGGAGCCGATGTCGCGGCATTCGATTCAACGACGCACGCCTGCGCACGTCACATTTTTGAGTGCTGCTTCGCCGACTGTGTACTCTTTGAGTTGTTAGGGGTGCGCAAGTTCGCTCCAATAAACTTGTTTTCCTTGAAGACAACTGCGTCGTCTTTGGCTTCGTGACATCTTATATAGTGCTGGTATTATTTACCAATTTCCACCGAATGCATGCAACGATGATGCTGGTAAGGCTGGCTCGCAATGACTTTTGTAAGGGTAATTTCTGGGCATATTTAACTGTGTTTTGAATCGCCGTGTATACAAGGGCTTGTAAAGTATAGTGTTTTTTGCATGTTAATTAATTTCCGGTGAGTTCAGCCTGATGTTTTGCATTCATGCTTCACATCATTTCAGATTCTAAGGGTAAGCAGTAGTTTACACATATCCCCTAGGCCATTGATATTTGTCATAGCATGACTCACTTTTGATCCTCACCATTTTTTGCGCATCGCTGCTCCCGATCTACCCCTTGGGGTTCTTTACAAAGGACAAAGGCCCTCTCACAGTTGTAATCCCTGATTATTAATCCATGTATTTCATAATTTCTGCCTCTTTCACCGCAATAACACGCAATTGGAGCAAGGGCCTAAATAGTGCAGTCACGCGTTTGGCCCTGCACGTAATGTAGTGTGCAGGAGGAACTGGCTATTATCGAATATGAAGTGTGAACGTCGGCAAAGTAACAAATGTAATGGTCTGCACATGGGAGCCGTCCGTACTTTTGTTGAGGCAGCTTTCAGTTTCGACATCATTCGACAACCTGTGTGGAAGCATAGGCCCGAAGAAGCTTTATAAAATATAGGCAGGTCGACATCCTCAAAAATGTTTAACGAGTGTTTAAGACATTCTATTTGCCGAAAGATACACTCACGCACCGCTCCACATTTTGGGTCGCAAATATAATTATTTTTGCTTGAACGTAAATTTTTCACTAACATGTGGCTATGGAAGTACTAATTTTCATTCCGAATGCCTCACTTATTCTCTATATTGCTTACCTTCTCTGGACTATTCTACGAAACACGTTTTTACTATTACGCAGCCGGTGAATCTGCGGGGTTGGTACATATATGTGTTGTCAAGTTTTTCTAGCTACGTAACCGAGCAAATGCCTTTGCAGTTGAATTTTTGCATAAGTGCTGTCCGGCAAGACAATCTTCCAAATGGGAACAAGGTTGTATCTTGTTTTCGTGGTGCCGTAAGATGCAGATTATTTCGATGCTGCGTACGTTGTTGTCGCGTAGGATGCAGAATCATTTAGATAGCCATACGCTGTGGCAACGCCTTAAGGTCATACGATTCAACTTGAATTTTGCCTTCGCACTTTCAGCGGGAATAAGACACCTTCTTTGGATTAGTAGAAAAGGCGTAATTCACCCTGCGCACAGCCTCAGTGTCTTTTTCCCAGTGTCTGCTTCTTTGTCTTTGGAGAAAAGAACTTAGAATAAGAGAGCGGGTACATCTCGTTTTCTTGGAGTTAAACGGATCGAGGAGAAACAGACGCACGTTCAAAAACAACGTGAGTCAACCAATCCCGAAATCGACGCTGAACTCAAAAGCCCGTGTGCTAAAAAGGTTGCCGCTTTATGAAAGCAGCGGCGTATCTTAGTTATTGACGCACAGAAAAATATTACTTAAGAATGTACGCAATTGCGCTTTTTTGAAGTGGCGTAAAAGTAATATAACTAGTCACAACGTAACCAATAAGAGTATAGGTAGATGGACAAGATTGCCAGAAATTGGCAAAACGTTCGTTGAGGCAAAATATAGACCGACTTCGGGTACCGACAAAGTGATTTCTTAAAGAACTTTACAAACTGCATTCACGCGAATTGTTTTTCGAGCAAGTAACGCATTGTGGAAAGTCTATCAACCCTGGCCTCAAAAAATAACTCAGAGGAAACAAACTTTTTGCGCATGCTTTCCTGTCTATTCACCAGATACGTTTTCTAATCTACTCGCCGTAACGAACAATAGAAGGTATCCATTCCGGACGCTCACTACTTAATGCACGAGTTGTACGTTCTCGGGCCATTGTATGTATGCAATATCGAAGAAGCATGTAATAATTTTTCTTAACGTAGGATGTTCTGTTTTCTTCATCCCTAAGCATTTAATAAAACGATTTGTACTCTGCTTTCATTTTGATGTACCATTGTTAAGGGGTGTCAAATATGTCTATTATTTCTAAAGGTGTTTGCAATGTGTTGCCATTACAGTAGGGCGCCTTTTATTTGAGCTAGAGTAGTTTGTTGTCTCTGTGTTTACTGCGAAACAGCGCACAATTTACGTGGTATTATGATTGTAGGCCCAATATACGTCCTGAGTCCTGTTTCGTTGCTCTTTAAGCAATACCTCTCCTTTCTGCCCAGCTGATTACACCGGTGCTTCAAATTCAGCGCTTGACGCTCCATTAACGCTGCAAGAACTTGCTCAAGCCTTTTCTTGCCTCCCGGCCACGACCGTATACCTAACAAAACTATCAGCAAGTTGGGCAATACCTCTCTAAGAGCTTTACTGGATTTCTTCAACATCCACCGGACAAACGGCACCCTCCCTTCCCAATGGCGGCACGCAGACATATCACGCATACGTAAACCCAACAAGCCCATCCAGCTCTCCAACTTTCACCCCATCTCCCTCACCTCCTGTGTCGGCAAAGTCTTCGAACGCATGGTTCGCACCCGCCTCCCTTACCTTGAAGTCAACGACCTATTCCCCCACTCCATGATTGGCTTCCGCTCGCACCTCTCAACTCAAGATATTCTCCTACATATCAAAGAGCGAGTCATCAATCGCCTCAGCCAAATTCATTCCAGTGCTATCTTAGCCCTCGATGTCAAGGGCGCATTTTATCACACATCAGGCCGTTTTGAAGGACTTCGGGAAGCCCAATGCGGGGCGTGTCCATACACCTACGTGCGGGCCTTTCTTACCGACCACACTGCCACCCTTGGCATAGGGCCACTTTGTTCTGACACATTTCGCGCTCCTCCCGAAGGAACTCCACAATGTTCAGTCATATCACCCCTCCTACTCAAAATAAACCACTCCAAGCTCCCACCTCTCTTTTAAACCATTCCTAGTTAGTCTCCACTACGCCCTATACGCTAACGACTTAACTTTTCCGACCACTCCTGTCACACAAGATACCCTTGAACAAGTCATTTGCACCATCCTCGGGAATCTCTGACCTTGAGGGCTCTCGTGTGCCCCCATCAAGTCAGCACTGCTTATCCTCCACTCCCGCACTCGTGGGTGACCTCCAGTTCCCACACTCGACCGTGCACCAACAATCGATTCCACACCCATTTCTAAAGCACACATACTTCGTATACGCGGAGTCCAATTCCATCAAGATGGCCCTCGTGCTGCAGTTATTCCACAGCTACAAGCCACTGTCCTCCAACTCACCAATCTCATCAAACACATGACAAACCAACCGCAAGGCCTCAATGAAGACTTTACAATGCGACTAATTCAAGCATTTTAAATTAGTCGCACCAAAAAATTCCATCGCATCAGTCGCCCTCATACCCAAAAGACGGGAGAAAGTCGACATATCATTTCGAAAAATGTTCAAAACAGACCTTCGCCTTCCCCCCCCCCCTCAAACGTCTACTTGTCCTATACTTCAACCCAAAATACACAACACCCTCGATGAACTCCTGGAGAGAGAGAAACACGTTTTATTCTTGGCCAGGCTTAGCATGGACGGTGAAGCCGCTGAAGCGAAGCTTTATAGGCCCGAGCCCTGTCGACCAGGGCGCACGGGGACTAGGCGTGCGATCGCGCGAGGGCAGACCGCCAGGAGTCGGGGTTGGTTAGGGGAAGAGGAAGCAGGTTGGGGCCGTGCCAGATGGCGTGGCGGGTGTCTTTGTAGTCCCCGCAGTGGGGACAAGAGGGAGTGGGAAAGAGGGATGGCGATATGTGGGTGAGAATTGATCGAGTGGGGAGGGAATGGGTTTGGATCTGTATCCAGAGGGATGATTCTCCCTCAAAATTTACCCACCCATCCACCACTCCGCAGCCCTCATCATCCCACCAGAATATCAAGGGGTTCTCAATCCCATCCCTATCCCCCGCAACATGCACCCCACCTACCACACAAACCATCGCCTGGCGCGAGCACGATACCATGCCCAACACTTCCCTCCCTCCTCGGACACGGTATACGTTGATGCTGCAGAACAGCAACCCCGCCATACACACATTATAGCAGCAGTGAACCACACCACAACTTCCTCTACCTCAGCCACCATCTGCGTCGCCCATCTCCTTGAGACGGAGGAAGCTGCAATTGCCCTGGCCACCACCCTACACCCCACCCCTAGCCTCATATTAACGGATTCACAAACGGCCGTTAGAAACTTCTGCAGAGGCATCCTTTCGCCTCTCGCCCACAAAATTCTCTGCTCCCACCCCCCTCCTGACCGCACCATCTTCCTTTTGTGGACTCCTGGCCATATGGGCTTTGGCGGCGCGGAGAAGGCACATGAGGTGGCCCACGTTTTGATGCACCGAACCCCTCAGCAGAGGCCCCTACGCGCTTCACATCCCTCTCCTCACCTAGAGCCACTGCTCACCTTCCATGAAATCACCCTCTATCACAGGCTTTCACGCACCACCCTTCCACCCCTCACCCGTCGTTATCCCACGTTGAATCTCCTGGAAGCTCAACGCAACAGCCAAGTCAGCAGACTCCTCCTTACCACTACCGGCAGAAACGTCCTTCAAACCCTCGGTTACCTGACCCCACCTGCTTCACTAGCCCTTCAACGGATTTCGTCTTCAATCCGGTCCCGTATTAATGTTCCAATATTCCTAGCATTATACACCCGGAATTCAAGCGAAGTAGATGACTCTCCCGGTTTAAAAATATTAGATCCTAATTCCACTTTGACACCGACACTCGCTATACCGACTCCTAACCTCAACACCTCACGCGAGGCTCATGCTGTGGTGGTTGTCAACTCAAACCGCACACTTCTCACCCCCTCACAACTCTCTCCGCATCAACCACCACTGCTGAAGAAATTGCCATAACCATCGCCGCAACCACTATCTCTGAATACCTTACAATTATAACAGATTCTCAGGAAGCCTGCAGTAACATTCTACGTTGACGCATCTCACTCCTCGTATTACGCACGCTCGCATAAATCAATCTCATTCTCAAGATGTACATCGTCTGGACCCCCGGTCACTCGTACCTCGAGGGAAATGAGACGGCTCTCGCTGCTGGCCGCGCCCTTCCATACTGGGCAATTACCTCAGGGACGGAACCCATGGTGCAGCCTCCTCCAAACTCGCTGTTCCATCACACTACCACAACGTGCTCCACCATTATTGCAACCTTGCCTCATCTTGCGTCAACCTCACTTTCAACTAACCAAGAAGGAAGTAATCATCTGGCGTCGATAACAAACAACTATTACAACGCAACCATCCTACACGCCGTTGCCCCTACCAAATACACACTCACCTGTCACGACTGCCCCTCTCTTAATACTACCTACCACATGGAGTGGGCCTTTCAAAACGCCCCATCGCTCACCCCGAATCTCAACCCTTCCCCAGAGCAAGGGAGGGCCTGCTGACACGCTCCCGTCACACTGATCAGATCTTTCTGGTCACCCATGCCAGGTGGTCAGCCAAGGCCCAAGTGTACCTGAACAGAGGCGAACCCATACCACTGAGTGATGGCTAAATTAACGACCACCGTTTGCTCTATTAAAAGCCTATTCTCTCTCTCTCTCTCTCTCTCAAACGAAGCTTTTATTGGCTGATTCGCCCCGTCGGTGGTGCCAAACGCCGAAACGCCCAGCGGCAAAGCCTTAGCTAAGTGTTCTAAGGACGGCCACGACGATAATGATGCCCTTGAAGTATTTCACATGTAGCCAGTCTTGGATGGGGATTGGCCTGAGATACGGTGCTGGCGGTGCCCCCCTTGATATACGCCTGAACGCCTCGCGTTATAGCCAACTTCATCCACGGGCTGTTCGGGAACAACTCTCGGTCGCCGTACCTAGCTGGCGCGGGCCCGCGTGCAAAATTGTCGCGCTATATCACGCCACAATGGGAGCCAATCAGCGCCGTCGCTCGCATCACGACACATCGCAGGTTTGGTCACTCGCTCTCGTCGGGCAGTACACCTTCTAGCGCTGCATGGTTAGGCCACGTGTGGTTTGTTCGGTTGAAGAGCGGGCAGCCATTGAATAGTGTAAACGTTCCACATAATTGCAGAATAATCATCTACCATAACCTAACTAAACATTTGAGTTCGGGTAAACGTCAGCGAAATGGAAGGGTTTTGGTCGACAGATGGTTTTGCATCTTGGCTTCGCTCATACCACTTTGATTTTTGCAGAACTGTTTTCGTTTTTGTTTTGCGGTCACTACGCTTTGTTTTTGATTGTGTTCGTTTTCACTGTGGTCGAGCTTTGCACGCACCCCCGTTTAGGCTGGGAAGTGAAGGTGGAGGAGGAAAAAACGTCACTTTATTGGACATAAAAGTAAGTGGCTCTCTCAGTACAGAAAGCCGTGAGCCAGCGCAGCACCCTGGGGTAGAGAAATGAGGCGTTCCTAGTCCTCGCACCGTGAACTGGCCAGATTCCGCTACCACTGCTCAGAGGAAGGGGAAGGGAGGGGTTTGGCGCATCGGGGCATTCCCAGACTAGGTGGTATGTGGTGTTCTGGACGGAGCAAGAGGGGCAGCTGTAGCGGTGATTGAAGGTGGGAAGGTGGTGGTTAATTTCTTGTCTTTTTTATTCTTTCCTGCGTCTGTTGCTGTTCCAACTCTCATGCATTAAGGGCGTTGGGCTTACTGCAAGCTGCTTCCTTTGACAACTCTACGCACTGTCTCTTACAATTTGGTAAGAAATACCCTACAATTTTTATTACTTGATATTGTTCCGCACCCTCCTCGTAATCACGTGTCGTTTTATGCTGATTATAGAAACAGATGTGGTCTTCAAGAGACGAGTGTGTGGGACAGTGGTAATCTGTATAACAGCAATGTAAGAATAAAACCAAGCTGATAAAGCACCATATTGTATTACTTTTAGGACAAATATAAAATATATGTTGGCTTCACAAGACGGGAAAATCCCATAACGGACAACACTGGCCTCAATGTACACGGTCCGTATGTTATGCTGTAATTTTAAGGATGGTTATTGCTGTTGGCCGTCCGGTGCTCTTAACTTGTCTCAGGGAACTTATTCGTACCTAGAAAAGTTCATAAAGTAAGTGTGGCAACAAAATACACAAAGTCGGCAGCATTTCTGCTGGCGCCTATTATACAGCGCCAACACTTTATGTTCAGTATCCTATAAGAGCGTACAAATATAAATAGGTTAAATGACAGAAATATGTTCTGTACAATCTCAGCGTTCCACTTCCACCAGTTGTGTGATGCAAGTGGAAAGTTCAAGGCCAACGTACGGATTTCACTGCTGCCGTATTGTGCTGCACTGACCCTGATAAAGAAACTCGCGCACATTTAGGGGCAAGCCGGAATTTCGTTCGTTGTTGACTTTTTCTACACTTCCGTAATTCGAATAGCCCGTTGTCCGTACAGGCTCGCGCAAGTTCACGATCTTCGCAGGTGGATGGTCGTCGTTCACGAGCTCGCCAGAGCACACTGCACCCGGGATGGCGACACGCTGTGAACCACTGTTCAGGTCTCTTACACACAACGTGCTATTTTTCAGAAGTAGCTTCCGGTCGGCTCTGTAATTTGCCTGGTGTTCAACGGGAAGAGGAGTTGACACGACTTTGCAAAAGTCCTCAGATGCAGACTTTTCGTATGTACTTTTTGGTTTACGCGTCTCTTGTTCTTCCTCACTCGATCCACTCCACGATGATCGTTGCCGGCGTTCCTGGTAAGTGATAAACAGCCACAACACGCAGACGACCACTTGCATTCCTCCAAGCATTCTGTATAGGTTGTCGTAGGAGCCCAGTGTGTCCCGAAAGTAACCTGTATGCAAAAAGGGAAACACATTTTTTTACAATGGCTAGCTGCAATATTTGAGTGCTCTGAAAGGTCCATTGAATACGTGTTTGGTATCAAGAACACTCATGAAGCACGTACCAGGAGTATGGGTAGGTAAGAAAAGTGTATTGAGAGTTATATTTTTTAAAACTACTTTTCGCAAAGGAAATTATGACAGTGCCACAACACTACTCTCAGGTTGGGCAAGTTCGCTGATGTCTGCTTAATCACAAGTATAAGCATGGGCCCGCAAAAATTGGTGGACTTTGATATCTGAACCTGACGATCATTTGATCAGCACGCGCTATGCAATCGGCAAGTCAGTGAGATTCTCATCGCGCTCTCTAGTGACGTCATTCCTCCTTCGTCCCCCCCCCTCAAAAGAGAAAAAATGCCTGCCAACCCGCTTTTTTTCTAACCGGAGAACTGGCGCATTCGGGGGCGTGAACTTGCAAATATTTCAGGGAAATGGCAGCCATCGCGCTTCCCCTTAACACCATTGGCAGTCCTCCTAGGAAAATCGCACTCGCCTCCGCATAGGGGGGCATTACCGTGTAATCGCATTTTTGCCCACGTGAGCAGGCGGTACGCATTGAGTACAGAGCTAAACGTTTTTCTGTTGTAGGCTGTGACCATGGTCGCGAAATACACCGGCGTAGTGACACTGATGGCGTAGCTGAAAAAACCTGTGAAATGGGGACAGCTTTAATTAAAACCTTTTTTCGTATAATGAGGCAAGTCGGGCTGTAGAAAATCAAACTTTATCCTGATGCTGTTAGGCCGAGAAACTTATCCGTTCAGCTTAGCAACAGCACTAAACAAACAACGACACTTCGCTCATCTCCATCCAGTGGATTCTCGAACACGTATTGCCTCATTGAAGTGGAGGCTTAAGTTGAGGGTAGATGCCCACGGCTTAAAACGACGCGGTTTATTTACTCTTTTTTAGCTCTTGCACACGTGGTGAGGTTTGGAAATTTAGCCAAGTGCAGACCCACGCTTTCTTGTAGAGAAATATCAACTAAACCTGTAGTTTTCCCTAAACACCGTTTCAGCATGTTCGAGCTCCGTACCTATTAGCAGCGATTTGACGAGGAGTAGGGGAATGACCAGAATTCCAGCAACACCATAGCTGACGGGGAGGTCATCGATGCCAATGTAGTCGGCCATCAGGACACCATGCATCGTCATTCCGCAGCCGTTGAAGCACGCTACGAACAGCGTCACAGCGACCAGAGGACCGTAGCTCTGGGTATGCGGTAGAAGCAACACAGAAATGGCCGTGCAAGCGGCGTTGCACAGAACCAGGGTGCTGCGCCGGATGAATTTCTTGTCGGCTAGCAGCGGAAGTCCGATGCGTCCAACTGCGTCCGTCACGGACAAATAAGAAAGCAGCGGCACAGCCCAGTGTCTCTCTACGCCCTTGTCGACTGCAAAGTCCACGATGGTCGTGAGGAAGATGTCCTCGTTGTAGCACATAACAGTCCATGTCACCAGAATTGCGTAGAACATCGGTAGCTTTAGAATAGTGCGTGCGCTCTCGAAAACACCGGGCTTTTTGCTAGAAGAGGACGACGCTATGGATGATTCACGTTTTGTGTTCCCGAAGTCTTCGATATGGATATCAAGATGTTGTCCATTACCGTTGCCGATACATTTGTCGATACTGTTCACCGAACTACTAGGCTCAGCTGGCTTCGTGCGCAGAAGGAAACTCAAAGGAATAAGGTTCAGGAGCAGGGCGCCAAAGACGAGGAGGCAACCTTGGAAGTCGTAGGCGTGTTCCAGCCAGAAGAGAACTTGAGGCATGATAAGCGATGACAGGATCGTGCCCATGAACATAATACCATGGGCCGTGCCACGGTATTTGACGAACCGCATGCTGAGCACCACCTGCAGCATCGTGCTCACGGTTCCGGCCCCAGCGCCTGTGTGGAAGTGTACAAGAAAAGAGAACTTGAACAAAAACTGCGGCAGTTCTCGTATTATTTATTATTGAATGGTGGTTGAAGTTTTGAAAAAAATAACAGCAATTGTTGGTAGTTTGCTAATGCCACACTCACTATTTTCCACATTCTGCATGGTGAAAATGGGGTCGATATGCCCAAGGTAAGCAATTGTAAAATATGGCTCACATAGTTTATTGTCTTACGTCGACGTATAAATTAAACGCCGAAACATTTGGCACAACATAAAATTCCCTATAGTTGTTGCCTCATAATTGTTACCGTAATAATAACCTCATAATTGTTGCCCGTAATAACAGCTGTAATCGAGTCGATTAAATCTAGTGTGACAATATGTTCATGTGTCCGCAGTGTACTTTGATCAATTACCACTCACTCTACCTGTGCACTAAGCTCAACATGTTACATGCTGACAATAAACATCTTGCACGAGTGTACGGACGTTCTTGCAAAACAAGTTGCCCTTTATATTTCCATTTCCCCGAAGCGCACACTAAATATCAGTTGGTAACATGCTTTAATAACCCCACTATCAAACAACATAAGGGACAGAAGAAGTACCTTCAGGGTATTCCCAAGCAGATTTTCAGGATTAAAGTGCTTTGAAAGTTGCATTTTACTTTACCCATCTTTCCAATCCTTTAATGGCTGAATGTCGCCCATTTTATCGAGTTTATTTCTGCTGGCATGTAAGCATGCTAAATCACTCAGTTTTTCTCGTTGTCCGTACGATGGATGAGATACTGGATAGCAATCGTACCGACTTCCCTACAACCTAACCATTAGCACCATTTAAACAAACAAGCATGCGAGATCACGTCCACAATGTGCGTGTGTTTCCTAACCAAACTCAAAAAGCAGGTATTAAGTGCCGGAATAAAATGAGCCTGCGTTGGAAGAGCACTGAACATATAACATTGAAGCGAGAAGAATTTTGATTGGTTGATTTGTTTATTTATTTATTGCTTGTTTCATTGATTGATTGATTGATTGATTGATTGATTGATTGATTGATTGATTGATTGATTGATTGATTGATTGATTGATTGATTGATTGATTGATTGATTGATTGATTGAACTGTTTAACGCACCGATGCAACGCAGGGGCGCATCGTAGTGGAGGGCTCCCGATTAATTTTGACCACCTAGGGATCGTTAATGTGCGCCGAAATCTCGTACAGACGGGCATTTTTGCTTTTCGCCTCCATCACAAACGCGGCCGCCACAGCCGGCATTCGAATCCGCGTCCTCGTACTCAACAGCACAACGCCTCAGACAATGAGCCACCGCCATGGGTGAAGCGGGGAGAGCAATCCAATCAAAGTTTTTTTGTTTAGTTTTTCCGTCATCTACTTCAATTTCGTGATGACTGCCCCATAATGTGTTCATTTACAGCAAAAGATCAAAATTCGCTGCATAAAAAACTTTTAATGAGCCTGCAAGTACACAAGCGGGTCCACCAGTTGTGCCATTTGGGTTACGGTTAAGGATTTTACCAAGGCATGTTGCGGTAAAGTTATTGAAGTCCATGTATAGAACTGCGCATATATTCATTCACACCTGGAAAAACCGTATTGGGCAAAAATGGGAAAGACAGGTGTTGTATTTAGAACAAATCATAATAATGTAAAGAGTTTCGATGTAATCGGTTGTTTTAACCTTTCTGTTTACGCCTCCTGGACACTGGGAAGAATATATTCGGGATTCGAAAAAAACATTTATCTTGAAGCCAGACAAAAGATTGAGTACGTTCGGTGTGAAATTCGTAATTTTAACTGTTCTCTTTTATTTGGCTACAAGGAAGCTTCTGTAAAAACGGCATACCTTTGTCTTAACTATCACAGATCCAACCATGCTGCGAAAATACCACGGATGTGCCCCATTAGGTTTCTCAGTAGTGCTTACCATGCAGAACACCAAGTGTTACTGTCATCCATGCTATGCTGGGAGCAAACACTGAGGCAATCACCCCTACTGCCGTAACAACAGCGCCAGCTTTCAAGGTCACTCCGGGCCCAAACCACTGGCAGAATGGACCGGCCAGGATTCCTGCATCAAAATGGAAGAAGTCACATTTAAGCCTTTAATCCTTAACTGCCGCATTTGCAGTAGTCGAAGGGTTTCGAGCTAGAAAAACGCTCCAAATGGAAAGACAGGCGCCAGAGAAAGGACCAGGCCCACACACCAATATTGCAGTGAATGAATTGGGAAATTAGCTATTTAGGTGCTTGATGTGTATTGTATTATGACATCACATAAAGGTGAACAGGCCAATTTAGTATCCTCCTAACCCCTTCATGCACAAAAATGCAAGACATTTTACTGCTGTAACGGCGGAATATCGTGCGGAAGCCAATTTCCGGCACCAAATCTTTTGGCAAGGGCGAGTGTTTTAGTTTTGAGCAATTTCGAATGTTCCGCTCAGGCCCAAGAATGCATTGGGGCGGGTGGAACGTCAAGTTCAACACTTTGCTTATTCAGCCTCATTCTGACTCTAAGGTGATGCTAAAAAAGACGGGATTACTCTGAAAGAATGTTAGACTCCCTTTAAATGTGTTTTTGGGGCGTTGCATGCTAATACGAATTACCCTAGTCTCTTTCACTTGCAATTCTTTGAGGCTTACCGCCAGCGTCGACAACCGTGCCCAGAACGCTGACGGGCCAGGAAGCGGTGCCATGGTCGACGTTGAAGTGCTCCATGAGGACGACGTAGACAAACCCGGAAGACCGGAACATGGCCGCCTGACCGAAGTCCATCAGGGCAGCCAGTAGGGTCACGTGCCAGTGCAACCGCATTTCCGTCTGTCTAGCACCAGTCGTGGCATCTTCAGAATCGTTTGGTTCCGCGCCTTCCTTGACGGGTGCCTGTCAAACGGGAACAATGGCGAGGCAGAAATGAGGCGGCCGTTTTAAATCCACGTAAATGTATTTAGTTCAGATGAAGCCCACCATGTAATCTCTCAATTTCCTGGCGAAAGTAGCTTTGAGCAGTTCCTTGAGAGCTAAAACTTTCTGACGTCCCGAAAACTCTGTGGGCAATTAATATACGCAACCGCTTTGAAGCAGGTATGAGAAGTTGAAAGTGACAAATAAAATTTCACCATCTTCCTATGGGGGGAACCCTGAGGAGGATGCGAAGCAGCAGTGACAGTTGGTTGGTGTGCAAGTAGAGTTGAAGTAAGTAGTGTGAGTAGAGTTGGTGTGTGGTGTTAGAGTAAGGAGAAGCGTGGGTAGGGTGAGGAGGAGAATGGAGGAGAGACGCGCATGAGCAGTGGAGTAGCGCGCAGCGCGTGTGCACACCTGGTTTATACGGCTGTGAGGAGATGAATGGAGGAGAGACGCGCATGCGCAGTGGAGGTGTGTACGGTGCAACAAGGGAGGGAACAGGCTCGACCATAAGCGTCCTACGGGAAGATGGCGTAATCTTATTGAAGGGGGGTGTTAGAGTGGAAAGGCATTAAAGAGAGAGAGAGAGAGAGACGTTGTACGTGGTATGATTTTGTCTTTAGGCATTATTATCATCATGTTCAACGTCGGTGACGTTGAGTATGGTTGGCGTTCCGCTTTGATTATGACCGCCTTATGGTCTGTGAAATGTAAAGTCAAGGGCTGTTGTAGTGGATGAACCCTAAAGTTGCTGAAGATGAGGTCGATGCACGTTCCCCGGATGGTTGTGGGCTGCTTGTAATCACGGCCCGCCGAGACTCGCCGACGCACGCCGCCGCCGACGACGATGAAACGTCGAAGGCGCGTGAAGCGTGCTCGTCTCGTGACGGCCCAGGAAGACAACGGCAACACTGTCACTCCAGGAGCCATGAAAGGGTAAGACACCACCGGGCGTTCAGCAAGCCGAGTATGCGCAGTGGGGGTGTGGACGGCGCAACAACAAGGGAGGGACATAGCCCCGACCTTGAGATGCTTCGCATCTAAAAAGGCCAATAGTTCAGCCAGTTGGAGCACTTATGAATGTGCAGTATATTAATTATACGAGTGGTTTTAACAGACACCATAATTTTGTCTATTTGATAATCCGTAAAGACGGCAATTCATGACTCGAGCAGGCAACATCAAAATTTTACATTGCGGCTGACTGCGGTGCTTCGTATACCCTTCCCCCGCATAAAAGGTGCAGTGGCACCTTTTAGAACAGCATTTTACTTAGATGGCACTGTCTCTGCTTCTTACAACTTTTGCTCATCTCTTTCCGTATGCAACTGCTGGTAGCTAAATTATTTTCACTTGCAATCCCTCACTCAATGCAAATATTGTTATAAACTGCGACCTGCTAATTGTAGGCTAAGCGCGAGCAACCCAGGACGAGACAAGAGATGAGACGAGGACGAGCGCTTTCTGTCAGGTACACAAAAACGAACCCAGTGCATATTCAGCTAACGTTCCGCTTTGAGATCTTACCTAGTCCACAAGTACCCGCAGCTTGGCGTAAAGTTTGACGTTCGCTTGAAGCACCGTTAAGCCAGTGTCAGGGCTATAGTGTTAGGAAATGATGAAACGCCGCAGGCGTGTATGCGCTCGTCCTCGTCTCATCTCTTGTATCGTCCTGTATCGTCCTTAGCCTACAAGAATGCATCACCAACAAGCCCAAATTTACACTCTGCTTCCTAAATTGATTAAAATCACTCTCGTTTGCTTCATGGCCTCCTTGGACTTCTTTCCCTCATAGTCACACACAGTGACAGATGAGTGTTATCTTACCCTTTCTGGGAGGTACGCAAAAACGAACCCATTTCATATTCAGCTATCGTTTCGCTTTGAGGTCTTACTTCGTCCACAAGTACCCGCAGCTTGACGTAAAGATTGACGTTTGCTTGAAACACCGTGAAGCCAGTGTCAGAGATATAATGTTAGGAAATGAGGAAACGCATATGCCGTGTATGCGCGAAGAGACTAGGCCTAACGGTTCACGTTTATGTTTTCCGTCGTCAACTAGTACTCGCACCTTCCATTAGTGTAAATGTGACATCATTGGTACATCGTCCTGCTCAACTTTAGGGCTATTAAACACTAAGGCTAAACATAAGTCCAACAATGGTTATTGACCTAGGCTGCTTCATAGCAATGGAGACAAAAAGATACAAAGAAAGCACAATGATGACACCACAGCTTTGTAAGTGTGGATGTCCTCTGCAATTTCTTTCCTTTGATCTGAAATACGTCAGGCTAAAGGAACTGGTGGTCGCTATCGGCTGGGTACCAGTCTGGCGTAGGTATTGTGTGTGCAAATGCAAGCTTTTACAAGTTTTGTAGTACATGTGCATACAAATATACTGCTGAGGTCCCGCACAAAATTAGTACGCAAGTTGAACACCTCAACAGATCAGAAGCCCTGATAAGCGGAAACAAAACGTCAACGTAACAAAACGTCCAACAACAGAGCTGTCAGTCACGTCCACAACGTCGAGTTTTGCCAGTTCGGTCGAGCGAAGTTTCTGTCGTTTCACTTAGACTAGGAATGCGGCGGTATGTTGAATCTCCCGAAAGCTGAACATAAGGTTAGGTTGCTGTGGGAGCGCGAAAGATGAACCACGCCTAACTTACCACGTGCGTTTTCAACGCAAGTTGGACAAGTATTCAAGCGTTGCTACCTTTACATACTATTTGAAAGCTCTGGTTTTGGACTCTGAATTCTTACTGTACCTAACAACCTTAGCAGTAGCAGGCTATAACTAAACGCGGATTCAGCATTGAGGGAAAAATCAGAGCTATCGCCTTATTTATGAAAATGCATAGCGCTGTCCAAGATAGTTCGCACGACTGTTTAGCTGAGGGACGTTCATTCAGAGCTGCACACGCATTTTTTTTTAATTTGTGGTAAACCTACGGTATACGATGTCGCCAAGAAGTTGGGACAGGTGCGCTGCGGATCGTACAGCCTCGGGACGTTGGATATGACTGACTGGAACATAAAGTTTGGATGTCTGACCTCACACAGTCAGATTTCGCAAACAACGGGAGTTCAGCCGCGGCAGCTCAGCGCGTTGCTCATGACTTGTTGGTGACTGTTACTCAAAATTAACCTGCTCCCAGCAGTATTCCCCAGCTTTATCGAGCTTTTTTGAGCTTTTGTTTCTTGAGCCCCTTATTCTCCGGCGTAAAAAATAGACCATATTCGTTCCGTGATCCGTTCCGTATTTGTTCCGCATGATCCGTATACGAAATTTACCTACGAAATTGACGAAGCTCTACGCATTTACCAGCATGAATTAACCAATATCCTTTCCGAAAATCTGCAACAGCCGACATGTCTCCGCTGTAGGCGGAGTGACCAACGAAGACTACCTCTATTTTTGTGGTCACTTCGAGTAGCTTGCGATTCCTCAGCTTATCAGTTTTCGTCTGTAGCCAGGATTTTTAAAATGCAGGTTTGGTGCCCTCACAGGTGCCTTTGTAACCCCATACGCCCTGCAGGAAAGCTAACGTTCTCTGGCGATGATGTTGAATGGTCGTGGGTGAAGGGAAAGAAAAAAATCGCTTCCCGTGGTCGGAATCGAACCTGTTTCCCTCGCGTTATGCAGTCGATATATATATATATATATATATATATATATATATATATATATATATATATATATATATATATATATATATATATATATATATATATATATATATATATATATATATATATATATATATATATATATATCAAAAGAATTTTGTTGGATCCACATCAAGGAAGGCAACTTTTATTGCGCAGTACGATTCAAATTAAAAAACTCGTTGTCAGTTTATTTACCATTTATTATTTTTTTTCACACGGGCCAAAAAATGCTGGTAGAAGAGACAAGAAGGGGATCCTCAGTCTGCTTTATTGGGTCCCATTCTTCCTCAGCGAAACTAAAACAGCATCTGAAACTCGATTCCAGAGTCTGGTGCGTGTTGTGTTCGTACGATTCTGTGAATAAGGAAGGCGAAAAAACTGAGTGCGCTTGTACTTGTGTGTGGAGGGCTGTTTTTATCGTTGGCTGCGTTTCCGTTTTAGACCCCACAATGTGAAAATTTTCGTACGCAACTTCAACGGCCACCTGCTTTGCTCTACCAACACTAACCTTGAAACAAGCCTGCGTTTCCTGAGAGCAATGATATTCGGTCCGCTAGACACCTGCACGTGAACTGACATGTTACCCACATTTTGGTTGGTACAACTACCTCCTCGCTGTTAGAGTTCGTGGACATGCATTGACGTGGAACAGAGAAAGACGTGCACTTATAGGCAGGCTGAAAGTGCCAGTTCTCTGAATTTATTATTTGGTAGCCGCTTCAGTTTATACAGGCAGTTTGTTATGAGACAAAGCCGTTGTTATGGGACAGCCCCTATTTTTCGCGAACATCAGCACCGGCTTTGCCCAAAATTTCAGGCTACTCAATATTATTTATTTTTCCCAATTTGGGCTGTTGTCTAGGACAACATCTCTTAGGGACAGTAACGTTACACTAAAACAACGTATAACTGACTATCAAGTTCCAATAAATCCTTAAACAGCACCGAAGCGTTTTCTTTCGACGTCAAGACGTTCCTCTGTTTTAATTACACCGTATAGAAAGAATAATATGATATATTTGGGGAGCTCTCCATGGCACGTGTACTGACCTCAGAGGAAACTACTTTTTTGCGCTGTTAATAAAATGCAAATGCCGGCAATTTCTTTGCCGTAGAATTTAAAGAATTATAGAGGAAGGAACTCATTTACGTGTTGTCTCACTACTTATTTTTCTGCGCGTGAGGTATTTCTGCTTGAAGAAACCAGTGCTGAAATTCCCTGCGACAACAAAGAAAAAGAACTCAAATGAAAGAAGGCTTAAGTGCTGCACGGTAAAGGGAATAGCGTGATAACACGGATTAAGCTTGCGAAAGCAGTTTGTCTGCTTCCCTGCTAGCCAGTGGTTTTCATACCTTCGTTGGCGATAAATCGCACCTAAAAATTATCTTTCTATCTTCTGCAAGGGCTTGGCAACCAGACAGCGGAAAGGTTTATTTTGAGTAACCAATGTCTGTCCCGCGTAAAATTGGAGCAGAGTGTACATGCATAAGCCTCTCACTGCGCCAGAAAAGCTTGTGCTTCGTACAATGTGGCCAGTGTAGAATCCACTAAGTGTGACCTTCCAAAAATCACCGCAAGTATAGCTTTAAGGAGGCTGCATGCTACAAGAAGAGTAAGATGACTTGCTACTGTGGTTGTACGGGTGTATATCACACAAAATTCTTGAAGCTATGTCTCCATGTACGCCTAAAAATTGGAAGGAGCTTCAGTGAAAGTGTGGGAGAGCCCTGGGTAAACGGCTTAAAACCACGTTCGTGGGTAAATGGCAGGATAATGCTGACGTTGGTCCTGCACACCACACTTCGAACGCACGTTTTCAGATACTACTAACGAAGGGAAGATCAGGAAATCAGATATACTATCAAACATAAATGTGGATGAAAATTTGTGTACTTTCATTTACTCTACGTTCTCGCTACGTTTGACTGGTCACAGCCGACAGTTGAGGAGGATTCAAACCCTTCGCCATGTACTGTTCCGAACTTCTTAAGTATTACTGGCTTTTTTTGTCATGCCACTCTGCCCGACCTCCACGCCTTCAGCTTATTTCTGCCGATGTTGACCCGTCTCGCATTCGCCCGGGCAGGCCACTCAACTGGGGCTTCTGGTCAATCAAGGCAGAAGGCCCATAAACTCGTACAAATAAACTCGTGCGACCGCTCCGTTACCCCAGCCACACCAGACCGAGACCCACGGTCGAGATGGACAGAACCTGTAAACTATACGCCGAGCTCTAAAAGCCCGCAAGACACACCGACATTAACCAAGATTCCTAGTTCGTTATCATCATCCCATGAGACGCTAAAGGCACGTCACTTGCGCATATGCTTCCACAGACTCAGATTGATTCTACTGTAGCCTGCACCGTCCTCAACGACAGCAAACGCAGTGAGGCCTACTTCGAGCCCCGCAGCGGAAATTGACCCCCTCTGCGCTAAAGTGAGAGCTATCCACATGACCCCTACCCTCCTTTGTTGGGACATCACCACCCTCCCGCACACACAACTCATGCGGTATCAGCATCTGCCGGAATATCTGGGGTGTCTGTATGCCCTACACTCATCCGGCCCTGGTGGCCATAGAGAACTCGCCATTAAATGCTCCACTACAACAACTACTACATCAATCTCCAACATTTAAGTGCTCATCAATTAGGCACCTGAACACCAAAATAACCCCTGCAACGAGAAGGCTGATGACATGGCTTCTGCGTGCATTCACTCCTCCCAGTGCCTTCATGAGTGTTCCACCTTGCAAACAGCTCAGACAAACATCGTCGAACGCCGTTGCCGACTACAAGACCCCACGCCACTCATAGACCTCCACCTCAAGTACCCCGTGTCATCCCACTCTGCCCAAGCCCTTTTGCATCAAGCACGAATCGTATACACACCACCTGCGAAAACCGCGTCAGGTACGTGGACTCACCGCTAGGGTTAGAGACGATCTGAGGGCCCACATCCATTCCCCTTCCCCTCCGCCTGTCATTCGTGTGGAGTCGATCGATCCACTATTCTTCATTGTACATGGGACTCCACCAGACTTACCACTGAACGCCGAATGAGTTCTGTATTTTACGTTTCCACCTTACAAATGCGGGCCACATTTAATGAGGCCTCAACACCTCCCTGGGCTGACCATGATGAAATTTGTCCTGTGCTGGCGCGGCCCCGTGAAGATGAACCAACATAGGTTCCGCGTGCATAATGTACGAACCTCGTGAGTCTCATCTCCTGCCATGAGAACTCTCGCTCTCCCTGTAGATACTTTTTTTCCCTTACTTGGGCACACCATCACACCTGTGCTAAATAAATTAATTCTTCCATTTTTTCATTCGCACATTTTACTAGGCTCGGGCGGTATTGTTGTGTTTTTCAGAAAGTTAATATATTCTGTATGAACATTTTATTTTTTTTGCTAAATATTTCATGGTGAATTGCAATTAAAAAAAAGATTTTGTACTTCACATGCCACTAGGTCTCTTCATGTTTAGCTGGAATGTGTCGCCAAAGTGCTGCCACATGCTGCGTGTGAAAATGAACCGGTATTGATGAGGATTCAAATTATGTTCCAGATTCTGTTGCCTTGTTATTAGAAGTTGATGCTTCAGTATAGCTCTAATCTGTGCTAGTTGGTTCATTTTCTGCAGGAAAGTAGCTCGACCCTTGACGCAAAAAGGAAGACAAGAAAAAGCAGGACACGCTGCGATGCTGCAGAGACGGGAATTTTTGGCAAGCAATTCATGGCCGCATCGACGACGCTGTAGTGAGCGACTTTTATGCCTCTTGACGTTTCCTCTTACATCCCTTTTGTATGGAAAGAAATGGGACTGTTCCCGGCCTGCGCGTAAATGCGGCACACAGCTAACTGACCAGTACCGACCGGGTAAATCGCCGTATACCACCTGAAGTGTTATTACTGGGTCCTGTGAAAGGGGTAACACTGTGTTCTGATGTTCCAGTGCTGTCGCACGGGTATTGCAACCAACTTGAAACTAAATGGAAATGCTCCGAGAGTGTTCTAAACAAGAAATTGCCAACAAAAAAATTAAGAAGATGGAGTGTTGCCTGGCTTCGCAGAAACGCTATTGCCTTTTGACTTCGGTTCCGGCGGTGCAGGTAATGCATGAGAAATTTTTGTTCCCTACGAAAGTGCAGAATCATTCACCGATTTAGGAACGTACTATTTGCCGAAGTTGGCAGTTGCATCCTTCAGGGGATTTACAATACTGCGGTTATATAATTATATGTATATGAATTCAGCCAATGACCGACTAGGCATACTTTGCGTTACAATCACTACGCTGGGTAGTTTTTTTTTTTTGCTTTGACTCACATGCGTGCAGATCATTTTTTACGGAATTTTTTTCCCGTCAAACTGAAAATGGAAGACTAAAAAAAAACACTGAGGGTTTATGACCCTTACCGCTCGGCGCCTTAAACTGAAACGTTTGCAAGACCTATCACTTTGTTTCATACTGAAAACTATTTATAGCATCTGGGACTGTATTTTTTTTTCTCAGCTGTATTTTTCCAGAAGTGATTGTTGTGCACGAACGACCCACCAGTTCGCGTCCTCCACTGACCATAAAATCGCCACAAGTACTTATAAAACATGACGACCACCGCAAAAGAAGGAGAACCCTCGCTACGTGGAACACAGCCATATTCCTACGTGCCCTTGTAAGCGTGCCAACCGGATGCAAGTGTTCAGTCAGCGCCCTTGCGTTACAACAGGCTTGGGGCGTACCTGTGCCTCTATTTCTGCGCCTCGTTTATTTTTTTTCGCATCCGAACTAATAGCTCACCCGAATCGACGGCTACACCGCGACCTTTCAAGCAACACTCCAGCCTTGCCACGTGCCGCGGTAAACGTCGTTTGCCGTCATTTAACCTGCTGGGGCACTTTGGACGACGACCTGGATTTCAGAGAACAAAACATATTTCGAAAATCGCTGCTCACATAACACGCTCAGCCAGGACGCACACTGCGAAGCCTGTCAGTAAATGCGTGTGTCGTATCTTTCATGATCGGGGCTCACTGCTTTGTTTGACAATTGGCACGTTTTCCGTCAAAACTTTGCAGAACAGAAAAAAAAGAACGTTCGAACGTTGATTGGTCTATGCGCTGTGTCGGTCGATAACTAATACCGATGAATGCCAGGCATGAAAGGATCAGTGCATACTGGCTATTGACAACAGAGCTGCAGTGTGTCAAGCCTTTTTGTGCGTCTGCTGTAGTTCGTGCGTCACGCATGGGTAGGAGCGGGCTCCCAGACCTGCCGGCGGCCTTATCAGTGGGCCTGAGAACCGCCTCACCAGCGCTTCCAAGACCCACCGATAGATGGCGCGGTGGTCCGGAAGAGGATGGTTTCTCGTCCTCGCGCTAGGGGAGTGACAGGAGAGCCAGCGTCCCGCAGTGAACAGTAGAATTTGCGCGGCGACGGTGCTGCCGGTCTCGGGCGAGCGCTCGTTTACGTTGGATTTGACAGACCAGAACCACAGCTCCGCTGTTTTAGGAAATTTCACACTGGATAGAACTGGGATATTTTTATGAAACTCGGATGAAATACTAAATTGATAAATTTTAAATTTCTGCGCAAGTAGTTAACAATTATGGTTGATCTAGAGACCACCTCAAAATATGTGTTATTAAACCTTGAAAAAGAATTGTATGATTGCCAACGCGTGCAACGGAAAACCTGTCCGACCATTTTTCAATTGCAGATATGTAGGGAATCCAAAGCCAGCCTGGATAATAAAGTTTTCAGGAATATTTTTTCAGAGGTTGAGGAGCGGAGAAAAATATAAAAATATTGCGCCGCGGAACAAGCGGAATTTACCAGCTGCTAATATATGCAACCACCTACAACGCAGCAGGGCGATGCTTTGGACGAAAGTTTTCTGATTTTGTCGAAAACTTGAATCATGCTGTCCACGATCCGATTGCTTTATTTGGCCGGCTCTTCTCTTACCATGACACAGAAACATTGCTCTTTAAAAAGTTAATTTACCCTCATTAAGTTCTCAGCTAACTCAATTATAACATTGGGAAAGGCAGACCGTTGCCCCCCGCTTTCCTTATGACGACCATTAACATTTCGCTGGAAAAATGGATATTCCATTTCTAATTTTATTTCTTGGCGCGAATTCCTAAAGTTCACTTTCGAACTAGTCATGTAGAACTGATGGCGCCCTAAGCAACAACGCTGACCTTCAACGGTTTGCCCGCACGCGGGGATCATTCGTCTCTGTTTCCTGTACCGGATGACATCAGCTGCAAATAAAACATGCAGCCCGTAGCACTGTAATGGAGGCCTATAGACACACCATTGCCCTTACGCGCCGCCGGCTGCCAGCAACGAACAGACGTTTTTTGCATGGCGATGTATTATATACGAGTATACTATTACGTGGGTTTGCACATCATTATTTATAACTTGCTTCGTATATGCCGCTTTGAAAATGACAGGTAGTTAGTAATTCGAAAGCATTGCCAGTGCTAAATGTATCCGCAAACCATACTTCAGCCATCCTGCCGTCGCCTACGTAGACGCCTGCCAGCGGCAGCTGCAGTGGCGATAAACTCGCACGAAGGCGCAACATCCATTCCTGCACGACATTCCGAAGCAGGGTGGCAAGCCGCCCCTGCTCTCGCCAGGATATTGATATAAGCTACAATCACTGTGTCAGCCCGTTATCCTTAAGTGCGCAGTAAGACGGGTTTCAAACCAAGCAGCTAAAATCGTCCGTGCGTTCACTGCGACGAACTTCGACGCATTCGCATTGTTTGGCCACCGACCCACTCGTCCCTCAATTTAAAGGAGCCGACTCACGAGGCGCCCAAATATAGAGCAACAGGACTGACCTTGGGAAAGATCTCGAGCCACTTAACATAGGAGGGGCGGGACAGGCTGGTCATCTACAAAGATATTACACAACATTACACAACTGCTCCTTCTGCTTTATCTAACGGTGAACTAATTTTTATATCGGTAGAAATCTGGCGCATAGCGGTTGCTTCAACGTAACCTTTTCCCACACCACACACTGCTCCACCGCACCTTTCAGGAACATGTAAACGTTGCGAAATTTCCTCTCCACTTACGCACATGGTGTGAGCTTGCCCATAAGCCTTCTACTTTCACCACGAACATCGTATTGCTCAGTGCTATCACTAGCACTGATCGATAGAAAGAAATTTTCCTCATGAACCAAGCACCACTACAAGTCATCAAGCTGACCGAGGCCGCCGCCAGATCCCTTGGTGTCTTGGCTGCCCTCTGACTGGATGAGAACTCTAATGAATGTACAACTGGCACCTCAACAATCGGGCCAATATTATTTTAGGATGACTAAGGCTTGAGTTAGGGATAGTTGGTTATACATATCGGGGGAAAAACTGCGCAGGGAAGAGGTGGAAAGCAGGGAAAAAGACAGTACAGGCGCTGCACTCATTAAACGATTCTGCCAAAAAAGTATATTGGCATGGGTCAAACGTTCATATACATTGAAACTGTTAAAATTGATAAAATTCATATTCTTTAGGGTAGGGCGCAAACACCATCTGAATGGGCCCACTATAGACAGGTACTAATGTGGATGATCGTCTCGCACCGGAGACTCTAGCGACGGAACACCTGCATCGCTAGCAACGACATTTAGCGCTGATAACAACTACTCCCTCACTGAGCTCCTAAAGATACGGTACTTCGTTCGTTGATTTAAAAACTGCATTTTACAATGTCCGCGTCAGTCGGGAGATTTCAGCGAGTTTGCCCCATACCGTTGCCGCATATAGATACGCCCCCAAAAACCTAAGGCACTGCACTTCTATTTTTAAAATACTGGTTTACTGAATAGTGCAAACCCGTCCTTGAAGAAAGTTTTCAGCAGCCGGTCTATCTGGTGCCGTAGATGTTTCTGCGACATCTGAGACTGCGCACGGGAGAGCCTCGGGAAATGAAGAATTCCTCGTAGATTTGTGTGCTCCGCAACGTGCACAAAAGTTAGGTTCGCTGAAAATTACACTTCCTGGAACCGCGCGAAAGTAGCGTTGTCTATGCAAAGTATGCTGGATATCCTTCTTCCCGAATTGCGCTCAGAAACAGAAAACGTGGTGGAAGGAAGACTTCGAATAAAGCACGGAAGGAAGCATATGCCTTGTCGTAATACAGTTGTTTACTCTTGGATCCTGGTCTTACCGTCACGCCCGTATGTAAAAAAAGGTTGCTGCTTGAATCAAAGAATCAGTATAAACAAAGGAATGCTTATAGGAGTGATTTGCCAAGCCCATTAGCCTTCGTAATCCGGAGGACGCACGTCCTGTCCTGTTCTTCCGGACGAGACTATTACCTTCTCATATCGAGTGTGAGGACGCGAGAGATAATGGAGGCATTTGTGTTGCAGCGCAATGAATACGAATCTCGTTCATCCGTCAATAGCGTGGTTCCGAGGAGCAGTCGGCTTTTATGTTATTACTTGACGCTTCGCTTAAGCTGTCACGCGTTTCGAAATTTCGAATAGCGGTGCTGACGGCAATGAGTATGCTTATTAGATATTTTTGTGTAGGAAACGTGTTCGTTCAAACTAAGGCTTGTTTTGAGTGGTGGTTTGTGGTGTGTTCAGTATCCATTAACTTCACTCACACCGCGCCTAGCAATCCTGAGGCAAAGCACTACGCACTGTCACTATAAAGAAAGGAGTGTCCATTTGTGAAAATCGGCGGCAAAGACTGATGTGGCTGACATACGCGCATAAAAGCACCCACTTCATACAAAATCTGGCAACATAACGCGGCGCTCCGGCCCTCTCCAGGGCGTCGTGAAAGCTCGCTCCTGTTGACCGGCGCATTTTTTACGGGCCAAAACGCGCATGCGAGGACAAACAGGTCATAACCTGTTTTTAATGAAAGTTTGTGTTATTAATAACAATAATAGTACTTGTTACACAACTAATAGCAGAATACAAACTGGCATAGCAGTGCAAAAAATAATAAAAAAGATACTGGTTACACCACTAATACACAGATTAAGCAGGAATAATAACTTTTAAACAGCGAGCAAAACTTTCTCGGCAGAAAATGTTTCACCAATTAGTAAGCAAGCATTTAAACATGGACAGCTCCAAGTATATATCAAAAACAGAAACCAGATCAACACGACACACAAATTCAATGACACTTCGAGAACACCAATGCCACACCGATTGTTTTGAGTTATCCTTTCCAACAACTTGCCTTCCTCCGTAACATGCAGTCCTACGTAGGAAACTTTTTCGTCTTTGCTGGAAACTCACCTGCGCACTTCGGGGTGGAGCATGCAAGGAAACATGTAAGTAAGCTCCATTGAAATGCAGTTTATGAAACAGGCAGATGCTGGCCAGTTTTCGTCGAAGATTCACGGGGTCTAATATCGATGGGGCAGTGATAATTTTATATTAGTAATACTTGCGGAGAAATTGTACTGGAAAGTTATAGAGCGAGCCCCGCCGCGCGATTCTGGGTGGCTTCAAGGGCGTCGATTAAGCAAGATTGGCGTGGATTCCAGATTAAAGCAGCATGACGTTTCTTTCGTAAGCTTTCAGATGCTAGAGTCAATAAGCGCAATCGCTTTAAGTACACTTTAATCGCTTTAAGTTTAAGTTTAAACAGTACACGGAACACATTTCAAAACCATACCGTCAAGATATTTATGTATTTATTTGTTTATTTATTTTTTCATACTCCCAATCTCATGCGGGATTATTACAGGAAGGGCAAAATATTACAACCTTTAACATAATACAAACATACAGCATTTACACGTACTTTTATTTTTTTGTTGTTCTTAGTATCTCAGACGCTTTTTGCAGCTGCATGATTGTTGTGATGTAATAATACTGAGCTGTTACACATATACGTGCACAAACAGATACTGTCTCCTTCAAATTTTGTAAATGTTGTACGTGTAAATGCTGTATGTTTGTATTATGTTAAAGGTTGTAATATTTTGCCCGTCCTGTAATAATCCCTCAAAAGATTGGGAGTAAGAAAAATAAATAAATAAACAAATAAATACATAAATATCATGACGGTATGGTTTTGAAATGTGTTCCGTGTACTGTTTAAACTTAAACTTAAAGCGATTAAAGTGTACTTAAAGCGATTGCGCTTATTGACTCTAGCATCTGAAAGCCGATACCAATCCTTGATCGGTAATGTAAGAAAAGATTCGTTGAAAGAGTTTTGTACAACCTCTAAAAATTTGATCACCGAAGGAATTGAAAAGACGGCGCGAAGTTCGAATCGTTGGAATAAGCAAGGAGACATGTAAGTAAGCTCCATTGAAATGCAGTTTATGAAACAGGCAGATGCTGGCCAGTTTTCGTCGAAGATTTACGGGGTCTAATATCGATGGGGCAGTGATAATTTTATATTAGTAATACTTGCGGAGAAATTGTACTGGAAAGTTATAGAGCGAGCCCCGCCGCGTGATTCTGGGTGGCTTCAAGGGCGTCGATTAAGCAAGATTGGCGTGGACTCCAAACTAAAGCAGCATGACGTTTCTTTCGTAAGCCAGAATTACGAACAGAGGCCAGGGACCAGAAAAGGGACCTTCTGATAAAACGTAATGTTTTGGAAGCAGCTGCGGTAAGCTGTCTGATATAATCAGTACATGTGAGCCTGCTATTGATCAGGACACCCAGGTGTCCTCCACTTGCGTTCACCCCAGTCAAACGACCTCAACTTTTTATTGGTCGTGTCGGTTCATCCAGAGTTATGCCCGGGGAAATTTCCTCGTGAAAAGTTCTTTCCATTCCGGCTATAGACATAAGGACGAGGAAATAAACCGCGTGGTCACATTAGAGGCGAGGGGCAGGATATTATATTCACTGTCGGTGGCTGTATACGTTTGTGGAAATGTACCCCAGATATTACGATGTCATGAACATTGCAACCGCACTCTAAGCAAGCAGCTGGGCACGTTAACGGAAACGCTGAGGGCAGAAAACACGCAGCTGGCTGCAAATCGGCACGTGGCGGTACACGCCTATGCTTTGTTTCTATTCGTTAGGAGGTAAGTGTCGGTGTAAAGACGAAATTCTACCATCAGTTACTTGTAGTTCACGCAGCAAAACAGCGTGTCACATCTTTTATTTTTCTTTCCATTCACCAGTCCTCGAGGGCCTAACCGCAAAGCCTGTACCGTTTCAAGTATCACTTAAAGTTTTTTTTTTTTTTCAGAAATAGCCAGGTGTTTGAGTACCTTGCTATGTGGCGGCTGGATATACCACTGTTTGTGTTGGATCGAAGAAATAAACGGTATTGTCAACGAAAGTACATCTGCATATATATAATTGACAAAACTCAAACTAGCCATCCAGAAAACCGGCGTCGTGTGTTTGGACGGAAGGGAACGTATCTGGAAGTCTTCGTTTTGTTAAAACGAAGGGTCTAAGGGAAAACTGGAGTGAACATAGTCAAGTTCTGTCAGCACTTGGCTGACTTGGAGCTGATAAATGGTTAGAATCGCATCCGTATTTTAAAACTGCCGCTATAAAATGACCACTCTTAACGTGCCGCAGCGTTTTTTACTGGACAAAACTCCTAGTTTCCCACCATTTTTCGTCTCAACGCGATAACCGGAAATTCAACATCGCAAGCTGTACATTTCTATCCATGTAACATTGAACAAGGAACCTTTTGCGGCACAATTATGCATGTCATCATTTCAATATTACAATTAAACGTTGTTACGCTGAATTTCAGGCAAAAATGAGCCATATTCGGAATTTTCAGCTTCATAGCTTCGTGTTCTCTTTTGTTTGATCTCTCGCAATCAATATATATATATATATATATATATATATATATATATGTAGGGAGTAGTAGAACTTTGAAGATGGTAGAGAACACAAGAGAAGAAAAACTTCGAACAAGGTAAAAGCCCGATTGTGGCCTATGTTTCAGCAAAGAGAACTTGCTTTCCTCAAGGTCGACTCGCCGCCCTCCCCCTAAAAAATATAAAAAGAGGAAAGAACAACGATAGCAGCGCCCTCCACTCAAGAACGTATCAACAAGAAGCGGATCGGCAGGAAGCTTTCTTTGCGGCGTCAATGCGTATACATCCCATTTCGCGATAAAAACAAACTCCAGTAGTGCACTAAAACCGGGGCATCTGTAGGGCATCAACGATTAGGAAAGCAGAATCTCGCGAGCACGGCTATACATTGATAAGCCACTTTCGTCTACTCACCACTTCTACCCGAGCTCGTGCAACCATAGTGACCTTTGAAAGCGATTGTGCGGCAACTGAGGTGAGTAACGATTAGAGCAAAGACCCGCGCTACGCCCACCAAGCACGATCTGGCTGGCGTGAATGTGCTTCATCAGCGTACACGTGCTTTCACCCCACTGCGTGTTCCGCGGCGGTATGCACTACGTGCAGCGTGCGCTCATTTAGGGTCAGGGTTGTACGGGAGCTGACTTGATACTTTTTCCCACCAACAAAGAGCGATAAGAGAGGCCGCATACTCCAGGCTCATCAGCTTACTTTCGGCCTGCAATCGCCTTCAGACGCTATACTACAGCCACAGTGCGCCGACGTTTCTCCAAACTGGACAACTTGCGTAACACAGCCGTTAGAACCCCCAAGTGACGGCCCAAAAAATTCAGGTTTCGCGTAGTTCGTCACCCTTGCTTTCGCTCCCCTGTTAGCTGACCTCGTAATCTTCCCACTTCATACATTCCTGTGAAAATCATTGTACCAAGCCCAATCTGCCTTCCTCAGCGGAATGTTTTTTCGATGCCTAAGGGCTTACACGTTTATCAGATATTCAAGACAGTTGTCACCTACACTAAAAGAGAACGTGCTAAAATTTTTTAAGGTGACGTTGATGACACCGTTGACTATCATGCCCCTAGAGGCATAATATCATGGCCAAATCTCCATCACAAATCCCCGTCATATGAGTTATTTTTAAGGTTGAGCACACAATGTGTGTCTTCATGTCCTGTATGGGAAAATGATGCAGATTTAGGGGTAAATAGGCTTGCCCGTAATATGGTTTCCGGCTTCTCCGGAGGCCCCTGAGGCGCGGTACGATTATAATAGGGGGGGGGGGGGGGGGGGCGTGTATGCATAGGAACATCTGGAGCTTCTTTTGTTGGAAAGGAGTGGTTATTTCAAGAATATTTGGATAATTTGTATGCATGTGACCACCGTGAAATGTATGTTGATGCTGAACTAAATGACGTACAAACAAAACTTCCGATCATTACTAAATTACGCATTGAAATTCTCCTGCACCGTATTTTTTTCCGGTAGCGACACGATGGCACTGTCCCAAACATTTGCGCACCAAATGAGGTCGGAGAAACATTTTCTTCGGCACAAGTACCAGCAACGAATCCCGGGACGTAGCTACGGTGGCCAACGGACGCCTTTCATCTATCGATGGTACACGGGAAGGAAGGCGCGTTGAAGGTTTATTGATCTCACATTAACTTTTTTTTCCACGGAAAACAATATTTTTACTTGGGGAACCCGGTCAGCTTTTTTCAGTAGAATTGTTGGATGTTTTTAGCGTTCCGCGTAAAGTTTACGACCTGCGGCGTGATGGCGTGACGAATAAGGAGAACGTAAAAGTCAATGTAGTGACAATCGCTCGCAATATTGCCACTAACGACGATACGTTAAACTTTTAAAGCCAAAGCTTTCTTAGTAGAACCAATGGCCTTCTGTCGAAAACTGAACGCAAACAACCAAGCCATAGACGGTTGGTCGACCGAAAAGCTCTGGTAAAATCTTTGGACGCAGGTGCGTGCTTCTAACCGCTCTTGCATTGTGTCAGAACGGTAACTTGAAAATCACTAAAAAGGAATGTTTTTATTCACGCCTCAAACACAAAGAATGCACAAAATTGTATACTTTTATCCCATAATTGCCACGTGCCTGTATACATTTAGATCGCTCGTAGTGCGTTTGCTTGGGGCGCGAAAAATTGTCGCATGCGTTCATCCTTCGTTTGCAGTTTCGGTGTTTGAAGGTTGTACGATCGATCGGTTGCACTTTCACTGAAGGCTGGACGCACTCTAAGCAAAGGTTTGACATCCTTTTCATCCAGTTTTGGTGTGAGACAGCTTTCGCGCTTCTCTCAACTTTCTTTAGCAAGGCTCTGTTAAGTTCTTCCGCATAACCGCAGATTTGCAAGCATAGAAAAGTACGAAATCCAGGTTGCCCGTTCCAGCTTTTCTCTTTCGCTCGGGCCCTTGTGTGGCCTCGGGCTCCTGCAGATAATCGAATCAAATATAATTCTCTGGCATAAATCCTAGTTGTACTTTATCTGCGGTTGATCTTTCCGTTGACCTTTGAGGCCGCGCACGTCTGCACCTTACCAGCCCCGTTAACATCGCCTTCCCAAGCTCGTTTCGCTCGCTGGCAATCGCCACAAGCCTTTGCGGACCCGGTCGGTACCTTCACCTCTAAAGGCTGTTTGTATTGGCCGTGGGGTAACGGCATACGCATTCCTTCGAAGCAGCTGTTTCCCTTTCCCGGCACGAGTTGTGTTGCCCTTCCTCAGCGCCCTCCTCGAACCCTTCTCCCTCCCGCACTGCTGTTTCCCTTTCCCCGAGAGCGAACCCCGGCACGTGCTTTATTTTTATGCGCGATTTCTTTGTAGTACATCTTGCGTTCCGTGAAACATCGAGATGTAAGGCTGTCGGTTTTATAACATTTAGCATCGCTAGCACTTTAGGCAATGATGGTTGTTTATCGGTAACCCGAGCATGTTCGAAATGAGATAACAAAAGTTCAACGTAAAAATAAACCATCAGCTTTACGATATAAAGTAGAGACCAAAATGACAAAAGCAGACGAGAGAAAATGGGAGGTTCCGTAACGCTCCAACCAATATAAAATATCGCATAAAAGCAGAATATATTTCTTTTCATATCCTGATTTCTAGTACCCCGCATAGGGCATGGGCTACTCTAGCAAACACTATCTTACACAAGTGTCTTCTTTCGGCCTCTACACCTCGTGGATTGGCCAACAAAACTTTTCAATTGCATGGCACACAGAAAGGTGGAAAATTAGTTATCAATTTCGTGCTGCTCGGCAGGTGTGCCTCTACCAGATATTACAAGCTTTAATATAGAATTCAGTCACGATGTTGTAATGTTTCGAAACTACAATTTGCGCGGACATAATAGAAAAAGTGAGCATAGAAATTCCACAAATTCCACTAAAATTTCACAACGGGCAGTGGTGAATTCAACACAGGCTGTGATGGTAGAAAATCAACGTCTTTCTGTGTGTGTGTGTGGTGGTGGTGGTGGGGGGGATGGAAATAAAGTGACTTTCGGTGTAAGGGGTACCGTGTATGACTCCACTCCTCACTAACCTGAGGATACGAACGGCGAGCGTCATCCCACTTCTGACTCTTGTTTGAAGTGACGAGAGCGGGAACATATTCTGCTTGCCACAAAAGAGGAGGCAGCTTCATCCATCCGCTCCGTGAAGTAAAATGTCGGTGAAGAGCCAGTTGGTGGTACCACTTCTAGGTCCCTGGCCAGTGGCACAGCAAACGCACTTCCGTGCTTAATTAGATGCTGTGGAGCTGGACGACGCTGTGTGGACGCGTGATAGTTTGCTGAGGCTGCAGATCACGAGAGCTGCATAGGCGTACGCGATCGGGCAAGATGGAGCCACTTTTCAAATATCGCTCGCCGTGGAAAGCACGTGCCGCCCGCCGGAAGACTTAGCTTTATCGTATTACGTCAGCTTTCCGTAGGGCGGCAACTTCCGCAGCTCAAGAAACGGCCTTGAAGAGATATGCGGGCTCCACACGAGGAAAGCCCCACAGTTAACAATTACGGCGTTATGCGCTGGAAAAAGGGCGGCAAAAAAGGCTCGTCTGCACTTGCGATGCTGCGATGCTCCTAACTGCCAGGCGGAGCAGTAAAAGTCCTTTTTTGGGCTTATGCTTGCAGGCCTGAAACTTCTGTTGCACTTCATCATCACGTTTATTTGCAGCTTTACATTAAATGCAAAACTGCGAAAAGGAAGGCAAAATCTGTTGAAACTCCTGACGGAGGCCACCTTGAAGATCGTGGCCCGCTGCTCTTCCGCATAAAAAAGAGAATTTTTGAATTGACATAACTGCATTGGAGCTGCTTTTCAAGCGTGTGCGACCTGTCAAAAGATCACAAAACTATAAGTGTGGCGCACATGTTACTCTTAACAGAACACGATTTGTTCACTTGGTTGGTAACCCCAACCTTCACTCACACAGATCCACAACAGCCACTCACACAGATTCAAAGCACAGCATCATCACTGTGCTTTGAATAATAGCCGCTGAGCTACGACGGCTAAATTCTGGCCTCATGGGCTTGTCTCCTAGCGCCATGAGGTAGACTAGTCATACCAGCTTGGTAAAGGTTCGCCAACACCAGGCGTTATGTGAATAGCCGTGCTCTCGAAGAAAATGTCGTATTGACATTTTTCTTCGTAGGTTTATGTCGAACGAATAGAGTTTTCCACTATATTAGGGAGAAACCCTCTTTCATAGGTTGAGTGTTTCTAGCACGGAAGATTGCACAAGCGTTTGTCCATACTGCTGCCCCTATACGAAACACCATCTCGCTTTCAAAGGAGATCACCATCGAGAAGGATAGCCACGCCCACGCAGCAACAGTCGTGCCTAAATTAAAAGCTTTGTTGCGGTCCGTCGTTTAGGTCATTGCGTGTTATGTCAAGTTCGTCAACTTTTTTTGTCAGCAGAAGCCCGACGATAAAAAGTGCTTTCACAGTAAAAATGCTGATATAGCCTTGTCCTACCGTTGCCACACTATGCTCGCGCTAAAGGTTGGTTCGCAGCGATTGTTGCTATAATCAATGGTATTGTAGATATAGGCATTACGCAAGTTTGCGCGGTAACCGCGACGTTTGTGCTGCGTCTTATGATAGCCGCATAAACTAATGCGAAACTACTGCAGAAATATTTGTTTTTAAAAACAGTTCTTGGGCGGGATAAATAAAAGAAAGAAGGAGGTAAAATGAAGTTGGGAACTTTAACCTGCCTAGAGCCTAGTTTGCTATCCTGCACACGGAGCACGGAAAAGGGGCAAAGAAGAAAGCGGAAAACGGAGAAAATTGGAGCACATCGTAGACAGCCATGCCAGCGCTAGGACAGTAGACGTTCACAGTCCCATGATTGCCACTGCAGTCTTAGACGTCGTGGAAAGACTGGACGCTGACTAACAACCGTCATTTAAACACGCCATCGGTTGGATGCAAATCGGTTGTGGTGCACGACATTCTGCTGTGTTGCGCAAAATTGTGTAGGGGCCAAACAAGCCTTTTGAATGAGCGACTAAGGGAACAAGCATGTACTATCTTGATACGAACAACGGTGCGCGTGGTTTTTATTACGTGACCCGAATTCCAAGCGAGAGGCTGCGCCTGCGCAGTAACAATGAATTACCAGAGGGCTTTCCGAATCTTATGCCTGCTGTGCATACACGGCCCGTCACCAGGGAGCGCACCATGTAGTGAAAACTACGCCCACCGTTGTTCGTATATCGTATTATCACTATATACTGCATTCAAGAATTCGGCAGGCAGTCATACCGCCATATACTTTGTGAAGTGAAAGTGTACACCAAGCTTTAAGGACAGACGTTTCCTAAGAAAGAACAAGGAACAGCCGCAAGACAATCCAAGCCAACCTAATCCACACTCGAAAAACGTCACCCACAAGCTTGGCGTCTAAAGGACTTGCCAGAAAACGAGCAACAATTTATTGATCTTTGCAATTTTTGTGAGTGTCCCCTCTATGTAAATATGAGTGCGCTTTTCTTTCAGATTTGATTGATTTGATTGATTGTGGGGTTTAACGCGCCGACGCAACGCAGGCGATGAGGCGCGCCGTAGTGGAGGGCTCCGGATTAATTTTGACCACCTGGGGATCTTTATCGTGCGCCGAAATCTCGTACACACGGGCGTTTTTGCTTTCGCCTCCATCAGAAAAGCGACCGCCGCGGCCGGGAATCGAACCCGCGACCTTGTGCTCAGCAGCGCAACGCCTTAGCCACTGAGCCACCGCGACGGGTTTTCTTTCAGATTTAGTTTTGTGTTTTTGCAGGGTGCATATTTCGCCTCGGGTAAATAGATTCGTTGTTAGCTAGAGCCGTTACACGCTTTCTTTGTCCAGTGCACCAACTGTCTTTAAGCCTCAAGTATGCACCAGAAAGCCCGCACTAACATGATTTTTATGCATATTCATGAAGCTGCAAATGCCAAACGACACTCATACAAGGGAAAGAAGGGGTTTGTAGACATTTTTTTAACAAAGGCGTTTAATAAACGGCTGTAGCGCCGGCTCGATAATTTGAAACCTTTTTGGTAATGGTACTGACAGCACTCTTGTCGTTGCCTTTCACCAATATGCAGAGGTGCCACTGCGAATTACCCTATTTATTTTTGAGCCAGAAAAAATCACTTAGCCGATATACTAGCGGAATTATTGCTTGCTTAGTGGTGCGTACATGGGCTTGTTAATCCACCTTTATGCTTACTATTCGTCGGGTTTCCTTGAAAACAGGAAGTGGGGAACTATTAACAATACCAGCGCAATATATTAAGCTAGATAGATTTGCGTTACGTTTTCAGCAGCCTGTTTCGTCACATTTTTTAACATTTTCTAGCCGAATTTCACAAATCTGTTTTCAAGTGGCTCAGTATTTGACGGCGCGAGCTGTAGGTAGGAAAAATATATGGGGCGGTGCGTAGTCGTCCTAACGTCTCGCTGTTTCAAGATGTGTCTTTTCTGCGCGCTATTCCCCTGATGGACCCCAAGATGAATTCCAACTTGCTCTCGCGCGTTCGTTCATCCGTGTATGACTTCGGCAGTCACACAACACCGTCGAGCACACAGGATACATTCGCCCGTGCTTGTTATTGCTTACTCCTTTCCCCGTGCATGTCGGATCGGAGCCTCATAGCTTGGAATAACTGTGAAGAAAAACGCTTGATAACCGAAACGAGTGGTAGGGTCATAGCTGGGCAGACTAAATTTCCGCAATCACGAGGACCTTTGTCGGCTTCAGCGTGCTGAAGACGTAATGTAGATTTCCTTCGTATTCACAGAAAGTAGCCTCTACAAGGGAAAGAACCCTATGCTAGGATACGTTGTAATTTAAAAAGAAGGTGTGTATCCGCGCTTTACAGTCTGTAAAATAGCTCACACAGAATTCTAGTGGCTGTAATGCGATGGCAAGAATCGTATTAGAACAAAACATTCTCGTAGTGTGGAGTACTTGGTTTCCTAAACAACAGATGTTAGGACACTTTTATTCAGAAAGAAATCCGAGAGGCCGAGTGGGTCACGTTTAAAGGAGACACCACTGGATTGGAGACTCCTGTGACTCTGGTCGACGAAGAAGTTGGAAGTCATTATTAACACCAGTAACGCAGTTCGTGCTGGTACACTTTAAAAAAGTCCAATGAAGTGGACGTGCATCTTAGTGTCACGCTGTGAAAGATGGAGTGAGACCATTAATGATATTGTGATTAAAAGGTTCAGCGGCTCCCTTGACGTCTTCGCCCATTTATTTGTGCGCGGTATCCCATCAGCAGCTTTGGGGGTTAAGTCTCCCCATATAAGCATCTGGACAGATCGATAATTCTAGACAAGTGAAATACCCCAATATAAATTCGTATGTTTCCGTGATCCTGCAATGGTTTGGGAATAAGGAGATATATTAAACGTAATTATTTCCTGGGAAGGCCACCAGCAGACATCTACTCAATAGCCTGCGGATAGCATACCAGGAAACGTTCGGAAACATGATTTCCGTCCCCGCCGACTACGGAAAGGCATCTGCTTTGCACACTTCCCCAGGAACGCGCACCGACTATACGATGAGAAGCACTGACAGGTACGAGCCCAGGCGGCTGAAACAAAACTTCGAGAAGATCCGCGATTTTTTGTACTGACGCGGTCACTTACAAACAGCGTGGAGCTATGGGTTTGGTCGTCACCGATCACACGAGTAAAGTTCTCTCCAACTACTCCCTCAGAACCAAACACCCGGAGAAAGGCAAATAACTGGGCATGGCGATAGCCCTAGCAACGACCCAAGCGCGGGAAATTTTCAGCAACTCCAAACGCGCGATCCTCAATTTTGCACTTGGAAATATTTCTAGCGTGGCGGTCAGGGTCCTTTCCCGGTGCGATACGAACCAAACGCAAGAACCACATTGATATGGTCGCCCGCACACGCGGCACTAGGTATTGATGAACGGGCAAACGAGGCTGCTCGAGATCTAACCCACCAGGAGCCAGAAGGCGACGGCCAAGGTGGCTAAAATGTCACACACCGAATTCTCCAACTTACTTATAGAGATTCTCATCGTCCCAAACAAGCCCTACATAATCACCAGAAACTTCGACGTCGTCGACGGGCTTGTCAACGGAGCGGTGGGAATTCTCAAGCTTTGCGAGCGAGGAGTGGTGGACTTGACGTGGCGGCACCCGGTTTCGATCCCACGACTCCTGGCCGCGACGGGAGGTACGTGGCGCAATTCCCACTGCGCTACAAACCGAAACGCGAGCATGGCTACGAACGCGCCTTATGTCCTTCATTCGTTCAGATGGTGCGTGCCGTCAAGAAGACCTATAACAATGTTTCACGGTTTCACCGATAAGCATTTTAGCTTCGCCCCTCTCATCGTCATTCACTTCGTGGAGATGTGGGAGTTTTTGTTAGACTACTTTATTCTAACGGTACTGACATCGTTGATTAGAGCCATTCGCAGACATTTGAGCTTCCACAAAAACCGAAAAATAAGGAAAATTGTCCTTTTCTTTTTCGAACGTTCTATTGTTCGTGTTGGGAATACGAAACGCATGGATATCATCATATAAAGTGATCTACACGCCGCTGTCGGCAATGGCATTGTTGACAGACGCAATGCCAGGAGATTCCGAGTGTGCAGTGTGGAGTTGTACAGCGCATTGTTAGGATTGCCGTGTGTACTCATTTATGCAAGTTGCCTTAACAGTAACAGCGACCGAAGTCGACTCACCTTTTTTGTTTTAGTAAATGTAGTAGGAGCAGCAACGAAATTGATTTGTCATGACGTCTGGTAAAACAGTGGAGAGACAGGGTCTTGGGGTTTGACCCTGATCTCGACAAACTGGCACAACTAGGGCAGGTAACAGGGGCACGCGTGGAATATGAACGGGTCGAGGTTTATCAGCGCAGGTGGAGGTGCCAGCAAGGACGTGGAAGTGAGTAAGTATACACTTTTCGAAGTGCTTTTAGTAGCTTTCAATAGAACAGGGGAACATACGGTAGAAAAATATAGCAGAACACTTGGCAAGTTTCGCGAGAGTGCTCACAATACTGCGCACACAAATGTCTGGCAGACGGAAGACTGGACAACGCAGCTGATTTGGAGTCGAGTGTTTCATGTGAAAATGAGCGAATGTTTTTCCTTAAAAACGATTAACAACAAGGCTTTTCTTTCTCTCGCTCTCCCCACGCAGCAGTGCAAGGGACCCGCATGTGGAGCTTGCCCTATTTTCTGATTTGAGCTGGCCCGGGTGAAGGTTGGGTGCAGTAGGAGGAGGGATGAAGAGGGTATGCAACGGCCCATCGTTTGTTCTAACGTCAAGCTTTGAGGTCTGACGCAGTCAAACGATCACCGCAGCACGACGCAAATTAGTATGAAGTTGCTTGGCATGTAATAAGATTCAAGAACTGGTATTTTATCTGGCCTTAAGTGTATAAATACATATTACACTAACGGCAGACCTTGAAGTTTGACGTCACAAACGGCACTATTGAAGCCACGGATATCAGTTCATGAAGTAATACTTCACAGCGAGACCTTATGCCTGAGCTCCGGCACCCCGGCACTCACCCGACAGCTGCTGCTACTAGTCAAGCAGATGGATGCATAGCCACAGAGGTAGGCACACCCGCAGTTAGGGGCTGGGCAACTTTGTATAAACAGGTATGCCTATGCGTATCGCTGCGTTTGCGTTCGCTGCAGCGCGCGTTGCTGCAGGCTTTACTGAGTCATGCATGAGCAATGAAGCAATTATTTAACAATTAATTAATTACTCACAGCACAAGCACTACGAGGGTTGACCACAAGCAGTCTGTGCCCGTCCTATAAATCCTCAGCACGGGCTCTCCGATGCCAAGCAAAGTGTTGCAAACACGCAAAGTATTACATGCCCGCAATGATTTTTATGTTATAAATGAGAATTTATGCTGCTTTCGTACAAAAAGCTGTGGTGCAAGAAAAATGGCTGTCATCGTTTCGTTGCGGTGCTGCACCCAGGCAAAGGAGGCTTGCCAAACCACGAATTCACCAAGATTTTAGTTAACAAACCGGAATAAAAAAAAATAAATGTTAAACGATTAATCTGGCACAGCAGAGAAACATAAACATAGCTTCCTTTCAAATAATAAAGTTAAGACTAAAGTATTTCTTAACTCAGGACTAGAAAAATTGGTTGCTAGAAGTTGGGAGCATGAAAATTGAAACTTTCTTTTGCATAAATCGGAAATTTAACCCCAACGTCAGAGTGTGTACACGCAATTAAAGAAAAAGAATGTCTTCGAGGTCTCAAACGGAAAACGCAATGAGGTAAGTATGCGGGGAAATAAAAACCAAGCAAAACTAGCACAGAGAATTGATTCCCAAAAAAATGTTTAATTTTTTTTTTAAAGTGCCCATGTAGCCATAAAATGAAAGAGCCAACAACTTATCCTAAAGGATGCACAGCGACTTGCGATTCTTTTAGGAGACCAGTCCAGTGCGATGAATAACCTAAAGATGTACGTTGACAACCAAGACAATGACGGTAGTTGTCTCGTTTTTGTTCCGATGTGGAAGCTGTGAATATTTCGATTTTCACTTAAGTCTCGGCGCACATGGGAATAGAAAGTTGCTTGATGTACAAACCTCTTCATTTTGTACCGATTTGTTGCACTCGCTCTGTATAATATTTTATTCGAAACTCGTTAACAAGTGACACACCGCAGGTACTTTGCAACGACCATCCCTCCCTTTAAAAATGTCGACTGACGCCCAAGTACAAGGCTCAGCATAACCATCTCAACGCGGCAAAGCGAATCCGGCGTACGGCGCAAAAAGAAACTCTAACACGCGCTTAAAATTCAAGGAAAGTGACAAGGTGTCTATTTGGTATCCTTGGATAACGTCTACATTTCGCTATGCTAAAATTTAATACTATTGCTTGAGTAGAACAGGATAAATGTAGACGTTAGCAAAACGTCTGGAAAGACGACTGTGATAGGTTTTAAAATTACCCAAACGAGGAGAGTGGCATCTAATACTGAAATTGCATTTGTCATGCAGTCCTTGTGCTTCGCCCTTCATTAGTTTCGGCCGCGCATTCAAAAGATGTTCCAGAGCAGCCCCTCATCACCCTTTCAACCATTCAGAAGAGAAAATCTATAATATAGTTTCAACGTGCGGTCAAATTTGAATATTCCTGTAATATTGCAATGATGTTTTATACACGAACGCCGCTATCAAGAAGAAAGCCTGTGCTAGATCGCCTTTACTGGCCTATGGTATATTTTTTTATGGTTGTTTTGCGTATTCTAGGAGGCATTTCTGTATAGCTTACATAAGATCACGTCCACAATGTACCCCCAGGAGCCAACTTTTACGGACCACGAAAGCAGCTATTTGGGGTTATTTCTCTGCCGCATGGTAGCCCGTGGTATTATTTGCTGTATCTTTGCGATAATTTAGTAATTATTCCACATCCTGTATGCATACTACAGTTTGGGGGCTGCTACCCGGAGATGAAATAACCTAAATTTGCTATTTTAGTGCTCCGTGAACTTTTGCTCACGGCTCTACGTTCAGTAACTAAGTGGACGTGAAAACGACGCTATGAACTCCTAATCACAAATTTTAACGTTTCCCCCGACACGGCAAAAACAGTGAAATGGTATAGGTACACACATGAAAACCAACGGCAGCAGGTTTTATTTGTCACTTCTACATGTCACTAGTTCATATAAATAAAAAAATATCGGCAATATTTGCGGGTACCTCCCGCATTTCTCGGCTCGAACTTTATCTGCTGATACTCCAAAGGCGCCCTAGGGACGTAAAAAGGAATTCCACCTCTCCGATCTTATTTATACCTCGCGATTTCGTATCACCATCCACCCGACCCCTTTTATTGTTTGAAGGCAGATAAGACATAGTCAGTGATAGTAAAAGGCTTGAAACTATGACTGCCATAATTTTGCAAAGCAAATCATTACAGCTGAATCACACAAAACTTTCTACCAGCCTACTGTCGCGAAGGCGCTGATAAGTAGTTTATATGAGAATTTTAACCAGATTACATTTTGGGCTCTTGAAATGAGCAGTGCAGCCAATTTTACGTCCATTACTTCGACATAGATGTTGCCGACTGTGCCTGAAATGGTATCTGGGAACTCGGCAATCGCAGCATCAGCCCTAGCGTAACAGCAGATTTTTAAGCCCTACCCATTTCAACTGCGTGTTCCACTGCCTAACCTTGTCCTATTTGCGCTGCAAGTTAGGTTCAATTTTATTTCATACTCCATCTGGAAGGTTCTGTACTGGGTTTCAGTAATGCAAGGACAAACAAATAAAATAACAAAAATGATACTCACAGATTCGCCATGCTGTTGGCTTGCTTCAGCACCTAATGGCCCTTGTTGCTGTAAACAACCCATGTAGGAGGAGGAGTCGATGTTCCAGGCGTTTTCACGCGCCTGACTCTTTAAATGCTAACTGTCGTGGCAAAACACTGCGTGATGTAGCAATCTATCCCTAAAACGTGTATCCCAAGGTACCGCGATATGACCTGTCAAAGCTGCGATAGATGTTGGGTTCTTTTGTCAGCTAATGCGCGAAGATCCCTCGACATTTCTCATCGTACGTTCTACTCGCATCTTTGACTCTATCCTGCACTGGCTTCGACCTTCTGCTCGTACGAGCAGCTAGTTGGAAGTGCTCATATCGGGATTCTGCGACATGAGGCAGCGGTCCCACTGGTGCGACACAAACTCGTCGAAAGTTATTTATCTGTATTTTTCTTTTGCAGTCTCCTACCATTTGTCTCTCCTACGTTTTGGCGGAAGCGACATGAGGATTTGCAATTTTTATTTATTATTTTTCGTTTCCGACCTTCCCGCGCAGTAGAGGTACAGCGTTTCGAAAAGCTGGAGCCACGAAAGCTGCCTTGTCGCATAGCCTGCATTAAAACAAAACACGCTTAGGCATGCGCGATTCTTTGTGTACGAAGTTCCAGCACCTGTATACCAAAACCTGATACGGCTTTTTAGGAGAGCAGGGAGGGAAACAAAGACGGCCGCGTGGAGACCTTACATGAGAACTGCTGGATTTTTTTTTCAGAGTTTCAAGCCCTAACAGCCAAACGTGTGTCCTTGGTGTGTGGGTTTGCGTGACTGCTGATGCTAGAAGCAATTATTGGGGTACGCCTATTTTATCAGATAGGTTAAACGCGAACGAGAAACACAAGTCAGTGTCGTACTGAAATCTAGTAAGACGAGAAGGGGGAATAAAACATAAAAGTTATAGACGAACAAGCATGTGATGCTTGTATTATGAGATGCTAAAATGTTGCGGAAAATGAAGTCTGCACACGCAAAGAGTAATCTCAATTTGAAGTAAGCAGAAAGAGAATCGCATCTGTTAGTCGGTGTTCAGAGGATTGGGTACATGGGCAATAAGTTATTTCTCTTCGTTCCCATCGTTTTCCACGTTTGAAAAAACAAAAAAATGTAAAAGAAAGTTGGCTACATCGGTAGCCTACATTGTGTGGATGCTCTCTTCGTTTCCATAATTGGTAACGTTGAAGAAAATGAACGAAGCTCACATGAACGCATAAGATTTTAAGGTAGCGGAGCTGTACTCAAACTTCCCGACCATCAAGAGTGTTCAATTCCACGGTTGCAGCCGATTTGCTTTTTCTTCGCTGCCGCAACGACCTTTACTCCATCATCGTTGCTATAAGTACGAGCTTCTTTATTTATTTCGGAAGCGATAATCATTGGACCTACACTTGGAGGGGCGTATGCTAAGACGTGTCTTTTTCGTTCCGAGCAAGTATTGCCCCGATAACGGCCAGCACCATAGTTTTTTTGCCTGTCTTGGGCAATCTCCCTAAGTGGGTATGATTGGCTTGACAAAAGTTCGCCGAGGGCGCTAGGCGCTCGTCGCCAGGCACGCACGCACGAGCGCTAGGCATTTTCTTGGTTTTGTTAACTGCTGGGCGGCCGTCGCAAGATTGGCCAATCTCCCTACGTTGGTATGCTTGATATGACACACCTGCACCGGGGACGCTGGGCGGTCATTGCGAGGCAGGCACACACGAGCGCTAGGCGTTTTCTTTGCTTTTTAACTGCTGGGTGGTCGCCGCAATCTTTGCCAATCTCCCTAAGAATATATGCTTGGCTTGACAAACATACACCGAGGACGCTTGGCAGTGTCACCAGGCATGCCCACAAGAGCGCTAGGCATTTTCTTGGTTTTGTTAACTGCCGGGAAGCCACCGCAATCTTGGCCAATTCCTTTAAGTGGGTATTATTGGCTTCACAAACATTCGCCAGGGACGCTGGGCGGTCGTCGACACACGAACGCTAGTTATTTTCTTGTATTTTTTTAACTGCCGCCCGGTGCCACAATCTTGGCCAATGTCCCTAAGTGGGTATGCTTGGCTTGCCGAACGTGAGCAGGGGACGCTGGGCGGTCATCGCGCGGCACACACACAGGACCGCTAGGCATTTTCTTTGTTTCGTGACTGCTTGGCGGTCGCCGCGAAGCCCGCACTCACGTGTGCGCGCTCGGCAATTTCTTGGTATTTAACTGCGAACATGAAAAATGCCATTCGCTAAACAGCTTCGTTATTAAAAACCAAACTGCAAAGAAAAGTTGGCTGTAACGGTAGCCTACATTGTGTCGATGCAAACATACCGCCCGGAGGTGTTTATGGAATTAGAAATGGGACAAGAGTGAGAAGGGGAATGACAATTCCGTATATGTTCCCGCCCAACTACATCTTACGTTGAAAATCGCCGGATCATCTGCACTAACCTGCAACCTCAGGAGAGGCGAAGCATGCAGCGTATCAGTGTATTCAAAGTTTGTAAGTCTCTCCCGTTCCACGTAGCGCGCGCTGATTGGGCGCCGGAGAAGCGCCGGTAAGAGAAGAAATCACGTGCTTGCTGCGGCGGTGGCTCCCTCTCTTGCATTGAACCGGATTTAAGCAATATGCATGGGGTCAACGGAAGCGCAGGGCAATGCCCGTACCTACCTCTGTCAGGTGGGCGGGAGGAGGCAGTTGACACGACAGATTTTGCTTTAGGGGCTCGTCCTCGGTGATAAACGGGCCTCGGACCTAGGTAAGTCACTCATGAATGCTTAAGCGGACAGAGAGCGTTCCACAAATCTTTAAATCTTGTCAGTTTAGTTTGAAGCGGTTTTATTTATTATACACCTTCAGCACGCGTTACGTTGTAGCGTGAGGCATTGGAAAACGAGTGTCCGGGTGTTTTAGTATCATGACCACATGTGACGTCGACAGCCCCAGCCCCTATGGGGCTTCAATCCTAAATTTGGGAATCCTGGATGTGCATTCGTGGAGCCTGCCAAAGCATTTGGCTGAAAAACTCTGACTAAGGTAGGGACTGGTAATAACCCAATAACTGTATCTGGCAACTTTAGTACCGCCCATTTGAAAAAAAAAATGGGCAAGACATCACCCAGTAGATCAGTAGAACACATGCTGCCTTGCGGCATCACACGGTAAGAATGGTTCTTGTTTTGATTTCACATGCTCAGCCAAAACCTGTATACCGGAGAACATGAGATCCTACCGTACGTACCACCAGCGCGTATTATACAACAGCCAGAGGCCAAAGACAGACAATATTACAGAAACCGTCCCCACACGTGGGGGCCATCAGCTTGATTACCGGCCCAGTGAAAACTGATTTATGCCCCTCCTCCCACAAGGCAGCGCCAAATAGAAGCGCTTGGGCGTGGCTAGATGAACATCCTTCTGGCTCCCTTTGGGCACTTTGTGGTGTCCTTTCTCACAGTCGGAGAACCGAAAGGTTATGGCAGAGAGAAATACCTAGCTTTAGCTATATATTTATAATCTAACTAGACATCTAAGTCAACTGTTGAAGGCTGAAGGGTGTGATCAATCTGTTTAAAAGAGGTGCCGTTCAGCCTTTAGGGTCCCTTTAATGCTTCAAGTCAGACAGGGACGGGGATGCGAAATGAATCAGAAGAGGTGTGAGGGGCTTACTCCAGACCTGTGCCGAGGTATTTCACCGTAGTTGACTCACTAGCCTGTATAAATATATTTTCGAGAATTTGCGGTAATGAACATGAACTTGCGTCGTCTTAAATATTTTTACGAATCCGGTTAATTAAACCGCACAGCAGTGCTAAGGTTCTGTTTACTTGTTGTCGTAGACGCAGTCGTGTTTCATTAACTGTGTGGACTTAACATGGGTCGAGAGTTTGACCACGGCGCTCGCTGACAGAGCTAGTAGCATTTCGATCCCAAACGCTGTACTGCAGTATAGCTGGGTTACTTTTCTTCCCAAGACAAGAGCTTATTTCATAGCTGTACTTCCTTTTTTTAATTTAATGGGGTCATCCGCCCTTGTTTGTTTGTAAACGGGGCTTAGAAACATTACTGAGGATAATTAGTAAGGCGCATTAAACTGACGTGTTGTCGGTTGTCTTTAAGCAAACAGTATTCCCTTCGGAGCCCAAACGTTCCACAACGAAGGTTCACTTGCGCAGTTCCGCTGTTCATGAGAAGCCTGGTATGCGTGCAGGCACAGACCCTTGCTGCGGAGGGTGTGCGTCATACAGCAGCTGCAAGCGTGTGTCCCTATCAATAGCGGCAGCATGTGGCAATGGAAGCCTCGTAGGCGACACTCCAGCGAATTGCCCGGTCGTTACCATCAAGGGCAGTGGAACTTTCCATAGTATACCGAAATGACGATTAGTCATGCGCCGACGGTGATTTTAGGTCGATTTGACGCCACATTATTTATTGAGTCGAAATCTCTGTGCTTGGCCTGGGTATGTTGAGTCTGAAACCAACCACGACATAGGTTTGTGTCATCCTTCCAAGATAGAGAAAAACGGTATAAATAAAATTGTTTTGCAGCATGGAACTTTTTATATTCTTGGCAACTTCCGAGATTTTTCTACATTACTAGAATTGGCGATAAAGGTGTTAACAAAGGTCTTAATTTGTTGTGCGGATGACTGATCTCTGTTGGCGTCGCCGAACACATAAAGCGCACATTTAACCACCGCCAAACCGCTTCACTGCGCAGGAGCAAAACTGGGCAGGTGTTGCAAAGGATCGCACTTTTAATCAGGGGGTCTTCCGAGACCTGTGTAAGATACTCGTGGCCACCCTGGACTTTTCCTTCGTCCCCCGAAACACACGTACACGTAAATGTACGGAAGCACACACACACGCACTCACAAGCACAGACGCGAACATTCAAATACTCACCCACAGATAGCCTACATCAATCAGCCAATCTTCAGTTGGCACTTCTGCTAATTAAAGACGGACACCTGCTTCATATGGCCTCTTGATTGATTGATTCTGGGTCTAACGCGCAGACGCAACGCAGGCGATGAGGCGCGCCGTAGTGGAGGGCTCCGGATTAATGTTGACCACCTGGGAATCTTTAACGTGCGCCGAAATCTCGTACACACGGGCGTTTTAGCTTTTCGCCTCCATCAGAAAAGCGGCTACCGCGGACGGGATTCCAACCCGCGTCCTCGTGTCATATCGTTTCTTGCTGGTATGGTTTCTTGCACTACATTCGAAATTGACCGACCAACTTGTGCCTGCCCCCGAACCCACGGGAACCAATTAACGCCTTGCTTTTGTGGTAGTTTTTTCCCTCCTGACACCTTGTTGCACAATTTCTGATAGCTGTTCTGAGCAGAATAGTTTACACTCCTCAAAGGGAGCTACTTGTGTTCCTTACAAAGGGCATGCCATCCTGGTCAATGGTAGCAGCTCGTGCGCAGGGCTGACATCTTCGGGTGCCACTCCCACCTGTTGTAGTTTTCAAAATTTGCCGAGCGTGTAAAGCAGACTTAACAAAGTTGTTTTCTTTTTACTGCTCAACGCCTGAAATGGCAGGTAAACTTCAAGTATGGCAAGGTGTAATGTCCATTCCTTTTTTCAAATGATTTTGTATGGCATACGATTTGGACAGTGGTGCCTAATGGGTATAGTAGCTCAGCGTCTTAAGCGTTGTTGTGCTAACTAGTTGCATGTGATTCCAGTATTGGTCAGGTGGGTGCTTTTAGGGCAGCTTATTATTCCAGGTTCAAAACGGTAAAACGCCTGGTATCGTTCCTCTGACCATCAACGTTGTGCGGTTTTGCGGCGCCGACGGCAGCGACCCGTGACCTCTCGAATGCAGCGCATCTCATTTGTCGTCGCAAAAATACTTCTAAACAACGTTGTGAGGGCCGAATTTGGGACGGCAGGCTATTGAAGCTTCGCTTCATGTCGATTCTCAACTATGCGTTGGATTCCTTAATTTCGGAACAGATGCTAAGAGGGGATCCCTCGTGTGGATGAATATAGGCGCGCGTAGCTTATTCCCGGTGGTCTATACTGATGTGTAGCCCTCGTGCACCCCATTTCGCCTCTTTGTTCATGCGTAGCTTCGGCGTGGCACTAATACGAACATTGAAGAAAAAGCGACCGTAAGTTTTGTCTCTTTCTCAGGTAGCGCACAAAGAAAAACTCTCGTGAACTTCGTTTTTCCGTTTTATTTCACACTTTGCGTCACTGGGGAGTTGTGTTGGCCCGCTTCAATATCTGTCCTTGAGTCATTGTACAGTTCTGGCTCAGTTACGGTGAACCCCATGTTGCAGTAAATCGCGTTGTCGACAGCCATAATTGTTCCGTTGATATCAGCAACCGTGGGCTGCCACTGCTTCCGCTTCCGCTTCTCGCTCACCGTAACACCGAGCCACACAATGCCAAGAGCGAAGACTGCGAAGGACAGGAACCTATACATGTTGTCGTAAGAGCCCACGTGGTCCCTGAAGAATCCTGCAACAGAGAACATCACCCGTATGTGTTAACCCCGTGCTTCTCAGATGAAAACAGAACTTTCATTTGCGTAATTTTATGCTAAGCCTAATTCAGTCCCAATATTTACGGTATTTTGCATTCTCTCAATAATATTAAGAGCGAGCTTGCCCAGCGAGTCAATATGTCGCACTTAGGGATGCAGAAATAGTGAATGGCGCTTAACCTTCGCCTTCGCCTCTCAGCGTGGAACGAGCCTTATCGGGCACCGTTCACATCGCATTATATTTCGCTTGTCAAGCTATTGAGTCACACACTGATTGAATTGTGATGACACCGCACTCCTTCATCTACCAGGCTCGGAAAATTCCTAAAGTTGTTTTAAATATCCCCGAATTAAAATTTCGCATTCACTTTAAAGAAACCACGAAGAAAAATACGTTTCTTTTATTCGAAAGATTTGGGGTTTTATGGTGCCTGAAACGCTTGCGCGGCAGCAACCGATACTTTATTCACTGAGAAATTAAACACCTTAGGTCAGAATCCAAATTCTTCCGCTAAAATTTGTGTTTCGAGGCGTCAGAGATGACATATCCAGAGAATACGCCTAAAATGAACATTTGTATGGTGATTGAAGATGCTGCAAAAAGGAAAACGTCAAAATAGTTTCCATGTTTTCTGTCTTCCTTTATAGATGGCATGACCATTATGCTCAGAGACCGTTGCCCTCAGTTGCTTTGTTTCTTGCCAATTTGTCACTGGCTTACTTTTGTTGCCGTTGATACAAACCATTCGTGAATGATTGGGTATGTTCGACAAACAAGGTCGCATAAGTGGCGATTCCTGTTATGTCAGTTGGCGAGTGTCGTGTCAGACAAGCCTAACGCGCCCGACGGCTGTGCAGCTTCGGCCTGCAGACAGACAGAAAAATTTTGTTTCGGTTAATGCCATTCAGGTCGCGCTTGTAGCCGATGGAATCCACTCACCAGCGACCTCCTCGGATCTCGCATGTATACCTACATCCGTTCGTTCCTCTCTAACCGTACCGCTTCTTTCTCTATCCCGGGCTCTACCTCCCCCCCGTTCTATCTATCAGCTGGTAACCCCCAAGGCTCCATCCTGTCACCCACCCTTTTTAAGATCGCTTTAGCTTCGCTTCCTCCACTATTGGATGTCATCCCCCTTCTCTCCTACTCTGTATACGCGGATGACATTACGCTCTGGTCAACCAAGGGCAGTCCCGGCCAACTGGAGGACACTCTTCAGCAAGCGTGTGACGTCATCCAAGGATATATGTCACGTCTGTCGGCCTCTCTATTTCGCCTTCAAAATCCGCTCTACTCGTAGTCAGTAACAAGCGTGGAGTAACACCGGACCGCTTTATTCCTCAGGTACACATTTTTGGCAGCCTTATACCACATGTTGACACCCTTCGGATTCTCGGTCTCACCTTACATTATGCGGGCAGCTCTGTACCGACTCTGCGCACACTTCCCAATCAGATCACTCAGCTATCCCATCTCCTAAGCCGGGTCGCCAATCGAAGAGCTGAACTGCACGAGCATCACCTGCTCCGCATCATCGATGCTTTTGTTGTCCCGTATACTATACACAATTCCGTATTTGCAATCCTCGCCATCTCAACTCTCGTCCCTCGAGGCCTCCCTCCGCGCACTTTACCGTATCGCTGTGGGGGTACCCTCCTACGCCCCCAGCGCCACCCTTCTGGAACTAGGGATATATAATACTCTTGAAGAGCGCATCGCGTGCCATCGCCAGGCCCAACTAGAACGCCTCCAGACTTCTGCACAAGGTCGTGCTATTCTCAATACACTTAACTACCCCACTTCGCAACTACCCCCCATACCACCGGAACACCCTCCTTGGGCGACTTACACTAATTTACGGGTCGAGTCTTTGCCCCGCAACATGAACCCTGATCGACACCCTGCTCGTCGTGCACTGCGCGTTCAGGCCCTCTCCAGACGAATTAATTTTCTACTCTCCCATGGTTCCATCGTTTGCTTTACTGACGCCAGCGACATCCCCTCAAACTCAACGGGCACGGCTTGATTTCTCCGACTCCTTTCTTTAGACACTGCCACCCTTTCCTTTCTTTCCCCACCGGGTTTGACCTCTCTCGAAGAATACGCCATTGCCCTTGCAATAGAGCACGCTACTCTTACTGTTCCTACCAGCACGCCAGTATATATCTTCTCCGACTGTCAGTCAGCCCTTCGTAATTTCTCTCACCATGAGACTCCCCTACACACTACTGACTTCGTCACTCCGATCTTGCAGCAAATCATCGGCCACTTTTCACACTGGTTTGGGTTCCTGGCCACGCTGGCATGTGCGGAAACGCCTTAGCAAACGCGCTCACCCGAGTACCTTTCCCAGGTCCGCCCATGTCCTGGCCAACCATGTACCACCCGCCGACGGTTCGTACTCAACACCGCGCTTCCCGCCGTGACCAGTTACACGCCCAACGCCTATCACGTACCCTGTACCCACCCCCCAGTTCCCGTCTAACTCGTGAGGCTGGGTGCCTCATTCGGCAGGCTCAAACCTCTTCACTCTCCTCCCATCACATTATTCACCGCATCTATCGGCGCCCTGGCCATCCTTCCTGTCCCACCTGTTCTTCCTACCTATCCATCCCTCATTCTTATTGGGACTGCACCCCGCCATCACTTGGCCCATCCCTCGCCTCCACCACCTCCTGGGAGCTCTGGCTGTCACCCCCGCCGACAGTAAACATCCAGGTTGCCCAGGAAGCTCTCTACAAACACGTGCACCGGTTCCGCACGGACATTCTGGAGTACTACGTGGATCCGGTGAATTGAACTTTCAAATTAGGACCTGGACTTAGGTCCTGCGTAAAATAAAGTTTGTTCTCTATCTCTCAGCCCTGTCGATTAGCCGCACCTGAAGGTCCGGATCGGAGCTGCGGAACGGAACCTGGGGGCACGCCCATATTATGTGTGATAGGGTGGCGTGTTCACCGCACAGGTGGCAGGCTGCGGTTGGGCACAGACTTGGGTGTACGTGGGTAAGACGGGCTGGGTTGGGTAAAGTGTTCGTTTGTAGCAAACGCCCAATATGAGCTTTGCTGTTATCTAATTGGTGGTCCGCCAGTGGGTACACCCGGCGGTAGAGGCGGTAGTGTCTGGTGATATCATTAAATGTGATCAGGCGATCGATCCCTCGCAGACCGCGCCGCGTGATAGGGATAGAGATCAGGCCCTGCGCGGATCGGGAGCCCTCGGGCGTGTTCCTGAGCCGTCTCGTTTCCCTCGAGGCCGGAGTGTCCGGGGGGTGCCCACGTCAAGTGAATTGTCTGGCCGCGCGATATGGCTGGACATTTTTCCAGAATTTTGAGTGCCACTTGTGATAATGGGCCAGTGGCGATTTTTTTAAGGGGGGGGGGGGGGGAGGAGGGGGAGGGAGGAGGGGGAGGGATTCCGTATTATGGCTAAGGCTATGTTCGGCTCTTCCACCGATTCTGGACGGGTGGCTGGTATACCTGCCGAGTTTAGAAGTATTTTAGAGAGGTCCGTTATAGCGACTGGGTATGCATCGTGGTGCCTGTATTCTGCTGCGTCCACATATATGGTATTTGGGTTATTTCTGTGTATTTTGTGGAGCGTTTCAGTCCGTTTTTTTCTCCTAGCTATGTGGTATTCGGTGTGCATGTTGCGTGGCAGTGGTTTGATTATTAGCCTTGCGTGGATGTTTCGTGGTATAGGGTAAGGGTGTGTATAGCTGGTGTGGTGCCCAATAGACAGCTCTGGGAGTATGTGTCTCCCTGTGGCTGATCGTAACAGTATTTCGTACTGGCTCGTTAGGTGGGCCTCGATAAGTTATCTGACTATTGTGGAGGCCTAAGCCTTGGAGGCGGGCCGTGGATGTGCCGGGGATGAGGCCAAGTGCAAGTTTATACGTTCGCCTAATAAGTACATCGACCCGTTCTATATTTTGCCTAGTCAAGCGAAGGTAAGGGAGAGAGTGCATGAGTCTACTTAAAACGAACGCCTGTAGAATGCCGACCTTTTCATTTTTTTTTTCACGCCTTGATGACGATTTGTGATTCTGCGAATTAATTTGGCTGTTTGGGTGCGTTTCTTTTCATTGTATTTAGAAACTCTCCATATTTTCGGTCATTTTGAATAAGTAAACCAAGTACCCGGATGTGCGAGACCTCTGGGATAGGGTGTTCTTGAATGTGTAGCTTAATGTTTCACTTCTCCGGTTTACGGGTTTGTGGTGATAGCAAAAGTAACTCTTACTTAGAAGGCGAGCATCAAAGTCCTGCTTTGACGGCCTCTTCGAACACTACCTGTATGCCTTGCTGGAGGACGTCGTCTATATGCGCGGCACTGCCTCGGTTTGCCCAGAGCGTAATGTCATCAGCGTATAGGCTATGGTAAAGTCCTGGGATTTGGCTAAGTTTTTGTGGGATTGTTAGAATTTCCAGATTAAACAGGAGTGGTGATATGACCGCTCCCTGGGGCGTTCCGCGACCCCCTATGTCGATGGCGCGGGGGTGTTAAGGCCACCTACTTGAAGGGCGGCAGTTCTGTCTGTTCGATAATTCTTAACGTAGTTATAGATTCGTTCCCTGCGTTCACTGACTGTAGGCCTTTAAGAACTGCGTAATGGGTGGCATTACTTCGGTCTGTATAGTGCCCGCCGTACGCAGAGTTGCTCCTATGTTTACCTGTTCGTTCGTTAATCCAATCCATGTTCGTAAATCACGCGTCGCGCGAGCGTCGGCGTCGTTCGGCGGCACCGCGACGACCCGCAGGAGAGGGCTAGTAACAGCATGAGAGCGGCGAAGTTGCGCGTCAGCCGCTGCGTTGACATTTGTTGGTGGACACGTTTGTAAACTCTGCAATCATTTTAAAGTTATTTTTGACCGGTTATGGGCAGTTATTTTCGATTGATTGAATTCAGTAATCAGGAACCTAGATTTTCTATAAAAGATACACTCGCCTGACTTTATTCGCTGCTACGAATCCTTGCGGGACAATTATGAAGTTCTGCAAAATGTATTTCAAGTTATCCCCATCAAATCGGAACAAAATAAGGAGCTTGATAAAAAAAACGCACTTCTAACAATTTATTTCCTTGCAACTTGGTGCCCTACCTTGATGTTATACACAGACTGCTTCATAAGCGTAAGCGAAAGGAATTCCAGCGATGCCTTGCTAGTTAGGGTCGAATGTCAGTTGGAGAATAGAAGGCGAAGCCCTCTGGCACCCTTTGTTTATCCTGCAAAAAAAGCTGATCAAACCCTCACCAGAAAAGAAAAAGAACAGCGAGGTTTTGCTCAGATACGAACCATTTGTTTTCAGAACACAAGCCCAACTCTCAACCTCTCGACCACGCGAGGAGACGGGGCTAGGCTGCCAACAAATATTGTCGGGTGTGCATTGATTTGGCCGTATAGAAGAAATTTGGGCAGTGATAACGCTTGTTTCTCACACACCGATCTCGAAAGCGTTACCACGTATGCTAGTACTACTAGCGATGTAACCAAAGCTCCCTTATTTGGGTGAAGAAAATCCACTACGCAAGCCACGGTAGTCGTGAATGGAATGGAATGCGCGGCTAGAACTCTGGCGTTGATAACGCTTGCTCGTCGCGCAGCGATCTTGAAGACAAGCCCTTTCATGCTAATACTACAAGCGATGTAGCCATTGATCCCTTATTTACCTCACAAAAAGCTATTGCAAATCCCCGCTTCCCCCGATGAAAGCCAAACAAGCCAGGAATGAATGTCCGCTTTAGAAGAAAAATAGCTTGCAATTCGTCTCAAGATAGCCGATTAAACCAGGTTAAAAATTACGCCCATCTTCCCGCAAGGGTACCCTGATGTGATGCGACGCATCGGGGTGTTCAATTGGCGTTTCCATTGAGTTGATTCTCTTGCGCTGACGCTGGTATTGGACTGTGTCAGCCCACTCGCTGAAGGGACCGTCGGTTCCATCACGTCTTCATCGGAAGAATCAAGCCAAGCAGGAAGTCGTCAAGGAAGTCACGCGGAGTCTAACGAGAGCGAGCGCTGACTGAACTGCCGCAGCGCGCTACCCGCTTTATATTCACAGCGCCTGAAGGAGAGGAGCAGCGGAGGAGAGGCGCGCATGCGCGCAGTTGCGCACCGGTGCAGACGCGAGCGGAGCGAAGCGCGCGCGCAGCTGTTGTTGTTATGCTAATGCCACGGAGTGAGAGCGTTGAGCACAGCTGTCGGAGAAAAGAACGGGGAAGAGTTGCGCATGCGCAGGTGGTGTGCGGACGCTGACGCCGACGGCGGAGGGACATGCCCCAGGGCAAGAGATGCGTCGCATCTAAAAGTCTAAAAGAGTGTTTTCTGCTGAAAGGAATGACCCAAAAACACGAGACAGACAGGAAACACGGACACTGCTTTCCGCTTTCCGATGCTTTCTCGCGCTGCGTCGACGCCGATATCTCGCGAGCATAGACATCGGCCTCGCTCGCGCGTCAGCTCACGTCGCCTTGCTTTTTTGGCGACGCGCGATCACGCGTGAAAATGCGGAAAGTACGCTGAATGTGGTTGGGTCGAACACATGAGCGGAAAGGTACGCGTCCCCGCACGCGTCTCCGCCCCGAGAACTGGTTTGGCTGCCGGATGACCTGCCACACCGCCGTTTCTGCGCGCATCCAATGTGCTAGATATTTTGACGCGCCGCGTCGGAAACCGGATGGATTGGGCGGACATGTGTCCCCTCTTTACGGCACCTTTGCCTCGCCGCGCTCAGGCGGAACTCGTCTGGCCACCTGTCGCAGGGTGGCTTGCTCTATGGCTTGTTGCGACGAGCGGGGCAGTTTTGACGGGGCAAAAAGAAGAATGAATGTTTAATTGAAAGAAGCCGAAAGGCCGAGAGACGGTAACATTAATGAAATTCTTAATTAGCGTCCCACACGACAGACCACACCAGCCGAACGGTGGCCACCGAAGGAATTCAAATTTTTTTAGCAAACTCTCGTCCCTCTGCGTTTTCCGCTTCTCTTGGTGCTTCACCCCCAAGCCAGAGGGCACGCGTACGTTGTACATATCTTAACGACCTAGCTTGCATCGCTCTTTGGGAGGATAATGACGACAGCACGCAGAAAACTTGAACGAATCTCGAAGCATAACCACGCCTAAACTTAGCCGAGCCCAGAGTAAGCTAGGTGGGGGCTCCAGCTTCACTGGTTCACCAGTCTTCGCAGTGCGAAGCTGCCCCAATTTTATCGCTAGCGGGCAACGCCACCGATGGTGCGTGCTTTTCTGCGACACGGGGCCCTAAACTCTGCGCGTTGAAACTTCGCGGACAACAATGAATCTCCAGCTGAATGTGACACAAAAAAATGGCTGACGATTACTACGCTCCCTAATGCGAAATTTGCGCAGCCTATTCTTGTTCACGGCGCCTAACTGCTGCGTCTCCTGAAGTGATCGCGTGATCAGCGAACGCACGGCGCCCTTGTTACTCAGCCGCTGTCTCACAGCGCGTCGCCGCTGCCGAGCATGTTGTTATAAATCATGTTTGAACCTACCGCGCAAATATCACGTGGTTCAGATGAGCCACGCAACGAGGAGGACTCCGCAGAACCGATGTACGTGCAGCACGCAGCGCGTTCTGGGCTTTTGTGGCGCGGCCTCGACATACTGCCCCCACGTCACACTCTCGCCATAATTTCATGCTCCTCTTTCCTTCGGGCCCATATTCGGTGGCTTCTCCGGTGGCTTCATCTGTCGGTTATTTCGTAGCGTGTTGCCGCCGAGGAACGACTTGCGCCGCCTGGGTAGGCCGACATTCCCGTCACACTTTCGACAAACTTTCCTCCTCAGTTTTACTTCTGTATTCGGTTCCCCCATTTTCCCCTCGGTTATGAGGCCGGCGATGTCGGCAAACCACAGTAGCGGACGCAAAAGTGCTGCGCACTGAAATTTGGAAAGAAATGACCGGCCAGAGAAACGTACACGTTTTCAAGCATCCGCGATGACCATGACGCAGGTTTTGCTGACCACCCAGTGGCGGAATAAAGTATGATGTAATGGGGCAGCAGCTGCTTATTAGGATAGATTCTCGGTAGATTGCAAGGCAATATTGAACGCGGCCTAATTCCACGAGACATCTTACATGCACTTACAGTCGAATTATTTGTGTTTTATTGTCTCTATACCAGATGTTGGAGAGCCAGCTAATACGCCGGAAGTAAACTTGGCTTTCCCCTAACGTGCGTACGTTCCGAGAAAAAAAATTATGCATATACAGATCGTATGACGTGCTCTTTCCGGCTGTTGCAGTTTTTTCAACTTTGTGGCTTCGCGCGCAGCAATCTGTAAGGGTTTCATGTAAATTTTGTTTGATACCAAACTTACATCAGTCAGATGGTAAGCATTTAGTGAGCTTTGCGTTCACCAATGAAGAAAATATAAAAGCGAAATGTCGAAATCGTACGACACTTTGGGTTGTTTAGTATGACGCGCCCTTAACTCGTTATATGCGATAGTGACCAACTCGACATAATGGGTAATATCTGCAAGGTTCTATTAGCGACATCTGCAAAATATGGCTAACAAAAAATAATTTATGCGGTAAACCTATTATTGCAGAGGCTTTTCCGAAAATGCGAAAATTTGGAAATTAGCATGAAACACAATCTCGAGATTTTTTTTAGATTGAGGAAGCAGTACTCGCCATGAGGAAAATCACGTTGCGGTAAACATCATGCATTATTTTGACGTCACTGAAGATATAATAGCTAAACTCATGCGTAGCGAGGTGCCTCTCAGTGCAATGTTCTATAGGTTTCTGCCGCTGCTTTACGGATTTTGCTCGTTTATAACAAACGTTGTGTTCGCATTCTGTGGTAACAACAGAGATATTTCAAACGTTCTCGTCCTACGCAAGTAGGCCGCATTTTGTAGGGCTTTTTTGCGTTATTAGAGTAAACACATGCTAACCCAGAAGGGTTAACAGGGATTACTCAAAAGCGCGCGTTCGAGGATATCATTTTTTTAAAGCCAAATAAAATCCAGTAAAAGAAAATACTTTTCTAGATAAATTGCGCTCCATTACAGACTCCCGTTTCATGTCGGGCGGGTGAATAATTTACCTTCGAATGGTAATCAGTTAAGCAACCACTGCCTCTCTTCTACAAACAAATTCCCTCTGGCGGTGCACGGTGCGCGCGCTTCGACAAACACATGCCATCTGTCTTCGAAAAGAGTGCATCATAAACAGGCCATTGCAAGCGCCCTACCCCATGACGAGGCACATGACGTCAACAGCTCTCCTGCGCCCATACTCCACAATGCCGGGGGCGCATGAATGCATCGCGGTGCTACAAAATAAGGTCGGCAGTATAGGCGTGTAGTAGGGCGCAACGCCGCCAACGCACATCCCGTTATAATGACGCATTACGTTGTCATGGAGACTACAAAGAGGTATACTCATCGTGTGCGTTGCCAGTACGCCTCCAGCTTTTGTCAAGGCTTGTGTGGCTGCAGTGCCGTGCGCGCGCACTCGCGCGCGTTCGCCGTTCGAATGGGGGATGGGCTGTGAGCACATAGGACTTTGTTCCAACGGAACGCTGAACGTAGGTTTGGTAGAGGGTTCCAAAAGTGGCGCTAAATCAAATCATGTGGGACGGACGCAACTATACAAATGGATGGCCAAAGCTGTCAATGTGCGGGTCCTGAACCACGGCGCAGTTTCTGTAATCCTTTAAACACGGGCAAAGGAATGCGAAAAACCTTCTAACAATAATATGTCCGGCCTGACTTCGGGGTCATTCCACGCGAAACCTCCCAGCGCAAAAATCAATAATTGCCAATTACATTGAAAAAATTTGAGCTAGTTGCCGATTAACTGTAAGAAGCCTGCACTGAGTATTCCCTTTGAAAAAAAAAATTAGGTTGTCTGAGCGGCCCTTGAAATTTCTCCAAACACGCAAAATGTGGTTCGAGATAATATATTTTAAATAAATAGCGAAACTATCTAGAATGACAAATATTATTTTGCAGCCTTCCCCTTGCATTGTTCTTTGATGTGGGACTATGTCTGAAGCCATGTAAGGATTTGTGGCGTTGTATTAGCTATGTAAAAACGCAAGAATTGGCGCGTTTTTCGAAACTTATCGCGGAGGCACCATGAAGTTTCACCAAACATATTTCAATCGTGCGGTTATATGGTCCTTGAGTGTCTATTAAAACTAGTTTTAGCCGATTGCAGAGCATACTTTTCAAGCAAATTGCTTACAAAAATGAAAAAAAAAGAGTTTATGACAAACTTTACACCTAAAGAAAGCACCAGGGCCTTCGAGGTAAAATCACGTGACATGGCTCATTATACGAACCAGCACTTTAGCTTTTAATTTAGAAATTTTGTCTCCAGTAAATTTTGTTTGACACGAGAAAAAAAATTTTAAAGTTCACAATCAGCCACACTTGTGTCCCCAACACGGAACGCGTTCAGGATGCCGGCCTGTTTGGTGGCAGGTATGTCCACCCCTGGTTTGCTTCTAAACGAACATTGTTTCTGTCTCTGGACATAAAAAAGTACACCGTAAACGGCATACTGCAAAGCGCCACTTTATTTTCAGGTATCTGCCCAGTCACTTCGCATTGTTGCATATGGCGTATTTAAGAGCGCAGTGCCAGGAATACACAAACTAGATCTGCCTCAAGCAAAAGAAATTCATTATTTCTCTGACGGAGCTTTTTCGCAATAGAAGAAAAAACAAAACTTCGTGAACCTCTGCTACACAATGATGACCATAATCTGTCGGCAGAGTGGAAGTTATTTGCCACTTCACACGTCAAAAGCGCATGTCACGGCGTCGACGGCACACTTAAACGTCTGAGAGAACGAACATGTCTCCAGAGACCTTTTGAAGATCAGATTCAGACTCGAAAGGACCTGTATGCCTGGGTGAAAACAACATCGAAGGAATAACGGTTGTCTTCGTTCTAAAATACAAGAAACAAGGGCACAACTTGGTACAACATTCGCCATTGCAATCCCAGTGAAAGGGGCACCATAATTTCATCACTTCAGAGCAGCTACTCTTTCAACAGTTTTTTGTGCCATTGCATCCTAATCAAGCTCGAAAGAAATTAAGGTAAAAAACCAAAACGAACAACTAGGCAGCCTTCGTTGACGGTGACTATTCAACTGGTGAAGCGCTGAATATCTGTGAATCATAAAAAACAGTAGGGAAAAGAGACAAGTGGCAAAAAATGGTGTATTTTCAGTAAAAAAGTATCGTGCGGTAAATTTGCTTGGGCCATGTGAGGAGCGGTGCGCAGTAAAAAATGGCTGTGTGATCGTTCTTCCTCCGCATCAGACAGTCTGGTTCACCTGGCTGATATACTGGCACAACAAAGCGCTCACTTGCTGTGTTCATGGTACGGAGACCCAAAAATAACAATGAAGGGAGCTCACACTAACGCGCAAGACTTGAAGGTTGCGAAACTGTATGCAACAGTAGCGTGCTTCCCCTTTTTTGCCTCACGGCGTTGTTTAAGCCTCGCGGCTGTACGAGTGACCACATATGGATGTTCGTCTTTCTCCATAGCACACGGCTCTGCGCCGCACGTGGCCCTGGCCTTGTTTCGTGACGCGCTCTTATCGTTGAGGCGGTGGCCTCCCCGCCTTCCTCCGCCAGGTGGCCTCGCGGGTTCCCCGCGCGATGATGATGATGATGGTGATGATGATGATGATTGTTATTAGTTTCCCCTTTTTAGCGGGGTGATGACGTGCCATCTTACCAAAAAGGACCAGTATACCTATGTTTTCCTCTCTTGGTTTAATACTAGCGCTGCTTAGGGCAGTCACAAAAAAACTTATTAGGCACAAAGTATTTTTTTCCTGTTACAGGTGGTAGCTGCCCCAGGCAATATTCCCCTCCCTCCTTTTCGTTAACCCGCATTCTAATCTACTTTTCGTCGCCTCGACAGCCTTGAAGTTGCCTTCCTCTGTGCAATCTTAAATTCTAGGGCTTCTGGAAGCCTAATATTCCCTTCATGTAGATTTGGAAGGATACCCTCACATTCTAACACTATGTGCCGCGTAGTCTCTGTTTTTTTTCCGCAGACCACGCATACACTATCATTTTCTGAATACTTCCCCACAAAGCTCTTAGTTCGCAAGCAACCTGCTCTAGCCTGAAAAAGCCAACCACTGCCCTGGGAACAATCGTAGAAATTTTCCTTTCTAATGTCCAATTTCTCAGCACTGCACATCTGTGACGACGTTTTAGCTTCCATTTTTTGTCTCCATTTATTCGTTTCTATGCGCCTTGCCTCTTTTAGGGGCGAAGCTCCTTAGGGCGTGGGTCTGTCCATCCTCGACGTATGTATGTAGCCACCTCTAGTTTAGTTCTTGGATTGTTTACTAGATGGCGTGGCTACCTCTAGTTTAGTTCTTAGATTGTTTACTAGATGGCGGTACTTGTATATGATTGAAAGATGCGCTTGGATTGTTTACTAGATGGCGTGGCTACCTCTAGTTTAGTTCTTGGATTGTTTACTAGATGGCGGGGAGCGTTGTAATAAAATCCGTTCGCTGTTGGCGCGCGCTCGGAGTCGCCCGATGGATAAGGCTGCAGATGTGCGAGCCCGCGAGGCAGAAGCGCTCCGTGAAGCTGCGCGACGCCGCCGCCAAGATCCTGCCGTACGAGAGCGGGAGGCCGAAGCGTGTCGTCTGGCTGCGCGACGACGCCGCCAAGATCCCAGCGTTCGAGAACGAGAGGCCCAAGGGTCACGGCAACGGCGCGAGGACCCTGTCGTACGCGAAGCGGCACGGCTGCGGCGCGAAGAGGATCTCCAAAACGTCAGAGAACGGGAAGCGGCGAGAAAGCGCGCGTATCGGCAGGCAGACCCCGATGCAGTGAGAGCTCGTGAGGCGTCTGCAAAACGTATCAGGCGAGCTCAGCCCCAAGGTGCCGACGCGCGGTTTAAGCGAGACTATCTAGACGTTACGTTCGGACACAGATGTAGTGGGCGAACTTTCACTGAAGAGTCACGGTTTTACCGATGATTTCCCCTCAGGAGCTTCGCCCACTCATCATCATTCACCCCGTGGATACGCTGTGAATTTTTTTTTTGGTTAACTTGGATGTTTTAAGTTCTCCACTGTACTTTCCGTATTTCATCGTTAGCGTTCTAGTCTTCCTTAACCACTGCGTGAACACGCTTTTCAAGTATAGGTACCTAAAAACCTTAGCTGCCCACCTACGTTGATCCATTGCTCTTAATCTCATCTCAAAACATATTTTGCACAGCGCTTCTCGGGCTTCAAACGACGCCCATCCCATATCTCATTGCACTGCTTCGTTAGTTGTTTTTCCATGCGTGCCTAAGGCCAAACGGGCTACCATTCCCTGGTTCACTTCAAGTCCTGATAGAACGTGAACATCTGATTCTAAGCAGATTACAGCATTCGCAAATGTGAGAACCAGAAACATTACTACTTTGCACAATCCTCTCACTACTTCATATTTGTTCTACCCCCCTCCCCCCCCCCCCCCCCCCCCCCAGAGCTGTATGCTTCATTATAGCAGCGTTTGGCTTTCCCTCACCCTTAAGTTGCTCCTCGTGAGTTCTTAAGTAGTTATCCCCTTCGTTTATCCACTCTCCCAAATATTTATATTCTTTCACTCTGGGTAATTCGCCTTGCTGGATAGACAGTGCGTCAGTGGTAGCGTCATTGAAAACCATTAATCCCTATTTTTCTGTGCTAAAATTTAACCCGAAGTGGCTGGCTTCCTGGCCGCTAATATTTATGAGCTGTTGCATATCGGTCTGATTATCAGCTAAAAGAACAATGTCGTCTGCGTATAACATTCCCGGAATATGCTGTTGTACCACTTCGCCTTGCAGCATATGGGTTAGGCTAAACCCTACTTGACTTTCTTCCAGTTTCTTTTCTAATCCTGCCATGTAAAGCATGAACAGTATTGGGCTCAAAGGGCATCCCTGTTTCAGTCCCCGATGAATGTTGACCTGCTGGGCGCATTTCTGACCTTCCCAAGTAAGGTGCACTCTATTGTCTTTATAGATTGCTATAAGAAACTGTACCAACTCGTCATCTAATCCCTGGAGTTTCAACATTCTCCACAGCCGTTCTCTGTTTACGTTGTCATATGCCCCTATAATGTCCAAGAACGTAATCCATTATGGTCTATTCTGCGCTTTCGCAATTTCAATACATTGCGTTATCACGAACAAATTACCATACAATCGCCTGTCTTGTCTAAATGCATTCTGCAGTTCCCCAAGGATTTCTGTTTCTTCCATCCATGCTTGAATTTCTGATTTTATCGCCTGCATTACAAATCTGTACACCACTAACGTTACTGTGAGTGGTCTGTATAAATCAACACTGGCTTTGTTGCCTCTGACTTTATATATTAAATTCATCCTGCTTTCTAGCCAGTCCTCCGGTATTTGTTTGGTTTGTATCACCTTAACTATTGTCCTCGTAAACGATGCCTTCTTCAACGTCCAGGCAGGTTTATCAGTTGCATTGGTATTTCGTCTGGGCTCACTGCTGTCTTGGGGGGAAACCTTTTGCTCTGCTTTTTTCCAATCAAGCTTGCTCAAACTTATTTTCCTTTCCGCAGTTTTCTGTGGCACTGATGTTATCGGTGCAGGCTTCCCTACCACTACTGCCCTAAACTTCTCACTAATCACTCGAGGAATATGCGCGAACGTGTGTTCTCCTTCTAAATGTCTCCCCTCCTCATCAATCAAGAATTTTTGATGGATATCGTTTTTTGAGCATAGTAATTTTACATGGTTCCAAAACTTCTTCGATGCGCTTTTGTCCTCTGCTATCTTTCCCCTGCCGCCTATCTCTCCGCGCCATCGGGCCGCTGCTCCGTGCCGGGTTCTTGCGAAAGGGGTTTGTTTTTTTACCTCTAGAGCTCAAGGTTAAAACTGGTCACCCCGCGAAGGCTTTCCGAGATAGCGTAGTGTAGCTTTCACTGAAAAAGTGGCAGGTTTGAGTACGTCGTTTACGGCGTATTTTTTGGGATGTCAAACGACAGAAACAATGTTCGTTTATCAGCGGGACGGTTGTGCCCTTGCCTGCCAAAAAAAAGGCCGTCAGCACGACATCGAACGTGTTCAGAGTTGGGGACACAGTTACATAGCGGACCCAAGTGCCGCTGATTGTGAACTTCAAAATGTTTTTCTCACGTCAAAAAAATTTGCTCAAATCAGATTTTCTAAATTGCAAGCAGTGCTGGTGCGTATAATGAGCCGTATCATGCTATTTTAAATCGTCGAGGTTTTTGGTGCTATTTTTAGATCTGATGTTCGGCACGAGCTCATTTTTTATCTTTGTGAGCAATTTGCTTAAAAAGTACGCTCTGAAATCGGATTAAATTATTTTGAGTAGACACTTAAAGACCATATCAACGTGCACTAGAAATATGTCGGGTGAAACTTTCACGGTGCCTTTGCGAAAATTTTCCGAAAACGTGTGAGTTCTTGCGTATTTGCTTTGCTAATAAAACGCCAAAAATCCTTACACGGCTTCAGACATAGTCCAACATCAAAAAACAATGCATGGGGGAGACTGCAAAATAATATTTGTCATTCTACATAGTTTCATTATTTATTTAATATTTATTATCTCCAACCACGATTTGCGTGTTTGGAGAAATTTCAAGGGCCGCTCAGACAAGCGGAAATTTATTTTCAAATGAAATACTCAATGCAGGCTTCCCACACGTAATCGGCAGCTATGGCAATTTTTTTCAATGTAATTGGCAATTACCGATTTTTGCGCTGGCAGGTTTCGAGTGGAATGACTCTTTGTTTTTTTTTAAAGTGATGCCAATTTTAGAGACCCCAACACTGACTTTCTCTTTAGGCAAACCGCAAAGAAAACGAAAATATGTCCAGCAACCACGTGGAACGATAGCTGTTATGAGCACGGTGCTATGTCCTCCATTTAATCAGTGTCTGCGAATCCTGTCGGGTAGTATGCGACATTATAGCGTTCTTCCTTCGAAGAGCAGTCAAGAGCTTTAATGCGTACGCGTTCTTTGCCGAGTACCCCCGCAGCCACAACCGTGTGACGCCCTTCATCTGCGCAAAAATGCGTAATTGGCGAAGTTAACGCATCTAATCGTAATAATAGCGTCAACGGAGTAAGAATTGGTACGAGGGAATTGCAAAAACTACGAAATAAAAAAACGACAAGGATAAAATGAACCGACGAGATAAAACTGTGCATCTGAGATATCGCCCTCAGGAAACAGATAAAACATGAAGCAGTTACAAAAAAAACAAACACAACGCGAATATAAAGTCGTCAAAAACTCTTAAATCGTCTTAGGCCCTGCTTTTCCTCAAGATCTATCGCTGGCTAACTAGGCAATTGTAATCGTTGTGATATCGTAAATGAAGATAATTGCTCGAATAAGCTTCAAAGACACACACACAAACAAGAATATGAAATCATAAAGTGAAAAACGAAATACAAGCATGTTTCTTATAGACCGCCCACACACAAAAAACAACGAGAATAAAAATTAAAAAAAAAACAGACCCCTTCCACTCTGTGAAAAGGGATGCCCCGCGAATCTCCACGCCCACCACGGAGGGCACAAAGCAAAACACGTTTGTTTGTAATTTACGACAGGGCATAGTTCCTAGCCAGTTACCGGTATTAAATTTCGAATGACGCGAGCTTTATCCTAGCGGACAAACGTAGAGCTGTCACTTTACCTCCCGCGTCGTATGCGTCCTACTGTTTGTGTAACACGCCGACCCAATCCACTCTACCACTGAGGACACCGCACGGGGTTATTGAACTGTTTGACAGATACGTTTATATCTCACGCCAATACAAAGGACATGTCGTAGTGTGGTTATTTATTAAGAAAGCAGGAAGAGAAAAGAACTGTTGAACTCATCGGAGAGTTCGCCCTCATAGAACCCAGTCCAGGGAAGGAAAGTGCGGGTTTCAAAGGATAGGAAGAGAGAATGAGAGGGAGTAAGGGCATGAAACCTATATCTGCGTTTGCCCCCCTCCTCCCTCCACTCTTTGCCCCTCCGCACGGATAAACCGGCAAGCAGTGATGAGCGAGTGCTTAGAAGTGAAAGACACTGTCGAACATGTCGCTCTGGATGCCCTTTAGGCTGAACGAGTGATACTGGCTCAGCTCGGCGTTCGAAGTGGGCCAGTTCCCTTGAAGTGCAGATGTGCGCTGCCTGACCCGAAAACGTAGAACAAGGGGAATTGCACAGAAACTGACGAGGTAAGGCGCAAACTATCAACTGTTTATTATCATGTGAAGAGGGCGGTTATATATGATGGGCATGAAAAACACGCACGAAAAAATAACAATAAAACCGGCTTTCGACGCGTGAAAAAGTTTCCTAAGGAATAGATATCATGCCACGTGTCGCGTTTTATTGTAATTTTTCGTGTGTGTTTTTCAGGTCCGTCATATCTAACCACCCCCCTTCACATGATAATAAACAGTTGATAGTTTGCGCCTCACCTCATCTGTTTCTGTGTAATTCCCCTTGTTCTATGTTTTCGTGTCAGGCAGCACACCTCCGCACACCTCCGCACTCAGCTACTCGACCAGCTGGAACGTGAGGCTGCAACGGTGGCGGCAGCGGCTTTCCATTGGTTTCGTGCCCATTCGCGTTTGTGTACTGGCAGACGCTTCTTCGGTTTCCGCTCTTCTTCGTCCAAGCGAACGAGATGCGTCCGTCGCATAGCGAGTTGACACCTCATGTGCCTCTGCCTTTATTCTAGCGGACGCACATGCGGGTGCTCTTTTCACTGCTGAGTCGCAGGCATCTTATTGTCCGTGGAACACACCAACCCAGGCCGAAACCGCTCGTTTGCGAAGGACAGCTGAGAGGGCGCATTGAGCCATGAGACTGCCACGTTTAAATATCCCAACCCCACAACGGGTGTGTCAGCGTCAGGGGCATTAAGCCTTGCTGTGCGACCATGCCCCCTCTTTCCACACCCAACCCTTGCACGCCCAACAAGCAACCCGGTATGTGCGATAATTAAGCGTGAAATACTCTGGCGAAGGGGGAGAGAGACTTTTTATGAGGACAGACTAAGACCTATTAAGTATTCTTCCTACAGAACTATGACCAGCTGGTCAACAATGGCCGCCGACGCGACAGTGTCGCTAGGAATGGCCTTCAAGATAAAAAAGAATTGTGTTCTCACGCCGGCGTTCCAACGGGTCAAGTTGCTTTCAACCGGCAGGGACTCGCAGCTAGTGGGTGAGGTGGACTTTGAGGCGGCAACAGCCGTGGCTACGTTCTCGGCGGCGGCGGTAGCGGCGGCTTTCCGGCGTTTTTACATCCCTTCGTGCTACTGTTGATTCTCCGCAATCATCTGATAACGGCGCTACGGCCGCTGTGAGCCGGCCGCCAACTTGTGAAAGAGGCATCGCTGGCGGCGAGGGGAATAACTGTTGTGATAACTGTTGTGAAAGAGCGTTGACGGTGGCGAAGAAGACCCTCGGAGCGCTGCCGGGTAAACTGATTTCACAGGAATAAAAACTGGGCGGGTGAGATATGTACTTCTCCGCAGAAAAACTGGAAAGGAGCTAATCAAACATGAACTTTAAATCGTGAGAAAACACCAACCATGTTACGCCCTGCATTTTCACAAAAATACATTATTAGCGAAGTTCCCAGATGTAATCGTTGTAATAACGTATCCAGATATATTTGGCGGGGAGAAACGCAATAAAATGCAATAGAAAGAAAAAAAATGAACTACCTTTACGCAGCAGTAAAGAAAGCCGAACTAGTTGGTAGTGTTGCATAATACCTGTCATGGTCTTATTTGCGCGGCTTGAAGGATGCAGCTTTACACACCCCGCCGTGGTGAATCAGTGGCTAACGCTTTGCGCAGCTGATACCAAGGATGCGAAAAGCAACGACGCCCGTGAGTCCGATATTTCGGTGCACGTTAAAGTTCCCCAGGTGGTCAAAATTAATACGGAGCCCTCCACTATGGCGTGCCTCGTCGCCTGAGTAACGTAGGCGCGTTAAACCTAATAATCAATCAATCAATGCAGCTTTACGAAACCCTTGCTTGACGCAGCAGGCCCTGACGACTTTCTCTTTTTCTGTCTATGCACGTGGCTAGTTCCTATGGTACGCACGCAGCCCACGGCAGCCACAAGAGCCAGTGACGAACTGTCTGGCCTTGAGTGTTTTTATTTGTGATATATTGAAAGCTAATACTAATGGTGGTGTGCTGAGCCAGTACTCATTTATAAAATATTAGGAACTTATTTGTTGGCAATGATACAAGCCGGCAAATAATTTCGTGATACTTTCGTGGACGTTGAACAACCATTTACAAGACGCTTTTGGAAGCAATGCTTGAGAGCATTAAAATATTCATATTGATATGGAAATTTCACGACATGTAGTTTTCGTGGTTCTTTCGCGACACTTGCTTGTGACCACGAATAGCTTTATTCGCACGTTACACAGCACAGAGCCGCTGTATGCGCAGCACTTTTCATACTAAAGTTGTCTGTCGCGCACGCTAGGGCATCTCTAAAGGAGGAGCGATTTCTCAAGCAGTTATCACCCACTTCCTGCAGCATGCCATGCCAACAATATATGGGGTTGACACTGAGGCATGGTGTAAAGAAAGACGGCCGTGGTGAATGCATTGGTTCCTCCCTGCCATTTGTATTATCTGCACTCTGACTGGTCAGTCAGAGTGCAGATACGTCAGTCGCTGCTATTGCAGCCGACCGGCTGCAATAGCAGCGACTGACGTATTTTCGCCTGCGCCACTTAAGCTGTTCGTTCTTCTCGGCCTTGTTATCATGACGTTGCCTTAGATGTCTTCCTTGCGTGGGCGCCCGTGTGTGACTCCTGATAATCCCGGTTGTTGGTGTCTGGGACAGAGCGCTCGCGAGGTAGGTAGGTAGGAATAACTTTATTGATGCCGTCAACCGACGGTTTAACTCGCCGTGACGTTGGCCAAGCGTCGACCCGGGGTCACTTGCGTAATATGAAGGCTACGAACGGAGCCCGTGATATGCGTGGAATCTTTCAAAACAGAAATGACCCCCCGAACCACCAGGATATAGAAAACGGTGCTGCAGCTCGCTAGGCAAGCATTAGCGCAACGTGCCTATAGATAGCGACCTGACCATGCTCGCCAAATCCGCCTGCCGCATTTTTAGATGCGACGCTGAGAGGAGCATCTCTTGCCGGCGGCCCTGTACTTCCTGCGTCGTCGTCGTCCGCGTCCGCACCGTTTAATACATAATTACATCCGGCCATACGTGAATACACTGACGTTTCTTGTTAGCGCTGTTTCGTAGAAGTCTTTGATGCACCGCAATGCTCTCCCGCGTTCTTCGTCCGCGTGATTTTGTTATCAATAGCACGCTGCTCGCGTCCGAACTTGCGCGGTCAACGAGGTTGTGAATGTGATTGAGTAACCTCCTGAGAGTACCGTAATTACCCGATTGTAACGCGCCCCCGATTCTAACGCGCACCCGATTTTCCTGGCAAAAAAACCGAAAAAACTTGCACTTCCGATTGTAACGCGCGCGGAACTTTTTCAGCAAGAAAAACGAATGCGAGAGAAACGGGCGATTTATTGCTCGAAGTAATCTCACTCATCTCACTCCTCGTCGCTCTCCGCCGACCACAACATTTCGTCCTTGGTGCCGTCAAGCGCGTTCGCGATGCCACACTTCATAACGAACGTTCAACTATGATCGTTTGGATCGTGTCACACGCCTCGCACGCCCATCCTGCGAACTTCTCCGGAGGCGCACGCTTCAGCCGACCACGAGTTTTAAATGCGTGAGAGCCGCTGCTGCCATTGCTTTTACCAAGCGCGCAAGTGGAACGATTTGACGATTTGTGTGAACGCGGATAGAAAAGCCGAGGTGCCTATGCTTCCTGCGTTCGAAAAATTGTTGCTAAAGGCTTTGGCGTCATCTTGAGATGGCGATGGCGATGGGTGGGACGAAATTTCCGCTGTTTCGGCAGTTTCGGTTTCGTATCCGATTCTAACGCGCATGTGATTTTTCGACCTATTTTTCCGGAAAAAAGGTGCGCGTTAGAATCGGGTAATTACGGTAGTTTTCTTATCAATAGCACGCTACTATCGTGCCAACGTGCGCGGTTAATATTCGTGCATCCAATTAAGTAACCATCTGGATTTGAAAAATAAAGTCAATGGGAGTCCCATGCCTTCTGTAAAGTGCACGCGGAATAAAAAAACCTGCTTTAATGTGCTTCAGTGTGTGCCAAATCCATTTCGCAAAATACGATTGAAAAGCTGGAAATAGACCCGCCGCGTTGGCTCAGTGGCTAATGCACTGTGCTGCTCATCCCTAGAACGCGGGTTCGACTCCCTGCCGCGGCAGCCGCTTTTCTGGTGAAGGCGAAAAGCGAAAACTACTGTGTGAACGAGATTTCGGTGCACGTTAAAGAATCCCCAGGTGGTCAAAATTAATCCGGAGCCCTCCACTACGGCGCGCCTCATCGCCTGCGTTGCGTCAGCGCGTTAAACCCCACAATGAATCAATGAATCAACCAATCAATCAATCAAAAGCTCGTGCTTAATTTGGTCTTCGGCAAGGGCAAAACTGGGCATGTTGTTTAAACCAGAAAACGTGCATTTGCACTGCATATAAAGATTGCAATATCCTGATGGATATGATTCTTGCAGTACTGCTTAAAAACCATTCGAACCGCTACTGCATTATTATTTATTAATCATTAATGAATAAGCATTCATTAATCCTAGCCACGCCGCTAAAAGAAACAAGCGTCAAATAATCGCGCTTTCGCGTGTCCCGCACTTACAGCGTGAAATCACGGCTAATAGTAACCTTATAACGCGGAATTTGTTGCCATGGCGCGCAACATGAGATAATTTTAATGTTAAGGGGGCGGTCTATAGCCTTAGCTATACCGAATAAACGTTTATTGAAATAAAATCAGGGGTGGTGCCTTTAGCATAGCGCCGCGCGTTTTCCCGCATCGACAGCTCTATTGACCACCGTAAGATATACACAGGCGAACTCGCTGCTTGAACCATATCTTACGTCAAAACCTTACGCGTAAGGCAAAATTCAGTCTGCCCTCAAATATCGTAATCGATATACTAGCTTACCATCCTTTTATCCCTTGTAAAGCCAAAAAAAACGCGACCGCACTTCAGCGTCCCTGCCGGCGCAGCGCCTTTTCTACCCACGGCAATATGGACGCCGACCGGTTCGCCCGGCTTCACCTCCCCACGTTGCCCGCTATGGGCGGCCTCCACTCCAGAAGTTTTATACAACCTCCTTGGTCCGCACAGCTGCGTCTTTCCTCCGCTCACCCCCTCTCCTCTCTCCGATAGCGAACACTCTCGCCCAACATCTGCGGGCTCGTGGCGCAGCACACTCTCACTCCGCCGGTGGGCGGCGCTGCGCGCGGCGCAAGCGCGCTGTGCGCATGTGCAGCGCCCTCTCTCTCCGCGGTCTCCTCTTCTTAGGGCGCGCTGCGCATATAAGCGGAGTGCCGCACTCCGGCCGGTCTCTCAGTCGACGGTCGTCCGCGCTACGCTTGCTCTCTCTCTCTCTCTCTCTCTCTCTCTCTCTCGCATTACACGACGATTGCTCACGCAATTCGAGTAATTGACTCAACGGAAACGCACAATGGAACCCCCTTCAGCTTCGCATCACACCAGGGTTCCCGCGAGGGGAGGTGGGCGTAATTTTTTTATTGCTCGTTTGTCTTTTTTTACGTCTTTCCGAGGCCGCTGCACCGGCTTGCGCTGCATTGGATCCCCATTTCCCCACTGTATACGCGTTCGCTCAGCCTGTCAACATTGTTACGGGAAAGTTTTGCTGGCCGTTTTTGACGATCCTCTCCGCTCCGATAGCTAGCGGGAGCGCCATTGCGCCTGCGTGGCACGCCTTGCCACGAACAGCATTGGCTCCGGTTTCGCTGAGCGCGCCGTCGGTACCGGAGCGGACCGTCGAAAATGGTCAGCTAAAACTCTATTAACGCGCTAGCGTTACTAGGTTCATTTATAGATTTCCCCGCGCCTGCTAGCTGTCCTCTATCAGCCATGCTCAACAAGCGTCCACGGAAGTACGTCACCGGTGCTAACAGGAAACTGCAAGAGAGGCAGCCAGATACGAGGGCTCGCCAGAATCTGGAATGCCGAGCAGCGGCAATTATGTTGTGCAAAGGAGCAAAAGATAAGATACGCGATCTGAGCAGGAACCGCGTCTGCACAATGCAGTTAGTTGCTGAGCGGACACTGTCGCCACCCGTCCCTGCAACTTACGCCACCAAAAAGTGCCTCTCCCACGACCTAAATGAAACCAGCTAGGGTGCCACGATGCCGGCGACGTCGTAAATACACCGACGAGTGTGCATGGAGGCACCCTAATGCTGGCGCGAACATTGTGTCACCTAGCCTATAAAGGTAGGATAAGATTAACGCCAGGGTCTCAAAAGCCAAGAAAAGGCGACATTGTAACCATAAACGAACTAAAATGTGTCCAAATACAAAACAAAACCGAGTATATACGACGTCTAATTACGCGAAATTTTAAACAACTTAAAATCTTTCGCGATGGTATCTCCACCGCTAGCTTTGTCCGTCCGGCAAACGATGAATGGCGCCATGGGGGAAATTAAAAAAAAAACATAAACTTCGGCCAGGATGAGATCCCCGAAAGAAATAACCCAAGTTTCCTCGGCATGGCCCCGCAGAAAAGCGGCGGAGCCGATCTCACAATCGCGAAGAGTGAAAGAAATCTTTCAACCATTCTTTCAACCAATAAAAACACCATAATTAGGGCTTCACATAGAGCAGCCCTTAACCTTCCTAGTTTTAGAAGCAACGCAATGGCCTTTATTTTGTGTCCTATAAAACCTGTGAAGAAATCAAAATTCTCACTCTCCCAGCACAAAGAGAGCGAAAATGGGTACCGGTCATCCTATAAATAGGTATATCTTCTGAAAAAAGGAAGGCGGAAGGACACGATGGATACGTCACTGCCACAGCGACTTTCCATAAAAGCCGTTACCCTACTGACAAGCATACATTCAAACCTACGGTATGGCAAGCCACAATACAGGATCAAATTCCTTTGAAGAAAGCTCCCAAACCATTAAAACAACAGTATAGGCTGACGCCCGGAAGTTGGAAACTACAAGGCAGCAATTGTCACTTTGGAGTACTGTGGCAATAGCTATAATTGAATTACCTTCATGCATACATGAATTGAAAAATATTTGCGATCCCCCTAGCGGAACTATCGAATAGATGCCTAAGCATAGTTACGCACACTAAATCCGCCATTAGTCCCTTGGCTAAGCGCTCAGAGTGCCTAAGCGCTTGAGAAATGTTCTCGAATCCACAATGATGAAAGTTCACAAATACATTACCACATCAACACAAGGGTCTGGAAGGGAGCGGCGCAGCCGACCAAGATCCACTCGAACTCGCATTCCGTAGTTCCTGTTGACAACGACTATCATACTCAACCCACGGAAAAATACAAAACACCTAACGTCATCCTACGCGTGGGAACACCATCCTTCTCCGTGCCACACGAGGATCTAATTGCTTAAGAATCACAAACCCTGGTCAGGATACAAACCAACACATCTATCCACAAACCTGGATGGGCGACGTTGTTTGGTAAAAAATGTCCGGGATGGACCTAAAACTGTGCTAAACGCTAGCAAACACCCACTCTCTACTGTAAAACATGGTCATAGCCACGAATATGCTCAGGGATGAACAATTCAACCATTACATATCCAACTTATATCTACACATGACAGTCGGCCCTGACCAGGTTGTCACATAAGGATCAACTTCAGCTGATTCTGGAGTCCTGGAATTCTGGGTCAACACATAGAATCTACCATCTCTTTATCCCCTCCTTCCGAAGAGTTAATAAATCTTACTACACAGACACTTCTCTCTCTCTGTCTGTCTCTCTAGCTCTCTCTGTTTGGTTTGTAAAAAAACCCAAACTTCAGTCAGCCCAGCGCGATAAACACTTTTACACTTTGACACTGTCGCTTCCTCTCTAGCACTGATTGACACCCCACAGCCGCAAGTTTTTACGCCAATATCTTAAAACACGCAAGAGAAGATGGCTTCTGAATTTCCTGCGCCGCGGTGATTAAAACTATTGCTGCTACCCTAGCTCTCGTTCTTGAAATTCGATACTGGTAAAGCAGAAATGGTAAATGCAGCAACTGCGTTTCAAAACGTTCCCTCGACGCCGGAGTAACGTTAAAGGCGCGTTCACACTAGGCCGACACGACGGCGACGACGGCATTTGGGCGGTGGCGCAGTGCTCTCGCGCGTCGCGCCCGTGCGCTCAACGTTGCGGGTCCAATTCACGGCGCGGTCCGTTTTTTTTTTTCTTTTTTGTGAGTGGTTTTTTAAGGGGTGTGGTTTGCGTATCCAATTTGTGAATCGCGTGATTTTGAGAAGCAACTACCTTTGCAATGGAAAATTTCCTTTGAAACAGCGAGTGGCGTCTTGAACCACAACAATTAATTTCCCTTTTCTTAATCGTACCGTGTTTCTCGAAAATGCGGTACCATGGTGCAAAGTAAGGCCTTCTCCATTTGACGAGGTTAAATTTCTGCTGACGTACGCTATAATTTATATGCATATTTTACGGGCTACAGAGGTCTTTTCGCCGGGGGTTAACATCCATATTATTGCTGCCGCGGCAGCAGCGCACAGCTCTTTTTTCTGTGTCCGTGATCTACCAAGAAATTGAGGAGTACATACAGTGCAAGCAGCGCACACGCCAGTACGCACGAATGGCTTAAGTCGCGCTGCGGCGACGCGATATTCAAGTTTGACTAGAGAAAGAAAGAGATCCCCGGCGGAGAGGCGAGGCGGCGGAGTCGGCCGTCGCGGGGCCGTAGGTGTAGTGTGAAAAGCGCGTCGGCCGACATCGCGCGGACACCGACGCCTCGCCAATTTCTCGCCGGCGGTTGGGCAACGGTCGGCGTCGGCGCGGTGTGGCATGGCCGCCGACAGCTCACCGACACGGTGTTGGCCGACCAAATGGGCCGATGGTCGGACTAGTGTGACCGCGCCTTAACGCGTCGTACATCTTAAAACATAAACGTTGATGTCATCTCCAACTTTTTTCGCCTTATAACAGCGGAGCGGTTGTACAAGCCGTTAGGTCGCCATTATAGGACAAAATACAAAGAAAATTCCGAGCGCTGGCGAGCGCGTGTCTCGCGGCAACGACCAAGCGTCCTGCCACGTACAGTGGCTTTAGCAAAAAAAAAAAAAAAAAAACTGGGAAAACCTTGCGGAGGGAGAAAATGGCGAGTGCTCGTGAGTGCAAGCCTCGCGGCGACCGCAGAGTCCCCGGCTCGCAGAGGGGCTTTGGCGGGAAAATAAAGAGCACTACAGCGCTGTCTTGAAGCGCTACCGCGCATGTAAAAACACAGCTCCAGCGCTAATGGTAAAGATGAAAGACCCCCTCCTTGGGAAAGGTCACCGCGGCCACCGAATTGTATAGAAGCCATTATGGATAATTTGAGACATGGCTACGGGTGTGCCAATCATTCACGAGACGACTTCCAGATCCCGCCACCGCTGCCTCGAGTCGATGACGAAGAGCTGGTGGAAGTCTACAATGCTCAGGATGAATTTGCATCTACCAATAACCCGGAAGAAGACAACTACCTCTTTGCTTCATATGACGACGATTACTAGCACCGCAACTATGCAAATAAAAAAATGATAGTGAAACTTAGGTATGTGTCCGGCAATGCTCACCTACAGCAGCTTCGCCATTCAAGTATTGCGCGTGAGTGAAAGCTTCCCTGATTTTATTTGTTGGTTCGTTGAGCTGAGCCTCTGTCGATTAAAACTGGGGGAAGTTCACACCTTCTGTGGGATCGGGGGTGTGCTTAAATAGGAGCTTTTAAACGCAGAACGGTTAATTGGATAAGCTGGCAAAAGCCCGCACCAGGCCGACGTCAATCGAAGGCGCAGCCACCCGGATATCGTCCGCAAAAAAAGTGGCTACAGCTGCCAATCCTTTTCTAACGCGTTCGATGGCGCTCCACGCGTTTGATAGCGCGCGCCCTTCCGAAAAAATAAAACCCCAAGAATATTCAGCACGATATCTTCTGTAGCATGGATCAAAAATAATGAACAGGAAGATGCACTTTGCGAGCACTGTTTCATATGGAGTATGAAAAGGAAAAAGGAAGAACACGAAGAAACAATCGTTGTGTGGTCAATTGCCATGAACTTACGACGCATAGCACGAGTATAACAACAAAAAATCCCCGGCCATCTCCCCTAAAGTGACACCTGAGGAATGTCGAAGCATGCAGTGCATAAGTGTATTCTTGGCGCCTCGGCGTTTTTGCAAACGGAGCAAACACGCCGGTGTTCCTGCCCGCATGGTCCACCAAGCGGCTCTAACCGGCCCAGACAACGGCAGCAACAGCTCGTCTCCGCTGTTCGAAATAAACCTGGTCGCGGAAAAGCAGTTCCACGTGCGAGAAAGAGGATGTTACTGTGGTGAAAAATTGTACTATGGATTGCAATTCGCAGTTTTTAGAGATAGCGGCGGTGAAATGGTGAAAAATTGTACTATGGATTGTAATTCGCAGTTTTTAGAGATAGCGGCGGTGAAATGTCTACCGCGATGCTAAGCCTAAAGTTTCCAACACCGAGCCGACACGAGAAACGCAAGCCGCTTGCGAGCTGTTGGGGAAGCCCATCTCCTAAAACTTGCCGCGCGCGAGTGCGTTGCGTTTAGAGCTGAAGCAACTGTTTTAACGATATTTTGTTAAAACAGTTTTGTCGACACTGCTTCTCCTTTGTTTTGTTATCGTCAGGTTAAAAATCCCTCCTTTTAATTTTGTTACGCTCACAACCACGTGACTATGCTGACGCCAAACACGGGATTTCGCATATAACCGCCAAACCGGAGTTTGCAACAACCACAGTTAAAGGTTAGTAACCACGGTTAAACGTCACTGCGGTTACTTACGCCGTGTAACTAGGCTATAAGCTACCCCGAAGGAGCTCCTACAAGTGTGGCGCTCAAGTTGTGGTGAAAACGCCGCCGCCCTTCAAAAGGATTCCCCCGATTAGTGCTCCCTTCGCTGTACAAACATTGTTTTCCCGCAATAATGACTGCGTTTCCACGCACAGAATGCCTTTTGGGGTATTTTTTACAAATTGGAGCATTCCCTGCCAACTTTTGTACGTGCATACACGAGGTTCACGTAAAAAGAATTTTTCTGGGTGTAAAGCGAAAGATTAGAAAGGTTTCACATATTTAAATGAACCAAGGGGCTGAAAAATAAAGAACGCTACAGCCGAGTAGGCACATATGGTAGCAGTGTGGCTTTCATGTGTACGTTGGCGTTTTCATAGTTAAGAAACTGGTCTAGACTTAACCGCGAATTCTCGTTGCTGGCCGGTATTATAGGAAGTTATTGGTGCAGTCGCCACCGAACGGTAGGACCGCCAGTTTTTATGCAAGCAGTCGCCGGTTCCATTGAGAGCGAAGGGAGGATGGTGAGTTTGATGATTAAACGTAGCCCCACCAGACGGAGCGCGCCGTCCCTACGCGGCATTTTTTTGGCACGGTGGCTCCCATTGTCGCCGGCTGTAATGGGCACTTCGTGCTTGTGACGTACCTCAACGAAGGGATAGTGTTACAAGGCAGGCTCGTCCATATAGTGGTAGCTTACCTATGAAGAAAGGCTTGGCGAGGAACACCGGGCCAGCGACGGCTCCAACGATGCCGTAGCTGATTGGTAGTCGCTGGATGCCAATGTAGTCCGCCATCAACGTCGGATACATCGTCACGCCGCAGCCAATCGCCATGGCCAGACACAGGCACGCCGCCAGTAGCTGGGGGTAGCCCCTGACAAGTGGAAGGCACATGAGTACGGTGGCCATCCACAAGTAAGTAACCATGGCTAGACAACTTCGGGTGAGGTAACCTCTATCGGCGAGCAGAGGAATGAACAGACGTCCGAACGTATCGGTCATGGAGAACAGAGGGATCAAGCCCACAGCAGACTCCATGGATGTTCCTCTGTCGATGGCAAAGTCTACGATGGTGGTCATGAAGACGTCAAAGTTGTAACCAAAGATAATGTAGGTGAACATAATCACGTAGAACATTGCACATTTAAGTACGGTAAGTCCATGGCGCAGGCTCCAGGGGTTTGCAGGAGCCTTTAAATTTGTACTAGTGTCCTCGGCTGCCTTGCTTTTCGCCCCATTTTCTTCCGTGCTGACGCTAAAATCCGCCATGCTGACTGCTTTGCTCACGGCGGATATCTGCTTTGCTTTCTTCCTTGCAAGCTTGTCTTCTAAGCGCTTACGCTGGATCCATGGTGGCTCCTTAAGCACGAGGCTGATCGCAATTACGTGACCAATGATGGCTCCAAATATCATAATGCTGCTCCGAAAGTTGTATGTCTCATCCAGAAACAACAGTAGCCGAGGGAATACGAAGGCGGAGCTCGTGGATCCCGTGTATGTGATGCCGAGGGCAAAGCCCCGGTACTTGTCGAAGTACTGGTTGATGTGCACTGGAAGTGTCATGAACACCAGGCCTGATCCTATACCTGCAAGAAGTTTGTAATGAAAGAAAGAAAGAGTTACTTTATTTAGCTCGGGTGCAGACGCCGACAAAACCATTGGGTGGTATTGAAAGCAACATTGCCTAAGGGAATCATAATTCGTCGTTTCCATATAACCTTGGATTTGAAGTAGAGGCGCTAATGGTTGTATGGTTGTATCTTTGTTCAAGTACAGGCGCTAGTGGTTGTAGAATTCAGAACAGGTGGAAAAATGCGCGATAACAATTTAAATGTTTCGCAAGCGTTTAGCTCCCAACTCAGACCTCAGATGCTGCTAAATAACTACTAATATCTTTACTCCACTTTGGTCCTTCGAATTGTAGTGTGACAGTATTTACCGATAAGTAATTCAAGTTAACGGAAGAGCGGGAGTGTACCGGGGGTGTAGCGGCCGTTATGTACACAGCAAATGTTTGTGGTCTAGACCAGCTAGAGTTCGGAGCACTCTTGTCTTCTTCAGTTCAAGAAGTATTGGTATTCTAGTTAACAAAACTTCATTGCCTACATGCGCACCACGAGTGTTTGTACATCCCACATGAGTAGCAGGTCATCACCCAGCCTTTAATGCAACCGTTTCATGAGTGAAGCCAGATCCCACACGTCATTAATATCGCAATGTTGCTCGGAAATGGCAGGTAAGGCCACTCCGGGTCCCAGAAAGCAGACACTGACAAATGTCAACACTAGAAAGAGCTCAATAAAACTTGCTTCTGGACTAGTTCATTCATGGCGATCACAATGGATGTTAGCCCTTCAAGAAACTTAGACACACGACCAAAAACGGACGTGACGGGCGCCACTTCAACTGTTTCGTTACCAAGCTACATCTTCGCATATAGCGCACACAAATCCCGAGCATGCGCAGCATGAACCATTCAATGCACAACTCCTGAACAACCACCACAAAAAATACATAGACAACACCAGCCTGTACCGTAAGTCATGTTAGATAAAAATTCTTACTCCGAGGAAACTAGAGCCACTCAAGTATCAATGACACGATCATTTCCATATTTGCCAAATCATTGCCAAATGTGTGGGCACGATCATCGCCAAATTCTTGGGCGCAGGGTGGAGAGCTTCCTAAGTGGAGAAAAGACAGTAGGGCCGCCGTGCTTTTTCGCCACCGCGTGCATAGAAGGTACCACATATGCCTTATTGTCGTACCAATCCACCCTTTCCTTTCTCCCACCAATTTTTATTTTCTGTAGCAGAATTCGACAACCTCTTTAATAACGAAGCACGGAAAACCAGCTGCAATCAACCTTTCCACCTGTTTTTGGAAGGCTTGTCGCATTCTGTCGAGGTCGTGCTTTCGCAAAATGCACCAAGCCTTTCAAAAACATGTTGAAAGGTTGATTGCACCTGATTTTCCGTGCTTCGTTATTAAAGAGGTTGTTGAATTCTGCTACAGAAAATAAAAAGTGGCGGGAGAAAGGAAGCAGTGAATTGGTACGACAATAAGGCTTATGGGGTACCTTCTGTGGACGCGGTATCCCCCGACATGAAGAAGGTGGCTAAAAAGTACGGCATCTCCGTTGTCTTTTATGTACATGGGAAGCTCTGCCGTGTTTCCACGCATTTGTGCAGCGCAGAAGCGTGCATGAGATAAGATGCACTCCAGGCCTTTTGTGAATTGCTGCACGGGTGTGGTGTATGAGATTCCGCTTTCATGCGAGAAGGCCTATATCAGAGACACGGGGCGGTGTATTAGTGATCGATCACGGGAACGTGAATTCGTATGAAAGAATGGGGGGACTGCAGACTTTCCTGCACATTGCGGGACCTGTAATAATTGTGTTGCAAGGCTAAGTGAAACTCGGCGTTTGGGCAGAAGCCATTATGCAAACGCGCGTGAAATATTGGAAGCTTTTTGTATCAAGAAATATGGCAGTGATTATGTCAGTCATTCTTCAGTGGCTCTCTTTTTCTATAAGTTAGAATTTTTATCTAGTATGAATTAGGTTACAGGATGGTGTTATCTATGTATTATTGTGATGGTTGTTTGGGAGTTGGGCATTGAATGGTTCATGCTGCTCATGCTCGCTTTTTGGTGCTATATATGCGAAGATGTAGACTGGGAATTAGTCTGTCAAAATAGCGCCCATCCTGTCTGTTTTCTGTCCTGTGTCTAGTTTCTTGGAGCGCTAACCTCCGTTGTGATAATAAAAGCTCATAGCGATATAATTCGCATTATACAATGTGTCCCAGCTATAATGCAACAAGATTTAAAAAAAAAGCAATGGCGTAACTCGAAGAAACCCTAGTGCATAATGTTTGCAGCTGTGTGAAGAAGCGGGCAGTAATTTTTTGTTAATGAGACTTAACTAATTAATTGTAATTAATTATCTAACTCGAGAAGTACTGTCCTAATCACTACAGTGTCAATGAGGCACTTGTAGGTATCCACGAGGGTCATCTAACTGCGGTATTTTCAGCGACAAACTAATTGCGTACTCATCTATTCTGACTAATAAAGAAAACCCGCGAAATATGAAAAATACCACGTGACGGCGCTTCAGCGCGGATTGTAAAGCACCGTCCCCAAATAAATGTATATCTAAATGCAGTAGACCTTTGTTGATATGTTTTGAAAAATGCGGGGAGGTAGTTACTATCCGGGAAACGTATGATCCTCGGCGGTAAAAAAAGCAATCGGGAGACTAACTTTAGCATTAAATGGCCTTTTTTCACTTGTACATGTCTGTCCACGTCTGTTGGCATATGCTACGGCCCTTTCAGAGCAAGAGCTCCTTTTCTAACATTGCGGACTTTTTTTTTTTTTTTTTGCCCGCGCTGGAATTGTCCTTCGCGCGAAAGTAACTGCACCGCTTCCAAGCCGACAACGGCCCGGTTGTGTGGCCGACGGCGACGCCACTTCTTATTCCCAATCATCGGCGCCACCTTTTCCAGAAGCTCTAGTCTAGCGCCGGCGCTGCTTCATGGCGTGGTTCTGTCACGATTTCTTCCAAGGTTAGCGTTTTGCACGTGGGTACGTAGTTACACAGGCGACGTTGGCTAAAGGCAGCCGCGTTACCTAGTAAATTCCGGCAAGTCCAGCACCACGGGATAGGCGCCACGGTGACCCAGGCGGCCCGACCTCCGCTCAGCGCCTGCTTATGGGGGAAGCACCTGATGGCATTCCTATCGGACTAACCGCTTAATGACCCACGGGTTCAAAGAAGCATCCTGTACCAATACGAAAAGGTTTACCAATAAATTGACATGTTCCTATATAATGGCTAAGTTTGGTTCTTTCAGAAATATATCACTTCGCTGTTGAAATAGAAAATAAACGAGAAACACATTTTGGTTTATCTAGTTTTCACCTCATGGCGCTAGCAGTCTAGCAAGTGAGAGTTCTGTGTATTTATTTGAGCACAGAAGTCGCATATTTCTAAAACTAGGTCGTTGCGAACGTCTGTATGCATTTGTAAAACATTTCGTATTCTTGCACGATGGTTTTTCAGCCCGTGGGTCATGAAGTAGTAAGTCACAAAGCAATGTTAACAGGTAAGTCCCCCTTATTGGCGCCCGCGCTCTGAGGCTCTGTCCGCATCCATGTCAGCACTTTTTTGTTCACCGTAAAGTACGTGATACAGTGGTAGTTGAATGAATGTTTTTAAAATTTTGAACGTAATTACTAAGAAATCGGGTATGCAGGAACGTAGTAACCGAAAAAAAAAAACCACCATAACGCTAAGGTTTATTTTTTCGGTTCACGATTGAGACCGTAGTAATCGGGAAATCGTATGAACCGGGGACGTGTCAACGGGGTTTCACTGTGTATACCTTCCACATATTTGAGCACAAACTCGATCTCAGGAAATGCTCACTCGTATCTCTATGGAAGAATAAAAAAACAGCAATCCGAAGAAACAACTAACTGTCCAACTAGTTCGGGAATAAACGGGCGCAATAAGCTGCGATTTCTCATACCTCCGAAACTTGAGTATTCGCTAAACGGCAAAGCTTATTGTTTAGATCCTGTATCTGGGCAATAGCCTCAATCTGGCATTTCCGCAGACTGTAGAAAAAAATTAAAGGTATTTCCCGGCTTTTGATGGAACAAGCGAATAACTGGAAAAGGTTTTCTTACCAAACATTATTCCCTGAGTAACAGAAACCCACAAGATAGATGGGGCAAAGCTGGACGCTACTATGCCAGCGGACATGATGATGCTGCCGGCGAACATCACTGGCCTCGGGGTATATTTCTGGCATAAGGGACCAGCCACAAGCCCTGCGGGGAAAATGAATACAGCATTATGATTAAAAAACTGAACCCCTTTGCTTTTTTGCAAAAGGGAGGGGGGCAGCCGTTAAAACTGCATTTCCCCTTCACCCAGCTGTGCTGCTAAGGTGTATTCTACAAAGTAGCGCTTTCTCGTTCTTGGAACTCATGTCAGTTAGCACTTTTTACTTCAAATTTTGAATACATTCTCCATCTTTGATCCCGTTTGAGCCTTTTTAGCACATATTGCCACAATCAACCACTCCTAAAGGCGTAGTCCCAGCTTTTTAAGGTATGTATGTAATGTATTAGTCGTTTCATTTATTTAAAAAGAACAAGCAACTGCTTATTACATGCATACATTTAATTAAAGCAGGCGCCACACAGTTCGCGTAATTATGGATAGATCGCGCATGAGCCGCCTTAGTGTGCTTGTATGCTTCCTGATATTCTGGCATAGACGTCTTGAATCAGTTTTGAAGAATTTCAACTCTTCGAACAAGTTTGAAAGCTTCTCTTACAGTGGGTGCATTGGCACCCGGATGATTATGAATCTCTCGCAACAGTCGCAAGCGAATTCCGATGGTCATCATTCTGTCCAGCAGCGCCGGTCGTAAGACCTTAACTATTTGCTTTCCAACGTCTCCGGGGCCACTCTTTCCCATTATTGTTTTCGTAGTGAAACTGATATTGCGATTTTAACCACGAGCTTTCATGTTTTTTTTTGTGGCAGCTAAAGGGGGGTTAAAGCAACAGCGTCATTTCCTGTCTGGATCCTGGCTGACGTTCCAAATAAAAGGCTTCCTTTTACCCGAGCGAGCCAACAAGAGCTCAACCACCACAGCACACAGCGGGCCTAACTATAACTGATTATGGAAGGGAGAAGCCCAGTAACAAAATACATGTCGCCATACCAACTGTTTAAGCCGTATCACAGGAGTGAATAAGTGAGATCATCAGGAGCTTACGTCATGTGGTCTCTGGGGCACGGCGAAATACCGGGGAATTCCAGAAAGCCAAAAGAAATGTGCTTGACTACAGAAACAGGAACCATGAAGTGCTCATTTGGGGATTGTCGCTCTATGTGGGGTTCTAGTGGCTTTTGCCCTATCCGAACTTTATCAAATGTCGCGTTCCGAGACGAGCGCCATCAAATATTGTCATTTAGAAAAATCTGTAGTAGAAAAATGATATGAGGCTTCAAAAGAATTGAACCGCGCTAGCTGACGAAAGGTTCACGCCATACGAACCCACATTTTCCGTGTCCCATCATTTGATCCGAGGTCAATGGGAAATATTTGTGTTCTGAATAAATATATGCTATTCCGCTTTTGTTTACACGTAATGTTTCAAAAGTTTATTTTTTTACCAGAGGTCGTCACGAAGCATTCCAGAAAAATGACATGGCGGGCTGTGACCAATGTATGACATGTTGAACCAACACACTGACATGTCGCATGAAAGAAAATTTGGCCCAATGGGATTAGGACCGTTATCCTCTCCGACAGGAATTGCGCTACCTCTGCGCTATTGGTGCATTCAAAAGAACGGTGAAGTAAATTTAATCTGTCTGTAGGGCGTGATGGCAAACATATAGCACATGTTATCGCAAGATAATGGCGCAGCAACGAAGAATGTCACTTCCATAAAGTGGTCACCTAATGAATGACTCGCCATAGTTCTACTGGTTTTTTTAAGATTGGGAGCGCCGACAGCGTTCAACTGCGCACATCTGATGGCGGAATCTTTAGTTATATTTGACATTACAGTGTTTGCATATCACAGTAGCTAACGAGCTATAAATAAGCAGCATTGTCTATGTCGTTTGTGTTCATAAAACGCCAAAGAAGAATCAATTCCAGGAGGCTATCTATATGAAAGTTCACTTAGCTTGAGCTCGACCCGTATGAAGCTCTGCGGCCATTCGTAACGTGATCAAGATTGCTCCAGAAATTCCAAATGAGGCCTGACTCGAAAATGCGCCAATGCCCAAATGAAAGAACAAATCTTTTTTCAAATATTTTTTTTGAGTGAACCATAAACATAAAAGTGTAAATCATAGTAAGGATGCATTGGGTTCAGCCAAAAGGATACTTGATCAATCAATAGAATACAGTTATGTAGCCTATACAGTACAAGTCCTGCTACGCGAAAGAAGTCTGAGCAAAAATGGCGTATACTGCGCAAGATTTCTGAAAACATCCGAGTCATCGTTCGCTATGTTTTCATATCAACGCCTTGCGTAAGGCTTAAGTTCGTTAATACCGTACTGACCCAAGGTTTCATCTTCGCTGAACTCACCAGCAATGTTGGCCATGGCTCCCATGAGACAAATAGGCCAAGCTGCTTGGCCTCTGTCTACGTCGAACTCGCGCATGATGCCGATGTACAGAAATCCAGACGAACGAATCGTGGCTGATGTGAGGAACGTGACCAAGGCACACGTAATAGCCACGTACCAGCACCTGTCCACCCTCGGTTCCGTAGATGGTGCCTTCTTTGAATGAGTGGTTTTAACATTTTCTGAAGCCGCCATCCTGAGCTGAAATAGTTGGTGCAGATTTGACACGTCTCCTTCCTTCAAAAAAGTTCCAATATTGATTACACAAGAAAACGTGGCAGAAATTTTAAAGTGTGAACACCGAATAAATTCTTGAGCCGCTTTGCTACACACCGAGCGACTTTGCAGTTGGATTCACTACTGCACTCGTGCTTTGTTCGAAAGAAAGAAAACCTTTAAATAAATGACTCCATAGGGCGCATGGCACCCCTGGGAAGCCAGCCCTACATCGCAGGCCAATTGAAATTCGTCGTCACTGATACACAAATACACGAATTGCTTGAAAGGCATTTTTCCAGGCGCCATATAAGGAGCCTGATAGGAAATTGTACTACTCCAAGGCCAATAAGTAAGGCGAAGACCGCATATGTCAATCTTCGATCTCTAACCTCGATCTTCAACTCGCCACTGTTACCAACCTGGAACAACTGACCTCTGCGTCTCAACTACTCACCAGTGTCAAGAAGCATTCCAAAACACTCACTGAGGGACACAAATTATTCCTCGATTGACTTACGATTTCTCCAAGCGTGGAAAACTCGCCGAATGATTGTTCGTGAATGACGGACGCGTGCGCCCAATCTAGCTCTTAAAGGCGGAATTACTGCAAAAAACAAACAGGTAGGTACCTCCGCCCGTAGCCTCCATAACCAAAACCAGGTCACGTTCTGCGGCCTATTCCAAGACGCATTCCTCACCAAGTGCAAGTGGCATTTTCTTTTCATGGCTCCAAACGAATCGAGGCCGCCACTTACAATTACGTCTGTCATCTTCGTAAATTTGCCCGCTCCAGTAACCCTGCAACTCGACAACGACATGACCGCAGTTTTTGTCGCGGCTACAACGCGCTTTTCTTCCGCCTCGCAGATTACACAGACGCTTCGAACACCCCTCTTCACTTCTCATTCATCCACCCCCCCACTTTCCTCCGTTGCCTCACTAGAAACACCAGGGTCACCCACTGATACATCACCAAAATAATCGGCAATTTTGATGAGCCCCCCACAGTGTTGACTGACGGCGGAATGCAGACCTATCACTGTTCCTAAGCACAAGCCATTCACGCTCTCCAACCTTGGCACGACCTTTCTCACTTCATCTTGCAGTAAACTCTCACATGCGTGGTTCCCACCCTCCCCTGCCATCGCCTTGAAGACAACGATCAAAAACATCTCACCATGTTGGCTTCCTCTCACAGCTATCAGCACATTTTGTCCCAATATTTTAAAAAGTTGTCGACCAACTAAGCAAAGAACACCGTTCCAGCACCAGTTTAGCCCTCGATTTTAAAGGCTTCCTTCAGTAACGTAGCCCACACAGCTGTAATTAAACATTAGAAGAGCCACTGCGCGCCGACACTCACAACTATGTTCGAGAATATCCCGCCAATCGCTCTGTGACCCTAGGCGTGGAACCACTTGGCTTCTACGCCTTCGCACACATCCCAATGAAGTACCCAGAGGGTTAGCTGTGCCCGCACCCTTCCCTGCTGCTCTTCAATACCGCTTTTGTCTTGCTTTCATCTCTTCTTCAAACAACCAAATTCTAAGCAACACAAATAAATACCCCCTAGGCTAATCCTCACTTTATTCACAGAACAGTGCTTTCTAGGAAAGCTCGGAGTTACCTCCGCTAACTTTGATGCGATTTTCAAGTGAGACCACTGTTAACTTCGCCAAAGTGAGGTGGGTGCCTTAGTTAAAACGATGAAACGTCTGTGTCCAGGAAATTTTAGCGCCAAGTCCATTTGACGCCGCCATTCTAAAATTTTTTGATGGATGCTTTCATAGGGCTGAAGCAGTCCTTGATGTCCCCACTAATATACTCGACAAGAAATTTTTTCGGCCCAAGGGGCAATCAAAATATCTGAGTAACTAGGCAGTAAGCAGAGCTTCACAGCTCTAATATTACACAGCGCCACCCGAAATCTAACCTAGCAGTAACCGGATGCCTATTTCATTCATAACCGCATAGAAACCACCCATCGAAACTCACGTGCCTTTTGAGGGACTGTCAATATCCGGATGGCACTTTCCCCACGCAGTGCTCGTTAGACACAAGCCTGCTCCCAGGGACGTCACGCGATTCAAGGCAGACACTTTGGGGCGAGGTTATCAGTTAAGTGGACGTCATATAACCGGCTCCTACGTAGCATAAACGACTGTTCCAAAGGTGTTGCGATAGCTGCCTATCTAAATAGCTGCCACTGGTTGTTTTTTTTTTTTGCTTGTGTTATCTCTTCTATACTCTAACGTTGCCTTTGTTTCAAAGGGTGCCGAAAGAAAAGATAGCATTGGGAAATAATGGTAGTGGGCGAGAAATGAATAATTGCGCAATCGCTGCACTAGAGCACGATTATAGCGATTGGGAGCCCAGTTTTTTAATGAAAATGATGCTCCGGTCATTTATAACACGAAACGCAAATTGTCTACTACGCTTCGCACTTTTATAGCATGCAATCGCAGAGACGTAAGGGGGGTCATGTAGACAAATATAAGTTTGTTTTATTGAAAATATTTGGTGTTTTATAGTGCTCCCAGCGCTTGTCCGCCAGCAAACAATGCTGTATTCACTAAGAAATTAATCAATTTAGGCTGAACTTTTGACCCCCCCCCCCCAATCGTGTATTTCTTGACGTCAGTGATGACGTAACAAGGACAGGTATTCAAGGGAACGTTGGTACGCCATTTAGTCTGCAGCAGACTGCGCAACGTCGTGTTTACCGTCTCGTTTACCGTCAGTTTTGCAAGATGACGCCAGAATACTGCACGCGACTGCTGTCCGCCCTGGCTTTGTTTCTCATTGTATGCGCACCTGAGTTGTTTTTGTTACGGCTGTAAATAATAGTTTCGTGAAACGTGTGGTATGCTCGACAAAGAGGGCCACGTAAGACAACGTCGCTTACGTCAATCGGCCAGTGTCGTGGAAGGCAACTCTAAAGACCCGGAACGCTGTGCAGCTATAACATGCGTTGTGCGCGCACTGCCAACAGCAGTACGCGCTGGTGCTTTTATGTTTACGTGTACTTTCGTAACTTCCGTTGGTTAGCCCACCATTCTTACTGCTATAAAATGAATACGCATTATATTTAACAGAAAATAGATCGTTCTGCAAGTTTATAAGCCCTGCAAAACTTGCGTTTGCATTCGGCTGCCTCAGCCAATGTGCTGTGCATATTACGTAATATGTTCTGGTGCAGGAAATGAGCTAGTGAGTAACATGGTCATTTCCTTCTTTCTAGATTATGTAGCTTTATTGAGCGAAATTTACGTTAAGATTGGTGTCAGCATAATTCTAATTAGGCAATCGTTCGAATGAACTAAACTTGTGTTTTGTCTTCATGGCCCCTTTAAACGAAGGTAGATTAGGGATAGACTTCACGCTAAAATGTTGGTATTGTATGCGGCCCTCCTGGTGTAGACAGCAACGGTATCTTGAAGTGTCGTACTTGCTATTAGACAGAATCTCTGCTCCGTAAGCGTTCCGCTTTGTTCACGCTGGAAAGCGGTAACGTGGCTGTCTAAAACCTAGCGTCATTGAAAATGTGAAAAAGAGAGGAAATGGAAAATGGCTGCAATTAAAGAAACCTTAAGTTCTGCCGCACTCCACAGGTGTTACGACTTCCATAGTAGAATCTAGTGGTCGTCCCGGCTGGCGTTAGGAACGCTTTTGTATGCTCCCGGGAAGTCCCGATATGTTCCAACTGTAATCTTCACTCATATTCCGCATTCAGCAGTGATACACGTATTTTCATTAACTCTAGCTGTGCGGGGCTGTAACTATCCTGTGCAGACTCCACCAGCTCCTTCGTGCTTTTGCTTCTAACAGCCTTTAAACCTAATATGGTACAGATAATATAAGAGTATCTTTACATAATCGAGCTTAACTTTTTCAGTTTTAACGCAAACCAGCCACTACGACTACGAGCACTACCTTATTGAACATTTTCTGGGGCTGAGAACATGGAATAATTCCCTGAATTAAAATTTTCAGCAAATGGTGGAAATCTCATAGGTGACGTGTGGTTAAAGACGTAGACAAGTAGTTTCACCAATTTTGGGGGGAGAAATGACTGCGCGTTTTCGCTGCACCGCGAGGCGGAATACAAAGAGCGTGGAAGTTTTGCCAACTGAGGTAATCTGAACTAAGCGTTATACAGACTTATTATTGCGGTGAAATGTGGGTCCAATAATTGGATATTTGTGGGGTTCTCGGAGAAGTGGTAGCTGTAGAAATCTTTATTTTGTGGCAATAGGAGACATGTCGGAGTTGATGCTTACACATAATGTCAATTTTTTTATTAGTATGAAATGTCAGGAGAATTTCTGAAGACGTGTTTTGAGCCTACTTGCAGTAGTGAAGTGCGCACGAGGGTTTTCACGCTGCGGTGATATAACCATTTATAGCAGAGAGCTTACATTTTCTACCGAAGGACGTAATGTAACACTGATGTGCAGGCAATGTTTAACATGCGTATATTTATATATAGTTTCTCAAAACTGCTGCCCATGAAAACCATTGGAAGCGTTAAACATATGTTTTGTGGGTCACGCAGACTGTCTTCCCGGGTACAGGTATCAGAGTATCTTAGGATTCCTTGAAATCATTGAAGCATAGACGAAGTTGGTTAAAAGAAATTCGATAAGGTTGCTGGAGTAACATTTTTTCAGTAAACTGGGTCGTGATTCCACAAGCGCACACGAATACGGCATGTTCTAATGCCCTTATCTGCAGTTTTTATTGCACTTAGGCTTAAAACTTATGTGATTTTCAGCTACTTTCTGAAACAGAAAACACATCATTGCGTAGCACTGGCTTCTGTCTTCTTACATAACCATCTCTCTCAACACTCGTGGTAAGTAGTTACCAATATTACATGTTTGGCTGCTGGCGGTTGTCGGCCTTCACTAATATCTTTATTGAGCAGCCAGTTCTTATATGTCGCACCATTATGAACTTCTAACGTGTAGTATAACAAATTCCATTTATCACACGATGTCGGCCGGAGTTCTGTCACTTTGTAACCTTTAAGACTCTTCATTCCAGTCCATTTGGAATATTCACTGCCAAGAATACGTTTAACTGCATTTGATCAGTGTTTGAATGGTTTTGAACCTCCCCTAATTCTGCTTATATGTTGTTGCCAGCCGCCTGCGTTTTATGCCCGATCTCTCCAAGCAACAAAACAAAAGTGCACTCACTTGGCTACAAAAACAGGCGCTAGAGAAAGGCTGTGCCTAAAAATGTCCATTTAATGGAGAAACATCAAATAAATAGGCCAACTAAAAAGCTTTGGATATGTACGCATAATTTCCGTGAAGAAAAAACGGAGTGAAAACACTGTGCCAATGGGGGTTGCTACCGATGAAACAAAGGTCAAGTATTGCCATTTTTATCGTGGTACGTGCATGCCTGCGCCATATTATCAATTTTGGAAAGGGAAAACGAGATTTCGAAGAATGCCATGCCCTACGAGATATGCGAAACTTGCGAAGAACGATTATTCACAATAGAGGATAGTCATAGCTCCGTTCACCTTCTCGGCCCATTCAAACGAAATTGCGTGCATGGCAAGATAATGGAATATTGCGGTGATAAGATTCCGAGGCATGCGATTACAAATCCGGACAAGGAGCAGGTAATGGAGCATCAGGATTGCTGGTGCAACCCCACTATACTGCTAAAAGACCCTGAATACACCCGCCGGATAAAGTGCAATAAATTCTTACTGGATATCAATGGGAGTGTAAATAATGAACAAATGGAGCCCCGTGAGACCACTATCGATAGCACAACTTCAATACGAATTCAGGGCGTATCCAAGCATAGGCCATTGCAAGCCCTGTCAAAGTTAAATGGGAACTCAAACAGCAACACTTCAATGAATAATGAACTTCTAATAAAGGACGCCTTTTTCCGTGTGAGACAATGTGCCAGGTAAAATGGAAGCATTCTCCGTCTTCTTCCGATCCCCTATGAGTTCCATCAGTTCTAATCAGATAAAGCGAGAATAGTGTTCTATGCCAGCAGCGACAGTGACCGATTTCACGGCGGATGTTCGACGTGGTTGCTCTCCAGCCCCTTGGGTGATAGCGGCAGCTGCATGTAGTTTGTCTTATCAGACGTAGCGACAGCAACTTACACGTAGAAAAGCGTGCCTACTCTACAACTCAGACAACACCGGAAGTTCTGGGTGGCGCCACCGCGAGCAACAGCGACACATTCCATGCAGGAGAGGCTTGACCCGTGGCTGTGGTCGGTCGTGTAGTTCATCGGTACTGCTGCATGTGGTTACATCCCACGCGTACCAGCCAGTAACTACGAATAACACCAGCTGGCACTTTTTAATGTGCTTCGCCCAAGCGTAAACAACTGGTTTAATTGAACTCCACAACACCGACGGCCGTTCAATGCCCCTCCTTATAACTATCCTTTTTTGGATAGTTCATTGTTACGGAATAAGCATCCTTTTAAGGAATAAGGTCCTTTTTTTGAGAATAAGTACTAAAAGATAATTGTTGAGGTCAATAAAACACTTTCCCGCATTTAATAGCTGCAGCCTGAAAGCCATCTCTGGGTTCTGAGGAGCTGAATTAGCAACATTGCGTGAAATACAAAAGCTTGCACTGCACGAAGTTGCATGCTTTCGCCGCCTAAGATAGTCCCGGAGAGGATTTGAAGCATCAATTTTAATGTGGCCTAATTGAAGTAACATCTGTGTGCGGATACGAGAGTCGTGGTCTCCAGTGCAAAAAACCAAGCGACACAACAGAGAACGAAAGACAGCGTAGCTGCGCTGGTACTTTTTCGCTCTGCTTTTGCCGTTGTCATGGGGACATCAAGTCAAAACGTGACTCGCAACCTGCTTCTACGCATGCCGACGCTTCTTCTGTTTGGACGGGTCCCGTGACTCTAGTTGACTATTCTACGCCTTGTAAAATCAGTGCGCAGGGCGAAAAAAATGAAGGAATGGTAACCTCGGGGACAAAATGGCAATGCTGCTGGGCAACGAAATGCTCGACAGGCAGTCCCCTGACAGGGAGAGCAAACGTGACCACTGGGATGGTTAGAGCGCGAAGTACGAGTGGCGTGGTTTAGAAGGGCGAACGAGAAACCCCGTGTTGCGAACTTTTAAAGCCGGAGAAAGGCGTTATCATCGGGATGGCCGAGCGTCACATTTCCGGGCGAGAGAGACTTGGTGCTCAAGAGTTCTTAGAGACCCACAAATAGATGTTCAAGATCTACTGGTAGATCTACTTGTAAAGCCGACCAGCAGATCTTTAGGATCCGCTGGTCAACCCCTTACGACTTCCGCTCTAGTGCTCGTGGGCGGTTTGTCTGCTTCAGATCACATCAGGGAAAAAGCTTTATTGTTGGCGCGTGTTGGACCTTTTTTATATCGACTTCAGTCTCGTTCCGACGCCAGCGGGCTTCGTATAGCTCTCATATTCTTCATTTCACAGCGCACACAACAAGGAAGACAGGGAGAGCGAGTCACAGAGGCGCTGACTTACAAGTGAAGTTTATTGCTGTGACATCTGGCATATAAATACAGCAAAAGTATAGGCAACAAAGAACACGTGAAAACAAAATAACAACTCTGCTACGACATCGCTACCGCCATGTACTTACACACTGTCTAGATCACCGCAACAGAAAGGACGCTTACACACTTTTCTTCTTTCTTTGCTATTCCGTGAGCCTCAATAATTTGCCTTGCAAGTTTGTGGTTATTTTCATACAATATTGCTGTACCGCTAAAGATAGGCTCGCACCCAGCAGAGTCTCTACAAAGTATTCTTAGATGACCGCTTGTGCTCTTTTCCACGTTGTAACTGTGTTCCTTTAACCTATCGTTAATACATCTCCCCGTCTGGCCGATATATTCTCTGCCACACAATAAAGGATACATAGGCTACGTTTGTTGCACATGGAATAAAGTGTCGTTGATGCTTCTTCCTACAAACCAGAGTACTAGGGTTCTACCAGAGTACTATTAACGCACCTACAAAGTCTCGAATGCTTACCAGGAGCAGAAAAAACAACACCCACATGGGCACGCTAAGCAATTCTTTTTAGATTATGTGAAACCTTTTTTTTGAACTTTAGGTTTTTTAGAACTTCTTGCTTTTTGTTCAAGCTCTGCTTTCTTCACCTGGAGCGGCGAAACTTATCTTTAAAAAAAAGACATTTGCATTGGTTCATGAATCCACCCATATTAGGGGATTTTTATTTAGCTCGCGAAGATAGGAGTTTATCAGATCGACTCAAGACAGCCATGTCGGTCGACATGTTTAGATTTCTTGATAATTACCTTGTAGAATTCCTTTTGAAAAAAAGAACATTATGGCTTTGATGCAACTGCTAACAACTTTTAATGACTGCTTAAAGCCTCTAGTAGTAACCCAAGAATTACCCAACGCTGGATGTATCCGGTTTCTCGATCTTAACTTTTCTCTGAATCGCGAGCACATTTGGTGGAATTACGAAACTCGAGGTAAGACGTCGTTCCTTGCGTATAACTCGGCGCATTCGAGACTTGTTAAAAGAGGAATTGATAATCTGTGTATTAAAAATTCACTTGTTAAGTCATGCGTACATATGATGCGCCTTAGTTTCATGGACCAGGTTGATCGTTTAATTATTGCAGCGTGGCCCAGACATCTATTAACGTCATTTGCCGAAGGTTTATTGAAAAAATGAAGGCTACGCAAAAAAAATTATAGGAACAGCCAAACAGCAAAAGGGAAGGTTTCACATAAGGTTTCACATAATCCAAAAAGAATCGCTCAGCGAGCCCACGTGGGTGTTGTTTTGTCTGCTCCTGATAAGCTTTATACTTTTTAGGCGCGTTAATAATGATAACCCTAGTCCTCTGATTTATGAAAGACGCATCAATGGCAGTTCATTCCATGTGCAACAAACGCAATCTAGAGTATCCCTTTATTGTGTGGCAGAGAAATATCGGGCAGACGGGGATATGTATTAGAGCATGTTACTACATTTGAAAAGACGTGTGTTTGAAAAAAATAACATTTTTCTGTGTGACATTTTGAAAACCCCCAAGCATTCCAAGATGTTCCGCAGAAAGAATCATATTCTTATATTAGTTTCTTTAAAAGTTATAGCCAATTTTCTAACAGCAGGTTAATGGTTCTGAAACCGAAATAAAGTGGTGCGGTAACAGAAACTTATAACGCAGAGAATATCAGTGGCGTATATTTAAATTTATCTTGTATCTTTTAGTCTGATACGTAAAATATTATTAAAAGACAATTTGGAAAGCTTTTACGTTTTCTAGACATTTCAGTAGGAGGAATGCATGACCCCTGAAGCCTCTCTCGTTTAATTTGTGCGCACTTTATGTTCCCGCTGTTATAGCTACCGGGCTCGTCCGTTTTCTAGGTATTATTCTTAGTGAAACCAGTAAGAACATACGCTGGACGTCTTATTAAAAGACGTAGTCTAGTCCAGGCCACGAAAGCGACACAAGCGAAGGTTTCGTGATAATCGGTACACAGTGAATGCTCCAACCGAAGACCACGCGGACGTGAACATAGAGGTTAATGCTAGAAAGCTTGAAAACTTGGAGAACATTTGTGAGGTGCCGTTGCGAGAACGTTCACTGCAAGGTAAAATGATTATATTTGTGCGAATACTATCATCTGTTTTTGCCCAACTGGCCTGGGTTGCCCAAGACGTCCACATGAGCCTGCCCACACCACCTTTGTTACATAATATGAGGTTTGACGCTTCAAAGTTACCAACAGAAGTGCAAGAGATATTTTGAGGGAAGCGGTCATTGAACCTGGCCACCGCAATCCCGTACATGTTGTACCAGTGACCAGCCGCGAGTGAAAAAGGATAACCCTCAATCAATGGGTGACACAGAACCTCTCCGCTAGAACATACGGGCAGCAACAAAAAGCCAAACAATATCTGGTGGCAGCTAAGGAGGGCCCTAGCTATGAACCTGGTGACTTTTACCTTTCCAGGGCAAGGTTATCTGGTTTGTACACGGATCGGAAAACTTTATTCTTTTTTTCCCTCAAAAATCAATTTTTCGCACTTTTTTCTTGCGCGAAAAGTTGTAACTTCGAAATGAACGAAGCTTTTTCAATCAAACTTCGCAGCGGCGCCTTCCTTTATTAATAGACTGTGCAACAAACTAGAATTTCTAAAAATGGACCGTAAGTTTTGATGTAAGCTTAACCTATTTGAGGGAATGCAAACAAAAATGACATTTTTCTGTTTTCTTTGGTATTTTCACTACAACTTGATTCCCAAATATTGGATGAGAAAGATTCCAGCTCATTGCACAGTATGGTTGCTTAGCTACCTCTGTGCCCAAAATATTGGACTCCTGCAATCCATTCAATTCATATGAATGTTCTCGCAACAGCCAAGCCGAGTTTTATGGTATTTTTTCAATAACAGGCATCAATGTTTATATTTTCACTATTTTTAGCTTTTGAATGTCATAAAAGGTGGTGATGTGTAAGGTCCATGTAAAATAAAAAAATACCCGTCGAAATTAAAAAAAGAAGTGAGAAAGGTGGCAACATATCTTAACGATAGGTTAAAGGAGCGCAGTTACAACGTGGAGAAGAGCAAAATCGGTCATCTAGGAATGCATTGTAGAGACTGTGCTGGGTGCGAGCCTTCAGTCCCTACAGTCCTTACCGTGAAACCCTCGGCGTTCGCACAAAAATACACGAATCAACGTTTTTTGTTGTTACTGCGTAAATCGGCCCAATGGGTATAGGAGAACTTTAAGGTACCAAAAACTCAAGAAATGAACAAAAATTAGACTACGTTTTGATTGCGACACCCTCATATGTGAGAACAAGAAAGCTTCGTTTTTAGATAAAAATAGACCAATTAAATCAATATTGCCTAACTTTTCCACCGGCGTCACGCACTGAAGAATGAAATAAAAAACTTCAGAGAAAACGACTGGGACGCGGATGCTAGAAACGAAAAAAAGCACCAACCCTGCAATGGGTCTTGCATGCGCACAAAAATACATGGTTGGCGAATTTATAGCACTCAACCTCTTTTCTATAATATTTCAAATCTACAACATTGGCAGAAGGAACAAAGGAAACGATAAAGCAATGAAATAACCGCACGTATTGCGCTAATTATAACGAAATGTGGCTATAAAAACTCGCAATAACGGCCCTGTGTACGAATGTTTAAGCATTACTAGCAATTCTCTGGTTTTATTCATATTTTTTCTTTCGTTGGTTGTAGTTTTGGTAACCCAGCCAGCGAGCACGTTATATTTTTTTTTGTACTTGGCATATATTCTAATTGGTGAGCGATTCCTTTCTGGGTATGTGTTTACTGAAAGATGTTTTATTATCGATCAGATACTCCGACTCGTCCTCTCTACGCGCTACTAGTGAAAGCTGGGTGTCGAAGGCCGTCCGCCCTATGACGGGTCATAAGAGGAAGACCGTCCCTTCCAGTACCCACGTACGTCCGAAAAGGTTACAACATAAAGTGACGTTCGCGAAAGGACAGCAGCTTCCCGCCACTTTTGGAGTAATAAATTCCCACTTTTTCACCTGCCCTCTCCGCTTATCGTGCGTGGCTGCTGTGGTATAGCCTGAGCCGCCGCTGGGTTTCTTACACCACCTCCAAATGGCGAGGGCCTCCGCGTATTGTGTCTTCGTCCATAACACAAAAGGAAACTATACAGATTACGGGGGATGCTTAGACCTTTCTCAGCATGCGAATGCGAAGCCTAGTTGGTCCTTCTGCTAATATAATGGTGAGCGTTCAGTGTAACTCTGCCGCCGCGCCTATAGCCACAAGCCCCCTTGGCAGCGCCCTCCCAACTTTGCTCCTCTCAGTCGCCTTTGCCAGGAACCTCCTTCTAGCCCTCATTGACACCCTCACCTGTCGAGGCGGCTCGTATTGCGCGGGCGGCAGCGGCATACCCTCCCCCGGAGCTGCTGTTGCCTTCTCCCAACGTGCGCTCCGTTGCTCTTTTGAGAACCCTCCTCCAGCGGTGCTATTTTTCTTTTCCGCGGGGCGCTCCAATTTTCTGTGCGATTACGTGCACTTCCCAACGATTATCTGCACCTTGCGCGTTCTGCGAAACAGTATCCCCTAAGGCTCTTGCATTAACAATTTGGAGCCAGTACTAAGGAAAGCAGGTGAAATTGCAAGAAACTGGAAGAGCCAAAAATAATGGGTGAGTGAACGATGGGCGCCCAGTGCACGCAAGATAAACAAAGTGCTCCTAAAAAAATCCGGATTCGTATCAAGGAATTCAAAAACCACAAATAAAGATTTCAGTCCACGGATACAGGAAAAGCACTAATATATTCCTGGGAAATGGCGCTTTCATATACCTACAAAAAGCCCGAACTTATGAGTAGTGCAAAACGAGCATGACATCTGATCGGGCAAATTAGTGACCAGGTGGGGCACTGTTAAAAAAAAATGCGCGCCGCATTTTGGGGTAGAAAAAAAGGCACAGGAAAAGATCCATAAATTCACTTTACCATAACAAAAACTGGCATCATTAAAAGGGAAAACTCCACAAAAAACGAGGTCAAAGGAAAATGAGTGTCATCGACTTTCGGGCAGTTTTCTCTGCTACTAAATACAAGACTAAAATATTCGACGAAATATCAACAGAGTCCATTAAACAGCTTGGCTCAGCTGGAAAGGGGCACTTGTTTTGCGCCAACAAACACTGCAAAATCCAAGAAATGCTCTACAGGGTGGCGCGAACCCAAAATTTTTTAATGTGTTAGTGGGAGTGGGACAGAAAGGCAGGTTGAGTTCGCACAGGCTGGTTACAGTTACGCCAGCGCTCTCAGAACTGAAAAACAAGCCAGAAAACCAAAGTTTTGAGGTTGGCGGTAAAGAACGAACTTTTGGAGAATAACGAAATAGATCTCTGCCAAGTCGGTTGTTTGAAAAGAAATGTGTTGGGTTAACTTAATGCATAAAAATTCAGTAGTCAAGGACCGACTAACATGTCTAACCTCTTCAGGTACAAATGAAACTTATGTCAACGTAGACAGAAAACTGTGCTGCGGTCTGGATGAAGGGGGATTGGTGCAGAGTTTGTGGTGCTGTTGAAGGAATAAAAATTCCGAAACCTTCGCAATTGAGATGCGACGACTGAGGAAACAGTGTTGTGATATTCACTAGCGTTAACTTGGCTTTTCCTAGGTCTGCCCATCTTATTGGTAGAACGGAAGTCCGAAGCCAAAGTCCACTTTGACTGATCTAAATTTCAAAGCCAAAGCCCGCGCTACGAACTCAAAAGAAAAGCTGAGTGGACAGGGTAAAATTATAGCGCACTCAGATAGACGCCAGTTTCATAACGCGAGGGACCCAGGTTTGATGCGGACCACCGGAGTCAATTTTAAGTTCTGGTAGCTCGCTCGATGTACCCCAGTAAAGCCATATTGCGTTCCGTCGTCGCGGCGTCCCACAGAGGCTTAGAAAGGCAAGCGGCTTAAGTAGTCATAAGCGTTCGAAACTCGTGAACCGCTGGCGCTTGTCATACATCTCCGCGTTGTGTACCGCAAAGAAAACTGCAGGTAGATTTGAGGCAAAATACACGTAATCAACCGGCAGCGCCCGCGTTCATTTAGTTGTGAACGCTCGTTGGGTTGGTTTTCACGATAGTAAGCGAAAAAAAGTGGTGCCGCAACGCCGGCACGTGCGGGAGGAGAGAGAGAGAGAGAGAGAGAGAGAGAGAGAGAGAGAGAGAGAGAGAGAGAGAGAGAGAGAGAGAGAGAGAGAGAGAGAGAGAGAGAGAGAGAGAGAGAGAGAGAGAGAGAGAGAGAGAGAGAGAGAGAGAGAGACAACGTTTAACAGAAAAGGATGACCAGTGGTCACGATGGGGGAAAGGAATGGGGAGGGAGGGTAAGAGAAAATAAACAAATGCTGGTACTTCTTAGTAGAGGGAATAACTGCTCCAGTGTTTGGAACCTGCAATTCATGGGCCAGTTCGTGGTCATCGCAATAGGGTTTGTGCACGTTCGCCAGTTCGTTCGGGGGAGTACCCGCTAAAACAAGCCGTGCTATACCGCCTATAACTGAATAAACTGCTATTTCATATAATAGCTGTGCATCAGTTTGTTGTGAATAGGGACGGGGTCGGGGCAATTTGAATGTACGCTGCCTGGCGAAAGCTCGGCACCACCAAACTAGGTGTGTGAGTTCTGATGGAGTGGTGGTAGGCAGTAAGGACATTGAGGGGGCAGGTGAGGGGTATACCATTTGCGAAGTGCTTCGGCTGAATGTTCAATATATTTGTTAATAACAATTTCGCCTGAGCGGGGAATAGGTGGTAGGCAGCTGAGCTAGCCAGCTGGAGTTAGGGCTGTTAGACGGGTGCGTCGGTCCTTGTGCTGGTGAATGCGCATCGCTGGGGAGGGCGAGGGGGTCCGCGACGGCCTTACCCCAGGCACCAGTGGAGGATGAGAGGGGGAACTCTCCTGAGCGGCCAGATGGGCCACCTGGTTGTCTGAAAAAAATGGTTCGTGGCCAGGTCGACCCAGTCGACGCGGATGTTGGTGTTGTTCCGTTGGAGGAATTGCATTTGAAACAGTTTCGTGGACGACAGGGTAGGTGGAATCATACCATAGCAAAGCTGTGAGGGCCTCGTAAGAATGTTTGAGTATGCGTATGGAGGGCGGTAGAGGTGCGTCACAGTCAAAGGCGATAGCTGACACTGCGTGGTTAATAGCGTACAGCTCCGCATCGAAGCTGGAAAGGTGTTTGCCAAGTATGGTAGTGTTAACCCTGAGAGAACCGGGGCCTCAGGGCATGTCCAAGCAAGGCCCGAGCCGTGATGGTTTACGCTTGCGTCCGTGAAAATGTCCAGTTCCTTCTGAAGGCGATCCCTTTGGAGGCGTCGGATTCGCCGCTGGAGGAAAAGCAATCACAAAAAGAACAGAACTCCCGATGACGCAGTTTCAGGCAGGGGGCGCGCGAGCACTGCAAAGGCGGGAAACTTGAATTGCATTGGGTGCTAGCAGTGAGCGCGGACAACGGCGCTACAACCCTTTATGGCGGATCACTGCTCTGGACTTCCGACAGCTCTCCCATTGAGTGGAACGGCTTCACTTTTTAAGTCCAGGGCACGTTAGGCGCTCGGCTTGTCGTCCTAGCTCACTCGCTCGACCCAAGTATATAGAGCACCAAGGCGGCGTCCCGGGGTAATGCTGTTGTTCGCGGCGTACCCCAGATGCTTCGGAAGCCAAGCGGTTTATATAGTCATAAGCGTTCGAAACTCGTGAAACGTTGGCGCTTGTCATGCATCTTACCGTTGTTTAGCACAAAGAAAACTATAGGTATATTTGAGGAGAAATATACGTAATTAAGCGGCAGCGCCTGCGTTCCCTTATTTAAGGGCGCCCGTTGGATTGGTTTTTAGTAAACTCAAAATGTGGCAGTGCAACGCCGGTACGTGCGGGAATCAAAGCGCAAAGAGAACAAAACTCCCGCAGGCGCAGTTTCAGGCAAGGGGGCGCGAGCACTGCGACGGCGGGTAATCTGAATTGCATGGGGTGGTAGCAGTAAGCGGATAACGGCGGTACAGCCCATTATGGCGAATCACTGCTCTGACCTTCCCACAGCTTTCACATTGAGTGGAACGGCTTTAATTTTTTTTGTGAATATGTGCATCATTATGTGGTACTTTCATGAGGCGCAACCTTCTTCATATAGGCTTGGACTGCACGCGTCACTTGTGGTGCTGAAGTGTCCTCTAAGTATTACTATCGTTCCTCCCTCTGCGTTTTTCCTTTCTTGCGTGGTTACTACGCCTGAGAGGCTTTCCCAATCTCTTATGGTTAGTGATATGCCGAAACCGTATTTGCTAGTAACGGAAGTGTTACATACGTAATCAGCACGCTGAAATTATGCCTGTAGTCCACAGTACATGCATCTAACACAGATTTTCAGTTTTAAGGTCATAACGCATTCGCTGTCTTTTCTAGTCAGCTTGTACAGCCGAACTGCGGTGGCCCGAAAATGCCGCGTTCATCTTACCTTCCAGGAGACGGTCGTCCGGATTTAACTCAGAGCAAAACTTGCATAGTTTTCTATTCAACTCAATTGTTGACTTTGTCTATAGAAGCCTCCGTAAGAAATGTGGCGTCATTCGCCGCATTCATTAAGCTATTCTTTTCATGTGTGAGCAGTCACCCATTTTTCTTACCGTCCGTTGGTTACTTTATACGCATGAAAGGAGGGGTTCGACCTCCAAGGGCAGTATGTCCTTCACGTTAAAGTTACCTCATCCAGGGAAACATCAAAAAACAATAAACCATTTCTGACGTTTCTTATGCTGACTGCGATGGAAGGTGCCTTTATTTGTCGAGATTCAGATACAGGAAACGTCGGCAAACATGCCCGGAGTGCGATAATCTGCAATGCTCCGATATCTCTCTCGTAGTTTGAAGAGCGCTCCAACCTGTCACCTCGCGCTTTTCAAGTGGTTCGCACTTGCACGTTTCGCAATGGGTGGCTAGGGGGTCACCGTTGCCTCATCTTCAATAATTGGCATGCGTGCTCTGTGGAGTGCTGATTGAGGCACTTTCCCATCTGGCTGACGTATGAAGGACGCGAGATAGTGCAACATTCTGTGCCTCTCGTTGTACGCAATTGACGTATCCCTGTCGATGGCTTTCACTGATTCGACAGGCATACGTTACAGAGGCCTTTTTGGCGAGGAACTTAAGTGCCACATTCTGTGACAAACTCTTGTTGTTGTCCGTTCAAGAAAGTGGCCGTTGTTGCAAAAAGTAAATAGTAACGGGTCTGGGTTTCGAAGGAAGCGTTTTTAAATGGACCCAGTTTTCACCAGTGTGACATGGATCGAGCTTGAGTGCAACCTAGGGAACTTTGTTATAAAATGGATGTTCGACACTGCCAGCCACATATCCTGCAAAGTCTGTTGAAAAAGGGCGTTCATGAACTACTACTGCAATGAATACACGAGTCTCTCAGTATCCAAAAAGCCCTTACCGGCTTATTGCGCCATGGGTGATTTACCGCGCCGCTAGCCACCATCCTTGCAGTGATCGATTTTACTCTCATGAAGTGTGCATTTGGCGTTAGGCCCCAATATTCTTGGGCTTGAGTCGGAATTACAAGAAGGTAGAATAGCGTACAGAGCTATCCAAAAGAGTGCGGGATGACTTTAGGTTGCCACGAGAACAAAAATAAGTTTTAGAGGCGCGTAGCGCCATGTTGACCCACTACAGACGACGAGGAAGGAGTAGGCAGCACGTAGCCTGGCTGGAGCTGCTATGGCTATTAACAGCGGAGCTGTTCTAGCGCTGGCATCTACGGACGTCCCTGTTGGTAGGCATCGTGTCACGCTCCCTAGGGACAGATCTCTTCTCCCAGGGAAAAAAGCGGTTCCGAGTTACAAACATGTATTAAAAATTAAAAAAAACCTATCAAGGCCTTCCGATTTTGATATTAAACGGCTTAAATTGACCCCCCAAAAGAAGGTCTTTCTAGCAATGCTTTTGTGCTGAAGGGTGATGCCGGCTAAAAAAAACTGGTGTAAGCGGAGTTATTGTAAGCTGGCTTTACCACAATGCCTGCTTCGCAGTAAAGCGTGGCCATTCGTGGAGGGAGTATGGTTATCCAAAATGGCTCTAACTCTTGCGTAGTCATACATATCCCAAAACACATGGTATGACAATAAGCAGCTGAGACGACTATACCACTACGCCGAGTGTGTTTGACTTGTCGCAATTAATTAGCTTGAAGTGAAGTTGTAAACGTTACAGAATTACTGTTGCTCTCAATGCATGGCAATCTACGGAGGGACTGCGGTTACAAAAAATGGCGGTAACTGCTGTTTTGCCGGAACTACGTAGAAACAAATTATATGACAATTAACCGCTAAGACGATTCTAACATTGGACAGAAGGAAGAAGCCAAAGCTAAACAGAGTCTTTTAAAAGAGAAACAACAGCTGCGCGGTTTCAGCAGATTTCACACTGGCTGGAACTTGGTTTACTGGCATAGATAGCTTCCAATGTAACTTCCAGGAAGCGATGAGTCTTTAACATTGTTTAGTGGGTGGCCAGCTAGGAAGAGACCTAAGGTGTTTAAGCGCTTGTTTGTGGGAAGGCAACACAGCCGGCTTTCTGGAATATTGTTACGTGGTGGCAAGACTGATAACATGGACTGTAGTTGATGGAGAATCTCGTTGTAAATAGGTTACGTCACCTACATGTGGTAACACATCGCCACTTATCTCGCGAATGCGCGATATTTATAAACCGAAGAGTTGCGGCTCATTACGTTTTATCCTTTCCCGGTTCACGCCAACGCGATTTCTTGCAGCTTAAATATTTCGCCTTTGATATTTATTTGTCAGCAAAACGTAACCACAGTGATTTACAGTGCTCGTACCCGGGAAATATTTATTTACAGCCTCAGAGCCACTGCTCTACTTAACTTCAATACAACGTGGTTTTTTATTAAAAAATTACGCCCACCTCCCCTCGCGGGAACCCTGGTGTAATGCGACGCTGAGGGGCTCTCAAGCGCACGGGGGGGGGGGGGGGGGGGGGCAACCGTCAACTGAAAGGCCGCTGGAGAGCGGCACACCGGTTATATGCGCAGCGCGCCCGAAGGAGAGGAGACCGCGGAGAGAGAGAGTACTGCACGAGCGCAGCACCGCGCGCAGCGCCGCCCACCGGCGGAGTGAGAGCGCGCTGGGACACACACGCTCTCACCTGGGCACGCGCCGGCGCCAGTGCGTCTGCCGCGGCTATGACGCAACACAATCCAACACAATCCACTCTAATCCAATCCAATCCAAATCCAATTTAATCCAATCCAAGTCAAGCCAAGCCAAGCCAAGCCAAGCCAAGCCTAGCCAATCCAATCAAATCCAATCAAATGCCCCTCGCGAGAGAGTTCGCTATCGGAGAGGAGAGCGGGAGAGTGGCTGCGGACAACAAAGGATGCAGGCGGACAACAACGGACGCACGCGGACAACAACGGACGCACGCAGGAAGGACAGGGCCGCCGACAAGAGATGCTCTGAGCGTCGCATCTAATTAGACTGTTTTACTTCCCAAAGCCAGAACAAACTACGGACAATTTACGGCTTACTTCCTGGGTATTGCAATGTGGAAACGCTTCCCTAGCCATCTAAAATCCGCTCGAACGTCACCACAGTTTAGTCAAAGGGTGAGGCAATATTTCATCATCTGTCCTATTAGAGAAGGACTGGTAATTAACTTCCCAGGAGTCATCATGTCGTATGTTTTCATAGTTTTGAGCGATGCATCATTACTTTTAAATGCAGAGCATTTCAGTAATTCAAGATGTCACCCCCGTTGTCCCGTCGTAGTCCGCACCGTCGCTGTCCGCACCCCTCCCCCTACACTATATAAAAGAAAATACTATCCGGCGCCAGGTTTCGATCCCTCGACCCTGCGGGCGGAACGCAATGTACATGGTACTCTACCCACTGCGCCACAAAGCCGACACAGACACGGACGCTACGAACGCGCCTTATATCGTTGACTCATTCAAATTACTGCTGACGAGCGCTCTCTCGTCAGCAGTTGCCACAAGTTTAACAACATTAACGTAACGCAAACTACTTAACGTCGTGCGCCCCCGGAAATGCTCTGCATTTGATCGTGCCCCTCGCGAGGTGGATGTTTCTTTGTGTCTGGCTTCTCGGTGTTCGTTCGTCGGAGCGTCACTTCGCCGGTGGACGGCTAGCGCCGCATAGGGGGAAGTTTGCCAAGCGCGGAGGAACCGCGTGGAAACCCGCGAGACTCAACTTTGTAGATGCTTCGCGTTGACATCGAGAAGCAATTTCTTTAGGCACACGTTTGCCAGCTCCAATAATTTTATAGCTTGCATTAAAAATTTCTCCAGTAAATTAATTTTTATTATGCTTATTTCTACGCAGTGTTTGGGTCTCCTTTGAGTTCAAAGATAACCTCTGAATTATGCTCTGGGTATGTTGATAATTGATTTGTTCAAACTTCAATGGGATGCATAACTCTTTGTACAATGTCCGAACTATAATTTGTCTATGAAGTGTTTTTTCGTACTAATCCGGTTGCTTTATTCAGTGTTGTGTAACTGTCGCTGCTTATCCCATGTACCCGCGTTTGGTATCTTTTTATGGGAGGTTTTCCGGACAGTTCTTGGAACTTCGGGACCTCCTTTTGTACTGTGTTTGAACAATAAACAATGCAAAAAACTGTTAATGTTCTTCCCTGCCATAAAGGGGCTCTGCAGAACGTCAGATAAACGGTTTCACTTTTTCACTCGCATCTGGAATCATTGTGAAAGCTTTACTTATCGCCAATACTGCGTGATTCCATGCGTGATTTGCGTGATTTGTTCGTCGGAGCAGGTACGCCATCCGTTTCTCCTTTGCTCGATTGATTGATTGATTGATTGATTGATTGATTGATTGATTGATTGATTGATTGATTGATTGATTGATTGATCGATCGATCGATCGTAGGGTTCAACGCGGTGACGCTACACAGGCGATGCGATGAGGCGCGCCGTATAGTGGAGGGTTCTGGATTGACTTTCACCACCTGCGGATCTTTAACGTGCGCTGAAATCTCGTACGCACGGGCTTTTTTTTTTTTCTTTTCGCCTCTGTCAGAAAATCACCCGCCGCGGCCGGTAGTCGAATGCGCGTCCATTTCTGGTTTGCTTTTGTGTCTTTTTTGTCAAGTGGCTATAGAGGGCGTTTATTGATTCAACAAAATGAAAGCCGGCAATAGTCGCTACATCGCTGTAATGATGTAACTGGAGGAAAAAAGTACGCCAAAACCTGGAAAGAGAGAAATCTTGTGAGTAAGTGTCCAAGTTATTTGATAGCCATAGAGCAGTAATTTTTGGCTGAGGTACATTGCGACCGCTGTTCTAAGTACTGGATGATATGTTGACTGATTACGTTGTGACAGCCGTTAACATTTAGAAAAAAATGAAAAATAAGTATTGTAGGGCCCGTTTAAAGGAACATATCGTGGGTGATTGTAAATATTCCCTACAAAGGGTTCGCAGTGCACTAATCAAGGAAAGCATTAATTATGCAGCGAACCTTTACGTGGTCACGCATACCGCTGGGGATCGGATTCAAAGGCTGTTAGCTAGGAGCCTTCGTGTTTTACCTAGGTGTTCCTGGAGCCTCCTAGAGTTCTCTGGCAATAGCTGCAGCTCGCCAGCTACCGTTCACTGTGATGCGAACCGTAGAAACGTGCCGGTGCTATCCTCTGATATCAACCCATCATGAGGGTCACCCTGTCAAACAGGTGCGTGTTAAAATGGGCGGTTCTTGAATGCAGGTCACAAAGGTCGTAAAAGCTTGGAGGTCGCAAAAGTGTTTCACACACATATAAATTTCGGACAGATACCTCTGACTATCCATCATGGTTTCTTACATCCCTTATCATTGAGCGGCCTGCGGGCGGACTATTCGAATAGGCGATATGACTATGCTCGCCCCGCAGCCACTAGCTCTTTACCAGACATACCTGCATTACCAGACCTCGACTTATATCAACACAGATGTGTCTCTTCAAGTAAATTCTACCACGTAAGCGTTGATTATTCCGAGATTGAAATACGAAGAGAGAAGTTCGCGTTCCAACCCTATTTCATCCACCCCTCCGGAACTTTACTGCGTTCTGTTGGCCCTGTGTTTCATTTGCTGCGTGACAGTTCTTCAAAACTGCCTAGTTCCCTAAAACTTTAAAGCGGCGTTATCGTCTATAAAGCATGCAAGCATGGCTTTCAATAATTATTTAGTAAATGAAACTTTAAAACGTTTTACAAAAATGTCTTAAGTAAGCCATATTTCTTCTCGGTGAATTCCTGGCCATTGCAATATTCGTGGCAACCCAGCAGCAGATGTGGCAGCCCGCAGAGCACCGCCCCTTTTCTGTTGCATGTAGTGACCTTGGGACGTCAAAGGTCATTTCGCCCTCAAAGAGTCTAGCGGTACTTTTGGAAAGTGGGCGGCGAGGGGTATTTACACTAGTCTTCGATTTTTCGATAAATAGATGTCTCGGATACTTGACGAATGGTCATAGAGACACGCAATACATACTGTGTTTTCACTTGCTTCTGGACTTCAATACGGCAAGCTTGTAAGGAAAGCTTAGAATTATTTTTACTTTCAGCGACTGCTTCTCCAGCAGCCAGTAGAGTCATCCTTTCCCAAATTTTAGCCGCCACGACGAACTTCTTATAATTCTTCAGCCGCTCTTCGAAAAATATGGGTGTATGGAAAAACAAAATAATTTATTTCAGTCTACTTCCGTCGAAGCTCGGTTAGAGAGAAAACAATCGTCCAGAAAGAAAATTTGCCTCAATTATTACGAACACTAAAGCTTTCTTAGAACTGCAATGGGAGCCATGAGCAATGGGTGCCATGCCGTCACTTTATGGGACGTAAGAAGTGCGATCCACATTTCCCCTCCTTATCTCCATATTGTAACATATTTTGTTCATGTTGTATTTTGCCTATTTTTAATTTCGAATTGATTTGCTTCAACTCTTTAAGAGTCGTCTGGTTCTCTTCAATTTTGGGCGCTTAACAGCGCTTAGTCTGAAGAGCGCCACCCGAAAAGAACGCCTCAAGATATGTAAGTATGCCTACTAGCTTTAAAGAAGAAAGCCTAATGGCTTCCCTTGGCGATAGTTAGCAAAGTCTTCTTCAGTGTTGCATTGTATTCGCGTCTCTTTGTTTGTTTTAGTTTGTCTGCTGCTTCGCGCGAAACATTTCGACAAACCTGTGACATTTTACCTCGAAGATTCACCAGATTCAAGTTCTTCGTGGTTGGCGTACATCTATTCTACTCACGCACCGTGATGTTTACCCGTCACGCTCTGAGCAAACTCCTGTTCTGCCGCTGGTAATGCAAAACCCCATACGAAATCAAAAGTGTTTTTTTTATTTACTGTTTAAACCGGCGGCACTTTCTTTGCCGGAAAACCTCAGGCAACAGCAACGACGGTTTTGCGCGCAATGCAGAACTTAGGGCTGTCACCAGAAAAAAAGTTATATATATTTCTATCATCGCCATATAAGCATACAGTTAAAACCCGATATAAGGAAGATACCTGGAACCGCGAAATATTTCGTTAAATCGAGAACTCCGTGAAATCGGCACTGCCTTTTTACAAGCAGTTGATTTCGTAAACTCGAACACTCGAAAGGGAGGCGCATCGCAGCCGCTACCATGTCATCGTATTTGCGGCAGCCGCAAATACGAGTCAGCGGATAATTTAGCAATGTGCTAGAACTAAACGGCGATAATAAGCCAGCCAGAGCTTGCCCCAAGTCACCGTTTTCCAGCAGACACGCGAAATACATCGCATTTTAAGTGCGAATGCACTTCTTAAGCGAGCCTGAATCGTCCGCCGCCGTCGTCCGCATAGCAACAGCTGCGGATGCGCGCGCTCCTCGTCTTCCTCCTCGTCTTCCCTAGCAACGGGGGGAGATGGGCGCGCGCTACTCTCCTCCTCCTCTCTCCGCTCAGTGACTGCGGGTGTTGGGCGCCTCCTCTCTACTTCGGGCGGGAGAGCTCTCGCTCGCGTAGCGGGCGCTCCGCATTCCGACGCGTGAGGGCGCTCGTGTAGCCCTCGCCGTAACGGCGGGCGCTACTCTCCTCCTCCTCTCTCCGCTCAGTGACTGCGGGTGTTGGGCGCCTCCTCTCCACTCCAAGATCACGATATCCACCGTAATCGCGCAATCAACAACCGTGCATTCGCACTTACACACTCTCCCCCTCGGGGAAGTGCGAGGGAATTTTTTTTTATTTCTTCGCTGAGAGGAGCGTTCTTGGCTCTCATATCCTTGAGACACGTAAACAGGGCTTCGTCTAACTTGTCGCGCAGCGTGGTCTTGAGATTCTTTTTTTATTCGACACAATTCCAGACAAAGTTTCATGGATAACGGCATCGTTTCCCTTCAATATTGCGAAAAGCACCCTGGCCGGCATTTAATTGTCTGCGGCCGCAGGACTGTTGAGGTTATCTCGTAGAGCCACGTAAAACAAAACTAGATGCCTCGTATTTTTTTCTGACGAGCGCAATAATCTTCGTGGCGTTCTATAAAACATATTCGAAATTCCTCCTTTTCTAACAGTTAGCAAATCGTACGTTTTCGTTTCGGCAGTTAAGTATACCAAGAAACTGCTAAGCTCCCGCACGTGAGAGCGGGCCTCGCAGCGACCTCCCGACAGTTAACAAAGCCATGAAAATGCGTAGCGCTCCTGTATGCGTGCCTCGCGACGACCGTCCAGCGTCCATTTTGCGCGTTTGTCAAGCCAAGCATACTAACTTAGGGATATTGGCCAATATTTCGGTAACCGCCCGGCAGTTTAAAAAAAAACAAGAAAATGCCGAGTCCTCGTGTGTGTGTGCCTCGCGGCGGTGGCCCAGCGTTCCCAGCGCACGTTTGTCAAGCCAAGCAGGACCACTTAGGTAGATTGTCCAAGATTGCCCAAAAAACTCAAAAGGAAAACTCCAACGTTCACCGTAAGCGTGGCAACACTTGCTCCGAACGAGAGATTCCAGCGTTCCAGCTGCCGCAAGTAACTCTTTCAAGGTGATAAGGAAGTGATAATCCCTTCAAGTTGATGTCCAAGGATTATAACTTAACAAAAAATGAAAGAAGCTCACACTAATAGCAACGATGACGGGGTATAGGTCCTCGCGGCCGCGAAGAAGCAAATTAGCTGCAATCGTGGACATAAACCGCCGTGATGGTCGTTAAGGTTGCGTACGGCCTCGCTACCTTCAAGTTTTACGTGTTAGTGTGAGCTCCCTTCATTTTTAAATGTGTATGTTTCTCAAAATGCATCGTTAATTCGGCATTGGCACTTAATCTTTTTCGTTTTCTCGAGTTCATAAAAGCAATGAGCCGTATAGGCACCTGCGGGGAAATATGAATTTGGTCAGATCGGGCTTACTTAGATCGCGTTTTGGCTTATATCATTTGTAGACGGTGGACTTTTAATGCACAAATCAGAGACAAAATAGAAATCTGGCGATTTTTGAAGGTAGTCAAGTTCTTGGCTGGATATGCAGGTCGATTGGATGCAAAGTCTGGCAATTTCTTATTCCTGTAGAGTTGTAAAATTACGACAATATTCAAAAAGCTTGCTCGATACAGAGACACATCTTTATTGCATTGTATTTTCCTATTTATTTTTTGTTTTGATGAGCTTGCGTGAAGAAGGCTTTTGCATCAACGGTGCGCTAACACGACTCAATGAATTTATGGGCTTTCAGTGTTATCACACAATAATTTGCGGTGATCTTTAGCACGATTGAAAAGTATAGCGAAAGTAGATAGTGATTAAAACTGAACAAAATTTGAATTTACACGGCTCTTTGAACCAAATACTATATAGATTTAGACGGCTGCCTTCAAAACTGCGAAACCAAACGTAAAGGGACATTGGTATGTGTAAAATCCAACCAATTAAATGAAGTGGTAACACAAACAAAATAATGGATGGATCCTGAGGAGTCATAATGCAGGTGTTATGTAATTTTATTCGCAATTTATTTGTATATTATATAAGAATCATTTAACTGATTAAAACAAAATTTAAACAAATAGCCATAATTCGGAAACGAGGTTCCAAATGCAATTGTTCACAGCCTTTGGCAATACACTCAGCATTTGAGATAGCATGACTGCTGAAAAAAAATCACGCGCAAACAAAGCCTCTACTTGAGCTATGTGACCGATCTCTTTCGCTGATGTATAATGCTGAGTTCAGCGTCCCACGTGTCGGTGAGTTTCGAGGTCACTGAAGTTAGCGTTACTGAATGAAGGGTGCCGCGAAACATGCAAGAACTCAATTTTTCTCTTCGCAAGGTTTTCCTTCAACAAGGAATCTGTGCTAGCCGCCGTTATGGACACCAAGATGTACAACGAGCCTGTTTAAAGTCGGCTTCACTGGTTTGCGCAAGTCCACTGAAGAGATGGTATTTTCTTGTCGATTTCCTTACAGATTTTCGTAATGATTTAGGCAGTCGTGTCAAAATATGAAGGTTTAAAACCCTTTCCTTAGATCCCCCCTCCGAAGAACATTGTTTTTTGTTCGCCCGACAGGCAGAAAGTTGCCCGCAACTTCCGACCATGCTGTTTGACGATAGCTTCCAGTCGCGCTGCTTGGTTTATCTGAGCGGGGCATTTTTCTCTAACAGAGTCAAGTAACAGGTGATACTCGCTTTTATTAAAAGTAGCCTTGCATTACAAACAGCAAGGACTGCTATTTTTTAATAGCAGTCGCCTACAGGGTAAGCGACATTTGTGTTAAAAAAATGTGCATGTCCTCAAACAAATTTTCACACCAGGCACCCGGTCCAGCTTGTTGAGTTTGTGGGACGCAGTTTTCCTAGCCAATTACACTGGACTCACAATATTTCACTGTGCTCCTCAGAGAACCGCTCTCAATAAAAGACTGAGCTTTTCTTTTATATTAAAATGTTTTATTTACAAATGAAGCTCCTCTGACTCACGTAGCTCTCATTTAACACAATTTGTATAGGCAGGCTGTACGTTTTTTTCCGGACGTACGTCCAATACCGAAGTACCTTCCCGCATTGCTACTGTGCAAACAGAGGTAGGTGGTGCACTTGTCTTTGGAGCAGTTTGGCAGTGCACGTGAAAGTTACAGTGTTGTTGAGTATTGAGATGACTAAAAGTACGTCGTGGTCACGTGGACGCGAAGGTTCGCCTGGGTGCTCTTTTTGTACACGGGAGGGACGTTGAATTCTCCGTCGAGCGGCAGCAGTAGGCACCGGCAGCGAGAGTTGTTCCGCCTTCTTCGTGGTCAATTTTCCAGGTTCTGTTCTTCTTTCTCTCCGTGCACACCACTACCATCCAAATGAAGCCAAGAACAATGAGCGCTGAGGCCAGGACCCTGTACATGCTGTCGTATGACCCTATGGTGTCCCGGAAATAGCCTGAAAAAGGGCAATTAGAACACAAGTTTAATTTCAGTTGTCAATGTCTTTCTGTAAGCAAACAAAATAAAAACGAGATATTTGGGAAAGTGTAACACTAGGCAGAAAAAAGTAGACACAGTAGCGCTGGTTATCAATGTGTTTCTGTAAGCAAATAACATAAAAACGAGATATTTGGGAAAGTGTGACACTAGGCATAAAAACGTAGACAGAGTAGCGCGTGTGCTTTTAAAAACATCAAGGACGACTGGCCTTAAGTCTGCGATAATCGGTGAGTCGATGTACGAATGGCAGGATGTTTATTTTCTTGCGGTTGTTTCGACATGAAGAATAAGGTTCCGTAGCTTTTAGCTAGCACTAGACGGAGCTTTGCAAAGATGCCATAATCATCAAGGCTAATATAATACATTTTTTACAAGCACTGTTTCCAAATTTGTTTAGTTTCCGCTACTGATATATCTATAAAACTAAAATTCAATTATCGCGTTTTGACGCACCATGAGGTTATTGCTTATGAGCTTAATACTGCTTATTCTTTTCAATTGATGTGATGCATGACTAATTAGTCTTTATGGAGACTCGTAAGAAAATAAAAATATAATAGATTGAACACCACCAATCCCTTATTCTTTCAGTAAAACCTGGGAGATACAGCTTGACCGCCTCATGAGGTAGTTCAGTATTGTATAGCTGGTTCATCTATATAGAGAAAGCGCCTACCCCTAAAAAGCTTATGGTGTTCCATGAAGATCATTGACAAGAATCCATGAAGTTTAATCGAAATTTCAGGTTCCAGAGGTCTACTGGTATCACAAATTGGCTCAAAACATTTTGTGGTTGAATTATCTGAAATATTGGGTATGACTTAGAATAAACAGCATCGGGAAGGTCACCGTGTACGCGATCTACATTGGTAGTTTTTCTTATGTTCATGGTCAAAATGTTACCTGCCTAACTAAGAACTTCTGAAAAAAATGTAAACATGCCCTGAATTGTGTTTACATGAACATGCGTTTCAATGAACTGACAGAAGTTAACCAACATAAGCTTGCGGACTTCTTTCTTAATTAGACTACGCATATTGATACCGTCTGGGCAAATTCTTTTCGAAACCTCTCCTTCTAAAAGACGTGCTCCAATGTTTTGGACCCCCTCTGCACACTTCCTAGCTTGCAACGTAAGTATGTTCTCATGTTAGAGTACGCAGTAGTTTGGAATCCTTACACTCAAACCGATATTAAGGAAAACTAGCAAACATTCACAGGAAGTCGGTCAGGTTGAAATACAATATTCTTACGGGCGCACATCCATCGCTGCACTTCTTCAAAAGAGCAACTAGCCGACAATATGCGAAAGGAATCGACTCTTCGCCTGGCATTTTTCTATCAGATCGGTACGGGGCACTATAGTATTGACACCTCCAACGTCTTTAACTTTTCAACCGGTTACAATACAAGACACCGACACGCTGTATCAATGACACCCCTCAATCCACGCAACAACTGCTTCAAGTACTCTTGCTTTCCAAGAATCATTGTTAATTGGAACAACCTCTCTAACACAGCGGCAACCGAAAAATCAGTACCTGCTTTCTAGTCGCGTCTGCACACACGATGCGTCTTTTTAGTTTTTCATTATATATTATATGTGAGTGTCTGTGCGTGTTTTGCCTCGAAGGTGACTTCTGCACATATTTTTTGTCCCACTCTGCAAAGATCTTCTACAAAGATATCAATGTTAAATAAATAAATTCTTTACCTCGTCACACTTGACAAAATACAAAAGCACGATTTATCAGGTTTTTTTAGTAAGTCTGTAAAATAGACGCTTCCGAACGTATCTTTTTTACTCGTACACCACTAAACAAGAAATAACACACGTAAGCTACAGAAGAACAGCGTGGTATGAAGCGGAACAAAGATCATTTTTAGGAGCACCGCATTCTGCAACCAAGGCAGTGAATTGTAAGAAAACATTTAAAAGACATCAATTTATAAATTGTAGCCTCGAATGGGGTTAGAGCCTCCTTTATATGTCCCTAAAATACTACTCAATCGGTAACCTCAAAGCGTTTCAGAGTAGACTTGATTATTATTCTAGCAGCAGCATCAGACACAAAAGAATTTTGGTGTGGCGCTTATGATAAAAAGCAGTCGGTATCATAGCATGCGTGGTGAGCATAAGTTTCAGAGCTGTCGTTGGGTATCGGACTGAACGAGGTAACATATTACGCCAACGCAAAGCAATTTTAAAATTATGCCAAACATCTACACAATCGCGCGCCTTTCTGAAGAAATATTTGTAGGGCGAGTTGGATGCTCGTGATTCAAACCAGATCGTGGCTTTCAATCCGGTTTTTCGGGGACAGTTTGTTATGTTATTATGTTATTTAGAAGCTGAGGTTATTTCTGGCGAAGAAGTTGCGTTTGCTTGGAAAAACAGTTTCGTTGTGATGTTACAAGCGCTTAATTGGCTGGGGATGGTTCATGCTATTAAAACCACAGTGCGCACCGTACATCAAACAGGAGACACACTTTAGAAGTACAAGTGAATTTTTGGACATTTGCGAGACACTTTGTTAGGCTATTTGTTATTATTACCACCTTAATCAGTATTACTTGTTTTGTCATCGTCATCATTTATTTAAACGCATAATTTTTTCAAGTGAGAAACCTTGAAGTCTTCACGCCTAAAATACGTTAGCAGCGTCATTAGGCACGTTAAATATACTAGAGTGAAGGTACTGTAAACTGCATTCCCTGTTGCGAGAGAGTAGCAGGATTTCACGTCATTTGAAGTGCCATTTAAAACAACCTTCTTAATTCTTAGCTCACCTATTAAGAAGGGCTTGAGGAGGAAGAGCGGACCGGCGATGGTGCCAACAATGCCATAGCTGATCGGAAGCCTGTCCAGTCCGATGTACTCGGCCATTAGGGCGGGGTACATGGTCATGCCGCAGCCGACGAACGTTGCCTCGCACAAGCACACCAACAAGATGGAAGCATACGATGTGGCCCAGGGCAGGGCAAACAAGCACGCCCCCATCAACAGGTAGTTAAACATCACGAGCGTGCTTCGCCTCAGGTACCCACGGTCTGCAAGCACAGGAAGTCCCAGCCGTCCCACAGTGTCGGTGATGGAGAAGAGAGGAACCAACCCCACGGCGTCGACGACGGAAGTGCCTCGGTCAATGGCGAAGTCAGGCACGGTGGTCATGAATACGTCGAAGTTGTAGTTGTAGATGATGTAGGTGACGAGGACAACGTAAAACATAGGGCACTTCAAGACGGTCATGCCGTAACGCAGGCTGCGTGGGTCGTGGGCCTCCTTCTGGTTCAGCGGCTTCTCGGCGATGATTTTTGCGTCTCCACTCTCGATGGTGAATATCGGGATTTTCGCCTTCTTGGCGGCAATTTTTTCAAAGTGCTTCCTGCGACGTACCCAGACGGGTTCTTTTAGCACGAGACTGATGGCTGTCACGTGCATGACGATTGCGCCAAAGATCATGATGCTCGCGCGGAAGTTGTATGTTTCCTTGAGGAAGAGCAGTAGTCGTGGGAACACGAACGCCGAGCTTGTCGAACCAGTGTACATAATTCCTGTGGCTAAGCCCTTGTACTTCTCGAAATACTGGTTGATGAAGACAAATAACATCATGAAGACTATTCCTGAGCCGAAGCCTGCGAAAGGTAGGGATGGGATGAAAAATACGATTAATAAATTTATGCGAAATGTTTTGTTAGAAAAATTCAAGCAATAGTATACACAAATAATTGTTCAAATATTTTGGTCGTTTAGGAATAAATGGATGATCGTAGCACATCAAGCTGTTGTTTCGTCGAAAAAGCTGTGATTTTTATTGTAATTCGCGAAGTCAAATTTTTGAAAAGTGAGATTTTATAACCGACAAAACTTCTTTTTAGTAGCGAATAGCAGCCTATAAGCAATAGCGTTAAAGCATGGCAGGCACTTTCGCTGCGCCAATTATTTTTGGCTGAATTTTTCACACGGATCGCCTGCTACCGCATAGCAATAGATTTTGGTAATCCACTTACCGAACAAGACTCCCAAGGTTACCGTCATCCATGTAATAGTGGGCGCAAAGCTGGACGTGATGAGCCCCATCCACATGACGACACTGCCGGCGTACATTACGGGCACGGGGCCGAATTTCTGGCACAGTGGACCAGCTGCTATTCCTGCGACGAAGAATAACGCAGTTGTAGGACTCATTAGCATCTCGTACTACCTCAGGCTTGTCTTTCTTGTGGAAAAGTGAGAAATTTCAAGAGATTTGCGAAGCGACTCCATTTTTTCACAATCACATCAAAGCACGAGCATTCATTTCTGCGTGCGCGGTTGGAACCTTCTTCCCCTTCAACTGAGGCAGTACGCCGTACATGTGTATGCAATAGCCGTTATTAGCTATGCCGAGAATATGTCAGCGCACGGAAAAAAGTCAGTCACTGGTATCATACAATGAATTCCATCACGACTTCAAATACTTTTTGAGAATATAACCTTGCGAAGATATCACATGAGAAGAGGGTTTTTCTGCACAAGGGCTTGACTATCTAGATTCTTCTTGGCACAGACACACAGCAACTAACATAATTTTTTTATTGGCAGACAAATGCGAATAGTGCAGTTTCATTAGCAATTACATATTCTCGCCACGACCGTGACAACTCTTTGCCACCAGTCAAAGAGTTGGTGTACCTCTCAAAGCTTTATGTAATGCGCACTGCGACGAATGCGGGCTCATATGAGAGACGCATAACAAATGTTTATTCACGGAGGTACGAAATTTCTGAAGATGCACAATATGCCTATTTTATCACTGATTAGTGCAAACGACGCTTAACTCACCAGCGAAGTTACTGATCGAACCGAAGAGGCAAATTGGCCATGAAGCTTGGCCGCGTTCAGCATTAAACTCTTCCATGATGCCGATGTAGAGAAAACCTGACGAGCGGATTGTAGCCGACGTCATGAAGGTGACGAGACCGCATAGTACCGCCATGTACCAACAGGTGTCCATGGCAGGCTCATGGTTTGCTCTGGTTGGTTCCACAGGCTTGACCACATTTGTGTCTTGCGCTGGGTTACCCTTCTTTGGCGCCATCCTGCACAAAAATGGTGGAAAATTGTCTCGTTATATTGGCAAGAGGTACGTAGCATCGCTTACTTTACCACGTTGCATTGTTTCCAACTAACGGTGGTTATTCAACTGATGTGCGATTTAAATCAAACATGCGGCTCAGGTACTGGAGAGCACTGCAAAAAGTAAGGTTTGTATGGACACCTCCATTCGCTTCCAGAACTTACCTCTCCGCCTTTTTTATGCGTCCTATGGTGGTACCGCCATAACCAACCTCAGCTAAAGGGAAAGAATACGTCAATAGCGTCGCGATAATTTACACACAATGTGCCTTGGTCAAAGAAGTCTCGAGATTACTATTCAGAGTTAGATAGCACTGTATGCGGACATCATATTGTTGAAACCGGAAGGACCGTATCTGCACAGGCTATGCTTGGAGAAATTTTTACTCCACGTGCTTTTATTGTGGTGCCTAATGTCCTTCGGCGCCACCAAGATAAGCTTCTTCCGTATTGCATCCTTGTCTGGAAGCTGAAGCTAGAGGCTCTGAGGTAGCGTCGTTAAAACCATAATAGATAACGCAGAGATAAAAAAAAAGAAACTACAAAATTACTCGACAGCGCTCGCAACCAGCGAGAACGCATTATCATAAATAGAAATAATGTACTAGGAACAGAGCTAAAGAAATTCTTGTGAAGAAAACAGCAGCTTGAAAGCTTTTGCAGTTCATCTTACAAAGTAAAAGTCACACGGTATCCTACTTTATAAAGACGCTCAAAAATTGCACAAAATATAATAATACTCCTGGAAATTTGGAAAATGTTTAAAATTTTTCTCCGTATGCAAGCACGTTGATTGCACGCAAACGACAATTTTATCTTCCTTAAAATATAAATGGGGTTCACCGGAACTATTCTTACTCTTGTGCAATAATTAAAGGGACTCTGCAACACTTGAGGTAAACGCTTTCACTCGTCCTTCGCGTCTGGAAGTATTGCCAATTATATTGTTATCAAGAGCACGGAGTGGCACAGGGCGTGATTTGCTCGTCGCGGCAGAACTATTCACCTCCCGCTTCCGCTTTACTTTATATGTGGTTCTCGAAAGTGGCTATCGAATACGGTTATTACTGCAACAAAAATGAAGCAGCCAATAGCCGCTACATTTCTGCAATGTTGCAATACGAACGCTCGAAGGGCACCAAGACCCCAGAAAGAGAGAAGAATCTTTTGAGCACGTTTCGAAGTTATCTGGGGGGCATAGAGCAGTAGTTTTCAACCGAGGTACTTTGTGACACCCTCTTCTAACTACTCGATGTGCTTGTTGACTTAGTTATGAAAGCATTGAAGATTCATAAATAGTCGAAAAAAGGGTTCAAGGACTTTTCAGTAAGCTCTATTTATCGTGCATATCTGAGTAGTGCAACCTCGCGCGGCTTAAAAAATGTTGCTGCATGTCACTTTCCCTTCTCAAAATATTAGCCGCCTTCAGTTTGAAATGTATATATTATTATTGTTTTTTATATCGTAATCTGTACATTTGTACATTTATTTATGTAGAAATTCAAACGGCTTAATCGCGGCCCTTTTAAGTTAACCATATATTATGCTGTTATGCACATACTCGTCATCCGCGTTTACATTGTAAGTGTAATTCTAGAACAAAGTAGGAATAATGGGGGAATATTGTCAGGACACGCAGGTCTTCCCCTTTCTGGTAAACGTTCTTTCGTCCACGCAGTCCCGCAGTGAAAAGACCCTAAAATATCGAGTGGAACTTAGTTCCTCTTGAAACATTTGTGGCCGCCACACTAATAAAAACGCTAATGGGCTCAGTTTCTCTGTTTTAGGATAGCCTAAATGTATCAAGCTGAGTTCTAATTCGTTGCCGAAACAAAAGTATCATCGCGATGGTTCAGCGGCCACTAAAAATTACCTGCCAATTTTGACTTCTCCAAATTGCTTATCCAGAACATGCGAATTTGAAGGTCTGGTTATTACGGTGTTCCTGTATTTTTGGGGTACATTGTTCGTTTTAAAGCTATTTAGGTACATCTGGATTTATAAAACAGTGCGATATCTTTCAATTGCTAGTCAAAATAGTACTAAAATCTCTGCAGTCGGCAACCTTCAACTTAGCGTCCTATCTTAACCCCGGAATTTCGAGGCTTGTATAACCTGAAAACAAATGACTGTGAGCTAAAAAAGTATTATACTGAGGAAGATGTAGCTTTAAATCAAAGCTACTGCTAACATGGCCAAAACAGTATGTTGACTGCCAAACGTTGAAAAATATGCTCTGAAATCATGAACTGATTTAAAGTTTAGACAGGGCACTCCGTGACCACACAGCAGGTTCCGAAGCTGTATGTGAATTCGTTAGACTTTCCGGCAATTTCTTAACAATATCCCAATAATCCTGCTTTACTTCACCCTTCCCTTCCATTTGCCGATCACAACAAACTCCACAAATGAAAGAGACCCGAAACAATTCAATACAACCCTTCTTCCCAATCAACCGTTAGTAATGGGCGCAGATACCACCTACCTGGATAAATGAAGAGCTTTTTCTGAAAAAGCTGAAGTTATTCGTAGCACTGTCGTTCACGAAGTCGTCGTCGGAACTTCAAAATGCGACACTCGGGCAAGGAGCACTTTCGCTGCCGTGGAGCCGTCCGCAGGGCCCTAGTCTGAGTTGCTGGGACATTCACAGCTTCTGAAAAACGCTTCGTTTTTTTCCTTTTATAGTGCACCGTATTCTGCTGTCTTCGGGAGAGTTTTGTTATTTCTTAGCTAGGGCCTCAGACGCCGCTTGTCGCCCGCAAATTGAAGAGAAAAGGGAAGGAGATAAGGATGAAGGCTGTTGGGCTCTAGGTTGAGAAGATCGCTCACTGTGGAAAAGACGGAGGAGAAGAGATGGAAAGAAGCACGTGCTGGCTAATTGTTTTACGGCTCCAATAAAATAAAACACAAGGAGAAAAGACGCAGTGCTTCCGTGCGGAGCTCACTGGTCTGCTCAGGTCCCAAACCGGTTGCCACGAGGGTTCCGCACGTGCGTGCACGCATTCACGCCCTTGATAACAATACCAGCGCTATCTTGAGATGCTTAGACACGTGCCTCTATAAACTGTATGCAATTGGGAGGCGGGATTAATTAAAACTTATTTAAGACACGCGGCTACTTTAGCGAATAATTCTCAGGCAGACGTATATAAGCACGCATGCCCGTTCACGCATATGCACAAGAATGATTTCAAAAGACGCCTGCGCGTAAGCACGGACACAATTAAAGATTTACCGATGTCGCAGTAAAACAGCACATGGTATGCATGTTACATATTTCCAGTGGCGATTTGAACTTTAAACAAGAATGTCAGTGCTAATTGAGTTGGCCTGGTAGTACTTTCAGTAGACATTCGCGCTCGTATGTCTCAAGAAAAGGTTTACTTGAATGTTTCACCTCTGCTTTTCCCCGCAACTCAACTGAAGTGTCTTTTCTTCTTGATACCCACAGTGCTGAAAAACCAATCATCGCCTCCCATGATGTGCGGGAAAAAGGTAAATATCAAAAAGGCAACAAGGATGTGCCTTCCACTTAAGCCTGACGAAATTCATTTGTCTTGGTCCGCTTCAGCGACGGAAGCGATTTTTTAGCACGTCCTTCAAAAACGCGAAAATAATCACAGTTAGCGGCGCTCGGTTCCTAACAGTAAGTTTAAGTTTTACTTTCATTATGATGCCAAAATTGATTTCGTGCTTCTTCAAAAACGCACAGCATTCCAGTGCCTGTTATTAGGCTTCACCTAAACGGCTGCGTTAAATATTACTTTAAACTATGGCATCGGAGCCGGCCGAATATCGGTCGCATGCGCTTACTTTGCAGGAATGAAGTACCTAAAAGAGTTTCGGCTCATTCCTTAGGACAGAACGTCGCCGGCATCAAATTGTTGCATACTTCCTGGGAGCTGCTACAAGAATTCATGCATGGACACAGTTCCACGGTCACCCTTGGAAACCTACCAAATGCGACATCGAGAGAGAAAGATAATATAAATTATGTTCGAGGGGCTTTCAGCGCGTCTTTCACACTGGGCGTAAATGTTTGTGTGCTGCTTTCGTCGCCTAGCCCCTAATGACAAGCCGGACGTTATCCGCCGGGGTGGGGCTGAACAGCAACATACTCTATCTCTCGATAAAAATTGGGGCTGGAGCTTGGGGGGAAGGGCAACGTAGGATTGGCGTGCATTAATGGCTAAGCCTACGCTTTTCCCTGCAGGTCGTCGCCTAAGGTGGCTGATCCAACTCTTCCTGAAGAGCTATTTTCTTGCGCAGGTTTATGTTTCGCCGCTGCTGTTTTCAGCTTTTGGAACAGCTGCGTCGCAACCTGATTGCATCCCATAGGTGAGCCAAAGTCTGGGCGATTGTTTATTCAGCTGCGCATTTTGCCACCAAGGTAAGTTACTCTCCTTTACAGGATTCGTAGGGCTCCTCACCGTCGTCATCTCTTCCAGTTCCTTCCTAAATTTCTCCCTGCTCGTTATTTGCGCTGTTTCCGTCTTTTTTCTGAACGCTGAATCGCTGACTGTGATCTTCAGAACGTCGTCGTCAGATCCCAAGTTGACATAAGTCTCCTACTGCGTAGCTTTCAGGTTCCTTGCCAGGAGCGACATACCTGACGCTACTAATACCCATTCATGTGGGAGCGTCTGGTTCATGGAGCGAAGCCAAATTGTGTTGATCCTTGAGGTTTGTAATCCCCCCCTCTTTTCCAGCAGAATTTATTCCCCGCGTCATGTGCGCTTCGTTGAATTCTAGAACGAGCAGAGGCCTATAACCGGTGTTGTGAGTGGCTTCCTGAATTGTTCGCGCCAGTTTAACGTCCTTCTTGGCTGGTATTGTGAGTAGAAAAGCATTGTCTGCACTTCGTGCACCTATATACTGTATATAAATCTAGGTGTGCTGGTACGCCAATTGTGTGGTTAGATTTGTGTTGCCGCTATGTCGTTCCGAACTACGACCGCGGTCCCCCTCCCCGTCATATCGGCATGGTCTATATGCGTAGCCTGGGAGCCTGGGTTTGTTATGTGTACAACTATAATGGCTGGCTGTCGAGTGAGTGCCCATGCTTTTGTACCTCGCCTGTCTTGTCTCTGAAGCTACATCGATTGTGCTGGATAATGTTTGGGTTCTCGGTCTCCTTTTTACTGTGGCGCCCGATTTTGATTGAGGTTGAGGCTACTAGTTGCGTGACCGCCTTCCCATCCCTTATTGGCATTTGGCATCTAGTTCCTTATTTTCCGCGCCAGTAGAAGCTGATTGACGGTGGATTTGAGCTTATCTATCATCTAAACCGTCGAACTTATCTCCGCTACCAGTTGTGATTCCTGTTTCCCGAGCTGCACTTTATTATTGTTCATGTCCTGTGTGGGGTTAACCACACTGATTCATTTTCTGTCGCTGGCGACGGTAGGTTTTGCTCTATCGGCGGCTCTGGCAGGATGTTCCGCTTGGGTACCTTTCGCCTTCATTGGTTTCCTTTCCCTGGCTGCTGCATTTAGTCTTTCTTTTATATAACAGGGCTTTACACAGTCCACTAGGCTTTCGGTCTGTTCGTTTGTTTCGATGTCTGATCATTTTCTTTGCTAGAAATGACTCCAGTCAGTCGAACTTTTCGAATTCTTTTCCACTCAACTGTACCATAGGGGAAACCCGTTGTTAACCGCAATGGAAGAGCTGCCTGTTCAGTCCATTTGATTGAGGTTGCGCCTGGCTGACGCCTGTTCTTGAATCTCAACCTTAACCAAGGCTCTCGTCTGCGCTTTTAGCCACCACGTGGTGTAGTGGTGGCGGATGGGATCCTCCTGCTGCTCCTCCTACTCCGGCTCCACCTCCTGGGAGTCTCCGACCGCTCCTTTATTCTTTGGCTTGGGGTCCGGTCCCGCATCGACAGCCCCTGCTGCTGCACCGTCCGGCGAATAACGTACTGAAAGACGAAGCTGATTTGAAGTTTTTAGAGCCCGTTACGTGAGCGCCAGTGCATCGGAGCATTTTGCCATGCAGGTGTAGTCGGGAGTTTGGTCGCCTTGTCCGCATTTGTGTTTGCGAGCCCGGGAAGGCTTCCATCCGGTGGCGCACTTCATAGAACGCACTGCACAGTGGTATTGCGGTCTTGTGGAGCGAGCAACCATGTTCCGTTCCGTAGACGTAAACACAGCAAAGCACATCTGTTCTACCCCGCCCCCCCCCCCCCCCCCCCCCCCCGCGGTTAGGATCACACTAGTTGAAAGTTTACCCTTCCTCCATGCCATGTATAATTCTAAACCATACTGCTCGACTGATTTCTTGAATTGTGAGTTATGTACCCACCGAGGTGGCTCAGTGGCTCAGGCGTTGCGCTGCTGAGCACGAGGTCGCGGGTTCGATTTCCGGCCACGGCGGCCGCTTTTCTGATAGAGGCGAAAAGCAACGACGCCCGTGTGTACGAGATTTCGGCGAACGTTAAAGATACGCAGGTGGTCAAAATTATTCCGGAGCCCTCCACTACGGCGCATCTCATCGCCTGCGTTGCGTAGGCGCGTTGAACCCTACAATCAATGAATTGTGAATTATGTACACTTTTGAGTTGACCTCTACTGTCTAACAGCATTACCTAGCAGAGAAACGTCAGCCTGCTCTCGGGTGTGTACTGGAGCACCCTATTTAAAGGGACACTGAAGTGATATGTAAACATTGCGGGATTACTTGCGCAAATTGTAGTCCGAAGTCCCCAGGCCATGTTTCGACCACCCTGGGCGCGTTTACGCGATTTTATTTAGTAGAAAAATTAATTCGAAAATGCTGTCCTCCTCTCTTTACGCTCGCCCATTTTCTGCGGCGTTTTCGTGTGACGTCAGAAGGGGATAAGCTGGCAATTGGCTGCGCTCATTTCCTCCATGGCTGCGCTACTGCACGGCTCCCCGGCCTTCAGACAGAGTCAGTCGGCCCAGCGTTTCGTTCGCCGGCCGCCGACGGGTCGTCGCAATTCGTTCGCTCAGTTGAAACGAAGCCAGGACACGTTTGTGAATGGTAGAATTTGCCTTTCTTTACTTGGTTAGTTTGTACACTGTATCTAGCTCCAAGTCAAGGTCGCTTCACACAAGCGCACATGCGACGCTTCGCTGACTGGTATGCCAGTAGGTTATAAGGCCTCTTGAAGGCGGCAGAAGAGTCAGCGAAGTCAATATAGGTACTAAGGAAATAAAATCAACTGATATTTTTACCGTACAGCGTAAAACTAGGGTGCGGGAAGCACTTTTTTGCGCTGGGCGAACAAGCACAGCGGTCAGCAGCACGACTACGCATCTGCGAACGCTTTTCCGTCTACGAAATGCAATTGCTAGACGTGAGCTATTGTGGAAACTCGGGCGACGCTTACTGCACGAGCGCAATACAACAAATAGTCACCTAAGCTGCTTGAAATGTCAAAACTGAAGAAAAGTGTAAACTGGTTGTACAATATATACCCTATATTACCCCCGTCAGCCGAGCCTGCTTCGTGGTCGAGCGGTTTGGGTTGCTAGATATGCCACCGCAAGTATTTTGCAAGTCACGAGTTCGAATCCCCGCGGGTACGTGCTTTTTTTTTTTTTTGTAAGTTAACTTTTTTGTTTTCCGCCGATGTTTTCTATTCTGAGTTGACCTTTTTTTGGGCCGCAATTTTCATTGCTCCACGAACTAGTTCACAAAATGCGCGCAGGCTGGCACTGGCGCGCTAGCGAGTTCTCGTTGGCGTGCTGTTGCCATAAGCACCGACTGCTTGCAGGCAGTGGGCACAGGCCAGAATGAACAGACCCTTGGCCTGGTGCGAACACGCTTTTTACGACACAGGCATGAGGGAGGCAAGCTCCAAATATGGGGGAAAAGCGCATGACATTTGGGCGTCTGCGGGTACGCGGAGGGCGTTCATGCACTGCGTAGGTTTCGGCTAGTGAATGCTACGATTCCAATCCGTCCTAGGAGGCTTATATTTATGCATTTTTACAGCTGACAACATGGCAGAAGCGCGGTACGATGATTACTGAGTTATTGAGAATGCCCATCCAACAACGCCAACGGTTGTGTTTTACAGAACCGAAACCGAAACCGAAACTTGTTTGGTTGCTCACCTTGGGCATTGTCCAATCACGGTGCCCGCTCCTCCTAACGTCACAGCTTTAGTTGGTGCGGCCGCCGCAAACCGCGCATGGTAGTTTTTCTTCTTTAGCTCTTTGTAAAATAATTACCGATTTGTCAACCGAATAAACGATGAAAAGTGTGCTAATTTGAGCCAGTCTACGCAGTGCAAGCAAAAACGGGAGCGTGACGAATTCACTTCAGTGTCCCTTTAACATTGTCTAAAGTACCTTATGCGTGGTCTATGCCATACCGTTTACAAGTTCATTTCTATATGGTTATTGTGTTATATTGTTGGGGCGTCAGACATAAGATGGAGCACACCTTTGTTTAGCTTCCTTCGGTGGTCATCATGCCTTTTCTCCACCCCAGGACAGTGTATTTTCCTGTTATCTTCATTACGCTGCAGCATTTGGATTTTTATGGTGAATTCTGTCTCACGTCAGGGGCAAAATGAAGCGAGCCGGCCGCACACGCTATTCAAATTTCCAGCAGCAGTGTCGCAACTGTTCGTTGTGATCATGTTTCGCAAAAACAGTACTTCGTATTTCATAATTGATGCATAGCTGTGGCACATATGACAGAAGTGCTTTTGCGGCTTCCTGTTTTTCACTAATTACACTGACGGCCGGCTTCCCCAGCGTAGGCTGGGGCTAATGGCAGATTTCCACGGTTTCGCCCCCTGTACACGTGCAACCGCGCATGAAGGAAGTCATTAAGATGATTCTCAGAACGAGGGCCTCAATTATTGTTGTTGACATCGCCCTTATCTGCGCTGAGGAGCTGAGAAATCGTTGAAAAAATAGGTTTTCAGGTTACTCTATCATAATTGACGTCCTTTCCCAGATGGAACTTTGGGAATTCGCTGTTGCGACCGGTCTCCCGATGACGTTTCGCCATGTGGTAGTATGACTCGCAAGTTCTTACGTACAAGAGTTGCTCCCTTTTCGACAGCATGAAGCAGGTTGAAGCTGAAAATTGTAAATCTTTAAGGGGATTAAAAGCATGACGACGTTACAGCGAAGGGGTTGCGATAGGGGTTCCAACATTAGTACCCAACCTAGCACCATAACACCTCTGGAGGCCTGTCCAAAACGCACTGACTACAATTCGGTTTTTCCGACCGTTTTACACGTGTTTTGCCAATGACCATGCACATGCCTAAACGTAACAAAAGACATGTTCTAATTGCAGTAGAGTTCTGCTGCACCTTGACCTTTCTTTAAGACAAAAATTAGAAGTTTCTTTAGAACTTAGAACACAGAAATAACTCCTAGAGGCTGAAGAGAAGCCCTTTGATTCACGTCCCACCAGCCGCGTCCATGCACGAAATGTCCTCCGGATTGACTCCATCAAAAGCGATCTATCTCGGCGAGGGCAGTTTTCGGCACTCTGTTAAAATATCCCAAAGGGCACTTGAAGTGAAAAGAATCATCTGAAGCTGCTCGTGGATTGGGCAGTGTACGTGGTGTGCAAGGTAATCCTCAGTTCCTGAAACGCGTGCAGGGGACAAGCGGGTAGCCGAAAGAACGATTAAACGAGAAAACGTTCACTATTGGTAAAACAGAGCCAGCTGGACAATCTTGCAGTTCGCAGGGATGAGTTTCCATGTGACCGAGAAATTTTGCAAAGAACAACTCTCGCGAGACACGCAGATCAAACTGCGTTAGAATGTTATGATGTATTCTGTACCGTCAACGCATAAATGTGGGCTAGTTGGTTCGAAATGTGAAACATGGTTGAGTAGCGCAGTATAGACGGGGCAATATAGTACAGAGCACACAGGACTAGGGCTGAGTAAACTTAGGTGTAAACTCTGAGTAAACTCTTCTATATTGTCCCGTCTATACCTCGCTACTTAACCTTGTATTCTGTATCAGAAAGCAAACGTAAATCAATTAAGTTTATAGCCCTCTTACACGCCTGAAATTAGCTTTATTTTATATGCGAATGGCCATAACGATGGTAATAAAAGTGTGCGTCTTTTATATGGAAGCCTCTTTGAGAGTGTCCTTAGTCATTGAATTCACCACCATTCGACGCCTGCAGGTGAATAAGGACCCCTGGAGTGCCTGACTCAATGTCCCTACCTCAAATGTCTGTACTATATACCTGTCACATTGTAAGACCACATACGTGAGTATCAGCACACCTGAGACCTCGAACCCAAAACTTTGCCCTTCCTACGAGCAGTAAGTGGTCTATCTGACAACCCCAGTTCTTGGAATCCTGCGGGATTGCTGGTGACGATAGCCTGAACCACCAGCCGAGTCTAGGGCACCCTGATATTGGGGTGCCTCCATCGGCCGCGCGCCCTCGTGTCTGCTCAAAAGTTCGATCAATCAAGATTTATTCATCAACTTTCACCATCGACCTGGTTCTTCCTTCTTATTTAGCGTTTTCATGTAGCAGGTGGGACTAAGAGTACCGAGGGTACGTACGAAAACCCACCCCTCTCCTAGGCACACAGCTATATATGGGTGCCGTCCGCAGCTGCGCGTACGTGAATGCGTTGCATACATTTCCTGTACATAACCTACGCTCCGCATTCTAGAAGCGGGTACAGGAAGAGCCAAAACGAGCACCGGATCTGCAACCCCCACCGAAATTCTGAAATGCGCGGGAGGAATTCCGAGCGGCTGCGATTTGTGGGGCTAGCCGGCTCCACGTTTGGGGCCGCACAACCCTCAGCGAAGCATTAACAATCCTCCCGACCCCTGAGCATGGAAAACCGCAGAGCGCAGTGCGAGATTGTAGCGCGCGGCTTAAAAAAAAATTCCAGGCCATCTCCACTAGGGTAAAACTTGGGGAGGGGCGAAGCATGCAGTGTGCAAGTGTATTCTAGATGTCTTCGCGTTTTTGTAAACGGAGATGAAACCTTTGTGGGGTAGAGGTATGCAGCTTTTGTGTAAAAGTCTCGTGTTTTTGAACCACGAAGCGTTGCAGCGCTAGGGGTAAACGAGTGTCACAGTGTTTTTTCAATACGCGTTACAAAGCGTTCCAGTGGGAGGCGTGAACGAGTGTCCCTGTTTTTTCTTTTAGTACGCGTTACATTCTAGCGCGAGGCGTAAACAAGTTTCCCGGTGTTTTAGTACCATGACTACATGAGACGACTACTACGACGACGACAGGAGACGCCAAAAGCCCCAGCCCCTACGGGGATTCGCCCCTAAAATCTATGCTGTCCACGGAGGCCTTCTAATCGGACTATGTAGGAAACCTATTGGGTTACGTCGATTGCACCTTTATAGTTCTCTCAATACATCCGCTCCAAAAAAGACCTACGGGGCACTTAGCACGTAAGTTTACTCTCATGCACTGTCAAAATGCGGGAGCAACACATCTGTCTGGGTTATGCCGCCAAGCTGAGTTCAATGCCGTTAACGTTTGTGTTATGAGTTTAGTCTATGGAAGTCTATGATGTGAAACACCCGGGAGCTCTGGAGTATCCAAACTGCGATATCCGAATATCCGTAACTTTAACCTCGTCGCAAAGTGAAGCAACGAGGAAAAAGTGAAACAGCACCAACGACAATGGCATTAGCACTGGACTCGTTTGCCTTTCTTGTCCCCGTTTCGCATTCTGGTTGAATTTTACACAACTAGCTCGTCCCTGCCTGCCATTTCAATGGGAAAAAGCCTGTTTTACAGATACCACACTTTATACATAGCTTTAATTCTGCTTTTAAGTTTACGCTACGCTCTACACCAAGTTTCAGTTGAACTCCGTCGGAAGCTGCAGCACGCGGAACAAGACGCCGGTCGAGTGCCGCGCAACCAGGCAAAAAAAAGACAAATAATCGTTTTCCCAGCCCCGTCCAGTCCAGCCACAAGCATTCTGCGGACCCCTCAGCTGAGCGATGTTTCTACAGGATAACGTCCAAGAATTTCCAGTTGCAGCTAATGTAGCCTATCATCGTCATCGTCACGATCATGATGATGATGATGATGTCTGCGCCCACTGCAGGCCAAATGCCTCTGCCATACATCTCCAATTATCCCTGTCCCGTGCTAACTGCGACCAATTTATCCGCACAAACTTCTTGATCTCGTCTGCCCATCGCTCTTTCTGCCGCCCGCTTACGCGCTTGCCTTCTCTAGGGATCCACTCTGTCACCCCTAATAACCAACTTTTATCTGGCCTTCGCATTACATGCCCTGCCCACGTCCATTTTCTTAATTTCTAATAATATTTCCTTAACACGCGTTGGTTCCCTGACCCCCTCCGTTATCTTCTTGTCCCTTAAAGCCTATACACCAATTTAATGCCCGCCTTTTGTGTGTCTGCTTTTTTTTGCACAGCTATGTTGTAAAAAAGCTGAGATTCCAACATGGTCTCTGCTAAGTTGTTCAATCTATGTTTCATGCAGCGAAACCACCTTTCTCATTAACAGCAAAATTAGCAAAAACGTGTAAAACTTTTGAGTGGTGGGGGGGGGGGGGGTGCGGGGGAGGCAGAGCATTGGGGAAGGTTTTGCAAACCTCTGAAATGCCCGGGCGGAACCCTTGAGTTCTACAAACTTCATGTGAGAAACCACTGCTTTCCACATGCAAAGCCCCCTTCAAAGTATGCTTTCCTAGTTTACTCAAATAGATTGCTCGGAAGAGATCTTACGGAGGCTTGTATAAGACGTAATTTCAAAATATTGTTGCCCAATAACTTTTCACAAATTTGTATTTGAAGGTAATTATTTTCGTTGTATGGTTTTGGCGGACAAATTTCTGCCCTTCCGCTATTTTACGCGGATCTAGGCACGGTACGTTTTTTGCCTACAATGCCATTCGACGCCGTCCCAACTGAGCGCTGCAGCTGCGGATGTAGTACCGTCTGTTGCGTTCGTCTCGGTGAGGCTGGCTTCGCATGGTGGGGAATGTCTATCCGGAGAGACAGGAAAATGAATGCAACTGTTGCAAACAACCTCGAACACTCCGACATGTCATAGGAGAGTGCAATTTCTCGAAAACGTCCCCCCCCCCGCCCCTCCCCCTACCCAACAATGCCCTTACCGAACGATGGGAAATCTTGCTGTCCAGCCCCACCTTCGAAGACCAGCTAACACTGATCACCAGGGGCCAGGAGGCACTGGAAGCATATGGTACCCGAGAAGAGGGAAGCCACCACATATAGCGCTTAAGCGCTACTATTAAATGATCAATAAAGTTGTTCCTCCTGCTCCTCTATCATGGTGTAGGAGTCAATGTAGGAGTCAATCAAGCAAAAAAGTATAGTGGCGGAGCGTCTGCATTTTGACGTAGTGACCCAAAGGGCCGAGGGTCGAGCCAAGCACCGGTGGAGTTTTAATTAGCTTTTATTTTTTGTTTCGAACATTACTTTTGGTTCAGGTTAGTATTAGTTTGCTTCAATAAGGTTAGTTTGGGCTAGATTTGGCTAGGTTCGCTTAGGTTAGGCTGCTCTCGTTAGGTTGCGTTAGGTTAGGCTATGTTGAAGAAACGCTAGCTTTGTTAGGCTAGCCAATCTAAAAACGTTTTGGAGTGCCAACTGCTGCTGGAGGGGCGTTACTCAAGATAACGCGACTAGACGTCACTTTAGTAGAGTGCTTATAGTAACGGCGGATGGCATTTTTGACACAGTTTTTTAGCAGAAGTGCCATTTTTAGTTCCATAACATTCCCCGAGAGCCGAAAAATCTTCCTCTCATAAAACATTAGATTTACCTTCGAACTGCGGACTATGACACAGCTTTTTAGCCTTCGAAAGCTACGTCCAGGGTTCTTGAAAGCGTGCACAAGACTGACCCGTACTACGTTAACTCAAGTTACGGAACCATGAGCAAATATCACTGTGACGGCGCACACCGAAAGGGAGGCAGTAGAACCATTTTAGAACCAACACGTGGAAGCGTCGTATAGCCGCACGTGGTCATTGTTTTGACTGCCAGGACCATTTTGTCCCCGAGACGCACGTGCTCTCAAACCGGAGCGCGCTAGAAGATTTCAGAACAAAGCAATAGCCGTCCAACGCAGTTTATCGCAGGACGATTGCTCGCCTAGAACGACGCGTACCGTATTAATGCACAGGCCTGCGCACAGAATGATAAAGGCGACGCCACAGATTCCGCGTTCTTCTTGGTTTTTGTCTAAGAAAACACCAGCTACCAAAAGCTGCAAACAACTAAAAGCAGAGAATTTGCCTACTATTCTGGTGGTTTGTTTGTACTCAGGCCTTCCGAACTAGACCGTGTTGCCTCGACGCGACTGACGGTGAGGCTGCGTATCAGGCAACGCATAAAAATAGCCAACGAAAGCGCTTACGCTTTACGCTTGCAGCCGTCACGATAAGAAAGTATGCCTTCTGACAAGCGCTATTGTGGTGCAGTGACGCTACGCATTTACTGGAAAAGAAGAAATGGCTGATGCCATTGTTGCAGGAGTTTAAAAGACTGCACTAACAACTCACCTTCCTATAAACTAGTAAAAGATTCTAATAAACGTAAGCATTCTCTCACAGCCCGCTTATTTTTTTTTTAATTATAGGCCGTTGTAGAGAAATGTTTGAGTTATTCTACAAAGTTTGATTTTATGCCAAATCTGTATTCTTTTAAAAATTGGTTACGACGGAAACGAAGACGACATGTTATTTACAGGCTTATGCTCACCTCTCCCCTTTAAAATCTACAAACTCCCAAAACTCGAAATTCCAAAAAACAACAAAGCTGCCTCCAGAAAAACAATTTCAGGGAAATTCCACGTCCCTATATTTTAAACAAAAGTTATGGCAAATAAATTCAAGCTCTGCTGGCTGTGATGAGCCTACTTACCTTTCCCGTGTGCGCCGAAATATTTTTTTTTTCCGAAATCAGAATCCTGCGATGTGTAGTCCGGTCACGGTGGGTGAGCACTCATTGGGCATTACTGTCGCTCCCCATTAATACAACGTCACTTTATATTGCTAAGAGTGCGGTTTAAATTACGTTGCAGACTAGCATTACGTAGTCTGCGATCGTAGGATGACAGGTAACAAATATTAGCACAGCAGTCGCAGAGCTGCAGTTTGATGTCATGATAAATAGGGAGCTGTTTTTTGTTTGTACATAACTCAGCACAGGAATTGAAGGTGCATCACGAGAGCTGTTCGTTCATGCAAAAAAAAGCGCTCAGCTTTCCAGTGTCATTGAAAACATGCTCATTCCGTGGTTCAGTAAGCGACATTCCGCGGTCTGGCGACTCGTATACAGACCTTCTCGAACACAAACCCGCTTGTGTGTACCTATTGCTACCCAGGGAGCTACTCCCCCCCGAGTGTCATAGATGTCAGGAACACACGGACGTAGCGCACGTGTTTAAACAATCACCGCAACCGGCCACAAATGGCAGCCCAATCGCTAACAGTGAACAGTGGGAGACCGTGCTGTTCAGCTCCCGCCGGGAAAATTACCTCTGGGCCGTCCAGCTGGCTGAAGACGCTGCCAGAGACCAAGGGCTCATCGCCGACGATTAAGCAACACAGTTGGCAAACCGAATAAAGTTTATTCTCTCCTTTCATGTTTGAACCCCGCCAAAATTACGCGTCCTGCTTTTGCTCTGTGAAACCTTAGTGGCAGTACCTGTGGAATTGGCGTTCAGGGATTACAGGGTTCAAAAATTTCCCCGCGTTTCCCCGAGGGGAAGAATGTGAAAGTGCGAATGCACGAGTTGAATTTGCGCGGTTCGGTAATGTTCGCGAAAGAGAGATCACACACACACACACAACTACAAAGAAAGAAAGATGCATTTATTCACAGACACCTATTTGTGTTGTCGTTGTACTTGATTGCTAGAGCGGATCTCAGCTTTGAAATTTCGTGTCAGTACTCCTTTAAGCGGGTGCATTAGCCCTTCTCACGCCCGATTCCTGGCCAATCCCCCACGTGGGTATGCGCCATGCACAGACACCTATTTGTGTTGTCGTTGTACTGGATTGCTAGAGCGGATCTCAGCTTTGAAATTTCGTGTCAGTACTCCTTTAAGCGGGTGCATTAGCCCTTCTCACGCCCGATTCCTGGCCAATCCCCCACGTGGATATGTGCCATGTCAGCGGCCAGGCAGCGCGCGCCCATCTCCCCCCGTTGCCCAGGAAGACGAGGAGATTCCTGGCCAATCTCCCACGTGGGTATGTGCCATCTCCCCCCGTTGCCAAGGAAGACGAAGAGCGCGCGCACCCGCAGATGTTGCTATGTGGACGGACGGCAGTCAACGGAATTCAGGGTCGCTTATAAAGTGCATTCGCACTTAAAAAATGCTCCCATTTTCCAACGCACAGAGCACAGCGAGTTTACTGTTACCTCGATGTCAACGCTTTTAGGATCCCTGAAACAGTCAATCAATCTGTATGAACAAAGGCACGAATGAAGAGAACCAACAACAAATTGTTTGCATCGCGCAATTATTTGTGGACCTGTACAGAGCAAAAGTAACGTTTATTCAAATAACAACCAGGATATATGCTTGTGCCGTAATATTTTGATACCACTACGCTCTGGATGTTCAGTGATAATTGACCCGAACTCCTTTGGTTACACATATATGTCACCAATAATTACTCTTTATTGGGTCTTGCACCCTCCGTTCAACGGAACTGATGCGAGGATAACAACACCGTTCAAAACGCGTTGTTCGTAATCCTTTCAGTGTACCCTTCGTTCGACGTCCTTCAGGGTCACCGAGGCTAAGGCGCGGGCCGCTCACTCGACCGGCTCATCCGGATGCTTCGTCTTCATGTGGTCTTGCAGGCTCCTCTTGCAGCGGTACCGCGTCGAGCAGACCGCGCATGCGTACGGGGGCTTCTCCGAGTGGACATTCCTGCGGTGCACCCACAGCCTGGACCCGCAGGCGAAGCGCTTGCCGCACTGCTCGCAGTGGTAGGGGCGCTCGTTGGCGTGTCCCCGCAGGTGGATGACCAGCGACTGGCTCTTGGTGAACTTGGACGGGCACAGGTGGCACACGTACGGTGTGTCGCCCGTGTGCATCCGAACGTGGCACGTGAGGCTGGCGCGGAGAGCGAACGACTTCCCGCAGTATTCGCACACGTGCGGCCTTTCGGTGCCGTGAGTGGCGAGCACGTGGTTTCGGAGCGTTCCGGCGTCCAGGAAGCTCATCGGGCACAGGTGGCAGGCGCACGGCTTCTCGCCCGAGTGAACCCTCTTGTGGACCTGCGCATTCAACACAGACGAACTTTTAACAGAGATGCTGTTTAACCTGGTGGATGGGCTGGCGAACGCGTGCGCAGGTAAGCCTTGCCTATTCAGCACGACTATTGTCGCCACCTGACGGAGGCGCGATACAACTGGTACAAGCACAGCATTGAAAACAAGGTGCGGGGAGTCGCGATACAGTTGGCGCTAGCATGCCTTTGGAAACGCGTTGCCGGATGACAGCCTCAATCGCTTGTTGCGACGAGTGGTGCAGTTTTGACGGTGCAAATAGAATAACGCCGAAATGAAAAAAACCAAAAGGCTGAGAAGCAATAAAGTTCATTAACTTCATAATTAGCGTCGCACAAGAGAAACGAGAAAAGCCCAACTGTGTCGAACGAACGAGTTCAAACATGCTCAGCAAACGCTCGACCGATAATCTTGGATCTTCACCGAAAACCGTGGGCACGCGTACACGGTACATACTTTGATGACGGTGTGTTAGTTGCTCTTTGGGGGGCTAACCACGACACCACACAGAAAACTTGGCCGATACTCGAAGCATAACGGCGCAAAAAATGTGGCCGAGTTTTGAACCATAACCAGGTAATAACTTAGCCGAACCAAGAATAAGCTAGGCGGGGCCGCCAACTTCACTGTTTGCCTAGACTTTGGGCCACTAGTGCGAAGCTGCCCCAATTTTTGTTGAGCAAAAGAAAAAAAGCAAACAAGCGCACTTATGCTGTGATGCTAGCTTTTTTCTTGCTCTTTTTTTGCGGACACCTTGAATATTAAAAGGCTCAGTAAAATCGAGAGTTGGGCTAGTCGGTGTTGATATACATCGTTAGGTAGCGCTTAAAATCGGACGACTGCAGATAAGACACACACGATGGCGCCAATTCGCAACGGATTTTATTACGCATAAACACAAATATATACACAGACTGAACACGTGGCCAGGTCAACCCCTCGAAAAGGAATTTCTGTTCTTACCAAATGCCTTAACTTAGGTGTTTTGTGGTTTGGCTGTTGAATGTGTACATTGTAATCTTGTGTTTATTGAATCATAATCCTGTAACCTTCGTGTTTATCAAATTACACTTTCGACGACGTCATTTGAATTCACACACGCGGCTCTCCAAAGAGTGAAACCGGAGATTCCGCCAGCCGTTACTTGGGATTCGCGGCGGCGGCGTTCCGAACGCAGCAGCGTCGATCGGCCAAAGCCGGGATAGAGCGGCGGACGGCGCCGCTGTGCAGACACCGAAACAATTCGGCATGTGAGCTTAGTGATTCCTATTTATAGCGATTTGAACTAGTTACTTTAACAAGTTTGAGAATACCTCTTTAAACAGAACCGAATTTGTAATCACCAATTAAAAAAAAACGGAGTCCCATTCGAGGCCAGCAGTGCGAAAAAAAATAGCGCTTCTCTAGCGGCCAGGTGTCTGTGTTTTGTTTTGTTTGCAGGGCTCGAAAAAATTGTTTTCGTGCCCTGCAAACCAATCTTTAACGCATTTTTGCCGTAAGACCACTTAATTCCGTCGTCTCCGGGTTGCCCAGGAGGTGCTGTTGAACAATTTAATCAAGCCACGCGAAGGAAGCACGCAATGTACGCGAAGCTGCGCCAAAACAGGCCCAACACAACCGTCGCTAAAGCATACGACAAAGCCGACGGAATGGTCTCGCCGACGCGCCCGCCGGGGTGAAAAGCTCCGGCGCGTGGGGAACGCTTAGGGAGTAGTAGTAGTAGTAGTAAAGGTACAACTTTTATTGTAGGAAGAAGGGGGGAAGGGGATAGGCGTGAAAAGATTAGAGGGAGTTCATGAGTAGGGCCCGACGTCCAGGGCTCCAGATGCAACGGCTCCCGTCTTGGCTCTCTGGATCAGACATAGCTGATCATCGAGAGGTGAGCTGAGAAGGAAACGCCCAATCGTCCCGCCATCTACACCTTGCTCCGTGAGTGAAAAGCGCCCTCCCCCTCTCCAGCCGCGTTGGGAGTTTCTTGTTGCGCACACCCCGACGAAACCGTTGGCTGGTAGAGGTAGAAAGCTTTGTATTATAAATCCGTAACACCAAGGCTCAGTCCGAATAGCTTACGATACAAAAATTTTCGAATCACCTTTCAAGTTGTCCGGGCAGGCACAAGCGCACACAAATTTTAAGATTGTACATGGCGCAGCTATTTCGCATGTGAAAAGCTTCTGCGTTTAACCACGTAATATTGGACGTGCCATCGCAGAACTGCCATGGGTTTCTGTAACTTCTCCCTTAACTCGTTATTTCCGCGTCACACTAGGCCAGATCGGTCTTGTGAAACCTTTTGAGCATTGATAAGCGACAGGAAAGTTTTTGTACTACCAGACTACACGAATGAATAACGTATTGGCTTGTAACATGACTTCAAAATCCGCTAATCTTGCCTTCCCGCTGTAAACAGTGATCACCACAAGTCATAGAAATATTCAAGAATCCCTTCCAGAAGCAGGCATCAATGTTGAGGAAGAAGGCAGAAAAGTGTTACCTGTAGATTCGCCGAACTGACAAAGGCCTTGGGACACTCGTCGCACTTGAACGGTCGCTCCCCGGTGTGCTGCTGTTGTATGTGGATCTTGAGCTGATGCTTGGTGATGTAGCCCTTGGAGCATTCCTCGCAACTCCAGGGCCTCTCCCCCGTGTGGCGCATCATGTGGTTCTTGAGCCCATGTTGCGACATGTATGTCTTGGGGCAGAGATCGCACGGGAACGGCCGCTCTCCCGTGTGGCTGCGCAGGTGAGCCGCCAGCCTGTACTTCACTTTGAACGTGGCCTGGCAAAGGGAACACTGGTGTTTCTCGACCGCCGGCTTCTTGTTCGTCTGGGTGCCAGATGTGCTTGGAACGGCGTCATCGCGTTGCTGCGCTGCAGTGTCCTGGGAGGGCCCCGAGCTGCTCGCCTGCCCAGAGTTCATCGCCGGGTCGCAGAGGACACTCTCAGTGCCTGAAGGCCCCAATTCCGACTCATCTTTAGGTTGAACAACGCAATCGCCGACACCCTCTTCACAAACTATGGACTCGTGGATAGCTTCGTTTTCGGTTTTCAGCCCGTTGCCAAATACTCCGTCGGCGAACTCTTCCGGACCAAACTGACCTAGTGGGGCTTCTTCAATGATCTCTTTTTTAATGACATCCTCACAAACGTACTGGGGAAGCAAAGTTTCTGCTCCCATTTGTTGCTCGACCGCACCCTGAGCATTTTCAAGCTGGCATGGCTGCGTTGGACACAAGGAGCACTCGCCTGATATTTCATGCTTGACTATGCTCAGCTGGTTGTCATTTCTACGGCATATTTTGGTGTCGGTTGTCCACAGATCAAAATAAGATGAATCCTGCTCTTTCGCGACACATGGGGGGCTAGGAAATGGTTCAGTGCTCACTTCTGGCGGCTCCTGCTTCACCGAAGCGTGCAGTGAGTCGTCTGGAATGCCAGGGTGCTCGCCCGCCCAAACGGACCGTACAGTTGGACGCTCCTGATTCGGATATTCGCCGTCGCTGGAGTCCTCGCTTTTGAGTACGGAATCGTTGCCCTCCGATGGACCGCCTGAAGTGGTGTCTGAAGAAAAGATAATGGATACTTTCATTAAGTGTGAAACTGTCGCATTAATTACAGCCAAGCTCGTGGAACGAAACCCTGGGGACTTGTGTTCAGTGTACGGGAAAATTAAATAAACACTGTGTCAGGGCTTTTATATTTTGATACGCCGTATATTTCCCGTCGAGAAATTTCTTCCCAGCAAAGAAGTAGTGTTTAGAACTGAAGCTGTCTTTATAGAGATCGGTGTAAGCTTGACCTCTGTAAGCTGGCTTTTCCACATTGGCGTTTGCGCAACCCAGCATGCCCATTTACGGAGGGAGTACGGTTACAGACCCACTTTATATTATACCGTTCTCTAACGCCGCCGCCTTCTGCGCGAGTCGTGTATACTCCTCCCCACGCGTAGCGTCATCTGCTCCCTGCCGTATTTATAGGTGAACGTGGGTTTTGGGAGGCAGGGTGCGCACGCGCAGGCAGGCTTCAAGCGCTCACCGTTGACATGCCTGTTCTGCGGAAGGGGGCGGGATTTCAACGCGGATGTCTCACGGCCCAATCTTACTGCTGCCTTTCGCGGTCGGCTATCCCTACGACGCTGGAGGGAAACGGACCGCTCTTTATTTGTTCCCTATCCTTCCAAGTATCACTCAGGTAGCCCTTTGCGACACGCATTAGGATGTAGCCGTCAGAAAAATTTCCGGCCTCTGTATTGTGCTTTCGACTGGTGTAAATAAAGCTTGCCCTCCCTCCCTCCCTCTGTATGTTTCCGATAACCACACTTTCACCTAAAAAACCATAAACAACTGAATCTGATCAGTAGTTAACAAATTAGGTCGTGTCCTAATCGTAAACACGCTATCGTAAACGTGACCACCATTTCCAAACCTTTGCTACAATATAAAACGTATACAGGTTATTATGATCTGTAGCCCTCACATATTAAGGTAATAGCTTCAGCTTTGCTTTAATAAACGTTTTAACTAGCTTTAACCACGAACACCTATTTGACGCGCCGAGCTTTAGGCGTCTCAAGTAGGTGGTGTAGAACCCCACTTGAACGGCTCAGCCACCATTCGCATTTAAGTTTCAGTTTCAGGTTCAGTTTATTATTCATTCCAAAAAAGTTCCTGGCGTAGAGCAGGAAGTGCGAATACTGGCTGAGTGGTTCAAGTGGGGATGACGACTGTTGTAACTCACAAAAATGCTCTTCAAAGTCGCGTGTACAATTATACACGCGGTGTCGCAAAGGGCTAGGTGTCGCAAAGGGCAAAGGGCTGCTCAATTGCATACAAACGTGTTTTTTAGTGAATGTGTTTTATGCTTCTTCTCAGGGTTGTAGGGTACTGACTTTTTCCTTTGACCTTTGACAGCGATCATCCTTTAGAATGATACATACACGCGCATACCTATCTTTATTTGGACTTTACTGATCTTGAAAGTGGTGCATACCGTTAATCAATGTACTCAAAATGAATATCCAAATGATAAAACGTCTAAGCACGAGATAAAGTCGCGTGTTTATCTTCACAATGGTCAATATTATTATATCTCCTCAAGGTGCATATTCATGCGATAAGACGTGTACAACGAATGCCCAAATCACGTTTTCAGAGGCGTGCGACTTTGTCGGACGCCTTTGAAAACGCTGCGCCTGCGTGCCGTGCGCGCCACGATAACACATCGCGATAAATGCGCATTCAACTTCTTCATAACGCGCGCAGTGCCAGCTCGCCCAGCTTCGCGGGGCGCGGCGCGGCACGCGGCGCAGCGTTTTGAAGCCATGGCATGTAGCACCCCTATGGCGCCGCCAAGAACCGCACACTGAAGGGCTGTCTCCCGGATGCAGTCAGCCGGCGTCACGGACGCTCTCACCCTCACCGTATACCACAATGCGTCAGCTCGCTTTCACAAGCGCTCACCGGTGGCGCAACAAGCACCGGCAGCCACGCGCTCTGAGTATCGCGTTTCAATCGCTGAGCACTGTACATGCGTCTATCCCTGTATTCAGTAAAAGTGGGGTTGTATAGTCCGTGCGCGAACATTAGCGCAGACGTGCGCACATATGCAGAAATAGATACAAGGAAGTCGGTCTGAAGTTTATTGTATAGCCTTACGGCTGCCTGCACAGACGTATGAATAGTTCACGCATTGATTGAATAACCCACGTAGATCTACAAATACAGGCGCCGGCCGCGTGCAAATCATATACATTCGTAGAGTCATAAATAAAAGCTAACGCTCCACCAGAGTCACGATTTCTGGTAACTTGTCTCCACTGCTACCGCTGGGCAACTGTAAAATGCGTGCAGTAAATAACTCCTAAACGATTCCGCAAACTGGCTGCCCAGTTGTTACGCCGAATAGAAATTACATTGAAATTTTGCTTCTTCGGCCAGCAAACTGCTGCTAACGGCTGCCTATGAATTGATATATACAAAAAAAGGTTAGTAGAGTAGGCTTTTTTAAATCAAGGCGTATATCATGGTCTGTTACCAAAGCCTACTAATCAAGAATATGCCTACTAATGGTATATTGCATAATTACAAGACAAAATGCCGCCTGCGTGGCTGTGAATTTCATTTGAGATTGCTTGTGCACCTCGACAGCCCGTCAGCAATATTCAGCTCTTTTTCGCGTTAGCCTGGACGCCATTGCGGAAGTCCCATAGGGCGAGATTAACGCAGTAAGAACTGTGAAGTAGGAAAAAATAACCCACGAACCAAAATTTGTTCCCTCGTACGTACGAACCAATTCTCCAATCTAACCTGTTTACATCGCACTCCTTGATATTCCTCGTTATACCTAAGTTGATATTTCGCTAATTGGAGGTGGCCACAGTGGAAAAAGAACAAAAATTAGCTACCGACGCAACGTACGTGTAACCAGGGCTTCAAACAAGGCGTATCGAACGTTGCGTCGTCATACGTTCTGGAAAATAGCATTACATCGTGAGCAGCTGGCTTGTTTTAGTTCGTTAACACAAGTCCCCTCTCAATGTTCCTCAAAAGCAAAGGACATCGTACGTGTTGCCCAAGTTACGGTCGGTGTCACAAACGCTTATAAATGATCAAATGTAGCGCAGGACAAACACACGGGACGGAAAGAATAAACACGGACGAGCGCTCACTTCCAACTGATCCTTTATTCACATGACGGAAAATATATGTGCTTAGCCGTAGCACGAACAATAAAAAGAGGAAAAAACAAAGCACCAAAAAATGAAAACTAAAAAATACAAAGAAAGAGCGAGTACACCCAGCGCTCGTCCGTGTGTATTCTTTCCGTCCCGTGTATTTCTCCTGAGCTGCATTTGATCACTATGAATTACCAACTAGCCCAGTCTACAGCTTTACTTAGAAATGACCCTGGTAATAAATAAAAGAAATTTTTATATATGTAATCGCTGTTGACCGGAGCCTTCCACCAAAGCGCACTGCAAAGCCTAGGTGTAGCTTCGGCGAGTTAAACACATAATGAAATTGTAGTATTCGGGGGTTTTCAGTTTCGGTTTCGGTTTTGACGTTAACAGATTCTACCACCAGGGGGCTAGCCCTGGGTATATAAGAGAAAATGTAGTATTCGGGGGTTTTCCGTTTCGGTTTCGGTTTTGACGTCAACCGATTCTACCACCAATATATACCAACCTGGGTAAATATTTCACGTGACTAAATAAATTGCTCTCTTTAGGCTTGACTCTTTCACCGGGCGTTTGTCTCCTGCTTCGCCCTTCGGGGCCGTCGCCGACGCGACACCACATAAATATAAAACAATTTCCCATGTGTGGTCAGAGCGCGTGAAACTCAAACGGGCTACGGGGGCATTGCAGTATTGCAGTTCTAGTAAAAACGGCATTTCAGTAAAGCGGCATTGCAGTTCTAGTCAAACAACGGTTGCGACAGAAGCACAGAAGCGCAGTGAACCCAGCTTGTATCGCCTGATTAGGGAGTTTTAGCTGACCGTCTTTCACGGTCCGCACCGCTGCGATAGCAAGCGGAAGCGCCATTGCGCATGCGTGGCGCGCTTGGCCGCGAACGGCATTGGCTTTGGTCGCGCTGAGCGGGCCGCCGATACCGGAGCGGAGCGTCGAAAATGGTCAGCTAAAACTTTCTATTATCATGCAAACGGCACGCTGCACTCGGCATTTGTTATCTCACGTTATTTGTTATCAGCGTTATCTCACCGCTGCCCTAGCTCGCTGCGATGCGCTTGTGTCGCAGCCATGTAAACGCGACGCGTAAAGCACGGAACAGTTCCGACTTCAGGGGTGTGTTTGAGATTTTCGGCACCCCCAGGCGGTCGACATTAATCCGAAGCCTTTCACTACTGCGAGCCTCATTCGCCTGTGAAGAGTCGGCGCGTTAAACCCTACAGTCAATCGATCAATACGACTTGAAGGCCCGCATAAGTATCTATTCTTCTTCCAATGAGTTGTTCAGATAGGCAACTAAAAATCAAGATGCAGACATATTTGACACTCACCGCTCATGCTCGTGAAAACACGTCGGTTCGATGGTCGAGAACCTGCCGAGCTTGACCGCGGCGATGCTTTGTCTTCCTCCTCTTCTTAAGCCTCGCGGAACCAAGGGAAGAGGTTGGCCACATACTGGCGCAAATTATTGTTATGCGAGAAAATTAGGCTATCCATATTAACCGGCTAAAGGGAGGTTAACAGAGGTAAGTATGAAACTAAGGTCGCGGCCATAAGGAGCTGGAAAATCCGTTCGTTGACGATCAAGGAACGCGACTTGCAATATATTCCAAACTTTGAATGATTTTGCTCTGCGCAGCCAATGACTGCAGAACGTCACTGATCAACGAAACAGGCGTCCGGTGTTGCCATTCTAAGCAACAGCACGACGTGCAAAACTTATCTCCCAGAGGACGAAAGGGCATTTATCTGGGCTTACTGTTACCACTCCCGCTAATCTATTCCACTGCCGAGAACGATGGCAGCAATGATGATTGTTGTTTTGACTATCCACGCACGAACGAGGACAACGGCGATATGATGGTAAAAATGCGTCGTCTTGGCCAATATCTTACGGCGGCGCAAGTAAAGACGATGACGGATACGATGTTCAGGTAAAATAAGAGATTTAGCCCTGGCCAATCAGCCCTAATGGGTAAGGTCATAACACGTTTGGGCATCATCATCATCATCAACAACTATGAGGAGCCGACGCTTCTCGATAGCTATGAGGTTGCTTTTAGAAGAGCCGAACAAACCTGCGAAACAGACGCTTTTTATGGCATTCCTTCTGTGTTTTGGGCCAACACACTTGGGGTACACAAAACGAGCGGCGGTTCATTTTATACAAGCTTATGGTTTCACAAATGCCGGCTTGAATAGGTAAGGAAGCCCTGGGTACTACGAATTTAATCGAAGTCGACTTACTTTCATTTAACTCTATATATTTTCTCCTCTAAGGAATTAATTTAATATATAAGATCCAACCACCGGTGCCTCCAATAGGGCACAGTGAAGGCTTCAGCCCTTGTCAATCCCGGGTCTTTGTACGTTCCAGACACTTCGAGGACATCATCATCATCATCATCATCGTCGTCATCGTCATCGTCGTCATCATCATAATCATCATCACACCACCATCGTTGTCGTCGTCATGATCATACGTACTCAATTTCCAATGGCCCCACGAAATATTATATGACGAATATAAGCCTAAATACGTACCCTGCGGTGTTCTAGCGGACCTATAGCATGCAGAATGGGCCTGCCAAAACAACTCGGAAATAACTTAAACCAACATCACGAAGATTGAGTGGTGGGAGGAAATCTGCTCCCCCGCGCAGGCTCGAAAGTTCAGCCGGGGATGATGGCAGGAGCTAGAGTCGCAGCAACATCCCAGCTTGGCTGGCGAAGAGAGCCTAAGAAACCCTACGGTGTCAAAGGGTCCTGGAATAAAAACTCTTCCCCAAGGCCAGCTCCTCCATAGCGAGGTTTTTTAGATGCGAAGCATCTCATGCTCGGGGCTGTGTCCTTCCCTCCCTCGTTGTGGTTGTCCGCCGTCTGCACTCTACTGCGCACGCGCGTCTCTTCAGCCTCGTCAGCGTTTGAGCTGACGTCAGCGCAGTCCACTATAAAAAGAAATAGGCGTCACCCGGTTTCAATCCCACGACTTTCTGGCCGCAACGGGAGGTACATGGCGCTCTTCCCATGAGACGGGAGCATGTGCTATGAACGCGCCATATGTCCTTCACTCATTCAAACTACGTCAAGAAGCTACTGATACAACGATGGCGCGCGAAGCTGAACGTCAACGGAAACGACGAACTGAAAACTAATGGGAAATTCAGTCGACCCCATGGGTGCTTCGCATACTACTCAGGGTTCCCCTACGAGAAGATGGTGTAATTTTTTTCTCCCCTTCAGCCAACTCCCGGAATAGGAGGACCAAAGACAAATTTTAGAGCCAAATATAGAATGTTTCCATCATTATCCCGTTCATTTCCTGCCCTCCGTGCGCAAATTCCTTCTTTGACGAGTATGACGAGGGTAATGAAATGTGCGTTTGTTGAATTGTACGCGGGGACTTGATTCCCTTTCTGTCAATCCTCCACGTGGGTATACGTATCATGTGATGGTGCAGGGCAGTTTCTTTTCACACCCCCACCCCCCTCGGATGAATTTGAGAACCTTTATTTTGACCTGGGGCGAGTATGCAAATTTCTTGACCCTGGCTAATGCATCGGCCTGCCCACGCATCGGCACAAAGGCCACGCTGGGGTATGGTCTGGGGCTGTTGTTTTCGCATAACATAAACGAACATATTTATCTAGGGCAGCTGAGTATTTGCCGTTTCTGTTCTAATCAAGAGCACTTGTTCCAACAATGACGGACTTCGCGGTAAGTTATTGTGACAGACAGACAGACAGACAGACAGACAGACAGACAGACAGACAGACAGACAGACAGACAGACAGACAGACAGACAGACAGACAGACAGACAACTTTATTGAGGTCCAGAAAATCCGTTGGCAGTCAGTGACTGCGTCCTACGGATGCGGGCCGCACTTGCGCAGCGGGCGGGAGTCCTTGTTCCAGCGATCTCTCGCAAGCAATCTGGACAGCCCGGGGTTGGATAACGTACTCTTCCCTTTGTAGGGCGTCTTCCACTCTTCTTCTGTAATAAAGTCACAGCTTGGTAACGCAGGGCCTTGCCAGAGCATGTGGTTTACGGAGCCTGTCGTGCTTCTACATTTTGTGCAGTATGGTTCGATTACGTGTGTGAAGTGGCTAAATACGCTTCTAGAGGGAATGTACCCGTCTGGAGCATTCTAAAGGAGTGGATTATGATCGCTTAAGTTTAGCGTGCGGGGCTGGGTATTTCTTTCTCTCTAGCTTGTGATGCACCGTGACCTTGTTCAAAGTCTGTAGTAGATCTCTATACTCTTCGCAGTCACTGGTCGTCGAGCGTCCCTTTCCACCGCGGCGAGTGATTTCACGCGCGCAGTCTTGGGCCATCTCGTTGGCGCTGGGGATGTTCTCGGGTATTTCATATCCCATGTGGGCTTGGAAACACGTAATGTAGTGATAGTCGTCCTCGCTTCTGTTGTTAATGATCCGCGCTGCTTCCTTGGCTATCATTCCTTTGAGGAACGCACGGACTGCTGCCGTTGAATTGAAGTAGATGTTCTGTCTCGACGGGTCGGCCATAATCAGGGCAATCGCCACTTGTTCTGCGACTGCGGGTTTGTGGGAAACTACGGATGTTGTGTTCAGTTGTTCTGCAGCTGGGTCGGTTATGACCGCCACGTATTTGTTCGGGCGGCCGTATGGTGCTGTATCCACGAGCGTCGACGTTTGCCACCCTTCTCGTGCAATTTTCAGTAGCGCCTGGGCCCTGGCCGTTCTCCTGCCTTCAATGAATTGCGGGTGTATGTTGCGAGGGATGGGCCTGGTTTTGTTGTGTACGATTTCGTATGCTTCAACATTTTGGGGTATGTGCCTCGTGGTGAGGAGTATGGCCATTCCCGCTCTCGTAGTTAGGAGTCTTTGCCTTTGGGCTTCCCTTTGTGTTTCGATGATCTCTGCTATTTTGTTGTGTACGCCTAGTATTTCAAGCTTTTCGGTGCTGGCACTAGTAGGGAGGCCAAGGGCCCTCTTGATGCATCTCCTGATGAGCGTGTTAACTTTGCCCTCCTCGGTTTTGGCCCAGTCTACAGCTGCTGCGACGTAGTTTACGTAACTGATTAAGAAGGCGTTGTAAAGTCTTAGAGGTTGTGTTCCGTTAGGTCTCCTCGCCTGTTCAATACTCGTGCGACGAGTCGGATTGTGTCTTCCGATTTCTGGGTGAGCGTTTCTATCGTTTGTCGTATTGTGTCCGCGGAATTGTATCATTAGTCCGAGGACCCTCAGTGTGTCTCCGATGGGGATGGTTTGCTCGTATTGTGCTTCGATGCGTATGTTTGCTTAGCGCAGACTTGCAGCTAACCTTTAAAGGGGCCCTGAAAGGCATTTTGAGCAAACTAAATGAACTAGCGCACTCGTTAGATTGGGTCGTCAACGTCAGCTGTGCCAAGTATTACTCTTTTACGCGCAGCGGAAAGCTCACACTTTTGTTGCAAAGTCTGTCGCTTTTTTCTCACCCTTCCCTTCGTATTTTTGGACGCCGCCATCTTCACATGTCTACATCACCGATTCCCAGATGTTCGTCATGAGCTAGACATCCTGCTATTGGGCGGCTTTTTCACGCACTTCCGGCAAAGAGATGAGTCGTCTGCTCAGCGTCGGCTCGCCGGCTGATCTGCCAGCGGAGTGCCGGAGTACTTGGACATTTTACGACAAACGAAACAAGTGTAAACAAACGCTTAACCGTTTGTATTGAATGCGACACGGCCATAACACGACATGGATTTTATCTTACGTGAGTACGTACCATAAAGAAAGCCCCGTGGCACTTCTTTCGTGCAACCGCAGAGAACACCCTGAGCCGAATGTCCGGGTTTGACGCGTACATTTTATTCAACTTCAAAACAATCCAGAGATGCGTTTCGAACGAACGCAACGTCACAACATGCGTTGCAAGTCTGAACCGCGATTGACAGACGATGGGTTGCCTCCTCCTGCCCGTTGTAAATTCGGCACTCACCTCACACCCGGTTTCCGGGACGAACAGCAAGCCACTGAACTCTGGCACGCAAGCGAGAAGGCTTTTAGCCAGGCACACTACACATACCCCATGCGAGGTTGAGTCGTACGTCGTTCGAGAAAGATAATCCAGACCATGGGAAGCACTATCCACCCGCAGTACAACGTCGCATTTCATCGCGAAACGAACGCGTCCACTACACACAGGAGGTGATGCACACACACACACACAGTTTCGGTAGAGTGTACTAGAAGTTTCTAATACACTCTCGCTTCGGTCGCTGCATTGGCTTAGCTGCAGGCTTCGTTCGGACAGTCAGCGATGCTACGACGATACAAAGCTGCGTGAGGGCGACGTGCTAACCACTTCACGTATTTAAAAACACAGGGGCAAAGAACTTGGTTCATCGGAAGCAAAAAATCTTTCCTCCATTGTTGTGCCTGAAATAGACCGGCTAGTGTGCCGAGGGCGGGCTCCAGGCGGGCGCCGGGAGCGATGTACGCGGCCGGCTGCCGCTTGGGACGCTGCCGTGCGGTAGTGTGCGCGTTCGCCCGGCCCGAGCAGATCGCGCGGTTGCCTCCGCGCTGCGTAGCAGACGGCAGCGGCAGAACTTTCCAATCCCGCTTGCGGCGAAAGCGAGCGAAAGCGACGGCAATTCTGTCGCGCGACGAAAATTTCTCCCGACCATTCGACAAACACGATCGTCGCGCGACAAAGTGACGGAATTCCCATCGCTTTCGCTCGTTTTCGTCGCAAGTGCGAACGGGCCTTTATGCGCAATCTCCGTCCCACATAAAATAAGCTCTTGCTTGTCGCCTGAGCATACGGTTGATATGTGACTACGTTACACTGTGCTTGCGAGTGTATTTAAATGATGTCACTAGGATTGAAACGTAAGCGCTCGGCGTGCAGCTTTGTAAACGCAAGCAGCCTCACGTACGCACGCTATTTTACTGCTAATAGAGAGTTTTAGTACAGCGTTTGTTGCCTTTGCATAAGCTAAACGCTAAATGTTTGCGTCCCGCTACGTAAACATCGCGAGGGAGTTTTAGTAGAACGTCTCATCAGTTTTGCGTTGCGACATGCTAATGCATACGGCGCCATCTGTCAATTAAATGTTTTCCGAAACGACTCGCCGGCTGATCTGCTAGCGGAGTGCCGGAGTGCCTGGACATTTTACGACTATCAAAACAAGTGAAAACAACGCTTTCCCATCAGTGTGGAATGCAACACATGGGTGCAGCTTCTCAGAACACGGCTGCTCGCTGCTCGAGTGCGGCGTTGGTTTGCTCTGCGCCTTCCCGTTCATCGCCTCTGATAAAGCAATCCGATCCGAAGCGTTTTGTGCACTGGTCCTGTGTAGGTTTAAAATGTCTTTTTTCACATGCCGCCGGTAGTAGGAATTACAACCGCCGCAAAATAAGACCCGGCACCAGCGGGGCCACGTCTGAGACCGCGCTTTTTGGATAAACAGTGCGCTGTGCACCAAAGGGAACGAGCGCACGATTCTCCCCGCGCGGCTGCGAGTTCGCCGCCGATACCAACTGCAGCTACGTACACCGCGAAAGGGCAAGGCCAGGCCGCACACATGCGGCCAGGTCTTTCGTTCGCTTTTCCAGCCTTTAGAGGAGTGTCCATGGTGTCAACAAAGATGAAAAAAACTCCCAAGCATTTCCCCGAGGGTTAACATGGTTAAGTGCGAATGCACGGGGTGATGCTATGAGGGGGAGTAAAGTTAAAATCCGTTGGCATTCGCCCGTGAGCGCGCGCGAGCCGACCCACGGAGGTCTGGCAGTTTATCGCTGCATATATAGGGGGGTACGCCGCGCCGAGCGTGCCGAGCCAGGTGGCTGAGAGAGGAGGCGAGCGCAAGGGGAGAGGGACAGCGGCGCACGGCAGCTGCAGCCGAGCGAGGGGGAGAGGAGAGAGTGTGACGTCACGGTGGAGAGAGAGGCGCGCGGCAGCTGCTGGGGAGAGGAGGCGCGCTGTGACGTCATACCATGACGTCACGGCGCGAGGAGCGGTGCGGGGAGCGGCGCGCACCCGCGCAGCCACGGCGAGGATGCAGAGCGAGCGCGGTCACGTGGTGAAATGACGTCACCGCACCGTTGCTACCGACGCTCCTCTCCGCTCCACGCCGTTGCTAGGGAGAGGAGGACTGCGGACGCCGCCGCCGCCACCGCCGCCGGCGGTGGAAGGTTTGGGGTCGCTTATAAAGTGCATTCGCACTTAAAAGCCGAAAGAGCTGGCCCGTAGCAGACGGCAGTCTGTGGGAGCGCAATAGCGGAAGTACGTCACCGCTGAGGAGCGGAGCATCATGGGAGGGGAGGCCAACAGAGAAGAAACAGTTGAAAGGAGGAGGAAATACGGCGCGACGATAATGCGCGGTTTTTGATTTACGATTTCTCAGCTAATACTCATCGCTTTAACAAAATTCTTGCAGGAGGAGATTGCTAATACATTGCTTTATTTGGTTACATGTACATCCATGCATCGGCGGAAGGCATTTCAGGACCCCTTTAAGTACACACATCTCACATATAAGTACAGGCCGAAACACCGCCACTCTGCACGATCAGAACAATGCGATAACACGTACCCAAAAAAGCCACAAAACAGCCTAAGTACGGTACTCAATAAACTTCATTTTGCTGTTACGCAAACTGATCGACGTTTAACCGACGCCGCTTTTCTACCCGCCGGCATTCGAATTGCCGTATAGAATTTCTCAGACCAGTCGCTAGTGTATGACAAAAAGCACGTCCCTTCTAGAAAAATGTGCGGAGAAAAGCCATATGTTCTTCGGGCTCCGTCTGGCTGTGGCGTGAAGCGTGATTCTAAATGACTTGAGTTCGAGCCCAGGAGGCAAACCTTACTGGATGCCAGAAAACGTTCGGTGCGTTCGATTTCTCGTGCGGTATCGTGTGATGGGCTGCGCGTCCGATAACACCATGAGAAATACAGGCAGCCAATCAAGCGAGATCTCACGAGAAATGGAACCCACCGGAAGTTTTCCGGCACCCAGTATGATTGAGCTAGCGGTCCAAGTGAGTGGGGAAAATATAAGGCCTTCGTCGTCGACGTCCACGAGAACGACATCACAGTTGCGTTCGAGAACGACAGGCAGCCGCCCAACAAGTTCGCGTTCCAGCGGGTGCGGGTGCCGTTGAGCGGGCGAAGCGATGACCTCTTCACGGAGAACCAGGAGGTGGAGGATTTTTCCAAGGCCAACGACCAGGAGGCCTCCGGCTGGTGGGACGCCCGCGTGAAGACGGCTAAGGCGGACTTCCAAGTGGTCGAGTACCAGAGCTGGGACACGGGTACTCGGAGATCGTGCCGTCGGCCCGCCTGTGGCCCGAGATCCCCAAGCCTCCTATCACAAAGAACACCTTCACCAAGTTCGAGCTGGACGTGTCCGACCTCCAGTGTGAGTATTGTGGAAGCTGCAAGGATAGCTTGGCGCACAAAAAGTTCAAGAAGCCATACGGGCGGTTGTGGTGTTCTGCATCCTCTCCAAGCAGTGCCTCATGGTCATTGTTCGTGCGGAGGCGGCCAAAAAACGGGCGTAGATAATGAGCGAGATCTGTTACCGCATCCTGAGGCAGAAGCTTATCCTGCTCAGCAAGCCAGAATAGGCTTCCCGGAAGCTCGAGAGTCGGAAGTCTTCTCAGAGAGGGGATGCCAATTCGAAACAAAAGAGCACGCGGCTCCACTCGAGCTCTGCGTTTGTGGAGGAGTTCAGTGTGCACTAGTACCTGATGGGGCTGGCGATTGAGGCACACGGGGCCAATATCCCGAATGCCGGCAAGCTCGACGGCGTCACGAGGAGGCCACGTGCACCTTCAAGACTGACGAGTCAGTGAAAACAGCACGGGGCATGCTGGATTACGCAGAGGAGCCCATCCAAGTACCTAGGATACTCGTCCACAGAGTGATAGGGAAGAACGGCCGAATCATCCAAGAGATGGTCGACAAGTCTGGCGTGGTGCGAGACAAGATCGAGAATGAAAATGAGAACGAAAGCCCCAGAAAGGAGTTTCCCCATACTACATGGCCAGGCAAAGCAGATGCATAAGATATTATGGGGATTCCAATGGTGCCCTTTGTGTTTGTGGATACGGTGGAGAGCATCGCAACGCCCACGTCCTCGTCGACCTCGAGTACCACCTGACGCTTTTTAAGGAGGTGGAGAAGCTGAGCCAGGAAGAAGCTTGAGATTGACCAGCAGCTTCGCAGCGAGCTGGGTGCTCCTCCTATGGGGTGTGGGGGAGCCGGGGGTATAAGCTAGCCCCCCGCAGCCGACCACCCCGCGGTGCCCCTCCCCCCGCCATGAGGAGGGGAGGGGGTCGCGCAGGACGGGGTGGAGGAGCCCCCCGCGGAGGATACGGCGAAGCCCCCTGAGAAAACCGGAGCTGGGCCGCCGCGGGAGCCGTGGACGGCCGCTACGGCTCCTTTTCCTTTTCCTCCTCCTCACAAGGCTTCAGGCGCGACTGACAGAACGGCCCGATAGAGCTACCGAGGCGAGAAGGCCACGACAGGCGTTGTGTGACCGATGAGGACGAGTCACTGTTGGACAGCCACGAGGTCTCGAGCGTGGCCAGCCTGGACAGGGAAAGTGTAACTTCGACGGAAGGGCAGCGCAACCGGAGGCCCAACCAGAAGCACTGCAACTTTCTCTTTACAGCGGAGCAGTTGATTCCCATGGTCTTATGAAATTATTCCCTTGCGTGACAAAAAGGCCAAGTACAGTCTGGACTCCCGAGAAGCCACGTGCCTTCGAAGAACGACGAATGGAACAGACACGAGGATGGAAACGTCGCCAGTGGGCTGAAAACACAAATGAACATTGTGCAGAAAACACCGAACGCAAGGGACAACTGAGACAATACGACCGGAGCTGCGGGGCGGAGAACGCATCGCAGAGACGCAGGCACCATCCTGCTAAATTTGAAGACTTGAAGTAGAATACACTGAGTAAAAAAAGGCTGCGGCTCAGCTCAGCTAACCCTAGGTGTGCAAAGCAAAAGCTTGGCTTAGCTTGGTTAAGCCTTGTTTTCACTTGTTTAACCTTTGATTTAGCTGTAATTATGGTACTATACGTCCAAAGTCTGCCTTTGCCAACGGTTGTGGTCCCGCTTCAAGCGCATTCTGAGCAGGACCGCCCGCTCTTCCTCCGTCGCCAACGCTAGCTTTATGCTCTTGGTATTCCTCCAGTGAAGCCGCTCGCAAGGTGATATGAGGCGCCGCTTTGCGCCGACGGCTCAACGCCTTCAGCTCCCGCACAATGCTCAGAAAAGAGAAGATGGCCTCGGGTCGCTCTCTTTCATGGCCAAGCTTGATGCACGCGGCGAGTCACGTGGCCAGGTGGCGAAGCAGCTGCGGAGAGCGCATGCGCTAACCCTGCACTGGCGGCGGTGCCGGGCGGCTAGCGAACGCGGCTGACGGTAGGCCTCGGCCCGCCGAGTCACTTGCGGTTTAACGAAGGTCAAATCCTTCGGGACGGCGGAACCACTGGACGAGTTTAGTAAAGCTATGCCTTAAAAAAGTACACCCAGTTGCAACCAAGGTGAAATTTGCTGAAACTGCGGATGTGTGGCTTGAAGTTGCGAAGATTCTGTTTAACTTCCGCTTTTTGTAGCGTGGGATACACTGGCCGAGGTTGAGCAGTTTTGGCGTGGCTCCTGGAGAGCCGTGCTGCGCATGCGCTTGGAGCAGTGACGTCGCATTGCGCACAGAACGTTGCCCGCTGCCCGCGTCTCTCACACACCCCACGCGCCCAGCGTCCTCGCCAACTTCCTTTCCGCACGTGGCGGCCCGGTCTACTTGATGATCATACGAGGGGTGGCCTGGTGTGGAACCGATGGCTCGTGCGTCGCGGCAGCACCAGCGGGCGCCTGTGGAACCAGCTTAGCTCTGGGGCGATTGCTGACGCTGCGCAGGAGCCGCTTGATAAATATACATGTGTCACATAATGCGGTACCGTGTGTGTGTCATTGAAGCAGCCGTAAGCATGATATAAAGCTAATTCTAGACAACCAGGAAAGCTACTAATAAACAGCTGAACCTTAACTCACGTTACATATATTCTGGCATAGCAGAGCTAAGCAACTGCTATTTTTTCTTGTGTGTAATGTTAGAGTCTTCTTAGTGGCTAACTCTCATATAGATTGTTTTCGGGTGGTTCCGATGACATTACAGTCACTGCCACGTTCAGCAATATACTTCGTCCGTAAATCGGCGTGTATTGACCACAAACAATAGTGCTGTAACCCCTACAACTTCCCTGTGAAATAACGATTTACGACGATTAAATGAAATACAACATCATGGTAGAGTCATCTTAGCGGCCAAAGGTTATATAATTTGTATCGCAATCTTTTTTTATAAACAATATCCCGAAAATAGCCCTTCCAAAAAACAGCCGTTTTCTTCAGCTACATTCTCTCCGCAGATGGCCACAATTCACTGCTCAACCAGCCAGCTTGGAAAGACCAAGCGCCAACCTATTTCTTTAATGTCCACCTCACCTCTAAAAGCAAATCTATTGCTGTCAGAATTATGTTTTAGGGACAACATAAGCCGTCTTATTTCAAAATATTAAGTCCCTATGAACTCTTTTTATTTTTTATGAATTTTTCTATTATGGGAACCGGTTTCGCAGGGCCGAGGAACCTGTTCCAGAGGGAGCTGGAGACGATACCAGCAGACACTGCCGTCAAGCCACCACTAACACAGCTGCGCTGTTAAAACATTCTGGACAGACAATTCGGGTGTCACTTCAACTTCGCCGGTACCCACCTAACCACAGTGGAAAGGCCACCAGGGGGCCAACCGATGCAGTCGTGCATCACGTCGGCTCCAGCAAATACCGGTCCTCTGACGCGCCAAGTGCATTCAAGGCCACGAAACTGGTACCAATCGACAGAGATTCTCCACGCGATCACCGGGAGACCAGATTTTCCCCAGGCAAGCCATTAATTCTCATTTTACGACCCCGGGAAGTTCCGAAGCGGTGGCCGCCACGGTAACCCTAAATCAAGGGTTCGCCGGCCAGCGGCGGTTACGTAATGGCTTCCTCTTCTACGAGGGAGACGGCGTCTCCGGTGGAGGATTTTGCGGCTTCTGGCCCCGGCATTAGTCAGATGCAAGTTGAAGTGGAGGGAGAAGAAATTACAACCGAGGATTTTCAAGAAGGCTCCGGCTGGACGCAAGTGGTCCGAAAACCTAAGATCCAAGGCAAGGAGGCTGCGCGGCCGGCGTCACCAGAGCGGCAATCTCGGCCTCGATAAAGGAACCAGTACGCCAAGAGAGTCATCGCCTCCACGGCAAGGGCGTCAAAAATGCCGAATGTGTTACCAAGCGAGGACATCAAAATCGTCGTCAGGCCTCGGGGAGGCCTAAACATTGCCAAGCTGCAGGCGACCGTAGTGACGGCCATTCGCGCGGCAGCGGTGGGGGGCAGCACCCCAGACGAGGGACGAGCCCGGGCCTACGCCAGAATTCAGTCCATCCTCATTGGAGATCGCGTACATGAGGTAGGAGCATACCAAACTACGCCAGACGGCACGGTGAAGGGAATAATACGAGGAGTTCCAGTGGAGGACACGCCGGCAGAAATCCACCGGAACATCGTCCACCCGCGCAACCCGCTGGCTCGCGGAGCGCAACGCATTGGCAATACGACAACGGTGATCGTGGCCTTTGAGGGGCTGAAGGTGCCCAATTATGTGTGCTATGAAACGGTACTCCTCCGGTGCAGCCTGTACCGCAAGCACATTGACGTGTGCAGCCAGTGTGGTTACTGTGGTAGGGTCGGACACAGGAGGGACGTATGCCCCAATCCCAGTGCTAAAGTGTGCTTCGACTGCGGCGTTAACAACCCGACCGAGGGGCACGACTGTAAGGTCAACTGCAGGATCTGCGGGGGGCCACACCCAACAGGCGATCGCGACTGCAAGCATCGGTACAAGGTACCTTACGTGGTGACCCGGCGGCAGTGGGAAAGGAAGATGGAGGAGCAGCGTGCAAGACGGCAGCTGCCGAACCCAGACGAGTTCCCGGAACTGAGGACGCCAGTGGAGAGAGCAACAACAGCTGCTACCGAGCGGAGCACGTCACGTTCCAGGAAGAACAGCAGGGGCCGAAGCGCGAGTCGCCAGCGCGGCAGATCCAAGTCAGGAGAGCGCGTAAGCTGGGCGGACGCCACCAAAGCAGGAATTAGGAAGAGGGGTCCATCGCTGCACCAGAGCCCAGGGCCGAGCGGTGGAGGTAACAGCGGGGACAAGAAAGGCGACAAGAGGGACGAGGAGAAGGAGCTACTCAAGAAGAACGTGGTCATGCTTACCAGAGCAAACGAGTTACTCAACAGAAAAGTCGCGGAGCTCGTGGCAGCGCTGGACAAGTCCAACAAGGAAGTGATGGCGCTCAAGCTGGGTCTACCGGGACGACCCACGCCGACACAACAGTTGGCGGAGGAGCGGCAATGCGAGCGGCGACAACAGCAACCGCTGCATCAACATGCGGAGCGGGCGCAAACCCCGGCTGCCGCAGCCCCTCAGGCTATGGAAGAGGAGACTGTGGAAGACGAGACGACGACCGTGGCGGCGGGACCGGTGCCCAAGAAGAGAGCCACCGAAAGCCTCAAAGAGCGGAGAATCAACGAGAGGCTCAACAGAATGGAAGAGCAACACAACTTGACAATCAGTGCATTCAATGAACACTTTGCGAACATTGACACCGCTCTACAACAAATCATGGCGGCGCTGCAGGCGTCAGGAGTACAAGTACCAAGCCAGCAACACCACCCACCGCAAGCATGGATAGAGCAGCAACAACATCAGCTACAGCAGTAGGGACCACGCGAGGCCTCATAGTCTGGCAGTGGAATTGTAACGGCTTCGTCAGAAAGAAGGCAGTCCTGCAGCAACACCTGGAACAGGCAACCGTGAGGCCCGACGTCATCTTACTGCAGGAGACCCTTACCGAGGAGGTAAAGCTCCCAGGCTACAAGGCGAGCGTCAGCCCTCCGAGCCTGCGGGACACTACCGGCAGCACCGGCAGAGGGGCCTGCACCCTGGTGAGAAAGGGCATCACTTTCCTAGAGCACGAGGTACTCGGCGTGAACAGCCTCATTGAGCACACTTTCGTCGAGGTGGTAACCGGGAAGAAGAGTAGGAAGGAGAGCACATTCATACTAAACGTCTATAGCAGCCCGGCACACAGGAAACAGAAATTCAAGGCTCTGCTCCACAAGGCTAACCGCATCGCCGGACCGAGCAACAGACTGGTCGTGTGCGGAGACTTTAACGCGCCGAACCAGGCCTGGGGTTATAGCAGGACACTGGTCAAGTGCCGGGACCTCCTGCAGAACGCGACCGACCTTGGGCTGACCCTGATCACCGACCCGGCGGACCCCACGCGGATCGGCAACTCGGTCACCCGAGACACGACGCCGGACCTCGCGTTCGTTCGGAGCGGCGGCAGCGACAATGCGGAAACGGGGGACTTTGGCTGGCGGAACACGGGGCACGAGCTGGGCAGCGATCACTACATCGTGGAGATCGCCGTCCCGCTCAGCAGCGGCGACACGGCCACCAACTCCAGAAACTGCGCCAGGACGCACAAAGTCACCGACTGGAACGCCTTCCGAGGGTCCCTACCGGGCGAGACGGTGGTGATCGAGGACATCGAGGAGTGGACGGCGGGGCTCATGGAGCGGGCCGCGGCTGCGACCAGAGAGATTGAGACGGATGCCAGTATCGAGCGAGTGGACAACCGACTGGCCCACCTCATCGAGGCCAAGAAAGCCCTCCTGACGAGGTGGAAAGCGCAGCGCACCAACAGGAAGCTCCGCAAGAAGATCGCGGAGCTAAACAGAGTAATCGAGGCCCACTGCGCAACACTGTGCGCCCAGCGATGGCACGAGATCTGCAGCGCGGCGGACGGGCAGATGCACTGCGGCAGGACGTGGACCCTGCTGCGGCACCTCCTGGACGAAACCAGGACCAAGTCGCACCAGCGAGAGCGGCTAACCAGGATCATGCACGCAGCGGTCACGGAATGCGGGGAGGACGAGGTGAGAAGGCGCCTGGACGCCAAGTACCTGCCGGCCACCCCGACGGTGCATCACCCGGACTACCAGGGTGCGGCCAACTCGAACCTGGACAGAGACATTGAGGTATGGGAGGTCCGAGCGGCCCTGCATGACCTCAATACCAGATCGGCGGCAGGACCAGATCGAGTGCCGAACAAGGTGCTGAAGAATCTCGGCGAGTCAGCGATCGCGAGCCTGACGGACTACTACAACCGTTGCTGGCGGGCTGGGACTCTTCCCCGGCAGTGGAAAGCGGCCAAAACCATCCTGATCCCCAAGCCGGGCAAGCCGCCAGACATTGGAAACCTCCGGCCCATCTCGCTCACGTCCTGCGTGGGCAAGGTGCTGGAGCACGTCCTGATGAACAGGTGGCAGCGGTACCTGGAGGAGTCGGGGCTCTACCCGGACACGGTCATCGGCTTCAGGAGCAAGCTAGGCACCCAGGACGCTATGATCCAGCTCAAGAGCGAAATTTTGGACGACAACACCAGGACGAGGGACAACCGTGCCGTGCTCGGCCTGGACCTGCAGAGCGCCTTTGATAAGGTGACGCACTCTGCGATCCTGGCGCAGGTGTCGAGGCTGAACATGGGCGAGCGATCATACAGATACATCAGAGATTTTCTGTCGGGTCGCACGGTTGAAATACACGCTGGCGACCTTGAGCTACCGGAAAAGAAGCTTGGCAGCGTGGGGACCCCGCAGGGGTCGGTCATTTCGCCGCTGCTGTTTAATCTAGTGATGATCGGAGTGGCTGAACGGCTCTTGCGCGTCAGCGGGGTCAGGCACACCATCTACGCCGACGATATCACGCTCTGGGTAAAGGGAGGCAGCGACGCCCACATTGAAGACACGCTACAGGCGGTGGTCGACGCCATCGAGGAGCAACTGGACGGCTCGGGGCTGGTGTGTTCACCGAGCAAGTCGGAGTTGCTAGTGGTGCCACCGAAGGGAGTGAGAAAGAAGAAGCGAGACCCGAGAATGGACAGCGAGAAAATCATGATACGAACGAGCGGCGGCCAGGTGATCCCGCACGTCGAAAAGATCCGGGTGCTGGGCATGCTCCTAGAGCGAGGCAGAGGCAATGGCGAAACCATCAACCGCCTAACGGCCAAAGTCAACACGGCCATACGCCTCATAAAGAGGGTATCGAGCAGAAGGGCCGAAGGCATGAAGGAGGCCAGCCTAACGCGGCTGGTCCAGTCCTTTGCCGTGAGCCATATTGCCTATGTGGCGGCCTTCCACAATTGGACGGTACACGAGCGCAACAGAATCAACGCGCTCATACGAAGGGCCTACAAGGCCGCACTCGGGCTTTTCGACTGTGCAAACACGGAGAAGCTCCTGTCACTGGGGGTGCACAACACTCTCGAGGAGATTGCAGAAGCCCAGAGAACGGCCCAGCTGGAGCGGCTCTCGGGCACGAGAACCGGCCGGAAGGTGCTCCGTAACCTAGGTTTGGAGCTGAGGAGAGCGGATGAGGAGACTGCGGAAGGAGCGGAGGTACCAGAGTGTGTGCGGAGACACGTGCAAGTGTGCCCGATACCGAAGAACGTAAATCCTCAGTACAACAGGGTGCGGAGGGCGGCAAGGGCCAGGAGCTTGATCGACCTCCACGCCAGAGACAGCGGTGCCGTATATGTGGACGCGGCGGAATATCAGGACAGGAGGGGAGCTTTCGCCGCGGCGGTGGTCAGTGCGGTCACCGGCGAGATGAAGGCGGCGGCGAGCGTGTGGACACGGTCGGCGCATCAGGCCGAGGAGGTAGCCATCGCCCTGGCCCTCGCCCACCCCGGATGCACGACCGTGCTGAGCGATTCCAGGACCGCGGTGCGGAACTACGCCAGAGGCAGTGTGTGTGTGGCAGCAGTGCGGGTGTTGCGCGCGGTGAACCCAACGAACAGAGCGGTGACTATCAAGTGGTTCCCGGCCCACATGGGAAGGGACGTGTCAGCCCGAGGCAACGCAAACCACAACGAGACGGCCAACGAGGCGGCGCGAGGTCTCACATACCGCCCCGCCCAACCGGCCGACTCGACGAAGGAGTGGTGGTGCGAAGCCAAAGACAGGATGACGGAGTATAGTGAAGTGTTGAACTGGTATAGACTAGGGCGCAGGACTATGCCCCTGCCTCACCCGCGCCTGACCCGAAGCGAGGCGGTGACGTTCCGGCAATTGCAGACTGGGTCGCTACCCACGCCGGTGCTCATGAAACACGTGTGCTCTAGCGTATATGTGAGTGACTTGTGTCGCGTGTGTGAATCGGAAAGGGCTACTGCGGCCCACATTTTGTGGGACTGTGCACAAAATCCAAGGGAGGCACGGACAGTGACGACGATCCCGCCGTGGCTTGCGGCCGCTGCGGGAAGCGACCAACGGGAACAACAGACACGGGCCGTCCAGTGGATTTCGGCTGCCCTCGAAAAGCAGCGCCCGAGCGAAAGCGCCAGGTGCTCGCTACCACCCCAGCACAGGGGCAGGCGCGGGTGCCAGAAGGCGGGAGTAGTGAGGGCTGCTCGCTGAGTAAAGGACACCACGCCGAGATGATGTGTGGCCGCATCGCGATTACCCTCCCCACGTGGGGCTAGGATAGTCGTCCGCCGGATGATCGAATAAAGTCGTTTCACTCACTCACTCTCTCACTCACTCACCTAACCACAGTGGAATGACTTACGCTTTTTTAGCATTTTAAATCAAAGCTTTCTAGCTTACCAGCCAACGGTACTTTCGTGGCGTGCGGGACAACAAATTCCCAACGCGTCGAAGGCGGCGGTGGCGGGGGGAGGGGTGGAAGGTTTCACTCAGTAAGCACAGTAGAGGTGGCGCAGCGAATGGTTACCCAGCGTATCCCGCGCGGAAGTGCCTAATCTGCCGGCGGCGGCGTCGGCGGTACGGCTTTCTCGTCTCCTGTAGCGACCGTTGTTTTGGGCCTGTTTTGATGCAGCTTCGCGTCCACTGCGTGGTGCCTTCACACGGCTTGATTAACTTGTTCGACAGCACCTCAAGGGTAACCTGCAGCCGACGGAATTAAGTGGTCGTACAAACATACGTTAAGGATTGGCTGCAAGGCGGGAAAACAAAATGTACAAACCACATACAGACATCTGGCCGCTAGAGAAACGCTACCTTTTGCGCACTGCTTGCCACGAATGGACTGCGTTCTCTAAATTGGTGGTTACCAATTCGATTGTGTTTTAACAGGTATTACAAAAGACGAAAGTAGCAACTGGTTCTGATAAATAGCGATTATAAAAGTTCCCTCAGCTTTCTCGCAACTCTCAAACTTGCTAAACTAACAAGTTTGAATCGGTATAAATGGGAATCACTAAGCTCACATGCCGAATTGTTTCGGTGTCTGCGCTTGTGTCACGCGGTGGTGTAGCCCCAACCTAGCACATCAGGATGGCTAGGTTCCACTGCCTCAGCCTTCGAAAGACGCTCCTCTCCGTTTTGTTTCTGCCGATGCACGGGCGGACTACAGCTGCGGCGTCCGCCGCTCTAGTCCGGCAGTGGCCAACGCTGCTGCTGTGTTCGGGTCGCCGCACCCGCGAACCCCAGGTAACGGCTGGCAGAATCTCTGGGTTCCCTCTTTGTAGTGCCACGTGTGTGAATTCAAGTGACGTCGCATGGGCAATTGTTGTGGGTGTCGTTTGAAGGTTTGCTTTCCAACCACCTTCACAGCGTGGATTGGAGCGAATTTTTTTTGCGTTAGTCGCCTGCTTCCCCCTACTTTGTAGAATGTCTGTCTTTGTTCAGACTTCTAAGCTAAACCATCCTCCTGTTTACACATTCAGTAAATGGTAAAGAGGACAGAGTCAAGTGGCTGATGAGGTTGGAGAAAGTGAAAGGGTGCTGTAAGACAGTGGACGGGGGAATGAAACGGCAAGGAGTGGGTAAGTTGTGCAAGTAGAGAAGCGGGATGGAAGGGGTAATGAGGGGGATGCAACTAGCGGAGGGGCGGCGACAAGACGGAAAAAATGGAAACGGGGTACGGGGGTCAACTGAATTGAGTTCGTCACCCCAAATTGTACTGCTAGCGAAGACTACAATTCATCAACCGCCAGGTCATCCCAAGAACACCTTCACAGCATTGATTGGAGCCAATTTTTTTCTATGAGTAACAATGTTTTCATTTGTCGTTCTTTCTCACTCAAGTCCCTCCGCTTTCTTTCAGTCATAAAGTGAGCACAGCGTAGAGGACTTGTGTTTAAATGGGTTCGGTTTTCTTTGGTTGGAGTAGGTATTAGGCTAGCTCGAAAGAACCCTGCCACAGTTTCTTTTAACTTTTTTTCGAAATCTTAAAGGCTTTTTTTGCAGAACGTAGTCAACCAACACATCCACTACTTAGATTAGAGGGTGGCAGGTACCTCTGCGAGAAATTACTGCTCTATGCTCATCAGGTAAAATTATAAAACTTGCTCCCGAGATTTTTCTCTTTTTCCCGGTCTCGGCGTTTTTCGACCACTGGACTTACCTCATTACAGCAGTGTAGCGGCTATTGGTTGCCTTTCCTTCAGTCGCAGCAATGATGGCGTTCGATAGCCACGTTCGATAGTGCTTCGCCTTTCAGATTTCCGGAGGTTGTCCATCAAAACTTGTCACCTTGTAGTTTCTCTGTTTGCACAGTCGCTAAAACGCTTGTTTATAACAGCGATTTAAACTTCAGCTAGAGACATCTGACAACTGCCAAAACATAGCCGTTAAAGATATTTTTGAGACAAAAGGGGTGGACTTAGGCTTCGGAACGCCGCAGCACTTTTCTTCAAATGCCGCTTGGGCGAGGAAGGATAAGTCTGAAAGTGCAAAAGCTTTGTTTTAGACAGGCCATTTACCGACTGTACAGTACATTTCAAGGCTTCTTATTAACGTAGCCGCGAATGTTGTTAAAAGAACGGCAAGACGAACCAATGGCAATGGTTTTTTTGACGTGCCTAAATGCCTCATACCTTTTAGGTCTGGGGCCACCACCACCTTTGATCTATTGTAGCTGCTTACACTTCCAATGAAATGTGTGCCCCCTTAGATGTCCGTGATATCCCCGTCGCTGCAGCTACGCACCTGTAACTCCGCTAGGGAAACAGCTTGCAAGGGAAAAAAACCCGGATCCTGCTACGATAGGCAGGTGTTATCACATGACCTATACGATCGGCAGGTGTTATCAAATGACGTCATCATCATCATCATCATCACCAGCCTATCTACGACCACTGCAGGGCAAAGGCCTCTCCCATTATTCTCCAATTACCCCGGTCCTGTGCCAACTGTGACCAATTTATCCCCGCAAACTTCTTGATCTCATCTGCCCATCTAACTTTCTGCCGCCCCCTGCAGCGCTTGCCTTCTCTAGGGATCCACTCTGTTCCCCTAATGACCAGCGGTTATCTTGCCTTCGCATTACATGCCCTGCCCACGGCCATTTCTTCTTCTTAATTTCTACCAATATGTCTTTAACACCAGTTTGCTCCCTGACCCACTCCGCTCTCTTCCTGTCCCTAAATGTTACACCTATCATTTTCCGCTCCATTTCCCGCTGAGTCGTTCTCAATTTAAGTTGAACCCTCTCAGTGAGCCTCCAAGTTTATGCCCCGTAGGTGAGTATTTCACGCAAAAAGAGGCGATACGGTAGACAAATATGACCAGTCTGTGTATTTACGATCCCCGAAATGTCCCCAAGAGCCGCCGAAGCTGAAGAGTGGTCTACTGTGCTTGTTGGAGCGCAATGAACACAGCCAACACAGTAACGACGATCCCTCCGCCACTCGAGCAATGACCGTTGGCGGCCTCTGGCGACGCACACAGACCGGTGTCTTTTACGCACTCTGTGCCCGAGGGGCAGGCCGAGCACGCATCCCCTTCCTGGTATACGGGCCTCTGATTCACGTTGCCGGCCTCGGCGTAGTTACACACGTAGTAGCGCATGTGGGCGTACCGGGCGCCCGTAACCGTGTAGTACACGTAGCCGCAGCCCAAGTAGTGCGTTTTGGCCCACACTACCTGCGTGAAGTGGCCGGCATTAATCGCTGCACCGCTGAATCTGCTCACCACGCTCTTTTCGTTATTTTTGAGGAGTTTGTACTCATCGAACCAGTTGTTCACCTGTCCTTTCCAGTCGGGTCCGGCAGCGTCCAAGGACACTGAGCTACCGTCCCAGGCGAGGTTCTGGCCCGTATGGTTGAATGCGGTGGTGGCGCGCTCTGCTTGTTGGTCGTGTTTAAGATTGCCGCCCGGGCCGGTGCACTGCTCGGCCAGCGCCTGCGCCACGGATGCAATTTCTTCGTCCCAGAGCAGTTGGGTCATGTCCTTGGCCGGCGGGAAGCCCGGGAGGTTGCCCTTGGCCACCTTGCTTCGGAGGTCGTTGTGCAGTTTCAGCACCTCCTCGCGCTCTGTCATGCTCAGGGACCGCTTGTAGATGGTGCAGGCCGCGTTGGGCGGCTTGCAGGCCGTGTGACCGGGAATCTTCTTGTACTCATCCCTGCACTCTTGTACGGTTGGCGCGACGAGACACGCGAGCCAAAGAGCGGCGGAAAGGTGCAGTGAAGGGTTCATGCCTCGGGATTCTGAGGAAATGGCTTGGCAAAGATGGCAGGCCTCAATGATGATGGTGAAGATATTATGGTGATGATGATGATAATGATTCGCAGAAATTACCCACACTGACGAAGTTGGTCAGACACAAATTATTCGTTTAAGGCCGTAAACAGAATTGACGCGATTGTTGAAACTGTGCTTTTATCTTGCGTCACGAGTTTGGCATCAGTTGTAGGCGCACGGGAATGTGTAAGACTGAATGTGTCAAGGAACTGTTATCATTATCATTATTTGTTTCAATTCACAAAAAAGGGAAGGAAGGGTGCGTTGACATCCCGTGAAACGAGGGAAGAGGACATTTTATGTCGCCGTAGACTTTTGCAAGGACCAGGGCATTCACAAGAGAGTGGGACCCCCTAGCCTTCCTTACCGCTTCATCCAGTCATGACTGCACCTGGAGCCATCCCTTCTAAATAAAAAGTAGTATTAGTAATAAGAATTTATCAATCTCGGTTTGAAATCACTAAAAACAGTAAAATGAAAGAACGAGACGTTCGCGCCCCACGAGCGTCGCCCCGTGCGTGCGCTAGCATACCCACTTACGCACAACTATGGGCGATTAGGCGACGACGAAAAACAGCTGACCCTCCCAATGCGGCCTTTAGTGCCATGTTACAGTGAACTAGAATATTGTAATATTCTAGTTCACTCTAGCCAGGTCATGCAAAACCAGCTGCGCCAGCAAAACCAGCTGCGCGCGCATCTTTTCTTTTTGGCCCTGTGCGCCGTCATCCTCCCTCTCTCCCCCCTCCCTTTACCCTCTCTTTATGCCACCGCATATAATCACGCTCCTGACAATAAACGCCGTCGTTGACTGCCCGACCATCGTCTATGCTGCGGCGCTGCGCGCGCCTGTGTTACTACACCATGAATACCGGTTCTTCTGTTTCAGGAGTTAATGACTCCCATTCAAGTCTGCACGCTTATAAAAGACAAAATTGGCGAGTAGCACGGATACGTTAAAATCGACGTAAAGCGAAGCTTTCACATCGTCAATAATACTAGTGTTTTTATCTGTGCAATGGAGTTCAAATAGCACCGTTTGAAATGATTTCTCGGGCATCATGGCCGCGTATGGGCGTTTCCTAGTCAGCACAGCCAAGCGACGCATGGCGCCATCTAGGGGCATGCTTGAAGTTATGTCCACGTGCATGTGGCACTCAATTTAATAGCTCAGAATCGCTTGGTCTCGTAGTATAGTAGTTCCGCTCCTGCGAAGCAAACATCCTAACCCGGGTTCAAATCCTGTTACCGCTTTTTTTTTCATTTTCAATGGTTTGTCATATTTCAATATTAACATTTGTTATCATGCATTATAATCTACGACATCTTTATGTATTATTAATGGGATTTCAGGTATTTTCGTTGCCTTTTGGTCAGTTTCAGCTACTGCATCTTGTACGTTTTTGCGGGTTTTCCCCTTTTAGGTCGGTTTCGGCTATTTCTGTTCAATATTTTTCTACATCGTGGTTTTCAACCATTGCAGGTCCCTTTTGGCTGTTATTTATTTCAGTTCGAGTGGTTTTGCGTGCTTTAGGCCCGCTTATGCAGTGATACAACCCCCATAAGGAAGCTCAGGTGACGGCTGGCTGGATTGACTATGAAACGCATATACGCGTCCTGGACGTTGGGGGAGTGTTTTAGGTTTTTTGCTGGCGCGTGTTCACGTACCCTGCACAAACCTCGGTGGTGGTGGGAAACGACATTCGCGTGGATACGGGAAGACCAGTTCGCCACTTGGAGGTTTTGTGAAAAACCCGAAATGCCCCTCCTCGCCTCTGGAGTGGTGGGTGACGAGGAGAGGCGGGCGACGAGGAGCCAGCTGGCCCGAGCTGCACTCCGCGGTTACCAAGTGGGAGTCCTCGGACCCCAGGGGGTCCCTGAGGGGGTTTCGGGAGTCCGCGAAGTTCTTCCCGAAACCCTCCACCGCACTCTCTTCTCATTTTTTCCAAAGTTTGCTTGATATTAAAAAGGTGGGATCGCTGCACTATTTATGCGTTTAATTTCTCCGCGTAGCACATTTTGTAAGGTAGACTTTTTGCACAGCACGCCAGCCACGCGAAAAAGCCAGGAACACGAAAGGCTGCACATTGTGCAAGTTCGGTGACTTTTTGCTGCAGAAACAAATTAATTGAATATATCACACGCATCCAAAATGCCAGGCACCCCTCCTTCTAACCATGACGATAGTTGAATGCGAAGCTTTTTCATGGTGGATTTTTTTTTTGGCCAATTCAACACTGCGAGTACGGTCTACTCTGGAGGTGTGCACTACTTTTCTAGGATACCCACAGGAACACTCGGGTGTGCACTCTGTACGCTTAACGTTCGGTTTTGGGGTGCACGGTGCGGATTGGTACCTTCTGCGTGGATTCCGCGCCGACCATGTCGACATGGAGCAATCGGATAGAAGGCGGCTTCACCACGCGATCGACCTAGGTTCGATTTCGGCCACGAGAAGCGTATATTTCTTTCCCTTCACGCACGGGAATTCATCATCGTCGCAGAAAGTTGCCTTTCCTACAGGGCGTATTGGCGTGCGACGGCGTCAGTGGGTGCACTAATGTTTCGCTTTAATAATGGTCGGACGCAAAGAGACATAATCTAATAAGTATTTGGGTTGCTTTAGCTGAACATGCAAATTGTTTGACATTTTAAGAGGAATAATCATCGCTTATCATTGGTTCCCCCATGACTTTCACCAGCCCAAAAAAGGTCCCTGTGCACATTAGCGATGTTGAGAACCACTGGGCTAGGGAAACAGCAGTCCGGCGCATCACCTAGAAAATTGGCCGCGTATCTGCTCCTTTCGTTGCAAATGTCGTCAAAAGACGACAGTCTTTGTAGAAATTTGACAAGGAAATGCCCCCCTTTGCTTTCCCGCTCACCTGTCATGCTGTTCCTGTTCTGTCGCGCTCATCCCAAGGTAAACACACTAAAGGTTTGCGCAAGGCGATTTGAATTTACCGCGTTCCACTGCTACAGGCCATTATAGAACCGCGTAGCCGTGCTCCACGTGTGTTCCCAGCAGAACGTGAAACCTATAGCTAGTGGAACCTTTCTTTGCTGTTGACACGCATGAACATATAAACCGTGCTTAGTCGTTTACATTTGCCTGTGAGTATACAGTCAAACCCGGCTATAACGAACCCGGATAGAGCGAATTATGCTATATATCGAACAAAAATAATTCAGTTACAGAAATACATCCGAAATATATTCCTTATAACGAAGTTCACATCCGATATATCGAACTCTGGGCGCGTAGAATGGCCGCCGAAATGCATGATCCCGGAGTGGCGATTGAGATGCTGATTGACCGCGACCATGGAGCAAGAGCCGCGACTGAGACATTGCGCCTCGCACGGAGCGACGTGACGCCCAATACTTTCCGTAACTGTCGCCGACGCGCGAGACTCGCGACAGAACCCGCCCAGTCAGCAAGTCAAGCCCAAGAGAGCAGCATCGGTTAACTGTGGGAAGAGCTCGCCAGCGTTCCCGATGATGTCGCGAGTGAAATTCGTACGACGCTTATAATGAAGCGCTTTCGGCAGTCGATGTGCTCTGCCAATGCTTCTTAGATTTTTGAGGACCCCGACTCCAACTGGTGCAAACAATTTTTCGTGTAGAGAATGCTATGCTAATTGAAGCCGCCAAAACGCAAGTGAAAACAAAAATCGCCACTTTTTTTTTGCAACGTGGGCAGTTAAGGCGGAAAGTAGCTTTATTACTTGGAATAAATTGATTATTTTGGTATGGTAATGGCTACTGTACTGGGTTTGTTTCTGCATACGCGGATGGCGGAATTGGTGAAGGGGGGGAGGGTGAGGGGGCTCCCGCGGATTGCGAACTCGTAACAATAATCTCGTTATAGGCGAGTTCGGCTATATCGAACTATCGGATATATCGAACTAATCGCGGTGCATATTGCAGTTCGCTATAAACGGGTTTGACTGTATAAGACTATTGCGCAATATCAATTTTACTTTTGCCGGGTGGCTGGATCGAGTTACAGACAGACAGACGAACAGACAGACGGACAGACAGACAGACAGACAGACGGACATAGAGACAGACGGAAATTTCTGGGTTTAAGTAGCCCAAGAAAGACTATCGTCTTAAAAAACCCGTGAGAGGAGCACATAGAGCTTCGCTTTAAAACGCGAGTAATAGACCGCGTGGCTACGCAAAACCTGGGCATTCACACAGCCTGCTTGAAAGTGGGGAGTCGCGGCTGTGTTGGGAAGGTGGTGTCCGGAGCGGCGCAGCACACACTGCTCATCTGTAGCGGCGCAACAACCATTACTCTCAGAGCCAAGCTCCAAGCGTTGAATCTCAGCTGCGTTCAATTGGACAGTAATTCTAGCGAATTCACAAACCATAAAAAGTGTTATGTTCCCTCGTCGCTTTAAACCTCTAATGGCGCAGTTATTACACGAAAGTGTTTCATGCCGGAGTCCACCAAAATCTAACCGACGTCATGTCCGTCACGGAACTGACATCGCCAGAAAAATTTAGATTGACGCGCCTGCGCCGGGATTCGAGCCACGAACTCTTTTCGCTGCAACGGGAGGTACGGAATGCGCTCCCGACTGCGCTATGAACCAGTGTTGTACACGTTCCTCCAAAATAGGAACGAAACCTCGTTCCTCGTTCCTTGCCAATTTTGAAACGAGTTCCCGTTACAAGTTCCTTTATAGCGAAACGAACGCGTTCCAGTTCCACGCCGAAAATTGGAACGTGTCGTTACATTAACGTTACAATTAGGTTTTTAAATTAAAATATAGTGTCGGATAATCCTGGGTCGAAATTATGTGAGACATTTAAAACTCACATTGAACTACGTATATTATAAGAATATTAACACCACCGGCAGCAGATTATCTGGAGATAAAGATAATCAAAAGAAACGCTCCTATGCGAATTTTTTCAGGGAGCACCGGACAAACTCCAGACGGCTCGAGGACATTATCCGGTGCTTGCCGTTTGCGAAAGCCGTTATATTTTTATTTCCGCTTAACGTGGGTTATGGTCAACAATCTGGAACAGTGAATTTATTTTTCTGATTGATGCCATGATCGATCCTTGCCAGGTATTTTTAGAAATTCTACATTTATATATTTTTGTTTAATACCTCTTCCTGGGGACACCTGTTATGTAGCCGATTGAATTCTTTAGCACAGGTTTTTTTTTCATTTATGACAGGTTGTAATTTATATTCGCTCTGTTTTAGCTAAGACAATTACCCGTGTTTACGATGGTCTACCGCCTCTTTTGTATTTTTTTAAATTACACACCCTCAAATTACACAAATTACATGCACACTCTCAATATCCAAAAAGTAACAAACATTAGCTAGCCCATCAGAATGAAGAAAACCTTATGAAGAGTATTACGTAGGCTGGGCTGCCTTGCTAAAATGAATTCGCGAATACTGGTCTAGGATATTGTCGGGGAGGAAAAACGGACCTTTTGGAAAACAGCCGCAGGTTCTAATGTCCTAAATGCTGATTAAGCGCGTACCGGTTGTGCATACAAAATCCAGCCATTGTGTTCGGGACAACCAACCTTCGTTTAATGTTTACAAGCCTACATTTGCCACATTTTAATTCTTTAAATTCTTTGTTCTAGCGCCCCCCCCCCCTACCTCCCACCTCCCGCCTGTACGCTCGAATCTCGACCAGATTTCTTTTTCAACCATATTATTTTCGGTTTCCCCTGAAAATCCTACTGGCGTGGTGGAGTTCATGGTCTCCGAAGCGTCACCGCAGTGATTTTTTATTTTTTATTTAGAACATACTGCTAGCCTCTTAGTGGAGGCTTTTGCAGGAATTGGGTGATACATTCAGAACAATTACATAGCACACTTCGCGTTTAAAACAGAGAAAAAGCGTTACATTCACCGTGGCCGCACGAAACCTCTATAATGTGACACAAAAAGCCACCCAAAAAGCCGCTGAGAACACAATGGCCACTATCGTTTGCTGGCTACGCCCTTCCGCGCGTCGCGGTCATATCGACGGCGCCCCTAGAGCACTGCACGGGCCCGGGCCGGCCCGAAAGCCCGGTCCCGACCCGGCCCGCGGGCCGGGCCGGGCCACCCGAAGTCAATTTTCGGCGGGCCCGGGCCGGGCCCGGGCTCAATGCCGTGGGCCCGGGCCGGGCTCGGGCTCGACGCCGTGGGCCCGGGCCGGGCTCGGGCTTGAATTCATAGGCACGGCCGTTAATCGGTCCGACGTGAAGTATAGAAAAGAGCCTCAAAATGAATATTCTTGGTTTATTTTTGCGCGCTCCTTGCTGTTAGTTGTACTCATTGTTTTAAAAACGTGTTTTGCTAGGTCTGATGGCCACTATACTGCAATTTTAATGTCATTTCTTGTACTGCAGCAAGATTTTATATTTTTCTGTATAACATACCAAAGATACGGTTACAAGGAATGCCCAAGAGGGGAAGGAATTAATTCAGATATCCTGGAGCTGTGCACCTATGTCTATGTATGTACACGTGTGTTTTAGATGTCGCACCAATCAAAATGCGGTTGCCGTGGCCGGGAATCAAACACGCATGCCAGAGAAACACCACCGCTTAACGACCACTGCAGGTGAAGTATTTCAACGCGCGTACATACTCGTTGATTCAAATGCGTATAAAAAATTTCAGCAATACCAACTTGTGGCCGAGACAACCACGTGAAGTTGCCAAGAGTCTGGTAATCAAAGGTGATAATGTCTCTCGTCTAAGAATACGAGCTATTATTACGCCGATGTGGCGTGAACTGCAGACGGTGAAAGCTAAACTACGTGCACTTTTAAACACTCATTTTTTGCGTTCAGTTCATGACGTGCTTGTACAGACTAGATGCTTCGTCTGATGGCCGAGAATATAATAAACAAACTTACTTCAGCGTCAGAGACCGGGCCTGGTCTCACACGCGCGGGGCCTCTCTAGGCCAAAAAATAAATCACCGGGCTGGGCCGGGCCTGGGCTTGAGATGGCGGGCCCGGGCCGGGCTCGGGCCAGGCTCACTTTTGAATGCCCGGGCCCGGACCGGGCTCGGGCTAGGTTTTACGGGCCCGGGTCGGGCTCGGGCTTCGCGAAGCGGGCTCGGGCCGGGCTCGGGCCTTAAAATCAGGCCCGTGCAGTGCTCTAGGCGCCCCCACTCCAGGAATCGCTCTTTCGGCGCCTTCAGTCGCCCCCTTGGGAATTGACTCATCAAGTCGCGCATATCATGGACACCCCAGGTATACATCGCTTCCTCCCATTATAAGGAGCAAAAAAAAAAATGAATAGGCTAGTGTGACGAGAGCGGCAACAGTCGCCTTCAAGTTTTCGAAGTTCAGTCGACGCAATGGTGAAGCACAAGTGACACCCCTCTCTCTTTACTTAGGGGGATGATTGCCGGCGGGGCTCAGCTTTCCCCTCCCCTAAGTAACGCCACCGTAAGTGCGATGGTTGGTTTGTTAGTTTTCAGTAGAACTGCCACCGAATGCAACGAAGGCGAGATTGATTGAGAGATTAATTAAAACGAAATGCACACGCGCCTAATCGACCTCGTTTTTCTGTTGTTTTTCCGCGGAAGTTTTCCTGGGGGGGGGGGGGGGGGGAAGGGGAGGATTAGACTAAAAGCAGCAGCGTCTTGCACCGTTGGGTGAAGTGAAAGGAAAGCGCTTTGGTAACACTTAAAGTATTAGGGGGGTTGTTCACATGAATGTTAAAATAGCAAAAAAAAATGGTTGAACGGATCCAAATTAACAACGTTAATTTTTACCATCTGCTACAGAAATTGGGTTTCACGTGCCAATGCTCCGCCAGGGTTTAGCGTTCGTTTCCAAGAACGGCGGCGCAAGCACAAGTCTCGAACGTAAAATGATATCAAGTCACGAAATTACAATATTAAAGCTAAAATGTTCAAAGAATGCCTGGGACATCCCCTCACTCAAAATGTCTGGGCCAAGACGTCGTGCACCAAAATGTTCGTGCACAGAAATGTCCACACCGAAACGTGCTGGACCGAAATTCCTACACCGAAATGTCCGGACCCTGTTTAGCAGTCCGTCCGTTTCGTTGGCTACGTTGTTACCGGGTTGCCGGGACCGGTCTACTCCTGAGCGCGCGGAAGGGTGAGTAGGAAGGGTGCGGAGGCACGGACATGGCGAAGGCAGGCCGGCGGAACTAATCCCCCTACCGCGACGAATGCCCAAGAGCCCAGCCGGGTCCCGGTCAACCCAGTAACAATGCATACGACAGAACGGACCGACTGCTAAAACGCTCTATTCTTTCCCCGCCAGGGAACAATTCTATCGGCCAGACGCGCATTCTGGCGTCCCCGTACAAACGATGAAGAGTGAAAAGCATTCTCGCGGCTACGCTATTCACCCGTCGAACGCCGCGCAAGCAACAAGCATGAAAGCAAACACAAGCTGCGGCCTGCTGCGTGGTTAGTCTTCTGCCTTTGACCTTCGAGGAAGCACGTACGGCTGAAGGGCGGGCAAATTGACCATCTTATAGGAAGAGAAACGCAGTAGCGCTTTGTGGAATTCTGTACTCGAGCCTTGGCATCAGAAAAAGCCAAATCCCAGCGATGTAACGGCAGGAACGCCGTTCTTGCCGTTCCTTCAAAAACGTAACGAGTTACCGTTACAGTTCCACCGACCCTTAATGGAACGGTGGCGTTCCTCCGTTCCTCCAAAAAGGAACTAGTTCCAGGAACGCCGTTCCTTGTAACGGCGTTCCGTACAACACTGCTATGAACAAACGCGTGAATGCTACCATAGAGAAAGAAATACTTTTTTATTTCTCTATGATGCTACAGAAACCGCGCCTTATATCATTCCTTTCAGATGGTGCTGCCATCTATAGAAGAGGCGAATTAGCTAATGAGCGCCGACAGTTGGCGCCTCGATGCCAGCGCCTACGTGTACGGGGGACGCGCAGCGGAAGATGCGGTAAAGCCGACTTGCGGATATCGCCCGCGTGACAAGGTCCGCTGATCCTTTCGCTGCAGCGGACCGTGTGTTCACCAAACGTATCGCTGTCAACCCGTTTGTTTCGTTCGCGCGGACGCTTTGCGTGCGCGTGTGGTTTCAGTCGGGTTTACGCAATGCTGCGGCACGTGCAATCCAGTGTCTAACGTTGATGCGTTTAACGGTGCCATAGCGACGAAATATCGATGTGCAAGATCGTATCGATGCACAATAAACATTCAACTGCTCCTGTGAAGGCACATTTCACTTTCGTGTTTTACAGGTTCCTATGGAAGAAGGAACAAGCACATTATTTTTTTCCTTTTCTCCCCAATTTCAAGCGTAAAGTCTTGCTTGGACGTACTGTTCTTTGTACTAAGATATCGCTGACGGCTTTATTCTCATAAATGAAGCTACTTGCGCGGGGCAATCGGTTGGGCAGGTTTGACTGCGCTGCGCTTAAGTTATAAGCCAGGTTCCGTATAATGATCTTTGGTGTTACTTTAGCTTTAAAAAAATGCAATTTCGTGTTGCGTTGGTATTGCTATAGAGAACATTTGAGACTGCTCACACATGAAAATGCGAGATCATTGCATTTTCGTTCCCGCTGTAAGATTCCCTAATGGTAGGCTCGTCGTAATCATCTCACTTTCTTTCACTCCACTCTCTTAATCAAGAGAAAGATATATAGTTGACGTGTAACGCTTCCGCCCAAATTGCTGCGGTTGCGACCGCCTATGACTGCTTTAGCTGCAGCGAGCGCCTGCGTCGTTGCTTGACGCACGGTGTGTGTGTGTTCCCTTGCATCATGTGATAAGGCGCACTTCAGTGGGCGATGAGCTTCCACAGATGCTGCTGCTTTTAAGTGCAATGCACTTCTTAAGCGACCCTGAACCTGCGTCCACCGGCGATGTCCGCATCACATACCCACGTGGGGGATTGGCCAGGAATCTCCTCGTCTTCCTTGGCAACGGGGGGAGATGGGCGCGCGCTGCCTGGCCGCTGACATGGCACATACCCACGTGGGGGATTGGCCAGGAATCGGGCGTGATAAGGGCTAATGCACCCGCTTAAAGGAGTACTGACACGAAATTTCAAAGCTGAGATCCGCTCCAGCAATCAAGTACAACGACAACACAAATAGGTGTCTGTGCATGGCACATACCCACGTGGGGGATTGGCCAGGAATCGGGCGTGAGAAGGGCTAATGCACCCGCTTAAAGAAGTACTGACACGAAATTTCAAAGCTGAGATCCGCTCTAGCAATCAAGTACAACGACAACACCAATAGGTGTCTGTGAATAAATGCATCTTTCTTTCTTTGTAGTTGTGTGTGTGTGTGTGTGATCTCTCTTTCGCGAACATTACCGAACCGCGCAAATTCAACTCGTGCATTCGCACTTTCACATTGTTCCCCTCGGGGAAATGCGGGGAATTTTTTTAAACCCTCAGACATCAGGGGAGTAGAGACACCACCTCCAGTACTAGCGTGTCGAGTGACGGGATCGTGTCGCGGCTGTCATCATCAGTGTCACGATTCTTTTCCCGTTGTGTCATTTTGTTGCTCTCTTTAATGATATGACAGATGCACCTGCACAATGGCCCTTGTTATTCCTAGACATAGTCTTTTGGCGTAAAGTAGCAGTTCCAGTACTACTAGTGAAAACGTTTAGTAGGAATGGGCTTTGCTTTTGCATCTGGCATGCTCAAAATACTTACGTAGGCTACCGGTGATGCGATTGCGTGCTCTCAATAGCGTTGTCGCGCTCTAATAAACATTGACTGAATGAATAATGAATTGATTGTTATAGACCATAAAAAATCGGGTCAACCTGCAGGCGTAGTTTGCCTCACCTAGGGTGGACAACGGAACGCCTGTTGGTCTATATGGCGTGGGGGATGGGGATGAAAGGCAGGCAGATAAGGGGGAAAAAGAGTGCGCGATGATACATGCAGACATATATAAACAAGAATACACGACAGAAAAAAGCCCACCCACAAGTGCACACACACACACATGCACACACACGCACACTCGCACGCACGCACACTCGCGCGCACACGGCCACAGTATAGTTCGCTACCGGGAGTTCTTGTTGTAGTCCTTTATTAGGCGGGGGAAGGCCATGCGGCCAAAATAGGGGTAGGAGAAGGAGGGGAAGGAAGGAGTAGCCCAGTTAAAAAGATGATGCGTCCATGAAGACGGCACAAGGGTTCCTTTCAGACCGCGGAGGTCAGGCTAAGGTGTAGATCTACTATTAGGGGATTTTCACGACCGGAGTAGGCCCGATTCTACACTAATCTTGAAAGACCACTCTCTACACAGAACGGCCCAAGGTCTCTGATAAAATTCAGATCTTCAAATGGAGGATCATCTTCTGAGGCATCGGGAGGCCTCCTTACTGTCCCCACTGCAGAATGACCGTATTCGCCATCCTTGACCACCTAATCAGGAGCTCCTTCGCGTTTTTGCTGTACCGGCCTACTGGGGAGGAAGCTTAACTTTGCGTCGTCTTGTATTCTCTTGTCTTCTTCTTCGTCCTTGCTACAGCTACCTGTACACGTAAAGGAAAGTTGGACATCCACCTAACTGCAGCCATACGGCTACAAAGGAAAGCTATACAGCTTTCTCGAAAACTTCGCAGTTGAAGAAAAATTCGTCCTGGTCCAGGATTCGAACCCGGGACCACTGCTTAACCGGAGCAATCGCTCTACCAACTGAGCTAACCAGGAGGCTAGTCGTTAGTAGCGCGAATGCGAATTGATCAACAACTCGAAGTGAAGGACAGGTGTTAATCGACCAGATTTAGGGGAAATCCACAAGGTGGAGTAAGTTTCTGTAAAGGAAAGTTTGACATCCACCTAAATGCAGCCATACGGCTACATAGGAAAGCTATACAGCTTTCTCGGAAACTTCGCAGTTGAAGAAAAATTCGTCCTGGTCCAGGACGGATGTCAGACTTTCATTTACTCCACCTCGGGGATTTCCCCTAAATCTGGTCGATTAACACCTGTCCTTCACTGAGAGTTGTTGATCAATTCGCTTTCGCGCTACTAGCGACTAGCCTCCTGGTTAGCTCAGTTGGTAGAGCGACTGCTCCGGTTAAGCAGTGGTCCCGGGTTCGAATCCTGGACCAGGACGAATTTTTCTTCAACTGCGAAGTTTCCGAAGAAAGCTGTATAGCTTTCCTTTGTAGCCGTATGGCTGCATTTAGGTGGATGTCAAACTTTCCTTTACAGAAACTTACTCCACCTTGGGGATTTCCCCTAAATCTGGTCGATTAGCTACCTGTACCCTATTAGCGTAAACTGACTTCGGTACTTTTGCAGTCAGCATGCTCGGACGTTCCTAGGTCTAAGACCACAACGCATTCAGTTGCTTCATCTTTAAGTACCCGGAGTATTTTTATACCTAGAACATCTTTGCAACTAGAGCATCTTTAAATACCAAGAGTACCCAGAGAAGGGTCACCCGCGATTTAGGGGATGCGAGCCCGAGTGTTATTAGGTGCAACGCTGAGAGAAGCATCTCTTGCCGGCGGCCCTGTCCTGCGTCCGTCGTCGTCGTCCGCGTCCGCACAGCTGCGTCTCTCGTCCGCTCACCCCCTCTCCTCTCTTCGATAGCGAACACTTTCGCCCAACATCGGCGGGCGCGTGGCGCAGCGCACTCTCACTCCGCCGGAGGGCGGCGCTGCGCGCGGCGCTGAGCGCTGTGCGCATGTGCAGTACTCTCTCTCTCCGCGGTCTCCTCTCCTTCGCGTGCGCTGCGCATATAAGCGGAGTCCTGCGCTCCGACCGGTCTCTCAGTCGACGGTCGCCCGCGCTTGCGCTTGCTCTCTCGCAGTAGCGACGATTGCTTAATCCCCTCGCGTGGAGCTTAGTGATGTGATTGAAACGCAATTCACGTTCACTACGCGTTTCACGCAATTCGACTGCTCGACCCAACGGAAACACCCAACGAAACCCCCTTCAGCGTCGCATCACACCAGGGTTCCCGCGAGGGGAGGTGGGCGCAATTTTTTCGCAGTTCCCAAGTTTGCATTATCGAGTCAAATACGACCGATTTTTGTTTTGTTACTTTCATTTCGTTTGCACCATTGTCAATTCTCGGAACCATCGCTCGGCGACATCGACAGACACCGTACGTCGGAATTTTGCGTAAAGAGGTATTTATGCTTTCGCAATTACCGTGACACGTAGTGGAACGTCAATTCTACAAGGCCCTCTCTGACCTGTTACGCAACAATCACGAACAGCAAGACAATTCCGGGTAAAAGCCGTGGCCAATACAACAGTTGGGGTATGGGGTGTGGTGTGTGCGCAAGTAACAGTGAGTTTTTGCACCACCACTGGCACGAAAAAAAAAAGGCCAACTACAGCCGAGCAGCTTCGCCGTAAAAATGACAGACGGCTTGATTGTGCCAACCACTAATATCGAACGAAAGCGGCATCCATTTCTGCTAATAAATAGTACTAAAATAGGCCAAATCGGGTAAGCCTATTTGTGTTTACGAAACCCTTTGGTACGCTTACTCTACGAGAACAGGGTTTACGATACAGGCAGATTCCTTGTGGTTTGACCATCGTAATGCAGCGCTCGAAGTGATTGATTGATTGATTGATTGATTGATTGATTGATTGATTGATTAATTGATTGATTGATTGATTGATTGATTGATTGATTGATTGATTGATTGATTGATTGATTGATTGATTGATTGATTGATTGATTGATTGATTGAATAATGCCCCCGCAGGCACGAAGCTTATAAAGCCTTGTTCAATACACCACTACGAGTATGTGTCTTCGCGTGGGCTTGTTTCAGTTCGCAAGCTTGACAGCAGCACGTGGCGGGAATGTGCTCTGTTAGGCCTTACGTTGCACTTTATTAAGGCCTCGACGCCAAACAGTGCCTGCAGAGGGGTGTACAATGAGCATCTGTTTGAATGGGTACCGGTGTACGGCGTAAAACTTCCAGGAGTCTTAGGCCTAACTTTAGATATCTTTCAAGTTAAAGGCTTGCGACATGCCAAGCGAAGTAATATAGGGCGCCGAGCTGGGTATTCCGGTTGGCGACATTAGACCCCTAAGAGTTACGTTAGACGGAACTTCATGCCGTCAACCGTTAGTGTTACCTCCTCCCACGTCGGCGCATCAACTCTTCCGAAAGCAACTTATCAACCGGCAAATACAGCAGGCATCGCAAATGAGACTTTGCATATACCTGGCGGAACAAAGGTGTGTTGATAGTGTTTTCGTACTGAAAAATAGAACCAAAGCTAGGTTAAAGCGCATGGATTAAATTACGTTTATTTACTGGCGATTAAGTTCGTTGCACTCGCCGCACGAATCTAGGCGAGATGAGTTGGGCCGTCTGCGCTGTTTGAAAGGAGCCCAATTGTAACCGTGGGCGAATTTTCGTTTGCCACGCAGAGTCAAATTTTACATAAGGCCATAAACACTATAACGCTGATTTGGCCATTTATGGCCCTGCGACATCCTTGAAAGCGACTTCCGCGACAGGTGTCTCTAACGCCCTCCTCTAGGCACGAGCCGGTGCAGGCGGTGCAGGCGGCGCAGCTTCAATGTTCGCCTTGGCCGACGGTTCAGGGACGTTAGCGTCAGTCATCACTGTCTCGTGCAGCCGGGTGTACGAGGGCCGCTTGAGCCGCAGCGGCGACATAGGGGCAATGGTGATGGTTATCTCGTCAGCGCCCTTACTGAGGGCAGCTCTGACACCATACCAATCCATGCTATCAACAGGAGTGCCCTCAATCATGACCAAGACGTCGCCGGGATACATGTTCTTGTTTGCCGTGATGATCTGCGGTCTAGTCACCGTTTTAATCACGTGACAGTGAACCATGGCTTTTTTCGACTCGTTCCACGCTTTCGCCTCAAAAGTCTGGAACCCAAAGTAGCCTCGGCCTGAGCACGCTGTCTTGATAGCCCTGAGCTGGATCGTGTCTTGTCCCGCCGCCTTTATCATTTGATCCATGTCACGGCGAGTTTCCAATAGGCGGAAGGCGCTCGACGACAGAACTGTTATCACCAATTGATCTCCACAGTCCTGCATTCTACGCTTCACTTCAGCTATGGGCAGCTCCCCCACGTCCTGTCCGTTGACTGCCACTAGGACGTCTCCCTCCAGAACGTGCGAGGCGTCGGCAGGGCTGCCACTTGTGACTTTTTCGACGATATAGAACTTCCTATTGTATTCTCCCGATACCTGTACAATGCTTGCTCCAAAGCTCCAGTACTTTCCAAAGGTCTTGGTTCTGTAGAGGAGAATATCCATCCTCTCCTTGGCAGTGATGGTCTTGTCTGCTAACGATCCTGTGGGGCCGGAGTACCCGCTGATTCCCAACATAACGTTCGCGTCGGAGGGTCTCCTGTAGTCCACTTCTTCGGAGGCAGCGTCGCTTGACTTAAAGTCGTCTTCATGGAGGTCAATAGGCCCTTTGGATTTATTCGCGAAATCGATCATTTTCTTGAAGCTAGGCGATGAGTACGTGTAGAGGGGCCTCTGAATAGCAGGCGCAATGTCCGACATGTCCTCCATCTTAAGCAGCTTTCTCTTGAGAGTGCCGCTTGTGGCGCCCACAGTGAGATGCGGTTTTTCTCCCGCTTTTGGCGGCTTCCCGCCCCCCATAATTTCGGCTATGGCCGGAATGTTGCAAAGCTCTGTCTCAGTGGCCAGCCACTTCCAGTTGAACTTGTCGTAGAATGGGTGGCCTCGGATGTCGGCGTACGTGGCGGAGCCGAGTCGTTCGACGGGGTTCTTCTGCAGCAACTTGTTCACCATGTCTTTTGCCTCGGGCGTGGCTGAATGAGGATGTTCTTCTACTTTGGGCCACTTGAGTGGCGAATTGATGATTTTGTCGCGCAGCTCTTCCTTTGTCTCACCTCTGAACGGCACGCGGCCGGTCATAAGCTTGTAGAAAGTCACGCCGGCCGACCACCAGTCGCAGGCGCGCCCGTACGGACGCCGCTTGAGGATCTCGGGTGCCATGTATGGGATCGTTCCCGCCGACTCGCCGTCGTTGAACTCGAACGCCGTTTTCGTAAAGTAGCCCTTGTAGACGCGCTTCGAGAAATGTCCGATGCAAACTTTGTTCGTGTCGAAGTCAATTAACTTGCATCTTCCGCCAGGGAGAATCAATATGTTCGAGACCTTTATGTCTCTGTGCAAGAGTCCCCTTAAATGCATGTGCTCGAGCGCCAGAATTAGTTGAGCCATTACAATGCGACACTCTTGCGTGGGCAAGTAAATGCTTTTGTCCACAACCCTCATAAGGTCAATGCCGCAGACGTATTCCATGACGGTGATCAATGCTTCCTTCGTGCAGTAGCAAGCATAATACTTCACCAGGAACGGGTTCCGAATCACCGAAGCGACCACCTTGTCGGTAATTGCCTGCTTGTGCCGTTGAAACAAGCTGGCCGAGACCAGCTTCATGGTGCAAGTAAAATTGGTAGGCTTGAAAACTGCCTTATAGACCGCACCGAAGCCGCCGGCTCCAAGAAGCTTCACAGAAAGAAAATCGTTCATCTTTGGAATGTAGTGCCAGAACGGCGATATCTCAGCCAAATTCAACTTCTCTGTCTTGGCCACGATGGTGTCACCGACACCCATCCAATCTGTCGGAGGCACATCGGACACCCTCTCGAGGGAGGTCGCCAGTTCCCCCACAATAACAATCACCTTGCGGATGTTGTCGCCCACTTCTTTGGCAATGTCCTGTGACTTCTTGTAACACAAGTTGTGCAAGTGGATGAGGTTCTCGATTGTATCCCGGATGTCCTGATACGTGATGACCTGGCGGTTCAACTTCTCCAAGAGGTCCTGTGCGGCGAGCAGCACTTCCTCTATGCAAAAGTGGCACAGGGGCTCCCGCATAAGGTCCAGCCTGCCTTCACGGTGAAGGTAGAAGTCTAGCAGCAGCGTGGTCACCTTCGGAATGCGCGGGAACTGCGTCGTGACCACCTTGACCGCAGCACGCTTCTTATCTTCCATGACGGGGTCGACCACGGGAGGTTGGGCACTCGCAACCGGCGCGGCCGCCATTTCGACGACGGCTGATGCAGGTCACCTTTAGGACAATGTAGCTACTACTCAAGGCTGCGGCACCCCGTCGAACCCTGCATGGCGTGGCTAGAATCCTTCGTCTTCTTCTTATGGCCCCACGCCCCCTCCTGCTACTCGCGCGGGCCACCGGCACTTTATCTGTGCCATCAAGAAATGTTCGGGGGAATACTGCACCAAAAAAAGGCTGCATTTAAACGGTACAATAAGCATAATAAAGTACAGTCACAGTTAAGGAAAGACATGTTTATTTCAAGAAAATGCCTTTTGCAAGGTTGCACGTCTGCGCCTCAGAGTGCAGAAATTATGAGATCATGTAGTTAACGCGTGCACTTTCTACATCAAACTCTTAGCACCGCTTTCACATTGGGCTTTCGTGTTAGTCGCAGAAAATTTCCGCCACAAGTAGCATTTGCCTTCTAATGGGAAGGGGCCGATGATGATGAGAGCTGGCCTTAGAAGCTCGAAATGTTAATGCCGGTCCGAAAACAGTTCACTGCGGATTTACCGGCGCATTACGGCATGGATTACGATGATGGTGGTGAAAAACCTAATTGTCATCTTTGTTGGGGCAAAGTCAACGCTTGGAAATGCGGGTAGCATCGTCCCATTAGACGGCGGTCAGCAAACCCATGGGCTCTGGCGTAGTCTTAAGCCAGCTGCACGGCGGTTATTTCGACTTAAGCAGTGCGGCCTCCCATTGCTGCCATATGAACGGCCTCTTTCGCACGCTAAAGCGTCTGAACGCCAGTCTGACGAGTAACTGCATATTTAGGGAGACTCTCTGCACGCACTGCTGTTTTCAACTGAAAATCTCATCGCACATGTGTGGCACTTCGTCGCCGGCATTTTCGCCGCTCTCCCGTCCACCACAGCTTGTGCTTCTTGGGCATCTCGCATGTTCAACGTGGGCGCCGGGCGTGGAGCAACTGCTGGTCGGAGACACGTCGTCGTCGTCAATATGCAACATAAATCAACCACGCTCCAATGCTGATCCTAGGGTGCTTCCCGGCTGGCCGGAGCCACGCCGCTGGCATCTCCAGTGTATTCCAGTAACTTACCCGAATTCACCGACGCCAGGAAGATGTGCTGCTGTACACTGTACACACTGCACGCTGCGTTTCGGACCCCGCAAGTCCTTCATACACTAGAAAAAGAATAGGTACGAGAGACATTCCTGCTGCGAGTCAAATAAACCTTTTCGCTATGCCGCCACCACCCAAGGCCGACCACCAGACAACAAACTACCCGATACGAATCGTCCGCTATAGCTGCGCAAGCTACATTGGACCACCTCTTAGGTACATGTCTAGGACTCCAACCAGCCCGAACCTGACACACGGTAGCCCCAGGACATCACCGAGGCCGTACGCCAGATGTTCATCGCTGAACGCGTGGTTCTCTTTACAAGCAGCTGTTGGACTTTCTTGCTGAGACTGGCCTTTACAGCATTCTATATTGCATGAAGCCACTTGCCTCCCGCCGCTTTCCTTTTTTTATATTTACATTCCTTTGATGCCCTGAAGCAAGATAGCGCAATAATAAATCATGCAAGCCGTGGTCCTTCAAATAAACCGATGGAATGAGCAGTCCTGAGTACTTCATCGGGCTGAGACAACTAGCAAACTTTAACCTTTATAACATTCCCAAACTTGCCCTCGCCTATGTTATCACACGCAGGGGGCCTGAACCTATCAGGAGCTAGCGTAGAATTAATGCGACACCTTTGGAAACTGCATACGTGTTACGACTAACGTTGAAGCCCACCTGCGACGTCTCCGTTCACTCAGACAATTCCACTTCTCACAAGACGGACCCTAGTTTCTGTCCCAGTAGCACCGAAGCCTTTCTTGTAACGTTCGAGCACACCACGTGGCGTAGGTGAATCCAAGCCCAGAGACTCAACCCAGGAAATTAACGAAACCAATGGCCTTGATCATAGCAAGCCCAATTTTGGCCTTCAATGGCCTCTGCAGTATGAACAAAGCAGTGGACACCGCGGGCTCCCCAACCCCCAGATGTCATAAGGTACTATATGGCCATTTTTAACGTTCCTCTATATGAACCTTGCAAAAAGGCGTTCTATTGTTGCGGACATATTGGGCATGTGTCCAAGAACCTTCCCGCAACTGCTGTGTACCCCACTTGTTAGAGAATGCAGACAGAAAAGGGCGACTCCGACCCGTAAATTTACTGCGTCGTTTGTGACGACTTTGTAGATATCTCGCCTAATCCGGTATGCCGAGGTAGAATACCCAGTACACCGAACAGTTCGCCGACAAAGGCAAAAGCACAAGGTATCTTGTAGGCAGATCGGCTCAGGCAAAACAATGAAGACGTCGAATTTCCATGATTTCCCTCGGCCACACCACTACTCAATGATCGTACAAGAAGCGGAAAAAAACACGTCAAAACTGAAATGGTGGGACTGAAATAAAGCCGAACAAACTAAAAATCATTATGAACCCCAAGTTCCCCAGGCACTCCCAATCCGTTGTTCGTATAGTTGAAGCTACACTTCGAAACGCACTTCTACGTGTCTAACACGACAGGACCCCCAGTTGATACAACAAGCTTCAAACAATTCCGACAGACATGCACGCGCCCAGGGGGGGGGGGGGGATTTGTGGGTCCGCTTTAGGGGTTTGCAGTGATGAAGATGATGATGTGGTATTACAAAATACAATAGTAACAATTATGGTAATCTTAACGGCATCACTATGAATATCGGTATTGTTATTTTTTCGCAATGTAATAAACGATCGCGTTTATTTACCCGCACATGGACAGGAATAGGCCTATCTAGGCTCCCGGAAAATAGTATTCCCCAGTGAATTACTACTTTTATTTGCACTTCATCGGCAAAAGTACGAGGCAGACAACGATCGGGTATATGACTACGTAAACTAAGTGAGAATACGTGTAGTTGAACTGGTGCCACCACGCTGGTTGTGCTGCGGAGGAGGGCAGAAATAGAGGGCCACGAGATCTTTGTAGGGGCACAGAGTGTTAGCAACGGTAACGGTGTACTGGGGGTGGCCATTATAAAAATGGTTCTCTCTCTCGCTCTCCCTATCTTTATCCCTTCCTCTCTCTCTCTCTCACTCCCTATGCTTCCGCCCTGTTCGATGCCCAGTTCATGACCATGCGCTCCACCCACCCTACTATGCGTCCGTGATCCCCCGAAGGCCAGCAATCTTTGCTCTGGTTTTCCTGCGAAACAGGCTCATTAAATCCCAGAGTTTGTCACCGTGGCTTCAGTTCCAACTTTGCTCAGGCGCTTTGCTTTGTCGTCTCAAAATGCGCGAGTGGCAATCGCAGCTTACGCTCAGCAGACTGCGCTATCCCCTGCCGAATACAAGTTCTGTTTGCAACTCGGCGCTCTTCCGGATATCATATTAGAGTGCAAGCACAACCACAACCTCTCCTCACCGCATCTATAGGCGCCCTGGCCATCCTTCCTGTCCCACCTGTTCTTCATACCCATCCATCCCTCGTTCTTATTGGGTCTGCAATCCGTCATCTCTTTCTTCATCCCCCTCCTCCATCCATTTTTGAGAGCTGTGGCTGTCTCCCCCGCCGACAGTAAACATCCGGCGGCCAAGAAAGCTCTCTATGAACATGTTCACCGGATCCGCACGGGCATTCTGCAGTACTACGTGGATCCGGTGAATCGAACACTCAAATTATGACCTCGAATCAGGTCCTGCGGAAAGTAAAACTTCACTCTTTTTCTCTCCCTTCCATCCCCCTTTCCATTGCTGAGCTGTGGGAGAACCTGGTGACCAGCAGCGATCTGGACTTCCAGGTACTGGTGGCCTCCGAAGCGAAGGTTGCCCGCTCATCACACGGCTTCCTGTAACAGGGAGCCACTCCCCCATCACCGACCCAATAAAACGTTTTCTGCTACTACTACTACTGACCCCCAGCAATAACTCTAGACTCTTCACTTCATTGGGCACCACATATAGAAGAATTAAGTCGGAAACTAGCTTACGGATGTTACGCGCTAATTAATGCAAGAAAACATTTTGATAAAGAAACCTTACGTATGATCTATTTTAGTGTTTTTCATTGTCACTTAACCTATTGTATAGAGTCATGGGGATTCACCTATGCATCATATCTAGCACACATAAACATTCTTCGAAAAAGAGCCTTAAGAATCATGGCATCAGCTTCAAGGACTTCACCCTCCGCACCAATTTTTGACGAACTTAGCATAATGCCTTTTAATATAGTTCGGGACTATAAAACGGCCCTTCTTGTTAACAGAGTTCTGACTCTCAATACACCTTACCCGTCATCAGTTTTTTTATTGCCTCTGCGGGATACGCGACATGCGTGCCATAATAACCTCAATTTGTCAAAAGTGTATAATGTATATGGTCGTCGTCTAATATCTTTTATTGGGTCCAAAGTATGGAACCAGTTACCTTTGGATATTAAGTGTGTGCCAAATTTTGCACTATCATTAAAGAAATATCTTTTGTCCGAGTGTTATACTTCTCCTAACCCATAGAGTATTATTTGTTTGTAATTCTAAGCTATCCTGTCTTTATTATTGTTTGTTATCTGAGCTATCCTGAAGGGATTATGTACCAACACCATTTTGTAATGGGTCCGCACTAGCCTTGTCGGCTAAGGACCCAGATGCGTCATTCAAAGTTTTGTTATGTATCTTTTCTTGGAATAAAAAGCATATTCTATTCTATTCTATTCTATACTTACTTACAACAGCCGGTGACCGAAATGCGATATGATCGGCAAAGGCAATTCGATTCCGTTAAGAGCCCTGACTTCGCGGTTCAGCTGCATGCCACGTTGACAAACGACTGTCACTAAAACGCACGCACTCGTCTCGCTGCCCCCAGCTTTAATAGAGAGTTTCAGTTTGAAGTCACCGGGTTCACCATGTGTACCGGGACCCGACTGCGCATGCGTGTGGGGGCACGGCGAGGAAGGTCACGCCCCAGCGGAACGAATGCACGGGCGCGGCCTGGTGGGGGCCGCCCATCAGCGGAGCTAAGCCCCCATACGGAACGAATCCGTACATACCCAGTCGTTTACAGGTACGCACGGTATGCTAAAGCTAGAGAGTTAAATAGCAGAGCGGAAATCCGGTCCGGGTACGGTAAACATGTGCATGCGCACTACCAATTTTTTCGACACTGCGCACGTGCAGTTGCGCCGGTCGCCTACCAGGTACCGTACAAGGACCGGTTCTCCGCTCTACTATAACTTTCTACCCTCTAATCATTTCTTAATAAAGTTTGCTTCCTTCCTTCCCACTCTCTAATATTCGGTAAATGGTCTTCACAGAGAATAGCGGGGCAAACGGCGTGTTTATATTCGTGAACAATTAACTGCAATTTCGCTGACACTGGTGCGGTTAGTACAGGTATGACTCGCAGTTCGCGATAGCATGAAGGAAAATGGTAAATCGTCCAAGAGCATCTGATGGCTGCTGCAAAGGTCACGGGTCGATCCCTTTGAGTGCGAGGATGAGATATTGGGATTGGTATGTTGACCTCGCAGCCGAACTGAAAGTTGTAAGTTGGCGTTGAGGTCCTCAAAGCGCGACACCCTGCTGCCAAGTCAGTACAAGCCAAGGCACTGATGATGATGATGATGATGATGATGCTGATTAGAGGCCCTCCACTTTTATTGTGACGTCAGTTCTTACCAGCCGACTTGCCTGTGTTATTATACTCATTTTCCCCACCTTTAACCAGCCTAATGGGTCAGACCCCCCCCCCCTCCCCCCTTGGTTTTAAACTCCCATGGCTTCCCCCCTTCCTGCCCTTGCACACCTGTTTACCGCGCCCTTATGTTATAAATTCTAATTCGGTATATTACCCTTCCTACGTCCCACTCACTTCCATACTTTTCTTCCACCACCACTCCAGGCGCCTCTTCGTTACCTCTATGGCCCTGAAGTTGAGGCTCCCCCTCACATCAAATCCCAAAGCCTCCGTCAACGTTGTTTCCCCATCGTTCCGCCGCGAAAGTATCTCTGTGCAGTCCATGGCAATAAATATGCTCTACAGTCTCCCGATCCCTGCCGCAGCATACGCAAGTTTCGTCGGGTTGCCTGCAGTTAGCCATGTATTCCCGTGTTCTCAGACACCCCACACCGCCCGTGCTTCCAACAGCGATGTACTACTGCCTCTCGTGTTGCCATAGAAACCTTCCTTCCTCATTTCTATCTAGTTTCTCGGTTCCTTAACTCTCCAGGGTTTTTTTTTCTTCCATTGTCTGTACCAAATTCGTAGTCTCTGCTGCTTTTCCCTGCTTTTTAATTGTTGTGTATACCCCATCTTCCCCTAACGAATTTCCGTACCGCTTGGTCAGCTGTCTGGTCCTCTGTCGCCACCGCGTGTCCATGCTCCTCATATACAGGTACCTAAACACTCTGGCGACCCATTTTTCCTTCTCCATGGCACGTAGTCTCTCCTCAAATTTTATCTTGCTCTGCGCTTCCCTTGCCTCAAAGAGCAACCAGCCCATATCCCCCTGTACCGCTTCATTTGTTGTTTTGCAAGTGGGCCCCTAAGGCCAGCGTGCCTACCGCCCTCTTATCTAACTGTCTGACTTTATTCATATGACCGCATTTCCGGAAGTAAATCCTGGTACCATGACCCCCTTCCCACTCCCCTAACCACCTCGTGTTTGTTGCAGCCCCAAAGTGCTCTATGTATCATTCCAGCCGCGTTCCGTCTTCCTTTTGTTTTAAGGTGGGCCTCATGCGCATGCGCGTAATCTGCGCCGTCATTAAGCCATACGCCTAAATATGTATACTTCTTTACCCGTTGCATTTCTACTTGTTGAACTGATACGGATTTGTGTTCCGTGTCGTCATTGATGACCATGGTCCCTAATTTTTCTCTGCTAAAGGATAGCCCAAGGTGAGTTGCTTCCTCTCCGCGTATATCCATCAGGCCCTGCATACCTATCCGGTCATCCGCCATCAACAATATGTCGTCTGCATACAATAATCTTGGGATTGGCTGTTCCACCAACTATTCGTTTTTAATGAATGATAAATCAAATCCCAGCCTACTGATCTCTAGCTTCCTTTCTAAACCCGCCATGTAGATCATGAACAGAACTCGAGAGAGAGGACATCCTTGTTTCAAAGGATTGTAGGTGTATGCAGGCCTTATGTTATCCCCTCCCAGACTATTCGCACTTGGTTCTCCCGGTATAGCTCCCTGAGTAAGTTAATGAATTCTCCCCTACTCCCTCGTCCTCCAGGATACTCCATGGCCGCTTCCTGTCCACACTATCATAAGCCGCTTTAATCTCCAGAAAGGCGAACCACAAAGGTCGGTCTTGCAGCTTCGCCACCTCTATGCATCGGCTTAAAGGTTGTCATCTAGTCTTCTGTCCTTTCGAAACACATTTTGAAGTTTCCCGAGCACTCTATTCTATTGTAGCCACTGTTCTAGTTCAAATTTCACTGCCTGCATTGGCAACCTATATAGCACGGACGTGACGGTGACTGGCCAATACGAGCTCGGTTAAGTCTTGTCTCGATTGCTTTTATAGATTAAGCTCATCCTGCTAGTATGCCACGTGTCCTGTATTTCCTTCTTTTCTGCCCCTGTGCTGATGGCTAGTAGTAGCCTTCCCTTGCTCTTTGGTCGTAACTGGTTGATCAACTCCATTGGTATCCCACCCGTGCCTACTGCAGTATTTTTGGGAACCTTTCCCTCTGCTTTTCCCCACTTGAGCTTGTCCACTCCTATCTCTAGACCTTTCGGCCTCTCCGTCGTGACATCGCTGTGGCGCTGCGGGGCCGCTCTATCAACCCTACAAAATTTATCAGTGATAATTTCATGAAGATATGCCAAAGCCATCTCTCCCTTGAGTATCCGGCCCGCTCTATTTTCTATAGTAGCACCGTCTGTATGTTCCCTGCGTTTCCCTAATGCCCGCACATGGTTACAAAACGTATTGGCGCTTCTCTACTTTTCCATCGTATTTGGGCCGCCCATCGCTCACTTTTGCCATTTATTTTCGCATCCACCAACAGTTGCACTTCCCATTTTCTTTGCTTATGCTCCCATTTTATGTCCACCTCTTCCTGCTCCCTACTTGCCCTTTTGACCTGCCTGGATTCTCTAGACGCCTGTTTACGAGTCTCTATAGCATCCTTGATTTCTTCGTTCCATCAGCTTCTGGGTGTTTTCTCTGTTTTACATCGATTTGCCCTTTCTGTCTTGGCTATTTTTTCTGCATAGTTTTGATAAGCCTGCTTTTTTCCCATGTTTCTTCGGGATTTCTTTCTATGTCGGCCTCTATACTTTTGGCTATGGCCGTAATTTGTTTACTGCTTAACTTAGTGTTCTGCTCCGGTCGGCCCGGTTTCCCGCCTCCCTCTTCCCCACAATTCAGCTGTATACGCTTTTAGTCACTGCCCATACTAGGACCCCCTTACTCATCTATGCTCACTCCATCCAACGGTGCATAAAGCCCCTTCGAGAGGAGGCAGTAGTCGGTACTCGACTGTCTCCTGCCCCACTCCCACGTGATTAAACTTTGCATTTTCGTTCCCTATTTACAATGATGATGTTCTTTCTGTTCGTCACAGATATCCAGCATTAGATTCCGTTGTTGTCTGTGTAGCCGTCGAGATCTTCAATGTGGGCGTTCATGTCCCCTTTCAGTAGTACTTCCCCGGATCGTTTCAAATCCTTAATGTCCATTTTTAGGCACGCCACCAGGCTTTCGTTTTGTTCCTTACTCTCTTCACCCGTCCACAGGTACGACACTCCTAAAGACACCTCCCTACCCCCTAACCATCCCTGTCAACCACACATGCTATTTACAGTCTTCTTTCACTCTTTTCCAATTTGCCCCCTGTCCTATAGGCATACCTACTCCTCTGCCTTTTCTTGACCCAGCCGTCCTATTGCAACCTTCCCATACATGCTCTCCGATTACTGGAGGTTCTTCCAGCTCCGTTAGGTGCGTGCCATTTCTCTTGTTTCCTGCTACTCCGCATATTTATGTACGCGATCTTCAATTCTCACCCTCTCTTATTTACACACCGGCGTGTCCCCTTTCTTCGACCTGCACACGCTTGTACCGACCTAGCTATCTCTTTTTGTTACCCATTTACTCCCTCCTGACCAAGGCCTCCAGCCCCCCTTGAAGGGTCCCGTGCGTGCCATTGGGCCAAAGTGATCAACACATAGCTGTTTTTGCTTCCTTGAAGATCTATCAACGCGAAAAATAAGTGAGTCAAACTTCGCTAGTAAACCCCGAAGCGGCGAAAATTATAGCGCGGTCTTGCTACAGTGACATGCTGTGGCGGCCAGCGGTTGACCCAAAACGCGGTGCCAACGGATACGTGCCTCCACCCTTGCAGCGGACGCGCGTAAATTGGGACACTGTAGCAAAGAAAGGGGCGTAGTGACAACGCGGCTCTGAAAGGCACTGATAAGCAGAGAGCAGTGATATAGGGAGAAAGAGCGTCGTGAAAGGAAGAAGTTTGATCGAGCATTGGGGGGGGGGGGGGGGGGGGGAAGGGTGGACACCGGCTTTTCGGTAATGATCGTGGGGTTGTGTCCTATGTTTTTTCACGTTCGTCGGTGTCTCGATGGTAGCTTCAAATTCCCGTTCCGCCTGCCACCTCAGCTTTGACTTCTCGCGCTTGGCACGTGGGCGCACTGCTGCCGGTGGGGCCGTGGAAGGTCCACTCCCGTTCACAAGTTCCCGCCTACTTGCTTGCGTGTGTTCAGTAAGTGGTCTGACCCGAATGCGGACCTTTGCGCATCAAGCAGCGTCAAACGGGGCTTAAGAATAAAGAATGCTGCTACGAGGTGGTGAAGCGGTGTAAAAGATGGGCAAAACACCGGTTAATTTGCGCCAGGGTCCGTAGTATGAAGCAGACCGAATGCACAGGGGCGTCATAATATCGGGGTTTTTAATGTATTGCTTCTATGGGGAGTTTGCCGGGACCGCAGTGATTCATCGTAACGAGCGAGTCGTCGTAAGTCCGGGGGACGTATGAGCGGCATTCCATTGTATATCGTCGTCTTCCTCATGCATGACTGTCGGGCCCGGATCGTTTTGTCCTCAGGCGTTTACATTTCTCCCAAATGGTAACGCATCAGCACGCGGTAGAACCGGCGGGCTAGGCATCGCGAACTGGGCTTCCGTAGTACGACCTGCCTTCTGATCCCCCTGTTGAGGCGCGGACGCAGGTGAAATTTTTTCTAGGTATTTTTTGCGAGCGCCACGCGCAAGCCTGGGCGACGCCGAACGCGCCTCGTGGAGCGCGTGATCACATGCACGGTAAAGGGCGGAAGTTAAGAAACTATGACCCCGTTTTATGATGACGCCGCACACCCCACACATTACGGCCAGCAACAAGAGCTTCACTATTAACTATACAAAATTCCCGAATAACATCCGTAAAAGGCTAATCTGTCATATGAGTTAGGTTTAGGTGCCAAGCATAACTTAAAGGAAAAAAGGATTTTTATAGGAGAGGCGCCTTTGGCCTATCAAAATCTTTTTTGTTCTGAAGTCGTGCTTGCGCTTAACCTAAATAATATGATGGCATACCAACTAGCTCGCATCAACATATTAATTGAGGGCTAATCCGCCAGCTGTAGAAAAGTTCTCACGCGCGCTAGCGGCGATTTGCACTCGTAGCAGACGACGCGCCCACCGCGCTGGGCTTTATCTGGCAACAAACAAGAAAAGCTGCCCGCGCGCCACCCGGTGATTGCGGTACTTTCCTAGTTGCGGTTACTTCAGTAGTAGTAGTAGTAGTAGTAGTAGTAGAAAAACTTTATAAAATATAAGTGGCCGGGGAGAGGTTAAAAGATTAGAGGGAGACTCGTGGGTGGGGCCCCAAGTCCAGGGCGCCGTTCGCACTGCTTGCGCGACATCTTTTAGGGCTGGGCCATGGAGGAAAGAAAGCTTTTCTTAGCACCATGGGCTGGGCCGTACGACCGCAGGTTTTAGTGGATGCACCGTGATGGCGCTAGTGTTGCACTTCCAGGAATGAAATGTTGCGGCGGCATACTTTGTTAATCCGCCTTTGTCATTGCGCTGTGGCGGCCTCTAGTGGGCCCGCCGACAAGCGATATGGCATGGGTGCAAGTGGGCTGGCACTGCAGGAACGGGAATCAGGGCTGCGTTGCTGGTGTTTATTTGTTTCACGTGAATTGTATTGCCAACCTGAAGCCGCAGAAAAAATAACTATGCGGGAAGACGTACGTTTTCAACGTGGAAAACATCCTAACAAGCGTGCGACGCTCATTTCTTTTTGCAGCAGTTCCGCAAGTGTCAGTACCGGAGGGTGGCTATCTTAGGCTGTGGAAGAGATGTTCTCACAACATTCTTTCTTCTAGCGCTTAAAAGAGATTGGAGAGGGACATGGGTATCTGTAAGACAGCAGCATAAACGCAGGCCCTTAATGTGGCCTTTATACAAATCATTGCTTGAAGCTGGTATGTGGATATCAGCGATGCAAAATATTATACGTGGCTGCAGATTTCTTGAATTACGTCGTTCTTTTTTTTCTGTTAATTATCATAACGAGCATAAATGCATGTGCAGATTCCTTTTGTTAGCGTCTTCACCGAAGAAAGTGAAGTACAAATAAACCGAAGTACCGACGCATCTCAGACAATTGCTTTTTGGGGAGCGTTTTTATTCCTAAGCGCACATGTTCATCGTAGTCGTACGATTACATTTTCTTCTTTAGAAGAACTGTCAGTTTGAGGAGTTAGTATTAGTTCATTTCTTTTAAACAGCGGCAATATCACGGGCGAAAAAAGTGTGCACGGACCTACATTTCTACTGAAATCACAAGCTCCTGGCCATTTGGATGAATACATTTCCCAACAGTGGAGGGCTGTATGTGCAGATTACGACAAAAAAATACATCACTTTCCACAAGCATGTCAGGACAAAAAAAAAAGAGATCCCCAAGATGATTCTAACCACCACATTCCAGCAGGCCAGTGTTTCTGACGCTCTAGACCACTCGGCCACGGCACAGCAAGCGACCGCTCTCGAATGCCGTGGATACAAAACTGAGGTTTAGCTTATATGTTTGCACCTCTCTCAAAAGTTTTTTTTATAGTACTGCTGGCACAGAAACTGGTCATCATTCTTTGAATAGCATTTGCCCACTGAGCGTCTCTTTCTCTACGTTACTGTAAAGCCAGGAAATACGATAGCAAATTTTAGCTCGCAAGCAGATTGCGAGTCCACCAGTCGAAAAAAATGTGCTCGTCGTACTTATTTTGCGCTTTACGACAGAAACATTGGTTGATTTTGATTCTCCGTTTCCTAGATGAAGTTAGTAAACCTTCTTGTGTACTTAACATGCCTCACATTTTCTACAAGCGTGCCCGACGTTTACGCATATGGAGCTTAGGTTAAGCGAAGTCAGCGAAGCGTCGCTAGCCACGACATACGGATCGCATACGTAGTGTGAAGATACGTTCGCTTCGTTGACCTTACGAAGTTTATTACGCTGTACGAACTAGCAAAATAGAGGCACATTCGTCGCACCTCGAATCTAGTCGGATCTACTGGCCGCCTTAATCAACGAGCCTGTCGTACTACGGCAACTTTCGGTCGGCCGGTGTGTTCGTATCTTCGCCGGAGTAATATGACAATGTGATCTCTTGATTTGGCGTGCCAGCAGGTTATCGTCACCGGCGGTTTGAATGCCTGGTGTGACTGCGACGGGACGCAGAATGCATGGTGCCGTGGCGGAGAGCTCCTATTTGTTCACTTTCGTTTCGGGGCTGGCGTGTGTCGATAGAAACAAAAATTTCACCTTTCATGTTATGGTTTGGCCGATAGTTGCATTTTTAAAACGTACTGCGTTTTGTTTTATCGATGGGGGCCGAACCCGGCCGCAGGCTTTCACTACACGGGCTCAGTTACAGCCGCGGACAGCAGTGGAATCACCGTGGAGCGGACCGGCCGGCACCTGCCAGACTGTTTCCGGCCTCCTCCGCCAGGGCCATGCGCATGCGCAGTAGCGTTGTCAAAGAGGCGGATTGCAAGAACGCTACAGTTGAACCCGATTGTAAGGAATTTTTGTGTAACAAACTTTTGGATTTAACGAAGTTTTTCAATTCGGCATTGCCACCCCCATTGAAGCTCGTGTGTTTGCGACCTCTATGTAACGAAACGTCGCGGCTGTTCACCTTAATGTAACGAACACGGCGGCCTGATCAGTGATTGTTTTATGCACCTTTAGTCGAAAATTGACCGGAGAAATGAACTAATTTAGCGAATACAAGCACTACCGTAAGGAGGCCGCAGCAATGAAAACGCCTGGAATCCCCTACCGAGTCTAAAATCCCCACAGGAATACCGCAAAAACCTAATAAGTATTCCTGTCGTACGACAGAAAAACTTTGTTAAGTCCTGTTGTTACGACAAAGTCATCGGTTGTTACAACACACATTTCTGTTGTAACGACAAAGTCCATTTTCTCAACGACAAACACTCCTGTAGTTACAGAAGAACTGCCATTGACGCTACGCTTCACAAAAGGCAATAACATTCAAACCATGGGCAACTCCTGATGGAACGTCAGGATCACGACAAGACAGGAATTCGGCACGACGGAACATCAAAATGAGGACAGGAATAGGACACACGACAGAACATCAGAATCCCACTACTATAAGAATACGACAAGATCGGACAGTACGGCACGCCAAAATACGACAAAACTACAGAAATTTCTGTTGTCGTCATTTTCGACTGGGTAAGCCCGAAAGTTAATATTATTATTATTATTATTATTATTAATATTATTATTATTATTATTATTATTATTATTATTATTAGCGGCTAAAGCCCTCGCTTTCTTGTGGACCAGATGGTATTCCTGGCGCCATTCTAAAAACGTATGCAAACATATTCGTTCCAGTGTTCACTTCAATGTTTAATAACTGTCTCCGGTCTGGCACGTTCCCTCGCTCATGGAAAATCTCTCGCGTATTCCCTGTATTCAAGTCAGGCCCAAAAACTGACGCCATAAACTATAGGCCAGTCTCGCTCCTTTGTTCTGCCTCTAAACTATTCGAGTTATCTCTTCATATGGTGTTGTCTTTCTCACTTAAACACGTCCTCATTCCTAATCAACATGGCTTTATGCGTGGTCGTTCAACTTCCACAAACCTCGCGTGCTTCATGGAGCAGGCTGTCCCAGCAATCGTTGGTAGAAGCCAGCTTGATGTGGTCTACTGTGACATGAGCAAGGCCTTTGATGTAGTCAACCACTCGTTATTGCTTGCCAAGCTCATTCTGTTAGATGTCCATGCTTCTTTGGTGGGTCTTATACGTTGCTATCTCCAGCAGCGATATTGCTATGTAAGTGTTAACGGTCAAACTTCATTTAGGTACAAAGCAACAAGTGGTGTACCCCAGGGATCTGTTCTGGGTCCCCTTCTTTTCTCCATTTTCATTAACGATGTTGCTTCTGTAATTCAAAATTCTTCTTTTTTGTTGTATGCTGATGATATGAAAATCTTTAGAGAAGTGCGCAATATTCATGACTGTAATTATCTTCAGGCTGATATTGCGTCATTCCATCGTTGGTGCACCAAAAACGACCTAATTTTGAACCCCTCAAAAACGAAAGTTGTCTCCTATAGTAGAAAAACTCAACAGCTGCAATACTCTTATAAAATTGCAAGCACTGCATTGCCGAGGGTGACTGAAATTCGAGACTTGGGAGTACTATTTGATTCTTCTCTGACTTTCTCTTCCCACGTTACACAAATTACCCGTCGCTCTCTTCGATGTCTGGGTGCTGTTTGCAGGTATTCTAGAGAGTTTAAAGGTCCTCTTCCTTTTTTAAAGTTGTATTCGGCTCTCTGCCTACCTCTTCTCGAATACGGCTCTGTTGTTTGGAATGGAACTTGCAAGTCCAATAGTGACCGTATCGAAAGAGTTCAAAATAAGTTCCTCTTTATCTTTAAGCACCGCTTCCGTCATGTGCTAGAAGACGCTAACGGCAGTGTGCCTTTTCTGAAAAGTCTTCCTTCCCTTCGGTGTCGACGAATGCGAGCTGATATTATCTTTCTTTATAAACTTCTTCATGGGGATATTTTGTGTGACGACTTGGTTACACTTATCAATGTCAACTTGCCGAACAAACTTTTCCGAACATTTCGAACTTTTAGAACAGATGCTTTAAGTAGAAGACGCTCGTCCATCTGCAGAATACAATGTGCATATAATGAATATTCTGATCGTCTTGATATATTTCAGAGCTCTTTTTCTTTGTTCTCAAACGACTTGAAAACTGTTGTAGCTTAAGTGCCTTTAGTCATTGCAAATTTATGTGCTGTATTTATTTTAGGCAAATCATGTTCTTCTTTGTTTGTTTTTCACATTTCCTGGTTTTGCGTTGCTTGAATTTCTGTAGGTTTGAGTGCCAGTGCTTGTAATGCTGAACTTCTTTCAAAGTTGAAACTTCCGAACATTTTGTTATAAAACCTTCGTGTTATGCGTATAACTTATCGCTGTCATGTTCAGTGAGTATTTCCTGTTTTTCACGTGCCTTGAACATTTCGCTGTCCGAGTGTCATGGCTTGCAACGCTAGGTCTCCTGTTTCTTTTCTTTTCTTTTTTTTTTTTGCTGTTTTGCTTTCTGAGATTACTGTAACTATCTTTACTTTATTGTTTCTTTCATGCATACAGTTTTGTGTGTTGTGTTGTCTTGATTTTAGTTTGTTTTTATGTACGATTTGTATATGGTGTACCAGTACCAAGACCCTAGGGTTGTTCCTGGGCACCGAAAATAAAGGTTGATTGATTGATTGATTGATTGATTGATTGATTATTATTATTATTATTATTATTATTATTATTATTATTATTGGTTTCTCTGTGGTTCTGTTTAATCAATATAGTTGCCTGTTTTTGACACTGTTTACTTATCATGCTTGTCTTATCATTTGTCTCTATACTTTGTCATTGTTTTTGTCGTCTTACTGTTAAACTTTGTTCTCTGCTTGTTGTGTATTTCATTACAATAAGCTGAGCCACAAAGGCATCTTCTTTTTCTTTTTTACCTGTACCCAGGCTCCGCCTGTGCTTTATTTCTGTAATTTTCGCTACTTCAATTTGTGTGTGAGTTGTCGCTTGTTTGTTTCTTTCAATACGTTTCTTGTATTTTGTTTTCATGTAACTATCCGTGCGCCAGCACCCAGGCCTCTGGCTGTTCCTGGGCACGTAAAAAACATGATTGATTGATTGATTGATTGATTGATTGATTGATTGATTGATTGATTATTATTATTATTTTAATGATGGTGATGAACGGAGGGACTAGCACTGTCCCGTGGGTAACGTAGCAGTCAGTTCTGGTGTTGCTTGCGTAGCGTGACACCACACCAGCTAGCCAGAGTAACTACCCTTCACCTTTTTAGTTTCGCCAGCACCGCAAACTATCGTGCATTCATACGTGTGCGTGCGGTTTCGGTTGCAGACTTATGTTTGTAGGGGCTAGGCCGTCTTGTCGGCCTGCAGTCGCGCGTCTCCACATCCGTCTGTGGTATCGGTTCGTCGGTGATGAGTGCTGCTGGTAGAAAATGAAAACATGTGTCTTTGCAAGAAAAGCGCACGATCTTAAATGCCGTCGGCGCTGGCGAGCAAGAAGAATGTTGCCGCCTGGCATAGTATCTCAGCTAGCACCTTGTCAACAATCTTGAGTGTTGTATAACAGCATCAAGTTCGCAGAAAGGCACCCTTTCAGCATAAGCTTGCTTCTTGTAACACTTTAAAGCGCCGAAAATTGTCAAAAGTGATACGTAAGATACGTTTTCTAATGCGGGGGTAAGTGAATTTGGTTTTTGGAGTGCCGTGTAGTGCCTAAGCCTTTGAGAAAGGAGGCGCAGCTCACTCAGTTTTTTTGCTGTGAAATAAACTCATGAAGGGTAAGTGCACCTTGACTGATGTCTACAATTTTTGTTTCGTTTCTGGTTCATTCCCCCGAGCCATAACAGGAAACCTGCATGTATTGAAATCCTGGATGTAACAAAGAACTGCGCACTTTTCTCGACTTCGTTACATTCAGGTTTCACTGCACTTCTAAAAAAAACGGAGAAGGGTGCACTCACGCGCAAGATTTTAATGGCGAAGTTCTAGGCGATCATTGACGAACACAAGGTCGAACTTTAGTATCGTTCTGGTGTAGCCTTTGAAGTCGACAGCATGACATTTTCATGAACTTAGGTTGAGCAAGGCCACAGTGAGCTGGTCGTTTCGGTCGACGTTTTCGCACGCCAATCTGCAAGCACCACTTCTCATCTCTAGCGGATGCCTCGAGCGCCAAGCCTTTCGAAGCGCGGCCTCTTCCTCGGCCGTGCGAACTATCCGCGGCAGGAACATGGGGAGCCAATGTTTCCTTACAGCAGCTTCGACGTTTAGTCGCGGCTTTTCGGCTCTACAGAGCTGATCCGCACGACGACACAAAGACGAAAAAACGAGGGGCGCACGCTATGACGTGTGTTTCCCGTTCCGAGAAAGTGTTGTGTGCACGATACGGTTCACTGTGGAGTTCTTTTGTGGCCAGTGTCAGCCAATCTCCCTAAGGGGGTATGCTGGGCTTGACGAACGCGCGCTGGAAGCATGCGGTGAACACTGGAGCTTTATTTTTGGCCAATATTGGTCACTTTCTCTAAGGGGCATGCTTAGCTTGATGAGAGAGAGAGAGAGAGAGAGAGAGAGAGAGAGAGAGAGAGAGAGAGAGAGAGAGAGAGAGAGAATAAACTTAAGTTATAGAGAAAAAAAATTAAAATGGAGTCTTCGGGGTGGCTTGCCTAGTCCAGGACGCCTTGAGTTCGCGCCGCGTCCACAGCCCTACGTGTGCTCCAGGGGCACGTGCACCAGCGCGGGGCTTTTTCTTGGTATTTTTAACTCCGTACACTATACACAAACGATTTGCTCAAGAGCTTCGCTATTAAAATTGCCCTGATCAGCTTACTCTTTAGGTAGGTTATGAATCCATGCCGCAACACAAATTTAAAAATCGAGCGCAACATCGCATCAACCAGGCGCGCGTCTAGTCAACTATGGCGGTGGAGCCGCCATAGAATTGAGGAATCGTGCTTGTGTCGCCTTCCGGAAAACACTGGTTCAAGTACCCCTCCCCTACCCCCTTGAATATTTACCTTATCCTTTCCAACCGAATTACTTCATATTTGTGCAGTGTAGCTTCATAAATGACTTTTCCGAATTTCTTAGCATTACTTGACGTGCTTTTAGGGGCAAAGCCCCTTAGGGGCTCGGGCTATCAGCGTCTCATCTCATCGGCGTCTTATGTCGGTGTAGCATCATGTAGTTACAGTACTGAAGCACCGGGACACCCCTCTTTCAACGCCTCGCGACAGAATGTAAGGCGTAACGCGTACACACCGGGACTCTCGTTTTCCAACGCCTCGCGCTAGAACACTTCGTGCTTCAAAGACACGAGAGTTTTACAGCAAAGCGGTATACCTCTGTCCCCCAACGGTTTCATCTCTGTTGGCAAGAAGATCAAGCGGCCAAGGGTACACTTATACACTGCATGAATCGCCCTTCCTCAAGTTTCGCGTTACGCTTTCATCTCCGTGGGCAAAAAATGCCAAGGCGCCAAGCATACACTTACGCACTTCGTGCTTCGCCCTCCCCGGGTTTCACGTTAGTGGAGCTGGCATGGGAGTTCTTTCTTTGGGTCATTTTTCATTTGATGATCCATGTACTTGCAACGAGGACGGCCGATTACCGTCCTACCGGATTAAATAATGCTCATTATGAAATCTATGTCCGCAGCAGTATGGTAAACTAAAATAATCACGAATATAGATACCCACAACAGCATATACTTCGGCCAGTTCTTTAAAAATATATACCTCCAACAACGCAAGGCTGCATCACCTAGAAGCGTTGCGTCGTCTTTCGTTATTTATACAGGATCTGCCCAAGAGTTCCCGGAATGATTTTTCGAAGTCGGCAATGCTGCCTGGTGCAGCGGGGCTTCTTTTGAAGAAGTTATTAGGGGATCTAAGCTTCAAAAGAAGACCGATCTCAGTTGACAGCGGGCATTTGTCGAGGCAGGTAACACTCCGCGCAGTGGATTTAGTGTACCCTCGTCGAGAAAACCAGTTTTTGGAGCAGAATTCTGCAACCAAGTTTTGTGTGAAACTGGGTAGAAACGAGGCGGAGGCGGACAAAATTATTCGGAAAGCCTTTGATGGCGACGCGATGAAACAAAGTCAAACGTTCATGTGGCACTAGAGGCTCGGGTCGGGAGTCCGTCGGGAGTCCGTCAACGATGGTAACGAACCGGGGCGTCCGCCAACATCACAAAATCACGACTAGGTGCAAAATGTGCGTCACGTCTTGGACAAGGATGGGCGCATACGTGTTACCGCAAAGGAGTGTGAAATATCCAAAACAATCATTCATCGCATTTTAACAGAGGATACTCAAATGAGAAAAGTCTGCGCAACGAAGGTGCCCAAAGTCCTGACGAGTGAGTTGAAGGAAGAGCGTTCGTTGAAGGACCAGGAATTGCATGAACGCTACGAAAGGTTCACACAAATATTCGACAGAGTAACCACAAGGGACGAGAATTGAAATATCGCTGACAGGAACTCGGCATAGCGCACTGGGCTCAGTAAAAGCAGCTGCGACGACCTCGCTGAAAGAGGTTAAATTTCCCGCTGACGGTTTCCAGAGCACCTTCAATGATTAGGTGAAGCATTGTCAATGGTGCATAGATTCAGGGGAAGTATACATTGAAATTTATAAAAAGATTGTAAACTTATATCAAAGAAAAGATTTACAAACAAAAAATTCCGGGGAGATTTGGGACAGGCCATGTATAACGAGAAAAAATCTGCGCTTTTCGACCCTTTGGAGAGATAAGTAAACTCAAGTAGGCGCCTGGGTTGCATTTGGTATGTTGAAGTTTGGCTATAGTGGGTATATGCAATGTTGACTTATAAAGACAGTTGCCCTCTCTTTACGTCAGAGACAAACCACACACGATTGTTCGGTATAAAGCAATGACGTTTTATTATAGCGTGGCTATGCCAATCAAAATGGAGGCTGTAGTGCGTGGCACAAGTGGCCGCTGAAGTGCGCCCGGCGTAGTACAATGGCAGTGGTGAGATAGGCACCGCGCGTGGCGAGCAGTATACACGACTCAAGGAAAAGACGGCGGCTGTGCACAGAAGTGTAAAGTGGGGCATTTACTTTACTCCCTCTGTAAATGGCCATGCTTCACTGCTCAACACATAATGTGGAAAAGCCAAGCTATAAAAACCGAGCTTACATCAATATTTCTAAGTTAGCTTCACCACCTAACACAACGGCATTGCTGGAAAATATTTTTCACCAGCAATATCATCAGCATAATTATAATCATCAGACCCATCATCATTACACCAAAATCACCATCAGCATGATCATCATCATCATCACCACCACCACCACCATAACAACCACCATCATCATCAGCAGCAGCAGCAGCAGCAACCTCATCCTCCTGTCTACGCCTATTGCAAGGCGAAGGCCCCTCGCATAGATATCCATTGATCCCGGTCCTGTGCTATCTCTTACAAATATATCAACAGCAATATAAGACATTTCATTTCAAAATATGCAGTCCCAACGACCTTTCTGTAGACTTAATGAATTTTTCCATACTCTGAACTCACGCCACTGGGTAAACCGGGGAGGAGACGAGACTTCACCGTCGCTTACTGATGAGCATGGTAGGTCGCCAGCAGATGTCCATCAGATGCCGAACCATGTTCCTAAATTTTCGCTGCTTTATGGGAGAGAGGACGAGGAGGGGGGGGGGGGAATTAGACATATACAACTTTCTGCGAAAAAGCAGGTGCCTAGAGAGTCGGTCGTCGAGCCTTTCCTCGTTAGTCCAATAAATACTACAGCTTTGAACGGCTAGATGCAAACAGCTACGGGGAATAGTTGAACTAAGAATGAGTTTACGAGGGAATCAGTAGCTGCCGTACCTATGCGATGAAATGCACAGATGGCTGCACGGAAATGCCCGTCTTGAGAATCATGGCTTATTAATGGATGAACGCTTTTTAAAGGCTTGGTTTAACGACTCTCTATTGTTTTTAACAGTACGACGTTTGTTTTTTTTACTCGCGTATATTGTAAAATTTCGTCCTAGCCAAAGGCACCCGCATTTTTCGTGTAATGGTGCCAGTACCAAACGCAGGCCCTATACGTTGCGGGAATCAATCAGCCGGGTATAAATGTAGCCTTGCCCACACAGTCGTTAAACGACTCCACAGTGTCACTATAATCTAAATTAAGAAATCACACTTAAGCATGTTGATCTACACAGGCACGGCACTGGAATGCAAAAGACGCGATCATTTCCAGCACCAGCACAACAAGCGCGATAATTATGCAGTGCACGTACATTGACAACAGCTGCCCTGGCACCAACTTTATGTAGGCTGAAAAGCTTTTTGCAGCTGGATAACATAGTCTCGAGACCTGGTATGGATTGCAGGTAAGAGATGGCCACCCGGTTTCCAGAATTCGGCCAACAAGGGATTCAAACACTGCTTTAAAGCGACTTTCTTTTAACACCGGCACAGTTACAATCCGCATGTCAAAGTTATCTTGTGAAGTCGTGTGCTTTTCTACCACATCCGGGCTGCAATGAACATCCGACTGCGTCAGGAAGACGTGAGACCCCCGATATACTTTTTCCATGCACTGCTTGATTTCATCGGAGCTGAAAGAGGACGGTTCAGACGGGGTCACGTCAAGGGCCAATCGCATTTCTCTTACAAACTCGGACTCACCAGGGCCGTCGGCTAAAAGTGTCGATGCGTTCGTCCCTAGGTGTGCGCAAACCCTTATTTCCCGTGACTTCGATTTGGGGCTTAGTTTTTCTCGCGTATCATCTGAATCAAGCTTCATACCAGCGCTAACGCTAGTGGTCAGGAGAGCCTGTATGTACTGCGACAAGCACAACATTGAGAGCCCCCAGAATGCGAGCACAAGTCGTCCAGATTGCCTGCACATGATACAATTTGGGTATGACGTGGGAAAACTTGCAACCGATGTCAATAGGTCCCAGATCATTCTTGGAATGACTATAAAAGGGCTGTGTCCCGTGGAAAGGCTAAGCATGCAGAAAAAAGCGAATACAGTAACAGCGGATTCTGCAATCAAAAATAGAGTATTCCTCCCTAAATTCCACGCCGCAATGTCGACGATAAACCTAAATGTTTTCTTGACGTAGAGAACAGAGTAATGAATGTGCACTACATGCGTGTAGTGCAGATATCGGGATCGAGGGAGGTCATACACTACGGCATCATCAACGGCTTCGATTTTGCGCTCAATAAAAGCGGGAATCCAGTGCGGGTAGTTGATGAGCACGTATTGCACAGAGACGTTCAGTGCTGAAAGCGATTGTGCCAACCGCGTCGTGCAAATTCTTTGCTCGTCCACTTCATGTGCAAACCTGGCGATTTTATGTTCTAAATTTCTCAACCGCTTCCAAACCACCCGTTTGGCGCGCTGTTTGGTGGTGTGCCGAAAGCCGATGAATGTATCTTCCTTGATGACTTCCCCGCAGCGAAGCGCCATGCCCGAGGCAAAGTTCCAGCCTCGGCTAGAGCCTGCCCTTTCAATTCTACAGTCGTGCCTCTTGTCTTCTCCGTTTATCATCCTTGGAAACCACTAGCCACCACACACCAGGAAAATGTCCGATGCCGTTTTCTATAGGCGAGGAGAAATTTCGTTCGTAGAACAGGGACCTTGGCACTAACACCAGTATTTTAGTTCCACGAACAATTCCATCCTCCAGTAGCTCAAAGTAGCGAGGCCATTTGCCGCACCAAGAGAGAAGAGAGAAGTTTTTCCAAACAGAGCTTCTGTTCCCGAGTACACCTTGCAAGCACAGCACGTTGATGTCGAAGGTCCGCCCATAAAACCTCCCATTCTGATGGGTCAGCGTCAGGGTGAGCCTTAGCACTGAGGGCACAAAATAGTAACATCAGCATTTTGGACAGCACTGAGACGTGTCGGTATTGACTCATGGCCACGGATGACTGCATTTTTTCAAATGTTTGTGGAGCGGCGCTTAGAGTAATTTCCACCACTCGTGGGATGTTGTGCCATAGGGATTCCGAAAACTGCGCCTGAAACTCACTACTCCTTTCACTACACTCACTTCTTTCTCTTTACCTATAAATTATGGATATCAGACAAGTCTCGTTGTTCTGTACTGAAGAAATCATAATACGGGCCGAACTATTAATAAATGCGTCTTGTGCTCTGTGCTTAATAGCAAGAACTATTGGGTGAAGTTCTATAGAGGACTTCAGGTTGGCGCATGCCTTTAGAAAGCAAAGAGTGGTCTTCCATGTCTTTCAGCCAAGACTAAAGATTGACACTGCCCTGAGCCTCACAAAGGGCGCTATTGTTGTCTTTTGGCCGTACTTGGCATTGTGTATAGAAGAGAACAACGACAGCTGCTCTTCGAATAGGAAAGTCAGGTTAACTTGCACAATTACGACAGAAGCATTTATTGCCCAAAATGGCATGACACAATTCCCTTCTCCCCTTTTATATGATGGCACAATGCTCTTCATCACAAATGAAACAGTGCACAGGATAGTGCTCACGATTTTATTGCGTGTGCCTTCTGAGCCAGAAATCGATAAGTGGTGAAAGCGCAAGGAAGAGCTACGAGCTCCCTTCAGAAAACGCATACTGCGCTTTCACATCATACCAACTGCCACACCCGCCTTCGTGATCTTTGTCATTGCGAAATGGTGTGTCTCATGAGGGGAAAACCCCGTAGTAGCCCGCATCGATGGCGGGGAAAATATACGTGCAACGCGCCGTCATTATAAATCAAAAACAGTGGCAGCGATGGGAATCAAACTCATACACGTGTATCACAGAAAATAGGCTCAATTAATTGCTTGGAAATTCGCTTAACACGGATATCAAGGTGCTTTAAATATAACAAAAATGTGAGCAGAGGAGAAGGGGCTGCAGAGGGAATGGATGTCTTTAATGATAAAGAGAAGTAAGCCCGGTAACGATCTTGGTTTTCTACTCCATATGAACATGAGAGGAGAGAAAATGAACGGAGGAAGTGAAGACACAAAAACGCATACAAACACTAACAAAGGCGGAAAAGCACACAGAAACTGACAGACGCAGGAACGCACCCACCGCACACGCGCAGTAGTAAAGTTAAGGCAAATGTTCACTGAGTTTTGTTCAGGCCGAAGTCACTGAGAAATGACACCAAGGCCGTTGTAGTTCGTGTCACCAGGGCAGTGGAATGCCATGCTCCGATAAAATAACTACGTTTCAGGGGTGAACCAACCGGAAGTCCCAAAGTTGTCTTCATGGTTAGCCGTGGAGTAGCGCAATCGGGACACTCACACAGTACATGTTTAATTTCCTCACGAACACTGCAAGCGTGACAGTGAGGGAGGCAACTCGGGATGTCTTGGTTGTAAAATGGACGTTGCGGCGAACGCGGAAAAACATTTCCTTATCAAGCTTTCCCAGGCCACATGGCATTCGGAAAGTGCAGGCAGGAGCAATTATATACAGTGGCTTATAATTTTTTGATTTCTCATTTCATATTGATAGTTCTTACCGCCGCCCCACAGAGTACGCAAGTGTCCCGACAGCACGTCGATTGAATGGAATGGGGATGATGACGCTAGACTAGTTGTGGGCCACTTAAGCGGTGTGATGGGCCACCACATTTCCAAATCACCCCAGAGTGTCGAGGTAACAACTTCCGTACTACGTCATGAGATGAGCTGGTAGCCTGTGTATGAAGAGCGTTTATTCCGTGGGCCAGTCATTCCAGCGGAAATGATGCCAGTTGTTGAAGCGTCGCCAGTGAACCTGTCAAAATCACCCACACAGAAGATTCGTGCTCCAGAACGTACTGCAAAACAGAGTGCAGCGCTCCAAGTTTTGTGGACGTTGACGTTGCTTTGTAGATTAACCTGGCCTCAAATGTGGTCTGCGTCGATGGAAGCCGGATTCCCACCGTATACAATGCGGCCGTCACAGATGTATCGGTGTAAATATGCTTGTGGCTTGGGTAGCTGCCTCAAATGTGCTCTAGGGTAAAACACTTTAGGGCTGCACTCGACAGTTTGGATTTACTGCTGATGCCCGGTATTGCGGTTACAATTTGCCTAGGTGAATACATCCAGGGCGGGAAATAAAGCGGCGAAGTTTACTTCTGACACAACGGTGGTAGACTATGAAACGAGCGTGTCCTCATGGCTCCGTACCCCAGCAAGCCACTTTAGCATTCAGAGCACAGTATGTGACGACTTCGATTCATTTTAATTTTGTGCACTGATGGAAGCATTGATAGAACAGGAAGTAAAAGATACGTACAAACTGCTCCTCGCGGACGTATACAAGGGATGCATGGGCTTGGTAATGATTCAGGATAAAAGGGGACCATTCTCCATTTGGGAGGGCGTTAAACCAATATTAACCAACCTCAATGAGATTACAGTGGGTCTGTACGTCTCGAGCGCTGCTTGTAGGGGCGCCACTGAAATCGCCCTAGCGGTCCGTTTCGAAAGCAGCCGTGGGAGTCGCCGGCCCGCTTCCCACTGCTGCTGCTGCTTTTAGGCACGCTAGAGACTGGAATTTACCGTTGGCATGCGTTAGATACACATATTAATGTTAAACAATCGCTCTTTCGGAAATGCGGTGTATTTGCGACAGGGTAAGCGTGTCTGGCGCGATCTTAGTGTGGTACAAGCGGCCTGCAGGAGCGCCAGGTGTGTGTCACATTCTAATGCCGCGAAGCCGACGTATGCATGGAAATGATTGTATATTCACTGCCCTGAAATTTACTAGCAGTGTCTCCGTAAGCAGCGTTTCCTCAGATGGTCATGATATGCTTATACACCATGAGGTAAACACGTTTTGTGCGCTTATATATCCCAGCGGAGCAATTATACCTGACAGCACGCCAGTTACGATTGCGCATATAATACCTCGTATATTGATCACTACCCTGAGCAAGCAATGTGGCATAAATTTTGTGAACATTCTACAAAATAAGTACGGTAAATAATACATTAGCATACCTAGGGGTCCGCCCCCGACCAATAATTTATTGCTGGGTCGTATTGTCCTGAGGGGAGCGCTCGCAAACATTCATCATCTGCTACATACAGTATATCCTCTGCGACCAGAGCGGCGACGGGCTTACAAAGCAAGCCGCGTCCGCGACTAAACGCGTCTTCGGAACATTGCCGTATGACACAGGGAGCCTGAATAAACTAGCACGAACTTAAATCAGATGGCCTTATGAAGTACCACTCTCTTCCAGCGACACCTTTTATCACTGTGAACTCCCTGCCTTCTACTTCGAAAAATTCGTCCACTGAGTGTTCATGCTGTTCGCTGAAGTCGAAAAACAAAAGAAAATTGAACGCGCAGTTTGTGTGTGTAATTGCAAAAACGTTTATTCCTTGATTTTGTTCCGCTTTCGGACACAACAATAGCTAAGCATCCCCCTCCCCCCCACCCGTTTTGCAAAAAAGCAGAGCTTTTCGCATCTATTTGGGTATGGGAAGGCCTACCTGACTTAAGTTCAGGCAACCGTATTTAGCATTTCCTAAGCTTCACTGGTTTTTTCCATCGCTGTACGAGCTATTCTGTGTCTTCCCGACTTGCAGACAATTTATTATTCCGTGCTTTCATTAATTTGCCGTGATTCTCGCTATAAGGCGTGAGTAGGCGCTCATTCATAGACCCTTGCGCTATGCATAGTATTTTCGCGTGGCTAAAGAGGCGCAAGTGGTTGTTAGGTATTAGGATAATTAAATTACCGCGACAGATTTTTCTATTCGAGCCGAGGCTACATTCGTTGTACGCGCTGCAAGACGAATCCAAGCTCTATCTGTGCTAGTACCGCGTTCAAATGATGCGGCAAGATAATTCATTTGTACCTGACGTGTTCGGAGGTGACAGTGCTGATATGCTGCTGCCGTCGCTGATGCCCGAAAGAGCGGCCAGGACGCGAGCAGAAACGCGTCCTCGGATAGCTTTTGTTGGCGTTCCAGCACTCTACCAAGCTGCAGCTGTTTTTTTAAGTGCCCTAAACGTACTATTTGCTTAGAAACATTGCCAAAAAAAGTTGTTTAGGGCGCGGAAAGGAAAAAAAGAAGCGAAAGAGAAGAAAACTTAGAATCAGCCCCCTGTTAGTCAGCCAGCGCTCATCCCGGAAACGCCGCGGAGAAGCGGCGGCAGGCGGCGCTGCCATCATAAAGCTCGAGTCTTGTAGGCGGTATTTAGGCAGCCCGATATGGCGAAGAGAGAGATATGACCAAATGGGCAGTATTTGTGTTACTTAAGATATGTTGCTGAGGTCCACTTGTCCAGTAATGAGGGGAAAACTGGGAAAAAAGCTTCAGGCAACGTACTCCGAAAGCCTTGTCGCTTAAATAAATACGAGTACGACAAAAGCAACGATAAAGAGATAAAGAGAAAAGTAACGACAAGGAAGTATATGCCCCTCTGGGATAGGCCAGTCTAGGGAATCAAATACTGGAAGAGCTCGTTAAAAGTAACTATCTTTGACAACCTCTTAGTGCCTGCTTAAGCCAAGAAAAGAAACTTCCATGAACTGGACAGCATTCCGCAAAGAGTTTGAAGTAACGAATAGTAGTCTACCTCTGACCCTATACAAGTTGCACTTATGCATCCTGCTTGTGATGGCTTGTGGCTCGGAAACTTTAGGACACACTACGAACTTAAAACAAAGCTTCGGTTGATGTAACGCACCATGGGAGGAATAATGATAGGGTAACGCTTAAAATTACGAAGCAAGGATGTTCGATTCGGGTGAAAACTCAGGCTTGACATATCCTAGCTTACATAAGCAAGCCAACGCATTTGACAGAAGACGTCTTTTTTACCATAGCTGCAATCCGGAAGCATAAAAGTCTTCTCGATGCAGAGAGAGAGAGAGAAAACATTTTATTGAGCTCAAATGTGAGAGTGGAACCCTAGTCCGGGAATCCATGCGTTGAGAGCACATTGAGGAAAATAGATGCCTAAAAGCCGTTCGTTGGCTGCTCTGAACGGTTGCAGACGACACAGAAAACACGGAACACATAAAAATGGTTCCGTACACATGCCAATGTCGGGTAATTTCTGTTTTATTTGAATAAAGCAATTAACTGTTCACGCTTGTCGTGGGCCTGTCGTCTGTATTATTTTTTGTCGTACGTGGCCATTCACTGCAGTCTAAATAAATTATCACCAAACCTAAATCTTAGCAGTGCTGCTCTCGAGTACTGCCTCTTGATTACGTTTAATTAATTACATCACTCCCACATTGACTTCACCGCCATTTATTTTAGAACGTTACGCGAGGTTATGTCACAGCAAAAATGTGAAACTTTTATATGTATTTTGGGTAGTTTTTGGCGTCTGTTTGAATACGGCTGTATCGTAAATGGCAATTTTCTTGTGGGCGAAGCCTGCCAAAGGAATACCAGAGCTTGTCAAGCAACTCCAGCTTTTCTCATGATACCCTCGTTTAAAGGGACACTGAAGTGATTTGTAAACATTGCGGGATTACTAGCGCAAAGTGTGGTCCGAAGTCCATAGACCATGTTTCGACCACAGTGAGTGCGTTTAGGCGAATTTTTTAGTCTAAAAATCAACTCGAAAATGCTGTCCTACTCTCTGCATCCTCTCCAATTTCCTGTGGCGTTTTTGTGTGACGTCAGGAGCAAATGACTTGCCTTGACTGCGCTATGGCCCGGCTCGCTGACTTTCAGACAGAGTGAGTCGTCCCGGCGTTTAGACCACCGGCCTCCGACGGGCCGTCGCAATTCGTTCGCTCGGCTGAAACTAAGCCACGACACGATTGTGAATGAAAGAATGTGCGTTTCTTTAGTTTGTTAGTTTGTACACCTTATCAACTTCGAAACCCAGGTCGCTCCAAACAAGCGCTGCACAAACGCACATGCGGCACTTCTCTGACTGGTACGCTAGTAGAAAAATGTAAGGCCACTTGAAGGCGGGAGAAGTCAGCGAAGTCAATATAAAGGTACTATGAAAATAATCAACTAAAACTTCTACCGTACAGCGTAAACTAGGGAGCAGGAAGCAATTTTTTGCGCTCGGTGAACAAGCGCAGCGGTCAGCAGAACGACTACGCATCTGCGAACGCTTTTCCATCTAAGAAATGCAATTGCTAGACGTGAGACATTGTGGAAATTTGGGGGACATTACTGCACGAGCGCTATTCAACAAACGGTCACCTAAGCTGCTTGAAGTGCTAAAAGTAAATAAAAGTGTAAACTGTTCCTACATTATATACCTCTTATTTCCAAGGCCGGCAGGGCGCCACCGTGGCCGAGTGGTGTGGAGCGCTAGGCGTGTTGTTTTGCAAGTTGGAAGTTTGAATCCCCCAGGACACGTTGTTTTTTAAAATTGATTTTTTCGTTTTCGGCTGATGTATTCTATACTGAGTTCACCATTTTTGGGCCGTAACGGTCACTGGTCCATGAATGAGTTCGCAGATCGCGCGCAGACTGACACTGACGCGCTAACGAGGTCTCGTTGGTGTGCTGTTGCCATAAGCACCGATTGGCTTGCGGGCAGTGGGCACAGGCCAGAATCAGCAGGCCCTTGACCTGGTGCGAACACGCTTTTTACAATACAGGCATGAGGGAGGCAAGCTCCAAATATAGGGGAAAAGCGCCGGCATTTGAGCGTCCGCGGTGACGCGTAGGGCGTTCATCCACTGGGTAGGCCTCGGGTAGTGATTGCTAGGATTCCAAGCCATCTTGGGAAGCTTATCTTAGGCATTTTACAGCCGACAGCATGACAGACAACATCATCGAGATATCGAGAATGCCTGTCCAACGATAACATCGGATGTCAAGCATGTCGTTTTACAGAACCGAAACCGAAACTTGTTTGAATGCTAGTCTTGGACATCGTCCTATCACGGTGAACCTCCTCCCGACGTCACAGTGTGAACTTGCTCAACCTGCTGAACTTCCAAGCAGGAACTAAATTTCACAGCAAGCGTACAGCTATCTCGGGATCCCGACCGCCTCAAACTGCTCAACGACGGAATATGGATAGAGCGCTAGCCTTGAACCCAATTTCGATGTATGCCGTACTGATGAAGAACCTGTGCCACCCATCGGAAGGCACCACATTGTCTGGTGTGATGCGCTGCACCAGTGAACACGAAGGCAGAGGCCCTTGCGCTGTTGGCGGTTTCGTTGTTACTTCTCCGTGTCTCTCTCTCTAATAGTACAGCGGAGGGCTGTGGCGTAAAGGGCTTGAAGGGACAATTCTGACTGAGCTCGAAGTATGATCATGCGTTGGCACCAAATATAGGCAGTTTAAGGACATTTTGACGCAAAACAGACATCTGACGCCGCGTTTCCTTAGTTGCTCAAGGAACTGTAAATGGTTCAGCAAAACTAGAACACTGAAAAGAACGCGGATGTTTCACCTAGTGAACATTACCTCGAAAAAAACAACCTTCTTTGGCAAAGCGAAAATGATGATAAACTAAATGGTGGTGAATCTCCCCTCGTATACGACAATCCTCGCTTCTGAAACGTGCTAGGGCGCAACCGTCGACGGCGCAACCGCAAGCGTCGACGTCCCTCGGCGGCACCGCGCCGACACGCCGGAAGCCAAAATCATCCTCTCCCTTCACAGTGGATCCGTACTCGAACGCGATGAGTCCAGAGTACTGAATCTCTTCCTTCACAGAGCAGACAAAATATTGGCCAAATTGCGTAATAGGTGGGGGGGGGGGGGCAAGAGGGCTAGATAGTCCGCCGGGTCTTCAATAAGCGCGGGAGGTTACGATAAGATCGGGAGGTTAAGGCCGCAAAGATGCCTTGCGGCTGGCGCATCAATTCGTAACCAGCCGAGTCCTGCGCTCGGCACCAAGCCTCCACCTATTTAAGTTAACGAAAATGCACTCGAGGTCATTCTCCGCACAGTCTGCAAGCGCAACCTCGACGTACCTGTCCACACTTGCAACCAGCGCCTTCTAGGCCTGGGAATGGTGAACGCATTTAAGCAGCTGCGAGAGGCGCACTCGACGACGAACACTACACACTATACACTATACACTATACACTATAGTGTATTTTGGTTCGTCAAGTGCGCTAGTGATCGTAGCAATACACTATAATGTATTGGTCTTAGAGAGCCGTGGAGAGTCTATAGACTTTCTAAGACGCCGTCGAGTTGCCGCCTCCCCGCCCGACTATACACCCATCACTCAATACATGGGAAAAAGCACGTGCAAATTCCTGAAGTCTGGAGATAGGCCATGCATGTGTGCCCTCTTCCGGCCAACATGACACGAGACGACCACAGTGGCCGACGCCTCGCACGGGTAGAAGCCTTGGCTCGCCACTACGGTGATAAATACGGAGTCTTCCACATAGACGCCTTCGGCCCACACCACCGGGTGGTACACGGCCGCGGTCGTCCACCAAAACACCGCAGTGAACGGACTCATCTTCCGTGCGCACAACATTACACACGCGTAGATTTTCATCGCGCTAGCCGCCGCAGATCAGGACACGGGGGTCATGATCACCGACTCGAGGAGTGCCTGCCGCAATACCGAACAGGGGCACATTCGTACTTTGCTTACAAAATTCTGCAAAACAGTATCTACCTGGGTGCCCCCGCGCTCCGAACGGTTATGCGAGCTCCGGTTCACCCGGGCCTCGAGGGAAACGAGGCGACCGACGCGACCGCCCGCGCGCTTACTCTCCGGGAATCATTTTCATACCCTTCTGATACGGACCACGAACCCAATCCCGCTTACACCGTTAACGAGGTCACAGAATTTTTTTCGATTGATGGATTGTAGTGTTTAACGCGCCGACGCAACGCAGACGATGAGGCGCGCCGTAGTGGAGGGATCCAGATTAATTTCGACCACATGGGGACCTTGAACGTGCGCCGAAATCTCGTACACACGGGCGTTTTTGCTTTTCGCCTCCATCAGAAAAGTGGCCGCCGGGGCCGGGAATCGAACCCGCGACCTCGTGCTCAGCACAGAATTTTTTTTTTCAATGCGGCAATTCCGTCTATATCAAAGGGGGTAGAGCGCACCCTCCTTCGCTTTTATACCAAAATTCTCTTATGCCCGGCCATCTCATGAAGGCCCATAGGCCTTCCCCTCCAGAGTGCCTCTAACGCCGTGTGTATTGTGACTGGCTCCCCTTAGGCTTGGCTTCACTGCTATGTACAACTATCTCTGAAGAGGCGTCCTTCCAGGGAGAATGTAACTCACATTACGTCAAAATATTGTAATATTGTAGACCTGCCTCGACCAGTACTGTCGTTCTCCACCGGGGAGATATGTTTGAAGACAAAGAGGAAGTGAGGAGTGGCGCACTCCGCCGTGGACGCTGGACGGAACACGACGATATTCGGAATGTGGCGCAGCCCCGTTGCTTCCTGGTGCTATTATGGCCGCCCAGTGAGATACCGCTTCATCTATTATAGTTCGTGTCCTTTACCATGCCGCCACGTAGCAATATAAAGGCGCTTTGTCATTTTAATGTATTGCGTTATCACCTCGTGTAAACGTAAGGGGGACATGATGTGATACGTTAAAAAAATGAAGGAAGCTCACACTAACGCGGAAGACTTGAAGGTAGGGAAGTTGTACGCAAGCTTCACGATCATCACGGTGGTTTACGTCCACGATTGCAGCCGGTTTGCTTCTTCTTCGCTGCCGCAACGCCCTTTACTCCATCACTGTTGCTACAAGTGCGAGCTTCTTTCGTTTTTTTTTTTGAAGTGATAATCATTAGACCTAACCCCATCATTGTCGCTGGAAGTGTGAGCTTACCTGCCGCGGTGGCTAAGGTGCGCTGCTGAGCACGAGGACGCGGGTTCGATTCCCGCCGGCGACGGCTGCTGTTATGATGGATGCGAGAAAAGCAAAAACGCCCGTGTGTACGAGATTTCGGCTCACGTTGAAGACCCCCTGGAGGTCAAATAATCCGGAGCTCTCCCCTCTTGCGCGCCTCATTACCTCCGCTGCGTCGGCGCGTTAAACTGTACAATAAGAAATGATATCAAATCATAAGTGTGATCTTGCTTCATTTAGTTGAACACTCCTAGACCAATGATTCCCCGATTGTATAGGCGCAGCAAAAAAAGACATACCGACAAACTGTTTCAAAATAGAAGACAGCGAAGTTTCCGCGTCACATGACTGCTTGTCGGCAACGCACATAGGAAAAAAACTTTCGCAATCTGTTGGCCCTGATAGCCAGGCTGGAAATAATAAAAAACTTCGTCGTGATAAACTGAACGTGTACATCATTTTTGCGTGGGATGGAGCAAAAAATTGTAGGGCAGTTGTGCGAAAAGCTAAAAAAAACAAGAACGGAGCCCTCAGCCGAACAACGCAAACCAGGCGAGCTGATGACGCCCTGAATCTTCAAAGTAACAACCCAAAATTTTTAGGCTTATCTGCCTGAACGTGCAAAGCTTGTGCGATAAACAAGAGGAACTCGTGAACGTGTTATTAACTCGTGACGAGCATGTAGCGCTATCTACGAAACTTGGCTGCTCTGCTATATGCCTGATAATTACGTGACGCCGCCTTCTTATTCATACAATCGCAAAGATGGACTTACACAGAATTTGTGGCGGCAATTCTTGTAAAATAGAGAGTTTCGTTTGTTCAACTGCCTGCTGTTATCCCTGACCACGAAAGCGTCTTTTGTAAAATCAATATATCGAAAAACCATGTTGTTCTTGCGGGAGTTTATAGGCCACCGGGAGCTCCCTGTTACGTATTATTTGAATTGTATTATGATTTGGCCATGTACAGAAATCAGAATATTATTGTTGCGGGAGACTTCAAGCTGGCCCACATTAACTGGTGCTCGACGCCATCATGTGCTACTGAAACAAAGAACCCTGAAATCTTCGTAGACACGTTATTATCTGATGACCTCACACAGACTGTACTATGTCCAACACGAGTTATTAACACAGCCTCCTCAATTTTAGGATTAATTTTGTGTTCAGCCAGCTGTGCTGATCCTACGACAGGGATTTATGACGGAATTTGTGACCGCTAGCTTTTATATTTTTCCTGCAAGGGTGAAGAGAGATTCAAGTTCAACAACACTGAATTTGTAAAAGTAAATGACTACAACGCAAAGGGTAGCCCAAACATTGTCCACTATGCATTTTAATGATGACGATGTTATCGTGCCGAGGGAAAAGTTTGTCATGCTGCAGTTCCCACAGTCAAAAATTTATCAAAAGAAAATTAACAAAGGACAAAGCCCACTCTTGGGCAATCAGAGAGATTACATAAAGCGTAATCTCAAACGGCATCGGAAAATGAAAAACAGGGACGCAGCTTTTCTTCTCGAGCAAAGCTGTACGTTCGAATTTAAACTACTATAATCTAAGCGGCTCTTCTATTCGACCACTCTTCGGAGCTTTGCTAACGGAAATTGTCATGAATTTTGGCAGTTCCGATCAAACAAGGAGTCGAGGAGCGTAGATCAAATAGTGGTCGTTGCTCGCACGGTTACAGATAAAAAAATTACTGAATCATTTCATTCCTGTTTTAAAAGCGTCTACTCAAGGCAAGCCACACCGGCTGATATGCTTCATGTCTAAGATAGCAACAAATATATCAATATTACGGCTGAGGGTGTTACTGGGCTGCTTGGGTGATTAGATGGTTAAAAAAATCTGCTGGACCTGATAGCATTCCCACCGCATTTCTTAAAATATATGCATAGGCGCTGGCTAGATTCGCGGTAATATTATACGTTGTCTCTCGAGTCTGCTTGCTTACCACTTTAATTGCTTGTTACCCCAGGTAATTTTTTTAAAAAAAGGCTCTGTCACCGATTGTTGTAATTATACCGACTTATATCTCTTGAACAATAACTAAACTTCTTGAACAGAAATTTCTAAAGACCTAAATGACATCCTAGACAATAACAACCTGCTTATAACGTACAGTATGGCGTTAGAAGAGGGTTTTCAACTGCAACTCAATTGTTGCCGTTTATGAGATGGCAGTGATGCTTAAAGAGCTGGGCCAGATTCACCAATACTAAAGTTTTTTTTCAGAAGGGTAGGACAGAGTTCCGTGTTCGAACTTATTAACCAAAATGAACAATTTAGGCATCGGATCTGGTATAGTGAATTGGGTCATTTCGTATTTAACTGGCCGTTAGTATTAAGTTGAAACTGGTGGTCCCTGTTATCGTTTTTTACATGTTTTCCCGGGCGTCCTCCATGTCACCAACTTGCGCAGCTTTCTCGAAGTCGTCCACGCTCTTGATTTGCAGCCATTGTCGCAGCGCACAGGGCTGAAGTAACGTCGAGTTATACGCGCTCGGTCACACCGTTCTCGTCGTTGTGGCGCCTGGCAACCCTCGAGATTCGTCTCCATGTTCCGGGCATTGGAAGAAAGGCCGACGCGCCACCACTGGCTCTCAGATAGTTTTCCATGCAGTTACTGCACGATTAACACAATGACCGGAAGCATATATACATAAATGGTTCTGTAACATCCTCGAGCTCGGCAGGTGCGGTGGTTATATCATCAGAATCAACAAAAAAATTTACACCATCTTCCCGCGAGGGGAACCATGGGGTAGATGCGACGCATCGGGGGTTTCCGTTGCGTTTCCGTTATGTTAGCGTGTCCATTGTTGTTGTGTGTCCATATTTTGCGCAGCATGTTCACGCCCGATGCGTCGCATCTACCCCATGGTTCCCCTCGCGGGAAGATGGTGTAAATTTTTTACGGTTGCGCCGACCACCGCGATAGCAGGCCTGTTAGTTTCCATTCAAATCATCGGTGGTCATCGGAGGATGTCATCGGCGGAGCGGCGGCGGAACGACTGAGCGGAGCGGCGCAGTTACCGCGTTTATATGCAGCGGAATGAGAGATAGCAGCGCATAGCAGCGCATGCGCATATGTTAACCGAGCGCAAGCTGCGCGCTAACCTGCACCCACTCACAGCTGGCACGGCGACGGAACGAGCGCCGGCGAGCGCTAACACGCAGATGGCGTTGCGGTGAGAGCGGCGCTAGCGCGCAGCTGGCGCGGCGAGGAGAATAGGGGAGGGACGCGGACTACGCCGGACGACGCCGGACGGACAAGGCGAGTGAAAGAGATGCGTCGCATCTAAAATACGATTCCTTGTCGCCCATGTCACGAGCTTGATGGCTACTGAACTTGCAGCGATCCGTTAAGATCTTTGATGTACCAAGGAAGCACCTCTCAAAAAGTGGTCTATTTTCCTCTTCTTCTGGCGATCAACTTGGCATTAGGGAAAAAAGCTTTCTGTCGTTGTTGGAAGTCGTTGTTGTTCTGTCGTTCTGTCGTTGTTCGGTCGTTCTGTCGTTGTTGGAAGTAGCTGTAGCTGGAATTGGGGCAGCGTGCATGTATGTATGTATGTATGTATGTATGTATGTATGTATGTATGTATGTATGTATGTATGTATGTATGAGTGTATTTATTTATGTATGTATGTATGTATGTATGTATGTATGTATGTATGTATGTATGTATGTATGTATGTATGTATGTATGTATGTATGTATGTATGTATGTATGTATGTATGTTACCCAGATTTAGGCGCCCGAAAAATACACAAATGTAAGAATGGTTATATATATAGCGGCAAGCCCACTCAACACTACTGCGGTTTCGTCCGTCGAGGTGCAGGTCATGACAGTGTCACCTCTGGAGCCACTGACCTTGCGGACACTGGAAATTGCACTGGGGATCAATTGTATGTAAAAACAAGGGTTTCCTAAAAGAGTCCTGTCAAGCTGACAACGACAGTTTCGTCCCCAGTGCAGCGAAGGCTTACTTTTATCTTGTCTGGAATACAGAATGTGCCTTTTTCAACTACAGGTCGCGCGTAGCGGCAGCCATGTCCAACTGAAAACAGTGACCCCCGCGCGCGTGTTGATGAAACTTGCCCAGGGGTGATCTCGGAAGACACGGGTGGACAGGTCATACAGGACTTACGCCGAGGATATTACAGTCGAAGAACTCGTGCAAGAAGCTTCCTCGTCTTTCCCCACCCACGGGTAACCTTTCCTTCCAGATGAAGGCCAGTAAAGCAGGTGCTCATTTCGAACCTACAGTGGGCGAAGTGCCGTGTTCTTTTCTTTTTTTGCCTTTGTTACTTCCTCATGGGTAACCATGTAATCGTAGCAAAGACGTGTTTCCTGGTTTCGTTTGTAATCTTTTTGTATGCGTGCGTTACGTGGGCGCGAATTCACCGTGAGCTGTGGAAAAATTCGAATAAAAAGGTGCTGTGCTAGAAAGCAGTAGCCTAACTCCCAGGAGCAAACTAGGAGCGCTGCGCCTGTGTAATAAAAGTGCCCGACGCGCTTGGGGAGATAGCGGATCGGCAGCGCGCGCACGTTCAGAATGGAATAAGGAAGCGGATACGGAAGCTCCTGGTAGCCATTGAAGCGAGTTTCGTCACCCGTCTCGTAGTCCAGGTGTGTGCAATGCGTTCAACTCCCACACAAAATTTGGCTTTGCGAGACTTACCAAAGCAAACCGAGGGTGACCTTCACCCATTACGCCTTAACGTTACCTTCGCTTGCAGTTTTTTGTTTAAGATAGGCTGCCAGGACTCGCCATTGTGCTACGTGTTGTCTATGAAAGGGGACTTAGGCATCTCTTAGGCTACTGCCCGCAGCATGACATCCAAGAAGAACCAGCGAAAAGAAATTTTGTACGATTACTGAGAAAACTCTTTAAAACTACGTCATTTTATTGAGCCGTGGCGGAATCACACTGGCGCGGAGATGTTGACAAAGGCTCTGAATTTCAATAACGTCCTCAGGATTGGTCGCCGTTGTATAACGCTGAGAAACTCAAATCGTTAATCCGGACACAGCAATTGTTTTCGCATGCTTGTTCTTTATTTCGTTTTAGCCTACGTAGTTTTCCCCATTTCTTTTCTTTTTTGGGCTAACACTATTATCCGCTTCGGAAGTATCAAGCCTACCCGTTTGTGAGGCTATCCTTTTCTATATTTATTCAAGGCTTTTCTCCCACTTTTGAGTCCCTGGTTGTCGCCCTGACGTCAGCCGCTTGAGAGCGGGGGACATGGTCATGCAAACGTAACGCCATGGGTGACGTCGATTCTGCTTCTTACGGTTAAGGGCCATCTTTCCGGTGTTCGCCACACCAGACAATGGGGAAGGTAACGTCAAAGACCAGCTTTCACGGTTCCCTACTCCCGTAAAGACGGTTTTAGCGCGACTGTCCTGCATTCGTTGTGAGCCAAAAACACGTCTGGTCTGCGAGGCCGCAAGAAAACAAGGTAAAGATTAGAGGAGAATTAACAGTCAGCAAGACTTCGTCCCCGTTGCTTTGAAACGCTGAGGCAAGGAATGTTGAGGCAGCGAGAAAAAGAAGGGAGCATTTTCGTTCACACGCAATTGCCAAGAACAGTGGCAGGACTGGGCGGGACTGGAGGGTCATTTATTGTAGACCTATGTGGCAGTGTTGGGCCATATGCTCCTCTGGGGTCTTTTAATGCGATGATCCAGCTCCCGACAGTATCAGCAGGGGTCGCACCATTGGTTCAAAGCTCCAGTCTCTTCGGTTTTGCGTTCCCGCCGCACCAGAACAAGCTGGCCTTCCCAGAAGACGCAGCCCTGCAGTTCCTTTAGTTGCTGTGCGTTGGGTGTTTGGTTTTCAGGATACCCGTTCTAACTGGGCATACACACGCGGTGTGATGAAGTGAACACTGGGGAACAGGGCAAAGTTAACCGATCTTGATGAAGCGCCTGTATTGAAAGATGAAGGCGCCTGTATTGGGGACCACAGTTTCTGGTATCCTGGCAAGTCCTCAGATAATCCTGTCTTCACTGTGCAACATGTTTATCTGCTGCCCTCACCCCTTCTCGCGGTTGCTCACGTCACAACAGTGAAAACAGCAGGCCACAAATCCCTCGTCACCCAGGTTTGAAGAAATTCGATCGTGCTATTGAAAACAAGCGTGAAAGGAATTGTTTAGTGATAACTCGAAGTTTTCAAAACGTTTGTTCTTATCGTTTTTAAACCTTGCGGCACGGTTCGACGGCGGGAAGCACGTATGAATGATCATCATCATCATCACCAGCCTGTCTACGCCCACTGCAGGGCAAAGGCCTCAGCAATTAAACTGCAATTATCATGGTCCTGTGATAACTACGATTAATTTAACCCCGCAAAATTCTCGTTCTCATCTGCCCATCTAACATCCGCCCCCTGCAACGCTTGCCTTCTCTAGGGGTCCACTCTGTTACCCTTAATGACCAACCGTTATCTTGCCTTCGCATTACATGCCCTGCCCACGTCCGTTTCTTTTTCTTAATTTCTACTAATATGTCCTTAACATGCGCATGTTCCCTGACCCACTACACTCTCTCATTGTCCCTTTATGTTACACCGATCATCTTCCGCTATGAATGGTATCAAGCAGCAACTAGCTGGTATAATTTTCACATTTCGTCTAGGAGTGCCAGCAAACGCCAGGATGGCCCATCTATAATCTCTACATTTAAGAGAGAATGGCCCAGCTGGCCAGCAAGAACTCTGCGATCAAGCTCTACCTGGTAAACAGGGCCTCCGCAACCGGTAAGGACTGAGGGATTGCGTACTGAGCATTCCTTCCACTGGGCGTGGGCCTTAACAACACAATACACCTGTTGTTCATGAAAGATCATTCACACTTTATATATGTATATATATATATATATATATATATATATATATATATATATATATATATATATATATATATATATATATATATATATATATATATATATATATATATATATATATATATATATATATATATATATATATATATATATATATATATATATATATATATATATATATATATACGTTGGTAACAATAGTTTTTTTAAGGGAAGAAATAACACAACAGTGGTTCTCCTTTATACTCGGTAAGAAATGTTTTATTACTTCACCGAATAGGTCATATTTCTACCCGGAAACAAAGTACCTAAAATAGTCCATACTTTTCAATCCATACATGACGCCTTTCGGCAAAAGTGGGTAAGCGCACCGCTGAAAACAAAAACTCCGGTATAATATTTACCCCATTCATTCTTTGCCTTTGAGCCCTCCATCAGGCGCTTTATCAAGCTTACCTTGAGGGCATCGTGGAAGGAATTAAAATCAAAGTTGTACAATTTTTTCCACCTCTGAAAGAAAATTTATACATATAACTTGATGCGTAGTGATTGTTTCAACGTAAAGACAATGTGGAAACCAGTAGCATGCTAATCAAGAAAAGGTAACAAGCTAACAGAATGACGATAAGCCGGAAGAACTGTGAGTTCTGGAGCTTAAGAGTGGAGCTTAAACGTGGCCATTGGAAGGGACTCGACTTTAGCAGATACGCTGTGTGGTAATGGATACCTTAAGAAAGGACAGTTTAATAGCGGGAAGCTAAAATCGGCAATAAAAGCAAGCCAGCTGGGGAAATATACAAAGAGGCTGCGAATGATACCAGGTGGGTGATTTACGGGAGAAGCTTAGCAGAGGGTGCGTGTGAACGAGTTAAAGGAATCACAGCATAGATGCACAAGGACCAAAAAACGAACGAGCGGCAACGGCTACACACGTAATTGAGTGTTATGCAATAATATTAAAAAAAATACCACCACCCTCTGCTCTAATAAATGTTTCTTCTCTCTCTCACCCAACCTCCCCGAAGGGAATCGTGAGGAAATGCGAATGCATTTCTTTTGCGCGAGAGTGCGCGGAATTTATAATTAATGAGGAGACGGTGATTTGTAGCGTAACCATTTATTTAACACCTGTTTGTGTTGCCGTACTTGACGGCCACGATCACTGCCTTGTGGTCGGTAAAGTGCACAGTCAAAGGGTCTTTGAGAAGCATGCGGGCGTGGGAGAGTGGGGCGAGCGTCGAGAGGAGAAGCACCGAAGCACCGCGCCTACCCTCGCCTGCACTCTCCCACGCACCCGGGAGCTCCGGCGAGCTCCCGCGATGCGAGCGCCCTCACACGCCCGAGCGCGCTTCTCCTCTCCACTCACTCACCGCTGATCCGCCCGCACCACCTGCTCCGGTTGCTAGGGGAGAGGAGGAGCGCCCGCGCTCGCAGCTGTTGCTATGGGAGAGGGGGTGAGAGCGGAGAGATAACACCTGCGGGCGCGTGGACGCCGCACGGCGCCTGACATGGCTCGACTAAGAAATGCATTCGCATTTAAAAATGTGTATACAAAAATTTTACCTTTCACTTACATATTAGAGTAGAAGAATAGGTCACTTGAAGTAGGGAAGTTTAACGAATGGAACTGTGTTGCCATACACTGCGGTAACATCAAACTCCATATACTCTCAGCCATACCCATGGTTGAGATTCACATTATACGGCGAACATCGCATTTTTATATCAAATGGTATTCACGCTGCTGTCATTCAAGAAATTTGCTTTTCTTGGCGGCACGGATTGGTCACTCGGGTGCGATATGGTAAAGCTGAACCACGGGTTTGCCTCAGGTGTAAAACTCGAATACAGTGGATTGTTTTACGTCGAAAGTACATAAACCCAGGGTTAGTTACTTTCAAAATGAGGCAGTCGGGCTTTTATTCAGGCTCTTTGCTCAAGATTTTTGCTTTATTTCGATCGCTTCAAATACGCGCAGACATGCTGACGCTGGCGCGCACACACACACGCACACACCTGGCCATGCACACCCACACTCACAGTCACACGTATACACACGCATACATCTTACTTAATATGTTATCTCTTTCCTGCAGCTTGGGAGATCCTTTCAAGCTTGCAGCTTGCTGTTTCTCTTAACCTTAAATCTGCACTAAATGAATAAAAATGTTTTATCGACGAATATAAAGTGTTTTCAGTGTATTAATACAGGCAACAGGCACCGTAATAATCTAGCCAAACATCACTAACACAATCACATTTAATCAAGCCCCACGCTGCCAAACGGAGCTGCAACTGAAATCACTCAAATGTTACCCACAAATTTATATTTACAAAGCCGGTTTTAATATGACAATAATGAATTTCTTACCGGAAACCCAAATTGGATCGCCTCACCGAACTTCGAAATGCACTTTTTCACCTCATTGTTTACGGCGATGTTGTTCTGTAAATAAACCAATTCGCACCGAACACAGATTAGGGCAATAAAGGTTTTAGCACGAAAGACTTCCCCCCTTCATCCATCAAGACATCCACAAGTCAATCTTCGGTACCAAATTATAATTTCTGTAAAAAAATAGAAGTGTAGTGATGTTTCAAATGAAAATACTTGGGGGTTAGGAAAACTCGAACAGAACCAGTGCGCGGTTCTACAGAGCACAGTATTTGTTTTGGTTCACAAGCAGTGACAACTTTTTTTAATGGAAAAAAGGGGAAGTATCTCATGGAGGAAAGCTTGACCATATCACTTCTCCAAAGAGTAAAAAAAACAAAGATGTGAAGCATAACCTGGCGTTTTGCGCTATTTCTTGTGCACAGATTAAATAGAGACACTTTAGAAATTGTATTGTTCTTTTAAGCGCTCATAGCTTTAACTTCACATTGAACACGCATTGAGAAACTTTGGAGCTTTCGCAACGTGCAGCTCTCCAAAACGCCTCCGTTCTTCAATTTTGATTGTATACATTTGTTTCCTTGCGCCTGTATATTCCCTCCTTTCAATCACTTGAATAGCGAGTGCCTATGACTTGCCTCCTTTATGCCACATGGAGCCGGAGGTGCCTGAAGGCAAACCCTTTATTCGGGTTTCACGGGTGATCATGGATGGCGTATGAGATACACTACATTATGCATACGTGAAGACCCAAAATTAAAAACAGTAGGCTTCAGTGTTAGAACGCGGAACAACACACTTTTTTAATATGTTTGAGTGTAAATTCTAGTACAGTGTAGGGCATTTTTAGGGGATATTTACTCTCTTTATCACTGTCACATACGTTTAGAAACATACGAAGGGAAATTTTCTGTCCGTGCAAGTTTTATATTAGTGTCAACGAGACATGTCTTGAATATTCATCTTCAAAATGGATCTGAAAAAGTTCATTTCTGTGCAGTCGTGGAACTTGATGGAACCACAACAGCAAGTAGGTTGGGAAGAGGCACGCGCAATGATCCGGTGCAGCTCCAATGAAGTTAGAATAAACCATTGTTCTCCCTTTTATCATTTGATTTGCGCACTATTTTTTCCCCGGTATGAAGGTTCCCCCAGTACTCTGGGCGAATCTGGAATTAAAGTATCTGGAATGTACAATAGTAAATGCATGTGTTTGCAACGGGCGGGTAAATGGGTTGACATGTGGCAGGCTATCCGCCGCAAAACTATTATTTATAGACATGCCCAAGCGACTACAGGTGTGTATAGAGGGGGAGGAATAGAGAAGAGCAAGTATAGTGGTACGGCGCTTTTAGTGATGTATTTTTTATATCATATTGCGTTTCTGTAAGAACGCATGTATTTTTATTTTATACCGTTACAAACCGACCACGCTGAAAACGCCTGCATCAGCAGTGATTTCTCTCTATGGACAGACGGTTCGGGAATCTGGTTGGTCTATTGTAATATACAATAGTTGGCTCATATTTCGCCGTTATTTTGAAAGCGGAAATCGCCCACCTTTTTTAAAGGCGCCTTAATAATTGTTTGTAATTACACATAAAATATTGATTGTAATTTAGTAACGCCTCGTTTCTTTTTTTCTTTCTGGAACGTAGCCGAGAGCCGCGCACAAATAAAATAGCGTACCTAAAATAGTATTCATAGAAAGGTCGTAACTTCAAAATAATTTGCGCAATATTCAAGAACGTGAGAACAAAACACAATTAGGGAGACAGGGAAGACTAGTTACGTGAGGGATTCTTTACATTTTATTTGAAGGGATGCAATGTTCTATGTCTGATGGAGGTTTGCCATGATTCGGTCTTGTTTTGTTGCAAAAATGTCTTCGTCACCAGGGGATGTGGGTTTCCTCTTTGCGTCGTTTTCATCTCTCAGTCTATTCGATTGAGATGCTCGGCCAATCCCTTTGATTACCCGAACATATACGCTACTAGCGTAGACATGCTTTACTACTTCAGCTTTTAGCAATCTAAAGTATGATTTATGGACAGCATTGCGATTGAGTCCTCTTATTACCATCATCCTGATTCGTTCTACTTTGCATCGTTATCTTCTTCCCTCTGGTTTTTTTTTCTTCCATCAGGGTATGGGCAGCTACCGACGAAGGGTATTGTTTTCTATCTCGCCCCTGTAAGCCTTAAATATGCGCCGTTGCCTTGAATGGACTTTGCGAATTCAGCAACCATCTGGCTGAAATAAGCCCTGGAGGCCTCAATACTTTTCTTTAAGGCACGTATACGCGTAAGTCGAACTCTGCGGCGCGTCGACTAAGTTCAGCTACGGCCAGCTGAAGCTACGGGTTGGGGGCTGTAACGTTTCTAAGTCAATGCCGGCTGGGTACTTCTCTTTCAGGGGCACCGTGCAGTGGTTAGCTTTCAACACTAGCGCAGTCTTCTTGACCAACCGCGGCTTTTCACACTTGTGTGTTGGGTATGCGCCCAGAACTTTTACCTCTTGTGTTTTCGGCATTTTTAAATCGAAAAAAATCTTAACTAAGTTGTACGCATTCTTTCGGTTAGTAGAAGTGGTTTGAAAGTTTTTGTTAAGTTTACCTGCGCCGATGAGCCGATCACCACGTTAAATTAAGGTTGTGCAATGTGCCGGAAGTGCTCTTCCCGCTCTGACTTGGAAACAAAATACCCCAAGGCTTGGCGATGGAGAATGGGATGCGCGCTGCACCACCATTCTGCAGGACTGGGTTCCAATCGAACAGCCAATTTTTTTCCTCCTTGTCTTTGCTTCCATTTTGTTTCTTTTTCGGCTATATTGATGGCTGTCTATCGGTCCCACCGACACTGGAGACGCCAGTTTTGTCTAATGGGCCTTTCTTTCCTTTCGAATTTCCTTTCGCATTTCTTTATTCCTTGCGCATTTGATATAAGGTATCAACAACGGCAAGGATAGGACTTAGAAGGGCACCGTACTGTGCGGCTGCGCTTTTTAGTCTAACGCAATTATTTCTGTGTTTCCTCAAGGCTGTCGTTGCGGGCGTTTCTGCAAAAAACAACGTGTACACTCGCGCCTCGTCACTGCTTTTCCTTCAAGGAATGAAGTAGTTGACATCCCTTTCGGCTACTGATTCACTAGCTGGGAACAAAAATTTTGGAGACACGGTATCATTAAGAAAGAAAAACATTATACTTACTTTGGAGGTGTCCTCTACAAGACTGTAACACAATCTCCATGCTGCACACATTTTGTTTCCTTCCTTTATGAAAAGTTGGAATGGTTATGAAATACTTCGTGATTTCTAACAAAAGTTGTGGTTTTGAAATTTCACTCGTACATTATTAATTATTCGAGTGTTTTATGGGAGAAAACGTATTTGGTGCCCCAAAAAGTAGGTTGTAAGTTTGTAAATAAGGAAGGTACGCTCATATTGGCGTTTTTTTTCAGGTGATAAGCATATATTTTGCCCTTAATTTACATAAACATTTTTTAAAAGCAAAAGAACCGAATCCGTAACCGCACCAAGTCATGAAACGTAATACGTGCATACAAGACCGATGAAACACTACACAAGGAATCATGTATTTGCTTTCCTAGACACAGTTTAAAGTGGCTGCAATTGTAGAGAAATTGGTCTGTGTTTTGAGTTTGGGCAGGGTTTCTTCGCAAACCTATCATTTCCTGAGGAATACGAGAATATTACCGAGTTTGAAACCTTGTCGCAAAAAAAAAAATGGGCTCGTTAAGTTTGAAAAACGCTGTTTTAAGACTCTGCGCCTTGAGTGTGAAGTTGGCAATATTGCTAAGGAGGAATACCGGCATTGACAATTAGCACGTGTTTCGCCAAATATTTGTCGGATTACAAAAACTGAGCACGTACGTCGTGCTCATTTTGGTCAACAGCCGTCTCGTACCTAAAAAGTGGCATCCGTGGCCACCCTACTTTGGTGGGTGCGACACATAAACTCCTAAGTTGTTCTCGTTCAGCTATAATCATTGTCCTTTAAACGACGTTAAGGGTGATGTTATCAAGATACACAAAAAATTGAGACCTACCACGTGTACAAATGCAATACGAGCGCTAATAAAAAATGCATGGTGGGCGCACAGTAACAGGCGAACCGAACTGCGCCTTTAAAAGGTAAGAATCACAATTGTAAAAAAATGCATCCGTGGTAACCACCTTTCCCCACTCCCAAAAACAGTAAATGCGTCGTCTGAGAGCACTCTCCACTGCTGAATCCTGCCATGTGAAATCTCTCTCGTTGGACATGAAGACTCAGGCTCCGTTAAGGAGCAAACGTCGTTCATGTCCCTGCTGGTCTTTTTTTTTTTCTTGAGGTCCCAAGCGAAGCCCCAGTCCTGCTAACCTTGGAAAGGGTTGGGCCCCCCGCACTGACACTTTACACGTGTCATTAGATATTGCACACGCGCAACTCGTAATTCGAATCAAAGAACTATCTTTGGGATGCAGCAAGAATATTCGGTTGACTTGGAAGACAGCAACGCTTATACTAGCATGTTCAGAACAGCTATGGCCTCAAGTAAGAAATGCAATGATTGGTCGCTGTGTGAACGCGCAAATTTAGAATCTTTCCTGCCGCAGTCTACCATCACATTTTTTGATGGACGCCCTTGCAAAGATATTTGCTACTCGTGGCTGACAGCTTGAATCCCAACATCATAGCGCTTGGCGTCGTTTTTGAAGACACTGTTCAGTAATGGTAGTCACATAAACAAAAAGGGATTAATACGCCGATGATAATTAACAGCTTTGAACCTTCTCAGCAGTATTTTCGTCTTTAAAGGGGCCATGCAGACCAGACAAAAGAAAAGTTTGGTTCATTCGAAATACTGCCCCATTTGAATAATACTGACGCCACTTTTAACGCACACTTCGCTCGAATAAGCTATATAATTAGGAAAAAATGGAATGGCCATGTGACCCACTAAATTATTTGCCGCAAGGGAACCTATGATGTCATAGGTGCCCAGCTGTGAGATAGGCTGAGGCCGGCAAAAGCAAACGCAAAATAGGCGCGGTTTACAGGCTTGCCGAAGGAGCTATTTGCGCTTAAACGTAATGCATATGCATTTTAAAGCAGTGAGAATGTTACGGTAAACAATGAAAGTTACGAAAATACATGTAATTATAGACGTGCCGATGCGCAGTCTTGTTGGTACTGGGCGCACTATGCTTATTTTAGCTGCACAGCAGTCCGCCGCTTTGGAGTTGTCTTGCACGACACTGACCGATTAGCGTAAGCGAAGTGGTCTTAAGTGACCCTGCTTGTCGAGCACACACCATGTTTCACGAAACGAGTACTTTCTACAGTAACAAAAACAAGCCGTGTGCAAGTGCGGTCAAACACAAAGCAACGGCGCTCAACGGCCATCTCGGAGGACTGACGGCAAACAAGGCTGCAGAGCTAAATAACGCAGTGGAAGTTCGTTGAATACGCACACTTATGATTACGTTGTTAACATCACGGAAACTTGATTTCGCAGGAGAATCAAAATTTTCGCCTAAATTGAGTAATCTCTCAATAAATACTGCATCATTTCCTGCCGGACGAGCGCTGGTTGCACAATAAAACGCGAAATCTTTCGAATAAAACAAACTTGTATTTTGTCTGCATGGTCTTTAGTTTTGCACATTACCCGTATAAATGCTTGGCTGATATTGAGTCGCATCGTTTCATTCCTGCAAGACCAAAATATCCGGTTTGCCACTGCAGCTGTTTTCGCATTGTCCAGTACATCTGAAATTGAAATGAGACGCAGGAGCACATTTGGAGTAATGTTTACTTTTCCCATAAACCATTTTTTTTATCACGAGTGCAGACAGACATTGCTTTCACTATTGCTCTAAAATTGGGAGCAGCGGGTTAACACGGCACACATTGATGTTTTTAGTTGACACCATAACCTAAATACGTTCTGTGCACGGAAAAATCGTTTCGTAATGAAATTTTTATATAAGTACAAACACTGTGTATAAATAGTGTCACTACCCCCCCCCCCCACCCCATTGTCTCAACAAACCAATACCGCCGTCTCAAGTGCCCTCAGTGAAGCCGATCGAAGGAACCTAAAATTTACGGGGTGACCATAAAGAAATGTCCAGAAATGTGATCGCGGCTTTCCATCATTCCAAGAGGTCGCAATCAATTGCGTTTTCAGCCAACGCTTTCGAGATGCCCGCGGAGTAATAGCTGTTTTGAAATTCTGATATTGTTTATTTGTTTTCGAAAAGACACTCACCACATCGACGAAAAAGCGCGCGGTCACAACAAAAATACTTCTCACGCCGTGGAACTTCTCGAAAACTGATGACATTCGTTTTGAGAGCGTAGGATAATGTCCCCATTTTGTTCAAAATCCTTTACCGCTTTATGAAAACAATCGCTGGTATTGAGGGAAATTTGTGTAATGATACAATCTTGTAACTGTGTAATCGGGTAGCCACCGTTATGAAAAATCGACATAACCATCCGGAACCTGTATTTGTGTTGCCTTTTGATTCTGTGGAATATTTGTAAAACTGTAGGGAACAAAACAGCTCAGCAGATTCTGAAAAATACAAAAAAATTGCCCCCACCTCCCCGAAGGGAATCGTGAGGAAGTGCGAATGCATTTCTTGCGCCGAGAGTACACGGCGTAGTAATTCTGCCATCGCCTTGAGAGGCGCAGTACCGGCGAGGGGGAGCTGTCAGGCGAGGGGAGAGGCGCGCGCCGAGGGTGAGTGCAAACCTAACGGGGGGAGAGGCACGCCAGCTGCAGAGCATGTGACGTCACGGCGCGAGGAGAGGGGGAGCAGACGCAAAGGCGCCAGCGCGCGGTCACGTGGGAGTGTGACGTCACGGCGCGAGGAGCGGTGCGGGAGCCGGCGCGGGCGCGCGCAGCCACAGCGCGCGCGCGCGGGTCACGTGGGGTGTGACGTCGCTGCGCCGTTGCTACAGACGCTCCTCTCCGCTCCTCGCGCCGTTGCTAGGGGAGAGGAGGAGGAGCAATGCGGACGGCGGATTCAGGGTCGCTTATAAAGTGCATCGCACTTAAAACACGCACAGTGATATGATCGTAAATAGGTCTTTTTAAAGACGATGGTGTCCCTTGGGCTACTTAAATGCAGAAATTTTGGTTTGTCTGTCTGTCTGTCTGTGACTCAATTCTGGCACCCGGCCAACGTGAAACAAAGTCTGCGCATTAGTATCATATGCCCACAGCCAAATGTCAACGTCTAAGTCCGGTGTCAATGTTCATACTTGTCAACATTGTTGAACAACAACCAGACATTACGCAAGTATAAAGCAGAATATCAATACATAAGTGGTATTTACCATGTTACTTTACAAAAAACATTTTGTATGCTTGATTTTTGCGAAATGAAATACTACATCCACTGCAGAAAAAAATACACACCTTCGCCTGCTGTCGCCGCCACCACTATAGCCTCTGGCAGCATTTTAAGAAATCAAGCGGCAACAGTTAAGAAAGATCCCACTAGATAGGTTCCACATTCTGCTTACAACGCACGTGGTGGACGGAAACGTGGTTTTATAAACGTTGAAGTGGTGCGCCTCGATTCACGCGCGTCTGCGCCATGTAGCAGCGCTGACATTGAGGCGCCCGGCCTGGCACAGTCGAACGCGTTAAAGTTAAAATTTGCGTGTTTACCTTGGGAGGAGGGCCACAGAGAAGGAACAGCATGAGAGGTAAGCGGGAAAGCGAAGAGAGGCATTTACATGGCAAATGTCGACGCTTTCGTCGACATTTGCAACGACAGGAGTAGATACGCTGCCATTTCTTTTGTCGGGTCCTTTGTTTGTATAGCTGTATTAAATACTCAGATATCTACCAACTCACCCAAACTACACTTGGTGTGTTGCTGTTATAAAATCAAGGCATTGTTTGCGGTTATAAGTAAAGTTTGGAGTAGTGATGTTTTATTTATGGAGTACTTAACAAATTATTGACATTTTTTCCGCTTAACGGCGACATTAGCAGTGCGTAATTCGCGGCTGTCTGTATTCTCCACACCGGTACAAAAAATACAGGAGCTGAGTGCGTTTAATTACACATAGCAAGTGCGACCCGCTGTTGCGAAAAGGCTGAGAATTAATTTCGGCCACCGAGTACTATTTCAAGCGCGCCTAGATATCAGCCCACGGCCTGATGTTGTAATCTCCCCCTAACCGTAACCGTAACATCTGCAGTTGGCGTCTGAGATGTTTTTGCAGGCTATCTCCTCCTCCTCTTTTTGCAGAGAAGAATAGTAGTTTAACCGCTACTCTACCAGCGGTAGCAGTTATTGACATATTGCGATTTTAGCTCACAACACAAAAATCAAGGCAGAACGGCGAATGCTTTATAGCTGTGACGTTGCTCCTTTTTGTCTACAAAACTTGCCCAAAGAAACAACGAAAGTATCAGAATAGCATATAGCAAAGTTTTCCGCAATTCTTCTTAGCACCGATTCTAAATATTACACTGAGTCTTTGGATGCACAGTAGGAATGGCGAAAGAGATGTATTGTCGCTATGAACATACTACCATTCTTACCTGCGGATTTGCAGAGTTGTCCAATTCATTAGCTTACGAAAGGCGTACAGAGTTCAAACATACCTTCGTCGTGGGGTCTAGCCCTATCTTTCTACCCATTTTGGTAACCCTTTTATGAAAGCACAGTTTCTACAGCACACTTGAAGCAAATGCCCAGCCCGGTTTTTCTTTCCGAAGCTTTACTTACTGAGAGGACCTCCGCACCATTCGAAGGGCTCGGGTATTGAAGCGGGCTTTGAAAAAGCCAAGCCTAGAAAGATCCACTGGATAGAAAAAATCCCCATACTTGGCACAACGGCGCTTCACCTGCTTCGTATGGTGGGGACTTCAACGCTTTTATGTGCTCGCTGTATCAGTGTAGTCGTCGAAAATTTTGAACTTCGGCGAGTTTGTACATGTCAAGGTGAAACAGAGCTATATTAAGAAACAGTAAGAAAAGACAGACACAGCCACGCGTGAAGCCGTGTTTCCTAAGGTCTCCCCATAAATCAGCGACACGCATGCCTTGTGTACGTAGAACGGTATGGCAGCTTGCGGCAATTAAATAAAGGTATCTGGCTGAGAAGGATCCATGGTAATGGATGTATAGCAGTCGTCGCTATTTTATGTATTCTTTCTGATTAGCTATATGCCATCCGCTTGTTTCGACGGAAAGTTTTTTTTTTCCCCAAAAATTTGGTTCTCGGCTTCAACGAAATATTATTACTGCACTGAGATTCCACTTGAAAAACCTTGCAGCCAGTGTGTGCATCTAAGGGTGGCCATAATGTTCTATCGGCATTCAGCCACTCTTCCTCGTGGCATAGTAAGAGTGTAGTCAAAGGTCAGCTAAAACGGGCAGCTTGTTATCTGCATGCGTTATGCGTACTGGTTTCTGACATTTCGTTTCAATCAGAAACCTGTGCGCAGGTGATAGCTCCCTATTTTTAACTCCCACATTTGTATCGATATTTCTCTTTACCCCCACTGTTGTTTTGATAAAAAAAAAGAAAAATGGACTTTTGTGAGACCATGTACGGCACATTCCGCGGAAACAATATAATGGTAAGGGCACTTCTTGCCCTTACATTCGAAGGACAGACAACAATAGGCAGAATGAGAAAGCGAAAAATATTGACGAGAGTGTTTCAAAAGGGTAAACTTCAAAGACGATTATTAGAAAACTTAGCAACCGATCATCCAAAACTGACAGCATACTCTTAATCGACAAAATATGTTGCGTCTTTCCACTGTAATTCAATGTCATTTCCCTTCTGACTACTGCTTTGAAAGCGTCATAATGGGGCAGTATATTTAAGGGATAATGACAGCACCGTAGGAGTAAAGGGGTGCTTAAGCTGCAGAAAGCGATTTTTATATTCTTTTGCGGAAGTTTTCAGTGTACTCGGCTATTTATTGACCGTGCTATTTGCTTTTGCCGACAACAGCGCGCGTTTAACACAACAGCCAGTATAACCTTACACGGCAGCTTATGGATCATATATAGTTGGAAAGATAACTTTTAGTGAAGATTCAATCGATAACCGAGTAATCTTTCCTAACTATACGACGTCACAATCTTGAAGCGAGCCTCAACCACGAGAGATAAATTTCCTCTGGGCAGCTAAACGTGCTTACGTGCACTGAAGGCGAACGTTTAGCGACACGTACTAGCAATGTCTTCACTGCTACATTGTAATTTCGGCTTTTTTGGTTTCCTGCCTTTGTACGTTGGCGCGAATTACTTCGACTGGCTTCGTTTCTTCTACTCAAATGGTATAACGTTCATTTTGCACTTGGCAGCACTATTATAAAACTATTACGTTCCCAAATAATGTTCTCCTGCATTTTGTGAAGCGGACACGTTGGCCTTTTGAGCATCTCATTCCTAGCGAATCTTCAGGTAGATATGCGGGGCAATGAGAGGAACACCAACGACGACAACGTTTGTTCTCAGATCGCAACGTATACTGAGATAGCAGAGTGGTAGCGCATCGGGCTACTACATGCTGCTACTGTGAAGGAAACCCTGGTGCAGATCCTATGGGATCACAAATCATCTGAGGGGAAATCTTAAGTGCCCCATGTTCCAAAAAACCGGCGCCGTTTTTATTGTTGTAGTTGTCCGCAAAGAAAAGGCCGCCGCCTAAAGAGTAAATAAATAAAACAAACCGGCAGGGACATGATTTCGGACCGGTGCGATGGGTTTGTACCTTTGCGATGGCTGAGTGGTACCGCACTCGCCTCGTACGTGAAAGGTGCCAGGTTCGAAGCCAAGTGCCACCGGTCACACCTGGCCTAGTGTCCACCTTAAACAGAGATTCACGACAGGAAGCTGCTTTTATACAATCTAGGGGTCCCTGACCATTCTCAACCAAGTGGTAACGCCCCCCCCCCCCCCCCCCCCCCCCGCCAACTACCTCACCACACTTGGAAGAGTGAATGAGTATGGCGGTTTTCTTGCCAGAGACGGTAACCGTGTTGGGCCTCCGCCATGGCTGTTAAATTCACCATGTTCCGCCTTGTGCCTTGTGGTGCCTGAAAACTACACTAAAATAGGTACAACCGACTTTCCGGTTCGACGTTCTGCCTTTGGGCGAGGCTATAACGCTTGAGAAGTTGACCTGGCTTGTACAAAAAACCGCCCTATAGAAGGGGGTGACTGAAAAAACGAATTTTTTAAAGGCACCTGTGGTCACAAACAGAGCATTATCGTGCCTACTAGTGCAGCTCTCAGCTAAGCCCTCCCAAATAATGCTACATCTTCCCAAACGTCAGTGCCTTTTTACATAAAAGGACATTCCTTTCTGCCTTGTTGTGCCCATTCTTTTTTCCCAAGAATTGACATGATATTTCATTTGCCGTGAACATTATTGCAATGTGTGTAACACGCCCCGGATACTAGTAGTTGTAAAACGTGTCTTCGTTGCATGCATATATGTTGTCTTTGCTCCCATCGCTGTTGCCGAAGTTATTTTTCCATCGGTACGGTCCCCTTAGCATTAAGAAAAGGAGCGCCAATATGGCAGCCAGGTTTGATAAGGTGCGCTTCGCGAGTAAAAGAAGAGAAACGGGCCCATATTAGTGGTCCAGACGTTCTTTGTAATCTGCAATAACAAGCAATCTACTGGTAAAAGACAGTTGTACAAAGTTAAACATATATGCAACGAACGAAGCTCCATAAGACGAAGGAAAACTATTCAGAGTGTTTGATGATGCTGTAGCCACCCAGAAAAAAAATGAGATATATAGAGCAGCATCAACGAAATTCAATAATATATTACCTGCCATCTCAAACATAAAAGACAGTGAGTTTTGGGAACAATGTCTACACAAGGTAGGGGCTGTTGGCAGACTGGCCACGGCTTATGATTGATTCTGTAGAATTGTTTAACTAGCAGTCGCCTTTTATAAATTTCAGTTAAAATAGTTCAGTGCCCCATCGGACAATGTAAGCCTGCCAGGCTGTCATTAAACATCAGCTCGGCGTGTCAATAAACAAACGAATAGAGCTGGAAAGACATTTCAGCTAACTTTAATAAAATCCCCAATAGCGTTACTGACGACTATTACTATTTGCGCAAGATCGGAACATTAGAAAAAAACAAATTTTAATAAATATTTCCCCAAAGTCGTATGAATGCAAGCATCACTAATTACGTCTACGGCGACATCGGGCTGTGCTTTGCATTTCAACCAGTTTTCGATTACTACAGCTTTCATTTGTAGGAAATAAATCAATTGCACCATCCTTACTGATTAAAAAAGTGTGTGCTGGAATTTCTGTCATAAACCGTAATTTTGCGAATATGGGTATATTTTTTTGTTTACAACATTGAATTTTGTTTGTCTCCCGTGCGCTAAATATAGTCAATTTGCGAACTAGAGCTGAAACTGAGCCGTGTTTGTTAAAAATTAAAGCCAATCCGACTTGGCTCTTGACGAAGCTCAATGCTGCAGCCATTCTAGACTAGAATGAAGAAAAACAAAAATTTATGGTAGATCAGTTTGCGAATCCTAAAGAATGTGCGAACATCCCATTCCTCTACTTCGAGAACTTCAAACTCGGCCATAAATCACGCCTTCCTCCGGCATTAGAAGCCCGCAACACAACGTTTTTCGCACCTGGCCAGCCCCGACTCGGGTATTCAGCTCAACTTGGTGACCCGAGCAAGGACAACCAGTCGAAGTCGAGGAATCCTGGACTAGGGATGCCTTTCACGGGAAGAGGCCCGTAACATCAACCAATAACGAATAAAAAACGAATAAAAAATAATTGTCTTTCTCTCCCATGGCTCTCGTACACCATGGAACCGGGTTTTGCATTTGAACCGTCTCAGTGTTAACGTTTTCTCTCTGTAGCATCGGACTTGGCTGCCTGTCGCTCCTGTGGTTATGTAGCCGTACCAGTACTTTCGTCGTCGTCATTCCAATTATATACTCTTTTGCTACCAAATTATCCCCGCACGACCTGCACACTCCATTTTACAACCATAAGTTGGGACTAAACGCGTCAAGACGCGATGCGACAGAGTGCCTCTGTCACTGGTAGGAGGCAAGCCGCGCTTAGACTTGACTCCTCAATATGACATAGATTGTGGCCGCCGCAGACAATGCAGCCGCTGGCTCGGCTGACGTCAAATCGCACAGGACGCGCTCAGTCGAGCCTTCGGCTCATCTGTCGCTCTGTGCCCGCGGATACAGGAGGAAATGTTTTGCGAAAATGCGTGATTTCTTGCTGGGCCAGTAACAAATCAGCCATCCTTCTTCAACTTCCATCGAGCATCTAAACAAAGCAGGGCTTGCTACTCTAATACAAATACAAACTCTTTCAGTCTTGGCTAGTTCAACCTTATCCATGGTAGGAGCTCGAAGACAGTTGCTTCTATACCTAATTTATTAGCCAATGTAGAGCAGCGTTTGTTAGTCTTGGCTAGTTCAACATAATGTATGGTAGGAGTTGGGAGAGAGTGGCGTCTATATCTGACCAATTATTCAATGTAGAGACCCGTTTTCGAAGTCACTGAAAGTCTTACATAAATTTAAGTTAAGATGATTTTTTTGAAGGATTAGGATATGTTTGAGCCTTTCGGAAGTCTTAGTTAACCCAGTTCCGTCTGGGAGTGTTGAGTACAGATGAAAAAAGCGCGAAGCGTAGCCCAACTAAGGAACATACAAGGGCTAGAAGGAAAGCGTAGAAAGATACAGCGGAAGCATACGGAATGATTGGAATGCAGGAGGAGGAGAGTTCACAACAAGAACGCGCAACACTGCATAAGCGAAGCATACAGTTTTATTATGATATGTACTAAAGGGAAACTGCCGCTGCAATCACAAGCCGTCGTGGACGCCGCCATAGCCCCTAGTGGCCGTCCGATACAACTCGCCTGTATAATAAAACTGTTTGTATGTTTGAGAACAAACGCAATTTGAACTTGAAATTTGAATTCGAACTTTGCTTGGATAGCCACACAGGTTCTTTTCGCCTTTGAAGCCAGAGTCAACAAAACTCGGCCCCATTTTTTGTCGGTCTTTATCATGAATCCACTCAATCAACCATCAGAAATAAATTTGCTGAAGCTCCTTATTTGTTTTTGAATGAACTTTATAATGGTTTAAAATATTATTGATATTTGGTTGCAGTGACAGGGAACGTTAGAGCTTGTTGGAGAGCTATGCCAATAAACGCTGTAGCGCTTATCAGCGGTACACGACGGCATGCTCGCTGATGATTCCTCGCCTAGTAACTGGAGCAGAATTTCCCTTACGATATCCTCGTGTAAAACTCTATGCTATTGAGTCCTGTCAGAGGTGGCTTAGTGGCGGTGTTGGTATGCCTCGTCCTGTTCATTCATTTCCGGAGCCGACGGGTAACCAAGATCGTAAGTGTTTACTCGGAGGAGAGCCTTACTGCAGAAAGACTCTAGGAAGGGTTTGTTGTTATTCTAACATGGTGTCTGAAAGTGGTGAAGCACACGTCCAATGAAAGTTTTGATGATATGCTGGCGCGTAACCACTGTAGGTCATGGGCTTGTCCCTAATGCCCTACCACTTAGGCTTACACTTTCAAGAGACACTGAAAGTTTATTGATAGTCTGAAGGTCTATTGGTAGATATTTAAGAATTGTTTAACATATTAACGCGATTGTAGGGTATGAGATGGGCTTTATTACAGATGAAACGGGCGGCTTGCAGGGAACCCGAGACGGGGAGCGGTCAGCACGCTGCAGATAGCGCGCAAAAACAACGTATTCCTGCTGTTGTAGCATTCGTGGCTAGTCAGTGCTTTTTTCGTTGTATACTCCTATAGATTCGCTGCTTTTCCTGCCGTCGAAACATTTTCCCCTGGGCCAGACTAAACTCGCCGAGCGAGCTTCGGGGGAGAGAGTAGCAACATTTAAGCCGAGATACATGCGCGACGCGGTTCCTGCTCGAACGGCGACCGCTAGGCGTGACTTTGGTGATAACATATTTCATATTGTTGAAGCGGCAGAACACCACGAACGTTTCGGAGTAAGTGGAAAAGAAGGTTAGGTAAAATGGAGCATAGCCAGTTATTTCGGGCTTGGCTGTAATATACGCGTACGTGACGAATGGTTGCACAGCATCTCAGTTCTCGTGATCGGACGTGACATACTTTAATTGCATATTGCGCTGCGTGCGGTTTGTTCGCTCCGTCAGGCCATTTGTTTTCGGGTGGTATGCCTAGCTATGGCTGTATACAGAGCTCAAAAGTGACTAGTTCTTCTACAACGTCTGCCGTAAGCTACCGCGCGAGGTCACTCATGACAACACGCGGAGCACCATGGCGAATGACAACAAAATACAGAAGGAAGGCTGAGACGTCCGCAGCTGTGGATGCAACGAAAGGCGGCGTCTCGACGTACCGTGTCACAAAATCGACGCACAGGATAACCCAACGGCGACCAGTAGAAGACTTTGGTACAGGTCCAAGGAGATCCATTCCCACTTTTTCAAATGGTGACGTAGGTGGAGTATGCTGTTTGAGCCCAGTATGCTTAAGCGTACAGTATGTTTGGGATAATTGGAGATCTGTGGGAGAGGCCTTTGCCCTGCAGTTGGCGTAGATAGGCTGATAATTATGATGATGTTTCCGTCCAGCAAAGTTGCTCTCTAGTGCCCACTTGGCGTTTCATTGCGGCATGCTGCTTTATGCCTAATAACTACAAATTTTCAAGCTGGTTCTGGTTGAGATTGCATGTTATTAGGAAGCGAAACCAAAAGTATAGTTGGAGCTGCGACCAGAGCAGAAGAACTGCCATGACTGCCACCCACGGTGCTGCCACCTGCAGACCACGTAAAGTTCTGGGCTTACGACTGGACACGAACTTCCACATGTCAAATCGAGAAAAAGAACGAATTTAAGAACTGAGCATGCTTAGTTGGCGAAGCCATAGCATGGCTACTTTTCATTTCTCGGATTCGACCGCAGGATCTCTTCAGCAAAGTCAAGCAAATCACACATACACTCTACAAACTTTGTCTCCGCAGCCTTGGAGAGAAGTTCATTAAAGGTGACAAATGCCTGCATTGGCAACTACACCTGCTTAACACCGGCGCTACATGTTTAACCTTCGTGTTACCAAAAGAGGCCTCATAGATATGCTGTCTGTCGATGCTGGTATATGTACTTCTTGCTTACGCGGTGCGTGGACTCTAGATTTTTCTAATGAGTTTTTGCCTTGTTTCCTTATGTTTCAACCTCCAGGAATATTTCGGAAGGTATTTCTTGTACATTTGAAAACGTGAGAGGGATAAAAATAAAAAAAATTCCCCGCATTTCCCCGAGGGGAAGAATGTGAAAGTGCGAATGCACGAGTTGAATTTGCGCGGTTCGGTAATGTTCGCGAAAGAGAGATCACACACACACACACAACTACAAAGAAAGAAAGATGCATTTATTCACAGACACCTATTTGTGTTGTCGTTGTACTTGATTGCTAGAGCGGATCTCAGCTTTGAAATTTCGTGCCAGTACTCCTTTAAGCGGGTGCATTAGCCCTTCTCACGCCCGATTCCTGGTCAATCCCCCACGTGGGTATGTGCCATGTCAGCGGCCAGGCAGCGCGCGCCCATCTCCCCCCGTTGCCAAGGAAGACGAGGAGATTCCTGGCCAATCCCCCACGTGGGTATGCTATGCGGACATCGCCGGTGGACGCAGGTTCAGGGTCGCTTAAGAAGTGCATCACACTTAATATGCTATCACAGCAACTATTTTGATCTATTGTCTTTCAGAGCATATTGCCGCGAACCATGTACGGGTTTGTTTATTTATTGTTTGTTTTTAATGCCCGGCCGCGCCCGGCTCTGTTATCTGTGTCCCATGCGAAGCGCGTGTTCCATTCTTTATTTTTATGCCGCACGGGCTATCTCATTCAGATAAGCAGAGTGTTCAGGATTCACGAATGAACATTGTTTCTGACTCCCAAAACGCCTGCAGGCAGTGGGCGAGAGGGCGCATGGGCAAAACAGCCCACAGATTAGCAATCGGCTACAAATCAAATAATCCAATCAAAATCATATGGGCCCCTGGCCATGAAACTCTAGAGGGCAATCAACAGGCTCACGCCTGGGCTCGCGCCTCCCTTCCCCGAGCTGACAGCCCCCAAGCAGAGTTTCCTGTTCCTGTTATGCCCCCATATTCCGAAATTCTAAGCTACTACAAAGCAACCCGAATTAAATTCCCACATCTTCATCCCAAGTTGCAAAGACAGGATCAAACAGCACTCCGCTCAATCCAAACGAACACCTTCCCTCACCTCTCCCGTCTACACAAACTGTACCCAACCCAATACCCGAAGCTGTGCCCCAAGTGCAACCAAGTAGCCACCCTCTACCATACGGCAGCAGGGTGCCACAAAATTCACAAACACCCTCTAACAGAGGAGCAGTGGAGTGAGGCACTGTCTAGCGCCGACTACGACGAGCAGTGCCGAACGATCGCCAGAGCAGCCACCGGCGCCCTGGAGACTGGAGCCATGAACTAGGGGCACCCAGCACGTCCAACTACCCAACAAACATAATAAAGTTATTTCTCTCTCTCTCTCTCTCTCTCGCCCTAACATCGCTAGCCCAGAATAATCTTCTGTCATCTATAATGGTCTGGATGTGAATCGACGGTTCCAGAAACTCTCGCGCCGAAAGATAAAAGCCTGCACAGCAGACGCCACGGCATTCGATTCTGCGACGCTCGCCGACGCAAGTCACTTTGTTGACCGCTGCTTCGCCGCCTCTGTATTTTTTTTGAGTTGTTAGGGGAGCACAAGTTCGCTCCAATAAACTTGTTTCTCCTTCAAGACAACTGCGTCGTCCTTGTCTTCGGGACAATATTCCAAGGGTTCTTGCTGTCGGACGACGCCTGGCGGCCCGATCAATAATCAGTGCCTTCAGAAAAATATAACTCTGTCTCAACTCCCTGATCAACCTTTAAGGAAGGTTCAAATGTCGCCCAGTGCGAACACTTCCCTCCTTGGTCGTGAAAGCAACCGGCTGAGTCCATTTCTTTGCAATGCCGGCACTAGGACCAACACAGGAATTTTTGAAACATTCATCACCCCACCACGGCCGTAAAGCACAACCACGGACAAAATCTCACTTGAAATCATATTGCAAGTTTTGTTTCCGTGGAATTTTATGGGAGGCTCTCTTGATCACTTCCCAATGCTTGGTTGTTTTGTTCAACAAATCAATTATTGTGGAACACCACCACCTTTAATAATGGTGCTTGGCAGCCAGGTTCACATGATGTGACTTGAAAAATTTAGGAACTTAAAAATATATAGCACCTTATTTGTATATAGCATTTGAAATGTTGAATTAGGTTGAGGGCAGACTGCCGAAATTACAGAGGCCTGTGCCTTCTGTACTTGTTTAAGGGTTGCTGGTAGATCTGGAGACGCACAATGTCATAAGAACAATTTGTTGAGGTACCTGGCTGTGTCTAAAATTATCAGTGCCTTTGAAAAAACTGGTCTCGCAAGCTTCAATTGTGAGCGGTTCCTACGAAGGCGAGTGTTGTCGATCCGGTAGTGCTGAAGCATTTTATTGGCCTTGGTTTGGTCTGTTTTCTTGGCCTGCGATTTGTCGACTTAAGTGCGTCTGAAAAAAATTGCGCCATCTCCACCAAGTGACTGATGATGAGAGGGGCGAAGCTAAAATGCTTATCGGTAAAACCGTGAAACATTCGCTCACACATCACATAAAGACTCGACACCTCAAGCTTTCCACCGCTCCATTTGCAAGCCCGTCGACGACGTCGATGTTTGTGGTGATTATGTAGGGCTTGTTTGGGACGATGAGAATCTCCCGGTGTGTGACATTTGTGTGACAATTGGCGAATTCGGTGTGTGACATTGTAGCCACCTTAGCCGTCGTCTTCTGCAGTTTCTTGTGTCACGTACCCTTGGTACGTGTCTTGAACTTGCAGGCGACGAACGACAACCTCTTTTTCTTCCTCTCCTCCCTGTTGGGTAGCAACTAACGCGTTGAACGTTTTGACCTCTTCGGCCAATCTTTGGTTGGCCAATCGCTAGGGGGATCCTGCCACAATCATCATCATTCCGCCGTGTATGGCAGCAACGAGGTACGGGACAGGGCCCGAGCAAGAGTCTTGAGCTCGCAGGTGACTAACGAGAACCTCTTCTTCTTCCTTTCCTCCTTGTTGGGTACCAACGAACGCGTTGAACGTTATGACCTCTTCGGCCAATCTTTGGTTGGCCAATCCCTAGGAGGATCCTGCCACAATCATCATCAATGTGCCGTGTACGGCCGAGATAGGGCCCGAGCAAGACGAGCTTCACCCCTAAAAACATATATCACTGACTTTTCCATAATTGTTATACAATATTGAACTGTCGGTGAAAGATGAACATTTGTGTGCAGGGGCTGAACATGCAAAGTACCGTACCTTGCATGGATGTGACTGTGGGTGCCGATACAGGCACATGTGTTCCTTCGAAGTGGTGGGAAGGGTAAGGTGAAGCTGCAACAGTTGACGTGAAGGACACAGCCAGGCACTCGAGTGGGCAATCGCCAGCTGAAATTGTCAGGGCATCCGGCCATTCAAAACGTTAGCAGCTTGCAATCATCATCAGTGACAACCTACCTAGGTCTGCTGCAACAGTAAGGCCACCAGTATTGACGACCATCTGCCCCTGTCCTGCGCTGCCCGAGTCCGGTATTTGCCTCCAAATTTCATTGTTTCCTCCGTTTATGTAGTAAATAGTTTTCTCATACTTCAATTCCCGTCTCTTGACATCCATTCCGCAACCCTCAGTAGTGCCCCTGTTGTCAGCTCTCTCAATGCATGGCCAGCCCAAGCCCTTTTCTTTCTATTTAAACAATGATATCTTCCGGTCAAGTTTACTCTCTTATCATGCATGCTAGTCTCCTGTCCCTAAGTGTTACTCCTACGATTATTCGCTCCGTGGCTCGTTGCAACTGCCAAAGTTTGGGTTCCAGTTGCTTAGTAAGGTGCCAAGTTTTCGCTCCGCATGTCATAACAGGTAAAATGTATTGGTGTAGTACCTTTCTTTATAGGGATAGAGGTAGCTTACATTTCATGGTAAGTGCTTGCCGAGTGCGCCCCAATGAATTATATTCTCCGCCTGATTTCGTTTTCGTGGTTGGGATTAGCAGTTATTACCTGTTCAAGCTAGTTATATTGTCTTTGTTCTATTGTTTCGTTACGTATCCTGAAGGAGCGCGTTAAGAATGCTTATTCATCATTACTTTAGGCTTATTCACATTAATGTTTAACCCCACTGCAAAGCTGTGAGATTGTAAATCTTCAAGCGTTTTTTTTTCAATGGTTCCGCTTAATAACTGGGCACGATAATGTCGTCTGCAAATTCTAAATGACTCAAGTATTCCCAGTTTATCCCTTAATCGTGCGTCTTTCCAGTCAAGCTTCCTGAATATCCAATCCAGATATGATGTGAACAATTTTGGCGGGATGGTATCCCTCTGTCGCACTTCCTTTTGGATCGGGAAATTTTAGCTTTCCTTGTAACGGAATCCTTCCCTACATTCCTCATATATGTCGCATAAAAGTCTTATATAAATCTCTTCTAATACTTGTGCCTTTAATGCTACCAACACTGCTCCGGTTTTTATCGAATCAAGTGTAAAGAGGTTTATTATACTCAGCTTTTTCTATTACCACTTAGCACTTCGTTCAAATACATGTGGGCAAAACAATTCATCACGCATTGCAATGCTTGCATTGTATCATGAAACACCCATTCACAATACCATGTCATTGCTGAAGCTGCCACAGCTGCCACATTGTCAACTGCTGTTCCGACGACTTGGGAGCTGGCTAACAAGAAACTTCAAGGGCTGTGTAATATGCCCTTTTATGTTCCCACGCAGACAGATTTGGCATGTTCGCTATTCATTTATCTAAAGTTGCCAAAGGCACGTGCTTATGTGCCAGAGTACATTGATCATATTCTACATAACGTATATGCCACTCTGATCTCCAGGAAGATTTTTTTTTTAACCCTAATCAGTTATGGTTTCGCGTTGAGCAGTAGGGAGGGTCATGGGTCAAGTGAGGCACAAGACACGCAGTTTTAAAGCCAGACAGAAAGAGGGGGATAATTTTAGTTAGCACCTCCACAAAGGCAAAATATTGTAGCCTTAGTATTGAACAAGAGAACCCTTACCGCGGTGCCGCGAAGTGAGGGAAAAATAATCCGGACCGATTCTGGCTGGCCGTCGCCACCAGAATGTCTTTCTCATTGCAGTCCAGGAAAAGGGCTTATGCAAAAATTCTTGAACGCTCGGAAGACCACGCCTTCAGAAATAAAGCACCAAGGTGCGTGGCGGTCGTGACCGTCGCGTATAGAAGGCCATGTATAGAAGGCCATAGAAGGCCAACAGACCACCAAGCGCTGTGTTGGCTCGCCAATTTGAAGGACCCCTCTGGCCGTCTTGGGCAGTGTAGCTTGCGCCTGCAGGAGTTCGACGTTACAGTCGTTTATAAATCCGGCAGGAAACACTCCGATGCCGACGGCCTGTCCCGCGCCCCCGTCGACCCACCACCACAAGACTCTGATGAAGACAGCGCGTTCTTCGGGATCGTGACGGAGAGCGACCTAGCCGCCCAGCAGCGTGCCGACCCCGACTTACGCGTCATAATCGAGTACCTCGGGGGATGCAACGTTGCTGTTCCTAGGACCTTCAAACGCAGCTTACCAGCATTCAGCCTGAGAAACGCCGTCCTTGTGAAGAAGAATTTCAGCCCCGGAACAAGAGCGAATTACCTTCTCGTCATCCCCGCGGACCTTCGTGACGACATTTTGGAAGCGTGCCACGACGACCCGTCTTCCGGACATCTGGGCACAGCCCGCACTATTGGAAAAATCAAGGCGAGGTACTACTGGCCCGGCCTTACCTCTGACATCACCCACTACGTCCGGAGCTGTCGTGACTGCCAGCGACGGAAAACGCCACCGACAAGACCCGCCGGACTTCTGCAACCGATCGCCGTCCCATCGAGACCATTTCAACAGATTGGAATGGACCTTTTAGGCCCGTTCCCTACGCCACGATCACAGAACAAGTGGATTGTCGTAGCGACAGACTACATGACGCGCTGCGCAGAGACCGCCGCTCTTCCGAGGGGCACTGGACAAGAAGTGGCGAAGTTCTTTATAAGCCAAGTTGTGCTGCGACATGGAGCCCCGGAAGTCCTAATCACAGACCGCGGAACGGCATTTACTGCGGAGCTGATGCAAGGAGTATTACGCTACAGCAACACGGATCACCGAAGAACGACGGCGTACCACCCCCAAACAAACGGACTAACAGAACGTCTGAACAAGACAATCGCAGATATGTTGTCAATGTACGTTGAAGTTGAACATAAGACTTGGGACGAAGTGCTCCCGTATGTCACGTTTGCGTACAACACGGCTATCCAGGAGACGACGCAGCTGACGCCGTTCGAGCTTGTCTATGGTAGAAGGCCGACTACGATGCTCGACGCCATGCTTCCGCACGTAGAAGACGACGACCTCAACGCCGACGTCCACGGATATCTTCAACGTGCGGAGGAGGCCCGCCAGCTCGCTCGAGTTCGTATTGTCACGTCACAAAGCCGAGTCCAGGTGGAAGGGGGGTTTTAATGATGGAAGAGCGGCGATCAGAACAGCCAGCAGCAGCAGGCCAGAAGAGAGAAGAAGAAGAAGAACACAGAGCAACCAGGCCGATCCCCTCGCTCATAAAGCCGTGCAGCCGCTTGGCGGCGGCAGCAGCTTGCTAAAAACGTGAGCCCCCGTATACCATGTCATCGTGGCAATACCCCCCCGCTTTTTCAAAGCATCGTCTCGATGCTTGCCTGATGTAAATAGGATGAAAAAAAAACACACACAGCAAAACAGCACGACGCAACACGCAAAAAATTCACCCGCATTTCCCCGAAGGTGAGCATGGGGAAGTGCGAATGCACGGGTGATGCGAAGGAACTCTTCTTGGCCAATCGCCCTAAGTGGGTATGTGGTGGGGTCGCTTTCGCACTTAAAAACTCTTCTTGGCCAATCGCCCTAAGTGGGTATGTGGTGCGGACGGACGGACGGCGGTGGACGCGTGATTCAGGGTCGCTTAAGATAATACTGATTGTGGAATTAAAAGCTATTTAATTCCACACTAGCCTGGTCAAAGTTTCAATGACTTGTGGGCTTGGCGCCTCGTGATCCCGATGTATGCTATAGGATTCAACCAGGGCTTCAATCCCAACTCGGTGAGGTATATTTGTGTACAGAGAAGTTACATCTATAGTTACAAGGAAGGCGCCATCAGGGATTTTTATGTTGTTAATTTACCGTAGGAAGTGGTTAGTATCACGAAGATATGCCGAATGGGTAGCGAAGGAACTCTTCTTGGCCAATCGCCCTAAGTGGGTATGTGGTGGGGTCGCTTTCGCACTTAAAAACTCTTCTTGGCCAATCGCCCTAAGTGGGTATGTGGTGCGGGTGGACGGACGGCGGTGGACGCGTGATTCAGGGTCGCTTAAGAAGTGCATTCGCACTTAATATTTCGCGGCCACTGTCAACGTGAGTGATACGGCTTCATCCGGGCAACATGAACAACTTCAGGGAGTGTCCTACTACGCGTTGACCGTAGTGTTCCTTCGGGAAGAACTTCATAGTTCACTGCGCTTACTTGGCGTATCACTTTGTAGGGCCCAAAGTAGCGGCGTAAAAGTTTTTCCGAACGTCCTCGGAGTCGCACAGGGCTCCACACCCAGACTTGGTCACCGGGTCGGAAAGTTACTTGTCGGTGCCGTAAGTTGTAGCGGCGGGCATCAATCGCTTGTTGGTGACGGATGCGTTGTTGCGCAAGTTGTCGGGCAGCTTCGGCGCGGCTAGCGTATTCCGTGGCGTCTGGAGTAACCACATGGATTTCATCCGGAAGCAGCATCGCATCCAACATAGTTGTCACTTCGCGGCCGTGGGCCAATCGGAAAGGAGTGAAGGTTGTCGTTTGTTGAACTGCCATATTATATGCAAAGGTCACGTACGGCAGTATGTCATCCCAGTTTTTGTGGTCAACATCAACGTACATCGAAATCATGTCGACGATGGTCTTGTTCAGCCTTTCGGTCAGCCCGTTTGTCTGGGGGGGATATGCAGTGGTTTTGCGATGGTCGGTATGACACAGTTTCATGACGTCTTGAGTAAGTGCTGCGGTGAACGCTGTGCCTCTATCGGTTATGATGACTGATGGGGCGCCGTGACGGAGCACAATAATATGGACGAAAAATCGGGCAACTTCAGCCGACGTTCCTTTGGGCAATGTCTTGGTTTCGCAATAACGGGTAAGATAATCAGTAGCGACTACAATCCACCGATTCCCAGCTGATGACGTAGGGAATGGCCCCAATAAATCCATGCCGACCTGCTTAAATGGCCTTCTCGGTGGATCAACAGGCTGAAGGAAACCAGCTGGTTTAGTGGGCGGTGTCTTTCGCCGCTGACAGTCACGGCATGTTTTGACGTAGCGCTTGACTGTCGGAGCCAACTTTGGCCAGTAGTACTTCTGACGAAGCCTTGCGAGTGTGCGGGTGAAACCCAGATGCCCCGACGAAGGGTCGTCATGGGAGGCGTGCAGGATGTCGTCACGTAGCGCTGCTGGCACAACAAGAAGGTGGGTGGCTCCTCTAGGGTCAAATCCTTTTTTGAAAAGGACTCCGTTGTGCAGCAAAAATGATGACAGCGAGCGCTGGAAGAGCCGTGGAGTACGCGAGCTGTGACCTTCGAGGTACTCAATGAGCGACAGAAGTTCTGGGACCTTCTTCTGTTCTTCCGCGAGGGCTGATGGACCCAACGCTCCGAGAAAGGGTGTGTCATCTTCCTGGTCAGCAGTAACTCGCTCCAGGGGGGCTCGTGATAGGCAATCAGCGTCGGTGTGGCGTCTTCCGGACTTATATACGACCGTCACGTCGAACTCTTGGAGTCGCAGGCTCCACCTCGCGAGACGACCTGACGGATCTTTTAGGTTGGCAAGCCAACACAGACAGTGGTGGTCGCTGACCACGCGAAACGCCCTGCCGTATAAGTACGGGCGGAATTTTGTGACTGCCCATATCACGGCCAAGCACTCCTTTTCGGTCGTGGAGTAGTTTGCCTCAGCGCGTGATAACGTGCGACATGCGTAAGCAATGACGCGTTCAGCACCATCCTGCCACTGGACTAGGACTGCACCCAGACCCACGTTACTCGCGTCGGTGTGAAGTTCGGTGTCGGCGTCTTCGTCAAAATGTCCTAAAATAGGGGTACTTTGCAGGGGCGCCTTCAACTCTTCGAAAGCATTGGTCTGCTCAGGGCCCCAAACAAATGGCACGTCGTCCTTTGTCAGACGAGTGAGGGGCTCGGCTATCTTGGAGAAATTGGCCACGAAGCGCCGGTAGTAAGCGCAGAGACCCAGAAATCGGCGCACGGCGCGCTTGTCAACGGGCGTCGGGAATGCGCTCAGCGCCACCATCTTGTCAGGGTCGGGGCTGACACCCTCAGGACTAACCACGTGACCAAGGAACTTGAGCTGTTGAAATGCGAAGTGACATTTTTCCGGTTTGAGAGACAGTCCCGCTGAACGGATCGCGTTCAACACGGCATGCAGGCGATCGATATGTTTGTCGAAGGTCCGGGAAAAAATGACATCATCCAGGTAAACTAGGCAGGACTGCCATTTCAGGTCCGACAGCACACTGTCCATCATTCTTTGGAAAGCCGCAGGGGCAGAGCAGAGACCGAATCAGAGCACCTTGAATTGGTTTAACCCATCTGGGGTGATAAATGCAGTGTTTTCGCGGTCGCGCTCATCCACTTCGATCTGCCAATACCCGCTGCGTAAGTCGATAAAGGAGAAGTACCTGGCATGGCGTAGTCGGTCTAAGGAGTTGTCAATCCGAGGGAGAGGGTAAACGTCTTTCTTCGTAATTTTGTTCAACCTCCTATAGTCCACGCAAAATCGAAGAGTGCCGTCTTTTTTTGCCACCAGAACCACGGGTGACGCCCATGGACTCGTCGACGGTTGTATAACGTCGTCTTGCAACATTTCTTTGACTTGGTGGCGTATTGCATCTCGCTCTTTTGGGGAGACCCTGTACGGATGTTGACGAACAGGTCTTTCCCCTTCCTCTGTCATTATGCGGTGCTTAGTGACCGCTGTCTGTCGTACCTTCGACGAAGGAGCAAAACAGTCAGCAAAAGAAGAGATGACGTTGTGGAGTCGGCGCTTTTGGTCTGCCGATAGGTCCGGGTTAACCTCAACATTAATGCCTAAGTTGGAAGCGGCCAGAGGGGCTGCCGTTGTCGACGTGTGCTGCTGATCGTTTTCCTCCATCGCAAAGAACGAAGGTTGTCCGGTACAGTCATACTCGTCGTCCAGATGGGCCACGGCAGTCTTCTTCACTAGGCGTTGGTGTGCGTTACCGAATTTGGTTATCATAACTTCGGTCCGGTGGTCGCGAAGCTGCACAACTCCTCGAAATACGCAAACTTGCCGGTCTAGTAAGAGGGACACGTTGCCTTCAGCGATCCCGCAGGTGGCGTCGGTTTCACATTCTACCGTGACGAACAGGCTAGCTCGGGGCGGTACTGTTACGTACTCGTCGCAAATGCGTAACGCCGCCTTGGGTAGTTCCCCTTCGTTTCGGACAGCTCCCTGTGTCGAGAACGTCACGAGTAGCTCTCGAAGGTCAACAATCGCACCGTACTCATGGAGGAAGTCTAATCCCAATATTAGCTGCTTGGAACATTCCCGCAGCACTAGGAAGCAGCCAGGGAAATGTACGCCACGTATCTGGATCCTGGCGGTACATACACCGATCGGCGTTACCAGATGACCACCAGCCATACGGATCTGTGGACCGTCCCATGGTGTTGTTACCTTCTTCAGTTTGGTGGCTAGCTCGCTACTCATCACGGAAAAATCGGCGCCGGTATCCACCAAAGCCGTCACGTGATGACTATCGACCATAACTGCAATATCGGCCGAAACTCTTTTACTGTCGTGATGGCGCGCCGACGGAGCTGGTGCGGTCAAGTCGTCAGTGGGGACCGCTGAGGTCGAGTCGGGTTCTGAACAGGCTCCGGTGAAGTCGTGGGTATGGATTGTTGGTGTCAAGTCGGGTGAGCGGGTTCGTCGGATACGTGGAGGATGTTGACCTTTCTGAGCGGCGGCGGTACCACCTCCGGAGAACGCTGTCTTTAGTTTCCCCGGTTAGGACTGGGGGTCCGGCCACTGGTCGTCCCCGAAGAGAATGGAGGCCTTGGTGACGTGAAGCGTCGGGGTGAGGGCGACCGAGACTCACGGCGTTGAGCGGGCGGAGAAGAGCGCAGGTGGGCGGCCAGGTACTCTTGGATGTCGTGGGGACGTTCACCGTAGCGCGGTCATGGAGCATCTGGCGAGAACCCCCGTCGGCCCATCTTGCGATATGGGCAATGGCGAAGAACATGTCCGGCTTCTCCGCAGTGATAACATAGAGGCCTGTTGTCCGCCGTGCGCCAAATGGTAGCCTTCCTTGCGTAATGGCCTGGTTCAGTTCGCGGAGCACCGTCGGAATACCGCTGAAATAGCGGCCTAGGCTGGGGTTGTATGGGCCGGACCGTGGGGGCGGTTGGTCGTGGCATGTCCGTGTACGCTATGACGGGAGGGGCTGCTTCATAATACGGAGCAGGAGTGCTCTGCGATGAAGTAGAGGTTTGCATCGCCTGGCGAATTTCGTCGCGGACAACGTCGGAAATGGCGTCGACGTTTGGCTGGTGACCGGCGACGTGGCGCTTCTGCAGCTCCTCCCGCACGATGCTTCGGATAATCTCTCGGAGATCTGCTGTGCCGCAATTACTCGTGGACAGCGAATGGCAGTTCGAAGTTGCTGGGTCAGTCTGCCGAACGTATTGGCGACAGCGCTGCTCCAGTGCGTGCTCCATCGTGGTCGCTTCCCTGGTGAAGTCAGCTACGGTGGCCGGGGGATCACGCACAAGCCCCGCAAACAGCTGTTCCTTTACGCCGCGCATTGAATGGCGCACCTTCCTTTCTTCGGGCATGTTAGGATCGTCTCGCTTAAATAGCCAACACATGTCCTCAACGAACATGGCAACCGACTCATTCTCTGCACTCTCACCTGGAGAGCGAGCTCAGCCTTCTTCCGCTCGCTGTCACCGTAGGTGGCGAGCAGCTTCCGCTGAAATTCTGGCCACGTTTTCATAGAAGCTTCATTGTCTTCGAACCACGTCCTGGCGTTCTCTTCGAGAGCGTAATACACATGCTTGAGCTTCCGCACCCCGTCTCACTCGTTGAACGCCGCCACACGTTCGAAGCTGCCCAACCAATCTTCGGCGTCCTCAAACCTCTCACCGTAGAATGGTCTCGGAGTGCGCGGGGTATGGAGCACCACTGGCGGGGCTTGCATACTTGTCTGGCTCGCCGTTGAAACCATCGCGACCCTGCTCGGCGCGGCCCTGGTTAGCGTAGCAAGGCGGCCGAACTCAGGCCGAAGGCCACGCAGGCGCCGGCTGGTCTTGTGGACGGGTGTTGTGTCCACCGAGGCCGAACAAGTCGCGAAGCAATCGTCCGGGTCAAAGTGCATGGACAGCTACCCAGCACCTCCACCAAAATGTCACGTCACAAAGACGAGTCCAGGTGGAAGGGTCGTTTTAATGATGGAAGAGCGGCGATCAGAACAGCCAGCAGCCGCAGGCCAGAAGAGAGAAGAAGAAAAAGAACACAGAGCAACCAGGCCGATCCCCTCGCTCATAAAGCCATGCAGCCGCTTGGCGGCGGCAGCAGCTTGCTAAAAACGTGAGCCCCCGTATACCATGTCATCGTGGCAGTATAACGGACCAGCAGCTGGTGGATGCGGGCCGCTACAGCCTCCGACGCCGAGACGCCGAGTACCACCCAGGGGACCGTGTGTGGGTTTGGACTCCCATCCGACGACGCGGACTCAGTGAGAAGCTCCTGCGACGGTATTTCGAACCCTACGAGATTCTACGACGTGTTGGCCAACCCACCTACGAAGTGATCTCCGATGGTGACTCCGGCACATCAGGACAACGCACGCGGCCTGAAGTCGTCCACGTGGTTCGCTTAAAACCTTTCTACGGACGATGACGAACTTTTATTTTCATTTTGTTCGGACTGTCGCTTATATTAGCATCGGGTCGATGCACTCTTTGAGGGGGGGTAATGCCGCGAACCATACATTAGGTTTGTTTATTTGTGTTTTGCTTTTACCGCCCGGCTGCGCCGGTCTCGGTTATCTCTGCGCCAAGGGAAGCGCGTGTTCCATTCTTTCTTTCTGTGCCGCATGTGTTATCTGTTGTGATAGTGAGAGCATTCCGGTCTAACGTGAACAGCCCAGAATAATCTTCTTGGATCTACTATGTTCTCGATGCGAATCGACGTTTCGAGAACCACGCACGCCAAAAGATAAAAAGCCTGCAGTGCGGACGCCGGGGCATTCGATTCGACGACACTCGCCTGTGCAAGTCACTTTGTTGACCGCTGCTTCGCCGCCTCTGTATTTTTTTGAGTTGTTAGGGGAGCACAAGTTCGCTCCAATAAACGTGTTTCTCATTAAAGACAACTGCATCGTCCTTGTCTTCGTGACAATATCGTCGAAAGCGTGGTTTCTGTCGTTCGGACGTACAATGTTTCCACGAGATTCAATATTTCACACGGAAAACGCATTGGCATTGTAATTCTTCATTGCATGTCAATTTGACGATACATGAGTCTATGAAGGATGGCTATTGCCAACGAGATCGATTACAGTTTTTCATCCCAAGAACACTGTTACGAACGAGGACCAGACCATAGGGATGGTGACCTTAACGATTTATTTACAGCGAACGTTTTCCCATCCTGTCGCACGTTCACTTGTCTGAAAGGTGAAGGAGTGACATTGGCAAAGTATGGTTGTTTTAGAGTCTGTTACATTTCCTTGCTTGTGGGGACCTGTAAGCACTCGGTGAGAGAAAGAGAAGTTTGACTTTGTGCCCAATTGATTCACGCCAGCGGCATTGGAACTTCCCTCATCAAAAACGCATGAGAGTGCGTGCCCGTGAATAAAAAATAGTCGCTCATGCTCTTCTTTAGAAGCAATAAACTATTTATATAAATACAAAAACATTGTTGTCAGACTCAGTTAACATTATTTTTAATGTTGGCCCAAAAACCGTAAAATACGCTGCGGGCATCAGAAAGAGGTGCGCTGAACTGATCTTTGACTGTTCGGACTAGGACTTCACTCCGAAGCTAGTATTCCTAAATGAGCAACACGCATTGTCCCCGCCACTACGCGACTCCTCGCATGAATATAGCCGTTGCGAGGCTGAGCGACTGAGCCTTTGTTTTCTACTTCGATCACAAAGGCGAGGTCGATACGTTTAAATGAATGATTACAACCTTGCTTCTACAGCCTCGCTTGCACAACCGAACGGGAGAAGGCTTTCCGAGCCGCCGTTGCCCGTGATAAAGCAGCTCCTGCCGTCTTCGCAAAGCGCGGTAAAGTGAAGTCATGGGTCACTTCGAATTCTTGGGAACATTATTGCACATGGCTGCAATCTTCAACCATCCAACAAAAATTTACACCTCCGACTATAGCGGCAAAGCGCCTTCGGAGAGACCTCGACAGAGCTTCGAGATCCATCTGCTGTGCTCAGCTGATGTGCATCAGAAAGACTCCGCGTGGAAGAGCTTCCCTGTTCTCTCCTGGTGCGGCAATTGGCCAAGCTATTTTGACCTCCTCGAGGAAAACATCTTTCATGGAACCGAGACTGCGGTGGTTATGTCAAAGAAACTGTTTTACAGGCGTGATTTTATCAGTCATGTTGAAAAAGTGGAGTACTTTCCTGGTGTGCGGTGGCTATTGACGTCTGATAAGCGTACAAGGCGGAGAAGGGTACACATGTGTACAATTGAGAGCAAGCTCACAAGCCGTCACCAGGAACGTTCATTAGGCACTGTGCTACTATGCGGGTTATCCCATGCGGAGGATGTGTGGATTTCTAGGCGGCAAGTGATTACACAACGTGTGAATAGGATATCTTGGAAGCGATTGGGCCAGGTAAAGGTCAGCGTTGCCCGATTTTCAAATGAGTCGCTTGGCAATGGTACTTGCCTTACGCGCTTCACGCAATCCCTGTTCGCATTAAACGCCTCTGTTGAGTACGTGGCACTCAACTACTCGAACTGGATCGCTGCTTTCGTTAGCCGAAAAATCGAAGCCGTTGACGGATTTGTGGCGTATGATCTGAATCGCTCCCGGAATTTGCACTACACCGGAACGATTGACATTTCTCACGCTCTACTTTACGTCAAAAAGAAACGTAAATGGAGCATTAATGTGGCATCACTGGGCGACGGTAAGGGGGTTCTTTTAGCTACGTTAGCATCGGCAGTGGCCGTTGCAGCATTCCTTGGGATGCTTAGCTGGTCTGTGGAACGTAGCACTCTAAGAGACCTGATGAGGGTCAGTTCGGCCCTTTTCGCCTCCTTGCTCAGTTTTTCTCATTTGTTCCCGCATTTCCTTACATCCCGACAATCAGGACGTCTCGCTGTGGCGTTCTGGGCTCTCTCAATGGTGTTTCTGTCAATCTATATACAAGCTCTCCTGACGACCAGCGTCAACACGGCCATGAAGCTAGACTCGGATGACACGAGAGAGAGACTGAGCCCTAAATTCAAGTCAGGAGAGATACAGGTTTGCGCTGACTTGGAAAGCTACGCGTCCACATTTCTTGCCGGCAGTCCCGGTGAGTCCGAGTTCGTGCGGGACATGCGATTGGCCTTGGACGTTCCATCTTCTGGTTTGCCTGGTACGCACGGAGACAAAATTGACATGTGCCTAGAGAAGGTGCACCGGGGTACTCATGCCTTTCTCACTCAGGGCACTGTTGACTGCAGCCCCGCTGTTAGGGAAAAGTATGTGGTAGCGAAAGAAAAAATGAACATGCGGCTCATAACCGTTCCGGTGTCGAAAGAAAGCGCGTTTAAGGAAGAGTTTGAATCCCTGGTTGGTCGAACTTCTGAAACAGGGTGGCCGTCTTTCACGTGCGATCCCTACCAAGTTTCCGACATATGTTACCCGGCGCAAAAAAGGTTCCTTCCGAAACTAAGGCTGGTTCCGCGACAACTATTCGCATTGTACGCGCACGGCGTTATAATCGCTTGCGTTGTGTTGACGCTAGAAATGATCGCCTCCTACATGCGCAACGCCAACATATCAGGAACTCAAGAGCAGTGAGCTGTGTGGATAGGTATCTTCTCTGGCACGTACAGAGACTCTAACCAGGATCTCGTTCTGAAGAGGACAAAAGGAATAATTTTCTTGCGACGAAGTCTTGAAACGTGTAATCCCTGCGTTGAAAAGGTGGAATCCAGAAACTGATGCGACAAGAAATTGTTGCAGTGTTTTAGAGGAAATCAGTGCCATCGAGGACTTCTTTGTAAATGGGTGCACTTGCGCTTCGGAGTTGGCAATAGCAACGCAAAATCATGCAGCTTGAAGGAAATCAGAGATGAAGTTTCGTGGATTCATGGGGACTGGGGCGGATGATTTCCATGGCATCCTTGCTAAGTCGTAACTCCGCCCGCACAGGTTTTGAATATTCGTGAAAATACCCAAGCAGTAAGTGCACAATGAAGCGAAGGGTTTGAAGTCATGTATCCAGTGTATGCGCAGGTAACCGCATTCATGCACTTATTGAGGCCCATACAGACATGGTGGTCAGCGCGAACGGAAAGAATACACAAAGAAGAAAATAGACGACACAGGCGCTGACATGTAGCGCCTGTGTCGTCTATTCTCTACTTTGTGTATTGTTTCCGTTCGCGCTCACCACCATTAATGCTATCCAACTCGCCCAATTTGCTACCTTGTTACAGCCCATACAGACGCTTCACCTGTTATTTCTGAAGGCACAAGCGAGAAAATGTTGCAATAAATTTGGTAAATTGCGTTCGTATGTTGCGGCTCGCCCCTTCGGTTTTGCAAGGCGCACTACGGGAAATGCATGCGCAGATGCTCGTTATTTTATTCCTTTTTAGGATATGTGCATGGTATTTGTTCCAGGACAAAAAGACTCATATAGGTAACTGCAAAAGTTCTTGAAGGTGGTAGCCTTAGATTTTCTGATGGGAAAACTCCGGGAGTCTGAATGCTGACTTCATTGTTTGAATTACCTAAACGCAATCTTGTCGCACTTATTAAGATTTTCTTTTGAGCTGTGATTTGTACTGATCATAACAAATCCTCAGCGGGAGAGAGAGAAGTTACTTTGCTGCAGAAGGTGTCGCTAGTCAAGCGCTTTGACAATGGAGCTTAGGCCAACTCTTCCCCTTGTGTAGTAAGGTTACGCCTCTCTCCAAGATGATATGTCATGTCAAGTACAAAGTACAGCTCAAAAGAAAATCTTAGCAGGGTGACAGCACTGCCGGTTGGTAAGGTGCGTAATGATGTCAGCATTAAGGCTTCGACAGTATTACAATCAAAAACTCTAAGACAACCACCTTAAAAACCTAAAGCCGTTCCACTCAATGTCAAAGCTGTCGGACGCGTAGAGCAGTGATTCTACATAATGGGCTGTATCGCAGTTATCAGCTCACTGCTACCACCCGATGCAACTCAAATATCCCGCCTTCGCAGTGCTCGCGCGCCCCCTGCCTGAAACAGCGCCAGCGGGAGTTCTGTTTGTGCTTGCTTTTCCTCCCGCAAGGGCCGGCTTTGCACTGCAACTTTTTTTCGCTAACTATCGCAGAAGCCAAACCAACCAGTGTTCCGAACTAAAGGAACGTGGGTGCTGCTGGTTAATTACATACATTATAGATATATTATGCAGGCATATATATATATATATATATATATATATATATATATATATATATATATATATATATATATATATATATATATATATATATATATATATATAGACAGAAAATAAGGGTTGGCAGTCAAGAAAACCTGGGAAAGCAAAGGGGAGGTTGTGGTGGGTTATAGAAAGAGATGAAGAATTTTTTGAGTCGAAAAGAAAGTGGTGAAAAAATGCCCGCCGGGTGGGATCCGAACCCACGATCTCCAGAATACCGGTCTGGTGCGATAACCACTACGCTACCAGCGGGGCTGTTTCCCCAGCACTTTCTCGGGTATTTCTGTTAAGGTATTTTTGTTTCCTGCACTTGGGGGTAATAGCCAGCGCCACTCGGACTACTCGGGGTGAAGGGGACCTTCTTTTTAAACCCCGGGCCGTGCCTCGAGTGTCTACGACATGTCGAGAGTGGTCGACCAGCGTTGAACCCTCTTAATCTCCCTTTGGCACCAAGACTGCCAGAACAGAGGCCCTCGCAGAGCACGTAGCGAATCAGAAAATGGGAAATGAGGGGCTCCGTGAAATAAGACAGAAAATAAGGGTTGGCAGTCAAGAAAACTTGGGAAAGCAAAGGGGAGGTTGTGGTGGGTTATAGAAAGAGATGAAGAATTTTTTTACTCGAAAAGAAAGTGGTGAAAAAATGCCCGCCGGGTGGGATCCGAACCCACGATCTCCAGAATACCGGTCTGGTGCGATAACCATTACGCTACCAGCGGGCTGTTTCCCCAGCACTTTCTCGGGTATTTCTGCTAAGGTATTTTTGTTTCCTGCACTTGGGGGTGGTAGCCAGCGCCACTCGGACTACTCGGGGTGAAGGGGACCTTCTTTTTAACCCCGGGCCGTGACTCGAGTGTCTACGACATCTCGAGAGTGGTCGACCAGCGTTGAACCCTCTTAAGCTCCCTTTGGCACAAAGACTGCCAGAACAGATGCCCTCGCTAAGCACGTAGCGAATCAGAAAATGGGAAATGAGGGGCTCCGTGAAATAAGACAGAAAATAAGGGTTGGCAGTCAAGAAAACCTGGGAAAGCAAAGGGGAGGTTGTGGTGGGTTATAGAAAGAGATGAAGAATTTTTTGAGTCGAAAAGAAAGTGGTGAAAAAATGCCCGCTGGGTGGGATCCGAACCCACGACCTGGTTTGGTTCATTTGAAAGATTGCCCCGATAAAGGCATACTGACACCCTTTTTAACGTAAACTTCATCCAAATAAGCTACATAATTAGAAAAAATGGAATGGCCATGCGACCCAGTAGCTCATTTCCCGCAACAGAACCTGTGATGTCATATGCTAAGCTCTGCGATTGGTCGAGACCAGCAAAAGCAAACGGAAATTAGGCACGGCTTATGAGCTTGCAGAACGAGCTATTTGCGCTTAAATTTAAGGAAACATTCTTTTCATAGCAGTAAAGATTGGAGGTAAACAGTTGAGGTTACGAGAGTATACGGAAACAGAAGTACCGATGCGCACTGCTGTCGGTACTGCGCGCACTATGCTTGTTTTACGTGCACATCAGTGGGGTGCTTTAGGGTTGTATCATGTTGAATTCCAATGGCAGATCCGGAGCAGTCAACGTGCTCCACCGCGGAGCGCGCCGACTCCGCGAAGAGCAGGTACTCCCAAGCTTCCTTTGGAACGCAGCCGCTCCCGCCGGAGCAAAGAGCCGAACCGTGACGGGAACTCCCCAGCATCTTTTGCGTTGCTCCTTCCCCCAAATCGTCTGGTTCGCGCGGCGCGTTGATCTTGCGCTGCGCGCCTGGAGGGGACAGAGGAGGCGAGCACTGGCCGGAAGCGCCATCGGCGGCGACGTTCACGACGTCACGCGGCAAAAGTAAGCGCCCTAGTGAGTTCCGGCCGACTCCGCCGATTTCGGTGGAGCACGTTTTCTTGCTCCACGGAGCGATCTCGGTTGTGACGGCCCTCCCGATCTGCCATTGGAAGAGGATTTGGTTGCTCCCGATCTGCCATTGGTACGCATCTGCTCCTCACAGAGCAGAAAAGTTGCTACGAAATGGTCCGGATCTGCCATTGGAATTCAACATCGGATGACAATGGCCGACTAGCCTAGGCGATGGTGTCTTACGTGAATCAATTTGTCTAGCGAAGCCCACGTTTCATGAAAAGACTAGTTTCTACCTTAACAAAGACAACCCAGGTGCAAATACGGTCAGAAACAAAGCAAAGCTTGAGAAAGGCCCAGCGCAGTATGGTCGCCCCATCTAGGGGGACTGACGGTATTCAAGGCCCTGCAGTCGGCTACCGAGCCTAACGGCTCACTAGATTTCGCTTGAAGACCTGTTCTTGGGACGTCATTGCAGACGCCATGGAAACACATGATTTGGCGATAGAATCAAAATTTTGAGTTCAATTGATTAATTTTTGAGAGAATAAAGATTCGCTAGCTTACGGACAAGCGCTTGGCGCACTAGAAAACACGAAATCATTCGAATAAAGGTACCTTCTATTTTGTTTGTATTGCTCTTTTAAGCAACGATGTCTCCCCATAAATCTTAGCAACGCGCACGTCTACACCTTGTTTACGTAGAACCGGATCGCAGCTTGCGGTAACTATAAGGATATTCAGGCTGACAAGGACACATTTTGATGGTTTGCATGCATTTAAGCTTTGCTACTGTAGGTATTCTTGCGGATTGCCCATATGCACTTTGTTTCTACCAAACCTTTTCTCGCCACGAGAATTTCAAGCCACGGGTTATCGGTTTGAGAAAAAAAATGTTTCTCTTCACTTAGATTCCGCTTGAAAGAACTTGCATCTAGTGTGTGCATCCAAGGGTAGCCATAAAATTCTGTCGGAATTCAGCCATTCCTTTTTTCCGGCAGAGTTCGATTGTAGGCAAAGGTGAAAGAAAACGAGAAACATTTTATAAGCTTGCCTCATGCGCTTTTTTTGTTGCATTGTGTTTCTATCAGAAACGTGTACGCAGGTGATATCGCCGTATGTGTAACGCCCACATTCGTATGGATAGTTCTCTTTTGTGTCACGGCTGCTTTGATAAAAACAAGTAAAAATAAACTTTATGAAAACCCTGCACCAAATTCCTTCAACCTTTTATGACAGATGGAACTGTTAGGGCTTTTGTCCATGCTTTCAGGATGACTGGGAAGTGGTCGCTCCCATAAGGATTATCCACCACTCCCGATTTAACAGACGGAAAGGGGACAGAAGAGCCGATTGCCAAGTCAATCTGTGAGTATGTGTTGTGTGTAGTGGTGTAGTATGTCGGCTGTTTTTTAATGAGTAGACAAGCTCCGAAAGAAATGAAAACTTTTCTAGCAAGCGTCCCCGGGCATCTCTCTGTTGAGATCCGCAGATTTCACTGTGAGCATTACGGTCACCCACTAATAAAAAGGGTTCCAGGAGCTCATCTCTCAGGGAGTCGAATTATGAGCTCTATAGACGGTAATTCGGGGGAATGTATAGAGAGCAAACTGTTATTAACCTATTAAAGAGGATTGCTCGGAGGGCCACAGCTTCGAGGGCAGTGAACAACTGAAGTGGTTGGCAGGGCACAGACTTTTGCAAGTCCATCGCTACACCACCAGAGGAGTGAGTGCAGCTGTCCCTGTCTCTCCTGAATACCGAGTACGTTCGAGAAAGTTGGTTTGTGTAGATTTGAAGTGTGCTTCTTGTAGGCATGGGATATTTGAATGGTACTAATAAAAGGATTTCGTAGACGTCATCGAGGTTTCTAATTAGTCACCTGCTATTCCATTGTATGATGCTTTGAACTGCCATAAAAGGATAGAACGAAGAGATGTTGAGCGTAGGCTTTGCTTGGATGCAGATCCCTATGTCACTGAGCCCAAATCAGGGCCAGTGACTCGGGGAGCTTGTGGTTTTTTGCCGCGGTCAAGACTGCCGCGCTGTTCTTTGGATGACTGCGATGCAGGCCGAGATGGCGTGACATCCACGTCCTCATCTGAGTTTTGGGCCGTTGACGGGAGGGAGGTTCTACGGAGCCCATCCCGCAACGCGTTTAAGATTCAGCCACCACCTTTTTTCATGTGCTGAACATGGCTGGAGAAGAGGGGGCTCCTGTACCCAATCCATTGCCACCGGAGTCTCGGCGGCCGGAGTCTGTCGAGGAGCGACAGCAACGCTACTCCTAGTGCAATTCAGGTCAGGTGCAACTCCTGTGGGCACTGCTGACAATGCACGAGTTGTTTGGCCTGCCAAGGGCAGCACCTGAAGGGGTGGGTGCGCCAATAAGTCAGTTTCACTGACCTGAGCGGCCGCAGAAACCAGACGCCGCCTCACCACCGGCGGGCCGCGCTGGCGTAGCTCCCTGAAGGAAGCAGAGCATAACGCTTACGGGGTCCTGGAAATGAAACATTTTGCGTCACTTTTAAGCTGATGATTTCTTTTTCTTTCTTAGACTATTGTCCAGAGTGTGAGTATGCTCCGTAGGGTCCTCCACAGTCTACAGTTAAGTTGTGTGCTTAAGCAGTCGTCGGCAGAGTGGTCCTGCTCAGAGAACTTCGCACATGTTTGCTGGTCAGCACAAGTTGCTGCCGTGCCCATATCTCTGACAGATGAAACAACGTCGCGGGATCGGGATGTATGCTCTGGTCTTACTGCGCAGAAATCCTGCATTTGCGTACTCAGGTAAAGTGCAGCGATTCCCCGCACGGGACACCTTGAGCACTCTTGGTGACGGTATTGGCGACACCGCGGACTCCGAGCCCCCAAAGAAGAGCTGTATCTAACCTTGGCGATGTGTTTATAGGTGGAGGGTGAGAAACCACAATGATCGCCGTCGCAGCCCAGGTCAAGCTCCTGTGGAGGTCCCGGATCTCCCTGCCTGGTAAACAGACAGGGAGCTCCGGGACCTCTTCAGCTATCAGGGTAAGGCTGACGAAGAAAGTACCCCCGTCCTCTGCTTTTTACTATGCCATATGGATAAATTTCCTGAAAAGCGGCCGCCCCGAGGTTTCCTTCCCATCCCTCCCAACCGTCAACATTCCGAAACCTGACAACTAACCCCGTTTTTTGGTCCTTGAATCAGTTGATAAATTGAAACCCGCCTCCTCTAAGTCTGTGTTCCTCGTCTCTAAGTACCTTGAAGGAATCATTGGGAAATCTGTCGAGGCTAAAAAACTACGAACAGGCGAAGTGTTGGTTGAAGCCAAGACGCAGCAGCAAGCCACAAATCTCCTTACCCAAACACGCATGGCAGATCTGCACATCACTGTCACACCCCACCGCAGCCTCAACAGCTTGCAAGGTGTGATATCCGAGCCAGATCTGCTAAGTGAAACAGAGGCCGACCTTCTGGAAGGCCTGAAGGATCAGGGCGTTACACCTGTCAGGAGAATCACCATCCGTCGCGACAATGTAGAAATACCAACAAAGCACATAGTCTTTACATTCAACAGATCAAAACTTCGTGAGCACATCAATGCTGGTTTCGTTAGGTATGGTGTACGTCCGTGCATACCTAATCCGTGCCGCTGCTACAAGTGCCAGCGGTTCATGTACGCTACAACTTCTTGACCCGGAAAAACGACCTTCGCGAAATGCGCCACACATGACCACCCCACCGAAAACTGTGACTCTGCCACCTCCACCTGTGCAAACTGTCAGGGGCCACACGCGGCATGGTCCCGCAGCTGTGAAAAATTTCAACAGTTAAAAGAAGATTATCAATGTGGAAGTAGCCGAGAACATCTCCTTCACGGAGGCGCGGAAGAGGTTCGTCTCTTTCCCTGTGGGGAGGTACACCGACGCAGCTCGCCGGGGGGCGGAGCGGCGTCTGGTTTCGGCGGGGACCCAGTACCACGAGTCGGACCCAGTGCCGCGAGTCAGTACCGATGAACCAATGCTTTCTACTCAACATGTTCTTACGTTTTTAGCAGAGGTAAAATTTCAGCAGCTTTATCATATCACATGTAATCATCCTGGCCCTATACACCAGCCACCTCCATTGTCTTTTGTATTGCGTGACTCTTACTTCTACTCACAGGTTTTAGTATTTAGTCTCATCAACCATTAAATAACTTCTTCTTTGGCGCGCTTTGCCCTTAGTCGGCCTTGCGCCAAAAAACCCAACCATCATCATCATCAAAGTGGAGTGATCAAAGGTCAATATTATGTGCTTTGTCTTAATTTCGTTTCCGTACCGTCTCATGGTCATGCGTCGCACAGCGGTTATCACCTGCTCGCGCAAACATTCAATCAGGTCAGAGTGTGTTTCGTTCATCATTTCTCATTCGGAGATGACACCTTGGCAGCTATTAACGCTAAGGTGGGGAGTCACTGTGATTTCAAGGTGGGCTAGCTTGGTTTGCTTCAAAGGTGTGTTGGACTGCTCTCTACTCTTGACTTCGATCAGCAGGTCTCCAGATGTGAGATTTTCGCTTCATAGTTTTTACCTATCAAACTTTCAATGAACTGTTCGACTAATCACGCAAATTTTATGGTGACGGGGGTTGCCTTATTAGCTGACTGCATCCCTAGAACGCGTGGGAAGTTGTCAGGTTTCTTAAAAACAAGGTTAGAAATCGGTTTGAACAGTTCTTCGGTCGGCATAGTCTCGGGGGCCGATCAGTTCTTTTGGGTGGAATGAAGGAGGAAGCCATAAAATATGTAATGAATTCGGTGGCAAGGCTAGTCACCACCACGGAGCCCAAACAAGGGAGCGTCAACAAGATGCTACGGTGAAAGAAGAAAACGTTAACTCCCACACACCTTTAAAATACAAATTCATTTTCAGCGTGCACGAATTCGTCATTCTTTTAGTTGTGCCGTAGCACTTGTCCACAGCCTTTACAGAGTCTCTGTAGCACCGAAAAATACCTTGCAGATGCCGCTTATACCATTTGTTACAGCACTGATATTAAACTGGTGATATGTATGTACAGCGTACAGGTTTCACTCGAGACTGAAGCTTCCTCTGATTGATATTTAGAGTCTTGTGTCCTAAGAGATTTGTTTATTTAAGCGGCGATGCAGTTTATTGCTCAGCATTAGGTAATAGATATGCACAAGTCAAGTTTTCTTTCCACTTGAAAAAGCTTTTTATTGACAACTGCAAAAGCTTACACTTCTATCCTGAGATGAAATATCTGAAATAGTCTACGCATTTCAAACCGTACATAACCCCTCTGGGAACGAGAGGAAACGCGCATTTCTGGAAAGAACGACAACAATACGAATGCATTAAACACACTATCTAATTCATTTCAGTAGCGTCAAGCATTCAGCAGGCGGTCGAACTCACCTTGGTGGCTTCGTAGAAAGAAGCAGCGTCGAAGTTGTACAGGCCTTTCCATGTCTACAAAAGATAAATATCAGGTAAAACTGAGGGAAGCACAAGCCGAAGGCTGCTGAACAAATAATAAAGTGTTAATGAAAGCCATGGGAAAGGGGGTATGTCACGAGTATTATACAACATAAAAAGCATTGAAACGAGAGTTGCACTACCTAGCATATCCGATCTGTTTACACAATTTAAAGTTACGAAAATAACATTCAGGTGATTTGCTTAATATGGCTAAAAGGCTCTAGATGCCACAGTTCTTATTTTGCAAAGTGGCACAGTAATTTATTAGTAGCGTCTCGACTGGGGCCAGTTGGTTCATTCTGAACTTAAACAACAGCGCAAAAGACAAGGACTAGGAAAGAAGCACAGCCAAGCGCTGTAGAAGCACAGCGCTTTCTGTGCTTCTTTCCTAGTCTTTGTCTTTTGCGCTGTTGTTTAAGTTCTTAATTTATTATATCTTAATATATGTTGTTTGGAAACTCATCCTAATGGTGCCTGATACTCGTAAAAACACTGTCCAGTTGGCGTGAAATTCTTGTAATTGTGACGAAAGTCTATCAACAAAAGCATAAACCAGAGCTAAAACTATGCATTCAATGGCGATCCCGTGTACAGAGGCACCATCCCTTCATGCGACCAGTAAGGGGGGGGGGGGGTGGTTTACCCCAGATGTTTTCTTTGTGAGGGGTTGTGGAGATGCACTGGAAGCTGGGTAATTCTAACTTGAATAATTATAAATTGTGGATTATTCGAACTGCGTGACTTGGTCCGGTCACGTCTCCCTAGAAGTCTAAGTATAAACAAGCACGCTTATTCCGCCACAAGTACGTTCCACCAGGGTTAATGCGAACATTAACTACCGCGCTGGCGGATTGAATCTCACCAGCTGCTATACAGGAGGCTACGTCACCTCCGGAATGGATAGAAGAATGAAAAGAGCAGATAAAATTGGGTAAAAGCAGTGTAAATCCCCATTGTATGCGTTATAGAAGACGTAGTATTTGCGAAATGTGCGCGCGAGTGCAATGGTGAGTGGTGTTCTGACAGGTGAGGCCATCCTCTCTCAGGGAGAGGACCAGAACATTCTTCTGGCAGTAGTGACGAGAAAAAGGGGGGATGTCGTGTACAAGGCAACGCCCGCTCGGAAGTGATTGTCTGATAGAATGCCGAATGTCCTTTTCTTAGTGCTGAAGAAAGCGAAGAGGAGTCATTTTGATACCTTCACTTGTTCAAGCAAAAGGTGCTGTGTATTTGCTGCCATGATTCGAAGCTAAACGAAAAAACACGGACGGTGAATAGAGAGCTGACAAGACAGGCGCTATTCGCCAACTGGCCTAGCAAGATGTTTTTCTCCGCGGCGTTTCTTCTAGTGCGGGCCCTTCCTTTTGTAACCCTGCCTCGTACAGCACCGACCAGGAAAGCCTTCTCAACTATTTACCAACTAGCCCAGCAAGTAGTTTTTCTCCGCTATATTTCTTCTACTGTGGCCCTTCCTTTTGTAACCCTGCCTCGCACAGCACCAATTAGGAAAGCCTTCTCTACTACTCACCAAATAGCCCAGCAAGAAGTTCTTCTGTGCCTATTTTCTGTGCCTTTTGTCCCTATCGCCTTCAGGTACAAAAGGTACACGGCAATGACGAAAATTTTTGAGCTTGAAAATGTTGACATGCCCTACTTCTTCCCAAGCGCAGTGTAATGTTATTATTGCACACTTAGCATTCATTCAAACTAAGGTACATCCTCTTTTCGGGTCTGGTAACGAGCTTGTACTACAATTGCATTTGAAGTGGAACTAATTAGCTTGTTATTCCACGGGTTTTCTTGACAGCAACGTTATTCTAAATGCCTACAGTTTCTCCTATGGTGAATTATTTCTGTCAAAGAACGTCAATTGTGGCAAGCACATGGGATAGTACATGTACTTGTGCAATTATGTGCACAGAAAGGGCGATAAATTGTATGTTTAAGATTAGAATTTAAAAAATGCACACAAATAAATGCATTTCGTACCGGAAAAACGAATTGAACTGCTTCACCAAATTTGTAGACGCATTCTGCCGCCGCAAACGTGACTTCGGTGCCATTCTGTGAATAAATAACGACAAACAGAGAACCAGAACTTGACCAAAGGCGACTGTTGGAGCAGATATTTTAACTGATGCATAATTATCACTAGACGTGGAGATACTTTCCTCATGAGGTGCGTCGGGAACTTACACTAATTAAACGCGCAATGTCCGACGTATACTTTTACGTCTCGTATTTTTCTCGCTATAAGTGTGCACATCGAGCAGGTTTGGGATCAAAATTTCCCTCATATGCCTGTCTCTACAACACAGCCCGATAAGCGTCCCCCGTAATAAGTACGACCATGGAGTTGTAATTCGAAAACAATTTATCTGGCACTGGGAAAGCTTCAGTTCCAAATGTTTTTACCTACTTCACAACTCGTCTTATGTGCGTGTATGGCGCACACTCATCCTACGCAAATTCATCCGCAATTTTAGGCATTTTATTTTTTATCAGAAAAAGCTCGCGAAAACAAAATTGTCTGCTGCCAATGGCCAAAACTGTGTTTCAGGTAGGCGATAATAAGACGATACTCTACACCAAAGCGATTTTCAATGACAATTTGGCAAGCAAAGCGCAGCAAGCTGCTTTCGCGACGGTTATAATTGGACGTTCTTTTGCTACATTTGCAAGGTCTCAGAAATTGCTTGATTATGTATCTTTTATGGTAAGCTGAAACACACGCAATTTACGTTTGGTAGTAGCATAGTAAAATTATACATGCCGCTGTGTCCTGTACACAAATGTTAATTTTTTTCTACTGTAAAAGCTTTTCCTGAATCAGTTACACTTTTGTTTGGCCCTAAGAAGACAGTAGCGTGGGGAATTCTACATTTCTTGATTTTAGTAAATCCTCAGAGCTCACTCAGCACAAGTCATTTAGAATAATATCTGCGGAAAATTAATAAAACCCACAACATGCCAGTTTTTTTCAAGTAAGATACTTACCAGGTAGTTGTCCTCAACCAGGCTGTAACACAACCTCCAGAGAGCGCAAATTCGGTCGGTTTGCTTTAAAACAAAAAAACGCTAGTTTTATTTTGAATTTCATTGATAATTCCTGCAAAAAACGGCCATTCATAAATGTAAACTGTGGACAGGGCACAACTTCGCATTAAGAAAGTATTAGCTGAATTACTTCAGGCTCGGCTTTATTTAGGAACCATCACATAAGCGTTTGCGACGGCAAGACAAAGAATTAAAGCTAGCTGCCGCAGAATTTAAAAAAGAAAAATGTGGGAAACAAATTAGGTCTGCGTAAAAAATACACAAGGCACTTTTAATTATGGCGCGCAATGAATCGTCGGTAGCTTCTGACTACCTGCACAGACGGTACGGAGGAGCATTGTGTGACGTCTTCTTTCTTTGCAACCGATCTGCTTGCTTCCCAATTCTTTTCAAACACATCGTATAATGTAACGCGTCTTAACACAGCGATATCCTTTTCCACACAGATGTAACGATAGATGTGACTGTACTACGTATCGCCTTACCCATAAAGCTTGAACAAATATGAGTATAAAGGAATACAACAAGGTCGAGAACTGGACTAGTTGGTATACATTCATGATTTACCAGCGCAAATTAAACGGGACGAGAGAGGAGTACACAACACGAGCGCTCGTGTTGTGTACTCCTCTCTCGTCCCGTTTAATTTGCGCTGGTAAATCATGAATAAAGGAATACGCTACGTACGTACTGTGTACGTTGGTAAAGTTCATGGTGCTCAATGCTCACGCTAAGTAACAGATTAATCTTTAATTTCTCCACAACCCATGCTTCGGGTTATCACGGAAAAAGGGATCTAGGCTGACTCAAACTAGGTGCAAAGCGGTGTGCTAAAATCGAACAGAATCCTCTAGTAGTGCAAGAGTCGAAACCCTTTCCACTCCTAAGCGCTCTCGCGCCAGGACTCACCATGGTCTCTCTAAGGTTCCAACTCATTATGTTAACAACTAGTTAGGGAATAGAACTTATTCGAACTGAGCAATCATATCAACTGAGATTGCATGGGCTCAGGACTCTGACTCCCACGGCATGATTTCACAACTCACATGAATTCACAGCCATTACTAAGAATTGAAAGGGGTATAGACTCTCGCGAAGTAAACGTCAGGGTCTCGCATTATGGAGACCAGTGTGACTTGCACGCAGTACTCAAATGGCGCCAGAATCAGTTTTGGCTGCGGATTTAGTGCAGCAAAGAATTTACTGGGTACAACGCATTCTATATGGGCGGCATGCGCATCACAGTGCAGATTGCCCCGGGGTAAGAATTGGCGAAGGAACGAGTACTCCAAAAACGCATACGCGTTAAGTTGTTCTTTAATGGCAGAATTCATTCATATACGGTTACGTGCAACTTTCTGACTACGATATGTACATTACATGTACTGTTTCTAACTGGATGCACCATCTTCACCAATTATCTTATTCAAATGCACCACCTCCGCAACGTGACGACGATGCTTTAAAAGGGGATATAAAGACAAAATGCAGCATTGAATAATTTGAAACCAGTAGGTTGAAATAACTATGCTTCAGTACCTCATTCGGGTGCATTCCTGCCAGGAAATACGTCTTTTAACCCGAAAAAAAAACGCAAGCAGTATTAAGTAACGTTCAAATATTGCTCTATGGTCGCGTGTTAAGGGAAGGAGTAACGCCATATGGTCCAGCGGTACAAACATTGTTTTTGGTGTGTTAATGGCCTTTTCGCTTTGAATTGATGCGGTCTAACGGAACTACAGGCCCCAGTACAGCCGTTATCATGAGTCTTAGCGATGGGTTAGTTCGGCGGCCACAAATCGCACCAGCAAGGTTCTGTGACGTCATAGGAAAGTTAGCAGAAAGTGCCTGGGGGGTCGCCACTCCTAGGTACGTTTTTGTAAAGTTCAGAGCACTTTAGGGGCTGGCCTCTTTCGGCCGATTACCTCAATATTCACTACTTGAAAGAAGAAATGCATGAAATTCGCCAATTGTGCATTGTTGTGCAAATGCTGTGTTGCACATTTCGTCCATTTGCTCGTTTATTTTTAGGGGGGGCTTCCGTTTTTCTTTCTGAGTTTGTTTTTGTTTTTGTCTTCGTTTTGGTGAAGGAGATGTACGAAGCGCATAGTTAGGGTTTTGGTAGTCGTTTTTATTAGTGTTTCAGTCGTTCCATTTCCTCCATTTCTTGAATTTCAAAACTTTCTTCGAAGACTTATGTTCACTTGCGCTGGTATAACAATAACAATATTTCCGTAATCATATAAATAAAACAAAATTAAATACAGGGAGTTACACGGTTCTTCTACTGTCACGACCGCGTGTATCATGTTTCAGTTGTTCTTTCGGGAGATTTCTGATCTCTGCCGTCGTTTTGTGGGAAAAAAGCACAAGATGAGTATTTGTGGCCTGGTAAGGTTATTGTTAGAACATTTTATTTTTATTCAAATTCATGCGTAACGTGGTTCGGGCTCGGTTGGCGGGGGGGGGGGGTTGGAGGTGAGTTCTTCACATTAAAAAACAATGCTTTCTTTAGCGTTATTGATGCATGCCGTTGTGAGATGTTTCAACTGCGCTTGTCGTGTCGGTTTGCGTTACTTGTAACGGCTTTCCAAAAAAGATCTTCACAGCAGGCAACAGCCCACAGGTTAATTTTCCTTTCTTTATTTTACGACGTTGACAGTATCACATAGTTCTGTACGACACTTCCGTATTGCAACACCACTAACTGAGCTAACTGCCCTTATCGGCTACAGACGGACAAAACGTGCTCGAAACCGCACCATATAATTTAGTGGACTGGGAACCCCAGGCAGTTTCAATTTCCCCCAGACTTACACCGCCACGCTTCACACCTTGGATTAGCAGTAATTTTCGGTAAAATGGCTTCTACTGGAACAGTGTTCGCGAAACAATGAAGTGCCTCAGCCACATACTGCGGTTGATAAACATGCTGCAAATGAATTGGTACTGAGAACTGCGTGTCGTTGCGCTAGTTGGGCTAAAAGCCGAGGCGCGGTTTTCCCACAGGGCTAGTTGGTGCATAATTTCAAGGTTGAAAAAACTCTGCGTAAAGGACAAGACAACAAGGAAGGGACAGGACGGGCGCATACCCACGACTAGCTTTGTTTAAAAAAACGAACACGACTGTATACCATCTGTGGCATTCGCGAACAATTCAGCCAGTTTTCGCTATTTTCTTATCAATGCAACATAGTGTTTAAAAACTCATTCACTTCCGTACAAAAAATGCCTCGCTCAGCCGGTGTTGTCAGTCGCTGTTGAATGAAACATATGTGCTGAGCCGGGGACAGGTCGCGCGCAAATTAGTAGAAGCCTTTTTATTCTTAAAAGAACATTGAAATTCTGTGAGGGAGGCGTCTGTTTTGTTGTACGGAAGTGAGTTTGAGTTTCTGAACAGTATGGTGCATTGATAAGAAAAGAGCAAAAACTGGCTGCTTGTGCGCGAGTGCAATACATGGTATATCGTCATGTTTGCTTTTCCAATAACGCTAGGTGAGAGTCTGCGCCCATCCTGTCCCTACCATATTGTCTTGTCTTTTACGCGCAGTTTTTTCGCCGTTGAAATTGGTACTGAACGCGCTTACGAAACGTCTTGTAGCAATCGTAAGTGTTTCTAGAAGAATATATGCTCAAGCATTGAATAGTGCGGTCATTTTTCATCCGCCATAGCGCAGAATAAACATGCGCAACTGGCACGAAGCTACTGAGAGTTCATGGGGGATTTCTTGCGATCCCGAGCGTGTTCAGCCGATTACCTTGATGAAAGCTGGAGATATGTTGAGTCGCACCGTTTCTTCTTTGCAGGACCAAAATACGCTTGTTGCCACCCGCGCTGCTCTCGCAGCCTCCCGTGGGTCTGCGCATAAATCAAAAATCCCGAAACACAGGGTTCCTTCTTTTTGAGGAGCTGTGTGCATCACAGCTGACATGCATTCTCATTCTACAGAACAGATTGATTTAACTGGAGTCAACTACGACGGCATTCGACGTGCGGAGGAGTGCGCACTGGTTCCGGCTGTTTAAACAGTGTTCGTAACTTTGTATCCCCCACAACACGAAATCCGGAATAAATAACGCAACTTTGACACTTTCACCCACTACAAATACGAAGGTAAAAACAGATGACGAATACCGGCCAAATATTTTGAAGAACTTCTCGGCTTCTTTTTTTGAAGACGTCATGCTAATATCTTCATGGTGCAAGTCCTTCCTGGGTTGCACAACACACCTGCGTCCACGGTTTCCTTTACCAAAGTTCTTTTTCGTTCGGGAAGCATCGGTCGTGCCCTGAGAGGGGCTGACGCCGTACCATAATTCTCTAAACGAGCGGTTAACGTTTTCTTCAAGTTGTGAACACAAGGAATGTGTCAAATAACTTATTTATAGCGATCACGGATCAAATGATTTGCAGCAGATGTTTTGGTTGTGGGTAAATCTACAAATACCTATTTATGGCTTGTCTTCCTTGTCTCGCCGGCGGTGGTTGATGGGACGCCGAAGTTGCATGCGATGACCAATCAGTCACTGCTACAGCCTTTCTTCTTTTTGTTTGGATAGTTATCTGGCTTTGACTAGCTTGGACATAAGTAAGGTGCACTCACACCTGATGTGACGTGGTTGGTACCCATTTACCCTTAACCTATCGTACCGCCAAGCTGAACGAAACGCAGGCTCTGAAAAGGGCCTGTTCAGCCTGCACCTTACAAGCCTGTGGCAACAATTCTTCAGCCACGTGAAAGAAGCGTCATATAAGGTTATTAGCCTGTGCCCTACCAGTACAAATGATTATTTTGCGGAGCTCATCGCTCCAAATGCCTTGAGCAGCCCACACGTGTCATCGCGGTAAATATTTGGTAATTCAGAATGAAAAGCTTCAGTCGTAAAAATCACTCCACCTTTTCGCGTTGGCATAAGCAAAATATTCCATGGCGCCAATCCAACACCTTGTATTTCTAAGACAATACACACAGCGCGCATGCATTACGAAAACACCTGCATTAAAAGTGCATGTGCATTGAACTGTTAACAGCGGAGTTGTTGTGGGTGGAGAATTTTCTTCTGCCTGCTGAATTCCATGAGTCACGCAGGGGTAGGAGCAAAGGTTCCAAGATCCTCCGGCGATCTCACAAAACACGTTTGCAGACGCACCGATAGTCGGGGCAGTAGGCTAGCACGGGCGGGTTCATCTCCCTCCTGCTAGGGGAAGGACAAGGGAGGGAGAAACCCGCCAGGGATATGTAGATGGCGATTGCTTTAGGGGAACCGTAGAATTTGCGCGGCGACGGCGCTGCCGCCATTGGTCGACGACGCGTTGATGTTCGAGACGACACATAAGAACCACTTCTCCGCTTTTCCAGCACATGCGATCCTGGGTGGAACTGGGTTTAATTTTCGGCTTTGCGGCGAACATTCGCTTCTTCGAAGATGTTAATAGCAAGAGAGGCAAAAAGCATTCTAATCCAGGAAAAACACTTTCTGTGTCCCCGCATCCTGCAGGTTGTTCTCTGCCTTACAGGAGGTTCTGGCATATCGCGATGATTTTTCCGCTCGATGCTGTTCCGTCTAATGATCTAGTAGATAAGGAAAAATATCTTAGGAACAATTCTTGGTACCGTTCAAAGATTTATTACTTTGCCGTCGTTGTTACTTTGGCGTGACGCGGTAAATATTTTACACAGAAATTTCCCATCTTGGTCCTCAAACTTTCTGCAACAATAATTAAACTACAAGTATTTCATGCACTCTGACTTCGCTTTATACACAGCAAACAATGGTTGCCCGGTTAATTTGAATTTTTCAAATCCCGAAATCAGCAAAATACTCGGGATAGTAAATTCAGTTTGAAGCAAGTTCATGAGGGCTACAAAGGGCGTCTTACAATCATATCATTTCATCCCATCTGTTACAGTGAAACGGCCACAGACACAGCTCTAGAACAGTATGTTCAATTAGAGTGCTAGGAAGGAAAGCCTCAGCTGCACTTTCAGCAATTTAGAGTAATGTCGCAATAAGGAAACAAGTCCAAATATGCAGTCATATTAGCTGAAGATTGTTACGCTTCAGAACTCTGCAATTAACAGGAAACCCGAATCCGCCAATGGAAGCTCTTCATCCTGCCTCCCGGAGTTGAAATACACGTGTTCAGTTTACAGTTAAAGTATGCGGAGTTCGTTTAAAATGCTTTAAGAGCATGATTATCTTTTTTTTTCGTCGTCTTACTCACTGAGGTTTCCGCCGCACCATTCAAGCTTCTTGCCTGCCAAATTATGCGGCAATAAAAGTGAGTGTATGGCGATGCACAGAATAGCATAAAGCCGCATTTCTGAAGAAACAAATTTTAAAGCCTTCCGCTCCGGCACACGTTCTTGGTGTTGCTAGTGACCGTTCGCCTGGCGAAGAAATGTGCTGCTATGCTCGAATGGTTTCCTATCACTCAAATTCTCGTGTATTTTGTGTTTATGATAGAAGTTTACACAGGGTAGCGTGATCAAATGAAAACTTAGTTGGCATTTTTTCATTTTTATTGCTTTAATGTTGTCCTGCATATGTTCGTCCTTTACCGACTTCAGAGTTGACCCTGATTTCTAGAGGCGGCAGCACCATCAAAAGCAGCTGCAAGAGCTGGAAAAGTTTTTCTGCTTTCTCTGTGAACAATGAGAGTGGCGTGTGCTTTATTTTATTAGAGCGATCATTTGCGAGATGAAAATTTCAGGCAAAAAATTGAAGGTGCAATTTGGAAAATACATTAAATGATTTATGTACACTTCGGGCACACCTAAATTTAGTCCGCGCACTCAGCCCGGTCTGTTTTAAACGTCATACGATGTCTCCCTTTCAACAATAAATTTTGTTTCTTTGCTTGCTATATATAGAATGTTACAAATCTCTACGCATCAACAATTGCAAGTGCATCCTGCCATTGTGCACGGTACTTTCATGCTGGAAACCACACAGATAGGGAGAAAAAATTATGCTTCCAACATCTGGAGCAGTATTCTCGTTTTTTGTCCCTTTTGCGTCCCTTTCAAAAGCGTCCCTTTTAAGTGAGCCCTGATTGGCTAAAAGCAAACAACTGGATTTGACGTAACGCAAGCGCCGCAGACCTACTGGCACTACTGCGTTTCACCGGGGCTTCTTCGAACAGGCGATTTGAATTTCAAACAGACGGTTTTTGGAAGCAGTCATGAATGCACAGACTATCGCCTTGTTGTTGGCTCGCCGGCGGAACAAGCGATCGAGAAGCAATGTAGACGCGTTCGATATGCCCCAAGAATCATTCCGCCAGCATTTCCGCCTCTCAAAGAGGACCGTGCGGTTGCTGTGCGACGAGCTCCGGGACGAACATAGTCGGCGGACTTGAGGGCTCAGCGTCGAGGAGCAAATGTTACGCGCCCTTCGTTTCTTCGCTACCGGTGGCTTCCAGTCAGCGGTCGGTAGCAAAAAAACGATATCGGTGAGGCAGTGCATTATACAAGTCCCTTTATCGGATGAATGGACTTTAGCCGCCACCAGACAGTGAAATAAAGGATCGTCTGCGAGCTAGCTAACGGTCAGCAGTTGCAATGAAATAAACGATCGTCTGCGAGCTTGATAGCTGCCGAGCAGATGGCCCAAATTACACAAGCACTCCGCATGACATTTATAACCTTTTATTGGTACTTTACGCATACACATACCAGCTTGACGTTCGCACACTGTTCGCGCAACAGGCACGCCGTTAAGAAACAAAAACCCCCCTCTCACACATTTTTTTTCACGCGTAGAGCACCACAAAAATGTCAACGACGTAAAGCACCATTCCAGGTCCTTCGGAAAGCCCGCGTCGTCATGCCACAAGTGCGTCGATGCCAAAATACGTAATTGGACGGTTGTCTTGATATACGGGCATTGTCACCGACCTCAAAACGGAGTCCAAACGCGAAAAACCGAGTAGCCGCTGCATTATTTACACTCCACTGTCACAAGGAAGCAGCTGACTGCAGCTGGCATCTTTGGACGTTCCTGCCCTTGCGGTAAAAACTTTCAACGTCGCAACAAAAAAAATTTCGTCGCGTTTAGTTTTGTAAAATATGTTCAAATAAACAAATAAAAGATACTACGATACGGTTTTAGTTCTTCAAAATGCGTTTGCTAGAACAGTTACGGTATTTAAATCAAGAGCTCATGGCTTAACCGAAAGTACGTCACGACAAAAGGAACGCAAAAAGGAGGTTTTCAAAAGGGACAGTTACGAGCATACCGCCACTGGTTGGTTTGTGCTGTTCTTCGTGCGCATGTTGTACAGATAACTATTTGTATTACAGGAAAGGCCGATATTCGCCGAAGGACATAATTTACTTTACTGATATCGGGTACTGCTGTACAGTGCTTAAGAATTTGAAAAACAATAACTTTCTTTATATTTTCCTTGAACCATGCTTGTGAAGGTTCGCAAATGATTCGAGGATTTAGAAGATGAAGCCTTGTTGTTTGCCAATGAAGCCTTGCTAAAAAGGTAGCATGCAGTTACTGGCATGACCTTCAGGATGTGCGGAAACACAAGACGTTCGAAGGGTGATATGGGGTGTGCTCAGTCCATTTCGGGGACAGAGTCATCATCATGGCCCCTGAAAGACGTTTTTGTGCTGATTAGGGTAAGCAGTAGGCATTAAAATATAAATTCACATCGGTATGCAAATATATGAGAGCAGCTGTTTCTCTAGGGCATCATTGAATTTGAGCCTACGCTGGGTTACCCCCTGCTTAACGCAGTAGTGCTTCGGTCATTTTTCTACATCCACATGGTTACGTGGAGTGTGCAATGTGGCCGTATGTGGTCTTCAGTTGAGGAGGGAGTATGGGCGTATTACTATTCTTTCTTGTGCACAAAATATTTTTTTTCCGCAGGTGCAAGAATGTCCTTACATTAGGCCATCTCTCAGCATTAAGGTCTCGGGTTTATAAAAGCAAAATCAGCGTGTAATGAAGTGCCTCATCATTCCCATACTACAGAAAACGTCGTAGCTCTTACACTAGGAGGCGCTCCTGGAAAATGTCGAAGATATATCAATGAACGCATAAGAATTATTTTTGCCTCCAGAGTACACATAAGATTCGGCAACCTGTAGATAAACAGTCATAATGCAAGGCTCAAAAACAACGCTGTATTCCTCAACCTCAGTTATTTCCAATATTCAGTAATGAGGCAAATACTGCCGGGTATGCAAGAGACTGTTGCGTAGGCACAAAATACCTTGAATTGGCACAGAATATTTTTCAGATGACGCCACTTCTTGTGAATGCTTTGTTATTTGCCGTTGGTAGACATGGACTTAAGTAAAGCCTTTATTTGAATTTCTAGTTTCTGTGCGGTACGGCTTTGACAAGGCTGTTGCCGGAACCCCCTGGGTAGATGGGATTAGCTGCAAGGTATATTCAAGACAAACAGCTGGTACTGGCGGATACGGTTTCACGGGCTCTATTCTGCCGACCTCCTCACAAGGACCAAGACAACGAAATCGTGGAAGTTGATGAGTCGTTGCATCGCTTGTCAGCGAGGCGAATCTAGCGCGGTAGACGCAGAAAACAAACAATGATGGTTACCTCAAGTTTGTCATTGAAGCCTTACGGAATAACAGGCCGAGCTTTAGCCCATCTGAGATAAACTGAACGACATAAACGGAGTGATGCTCAAAGGTTTCAAGGCCGTTATACGAACTATGCCACCAGAGACACTGCGGATAATACATACGGGCACATGGGGCTTAACGAATGCAAAATACGAGCCTGATTGGGCGTCTTTTGGTCAGGCATGAAAGCATGCATGAATGCTCTTGTGAACAAGTGCAGAGTATGCATGAAGTATGCATATAAGCAACCAATTGCGCCCTTAATGATGCGCCCTGTTCCCCGGATCGCATGGTACAAAGTAGGCGCAGACACGTTTGAATAAGCCGGCAGCTCATGCCTTCGCGCATACGACGCGCTGTCCGATTTCTGGACGTAGATTTGCTGCGGCACGCATTCCCTGCCGTTGTCGCTGGATACTTAAGCACGGTATTCGAAAGGTACGGCTTTCCCATCGAGCTATGTTCAGGCGGAGGGCGCCAACTCAGCTGCCGAGAATTTGCGAACTTCGCCAAGAACTGACTTCAACACACGATTTCCAGCCCTACATTTTCCCACTCGAAAAGGTTTGCAGAAAGGGTGCAAGAGTCGTTAAAGGATTCTAAAAAAAATTGCCGACTGAAAGAGTGATTTCTGGCTTGGTTTGCCGAGTTTCAGGGCCAACCTTTGGAAGATGTCCAGTCAGCAGGAGAGCTGCTGCAAGGGCGACGACTGTGAAAGCCAATACCTGACTTCAATGAAACACGTCGGTTCCTCAAGGTCCATCAGCAGACTTGATTGATTATTTGTAGTGCTTAACGCTCCCATGCTTCACAGGCGATGGGTCGAGCCGTGGTGGAAGGCTCCGGATTCAATTTGGTCACCTTGGGTTCTTCAGCGTCCATGGAAATATCGAACACACGGATGTTGTCACTTTTCGCCGCCATCAGAACAGCGGCCGCCGCGGCGGGGAATTGACCCCGCGTCCTTGGGCTCAGCAGAACGATGTCTTAACAACAGAGCTACCAAGGCGGGACATCAGCAGAATTTCCCGGGGAGGAAACATCCTCCACCCTTGCATAAAGCCAGGTCGTCCGCGCTTAAAGGAACCATGAAGAGAAAATGCAAGTTGGTTTTATTTCGTGTTTTATAGTGCCCCCAGCGCTTGTCCGGATACAAACGGTGCTTTATTCACTGAGAAATTAAACAACTTAGGTCAAAATTTTGATTTTCCCGCTCAATCGTGCGTTTTCGTGGTCCCAAATGCCATCATAGGAACCGACCGCTCTGCAGCCTAGAATACCTTCATTCACGCATCCGCCGTACAGGGTAGAGACACGTATACGCTGGCGCCGCCATTTTCGGTTGCTCGCTCGCCGCCGAAGCAAGTCATTGTGTCAAAACCGCGCTAATATTATCGCCGCAACGCGGTTTACTGAAGAAGTTTGAATCATATTGTCTGTTTCGCGTTGCTAGGTCTCGTGGGAAACGAAAAGAATAACGCGTTGAGCCCGTTGGCCCAATTGCGGCGGCACGGGACCGTTCAAAGGTTGTCTCCACCCTGTACAGCGGTGTTGGTTTGTTCCCGCGTTTCTTTACGTTCCGTAAGATAGATGGCGCCACCATACCGTGGCAAGCGTTTGGTTTGTTTTTGGCCGCATTTAAACCTGGCTTGTTTTTGTTCTGGGAGAAAATATTCGTTCCCTGAAACAGTGCTCGCTCGACAAATGGGGTCACGTAAGACACCGTTGCTTGCGTCAATCGGCCAGTGTCGTCTGAGACAACCCCAAGCCCCGTAGTGCTGTTCAGCTAAACCAAGCATGCTGTGCGCAGTACGAACAGCAGAACGCATCAGTACTTCTATGTTTACATGTGCTTTCGTAACTTCCACTGTTTGTCCCATCATTCTTATTGCTTTGTAAACAATGTGCCCTAAATTTAAGCGCAAATCGCTCGTTGGTCTAGTTTGTAAGCTCTACCTAATTTGCGTCTGCTTTTGCCAGCCTCCGCCAATCGCAGAGCTTAGCTCATGTGACATCATAGGTTCTGTTGCGGGAAATGAGCTGGTGGGTCGCATGACCATTCCCGTTTTTCCTAATTATGTAGCTTATTTGAGCGAAGTTTACGTTAAAAGTGGTGTCAGTATGATTCTAACGAGGCAATCTTTTGAATGAACCAAACTTGTGTTTTCTCTTCATGGCTCCTTTAAGCGGGCACCTGGACAATGAAGGCTAATGTAGTCAACAGGATGCGGAGCAGGTCTTACGTGTTTACTACAGCAAAGGGCAACGTTGTACGACGTAACCACCAACATCTGCTTACCACAGCAATTCTTCGGCAGCTCTGAGAACAGCTCGTCAGAGGAAGAATGGGACAGTGAGGCAGACGTTAAAGTTCAGCCACCCGCATGTTCAACCACCTCTATCCAAAAGTACAGAATCTCGACCCGTAACAGAAGACCCCTGGAGCGGCTAGCCTACGCAAAAACTTTGCTCAGGGCACATGACGGGCTTGTCGTTTCGAGTGCAGCGTTACCAGACTACGTTGTGTTTCCCTGCCTAGAAAAGAAGATGTACTGGCAGACTCATCATCGCGCATGCTGTGTCGCCTGTTTACACTTTCTCTTCGTATCTTTAAAGACTCTTTCGGAATAAACCAACTCGTTCGTTATCTGCTCGCTGGTGTACCACTAGATAGTCAAGAAAACAATAATTGCCAGAAGTATCTACAGCTGGTATGGTCATACGCCATCCTATGAGCGACAAATGGAGTGTGATGAAATATCTACATCATACATTTTATCTGTCAAGACAGCAAGGGCTACCCTACCGATTTACAAAATACGTTGCTCTCTTTGTAATGAGAAAACCGTGAAAAGTTTTGGAATTGTGTAAATATTCTGGACGGTAACGCAATTTTGCTGATAGATGGTGACGGCAACATGATTTCAGAAGAGGATTGTCCTACACTCTTAAAATTTACTTTTTAAACAATTTTTGTCCCTCCACTTTTTTTGTGCTTACCAATTTCCAGAGATTCTCGTCTACGAATACTCGCTTATGCTGCCCCTCTTGATACACCCAGCTGGCATTCGCTAAAATGCATTCTTCTGCCGGCATTGACAAAATCATATCAACTTCTTTAGAAAGCACATGCCAGTACTCTTCGATTTTTCTTGATAAGCTCTTTCAACGATGTTTAGAATCAGGATTGCTGCCGCTTGAGTGAAGGAAGGCAAAGGTAGTTCCATTCTTTAAATTCGGTAAATATCTATCAACTAGCAACTATCGCCCCATAGCGCTCACGAATATCCTGTGTAAAATATTTGAACACACCATATACACTAACCTTGTCCGGTTTTAGGAATCCAATTCTTTCATTCACTCCGGTCAACATGGCATTTCTAAACCCCATTCTTGAGAAACACAGCTTTTATCATTCACATAGAAAATTTATGCCATTCTCGACTAGCAGACTGAATATTTTTAAGAAGACCGAATATTTTTGGACTTGTCGAATGTATTTGACAAGGCGTGCCATCGACTACTAATGTCAAAGCTGCGTAGCTTAAAACTCGGCAGTAATTTACTCAAATAAATAAAATGTTTCGTTATTTTCCGGCCCCAGTTTGTTTCAGCCAAGAATGTGAACTCTTCGCCTGCAGTATTACCGTCCGGAGTCCAACAAGGTTCCATTTTAAAACCGTTACATGTTTATTACACATTAACGACCTGCCTAATTGCGCCTCACCTATTCACTTCTTTTCTGATTGTGTTTTATTTTATGAATTTAACAACGGCGCCGGTGTAACCACCTCGCAGGAAGGTCTACATAATATAGCCACCTGGTGTAATAACTGGCGAATGGAGCTCAATATTTTTACACGCAAGACAGTAAGAATAGCTTGTACTTCCACGTCAACTCCTATATAGAGCATTAGGGCGCTGCAATTAGAACCACTCTCGTCATATAAATATCTAGGAGCTCACGTGACTAATAAACTGAAGTGGGATATACACATCAAAGAAATCACCGTTAAGGGCCAGTGTCGTCATATGTCGTCATATGTCGTCATATGTCAGTGTCGTCCAGGAGTTCACATGACTAATAACCAGAAGTGGGATATACACATCAAACAAATCACCGCTAAGGTAAACCGTACATTACACTTTATGAGACGCAACTTCTCTTCAGCCTCATCATCTATGAAACTGCTTCGCTACAAGACGCTTATGAGGTCAAAGCTCGAATATGCCGCTTCAATCAGAGTTCCTGACCCGGTCTTTTTGATTTATTAGCTAGAAATGACCCAGAACAATTCCACCCTTTTCATTTTTTGTAGCTACATTAGAATAGGCAGCATAAGTTCAATGAAGTCGACACGTAATTTGCAAACATTAGTTCAACGTATAAAAATTTCGCACCCTCTGTCTTTTCTACAATTTTTACCATCACCCACTTTTAAAGAATTATTCATTCATGCCCTCATTTCCGTGTCTCAATGGCGGGACCATGCGCACAGAGTTGCTGTCGCGCCATGTCGCTCTCATTCTTACCCTGCTTCATTTCTTCCACAGTCTTCAGCACACTGGAACAGCCTTTCCGCCAGCACAGCTGCTAGATATAACGTGAAAAAAATTCAGGCCTATTATCTTCACTGAAATCGAAATACCTTGCCTTGTATACCTTTTTATAGCCCATTACCGCTGTTGTAATTTTTTTCTTGGAACAGTAGTGTACAAATCAGGTACGCTATGAAATGATCTTATTTATGAGCCTTCTGTAATTGTGCAGTAACACTTCGTTATAATAAAACGGGATCTAACGATTTAATGAATATAACGAAACAACCATAATACCCCTTGAAATTCCCACAGACGACCATGTATTCAGGAACTTCCGTACACGAAGCTTAAGTTGACCCGCAATGGGTATAACGAAACTTTTTGTTCCACAACGAGCCTTCACGGACCATTCGGGTACCCGTCAGTAAATATCTTAAAGTGCGCGACGGTTAACTTCACAGTCGCACACGTATGCGGTGGTTCCAAACTCGCGCTAGCTAGGGGCCGCCAACTCCAGCGCTCTAAACTGGCGGCAAGCGCCTGGCCACACGGGCGAGGGTGCGCGTCTCGCAGGCTCCCAGCATTGTGCCTGGATGTTCCCCAGGCACTCTACCGGGACGCGGCGGACCTGCTGTACCGCTTCATGGCTCTTAGGATGGCGGCGAGGAAGGACTCGAAGTGGCATTTAAACTTGAAAAAGCTATCAATCACCTCAAGAAGACATGGCAACAATCTACCAGGGACTTTTTCCCTGGTAAGTTCGCCGCCAGATCGTGTGCTGTCGAATGACAATGGATGAGCCGTTTGGCGTGGATGAACTCGCGATTATTTGCCGTATTTATCGCTTTTTTTTTCGTGGGCTGCTGTGAATTTCGGTGGTGACTACATTCTCTCTTGAGTCCAAATTGTCGATAGAAATAGACATTGGCTGTAACGAAGTAATTACGACCCCCTCTCCTTCAACTTTGTTAAACGAGGTTTCATTGAATATGTGTTTTTCACTGTTCAATGTTTTTGATTGTTTGTACTTAGCACTCCACCTTTTATGCTTCGGCATTGAGGGTATTTGTAAATAAATAAATAAATAAATAAATAAATAAATAAATAAATAAATAAATAAATAAATAAATAAATACTTGTGTAATCACAGCATTTTTTAAAGTGTATTGAATTTTTGGCAGTTATCTCCGTAATAGATGGGCAGAAAACCCTACTGTAGCCCACAACACGGTTCCATAAACAGCGACTCCATTTTTTAAATCACACGTAAGTTTTTCTGTTACTATAGGGTGCAGTGTGCCAATATTAACCATTCGTTTATTGCGTACTATCGTGATAAATTGAAATACGAACAACGGTGTGAGGGTGTTTTGATATCTTATCTAAGCTTCCAATGTAAACGGTGGGCTTTAAATGCCATTCTCTTTAAATGCCAGATGATTTAAATACCAGGGGGCTATAAATGGTGCGCCTGCGCAGTAAGAATAAGTTACTACAGGGCTTTCCAAACCGTATGCCTGCTGTGCCTACACGGCCCGTCACCACCGAGCGTAGCATGTACTCAAAACCAGGAAAACCGCTGTTTGTATTTCAATTTATCAGAATAGTACAGGTAATCCAGAGGCAGAATTCTGTTGCCCTGACGCTAGGAAGCCGGCCACTTTCCGGACGCCTTTAGCGCTGTGTACTCATTGGCTTCAAACACTCCTGCTATTGTTTTGAGTACCTGATCGGAGAACAAAGCCTCGGTAGCATTGTGGTAGAATCACGGGTTTTTTCGAGGAGAGCCATGGTCCAAGCCCCACCAGTGACAAAAGTTTCCCATAATGTCTTACTTTTTTACGGCAAAGCGGTCGGTTGTCCTAATATTAGGCATTTATTTCGTAAACATACTTTGTTTGGTATCTTTTAGATCGGTTTTGGTAGAGGCGCAACATATAAACATATTTAAGTAACGTTTGGCATGTCACAGTACGTGTTTGTCTAAAACCTACCAGAAAAGATAATATTGCAAGCTGACTGTTATTAGCTCCCACGACCGTCATTTGAACCATCGCATGCCATCAAGCTGATTTAGAGTCGGTTTTCTTCCGGCGTTGGCATTTAAAGTTATTACTTCCACCAAATTATTTGTTTATAGATTCCCATATGTTCATTACGGGTTGTGGAGGTTATTATGCTAGAAGTCGACCAAATCGATCGTTTTCGACTCCTGAGTGCAGCCTGATAGCGGAAGTCAGCAAGTGGACCTGGAAGAAGGTGCGAGCAACTTTATAAAGTTTTTTTCTTAGGAAATGGTGCCAATAAGCTCGAAAAAGCGTGGAATAACAGTTCATGTAATTTACCCCTTGTCAAAATAGGATAATAAGGCGCCCACTTCGGTGGACCTGAAGAAATCTGTCCCTGTCGAGCACCATTGGGGCACAGCTCCAGCCGGTTTCTGAACAAAACTCCGGCAACAGAGGGACGAAGGAGCATTACTGTTCGCTTCGTCTCATGATGTGGCCAACAAAGCTATAGAGTCGCTTGTCTTGTCAAAAGCTTCTAAGCTACGCCACTCAGTTCGTAATCTCATATTCTATCACTGGATTATGCCTTATCGAAAAAGACAGGATTGCTGTCGTGAGGTGGAACGGTAACGTTTGCAAGCTATTCCTGATATTGCCAATGGCAATGGGAAAATGTGCACCAGTGACCAAAGTAAAAATGCAGAGGGTGAACGTTACGGCAAGCTTGCTTTTAACAAACTATTGGCTTAAATTCCACAACCAGTGACAGAACACATTACATCAGGTGACCGAAGAATGAAACAGATACGTACAGCTTGCGCCGCTGCTACAGGCCTTTTTTGGTATGCTACAATTTGTAAAAAAATTTAGGGAGTCACTTAGTACTCCTAACGTGGGTTATACGCAAGAACCCTGTATGTTTGTTGACGACTGCAACGCTTGGCTTCCGCTTTGATTTGTCTTCTGCCAGCTAATAACAAGGCAGGACTTCCTAGAAACGCAAAAAAAAAAACATTCGAATACTACTGCGTTCATATGTACCAACGTGCCTGCGCACGCGCTGCAGCAGATACCAAGTTCCGGCATTCCGCGCGTCTCCGTGGTGTGCTTGCGCAATGAAAAATTTAGTCGACGAACAAACGGAGTCTGCATTATGAAGTCCGCATTCTTGCAAAAGATCTAATATGCGTAGAACAATTCACTGACAAAACGCATTTTAGTTTAGTTATAGCATCGCAAAACAGCATCACACTAGCACAAAGCGTGACACATAATTACCTGAAAGCAAGTGCCACTATTTGATGTTGTGTTTATTTAAAAATAGCCAAAACTGCAAGAACATAATAAGCGGCTATAACCAGCCTCGGCAATTGCCACGAATCCCGACATATTTATGGTGCTTGAAGCACGACCAACTTTACTAGTTGGTCGTGGTTTGAACAAGGGATGATATAAGATATGTGACTATGCAACGTTGTGCTTTACATAAAAGATATCAGGGTCACAGTAATAATCAAATATAGTACGTGATAAACTTTTCAGTAAGCACTTTGAAGTAGACTCTTCACCATTTATACGATTTGAAGGGGATACAAAACAATTACAGGCGTGAAATATATGTCGAGGAAATGTTGCTACGCAAGGCGGGCGGATATATGACAACCAAACACAGAAACGCAACAACCTCCTTTCGTGTGCACAGCTATGGGTCTTTAACGTGCTAAAATCAGAACTCAGGCTTGACGTTCGGCTAGTTGGGTACGCAGTTGGGCTAGTAGGTAGTTGGTTGGGGTAATTGCGCTAGTTGGGTAGAACTGCTTCGTAGAACTACTTGGTTTATGCTGACTCCGCGGGAATAAGATGAAGGCGATAAGAAGCGTCGTCTTACTCCCGCTAAGTAAAAGAACTTTCTTGCAAGCGTGAATACAAGGTGATTGATTTAGTGAAGCAAACATTTTAAAGAACCTTGAGTCCCTTACTCTGTGTTCTCCATGCCAACGCCACTATTTTTCAGCACACGTTAGATGTGAACAACCAGTACAAGCTATTCACGACTACCAGACTGATTCAGCCATGCCAGCCAAAGCAGGAAGCGCAGGAAATAGAAATGCAGGTGACGGTTTTAGAATGTATGGCTGGACACACTCGCAGAAATGGTTTTATATGGGGATATCCACCGCAGTGTACGCAAGTGAGGGAATTGTAGAAAACAGTAGAGGTGGTGACCCATCTTTGTTACGTTTTACCCTCCTTCATCGGCTTAGTCTCCGCTATTTTTTCCTTTCAAGACATTACTTTTTTCTCATGATGGAAAGTGGGACTTTAAATTGCAACAAGAGAAAAAATAACTGCGCAGTTACGCACCTTTCGCAGGCGCCGACGAAGCTTGGAGCTCACAATAGAAATATCTGCACCCGTGTCAATCAAGGCGGTAATGGCAAGATCGTCTACGTAAACGTCCAATCAATTTTTCGGTGTGCGAAGTGACAACAGATGACTATTGGTATTCGTCGTACGTGCAGGACAAGCTCCCGGAGCTGCAAAATATTAAGTTCTCCAGGGAGGAGTTGCCGTACGTGGTCGGGGAGGGCAGAGAGTGGGATTGGGCTGAATGGGACTGACGGAGCTGCGCTGGCGGTGCTGACGGAGGAGGTATGAAGAAACGAGGCACTTGATCGGTGTACGTGTACCTGGGGAGCACTTGCCTGAATCAGGAAGGCGAACGCCTCTGGAAGGGATGCCTCTGGCAGGATCTGGCAGGCTCTAGCAGGATCTGGCAGGATCCCGTGCAACATCTCTTTGTCTTATAACAATGTCATATTTCTCCAATGTTAATAGTAGTGCATGAAGCGTGATCTATAAATCCTTTATAGCTACTAACCTTACCATTGGTAGCCGGCACGAGGTAATGACCTTCTTGACGACGCGGCATGAGTACCCACACGGGACAAAACACGGGACACAAACGTTTTCGTATTTCAATAGATTTATTAAACATTAAATTACCCACCAAAGGCGAGATTGAACCGCTAGAGACCATTGCTGACTGAAAGTACCATGCATCATATATCCGCAGGATTATGACAAATAAATTTCACCTTAAAAGAGCTTCAAGAGTGTCAAGTTTTCCCAAAATGACCCCAGCATACGAGGCCAACAAAGTTAAACAATAAACATGTTCTGGAGGGTGGAGTGGTATTTCTAATGGTCCAAAATGAAAGCATTACGGCCTTGGGATTACCGTGATTGGCTGTATTTGTTTTGTGGTATGCCGAAAAGCATTCCCACAAAGCCTGCCAAAAACATATTTGAACAACACTCACCGCCATGTATGTCGGGTAGGGCAAGAATAAGGGCAAGAAGACACACTTTGCGGTGCTGTTACGGCGTCCGCGCGCCGTTGCTTCTTCGCAAAACAACCCGCCATGGTACCGAAGTAAAGACATGACAATGTAGCGTACGTGCGGGACGCGAGAAGCTCCAGCAAGAGCACAGCACACGCAATAAAGATACAGTACATATACAGTGAGAAAAGCTGTTGCGGCACCAACATAATGCGTGCTGAAAAACTTTTGCGTGTCGGATAACAAATCTTTGAAGAATGGTACGGCACGCACGCTAAATGCCGCCACCCAGTCTCAAATATTCGGCTGGTCAGGTATTCAAACTCAACTTGGAAGGGGCTTGTTTTGGAGACCGGGTATGTTACAATTCTCATGCCAAAGTTTTCTTTTGCAACTGTGTACTTTTCATTCACAGAGGGACTGCAGTCCACATCTGACTGCGTCAAGAAGACGTGAGTCCCCTTATTCACTTTATCCAGACACATCTTTGATTTTTCTTCGTGGGATGAATATGGTCCGGAAGAGCTCATGTCCAGGGCCATTCGCATGTCCCTCACAAACTCAGACTCCCCAGGGCCACCGTCGAGAAGTGTAGATGCATAGGACCCCAGGTCAGCACATACCCGCAATTCCTGCGACTTTAATTTGGGGCTCAGTTTTTCAGGAGTATCATCAGAGCCCAGCCTCAAACCAGCGCTCACGCTAGTGGTCAGGAGAGCCTGGATGTAGTTGGATAAAAACATCATAGAAAGCAGCCAGAACGCTAGGAGAAGTCGTCCTGACTGCCGGATTATAAACGGATGCGGTAAAAGAGCAGGAAAACTGACCATAGAAGCCAAAAGCGCATAACAAACCCTAGGAATGTCCTTGAAGTGATTTCTCCCTATGGACCAGCTAAGCAGGGAAAAGAACGCGACTACCATCCACGCACATGCTGCGGTGGTTGAAAGAGTCGCCAAACCAGCTTTCCATGACGTTACGTCGACACACCATTGGAATTTCTTTTTGACGTAGAGAATGGCGTGAGAAATTTCAATCGTACCCGTGTAATACAAATTTCGGGATCGCCGCAAATCGTACACCATGTACGCGTCAACAGCTTCGATTCTGCGGTCGATGAGAGTGGCAGTCCAGTTTGTGTAATTGATCAGGAAGCGTTGAACGGAAGTGTTGAGGACAGAAAGGGACTGTCTGAAGGCCGTCTTGCACGTGGTGTCGTTGGACTCATCATCAACAAACCTGGCGATCTTATGTTGAGCTTGACGAAATCTTTTCCAAAAGGGCCTCTTAACGGGCGTACTCCGGTACTTACGGGCCAAGCGGCGAAGAATCGTGTCTGCTTGTCCAGGTGGCCCGCAGTTTAGGGACGTCCCTGATGTGATTTTCCAGCCTTTGGTAGGGTTTTCTGTCTCAAGGGTACACAATTGTGCATCTCGTCTTTTACTGTTCTTGTGAACGGAAAATAGTAGCCACCACACACCTGGAAAGTGTCCCATGCTGTCTTGAATGGGTGCCATGAAATCGCTGTGGGTGATAAGTGGCCATGGCAACAACACTAAAGTTTTTGCTCCGTGCAGAATGTTGCTTTCGAGCAGATGAAAGTAGAGGGACCAATTGCCGCACCAAGCGCGAACTGGAACGTTGTGAAAAATAGCGATGCTATTCCTAGGCAACTCAGGTAAGCAGAGCACGTCTATTTTGAAGATCTTTCCAGGCTCCTCACACTCTGACATAAAGAGAGTTGAGCTACAACGACCAGTCGGGGGACAAAATATTACTGAAATTATCAGGAAGAGTGCTCCGGCGTATACGTGTTGACACACCATCAGTTCATCGCAGTTTGCATGAAAGTTCTGGAGGGATGCCTTCGCACACGAACAGGATTTACAAAAACTTATAACCCCTTCTTTCAAAATGCTGTCACCTCAAGTAATGTCGTTCTTTTTGCTGCGCTCACTAGCTTTCTTTGTGTCCCACCGTAGTATAAAAGGCACTGCTGCTTGCCTTCTCTACCAAAAAAATATACAAATATCGGGGGCATCGATAGATGTTTGTACACACTTCCACCTTGTGCATTTATTCAAAAGACCTCCAGTATGACATCCTTTTGGGAACATGGGTTGTCGTGCGTCTCCCGAGTCTTTGTTCTCCTAGGAGTGGTCGTTCATTGCTGCTCAGGCAAACTAAATAATTGACGCTGCTGTGCCTCTAAGAAAGAGTTCGATTGTTTGCATTGTCCGTGTTTGTTGTCCATAGAAAGGATCTGAATTTCTATTGTCTCTGGAAGAACAATTGCTCTTGTATTGATATGGCACAAACATAAAGACAAAAGCGTATCCCTGAGCGAATGCTTTCCTTAATTTGCAGTTTCATTGACTCCCGGCCATAGCAATGAGTCGTCGTTCGCCGTGCAGTTCGAGAAAAAGCAAGAAACCCTATTGCGAATAGATTGGGATTGGACGAGTTGGCTCTTATGTAGAGGAATATTCCGCTTGAACGTAGAAGCCACAGGCGGTAGAGAACTCTCCTGGACAGCACGTTGTCTGTGTTTTTTTTTCTATAGTTCATGGTTCCTATGTTCAGGTTTCTAGTCCGTATTGCCGCTTTCACTTATTGTTCACAAGATAATTAACGCGAATTCTCCTGGAAGACCTTAAACCAGAACATCTGAGCCTGAGTGATCGCCGGAAATTTTATTTCTTCCCCAACCTTGAACGCTTGCCTTTTGTTAAAAAGAATGACCTTTTTGCCAAACGTGCCTAACAAAATGTTGGTGCCCGAATCGTACTCTTCCAGAGGGAGGGACCAGCGAAGCCATAGCGGGAACCATTGCACACGTCGGTGGGGATATAGAGTTTTGTTATTTCTGAGTAACGTCTATAAAAATTGTTGTGTTGCCGAGATCAAATTCAAGCACGATCTGTGCCGTTTGGTTAGTTGATAAGGGTGTTCGAATATGCGAGCGCAAAGTTGTCCAGTACAAATGCCGGCACAGCTGTTATCGCATCGCGCAGAGTCAACAATACTGTCACCGACGATAACCTCTCGTGTGTCTCGTTGTGTGTCTCAGACAACTAAAAGGCTAAAGCCCGTACTACATGGAGCGATTTCGCCTGCGAATTCGCTGATGCGGCGCGGCTCGTGCGGCAAAACCACCTTCTTTCGTTGCTGCGGCAAAGTGCCAAACATTTGAAGCGGTCGAGCAAACGCCGCTGCGCCGCTCGTGCGGCGTAGAGGGGCCGGACCTGCGGCCAATAGGAGCACAGCTCGGCACCACTTGCACGCTTGGAAATCAGATGGCGTTGCTTGTGCGAGCGCGACAAAAGCACGGGCACACCAAAACGTTTGTCTTTTCTGCTGTGTGTGCGCATATTAATGAATAATTGGCGATTTTTATATAAAACCGCAAATAAACTTATATTTACCACAAACCAGGCAGAAACAACTTGCCAAGAAAGTAAAATAAAACCACCCTTGTTAAAATCACAACAACCTTTGCTGGTGGCAAACTTAATTCAGTCTGCAAACAAGGCGCATCTGAAATGCGAAAATCGCGGCGTTCGGAGGCCCCATGTAGACGACAATTCCAGGCATTGCGAACTTCGCAAGTGCGAATGTTCGTTCCAGCGGATTCGCCGGCGAAATTCGCTCCATGTAGAACGGGCTTTACGCGGGAAGGTACGGATGCCAGGTTTCGTTTTTCATGAAATGAACGAGTCTGGGAGGACTCGCATTTTCAATTGGTGCCTGCATCACAGACATACGCACAGATGGTGACGCTTGTCTCTCGCTCCAGCTAGAGCGATTTTGTACGCTGTGTGCAACTCTGTAGGTGGTCTTGCGTAATTACTGCCGGTTGACGGATGTCATAGAAAAAAAGGGCCGCAGATGTTCCCTGTTTGTTGCGTGGTGTCGTGACTGGGCATTGCATGAAACGTAAAGCACCGGCAAAGGGACTGGTCGATACATATCTGTGGGTACGTAAGTGTCTGAGTATTGAGACCTACAGGATACAGTTTCATACTAAGGTATGCTAGAGAGAAATCTGGCGCCATTATCTAAGCGAGCCACGCTTTACCGAGCATTCCGTCATGTAGAGGGTAGGAACGTTCAACACGCCCTTGGCACGGCTAGCCAATGCTCTCTAAAACTTCCTGTGGCTGCAAAAATCCAGCAATAATATTGTAATAGATTGTTTACAATGTTTTGTTATAAAAAAGGAGCGCGCTCCAAGAGATTCATGCATCAAAGATTATTTATAGGCCTCATGGAAGACGAACAAGAACAAAAATTAGTGCCCTTCCATTCTGTGAAGAGGGATGACCTCCAAGCTGGACGCAATCCACGGAGCGCACGAAATAGGCCGCTTTTTTGGGATTAGCAATTACTTTCTTGCCATTTAGCTGAACAAAACTTGGAATGACTCAAGCGCTATTCTAGTGAACAAACATGGAGATGTCTGTTCTCAGTCCGCGGCGGAGGCATCTTGAAGTTGATGTGACACACAACCCAACCGCTCGATCAGTGAAGACACCAGACAGGTCATATTCCGCTGTTTGACGTCCACTTATATGCCTCCCGCAAGAACAACGGACATATGATCAGTGTGGCATGAAAGCTATGGCTTCGCGTGCACGTACGCCTGCCCCTCCTCCCTTTATTCCACGCATGACACGAATAAACCCGCAACCGCTTATGTGCGCTTGCATAAACGTGAAAGTCACCGGCAAATAAGAGTTGTGAAAGAGGGGTCTGAGGGGGCGAAAAGCAACCCCGGAGCGGCACTGAGTAAACCGGCTTCACTGGTGTGAGAACTAGAGTAGGAGGGGTAGACATATGCTTCTTCGCAGTAAAAACGTTTCCATTTTTAACAGCTCCGCTGTTGTTTCAGGCCGTGATGCGTGCAGCGTCATCAGAAAACCCCGGGTCGTAGCTACTTTCGCCGTTTACCGCGCTCGTGAGCACCCACCTTACGAGAAGCGCCCGGCGTCGTCCAGGATTTCGCATGGCGCTCACAAAAGGATACCAATAAAACAGTTCACGTGCTTCCGCGCCTCAAGGGGGGAGCACAAAACAGCTCTCTAGAGATGCCCAGTTCGCGAAGACTGCTTTCCGCCGGTTCTAGGGCGCGCTGACGCGTTCTACGTTGGGATATATGTCAAAGGCCGCTACAAAATGATCCGAGCCCACCAGTCATGCATGAGGAAGACGGTGATATAGACACATATGAGGATGGCTGCAGTGAAAAGCGACGACGAAACACGCAATTAAACAATTTCAAGCCTAATGCAATACGTGGTTGTGTGTCCTTCAGTGCTCGCATTAAAAAAAAATCCTTCAGCTCGGTTTTGGTTGAAGCCTTGCGCAATTGAGTGCAAGCTTCCCCAAATGTTTTGGCGATTTCAACTTCAAGAGCAAAAATCAGCCATCTGGCGAGCCAAACAAAGAAGGCAAGGAACGTCGCTCGCTGCTATGACGGCGCGCGCGATGGCAAGTGATTGCAGCGACACATTTCCCTCTATTATATTAGTATGATGCTTCATGCCCACAGGAAACGAAATTCCAGTGTTACGTGTTGGCAATACACCTGCGCGGCAATTGCCCTCGTTATGCTTCCCGGTATGTATCCCTAAGAAGAAGCCCTAATAATGAGCAAGGCAACGTCAAACGGATTGCACTTGAAGCTGCTGGGACAGGCTAAAGCTCTAGACCTAAAAGCTCAAAGTTACGCTTAACATCCGACCATTGGACAATACCCCACCCGACGTATGAGCTACTTTGAAGGTATTTTAACACGGAATGAAGTTTCGCCCATGCATGGACGACCAAAAATGCGGGACAAACTAGAAGGCTCACAGCTGCACTGCTAAAGCCACGAACGCCCGACTAAACGTAGTCCAAATGGCCGCTTGGGTGTCTTTCCGGGGATCGAGAAGAGATTAATTTATGGGCACGCAACTTATACGGTAGGCCCGAAGAGCTGCATGATGTTCGGCAAATTGTCGCCCCAACATAGCTGCTGTTGCTCGCTTTTAACAGCGAAGCTGTTTACTTAATCATTAGGGTATACGTCCACAGTTAAAATACCAAGAAAATGCCGAGCGCACGTGAGCGCAGTCACATGAGCGCGTACCCCTCGGTGACTAAACGGCAGTTTAAAAAAAACAGGAAAATACGGAGCGCTCGTCTGTCCGTGCCCCGCGACGACCGCGCAGCGTCGCGGGCGCACGTTTTTCAAGCCAAGCATACCCACTTAGGGAGATTAGCGAAGATTTGGCGAAAAAAAACTCCAGAATTCGCGTAATCGTGGCAACAATTGCTCAGAAAGAGAAATACACGTCATAGCGTACGTCCCTCCAAGGTGATGTCCAATGGTTATCAGTACCAAAAAAAAATGAAGGAAGCTCACACTGATTGAAACAATGATGGAGAAAAGGCCTTTGCGGGAGGAAAGAAGAAGCAATAGGGCTGCAATTCTGGACTGAAGACGTCGTGATTTTCGTGAAGGTTGAATACAGCTTTGGTAACTTCAAGTTGTACGCGTTAGCGTGAGTTTCCTTCGTTTTATATCGACTAAACAACGCAGCAAAGGTTTTTCGCCATGTTGTTGTTTGCAGTAAATGTGTTCAACCCCGAAATATGTTTGCCGCCACCTATATCTGCACTTTCCTCGTAATTTTAACTGGATACTTAGGTTTCCAATATGCTTACGCGTAAAGTGCGGAGGTTAAACAGATTTCCCACGTTGTTGGACAGCAGACTCACACTTAATCTTAAGGTAAAAACAAAAGTCATGCTTAAATGTAGGGTTAACGCAGTTGTGTTATAGGAAAACCAGGAGTTTGAGGAAGTTTGTGTAGCTATATGAACCTCTCGGGCCTGGGAAAATGAAAGGGAATGCCATGTGGAGTGACGCTGCCTTTTCTACCCCTAAATTGCTTACGAATGGTGCGAAATTAGAATAGCTACTGATAATTGGTTGATAGTGGTGTTTAACATGCCGAAGGTACAACTGGGTTATGTGGCGCGCCGTGGTGGACGTCTCCGAAATAGTTTTGACCACCCGGGGATCCTTAATGTGCGCTGAAATCCCGACACAAAGGCGGTTTTGCTTTTCCTCTTCATCGGAAAAGCAGCCACCACGGCCGGCAGAGACTGAGACTCAGTGAAGCCGACGACGATGAAGCAATAACAAAAGCTCACCGATTTCTTGTGATTAGGTTTACCTCGTCATGGTAGTGGTTAAGTGAATGCCTTCTATTCAAGGTCGTCGTGCTTGGTCTCAAAACCAATATTTCGCATACTTATAACCTAGTATAGCATATAACTGATTTTAACATCTTACATTACTATTTTGACTGCTAAAGATCAGCTGCATTCGTTTTTAGTGTGGACCCTATACCTTCTACACAAACACCATTAGATGGTAATGGTTCAAGAATTTAAAAAAAAACGTCGTGAATCGAACCATTTTTATTGGCCGACAGAAGCTCTTACCGGAATTCTCATTGCCTGCATGTAGCCACAAACCTTTCATTAAAATTCACATTAGTACTGATTGCTCCTAGGCACCTCTAACGAAGAATTAGAATATCAAGAAATTGGAAGTATTCAGACATATTAAAAATATCGCGATTATCTAAGGTAACGAAATGCTTGAAAAGGTGGATGAATGGATTAATACCTTGAGCAGGTTGTCACTGGTGGCCCCAATCGCGAGAAAAATATCTGGCGTAGATATCAAATTTTCGGTTAGGGGGGAGGGCAGGGGGGGCATTCGGCAAGTTCGCTCATATAATTAACAGTAGACCACCTCTTTCAATGAAAGCAAAAGTATATAATTTATTCCGGGTGAACATAATAACGCTAGGGCAGAACCTTGACGCCTTACAAAAAGCTTTGAAGGAAAATTGAAGTCAGCACAACGAGCAGTGGAAAGTAAAAGTACGAGTGTATCGCTTAGACATAGGAAACGAACGCATCAAATCAGAGTACACGCTAAATTGAACCATACTTCAATTTAAGTAGAGGTAGCGCTGTGACAGGCATAGAATGCGTAATACTGAGTCCCGCAGGTCGCCAAGGTGCCAAAAGGGCTTCTGTAGGCGGTTCCACAAATATAGAAAGTCAATTACCTGAATAGCGGGAATGAATAACAAAAGTCAGTGTCAAAGAGAGGAGTTGAGCATTACAAGACTGAGGCGGCTGGAGATATTGTGAGAGGCTTTCGTCCTGCTGTGGATAGCAACGGGCTGTTAGCTATGATGGTGACCATATCAAAATTATTTTCTTAAACATTCGCTGATTCTTAAAACGCACGCAACTCACTCCATTATTATGCAGAATGGTGGGCATTCATCCCCTTTCTCATACTTGTTAAAGCAGCGCAGCAACTCCTGTAACCATTTAAATTCTAGATTAAAATAAAAGGCCGGAAAGAAGCCAAGGATACGCACATGGGTAGTCATGATGTCGCGTCTTCCTCAGCCTTCGTGGGACCACATCGGGAGGAGACGTTTTTCCTGCTTTAGGCTGTGGAAACCCTGCAAAAGTTTTCACGAATAAATTATGAACACCGCAAGTGCGGTGCAGGAGACAGTAGAGCTGTAGAGAGAGGCAACGCTCGCGGAAAGCTATCATGCAAACTATATGTAAGATAGGGAACAAAAGAAAAGTAAATCGGCAGTAGACCTTTGTTAAGCTTGTGTCTCCAAAATGCTACTGTCCAGCCTGGCTAGAGACATCGATTAAGATTTTTCTTCGTAACATGTAAAGTACCACAATATCATAAATATAATCTGGAACCGTAAAAATATTCATCCTGCATTTTTTCGCTTCGCTGCAGCTGTCGTTGAAAGACGACAGTCTTTTGTCGCCTCTGGCACGTATATGCCTCTTCTCTCGCTCGACCACCTCTGAGGCTCTTCGCGGCCCTCTCATCCTGCCACAATAAGCAGGCGGTAGGTTTGCTAAAGGCAATGGAACATTCCCGCGTCCCAGTTCTTGCGTCATCTCTAGGAACCGTTTTTTACTGTTGAACATGGAAATGGGTTGCTAATTCGAGGCTCGTGCGAGCTTATTTATTGTCTGCGTAGAAATATTTTTGAGGGCCTATTTGTACTTGCTGTCACAAATATCGAGCGCATATTGGCTTTTAAATAAATGAGCACAAAGGATACCACATGTGCATCTATGTCTTGCCTCAAAATATGCCTGATGTTTCTTTTTGCTCAACCATTATGATAAGTATGAAGTGCTTCACTGAGACGTGTTGTTGGGCGAGTTGGTTCATATTAGGGGAGAAGAGTGTAGCGCAGCAAAAGAAAACGACGGCGAACGGACAGGATTAGCGCACTCCGTGTCCGTTCGCCGTCCTTGTATTTTGCTGCGCTAAATTCTTATTCGCCTAAGTATGAAGTATATTTACTGATTAATTGGTTCAGAAAGGTTTTGGCTATACAAACTTCTTGTTTGATAGAGTCACAGACAGGCATACAGGCACACAGACAGAACGACAGACATACCAATATTTCCGGGTTTAGGTAGTCGTGAAGAGACTATCGCCTTTGAAATTCGAACCTCACATGGCGTGTTGTTTGTTGCACCCCAAAGCATAATCGGATAGACATAACCCAGACAGAAGAACTGCAGACAAAGCTGTCCCTCGCCTTCGACGGTGTCGGTGATATTTTAGGTGTCCGGTTTCATCTGTTGTTTAAACCCTCGTGCCAACATATGTTTAACGTAGTGGCGGGAGAAACTTACGTAATGCGAAACGCGTCAGTAAAGTTGCACATTCGCATTGCGTGTATAGTAAAAATATTCAGCGAAGCTTTAACTCAGGCGCAAGTCTTGAATGTCGAAGCTGTTGTAGGTGAGAATTGGCGGACTCAAAGTTTCTGCGTCAAAGAAATCGTCGTCTTCTTCGCGGCGAGCGGTGGACGCACACTCATCCTCAGCATTAGAGACTTTCACCAGCGCTTCGTCATAAACTCGGGGCAGCGGGTAGCGGGATCTTCAAGTCGGCTCCGGGAGGATAGGCACACTCGTAGCCATGTCTCCAAATAACCATATCGGCTAATACAAAATGCGGCAGCTGCAGTGGCTGCTCTCTAGCAGGCTGTCTTTTCATCGTGAGCATAAAATGTGAAGATTTTTACATGCGAGGTGGCCTTTCACGCAACGCTGGAGTTTTCTTTCTTTTTTTGCTAAAGCTACTGCGCGATCGGGGGACTCGGCGGTCGCCGCGGGGCACGTGCTCTTGAACGCTCGGCATTTTCTTAGCATTCTTTTTCCTGCAACGGTGGACTTAGGCCCAGTAACAACAGCTCCGCTGCTAAAATCACGATTTGATTTGATTTGTTTTTATTCTTGCGCGAAAAAACAACAAACAAATCACTTTGTTTGTTCACAACAATGTCTCTTTTAACAGTAGAGCTGTTCTAGCGCTGCCCTTATGGTATCGTGGTATCGTGTCTCGCTCTCTCTCGAGCAAGTGTCTCTGCAGCACAAAAAACAGGTCCGAGTATCACAACATCAAACAAAAATAGAGAAAATATTCTGGGGTCTTCATATTTTGATATAAGACGGCTTATCTGGCCCCTGAAAAATGCCCTTTGAGCAAAGCTATTGTGGCTTGAAGTCAAGCCGACTTTAAGCAGACCAGTGTAAGCTTGTTTTTCCTCAGCTGGCTTTCCCACATTTTCTGTTGCGCATTGAAGCATGACCATCTACGGAGGGATTACGATTACAGAAAGCGGGAATACCTCTTCGGCTGTCAAAAGTAACCAGAAAAAAATATATTGTGGTGAGCCGCTGAGACGATTCTACCATCGAGTCGAGTTTCATTTCTTTCTGATTTATAGTCAGTTAACGGGGAAGGTGTCAGCGTTACAGAATTACTTTCTGCTGTCAGTACTGGTCCATATGAAGAGGAAGTATGGTTACATTAAAGAGTTGCAACGGTTGTTTTACCGAAACTATCCGGAAAAAAATTATATGAAAATTAGCTGCTTAGATGACTCAAACATTACGCCCAAAAAAGGAGGCGAAGGTAAGTTAAATCTTCGTAAAGACGACTCACAGCTCTGCTGTTACAGCAGATTGCCCATTGGGTGGAAGTAGGTATAGTTTTTTGGTTAGTTGCTTTTCCTGTGGACCAAGCCACGATGGTTACAAGTTGTTCGCATTTCTGCGTTGCCGTCTTCTGAGGTGCTTTGTTTTAGGAATGAACTAGCGAACCAAAGTTCAGACTTCATTGCAGGTTCAGACAGGTGCAATAATTAACAGAGGACCAAAATGAAGGGCTATTAAGCATAAATTGAATGGAGTGAAGATCGTTGTTTTTGTTCTTGTAGAAAATATTTTATTCCTCCCATGAAACTGATACAAACCAGCTATTGGACTTTTGGAAGTGGGCACTGACAACGAACGGGTACATTTCAATTTTCGCGTTGAAGGCGATTAAGCAACCATACCACGCATGTGAGGCGTCCGAACCATAGGATGAGTTGCTACACGACTGTTTATTATGTCCCGAAAATCGGTATGTTTATTCTCGGCATGGTACATCAAAATGTGCAATTTATATAAAACAGACTAAACAAGGTAAACAAAGATCGGATAACATTTCCCGCTAATTTGTACAAAATTATATCTCTATAAGTCATTCACAGATGGCAATGGGGCTTTGCAGATGGTTATTCTAGGACAGTAATTGTTTTTTATGCTTATAAAGAGCAAAATGGACGGGTTTTTCTTCACAGTGGGGGAAGCTCTGGTTTTATTTCTCATTTTAAAAGGGAAAGGTTTTACCCGCGGGTAAAATATCTAAAATAGTCCATGGTTATGAGACCATTCATGACTCCTTTGTGGAGGAGTAGATAAGCGCATCTCTGAAACACGCAAAAAGAAATAAAATAAAAAGTTTACGCCGTTTTTTTCCTTTTGGCCATTCGTTACTCGTAAGTAATAATTCTTACCTTCAAGGATTAACTGAACGAATTATGCTCGAAGGTGTATAACTTCCTCCCGGCCTGCAAGAAAAGTGCGGGGGATTGGCATTGCGTTTAGGCATTGCGTTTAATCTGCAGGGGTAGATTCCTTCACATCTCCTGAAGTCGCTGGAAACAAGTCCGAAGATGCCAAGGAACTCACTGCTGACGACGTGATAGACAGCTGGTGCTACACATATTTCATCACCGGTTCTACTAGAAAAAGGAGTCATTAAGGAAATGCACTGATGGGGAAGCCTTGCAAAGGGTACAGCTAGTAGTTTGGTTTTCCGGGTTGGGCTATTTAAGACTATAATATTACCGCCAATAACAGGGTCTAAACTGGAGTCCATGCAATAGATCGTGGTGCCATTTTCATCAAGCCTGTTGACGTGCCTGGTGATTGTCAGGGCGCGTTGTTGCCTGTGGCACATTGTCACTTGGGAGTATAGCGCCGAGAAAATGGAAAATCACAAAATTTCAAAGCGGACGACGCACTTTACTTGCGCTCCCGGCGTCGTCCAGGCTCTGGAGAAGCGAGTACCATACTTGCACAAAAGACGAGCTGGATTCACACTCGCGGTAGCGAAATCTCCCAACAGTAAAGTACCCATTGAAATTAATTTTTTATTATTGCTACCCAACCTAATTCAACCAAATTTCTCTCTCTCAACTATCCTAAACCCAAACATTCTTTCTTTTTTCAAATTTACGACAATTAAGACCAATATTTTACCGCTTACCGGAAAATGAAAGTGCAATGCCTCATGAAACTCGCAGGCGCAGTCAGCCGACGCGAGTGTGACGGCTCCATCATTCTGCAGAAGAAGAAAACAAGAAATATAAGTGATACAGTGAATCTAAAAAAGTTATTGGGCTAAAAAGCACAGAAGACGACAGAGTCAGAAATAAATCTCCAGATATCTTTTTTTCCACGTACTTTGCCTCATGTCGTTTTGAAAAATAAAATGAGTTACTGTCGAACGCATCATTAACGCTTATTTTCGAACAGTCAGAGTGTAAATAAAAACTACCTCAGCAGTAAGGAAATTTTTCTCCAGAACCTATAAACAAGGGGTGTCAAAATCGCTACTCTGCAATCACAAAGACAGTTCGTTTATATCATGGAGTGAGTGAGTGAGTGAGTGAGTGAGTGAGTGAGTGAGTGAGTGAGTGAGTGAGTGAGTGAGTGAGTGAGTGAGTGAGTGAGTGAGTGAGTGAGTGAGTGAGTGAGTGAATGAATGAGTGAGTGAGTGAGTGAGTGAGTGAGTGAGTGAGTGAGTGAGTGAGTGAGTGAGTGAGTGAGTGAGTGAGTGAGTGAGTGAGTGAATTAACTTTATTGCGACGAGCTTCAGGCGGCGACCGCTGGCCGCGCGGCCGGCGGGCCGCCTCCTCTATTCTGGGAAGCCCTGGTCCGCACTGGCTGCTGGCTGAACAATCCTCCTACACCAGGCTACAAACTCCACTTTTTTACGCCCTTATCGGCTAAAAAAGGCACGGTAGAAGTGGAATAAAGGTGCTGTGAAGTCATTACGCCCTTTTTCTTAGGTTCCAACACCCAAATTTGTAACTTTGCAGCCTTTCTGGGAAGCAGAAAGGGTGTTGAGCGATTTCAACGCCCCCGGTTATCTGTAAGGTTTTTAAAGGGTGTTAAAATGAGTGTTGAGTTGTCAAAAAAAAAACAGCGAAGCCTGGGCTCGGCCTGCCTTCTTCAAGTTTTGCTACGTGTTGCTAGTTCTTTGCTAGTTTTGGCTAAGTTTTGTTATGTTTTACAATGTTCTTCCGAGACTAGGCTAAGTGCTGAGGAGTGAGCCCAAGCTTAGGCGGAGTTTACAAGGCCGTTCCGGTCGGTCCCCGCACTGACAGCGGATCCCATGGGGAAACAAGCTAGGTCGATCCTCGGCTCCGCTGTTTCTCCTGCAACCTTGCACCACTAGTGCATGCTGCACCATGCTTCTGCGTTTTAGGAGCCCGAAAAAAAAAAACCACCTTTAAAATGGTATAGTAGGAGGTGCCCATACGCATATGGCCCTTCTGCTAACACTCGACGAGGCACAAAAGCCAGCTTCACTGTCACAATACCCTATCTGTGGTTGCGCACCCTTCAGAAGCGCACCCTAGGTATTTTTCTTTTACATACGCCACCGGGGCATGCTCAAGCTTAAACAGCTGCGCTGTTAATAAATTACACCAATTCGTTTTGTTTTAAACACTGTGAGGTGCAAAACCTCTCCACGCCAGTAGAAAGCTTCAAGTCCACCCTGTAAAAAGGTAGGAAGATCCTCCAAATTTGGAGGTCTCATGCACCCTTTTTATGAGGTTCCAACGCCCTAATTTCCAGTTATACACCCATGTGACAAAAATGGCGTTGAAATAATGAATACCCTTCTTTGTGTGTGTTGAAAGGGTGTGGAATAGGTGTTTGGTATTGAATAAAATGCCATGACTTATTGAACATAATGACTAGAGCAATTTTTTCCACTTCGCCGCACGAATACAAAGTTTTTTTTTTGCGAATCGGCATGCTGATTTGTCACTCTATGAAAAAATGTAGAAAGAAAGGGTACATCACGGGTTTTCTCCCGCAGACCGATAAGTATCACCCTTTAGCTGCTTACATGTAACACCCTTTTACTACCTCTGCAAAATACTGCAACCGGGGAGTATAGATCCTACACTGTCGTCTACATCCAGCCGACGGCGTCTACACTGATAACGAAACCGTTTTTTGTTGCACAGTGGATTTCGCAGATCGGGAGCACACGACACCTCTGTGAAACACCGCCCCTACACTGCGCTGCTTCTTGTCCTCTCACTTTCTAGTTTTTATCATATGTGCTCGCCACACAAACACGCGGCTTGCCAGCCATGTGTCTGGAGCAGATTCTGCTGCCGCCGAGGCATGCTTACAGTGTACGACTCGCCTGCGGCATGCTCAACAATACCACACATTTTTGGCGCTTTTTACTGACTCCCAAAGGTAAATGACGGAAGCGGTGATATTAAATTGCCACTTTCGTCATCAACGAGCACGGACTGCAGCATATTGATGCATCAATTACCAACAACAAAAGGTCCCCATTCGGTAGCATTCCGGCTGGGTTACCGAAATGGTTGCCAGATCAGTGGTGGGCTCTCTGCTAAAAGAGATAAGGCCAGACAATGAGTGCCATCACTCAAACATACGCGCTGTACTATTTTGTTACACGTTTTTGTTCTTTGAGCCATTTTAAGTGCTAATGCACTTCTTAAGCGACCCTGAACCTGCGTCCACCGGCGATGTCTGCGCACGTGGAGATGGGCGCGCGCAGCCTGGCCGCTGACATGGCACATACCCACGTGGGGGATTGGCCAGGAATCTCCTCGTCTTCCTTGGCAACGGGGGGAGATGGGCGCGCGCTGCCTGGCCGCTGACATGGAACATACCCACGTGGGGGATTGGCCAAGAATCGGGCGTGAGAAGGGCTAATGCACCTGCTTAAAGGAGTACTGACACGAAATCGCAAAGCTGAGATCCGCTTTAGCAATCAAGTACAACGACGACACAAATAGGTGTCTGTGAATAAATGCATCTTTCTTTCTTTGTAGTTGTGTGTGTGTGTGTGATCTCTCTTTCGCGAACATTACCGAACCGCGCAAATTCAACTCGTGCATTCGCACTTTCACATTCTTCCCCTCGGAGAAATGCGGGGAATTTTTTTACTGTTTCTTACAAAACTTGACACTAATAAAAAGTTTCAATCGCATGAGTTATATATGACGAAATAATAAAACACAGGAAAAGCCCAAGCATCGTTGTGGATTATCCAAACAACAACTAAGCTTTTCGTTCCTGCATGTATGTTCTGCTATGAGAGCTATAAATACTGTGTAGCCGCTTTAACTTCTGTTGTGCGCTTATGGTCACGCAGATGTTGTAGAGGTGTGAAAAGTGTAGTATGTGTTGGGCAATTGGTGTTATGCTTGCACTGTTGTCGGCAATGCCTTCAATGAAGTGTAGGCTACTGTGTTGTACTATATTTCTTGTCAATCTGTGCACGGAAATTTCCGGCCTCGGTAATGTTGCCTCTGTTAGTCATTCAGAAAACATCTTCACGTAAGCGCCAACTTATTTGGGTGTTTAGTAGCGGCCCCTACTCCCCCTTTTAATTTTAGGGTCTCCTGTTGGTAATTTTTTAACATTTACAGTAGTTTCACCTCGAGCTCACTAGATGGCGAGCAACGTCACCTCCTCGCTTGGACGGATGCGACGGATTCATTTTTTGCGCTGCCTGCACCACCTTTGCGCTGAGATGCGCGATGGCAGACGATCTGGACGTCGGTGTATCGGTTGTGGCAACGTGATGGGGCTAACACCATCCAGTTGTTCTCAAACGGCCGCATTCTATATTTGTGATATCTTGTGGCGGGGAACGACAGGATTACAAGCCTTGTAGAAAACAAGGGCTGGCCACTGAATGCGACCCTTGGGACTTCTGCTGTGTTTACGGTGGCCCGTTCGCACTGAACGCGAAGGCAGACAACTGTACAGGACGAAAGGAAGATTTCGCGCATACGGATGGCATTGTGGCTTCTTAACCACAGTTTTAGTGCTCGGTAAGTAATGGTTTATTTATTTTAGCGCATATTAAAGTGAACACAACCACAGTAACCTACCTACATGTACTTTCTCGATCATCAAACCGATCAGCCCGCTAGGATTTTCTCGCATAACGATGTTTGATGGGGTAGCGCTGCCATGCTGGTTTAGGGGAGGAACGTTCCTCCATGAGCTCATGAAAGCGGTAAATCTTTTTTTTTTCATGAAAGCGGCAAATCTTTTTCTACTCCAAGCGGGAGAAACCTGCCCTTCCCGTTTGAAGGGGGGAACTTTCTACCTTTTAGGGAGCAATAAATGATAGATTCATGTTTCACCCTTTAGGGAGAAAGCGCCCTACCCTTTTTTCTTAGAGTGAGCCCTTAGTATTTCATTTGATTTGCTCAGTTTGAGTCGGCACTTCGATGTTGTCCGAGGTAGTTACATATAACAAACGTTTCTAGTAGTTGATCGCCCAGACTGGGCGGTTCTTTAGTATCTTTTTATAATTACTTTTTTCGTACTCGTATTTAATTTTATTTATGCGACAAGGCTTTCGGAGTATACCTCCCGAAGCTTCTTTCCCGGTTTCCCCCCGTACTACTCGACGATAGGACATCATCCACAAATCTTAAGTAGCTCAAATGATCTTCATTGGCTCACGTGTGTTTCTTCTCACAATCACGTTCCCTGAATACCCCTGTAGGCACCCTGAAAGTAATATCGCTGAGATGTTTGCAATTTCTTTAACGTCCTACCAAATGTGGAACGGTGCCCTCTCCATCTGAATTATTACCAAGCCGGCGCGTTCCTTGTATACGTCCTCCAGGAGCCTTTTCTACGTATCCTTTACTTCCAGTTCTCTGAATGCTTCAGTCCCTCAACGAAATTAAACTGAATGGAAGTCTGCATACTGAGCTCTGAATGTGAAAGCGAAGAGTAACCGTCCCACGGAGATGGGCAACAGGCGAATCTCGCGAAAAGCCGCCGCTGCTGCGTGGTCAGACGACAATATTACCCCTCCTTTGTCGGCAAGACGCAAAATCATTGAGACGTGGCGGGGTGGTGTGCCTTCGCAAAGGGAGAAAGTCCTGCGGGGTTCTCCCCACGCATGTAACCTCTATACCGAACGCGACGCAGTGAATTGACGACGGCAACCGCGAGTTATTGGCAGTACTGCGCCTCCAGACGGAGTAGCGGAGTTCTAACCTTCCAGCCACAATGCGATGGCGTCTGCTCGCTGATCTCGCGTGGGGGATTTACACATTCTATACCTCCCTTGACGCCAAATTACTATTTTTATGGCGCAGCCCTCTGGCGGCCGGTACATGGGTTTCACGGCGACGGTGGCGATGCGTCCGTCGATGTAGCCGAGTGAGCGAACGAAGGAGCTAAGACAGAAAGAAAACGGAGAGGTGCTCTGGCGAACGTTTGAAAGGGCAGAACGCGCGAGTATGGCGTCATTTGTCTGGCTGCCTCCGCGTCACACTTTCACCATGCGTCACCGCCCAGGAGCAAGGCCACCTACAAGGAGCACCCTCCCACTCGCACTTTCCCTAGACGCTGCTCCGTTCGCCATTCATCTGAACCACGTGAGATTTGCGTGCGAGGTTCGAACACGATTTGCAACAACATGTTCGCCTGCGGTGGTGACGCGTTGCGAGATAGCAGCAGAGTAACGCTTGCGGCCGTGCATTCGCTTGACACACGATAACTTGACATGCTTCACACGCGATCACAGACTCAGCAGATATGCGCTGTGACTAAGAAGGCTGCAGTTAGCGTTACGCATAAATTTCGCATTAGGTAATATAGTAATCGTCATTTCATTTTTCTTCTTCTCTGTTTATCTCTCCCTTCTCTCTCTCTCACTTACTCTGTATTGCTTCTCTCGCATTTATTACTAACAGTATCAGTATTATTATTAAACACAACATTTGTCTTTCCTCTCCTTTCCTTATTCTTCGCTTCCTTGTTTTTTACACCATGTATACGAGTGTGGTAGGCATCTCTGTCATTTACTCAATTGTCTTTCTGAGCGTGCGTGCCGTGCCGAGGTTCCCCGATGCTGGTTTGTCGTTTCACGCTTTTACAATTTCGTGGCGGAGGCCATCGGGGATGACGAGAAGGCATTCCGTTCTCGTTGCGGGGCCGAAGTTCTTCCTCACTAGCACAGAATTCTTGAGGCATAACGCAGCGGAGTAGTGCCTAAAAGCCCTTAGCACGGCGATGTGCGTGCTTAGAGGTGGTCGATCATGACGCGCAACTCAGGGGCTGCACGCTGCTGGGAAGCTAGGCTATTTCCATCCATGGTAGCAAAAAATGCGGCGTCTTCATCGGGATCCTGTGGCGGCGGGTCAATAGAGGCGCGTGATGGACGTGATAGGTATCAGTCCATCTCAGTAGTGCGCTAGATGAAAAAGTGCGTGGTGTGTCACTGGAGAACCTTGGAAACTGACGCTCTTGTATGGGGCAAGAGACCGTAGATGTGGCCGGCTTCCCCGAAGGGGTAGCATAGCGGTCTATGATCGGGAGTTCACAAACGTAGTTTTCTGGGGGGTTGGGGTGCTGCCCCGCAGGTGGTGGTTGCTGCCCCGCAATTGCACGGTCACCTGCTATGATGTTCTATCTTACTTATCGTCGGTGAGCAGCTGGCAGGTTTTCTGCAACGTGTCACGTCACTAGTGCGGCTCGCATTCTTTAGAATGCTAGGAACACAGTCGGGAAGCAGCGGACTACATACCCCTCCCGATTTGGCCAATCCCACAGGCCACACTCCTACTAGCTCGATACGTACCTCAGCTAGCCCGGAGCGCACTTCAAGCTTTGAGCTCCAAATCTATCAACGTCATGAAGACTGAGATAGTCAGGATAACCGCCATCAAGAACAATTGCCAATAGAAACGCTGCAGGATGGCCAGAACAACACGGCTTTATCAACCGCGCCAGAGGAACACGTATCTCGCCTTTTTGGGAGCGACATTGTAGAGCTATCGACCATTTTAAACGATCCAGGCAACAAAATACCTGTCAGTGCCCAAAGGAAGGTAGTCGAAACTTTCGAGAGATTGCAGCACAGGATGATAGTGTTATGCATGCGGCTCTCACGTTCTGAAGGCCAGATCAAGGAACTACGCACTCAACTTGCGGATTCCTTTCGCAAGAATGCCGAGGCCCAGGATTCCCCACTCATCGCGAAGCAATCGTATGTGGAGGCCATACGCAGTTCACAAGCGGCTATTCATTCCGGCAGTTCCTCATTGCCCGTTCCGCGTCCTTTTAGTCATAAGGACAATGAAGCTGCTGCTAGACCCTCAACTCCAACGAACAATCCAAACTACATTCTACACCTCGCTCCTCTCCTTCCAACCGTTAACCCAGGCCCCGAGATTACTGCCATGCTCAAATCTACTTTTGGAAATGACCCCTCAGAAATCGGAGTGAAGCAAGTAAAGCTCATCCCCACACGCTCTGGTCTGACAGTCGTATCAGCCGATCAAGCTTCAATAGGCAACCTACAAAGGGCGATAGAATCCCATGCTCACCTAAAGACTGCACTGAAGACATCCCGACCTCCCCACCGCCTACCGCAATTCAAGATATCTGGGGTGGACCCCAGTGTAGTTCCTGCGTTGCTAAGGAGTAACATAAATGCCAGAAACAATCTCAACATTCCTGAGCAAGAGTTCAAGCATCGTACATATTTCAAAGACCGGCCTGGTAATAATGTGCACATTGTAGAAGTATCTCCATCGGTCTATAGATTATTGAAGGACAGGCAACGAATCTTGGTTGGTTGGACCTCTTGTCCAATTAAAGAAAACTTCTTTGTGGCTGCCTGTAATAAGTGCTGCACATACGGACGTGTCGCAACAAGATGCAATGCGGAGATTCTTTGCTGTGCCTATTGTGCGGATTCACATGCGTCGGCAGAGTGCCCAGTGACTGATCAGGAAAAAGTGGTGTGCAGGGAGTGTCGAGCAGCGGGTCGGCAGTTCGACCACGCTTTTAATGCGCCATGTAGCTTCACGGTTGCGTTTCGAATCTCTAGGCTAAAGGCGAAAACTACTTACGACCTGCCTTCTACGCCAGCTCTCTGCGTTCCATCCACCGCCTAAAGTACTTCCACAAGCCCTTTCACTTCATTTATTTATTATGGCTACACTAAATTTCCTGCAAGCTAACCTGAACCACACGCGCACTACAACTTCTCATTTAGTTGACTTCATCGAGGCGCATCCCATTGACGTGGCTTTTATTTCTGATCCATACGCCCGGGGGTCAACCGTACAAGGAGTGCCGCACCATTACCTCACGTTTTTCAATCAGGAGGCTCCTCATTGTATGATTTTATTGCCCCGGCGAAACTTTGACGTCTTTCCTGTTTATTTGGCTTCTTACGTGGTTGCAATCAAAATACAACACAAGGAATTTATTATGCTTTTGATTGCTGCATATGCTGCGCCGCCCGTTCCACTAGATTACATGCTCACTTTACTGAATGATGTCATCGAGCGCTACAATTGTGTCAATATGGTACTTGCAGGGGATTTCAATTCCCGAAACCCCTTGTGGGGTGGCACCGTAGTAGACACTCGTGGGCAGCAGTTAGCACATTTTCTGCTTGCCACTGGACTGCAGCTACTGAATGATCCGACATCACCACCGACATTTCTGAATCAGTATGTAGAGTCGTAGATTGACCTGACGATGGTGCTTGGCCCTGTTTGGGAAGGTGGTCATCATTGGAAAGTCCATGACACGCCTTCTTTGTCAGATTATCGCTTAATAGTTTTTAACCCTCTGTCAGTTACATTTCCTCGTAAGAGACGCCTAACGAAAGTGGCTACATGTCACATGATTGAGCAGTTTACAAGTGATCCTTGGTTTCACGATATCGATCCGCTATGCTTTGCCACGCCCGAAGCCCTCGATTCTGCAGTTAATGCATTTTATACAAAGTTTGATCGTGTCAAGAAGAAGTACGAGAGCGTCCCAAAGAAACACAGTGGAAACATGTGGTGGACCGATTCTCTTGCTAACGAGAGGTCTGCAGTCCGTGTTTTACGTCGGTATTTTCAGCGATGCAAGGATACGCTTCAACGAGCACATCTCAAGTTTACCTATTACAAAGCCCTCACTGACTACAGGATTCACATAGAAGAAGCGAAGGTCACTGCACAAGACAGGCATGCTCATGGGAAACAAGAAGAAGCTTATTCGGGCGTCCCTTTGAAGCCGCATTTAGCCGCTATACAGTTCCAACAGTATTGCCTCCTCTTCTGCAAGCTGACGGCAGCTCTACAACTGGCACCATACAATCTGCCGACCTTCTTCTAAAGACACTTATATCAGAGGATACGAGGGAGAGTGATACGTTGGCTCGCATGGCGTTATGCACGTTTGTTGCCCACACACCATATCAGACGGATCACCAAGACGTCTACTTCACCCAAACCGAATTACGAGAAGCCGCCCGCAGCCTGAACCCTAATTCAGCCCCTGGATTTGACGGTATTACTACTCTTATGACTCAGCTATTAATTACCCACATTTCCCCATTCTTCCTCAATCTGTTTAACACCTGCCTTCAGCTTGGACACTTCCCGTCCCAGTGGAAAATTGCCCGGGTTCCGTTCCTTTTAAAACGTGGAAGGCCACGACATCAACCCTCGTCATACCGAACAATTAGTGTTACATCTATGATGGGGAAGCTGCTGGAGAGGATGATAAATTCCCGTTTATACTTCTTCCTTTATAAATCTGGTCTTTTCCATCCTCATCAGTATGGTTTTACTAAGGGGAAGAATACGACAACTGCCTTGGTGGATCTCCGCCGCTCCCTGCAAGAACGCAGGGATAAAGGTGATTTGTCTTTGGTCATATCTTTGGACTTTGCCGGCGCCTTTGACTCAATTTGGCATCCAGGGCTTTTGTATTTCTTCCGGTTGCAACGATGCCCTAGCAATATTTACCGGCTATTGCATTCCTTTCTGGAGGGCCGAACAATGTCATTTCTTACACACTCCGGAAGCATTACCCATGCAGCTACGAAGGGAAGCCCCCAAGGTTCACCTTTAAGCCCGCTTTTATGGAATGCTTATATCCATTGTCTGCTCTCTCTTCCGATGCCTGATAACGTATATCTTCAGGCATACGCGGATGACACGATCGTTGTCATACATGGCCATACGCGAAGGCAGCTTGAGACAGCGGCTCGCCAAGCCTTGGAGAGAATTACCACTTGGAGCAACAACGCCAAACTTTGGATTAATCCGACGAAATGTTCCTGCTTACTGGTTTCGAGAGGAGAACGAGGAGCAAGCCGAAGACCCACAGTGAGACTTTACGGGACGTCGTTACGATATGTGCCTGAGATGAGGCTCCTTGGGGTTGTTATCAACAACCATTTAACCTTTCTCGCTCACGTTAATCACCTCAGAACCGTCGTCGAAAACCTTGCGGTCTCCATGATACGCTTCAGTCGTATGCACACCATTGTAAATAGACAGCATCTTCGCCTATTACATCATTTGGTTGTGATGCCAGCTATTTCGTACGCCGCTCCTGCGTGGTGGTATACGAGCCAACACTCCATGCTTCGGGCAAGTGTACGCTCGCTTCTCAGATCTACACTGTTCGCGGTCACAGGAGCGTACACGACAACAAGAACGGCTGGTCTAGAGGTAATAGCTATTACGTTACCTCTAGACATACACCTAGACATCCAAGTACTTATGTTTCTCCTGTTTTCTCAGCGGCAATCCATCACGTTCAACTCGATTAATTGCGAACCATCCGACGTAGACCTTCGCATTGACTATCTCACTCATCCAGCCAGATTGATTCGAATTAGCAGCGGGAGGCTTAATGCTGCCGATGCTAACCAAAGATTACGAATCCCTGGCCTACACGCCTACGCAGATGGGTCACATACTTCTACTTCCGCTTGTGCTGGCTTTGTTATCATGTCTGGGCCTGATTCTATTACAGCAGTGCGCCGTTACCAGCTCGTTACCCCAACCTCTTCGTTCGACGTAGCCCTGAACAAACTCCTTCAGTTTTTACTTGATAATCCACCTTCTTCTCCGGTTCGCATCTACACCGACAGCCTCTCTGTCCTAACCGCCCTTGACAACCCGTTTAATCAATTCACTGTAGTTCACCAATTGAAAATAGCCATCCTTTCTCTCGCAAATGTTGTTTCTGCTCATCTTTATGACGTACTGGGACACTCAGGTGTTTGGGGTAACGAGCTGGCGGACATGGTGGCGGCAAGTGCGGCTACGAGAGGAGATGATGCCCGCGGTAAACTGTCCAAACTCATGATGAGATCTCGATTAACAAAAGAGGGTCACCTGCAATGGCAGCGAAGGTGGTCGACGGAAAATACCGACACAGAACTGTACAGGTGGATACCCAATGTATTGGACATTCCCTCCTTTTTCCCTCCACCAAAAAAGCTATCTCAGTTGATCACTGGACATGGACGGTCCCCACATTATTTTTATAGGTTACAACTGACGGTAACATGTCGATGCTTCTGTAGAAAAGACGCACCTTCTATTTCTCACTATTTACAAGATTGTACAAGAACAGTTGTGTACGTTCGACGACTCCACAATGTAATAAGAAAAGCACTGGAACCACATCATTTACGGAGAGTATTGAATGACTGTGTAGCAGTTAAAATTTTAATGGAACTCGTTGAGTTTATTTCAAAGGCACTGCCTGAAGTGTGACAGATATCCAGCACCCCGAGCCAAGATGTACTTTTCCGCGAGTGATCTGCTCAGTTTTTTTTTTCCGTGTTAGTGTGACTGGCTTTTGTTCTTTGCTGTGTGCGGAGCTGCAATACCACATGAACAGCATTTTCTAGTATGGTGTGTGCAGTGTGCGGGGCTGCAGAATTGTGCTGGCTACCGTATCCTGATTCGCTGTGGGACTGGAGTTCTCTCGTGCAAGTACAACATGCACTGAGTGTTGTCTGTCTTTTTCTTATGCAGTGTACAAGGATCATGCTGTTTCTCTCCGCTTTTGAAACTTTGCGAGATATGCTTTCACAAGCTAGTCATAGGTGCCACTTTTTAGGGGCGAAGCTCCTAAAGCCGTGGGTCTGTCCATCCCTTGTGTCTCGTGGTACGTGACCACCTAGTTCCATGACTCTCTCGCAGGTGGCGCTACATGACCGCCTAGTTCGATGACTCACTCGCAGGTGGCGCTACGTGACCGCCTAGTTAGATGACTCACTCGCAGGTGGCGCTGGTGTGAGTGACGTCATGATGACGTCACTCGCACGTGACTGACACTATAAATGGCAATCGCTGTTGACGCGCTTCCTCTATCGCAACGAGTCACCGGAAGGAAGAGGTGGTTGTTGACAAGGCTGCGGAGCGGAGGGCGCGCAGGGCGGCGGCAGCGCGCGCTCGCCGACAGGATCCCACCGTGCGCGAAAGAGAGGCCGAAGCATCGCGTCTAGAAAGTCGCGCTTAAACCGCGCGTCGGCAGCTTCGGGCTGAGCTCGCTTGATGCGTTTTGCAGCCGCCTCGTGAGCTCTCACTGCATCGGGGTATGCCTGCCGATACGAGAGCTTGCTTGCAGCCTCACGAACCCTACAACAACAACAACAAACGAACAAGAACAAAATAAAAGTTGATTTGTACAATGTACGCCCACAGTCTTACGTCTTTCTTAATGATGTAATGGGCGAACTTTCACGGGAGAGTTACGGTTACCGATGATCTCCCCCTCTCGAGCTTCGCCCAACTTATCATCATTCATTCCGTGGATATGGCGTGATTTTTTGTTGACTGGTGTCAGCTATATAGCGTTGTAGACCGTTTTCCGGTACTGTGCGATGCCACATAATATGTGCACTGTTTACCTTTTTCTTTTCGCAGTGTGCGGGGCTGCCTTAGTGTGTATGTTTTATTTGTACTGATTCTGATTTATTTTTGTCATTGGTGCTTCATCAGTTCGCTATTAGCTTGCTGCCTGTGATTTGGGTAAGCGTGGAGAGTTTGGTTTGGTGCTAAGTATCATTTTTTTTCTCATCTACAAATTGGTTTCTACAAAAAAATATTTTTGGTCTATCGCTCCTTTTTATTTATTTTTATTGGCCGTTAACCTGCCATAGCTGTGGTGGAGCGGGTTTCGTTCCCGGAATTTTTTTTGTTGTTTTATTATGGGGAACACGGAATTAATAGAGGAATAAAGGTGATCGGCGGGCGACAGTGGACGACGGTATGGATCCTCCTGGCGAGGGGGTGCAGGTGGGCAAAGCCGGCGAACAGTAGCCGCGAAGACCTTGGCTTGGGTCTCTAGGAGTGCTTCTGACGTGGAAGTTCCCAGTGCTTGGCGCACTCCTTCTCTAATGAAGTCAGTGAGGGAAATGACCTGAAGTGGAGGTGTCGTTCGGCCTAGCTTCTTGCCCTCCTGCCGAACTACTGCGCGGATGATATCCCGTAGTGTTTCCTAAGAATCGCCTTAATGCAGCGTTTACAAATTTGTTCCTTCATCGTATAGGCCAGACTTCCAACCCATACTGTGACAACTGTTGCTCACCCGAAACCATCGAACATATACTACGAGAGTGCTCTGCTTATTCTGAATCAAGGGCCCGTTTACAGCAAAAAATTGAATGTCTCCAACCTGGACCAATAACACTAAGATTGATGCTTGGACCATTCCACTCACCATCCTCCCAGCGCAAAGCCCTGTCTGCATTATTTGAGTACCTCGAGGACATTGGCGTCGCTACAACACTGTAGCCATCTCCATAGCGTGTGCAGTCAAGTTTTTTACTCAGCGCCCTTAAACAGGACTCTATTCATTTTTAATTTTTATTCTTTTTTTATTCTTATCTTTTGTCTCCTACTCTTCTTCTTCCACCTTCTTCCTTTGTTTCCTTCTCCCCCCTTCCCCGCAGAGTAGCGTGTCAGCGAATTCATGCTGGCAAACCTCTCTGCTTTCTCTGTAATAAAGAGTCTCTCTCTCTCTCTCTCCGAATTTCGTCAGCGTAGTTCGCATTGGCCACAGCAACAGGGTGGCGGCAATACTGCTTCGCACGCATTTTGAGAGCCTCCTCAATTGTTGTACCCTGAGACGCGAATTCGGCGAGGGTCTTGGGGGGGATGCGGACAAGCCCACAAAACAGTTCTTTCTTCATTCCCCGCATTAAAGGGGTAGTGAAGAGAAAATGCATTTGTCCTTGCTTAATTTTGCCTGCTTGAACGACCTTTTAGAACATAAATCCCAAATATTTTCACGATTCATTGCTTCTGGAATTCAGGAGGTGCCTTTGAAATTCTCTTTTTGAGGCGCATCGCAAGCGACCATGCGCGCATCGTCGGTCGGCAGCGATACTAGAGTGACGTCACTTCAAGTACATAATAGAGTTCAAGGCGTTCAACGTTCTTTGTGTATATTGTTCTGCAAAGACTGCTAACCGATATTTTAAAAATAATGCATCCTTTATTCCTTGCCAAAAACTGTTTTCTATCCACGTGAGCGGTGTCGCGACCGCTTCAGTTGTCTATCAACCATTGCAGCAAATCTCAGACCTACTGGCTGTTTGTACACTTTGTAGCGCTTACTTTCACGTTATTTCGCCTAATTCTCTTCGGAATCTTACCTTTTTTTTGTCTGAAACGGCACAGAACCGCTCAGGAAAAAAAAAAGTGCCCCGTATGCGATTCGAACTTGCGGCCTCCGAACCAGCCCAACATTGCGGGCAGCCTAGTCGGATACTTTATCCACTACGCTACCGACGTGAGAAGCGAGCGCGGCGAAGAGCTGCTGTATAAAAGCTTCTTTGCATTTGTAACCCAGAACTCTGTCGTGTTTTCATAAATTCTAATCAACCCAGAGCTTTAACCGCCAACTTACTGTTGAACGCTTCTGCAGTAAGCCAAAGGGGAGCGTATGCAATCAACGAAACAGCGTTAGCAGCATGGTATATTGCAGGAAACACGAAAGCAATTGTCCAACTGCGTGATGGCGGGACTCTTCGCTGCATCGCTGCTTCTCGCTAGTTATTGTTGCGCTTGATGAGTAAATGATGGATGGGTTTTAGGTTCCGACTACTCGAAGTTTCTTCGATAAACATGTTTATGTAATAAATTCTCACTTTAAGCGTTCGGTCATTTATCTCGTCAGGTCAGACGTTTCACGTTCGCGCAACTCACGTATACGGGCTACGTGAGACAGATGTCGGCAGACTTCTGCAAGAATATCGGCTAGCAAAACGACAGTTTAGACTCGTGCGAAACAGCGTAAACAGTTTACGAATGCAGCTTAGGTTTAACGTGGTTATTTCGCCGAAATTTCGCTAAAAAGTAAACTCCGAGAAATTCCCTCTGAATTTAACCAAAAAAAAAAAACTCCGGAAACCTCAAGCTTTATTTATAATTGCCCGAGCAATAGAACGGCATTTTCGCAAAGCCTTTCCTGCTTGATTCGCACACAGACAGACTGAACAACCAAAGTGTATAGAGCGCGGTGCAGGTTGATGTCGTCCGAACAGGCAGCTGCATTGTCGACAGTGGCGCTGCATTCGTACTGTCACCGACTTGCTTCATGCGAGGCGTAAAGTCGGACCACGGCTTCTCCCCAAACTGTCGCACCCACCACCGACCGGCGCACCCGTCGCACGGTGTCTCAACCCGTCTGGTGACTTCTCGTACGTGTTGTAAAATGCAGTGGGCAGCTGATGCGGGGTCGGGAAGGTGGCAAAAGAAGATAGAATGAGAATGACGGCAACTAAGTGCCGGTATTTATGAAAAACAAAGGGAGCAACCAATGAAGATGCTAAATCGAGATAAGGTTAACACTGAGACGGTTCGTACGCTCAACATGGTTGCATGGTGGACGGTAGAAACGCGAGCAGCATTGTGTTGCGGGATTAAGAATCCGAAGCAAGGCGCGCGCTTTGGGTATGCCTCAACTTCTTATACGAGACGTATGCTTTCCAGAATTCTCAAACGTTCATGCTACTCTCCAACATTTCCTAATGAATACTATTCCATTAATATTGTTTGTTCTACTTTGAGTCCAGAAAGTCTCCAGAATTGCGCTTGGTCTTTTACACGAGCGTTTAGTCAAGTCGGCTTCAGTTTTGAACACGAACGGCTCTCTTGGGACTAGAGTTTACGAGGCGATTTGCTTTTGTAAGCGGAGGCAACAACATTCAATTTTGAAACGAAAATAAATTACGCTTCTTCTCCACTTAGGGGCTGATGCCAGAAATGCGACCGCTATTGAGATCGAGTGAGCACATACAGGCAATGCTTTCGATTTATTTTCTGCCTAGAAAAGTTGTAGTAAATGAAAATTAGTTTGAGTATAACGTGCAGCCCGGTGTCACTCTGGATATTCCGTACACTTCCCACTGGGTTCTTGTACACAGCCTAGCAAGAGTGAGAATGCTATTTTCAACATCATGCTCACACACGTCCTAATTCAACTAGTTAAACAACCAGCCCGTGTACAAAGACAGTCGAACTCTATCTTAGACTGGTGTTTGTGAATCGCGACTTTTCTGAGCATACTGTATTAGAAGAACAAGGGTTATCTGATCATAGCCTTGTCATCATTTCTATTCCGCTTCTGAAATCTGTTTGTCATAAAAAACCGTCAGTTCAAACTTTTAAAGATTATTCTAGAGCAAACAATGTTTGCGTGATTTAACATATGAAAGCGGCCTTAGTTGATTTAAGCGATGATGTTCGTGACGCATGCGCTCTTTGGGATCATTTTTTAGAAATATGCCGCTACTGTATCATAAACTTTGTACCGAACAAACGTAGAAAAACAAACCGCACACCTCGGACGACGCGCAGTATCGTCCATCTAAAGCGTAACATTCAGCGATGGAAAAAGAGGCACGCCGAGCGAAATATGATCCAAAAGCTACAAAGAAGCCTTTGAAGTGAAGGGCAACAATCCAAAGACTATTACTTCAAAACATTATTGCCTTACTTTAATAAAAGTGACCCAACAAACTTCTGGAGTTATCTATCCGGTAACAAAAAGCCAGTGATGTCAATTTCTGTCAAAGGACGCAAGGTGACAAACCGCAGTGACATCGCAAATGAATTCAACATTTATTTTCAGAACGTGTTTGCAAATTTATGAATATGTGTGCCGGAAACTTTTTTTGTTTTAACCGTGTGACGCAAATTTCATTCTTCATTCTGGTTTGGTCTAAATTCTTTTAAACTTGAAACCAAAAAAATTCCCGTGTCCTGCGTACCTTCCGAATGTGTTTGTTTGGCGTTATGCCGAATGCATTGCCAAATTTTTTGTTGTCATATTCCAAGCGTCTTTGTTAACTGCAACACTACCAAGTGACTGAAAGATAGCGATAGTAATCCCAATCTTTAAAAAAGGGAATCCATTAATTCCAGATAACCACCTTCCTATAGCTTTAACTTCAATATGCTGCAAATTAATTCAACATATCATAGCCACCGTATTATTGAACTTCTTGAAAGACACTCGAGTCTAACAAGCTTCGAACATGCTTTTAAGAAATTCGACTGTTACTCAACTGGCCACCGTCACACACGAGTTTGTGAAGGCCGTTGATAACAATGTTCAGGTCGACACAATGTTTCTTGATCTTAGCAAAGCATTTGATAAAGTTCCTCATGACAAATTAATTCAAAAATAAAAAATATAAAACTTCCAGAAAGTTTAGTAGCATGGGTGTCTGGTTCTTGGTGAATAGAGAGCAGTATGTTTTGATTGATGGTCATGCCTCGAGCTGTCTTCCCGTTACATCTGGAGTGCCGCAAGGTAGTGTTCTGGGACCTTTCCTTTTTTCGATTCCTCAATGATATCATCACTGTAGTTACACCCACCACTCATACTCGGCTGTTTGCAGTTGACTGTATTTTATACCGTGAAATCTCAAGCATGCAAGATCCATTAGACTTAACACAATTCTGGACAATATATATAGTTGTTGCAAGGAATGGGGCGTGGTTGTCACCGCAGAGACGACTGTTTTCCTCCATATAACGCGTAAAAAATCTCCATTCAAATTTTATTACACACTGGGGTCGTGCGCTGTGAAGCAAGTCAACAGCTTCAAATATTTCGGCGTAGCGTTTACTAATATTCTTTCATGGAACTTGCACATCGACAACATCTGCTCCTACGCTTTTCGAAAACTCTGTTTCTTGAGACAAAAACTTCGCAATTCGCCTCCAAATGTTAAACTTCTTTGTAACCATTCATACGTTAGACCAAAACTTAAGTATGCGGTTATAGTACGGGACCCGTACACCAAAAATAAAATCGATAAATTGGAAAAGATTCAGAGGAAAGCTGTTTGGTTCCTTTTTTCAAAATTTCGTCGCACGGATTCCCCTCTGATATAATGATTGCCAGTAACATTCCCAAGCTTCAGTTAAGAAGACAGAAACTTCGTCTCGATTTCGTCTGCTCACTTACTAAACATGAATTGGCTATCGACCCCTCCCTGTATATATCCGGCCTGACTACAAGACACACGCAGTGTTACCACCCTAGATCGCTAACACCGTACCATGCGCATACTGATACTTACAAGTTTTCATTTTCCCACGTACCGTGGGTGAGTGGAATTGCATCACTTAGCCATACTCGTTAGATTCTGTATAACCCTCTTTTTATTGTTGTTGCAGTTAGTGTCTTGGTAGTGACAATTTCAATGCAATATCCGCCGTTTGTTTTTTCTTTGTCCCTTTTGCTCTTTTGTAATATTGTGATGTTCAAGTGGTATTCGTTCCGGGACCACAACCGTGGTCTGCAATATGTGTGAAATAAAAAAATGAATTGATATTTTCCATTTTGAGTAAATAGTTGTTAAAATTGGGGTTTCTTGCTGCCCTGATTTTGCAGATAAACGTAACAGTCGTCAGTCAGGTATTTAGATTTTTACAAGCATTGACTCAAATGTTATTTCAATTATATTGGTTTTTTATTGATAATATTAGCAACTAACATTATCTGATGGTGCATTGAACTATGTACTGTGTGTTTACAACGCGCTGCTGGTTACGCAAGCCGGAGTTATAATGCATAAGTTGTGGCCTGTCTAGTAGCTGCCGCTATGAGTTGTAGACACTGTTCCCATAACTCATTATTTTTTTTCAAATCGGGATGATAGACAGTGCATTATTTATATGGTTTTGCTGCTTCATACATCTCATTTTTATCGGGGATAGCATATCGTACCGCGCCCATAGTTTCCGTTGGCCTTCAGGAGGTTCGTTATTTGCAGGCATGTGTAACTTTCTACAGGTGTGTTTTCTGTTATTCCATCCGAGAAGAAATATCTTGGGCACTAGTATATGCACTTTTCTCTTTTTTATGCCTAAAGTGCATCGTAGCGAGCCTAGCTGGCAATCTTCAGCGCCTTTTTTCAGGAAATACATGTCACTATGCCGTCGCAAAAGCAACAAATAATTATTCAACTGTAGCCTTACAAGACAAGTTTTGAAAGTACTGCTTCTGGCGCAAAGTTTACACGTGCGTGCACTTTCCTCTTTTTTATGCGTAAAGCGCATCGTAGGGACCCTGGCTGGAAATTTTCAGCGCCCCTTTTCAGGAAATCAAACTCACTGTACCGCCGCAAAAGCAACGCATAATTATTCTACTGTAGGCGTACAAGACAAGTTTTAAAAGTACTTCTTCTGGCGCACCGTTTACACATGCTAATATTGTTTTCGGCAGATAGAACCTCGTTCATATTCACGGCAAAAGTGTGTACAAGAGAGAGGAAGCGGTGTTTTTTATATTATTACACTCACCGGAAAATGTAGCCTTTGGAAGGTGTAGGTTTATTTAGGATGTTTTGGATGGGCACGGCAGGATGTCACAGATCATGCTTTTGTGATAGAGGGCTGTTTGTGTCGCAGAGAGCATTGAAAGCCAAGTTTCACCTATTTGGCGTAGTCTGTTACGTTTCCAGGATGACGTTTCATACATGACCAAGGAGAACGCCAAACGTGTGATGTGTACTCTCTGTATGCATGGGGATCTTTTATTTTTTGGTACTGATCAGAGAGATAGAGAGAGGGAGAGAGAGAGAGAGAGAGAGAGAGAGAGAGAGAGAGAGAGAGCGAGAGAGAGAGAGAGAGACAATAACTAGCAATCATAGCGACCGCACTGAAGACTAAAAAGGGTGTCATGTCAAATAAAGTCTATTCTCATCCTTATTCCGTCACCGCATCTATTTATAGTTCAACTGCAATTAGCCAAGCTATATGGGCCAAAACCATCTCATTGCGCGCACTTGCTAGCACTGCATTTCACGGCACTTAACTACCGCCAAGGCTGTCAGTCCAGTCCTTATTTCTGCGTAGAGCCCTTCAAAGGTCGTTCAAAACAACGGAATACAGTAACGAAACTCTGCTTCGAACTCCTAAAATTCGGACTTGTATATTCCGGACTTTCCGGAGGAACCGCCAGTTGTTCTCAGTGATTAAGGTATATGAACAACGGATGCTTCGACCAAACTACAGCCAAAAGTTCGATATTCTTGATAAAATTTTCCGCTACAGAGTCATGGTGCAACTTCAGGACGACGCCATTTTGAATCCTAAATCACCTGGCTAGCTTGAGATTGGCTAGGGATTGGCTTGACTCTCGCCGGGGTAACAAACGTTCCTCTTGGATGCTGTAATTTTTCACGCAGTTTGCGGCGAATTTCGAAAGCCGGGGTGATACGTGGCCATGTTTTTCGACACCCCTTTTTTGGGCACCAGGTGACGTCGACTTATAAGCAACATCATCATTATCATGTTTGTTTTGAACTATTCCCGACTTCTTCTGTCCTACTTAAATGAAATAAAGTTTGTTTTTGCGACTCGCGGATTATTGGGACTGCTCTTTTATTCGCAGTATTTTTCGTTCCGCTCCAGGTCCAAAAAAATCGGTCGGCTACTGTAGACGGCTGTATTCAGCACTTAATTTTGTAATCTTGCGTACACGGCATAATACTAAAATTCGTGCCCAATCACCAAAGGGCTGACGCGTTTTCAACGCCAAAGCACTGTAGTTCTTACTTCGGTGCGTACATGATATTCAAACCTTGACCTGCATTATCTTTGTTTACGATTGTACCGTTTTACTACTGTGAAAAGGTGTCAGTGCCTCAACTTGGCGATTATGTCTGCTCGCCACTCTTACGGTTGAGCACATGTGCTTTACCTGCGCACCAAGAATGTAGTCCCCTCGACGCACTCTCATTTCAAAATTGTTCAGGCTAACATGCTTCAAGAGGCATTCAGCAGTTAACCCATAGTTCGCGTGAATGCCAAATGTAAATAGCACCTGAGTCACTAAACCAAAGTTTAATATCTCTCTCCCTCTCTCTCTCCCTCTCTATACGGGGTGGCTGTATTTCAGGGTCCCAGCAGTCTGTAAGGAACGCAGCCGCAAAATGCAACCACAGCGGCACGTGCGCGCCACAACCGCGACAAGCATCGGCCGTAGAGCTACCGGGGGCACTCCTGGGTTGCCATGCAGCCCACGAGCGTTCTGGTCAATTACAGCTTGCGGCGGTTCGGCCCCGACATAGATTCAATTCATCATGGCAATTTTTAGAGAAGGGACTGTAGTTTTGTTGCGTCCGAGTGGCAAAACTTTATTTGCCCACGGTTTCCACGACACTGGTGATTCTTATCTGAACATCTTACTTCTTATTCATATTTTTACAGCAGCTAAAGGTTTCCGGGTTTCTCACGGTTTGTAGGCTACAAGTATTAACCGTATATGTCCCTTTTTCTTTTGTCTTGTAAAGCTATACAGCTTAATGCGCTATGTCAAGCGGCAAGATAAATTTACCAGCTCCGTAATATGAATTATGAGCATAAAGCTTTTTTTTTGGAACAGCCACCATTATTCAGGCCTTTTTGTGAAGGAATAGCAAAATAGGAAGCTACCAATTCGTTCACCTCCGCAAATATTTTCTCTTCTTCGCTTTTCGTTGACATAATGGATAGCAACGTACGTGCAGCTGAAGAAAGAATAAATACCACGAATGCCATGACACAAAGCCTGCTCTGAATTAGAATGACGTCGGTAAGTAATATTAAAAGGCGGTGTCTTGTTTTTCTACAGAGTTTTGCAGGGTATACCTACTACGCAACGAGCATAGCTAGGGAAAACACGATTGCACGACTCAATGCAACTAATACAATAAAGATTAGGACGCGCACAAATATCGAACAACGCGCCCTTCGCAGCGGCTAATGGGCCAACTGAAATGTCAGCACAAATTCATGCTCATAAGAAAACAATCCTAAAAACAAGCATGAGGTCGGGTTCGAGTATACACTACATAAATGAACGAATTTAAGGACTGTTTGTTTGCTTTATGGGCATATACTACACTAAGTGAAGTATTTTATTCCTTGCCTTTCCTGTGTTATCCCAATTCTTTAAAATTGAAAATTTATCCCTCCTGGTAAAGGCTTCCTTCAAGATCGCGACGTTGTGTATACCGAAAGGGATACTCGATTATGTATTGATTGCCCAGTAAAATTTTTGTTTCCGCTTATCTATGACCAAAAAGTTTCCTTGAGAGGTAATCTCACGTGTTATACTAAACACGTTTAGCGGTCTTCGAAAAGAAAGCGCCACGTCAATAAATCCAAAACATTACATTGATAATTCCCGCGAATTCTGAAAATCCCTTTCTGCAGCTGAAGAAACTCTACATATTAAGGGACCGTCATTGTCCTCTAGAAGTACGGTTCCTTGACAAGGGTTTGAGTACAGTAGTCAACGGTAATACGTTGATTCATAGTGACAATGTGCTGATTATTTTGTCGATTCATATTATTCCTTGCGCTTTGGATAATTGGTTGCTAACTTCGCTGACATTTTTCTTCAAAATTTACCCCGTTGAAACAACGCGCAGACAAATTTTGTTTTGTAGCTCGGCCTATTGCTCTCTACTTCGAACCTAAGGGTAAACAATGTTCTTGCCGTTATGTATTTCGCGCGGAATGTCAGTTACATGGTCTCCGAAACTTGTATTTTTGCTTGTTTTCGTCAAAGCAATCATGAGACTAAAGACAAGTATCTATACGAATGTGGGCGTTAAATATACATGGCTATCACCTGCTTGAACGGTTCTGATTGATACTAAATGGAAGAAATCAGTACGCATGACGCCAGCGGATAAAATATTTCCCGTTTTCTTTGACCTTTGCCTACCCTTTAATTGTGCTGCAACAAACGGGGCTAAATGCCGAATAAACGTTGTGGCCACCCTTGGATGAACATACTGGCCGTCAGATCTTGCATGCGGAATCTGAGTGGCGTAAAAAATTTCGCCCAAACCGATAACATATGGCTTGCACTTTTGGTGGAAAGAATAACGTCTGACCGAAGCACGCAGGGGGCATATGTATAGTCCTATAGAATACATAAAGCAGCGCAGCCTGCTATATCATACCTAGAAAAATGGATCCTTGTGAGCCAGAATCCTCTATTTAATATCTGCAAGCTGCCACACGGTTCTACGCAAACAGGGCGTGCATGTGGCTGTGATTTATTGGGAGACCTCGTTGCTATATGAAACACAGATGCAAGAGCGCCTCTGTCTGTCTCTCCTTACTAGATCCTGATTGTGCGCTGTTCAACCTTGACATGTACTAGCTCGCCAAAGTTTAAACTTTTCTACGACTACTCCGATTCAGCGAGCATACAGAAGCACTGAAGTCCGTAACATAAGAAGAAACCGTTGTGCAAATATGAAGCCTTTTTTCGTCCAGTGGATCTTACTTTGCTTGGTTGCTTCAACGCACGCTTCAGAAGCCGACCCTTTTGAATGGTGCGGAGGTCGCCTCAGTGAGTAAAGCTAGAGAAAACAAAACAGAGCTGGGCATTCGCTTCAAGTGTGCTGTAGAAACTGTACTTCCAATGTATAGGTAGCAAAATGGGCCGTAAGATAGTGGTACAGCCCAGGACGAAGGGATATTACATGTTGGTACGGAGTTTGCTTTCTTTAGCTACTGAACTGCCCATCTTTGTGATACGCGCAAATAAGGATGAAAGTATGTTCATACGAAATATATACCTCTCTCGCCATTTATGCTGTGCATTATTGAATCGGTAATTTTTGAAATCTCCGCGCAAACAAATTTCAGAATATTTGATGGAGGGTACTCAGGCGATGTCGTTGTTTCAGCTAGCAAATTAAATAGGCGAATGCGAACAGCTTCACAGCTGTAAAATATTTGCCGCAGTGTCTTGATTTTTATGTCCCAGCAAAAATCCCAATACTCGGTTAACTGCTACCGATGGTAGAGTATCGGTTAGACACTTTTCGTCTTTTGCTCTTTTCCATAAAGATCGTGTGGTTAAATGCTCACTGAAAAGGTTACTGTTAGAGGTAGGTTACATAATAAGGCCATATGGTTGATATTCAAGCGCACTGCGAATGGCCCCCCGTGGTTAAAATTAATTGGCAGCCTTTCACCAACATCGTGTCTCACCGCCCATGAGTCAATTCAACTCACTCAGCTCCAATTAATTCTCGAGTAGTTTCTGTACGGACGTCATACTAAGCTAATGTAGCAGTGATGAAGAAGAAAATGTCAATAATTTGCCGAACAGCAAAGCTGAAATATAGTTTGGGTGAGTGAATACCTATTCGAATACTGAAAAACAGTACTAGGAACGCAGGACCAGACGATAAAAGGCCCATCTGCGATCTGCAATGCTCCCATCTGCAATCGTACATTTTGATGACACTGCAGCGGGAATCATGTATGTAGATGACACCATTTTTTTTTCGAGTAGCTCAGGAACAGATGTATCTATGCGAGCTAATCAAACTCATTAGGCTCATTAATGACTGGACTAAAAACAATAATTTGAATTTAAACATAAACAAAATCAAAGCAGTTATGTTTAATCTCACCTAACAAACCATATAACTATCCCCCCTCATACTAAATGACATCAAAATAGAAGTTTGGAAGTCCTTCAAAACTTTAGGTGTGTATTTTTTCGAAAATATGACGTGCGACAGACACGTGGAATACTTGATTAAGAGATTATCCAGTACAATTGGCTTCCTCCGCCGTCACTGTTGCTGTTTCCAAAATGCCATCGATGTTATGCTTTTTAACTTTTTATTTTCATTTCACTAAATTATGCGTCACTAATCGTGGAAAAGGTACCATGGAATACATTGAACGGCTACTTCTTCTTCTGAAACGCATTGTACGACTGATATGCAGAGCGCCTCATCAAGGTCACACAAGTTATATGTTAAAAAAATTCAACATAATTTGCGCTACAACTATATAATTTCCTATTTTGCCGCTACTACAAGCTGGAGTTCAGCAAAAACCATAAGACTTTGGCTGCTTTATATATATCTTTACATATCTGCTTTATATATAAAAAATATATCCCGCTGTATCTCACTCGCCATAAAAGAATGGATAATTCGGAAATGCCGAACAATAACGGTGACCGACAGGTAAAATATCAACTTCCGACAATAATAACGAAACTAGCTCGACATCAAACATAGATATATTGTCCATATCTTTTCAGGACCTGCGCGCAATGTAATGCAAACTGGACAGTTTCTTGTACTTTTGCCTTGTCATTCTTTTCTTTGTGCGCGTGTTTTTATTGTTACTTGCTGGTACTTTTCTGTTGTTTTCATTTCGATTGCATCTTCTTTACACTTCTCATTTCTACACTACAGTTGCATCTTGAAATATATATATGCACTTTATGTATGTATGTATGTATGTATGTATGTATGTATGTATGTATGTATGTATGTATGTATGTATGTATGTATGTATGTATGTATGTATTCTAGTATTGTATGTGGTCGAGATATCAAAATCACCAGCCTATCTACGCCCACTGCAGAGCAAAGGCCTCTCCCATTATTCTCCAATTATCTCGGTCCTGTGCCAACTGTGACCAATTTATCCCCGCAAACTTCTTGATCTCATCTGCCCATCTAACTTTCTGTCGCCCCCTGCAACGCTTGCCTTCTCTAGGGATCCACTCTGTTACCCTTAATGACCAGCGGTTATCTTGCCTTCGCATTACATGCCCTGCCCACGTCCATTTCTTCTTCTTAATTTCTACTAATATGTCTTTACACCAGTTTGCTCCCTGACCCACTCCGCTCTCTTCTTGTCCCTTAATGTTACACCTATCATTTTCCGCTCCATTGCTCGCTGAGTCGTTCTCAATTTACGTTGAACCCTCTTAGTGAGCCTCCACGTTTCTGCCCCGTAGGTGAGTACAGGTAAGATGCAGCTGTCATACACTTTCTTCTTCAGCGACAATGGTAGGCTGCTATTCATTATCTGCGAATGTCTGCCATATGCACCCCACCCCATTCTGATCCTTCTAATTATCTCTGCCTCATGGTTGGGATCTGGGGTCACAACTTAGCCTAAGTAGATATATTCGCTTACCACTTCCACTGGCTCGCCACCTATCTCAAACTGCTGTGCTGCCCCGAGGTTATTGATCATTACTTTAGTTTTCTGCATATTAATTTTCAGCCCCCCGGTCCTACTCTGTTCGCCCAGTGCGGAAAGCATGCTTTGCAATTCGTCGCCCAGGTTACTTAGCAAGGCAACGTTATCAGCAAATCTGAGGTAACTGAGGTATTCTTCATTAACCCTTACTCTCACCTGTTCCCAATCCAACGTTCTGAATACTTCTAGTAAGCATGCTGTGAATAACATTGGAGAGATTGTGTCTCCTTGTCTGACACCCTTCCTTACAGGTATTTTACTGCTCTCCCTATGGAGGATGATGGTAGCTGTAGACCCATTGTAGATATCCTCTAGTATTCTTACATAATGCTCATCTACCCCCTGGTTCCGTAATGCCTGAATGAATGCTAGGGTTTCGACCGAGTCAAATGCTTCCGCATAATCTATGAAGGCTATATATAGGGGTTCAGTATACTCAGCGCACTTCTCTATCACCTGATTGATCGTGTGAATATGGTCCATTGTTGAATAACCTTTACGGAACCCTGCTTGTTCTTTAGGTTGACTGAAATCTAAGGTTGCAGAGATTCGGTTAGCGATTACCTTGGTAAATACCTTGTAGACGACTGACAGTAAGCTTATCGGCCTATAATTTTTCAAGTCCTTCATGTCGCCTTTCTTATGGATTAGGATGATGTTCGCGTTCTTCCAAGATTCCGGTACTATTGCGGTCATTAGGCATTCCGTATACAGGTTTTCCAGTTTTTCAAGTACAATTTCTCCGCCATCCTTCAAGAGGTCAGCTGTTATCTGATCCTCTCCAGGTGCTTTGCCCCCTTTCATTTCTTTCAAAGCCTTCCTTACTTCTTCGGTCGTTACTGGTGGGATGTCTATCTCCTCTGAACTACTGTCTCGTTCGGCATTATCTTGTATATGCCGGCTACTGTACAGATCCCTATAGAACTCCTCGGCCACTGTGACTATTTTATCCCTATTTGTGATGACATTGCCTTGCTTATCCTTAAGTGCATACATCTGATTTTTCCTCACGCCAAGACGTCTCTTCACTGCTTTCAGGCTACCTCCGTTTTTTACAGCGTATTCAATCCTCTCCATATTATATTTCCGTATGTCAGCTGTCTTACGCTTATTGATTAACTTCGAGAGCTCGGCTAGTTCTATTCTGTCAGCTGCGGTAGAGATTCTCATGGTTTGCCGTTTCCTGATTAGATCTTTCATCTCCTGTGAAAGTTTACCAGTATCCTGTCTAGCCATAGTGCCCCCTACTTCTACTGCACACTCCGTGATAATGCGTGTAAGGTTGTCGCTGGCTTCCTGTGTCGTAGGCTCGGCTTCCTCGTTAATGGCGGAATATCGGTTCTGCACCGGGATCCTGAATTCTTCTACTTTACGTCTTACTGTTAGCCCATTTATCGGCTTCTTTCCTACTAGCTTGTTGAGGTCCCTCCTCAAATCTAGCCTAATTCGAGATCTTACCATGCGGTGGTCACTACACCTTACCCTTCCGAGCACTTCCACATCCTGCACGACGCCAGGGGTATCGCATAATATGAAGTCTACTTCATTTTTGTGCTCCCCATTCGGGCTCCTCCAGGTCCACTTCCGACTCTCCGGTTTACAGAAGAAGGTATTCATTATAAGTAGGTTATTCCGTTCTGCAAACTCAACTAGTAGGTCCCCCCTGCTATTTCTACAGCCCAGACCATAGTTCCCAACTGCCTTGTCTCCAGCCTGATTCTTGCCTACTTTAGAATTGAAGTCCCCCATAACTACGGTATACTGTGTTTTTATTTTAGCCATTGCCGATTTCACATCTTCATAGAAGCGTTCCACTACTTGGTCGTCGTGGCTGGATGTGGGCGCGTAGCCCTGCACCACCTTGAGCTTGTGCCTCTTATTTAGCCTAATTACAAGACCTGCTGCCCTTTCGTTAATGCTATAGTATTCGTCTATGTTTCCAGCTGCGCTTTTATTGACTAGAAATCCCACTCCCAGCTCTCTTCTGTCCTCTAGACCCCGGTAACATAGGACGTGTCCATTTTTCAGCACCGCAAAGGCTTCGCCTGCCCTCCTAACCTCGCTAATCCCTATTACATCCCATTTATTGCCCTCTAATTCCTCGAACAACACCTCGAGACTTGCTTCTCTAGATAAGGTTCACGCGTTAAACGTTGCCGTTAAACGTTAAACGTGGAGATATACTATGAAGTTATCCTTGTTTTTGCAACACAGTGTAGTGTTGATTTTTTTACCGTGCTGTTTGCGATGCATTTGGGCGCAGTCCCTGTCCAGCCCTTATAGGCTTTTTGCCTGTACTTCAAGCATCGTTGAGGTGTTGAATAAATCGAATTGAAATTGAATCGAAATCATATTGATATGCGTGTCTTTCTAGGTGTTTTCACGGGTGTACTGAGGTGTTCTTGTGTTTCGGTACAAAAGCCGTTTCACAAATCTTCCATAAAATCAAAACACTTCGAAATTATGGCTTTCTGGTGGTTAGTACAATTATTTGCGATTGTGGCTAACGCACGGGCTCTTACAGTTACACGCTTTTACCACTCCAGAACATTCGCTCAGGCCCAGTGTTTTTTTATAAAGCAGAACAACATCCGGGTAAAAAAGATTATTCAACGTACCTAAAATAAATGAAATCAGCTTTGAAAGTTCCACAACGCGAAAAATATTTCTGACGCGGCCATTTTCTTTCTCAGGTGTATGCTGACTGACGTTTGGAAGGCAAGCAATCGATAAATTATAACAAGAAATATTTTCCGCTGACATCTCCAAAAGTGTTGGTGAAAACTTGATCTGTTGCGATTGGATGGGGCGCTAGAAGCTAGAAAAATATTTTCGGACATTTCTTAATATTCGACTTACACTAGTATTTTAAGTTAAAATAATTGCTTTCAAGGGAGGACCGGAAGCGGCAGTAGATATTTGTTAAAACAGTTCAGAGTAGTGGTACTGTCTATATAGTCTTCCGACTGGAAATTGAAGTTAAAATTAGATTATAAAGTATTTTTCCGTACAGAGGGCGTGTTTATACTCTTGTATAAACTATAAAGCATGGCGTGCGCCGTTTTATCTAGTGGATCCCATTTTAGAGCAAGAGTAAATGCAATCTCTGTCTGCACCTCTAACAGAGTATATGGAGCTCCTTTTTCGAAACAGCAAACATACCATTTCGAGTGTTCCTCGGTACCTCATTTATTTTTCAGATGTTCTTGAAAATGCAAAAACGGCTGCAGTGGCAAGCAGAATATTTTGGTCCTGCAGGAATGAAACGATGCGGCTGAATATCCGTCCAGCGTTTATACAGGTATGTGCACCACAGGGCAAATACGACAATACTGTTCACGAGGTTCAAAGCTAGTAATTTTCATACACGTAAAAAGTTTTTGTTTATGCACTACAATTAGTAGAAGTTGTCCTGCGAACACAGCGCCAGGAGCTATGAATTTGATATTCAAAGTTTCAGCCACAGTAAACAAATACCTTTTCAAGGGAGGGCATCAAGAAAATTTGATTGTAGACTCTGCGGCGGGAAGGCCTCTAACTATGTGCGCTAACACTGCAACCAACAACTGTAAAAAATTACTTGAGAACCTAACTGCTCCGAAGAAGCCAGAATGAGTGTTGCTGTCTTCTAACACAACCGAATATCATTAAGGCATCCGAAAACGAATTCTCTTATTGGAATCAAGAGTTCTGCATGTGCAATAACGATTTGACACGTGTACGGGGTCAGTGCTTGGGGCCCAACCCATCACAGAGTTAGCGGAAAATTAAGCTTCGCTTGGTATCTCAAGGAAGCATACAACCAGCAAATGCCTGGATTAACGAAGCCCGAGACGTAACGGCAAGCTAAGAAAAAAATCGACCTGGCAGTGGAGAATGCTCTCAGACGACACGTTTACAGTTTATGGCAATGGAAAAGGCGCCCACCGGCGACCCGCAGCGTTTTCACTCTCGTGATTCTCACCTTTCGAATACGTAGTTATTTTCGTGTGTTACTGTGGGCCAGCCATACGACCTTCATTAGCGCGTGGATTTTATTTGTCTACGTTTTATATCTGAATTTGTAGTGTGCCTTGATAACATCACCATTAAATTTGTTTGCAGGATCATGCTTGTAGCTGGATGGGAACCATTTATGTCTTTTTGTGCTCCACCCACCAGAGTAATGTAGCCACAGCTGCCACGTTTACTCTGTCAATCAGCAGTGGACTATAACTAGCAAGACTCAAGCGCACTTTCTTGAATCCGACAAATACTTTTTAAAAGCGTAATTGTCTTGGCGAGGGTGTTTTTGAGCAATTTTTGGACTCACGATGAAAGTCTGCTCAAAATCAGTGCAAAACAATACACATTTCTCTTCATCTAAATTCACTTTATATAATATTCAAAAACCCAAAAGATGATTTCCTGTGTAGAATTTTATCTGTTTTTAATATACACTTGTGGTTATCCTGCGATTAAACAACGGTTAATTTCAATGAAGGGCCAAAGATATGCTTTCTATATCAAAGAAAATACCATCATCAGACTACCTTCCTCATTTGCAACCTACAACCTATCTTGAATGGGCACCAAATACGTTGTCTGACATAACAACGCTCGTATGTTTATTAACGTTTATGTGAAATATCAAGTGTGCTACTTTGATCAGAAATGACTGAGTGTCTTATAACAGTTCTACATTTCGATAAAGGAAGTGAACCGAATATGTGCGACATGGAGATTGTGTTACAGTCTTCTAGAGGACAGCTCTCAGGTAAGTACAATATTTTTTTTTCTTTAGTAATACCACAGTGTAACCAAACTTTTTGCTCCTAGCAATTGAATAAGCGGTCCCAAGCTTTGGCAACTAATTCATTGCCTGAATGAAAAACAGTAATGGGGTGTTAGTTACACGTTGTTCTTTGAAGTAACATCCGCATGGACTGTCTCGAGCAAAATACAGCAATAAGTTACGAAGAACAAAAAACACAGCCACACGATAAGGTGCCCCTCTAAAAACTATCATGTTTTTTTAAAACCTATTTAAAATGCGAACGCATTCAATTCCCTGTTACGCAAAATCACGGTGTGCGGCATATTCCTTACACCCCGTTTCTGAAAATATGGCCATGCAAACGGCTGGAAGAGCAAACTGAATAAAAGCAAACAAAACATGAAAAAAACTGTGGTCATGTATTGCATCCCCGGTCCCGTAAAATGCAAGAGCCGCGCGCATCGCCAAACATTGCGGTATTCCGTTTCCATGTCACATCATAAAGGGCACTTCCAGTGGGTTGCAGAACTTTAATTTTGGGTGGTGAAATGCTCCTATATGCATTTTATCAAACCAAAAAATACTAAACCGCTCCTACTAACCGAAAGAATTTATAGAACAGAGCTAAGGGAAGAAGGGAAGGAAGAAAACGTTAATTTATTGAGCATAAAAGCGAGTGGCTCTCTCAGGCCAGAAAGCCGCGAGCCAGGGCAGCGGCCTGGCGAGCAAGCGGTGAGGCGTTCCTGGTCCTCGTACCGTGAGTTGGCCAGCTCGCGCTCCCACTGCTTAGGGGAAAGAGAAAGAGGAGGTTTGGCGCATACCGCAATTCCTAAAGGAGATTTTTTTTTATTTAAAGAAATACCGGAAGTAAATGAAGTGAAAAGGCCGGGCTGAAACCCAAAACGTGAGAACAAAAAACCGCAACATTCCCGCTAGGCCACAGACGCAGAAAAGCGATCTTGGTTTATAAGTTTCTTGACAAATCACAAAAAAATGCAGTATTCTTGAAAGCTAACTACTGAACGGCGCAGGTGGAACCAAGAGTGCCCGGCCTGAACTGACTTGGAAACGTTATATCGCCCATTCGATAGCTTCAGCTAACTGCAGTTGAACCAAATGAATGCCCTGCGGAGTTCGCCTTGCACGTATACGTGCGTTAAGAACAAGTATTGCGGCCCACAGGGGTAATTTCAGCAAGATGGTTACTGAATTTGGGAAGTCCATTTACGCCACTAGCGATAATTTAGGGCTTACAATGGTGAGAACGAAGACGATACCTCTTCCGGGTACATGCTAGTACAATAAAGAGAAATGAAAACCAAAGAGAAGAACACAAGGATGCAACGCGGTATGAATGAGGCTGATGGTGATAGGAGGAGACAAGCGCACTACTGGCGATCTACGATATTATACTGTAGCTTGCTAAAAACTAAAGTAGTAAAGCAAGTCTCGCCGAATAGAATAGTTTGGTTTACGATATTGTACTTTATCATGCTAAATCTAAAGTTGTAATGCATGTCTAGGCTAATAGAATAGATCGGCAAACGATATTATACTTCAGCATGCCAAACAATAAAGTAGCAAAGTATGTCTAGGCTAATAGAACATGTCGGCATACGATATTATCCTTTAGTATGCTAACAACTAAAGTAGCAAAGCATGTCTAGGCTTAGAATAGATGGGGTAATCAAGGTGATTGGCCAAACGTATCAGTCAAAGCAACATATAGATGCAAAGGACGCAAAGAGAAAACTCATATCTCCTGGTGTTAAAGACGGTGTTGCAACAGGAGAAGACTTAATCATAACACACCTCCATCAGACATAGAGCATCGTATACCTTCAAAAGAAGCGTAGGCATTTCTCAGGTAGCCATCCGTGAACGTTTCCCTGAATTTGTTTTACTCAGAGTTCTTGAGTTTTCTGCAAAGGGTTGCCACAGATAACTTTGAAGGTACAATTTTGCTATGTCTGCGATTTCATGTACATTGTAGGTATTTCTGTGAGGTTCCTGAGAAATGGAAGCTATAGAGCACTACTTGTTTGTTAAAATAACCATTTTATGTGACATTACACAATGTATATATAGTGCGTTTCATAAAATTTAGCGATTTCGGTTTTCAAGTTTACAGCGAAATGTGTGCGAACCGTTGCAGGTTCGGATGGGCCATCCAGCATCCCGAACAGTTTTCCCATAGACTGAAATCACTCATGGTGTAGGCGGGTTTACCCTGGCGCGCTTCTAACAGCGTAAACTAAAACTACTATTATAAGTACTCAAATACAATATACAGTGGAATTCTGCTGATACGTCCCCCGGACTTGCGATGACCCGCTTCTTAGGACGGATCACCGCGGTCCCGGTAAACTGCTCATAGAAACACTGCATCAAATCCCGATGATGTGATGCACGGGAGTACGCGGGCCGCTTCATTCGACGGACCCTGGCGCGGATAGACCGGCGTTTTTGCCATATTTCACACCGCTTCGTCGCCTCGTTCCGACCTTCTTTATTATGAATACCCATTTGACGCTGCTTATTGTGTAAAGGTCTGCAGGCGGGACAGACCACTTGCTGAACAGACGCAAGCAAGCAAGTGGGTACTCCAAGAGAACGTGTTTTTGGGCGTGTTGGTTTAGGTCTACGTAGATACTGAGTGACGCAATTACACAACACACAAGAAAGAAGACATGAACACGCGCTACACTTCCAACATTTTAATCGTAACCACTGCAATGTACTTTTATACATACATCCCGACATGCGCAATAGACGTGCCCAGAGATCAGCGCAAGAGTGTATCTAAAAACCACCCCTCAACTTTCAACAATACCACCAAAGTATCAATAACGCAGTCACTTCCCTTCAATCTTGTACGATGCGCCTCTAGCAGTTTTCGGGCCTTCTGATATATTGCTTTTTACCAGTATCTTTGTCTCGGAAAATCGTGTATCACAGTTTGTGCAGCAATCACAATGCGTTGTAAAATGCGCGCCATTATTATAATTTAAGTATTTCGCAAGCTTCCTCGGGCGGTCGTTTAAACATCTCCCAGTTTGGCCGATGTAGGACTTTCCACAGGTGAGGGGGCTTTCGTAAACCACCCCTAAAGCGCAAAAAACGAATGGCTTCTCAAGACTTTTTTCACAGGCCCTCTTTTTGCTACTACTAGCAATGCGAGAGCAAAATTGGCCGAGCTTACTCGGGGCAGAAAAAGATACTGGGAAAAAGCAGGTATCAGAAGGCCCGAGAACTGCTCGAGGTGCCTCGCATAAGATTGAAGGGAAGTGACTGAGTTAGTGATACTTCGGTGGTATTGTTCAAAGCTTAGGGGCGCTTTTAGAGAAATTCTTGCGCTGACGTGGCGGCCACGTCTATTATGCATGTCGGGATGTATGTATAAATGTAAGGGGCTGTCGTTGCTATTAAACTGTTGGATGTGTAGCGCCTGTCCGTGTCTTCTTTCTTGTGTGTTGTGTATTTGCACGTATAAGTGGGTACTCGTGAGCGGGAGTTAAGCTGCGACGGCCACACGCGGTAACAGTACACCAACGCGCCAACCGGAGATGTCGAGAGAGAGAGAGAGAAAAACTTTTGATCTGATCTGATCTGATCTGATTGTAGGGTTTAACGCGCCGCCGCAACGCAGGCGATGAGGCGCGCCGTAGTGGAGGGCTCCGGATTAATTTCAACCACCTGGGGATCTTTAACGTGTGCCGAAATCTCGTACACACGGGCGTTTTTGCTTTTCGCCTGCATCAGAAAAGCGGCCGCCGCGGCCGGGAATCGAACCCGCGACCTCGTGCTCAGCAGCGCAACGCCTTAGCCACTGAGCCACCGCGGCGGGTTGAGAGAAAAATTTTTATTGAGCGACTGGGGTTAGGGAAGCTTGTTCCACCAAGGTGCAGGTGACCGGCGGACCGGGAATTTGAAGCTTCCGTCGAGGCGCCAACGAACGCCAAAACGCATACGACACAACCCCACGGCGATGAACGAACAGCCGCTTTCTCCGCCGGATGGATTCAAGTTTCTTAGTTTCACGACGCTCTCTGTCTCAAGTCACCCTCGACCACTGCCAGGGTGGAGACCCGTACCAGTTGGCACCGCCAATTTGGATCGCTCGCTTGCCCCCGCAGCAAGTCACTGTAGCAACTGTAGTAAGACCGCGCTATAATTTTCGCCGCAACATGGTTTACTCACTGTAGAAAAAGATGATGAAGTAGAGGAGAAAGAAGAAGCAGCTTGCTCGGAACGGTGGCCTCCGGTATCCATCTTGTCTTTGCCCGTCCCTTTCTTTACACTCACGAAATTTGAATGTGGGAAAACAACACAGCTATTTATTGTGAACTTTGACCCAATTGCCACCAATGGCGTTTTTTTTTTCATCTCCGTCTTATGCTATCGTTCGTTTCGCATCGCCTTGGCAGTTTCACACTCGCCTTTTCTCCTCTCAATATGCTCGACCACGACCCCGTCGGCCTTATCATGCTGCCAGTGCGGTCCATGCTGCGCGGCTTGTGAACCGTCATCTTATTCTCACTTTCTATCTTTCTTCTGTCCACCCTCTTTTCTGTCTATCATCATCCTAGACTCAGTCTTGATTGAGGTGCCCTTAACCCGACAGGCAGTTATCGGCTGAGTCCACTTTCGTTTCTCTTCCAATAAAGCCACTATCTCTCTGTCTCCCTCTCTCGCGCGCGCAAAGCGCGGGGCTGGCAGGCTATCTGGATTTCATGGATGGGAGGGGGGCACAACATAGGCGTTGCTTTTTTTGAAACTTGGGATTTCATCTAGAAGTTTGCAAATCACGCGAGAACGCGTTAAATATAGTAGTTTAAATAAGTTCTTAGCCCACCTGTCACGTGCGACCATCTATTAGGCCTGGAATTTACCCGCTCCCCGGTCGTACGACACCACGGTCATATGAAGCTTTCTCACGGCCCCTTGACAGTCGTATTATCAGGGTTCCACTGTAATATAAAAGTGTAATATTGAATGTGCATACCGCAATACTTGCTCACCTGGCACGGTGGTTCAGTGGCTGACGCGTTGGGCTGTTCAACACAAGGACGCGGGTTAGATTCGTGGCCGTGGTGGCAGCGTTTCTGATGGAGTCGAAAAGCGAAAACGCCCGTGTGTACGAGATTTCGGCGCACGTTAAAGATCCCCAGGTGGTCAAAGTTAACCCGGAGCCCTCCACTACGTCGTGCCTCGTCACCTGCGTTGTGTCTGCGCGTTAAAACTACAATGAATCAGTCAATACTTGCTGTTGTCTATGTATATAAATAAGCTTAGTCTCTATACAGCATGATTTCACAAGAAGAGGGTTGTGGCTCATAGACTTCACATCATGTCTACCCAAACAGCTGGCCGTCGCTCATACATGCAGTAGAAATATTTACATATATTGTAAGTCCAGACTGGCCAGAGTACTGGGGGAACTTTCACAGCGGAGATAAAAAACTGCGGGAACGGGTTGGTGAAAGGAAAACAGTGGTTTGTTTCTTCTTTATTGGAGCGGCTCCAAAATATTGTTGGAGCCCCTTCCCATTCAAGTCCAGCTCCAGCTTCCGCCATGAACAGCTAAAACGTTATCAGTCCCATTCTGGAGTAGCATTTTCAAGACGTTTTTCGGTAAAGCGTAGGTAAATCTTGCATGCACAGAAAATTTCACGTCGTTTGCTCCGGCGAGGTGATGCGAGCGGTAATTACCGTTAATGTTTGCTAAAAATGCGGTACACTGTACTCGCGGGTACACTTAAATATAATAAAACGGTGTCTTGTTTGGTGTTCAAAAAAACGCAAGCCAACTGTCAAAGGGACAGAGAAAGACACTCAGCAAATGTTATAATTTTCATGTTTAACCTACACAGCGCTGTATTTTGAATTGTTGATGAACATGTATACAAAAATTTAATGCATTCGGTAAGCGATCCACGAGCATCTATGGAACATATATGAAGGCTTAGCCTTGCAGCCGCCTTCCGCTTCTGCTTGCATAAAGGACGAGAGTGAAGGCAGTGAGCATAGTGAATAATGCAGGCACATGAACACAAATGTACACAATCGAAAGTTAAGAGCGTAGGCATTGTGCAGAGCTGCTCGGTGTGACAGCTCCATAGTTTCTGAATTCGTGTCGAAGGTTAAGTTCAAGCTATGAGCGTTTTTAAAAAGAAGAATACTAAATTTAGGACCCCTAAAGCAATATGTGCCGGAGAAATGGCGATACATGCTACGCCATTCTTGACATGTTGGTTGTTTACCTTTCAAAATGGTAATACATTCAAGTTTTTCCCAATGATATACTTCATTTTATTTTCCTAGGGCAGTAATAATGAGTTGTCAGTACCTACATACAGAAATAACTACAGCGTTCTGCAGAACTGTTCCGTTGCATTGTTGGAGATTTTTCAATGACAAAAACAATGGGCGGAGCTCTGAGCTTGACGTATTGGTCTAAGGCTGGAGAAACAGCAGAACAGGGGAGCCATCTCCCTTCAGCAATTGCACCTCACATGTTTTTCCGACGTTGCGCTGAAAGTTATTTACGACTTCGTGGAGATGGCCCCGTTCTCCCTTTATGATGAGAGCGATAAACGTTTTTTTCGAGCTCCTCACGTGGCGCAAGCCAACGCGGAAGCCTGGTCGACGTTGGACGCTCGATACTGCACGAACACTAATTTCGCTACGCAGGGCTGGGTTTTCTCGTAAGGCTAGACGGTGGCACAAAAAGATTAGACCGCTCTGCTGTTAAAACTATTATTTCAAACAACAGTGACTTGTTTCGTTTTTAAAAAAATGAGAATTGGGTACCGAAGCTTGTCTTCAGGATTTCTTGATGGATGGAGGGGTGGAGTGTATGGCGCTTAAAACTGTATTGCACTAATGCATGTTCGGTGGGAATTTGTTTACTTCCAGAACAGCACCAGCGTTAACCAAAAGGTTATGAAGTGCATTTCGAAGATTGGTGAGGCGACCCAATTTTTGTTTCCGGTAAAAAAATTACTTATTTGTCAGAAGAAAATTGTGTTATGTTATATATAAATCATGTTAGGTGTAAGTCGGGTGAGTTCAGTTAAGCTCCGTTGGGTAGGGTGGGACTTGAATGGATGGGGTTGTCTTGTGTCGATGGGGTTGGCTGGAGCACTATGGGGCCTGTATTGATCTACAGAAGACACTTCAGATTTGACGATAAAAGTTTTTGTTCCTTCTGCACAAATTTTAAGGTAAACGTAACAGCTGCAAGAAAGGGTTAGCGTTCTAATAAAGATGTACAATATACGTGTGCGTGCTTGTGCGCGTGTGTGCGTGGGCGCGTGCGTGCAACCTTGCGCGTGCGTGTGCATCCCAGCCAGCATGTGGGTGCGTGTTTGCAGCGATTGAAATAAAGCAGAAAGCGTCAGTAAAAAAGCACTATTGTAAAAAAGCACTATTGCTCCATTGTCAAAGAAGCTGCCCTTCAGTTATATTATTTCAAATTAAAAAAATCGGCTGTATTTCAGTTTTACTTCTGCGGGAAACCCATCATTCAGCGTTACCACATTCCACTTCAGTGACAAATTTGTGCCGCCAAAAGAAGGCAAAGTAAGAGAATGACAGTGTGGTGCATACCATTTGACTCAAAAATGAGATGTTCGCTGTATTGTGGTGATGCGGAACTACGGGTAGGTCTTAAAAAGTATGCAGTTTGATGTCACTATCGCAGTGTATGAATACATAGTTCTACTCGTTAAACTTCCATACTTCAAGCAACATATTCTGCTACGCTAAGATATAAGTGAAGTGTTACGTTTTTGTATACAGATTTGTAGTACGCGTGTATATTTCTATATTATGGGTCGCCTTTTCCCCTCATTGCCTTTTTTCTCCTTATTCACCTATACTGTCAATCCTTCCTTTCATTCACATGCACCCTTTGCTCTACTTTATCACAGAAGTCGTCCGTCTGATAGCATCTGCAGCCTCGCTGTGTATCTCCCCATCTGGCTTGCTTTCATTCCAGACTTTAGCTTTGCGTTACCCAGCTCTCCGTTCTCAGGACTACCTATTAAGACACATCGTATTGCTAAAATGCAATCACTTGCCGTGGCCGCGTTCAAAGTCTAGCCTATGTACTCACTTCTTCCGGCTCATCTTCAATCTGGCAGCTTGCTGCCTTTTCTCGATTAGCATGGTACTGGTCTGTGCATTGTGCTTGTGTTGAAATAATCGCTAGGCCTAATTACGCAAGTTATACGTAAAACTTTTCTTACAGGAATGGAAAAAGTTGTACAACTTTGATGTTAATTCTTTCCACGACGCCATGCAGGTAAGTTTGATTAGGGCGGTATAGCAAGAAACAAAAGCGAAGAATGAATGGGGTGAATATCATACAAGAGCTTTTTTTTCAGCGGTGTGCTTACCCACTTTTGCCGAAAGGCGTCATGTATGGCTTGAAAAGTATGGATTATTTTAGGTACTTTGCTTCCGGGTAGAAGAGTGGCCTATTTGGAAGTGTAATAAAATGTTTATTCTCCATTACAAGGGGGAACTGCAGTTGTATCATTTCTTTCTGCTTCATAGTATATCGTTATCACTGCAAATTGTTACGGAATGGGAATGATAAAATAATACCTTTAATGAACAACAAATGGTTTTGTAGCTAGTCAGACACCCAGTGCAGGGAATGCTCACGTCATGAACTCTGGGGCTGTTACTGTTTGCACGGACCTTGTTCACCAGGTCAAGATGGATCGAACAGTTCTTGATGGCAAATTGCGCCGTTCACTTTTTAAAGGGGTCCTGAAATACCTTCCGCCGATGCATGGATGTATATGTAACCAAATAAAGCAATGTATTAGCAATCTCCTCCCGCAAGAATTATGTTAAAGCGATGCGTATTAGCTGAGAAATCGTAAATAAAAAACCACGCATTATCTTCGCGCCGCGTTTCCTCCTCCTTTCGCGGTTGACGGCGCGGAGCCTTCCCTCCCATCATGCTGCGCTCCACAGCGGTGACGTACTTCCGCTATGGCGCTCCTCATACTGCCGTCTGCTATGGCAAAGCTTTGTTGACACCATGAATCCCGCACTCCGCTCAAGGCTGGAAAAGCGAACGAAAAATCTGGCCGCATTTGTGCGGCGGCCTGGCTTTGCCCTTTCGTGGTATACGTTGCTGCAGCTGATATCGGCGGCAAACTCGCAGCCGCTCGGGGAGGATCGTGCGCTCCGTCCCTTTCATGCACCGCGCACTGTTTATCCAAAAAGCGCCGTATGAGATGTGGCCCCGCTGGTGCCGCGTCTTATTTTGCGGCGGTGGTAATTCCTGGCGGCGGCATGTCAAAAAGACATTTTAAACCTATACAGAACCCGTGCACAAAACGCTTCAATCATGTGACCAGTTCAGCTTGGGGTGACGCGTGGTGGAGAGCGGCAACGTTGGCAAAACATGCTCCGGCGCGGCTCTGAACCGGCGCGGCGAGTTCACTCTAGCGCGGCTCTGAGCTTTCAAGCGCTGGAGCGAGCGCCATTTCTTTGACAATCCCAAACATCGGTTGCCTTGGCAACAAGGCACAAACCGCTGCAGAAGTCAGGTACGGTTGCGTGATCCCGGTTCAGCTCGGGGCCCCACATCGCGACATGTGGGCACTGCAGGCGTACCACTCACTCCCATCGAGAAGTGCGAGATGCGTTTGGCATTACAGGAGGCGATGGTGTGTGTGTTGTGGACGCCTTTGTTTCGCGATGAAATGCGACTTTTTGCTTCTGCGGGTGGATAGTGCTTCCCATGGTCTGGATTATCTTTCTCGAGCGACGTACGACTCAACCTCGCATGGGGTATCTTCAGTGTGCATGGCTAAAAGCCATCTCGGCTTGTGCGCCAGAGTTAAGTGACTTGCTGTTCGTCCCCGCCAACCGCGCGCGAGGTGAGTGCCGAATTTACGACGGGCAGGAGGAGGCAACCAATCGTCTGTCAATCGTGGTTCGGAGTTGCAACGCATGTTGTGACGTTGCGTTAGTTCGAAGCGCATCTCTGGATTGTTTTGAAGTTGAATAAAATGTATGCGTCAAACCCGGGCATTCGGCTCAGGGCGTTCTCTGCGATTGCACGAAAGAAGTGCCACGGTGCTTCAACGCTTTCTTTATGGAGCGTATTCAGGTAAGAGAATATCCATGTCGTGTTATGGCCGTGTTGCATTCAATACAAACGGTTAAGCGTTTGTTTACACTTGTTTCGTCTGTCGTAAAATGTCCAAGCACTCCGGCGCTCCGCTGGTAGATCAGTCGGCGAGCCGATGCTGAGCTGACGACTCATTTCGTTGCCCGAAGTGCGTGAAAAAGCCGCCCAATAGCAGGACGTCTAGCTCATTACGGACATCTGGGAATCGATGGTGTAGACATGTGAAGATGGCGGCTTCCAAAAACACCAAGGGAAGGGCGAGAAAAAAGCGACAAACTTTGCAACAAATCTGTGAGCTTTCCGCTGCGCGTAAAAGAGTAATACTTGGCACAGATGACGTTGACGACCCAATGTAACGATTGCGCTACTTCATTTAGTGTGATCAAAACGCTTTTGAGGGCCCCTTTAATGTAGAGATTGTAGATGAGTAAGATGTGGAGTTTGCTGACACTCCCACACAAACTGTGAATATTAAACTAGATGCTTGCTACTTTGTACCTTTCGTAGCTGCTTTGCGCTGTGAACCATTTTAATATAATGCGACCGAAAGGTTTGGAAATTCCGTGCTCTTAATGAGCTTTTCTTTCATATTTCTGTCTTGCTCGGTTTAGAAACTACCACCAACCCCCAATTCCTGTTGGTCAGAGGTCGGTGACGAGGGATTTGTGTTCCGCAGTTCATAATTCAATCACGGCAGGTAGTCCACTGGATGCGGGTCGAGGCCCCGGAGAAGGGGTGTGTTCGGCAGATGAACACGTTGCACGGTGAAGACAGGACGTTCTAAAGACTGTCCATGACACAAGAAACCATGCGTCGCAAGGCGGGTGCTTAATCTTTCTCGAATATGCGTTAAGGTTACCCTGTGCCCCAGTGTGCACTTCATCATACCACGTGGGTATGCCAAGTTAGAACGGCTGTCCGGAAAATCAAAAGCCCCAACGCGGAGCATCGAAAGGCACTGCTGGGCAGCGTCCTCTGGGAAGGCTAGGTCGTTCGCTTCCTGCGGGCACGCAAGGCCGCAGAAACAATGAGAGCGTTGAAGCAACGGTCTTACCCTGGCTGAAAGTGTCAGGAGCTCAAGCATCACATCGAAAGACTCTACCGAAACACTGCAAAATAGAATTACAAATAAATGTCTCTCCATGCCCTTGAACTCCTGTCAGGTTTTCCCGGGAATTGCCTGACAACAAACATGCTTCCGTCTGTTTTTTGCTGCCTCGTTGTTACTTCACTAAGAATTTCTAAGCACCGGGGACGAGCTCTTGCTGCTCACCATTTGCCCCTCAGCTTTTCCTTTGTTTTCGTGTGGCCTCACAGACAGGAAGCGTTTTTCCCTCACAACCCCGGCAGAGCTCTCGCGCGAAAACAATCATCACCGGAGTAGGCAACCGTGAAAGCTGGTCTCTGACGTTACCTCCCGCAATATCATGCTGTGATGAAACCGGGAAGAATGGCCCTCCACCGCAAGAAAGAAAAGCGATGTCGCTCCTGGAGTTAAGTTTATTACGACCCTGTCCCCCGCTCTCAAGCGGCTTGCACCAGTGCTACAACCTGTGGCTTAAGAGGGAGAGATGGATAAAAAAGCTTTAATGAATACTGCAAAGGATAGCCCCACATATGGCTGTACCTAAAATGTGGGGTACATAGGGAGGCAAAAACCGAAACAAATTACACCATCGTTTCGTAGGGGAACCCTGAGTAGTATGCGAAGCAGGCATGGGGTCAATTCAAGTGCCCATTAATTTTCATTTCGTCGTTTCCGTGAGGCTGAGGTACGTAGCTACCGTTATATTTACCGTTTAGTTTCCATGGTAACTACCACACTTTTCACTTACCGGAACTACGAAATGGGAAATTGCATTGACTCCATGGCTGTTTCGCATACTGCTCAGGGTTCCCCTACGGGAAGAAAGTGTAATTTTATTGGAGAGGGGTGGGGGGTGTTAGAATGGAGAGGCATTAAAGTGAGAGAGAGAGAGAGAGAGAGAGGGAGGGAGGGAGGGAGGGAGGGAGGGAGGGAGGGAGAGAGAGAGAGAGAGACGTTGTACGTGGCATGAGTTTGTCTTTATTTAGGCATTATCATCATCATGTTCAACGTAGGTGACGTCGAGCTAGGGTTGGCGTTCCGCTTTGATTATGACCGCCTTATGGTCTCTGAAATGTAAAGTTAAGGGCTGTTGTAGTGGATGAACCCTAAAATTGGTGAAGATGAGGTCGATGCACGTTCCCGGAATGGTTGTGGGCTGCTTGTAATAACGGCTCACAGAGACTCGCCAACGCACGCCGTTGCCGACGATGATGAAACGTCGAAGGCGCGTGAAGCGTGCTCGTCTCGTGCCGGCCCAAGAAGACACCGGCAACACTGTCGCTCAATGAGTAATGGGAGGATAAGACGCCGCCGGGTGTTCAGCAAGCCGAGCATGCGCAGTGGGGGTGTGGACAGCGCAAGAACAACGACAACGACAAGGGAGGGACACAGCCCCGCCCATGAGATGCTTCGCAACTAAAAAGGGGGAAAGCTACGTAGAATAAAGCGAAATAAACAAGACGAGTATATCTGAGGCTGTTAAAGTTATAGAGCCACAAACAATCCTGAGAGAGATGAAAAAGCTGAGAGCGTTTCTCCCATGCGCCGCGTCAGCGTGATTCCACCACGGCCCAAGAAAGTGACACAGTTATAAAGAGCTCTCTGGTAGCAATCGGGCAAGAGTCTTTTGCGATGTTTCATCTTGGTTTGAATGGGACCTGCAGTAGCATAAGTGACGCCTTATGGCAATTTTCATAGACCACACTAAGCACAACTCCGAGTCCGCCCAGTCCACCGGGTAAGATGTACGAGTAGGTGAGAACACAGCTTAAAAAACGAACGTGTACTGGTCGTTTTAATAAAGTCGGCAAACTGACACACCTGAGACCGTTGATTGCAGCGGCCGCCGGCTGAAGGGAAAGGAAGCTTTCCGATCGCCTGCCACTTGGAGGATTTCGGATCTTTTAGCCTCCTCGTCAGGCCTTCTCAGCAGCTTCCGTAACCGTTCGCCTGCTCGATGTCTGCTGTCTGTGGCTTGGCCAGTCCCGCCGGCCGGTGGAGCAGACGATAATTTCGAGAAAGCACTGCGAAATCCTTTGAGCTGGTGCCAGCGTTTCAACGTGTTCTCGGCAGGTGTTTTGAGTCGGTAACAATCAAAAGAAGTTATAAAACGATAAAATGAATGGCATGTGTGCCGCGGTAGGCGTTGAGCCCCTCGGATATGAAATTTTATGCTTGCCAAACGAAAAATGGGGTGCAAATGCCATATTGAGTACATACTACATCGGCTTGCAAGAAAACATGACATTATTTAACGTTTCTTGTAGGGCTAAACGAATGAATGCGTGCTCTGCAGCCATCCCAAGCAGAAAATGATGCTACTTGCAGTCACCATTCTTCTGAGAGTGCGGTTGCGCGAAAGGGTACTTTTGGGAGCTTGGACTGGAAGTACTACTCAATGTCGAGAAGGGTATGTTGACGGGCCAGTTGGTACATTGTTAGACTAAAACCCTTACCGTTCTTCTAAGAATCTTACCTTTGTTCGTCCCGCCGTTTGCGCTGTTTTTCTTAGTCTAACTGAATGTCGAAGATGTGCGCGCTCGCGAACGATACAGTGCCGTCGCTTTTAGTGTTGGATACCGCCACCACCCGCTACTCATTACAAGCAGCGTCAAAAGGAAAGCGTCCGCTGCAGAAGCAAGACCAAAGGCCTGACATACAAGGAAAGTAGCCCAGTTTCTGGAATGAACTAAACTAGCAGCAAGAGAGAGAGAATTCTTTAAATGGGGGCGGAGAGGTCAGCTCTACTAGCGGCAGTGCTTGGTACGCCCGATGGGTATGATTACATTGCAGTGAAGTGAATGTGAGAGATTGGGAAGGCAACAATTAGATAGAAAAGAAAAGTTAGATTAAACAAGGGCACGCATTGAAATTAAAGAAAAAAGTCTAAATAAAGATAACTAAAAAAGTAGAGCGAATGGTGCCCAGAAGCGCACAGCGCCTAACAACAAACAGGAGAAAAAGCGTACATGCAGCCGCAGAGGCGTACAAATATAGCCATGCGCACAATGCAAGAATTACAAAGTTTTGTCTAGTGTAGAATACCGCCAAAAACGCCGCAGAATTTTTGTCCCGAAAGATGAGTCATTGTACAATGCTCAGAGAAGCTGCGCTCGCGTCTGACTGAACTGAGGACGTTTAAACTCTGGCAGCTTTTTTAACAATGTGCCAGAACTGAAGCCTTGCTCTACGTCGTACACGAGACCGGCAGCTAGGCGCTCTTGCGCAGCGGCAAATCGCGGGCAAATAGACGAGTGCTCGGTAGTCCCGCGCACTGCGCACGTGGGGTACTGTGATGAATCCTCCCACCCTATATTAAACTTGAAGCTTAGGGGGTAAGCCACGTTGAGACGTAAACGATGGAGTACACCTTGAGACGCTTTGGTTAGGTCGGGTGGAACAGTGAATTTACAGAGAGGGTCAATGCCATGCAGACGTGCATATCCACTGCGAGGGTCCCGGCACTTCAACATTTGCTCACTCCATCCAGTTCGACAGATAAGGGCACAACCATCCTCGCGAGAGAAAGGAGGCTGTGTCGTGTTACGTAGAGAGTGGCCAGCGCTGGCGGCTGCATCAGATGCACGCTGATGTTTCCTCGTCGTAAATGACGTTGCACAACTCGGGTAAGTTCACATACGACGCAGCGGACCCGAAGCGATGTTGTGACAGTCACTGCCGGTGTACAATGTTCAGAGGAGCTGTGCGCGCGTCTGATTGGACTGAGGACGTTTGAACTCTCGCACCTGTTTTAACAATGCAATAAATTACGCTTTAAGATCACGTTGTGTGAGCTCACACCGTGAGCTAACACAAACTGTTGTTTTATAGGCATGCTGCTGGTGCCTGCGAACCGCCTTGGTTCGGAATGTCGTTGGTCAATTCACTTGAAGCCTAGGATGCTGCGAAACTTAGGATTTGTGCAACCAGATGTCTTTTGAAACAAAGGTCTTCGCATGGTGCCGCCAACTTTATTTGAGATTTTTGGGCTGCTGCGTCCACACCTAAAAGTGTATCGTACACGGTGTCCCAGCCTATCTTAAACGAAAAATGTCGTTGTTCCCTCTTCCATAGGAACCGGTAAAACACGAAAGTCAAATGTGCCTTCACAGAAGCAGTTGAATGTTTATTGTGCACCGATATGAAGTTGCACAGCGCTATTTATATTTTGTCGGTAAGGCACTGTTATACACACGATGCAACGTTAGACACTGGATTTCAAGCGCCGGAGCATTCCGTAAATCCGACAGAAACTACAGGCGCTCGAAAAACGTCCCTACGAACGAAACCAAACAGGTTGTCAATGGATAGTTTGGTGAACAGCAGCGGACCGGTTCGTGCCAGCGGACCGTGTCACGAGCGTGATATCCGCAAGTCGGCTTATCCGCAGCTCACGCTGCGCGTACCCCGTAAACATAGGCGCTGGCACCGAGGCGACAACTGTCGGCGCTCATTAGCGTCATGATGCACTACTTCTCTTCGCCTCTCCTAGTAGATGGCAGCACTATCTGACAGGAAAGATATAAGACGCGTTCGTCGCCCTACTCACGCTACTCTGTCATAGCGCAGTCGGGAGCGCGTTCGGCACCTCCTATTGCGGCGAAAGAGATCGTGACTCGAATCTCGGCGCAGCCATGTCTTTCGAAGTTTTTCTGGCGATATCATTTCCGTGATGGATATGACGTCAGTTAGATATTGGTGGACCCCGGCATAAAACACTTTCGTGTTGAAAGAACTGCGAGTGAAGGCAACCATTCACTCTCAAGTTAAAGGAGAGAGGAGCGTAGGGGCAGTGACGGGTGTGGTGCGTTCGGCTGGTGGTAATGCGTCAGCTACCTGATCACCTATCATATTCTAGAGTGTAGGCGCCAGTGGAGAAGGCGGCTCCGCGGTGCAAGGGAGCGGGGACACTTGACGGGGACTCTTTTCAATGTAATCAAAACCAGCGGTAAACACAGGACACAGGAGAAAACGACGGGACAAGCTCGCCCTTTTCTGTGTTTACCGCTGGTTTTTATTCCATTCGAACATGTACCAACTAGCCCAGTCCAAGGCCTTGGCACCTCTTTTCAGATAAAACCTTTGATGCCGGAAAAGAGACGACATCGTCCTCATACGTTGCCGCCACGCTCGCCAAGGACTTCCCGAGAGCACAGGCTTGTCGAGTGAGAGCTCCCTGCTTGCGTAGCTCCTCAAACCTCACACAAGCTGTCGACATCCGTAACAGTTTTGGTGTCTCTAGCCAATAGCATCTGGAAAGCGCCGTCGTCAACGCCTTTTAAGAGGTTCCGGACCTTGTCAGGTTCCGTCATGGAAGGGTCGACGCGTTTGCACAGGTCGATGACATCTTCGATATACCAGCCCAGCAAACCACGTTACGTCGTACAGATATCCTGGAGACGTCAGCAATCGAATATATGGATGTCCAGGAGACGTACCATTGGAGTCCAAATTATATATATTCAACGTTGCTACAGCTTCAAAAAACCTACCCAAATCACACGGAGGATAACATAGAATAGACCTCTCATGGTACTTTTATATGCTGTTTACGGGATGTTACCTTAGTGGTATATCTTATAGATATTGTAGTGGTACGCATGCAAGACGTATATAGATGTCTGTTCTAGATTGTTTTTCTGTCTTTGGCACAAGCATTAGTTTGTTATATTCATGAGTAGTGCACGTTAGTATGATATTGTTGAGATGAACCTGTGTGCTTGAAATTTACATTCTTTATACCTTTTGGAGTTTTTCCAGCCCCTTTTCCAAGGTTGCTTACGTGTTGTGGGCATTTATACTTCAAATACATGTATTGCTAGCTATTCGGCACTGTTTGCTGTTACTTGGCACCTGGTTTCTAGATTAATGTGTTTTCATTTTTGAAGTGCTGCATACTGCATGAAGTCTCATATGTGAAGTGCCAATCTGACCACACACTCTTGCAGAAGCACACGAAGCACAGCTATAAACAAGAAATGTCGCATCGAAAATAAATGACAGTAACACCAAACCAGTCCTGATAAGCACAAGCGCCCTTGACACTAAGGTAACCACAGGAGCGTAATCGAATTGTACCACAGAGCACGGCTGTACAGGCCTTCTGCAAATAAACTATCAGAGAAAAAATAAAAAATTAAAATAATTAAAATGACAGTCTTGCCAACCTAGCTGTAAGTAAGTGCTGCTGGGTAGTAAGAAAGCTTTCAAAGTACACATAAAACACAAAAGAGTTCAGGTGAAACAGTTTATATTGACTTTCAAATTATGTAATACGCTTTCGCAACACAACCACTTCAGTTTTGATCCCTATCTGCCCTGTCCCACAGGGTACGCATTGTAGAATTACAAGAATAGTACAAGTATTCATGGCTATAAATAAGTCACACACAGCAGAAAGGTTGACCAAAAATAAGAAAAAAAGCAAACATGTAAACCCAGGGTACAAGCACAAGATAGTTATGCAACTTGAAATATCTCACATTAAGTGAAATGGGTGAAAGACAACGCAACAAAATTGTGAAAACAAAGAAATGATTGAAATGTGGTTACAAAACAAAGGAAATTTACGAAACTAAATAGTTCACATGTAGTGAAAAGTTTGGGAAACAATAAAACAACTGCACCTTGGAAACACAGAAGTGGTGTTGAGCGGTGGTTGTGAGTGGCATACAAATTTAAGCTACTTTAGACAAACCATAATCTAGGGAAATGGGTATGAACTATAGAAAAGGTGTGTATATAGAAATGACTCTACGGTGGTTACAAGAGTAGTAGAAATTTACGTGAAGAAATGCTTGACACTTAGTGAAATGGCAGAACAACAATAAAACAAAAAAAACATTACAAACCACTTATTGAATTCTGGTTAGGAAAACAATACAAAGGTACACTATTTCAATATTTTACACAAAGTGAATGATTTGGGAACAAACGAAAAAACTGGGCACACGGAAATGATTGAATATTAGTTACAACAAGATTAGTCACAATTTACACGACTAAGTGATTCACCAAGTGATACGCTCAAAGAAGAATAACAAAAAATAAAAGTGCATGGAAGCACGGAAATGATTCAATGGTGGTTCAATGGTGCATGCCTCCATCATCAGTTATGGTAGGTATTCTTGAACGGTTTGCGTTCTTCGGTGTGGTGCCAGAAACTGCGAAAATAGTGCAGACCGGATTGGTTGGAAAGTGAGTAAACATTTTATGGTTCAAAGGCTGAAAGAAATTTATTACCCCTTCTAGCAATAAAAACTAAGAAGCCGCAGGTTATTGACAAAGCTGATATTTGCGCAGGATGTGACTGAAAAAGAAAAATCTGGGCCCTATACATTGTCCGGTGAAAGAATTTTGTCTGTAACAACACAAAGATATCTTGTTACACAGAATGCAGGATGCCACTCGCAGGTTGAAAAAAGCGTGCTTCTGTTTTTCCCAAACCAGGAGAACTCCTGCGCCAAGTTCACCGTCAACAGTAGCTTGAGCAGGCGCCTTGTGCAGACTGTTGCAGTAGCACCTCCCTTGCAAGCCAGTTCTTCAATCTAGGCATGGATACAGAAAAATGTTTGTTAATACAGTTTTTTAAGACTGGTATAATACAGAATGGCCGCCTACCATTGTCCCTGACAAAGACAGTGTATGACAGCTGCATCTTACCGGTACTCACCTACGGGGCAGAAACTTCCAGGCTCACTAAAAGGGTCTAACTTAAATTAAGGACGACTTAGCAGGCTATAGAACGTGGATGATGGGTGTAACATTAAGGGACAGGAAAAGAGCGGAGTGGGTATAATTTATTGTCAGCATTGGCACTACTAAGGCAACCTTAAAACTAACTATAACTGCTAATGTGAGGTACCACTACTTATAAAAATCAGATTTCGTGAATGGGGACTCTGAAGACATTTTAGCCCAGCTACAGGGCCCATCTGCACTTGCAAAATATTTTTCTGTGTCTACCTCAATCGATTGGTTGATTGAAGTGACAATATATACGCGGATGAAGCCCTGGCCACAAAATGTGGCAAAAGGAAACATGCACACACCTGGACAGCGTCACTGCCATGGACGTATACTTCCTGCAGCAGAATGGCGAGGTTGGCTAGTTGGTATATATGCATAACTAAACCTTCAAAAAGCACATCACTGAAAAACTCGTCCTGTTGTCCTGTTTGCCTGTCCTGTTAGGCCTACATTTTTACTTGAAGTGTATACGTTGTACAGCAGGAAGCATCAAAGTAGTGCAAACATTTTTCCTGCACAATCACGTTCAAACATAGTCTAAGTTGCACCAGTCAGCAGCCTGCAACATGTAAGTTATTAGCAAACGACAGGCCAGACACTAGAATCATACTCTGCCCTAAACCTGAGAAATCCCAAATGCCTGTTACTCTGATCACCAAGGTGTGTTACACATTCAATTCATTAAGCTGGAAATTTCATTAGTGACAGAAATTTAGCTGCCATTTTTGAATATTTTTGCCAGGTTCTGAATGGTTAATTTACGTTTGCGATGCTGCAGTAAGAGTATGAAGCGCAACCAGCGCTGCTTATACTACTGCACCAGTTACGACTTGCGTGTAGGTCTAACGTTACAAATAAATTGGGGTTGCATACACGTTATTCATTCCAACATTTCACGACCAACTGAGCGTTCGAAAGGATTGAGCACTCAATCAAAACGAGAAAAAAGCATGCAGATGGCATTTTAATGTAATGCTGTACGCTCGAAAATTACTCGATTAATTATTTTATTCTAATGCTACACGCACAGCAATCATTCAATTTATTGTGTTCGTTGTGCACATGTTTAACCGAAAATTATTATGACTGAAAAAAACGGCATCTGCAAAAACGAAACAAAAACCAAGAGTGCATAATATCACACTAAAAGTACACGATGTGCCTGTAACGCATACACGCACTTATATTCGCACACGCACTTATATTCGCACTCTCCAGCTTCCCTTATTTCATTTCATATCAAAACATTCGGCTAGCAAAACAGGAGAGGACACAAACACTTACCAAACGCAGGGCTAGAAATTGCGGCAGAATTTATTCTGTTTACACACGGAGCAGCCGGGTACAAAGGTCAACCGAAAAATCTGCGCAACGCACAATGCCAGTCACTCAAAATGTTGGGGCTAACCGCTTACGCGGACCGAAGTTCGAGAGCAACTCTGCTGCGTTAAGTATACATATGACAAAAAAACAACATTCACTAGTACTCACTTACCTTCACTACTTGGCACTATTTCTTCGTCCGGTACATAAATCCATGGTAGTCAAATCTCCAAAATAAGGAAAGTTGAAGGCGTGCACGCCCGTACCGTTAGCGGCCGTTACTCCGTACCGTTACTCCGTACTCCGTACCGTTACCGTTACTCCGTATCGATGCACGAGCATCGATACGGAGTGCAGTTACTACAACTGTTGGACAGCAGTATTAACTCTATGTTTCGGACGGTCGGACTCGCCGCGCAGCGACTTTTCTGTCTCATGTTCGTCCGAGGGAAAAACTTATTCCTGAAAGACATTCATCTTGATAAAAATGCGTCGCGAAATAGATGCCCAAGTTATTGGTAAATACAGATATTAGTTGTCAATTATATACAAGAAACGCTTGAACGTGTTTTTTTAAGAAAAACTGTGATTGTACCGACCATCTAGATTACGGCATCTAAGGCAATTTCAGGGTCTACGGTAGCTGGCGTGGGGTTGCGGGCCCCGTAATTTTACGGTTTGTTTTGAGGGCGCAACCACTTGCAGCGTATATTCCGCGCTTTTGCGCGTAATATACGCTGCATGGAGACCTTGCGTCGAGAACGTCGCTTTTTAAGCCAAGCATGATGTCCTGTGTGGTTAAACGAGGTCGGAAGCCATACTGGGTGGGGCCAATTTTTGGTTGTCTTCTAGCCACCAAATCAGGCGGGCATTCACCATGCTTCCCATGATCTTTCACAGGCATGACGTGAGAGACACCGGCCTAAGGTTTGCAAGACTGTTAGGAGGCTTTCCCGGCTTCAGAATGGGCTTCACGATCGAATGTAGCCATTCGTCTGGCATCTTTCCGGGCATCCACAGCCGGTTAAACTCTTGGAGCAGCGCTGCTTTGCACGGGGTGGGAAGATTTTTAACGTGCGCTACACTGACGCCATCGTACCCTGAGACACTGCGCACGTTCGCCCGCTGAATCGCACGCTCCAGTTGGTTCATCATGAAGGGAGTATTTATAGCCTCAGAATCGGGAGATCCAGTGTCCATGTCGTATGAGACGGCATTCGGGGCGGACGTCTGCGGGAAGAAGATGTTCGCTGCCTTTTCGGCCATGTCTTGCGCGCTGACGCCTTCCCTCAAAGCCACTCTTGCAGCCACACTGTTGGGCTTACGCTGCCCCAAGAGGGCGCGAAGGATGGCCCATGAACGATCCGAATTAGTCACACCATTCATTTGCTCACATGTCTGCATCCACCGTTCAGATGCGAGTTGGTTTCTCTACCTCTCGATTTCCTCCTGAATGCGGCGGAGCTTCATGCAGAGGTTTTTTGGGCGTCCGCGTTTTCGGTAAGCGCCCGGAAGACTCAGCTTAAGGTTCCACAAAGACAACAGATGCCTGTCCAGATCCGGGTGGTCTTCTGGCACGCTTAATGTTTTGGTAGCCTTGCGCTTCGCCTCCGTCATCGCTTGTGTGAGCTCCCATACATTCCATTCACTGTCATTGGCAGTGTATTGAGAACGTCTCTATAGCGATCCCAGTGCGTGACGCTGCAGTCTCTCTTTACTTGTGCCCCCCTTCCTGATTTGTTGCTTCCGGTCTTAATGGTGACAACAATAGGAAGGTGATCACTGCCCATCGGATCCTCCAGCACCTTCCATGCGCAGATCTGAGGTCTGGACGTCCGGGCGAGATCTGGCGTGGTATCTGCTTGTCTGCTTGTTTGTCCGATACGGGTGTACACGTGTGGCAGGTTCAGCAGGGAGAGACCAAGGTTGTCGGCGTCTTCAATCACCTTCCTGCCCCTCCGGCTGCATGTCGCATAGTTCCACGCCGTGTGTTTCGAGTTGAAATCTCCACACGCGAGGACAAGGTCCTGAGGGTACAGCTTTTCAAAATGTGCCACGAAACTTGTGTCCGGTAGGGGGCTTTCGAGTTGCGTACGGGAATTCTCTGGCTTAATGTAGACTGAGAAGACGAGGACGGTCCTTTGCGGGGAAAGTTGAACGCGGCATCCCATCACATTGGTGTTGGGTGAGCACCACGAGTCCGTATCGAGTTGGGTGTGAACAATTGTTCTTCGAACATATACAGCTGTTAATGCCCGTTCTTTAGGATCGTTTGCCGGACTGTAGCCTTCGTATCCTGGCAATTTAGCGATAGGAAAATTTACCTCCTGAAGAGGTATAACAGCAGGTGAGTTTTGTTGATTCAGCCCAAGACACAATATCAGATTTTATTTCTTCCGCCGCAGCGAACGACAGTTCCATCGAATCACGGTCGCGGCTTTCGCCTCATCACCCCAACCGTGCCCGGAACCGTGCCCGGAGCCCAAGAGGGAACATGCCACTGAGGATGAGCTTTTCCATTATTGTGCGAACGCACGTTTCAACCGTCTTCTCAAGCATTGCCTGAACCTGTGTAATGATTTTCGCCTCCAGGTGAGCCATGCGGGCTTCCAGTATGGCTTCGAGGTTCGGTTGCTGAGGAGAGTCCGAGGGCTGTGCTTTGCCCTTTTTGGGTTCTAAGTTTACCCCGGGATGCTCCCCCCCAGATGCAGGCCCACTGGAGTCGGTGGAGAATTTCGAGGCTGCGGTTTCGCGCACTGGGGCGATCGGATGTGAAGCATGTGCATTCACAGCCCCAATAACGTTCGCATAGGTAGACCGGCCATGCTGTGTTGCGTTGTCACGATACCTGTGCAGAAGTCCCGCCGCGCGGCCGTGATGACCGGAGGCCTAACGCTTTTATGCTGCCCGGCGTCCTGTGATCCGGCGGTAGAATTTTCAGACTTTGTCGGAGCTGAGGAAGAGTTTCTTTGCTTCATGTTCTTGTTGATTTGCTTGTTAATTTCTACTCTCTTAGGACAGTTTTTCGCCGTAGCTAAGTGTGCGCCTTCACAATTTCTGCACTTGAGAGTTGTTTAGGGCAGCTGCTACCTTCTTCGTGTTGTCCTCCCCCGCATGTCGAGCACCTTGGTTTGTCTTGGTTCGGGCGCTGTTCCTTTCGGTGGCCAAGCTTATGACATGTCTCGCACGTACATACACGAGCTTTGTACGGAAGTACCCGCACGGTGAAGGACCTGAAACCAATTCGATACGGTAGGCTGTTGCTTTGAAATGCCACAACAGCTGTCCCCTTGTTTCCAAGTGGGAGCGCGCTGACCATCTCGCACTTCCTGCAGTGAAGATTCTCCATAAGCTGTTCAGAGGTCATTCCTCCCACGTTTCGGATGATGCCGCGGATTTGCGCCTTGTGAACAGCTTCGTAAGCTTGAAACGCGGTAGGTTTCTCGTTGATCGGGAGCTTCTTGAGCGTCAGGAGAGCGTCCCGCGTTTCGTCGTGTGCTGCGTCCTAGGCTACCTGGGTGCTCCTGCGAAGGTATCCTATGACGATATTCGGTCGGGACCGCTTCGCATCAGCTGGTTTGCAGCTTGTGATATGGCACGATATTGCCTCATCTAGACAATGAAGTTATCGTCCATGATCCTACGATGCTGACATGGTTGCAGCCCAACGGTGTGAACGTATTCCGGTCGGCCCGAACTCGACTCCTCCGTAGCGGCTCCCGTTCGCTTCTTGCGTCTGTTTCGTGCTTCCTGCCATTCAGTTTGGTCAGAAACTGCTTCTTGAGCCACAATCTCCTGATCTGACTCGTATGAATTGTATTCGGCATCCGTGACCCCACTGGCGTGAGCCTTGGTACGAACAACGCCGGTGTAGTTAGGCCTAGCCCCGAGTACGGGGAGTTGGTGGGTGCGGCACCCCGCGCTCGCTTCTGCGCTTGCTTGGCAGTCGGTATTATGCGCACGGCAGATATAGCAAAGGAGTTGCACTTGCCTTCGCCTTCTGGTTGTTAAAGGTCCGCCAGGGGTGCGAAGGGATTATTGTGAGGTAGCAGTAGCGTCCGCACGGCACCGAGTTCGGCCCTGCAACGAGTACCGTACTCCTGGGTAGGCCTAGTGAAGCGTCCGAGCTGGCGGAGTGTACGGAAGGCTGTAAATCCATATCCTCCGAGGCTGGGTCATTGGATGAAGCTCCGAGTTGGTCCGTGGTGTTCGATGGTGCAGTAGAGACGGGAGTTGTGTGCCCCAGGCCCACAGGACCAGTGAAAAACGCTGTAATCGACGCAGCCGTAGCGAGGTGCGATCACCTAGTCGTAGAGGGCGAAAGTTCTCGCAACCGATGTGCAACTGTGGATGGCGAAGGTAGGCCTAGCGACGCACCGGACGACTCGATGGTCAGCCCCCGCATTCCTGCCTCGGCGCCCCTCGCCACTCCCGCCGCCTCTCCTCTGGTTGTTCCTTTGGACGGAGAAACAGGTTTGCGTGAGCTTCTACTCCACGCGCTGCAGGGGATCTCGTTCCTTACCGGCTCGGTCGCCGAGCTTCGGGAGTGCAATGTCCGGCTCCGCAGGGAGAACGCACGCACGCTATTCCAACAGCCGGACACCATCGCCTCTCTCCGATCGGAGGCTCCTCCGCGACGAGCTGTCGCTGAGCGCCGCATCCATACGTCCTCCCGGTACTGGGGCGAAGGCTATCCGTACAAGATCTTCTGCTTGGTTTTGGAAGGAGACGAATCTCTGCTTCCTTCGAAGCCGGTGCCACCGCTACATTCTCGTTCATGTATGTGGTCAAGGCATCCACGGAGCCGTCGTCCAGGTTCATTTTAGGGCCCTGTTCGACATTCGGTCTATGCCAGGCGACGTGTTCCGACAGATCTTAAGCAAAGCCGTCCACACTGGGCCGATGTTATTGGGCTATCAATATCCGCAATTAGACGTCCCCCGTACTATGGCAGCGGCCCTTTGGCTGTAGGCGGAAAATATCCTGCCTGTAGCTCCCGTATAAGGTCTTCGGGTGTGCCAGGGAATTGGTGAATGACTGCTCGAGTCGCCTTACTTGTTTCACTCCGACTTTTAGTGAGGTCGATTAGGTAGCGGAGGATGTTCTACACCTTGGATGTATTTAGTCTTCCTTGTAAATCACCGCACATTTAAGCCAGTTTTGCCTAGAGGGCTGGGTCACGCTATCAGCCGCCTTTTTGTTGAGTAAAGCTTTTCGTTCAGAGCGTCTTTTAGTGCCTTTGCATCTCCCATCCGCGAAGATGGCTGCGCCTAGCCTTTCATAAATGGAGGAGGTGTGGGTCTACCGCTGTAATGTGATCGGAGAGACTGAGTTTCTTCGTGTGATGCGTGATTTCTGCAACAAGTGTCTTCGCCCAGTGACTGATGTCTTCTATTTTCTGTGTATTTTACTTCTTCTATGAGCGCGTAGTGCTTCTTAGTCAGGCATTTTTGCTACCCCGACGACCCTACACAATAGGGGTTGCACAACCACATGATGGTCTGGAAAACGAAGCCAGAGGTGACGCAGCCAGGTCACAGACGGCGCTACGCAAGCCGAGCGGGAGCGGGCCGACGACTCGTCGGCTCCAGCCTCATCGACGCATCGCCAACCCTCGCTCTGGTGGCCCAAGTGGCGACATTCCAGTCCGTGTGCACAGCGGCAGCGCCCCGTCAACATGCGCCTCGACGGCCCCCACAACGCCTTAGCATCCGGGACCAGGCGCTACCTCCACGGTGGTCCAGGGTTACCAGTGGAGAAGCCATCCAAACGACCTCTTGCACGAGCACGACATGTATGCCGGTCGCCGTACATCGCGACTATAGCACCCGGGCACTATGTCGCCGCGTCGGCAGTAGGATTCCGACAGCTAAGCGTCCATGACTTAGGGTAGGCATTTTTGTGGACTCTCACTGCTAGACGTTGCATATATTTTACTGTAGCACCATTCAACTCTTCTGAGGTTGATTATTTTATTCTAAACTTAGAAGTTTCTTTTGATGTGCGTAGTTTTGTTTGTTAGGTCTCCTGGTTTATGGGTTTAGTGTGCCGGGAACGAATGTTTATTTTGTCGAGCCAGCCTTTGCCTCCCGTTCCATTCTCCTTGGCCTGTTGAGACGCGTGATAGGGGGCGATGTCTAAGATGCCCATTTTTCTTACCTTAATTGATTTATATTTTCTGTTTTCTAATTTTTGCTACTTTTAATTCCCTTCAACGAAATATCTGCCCTTACGCTAGCGTAAAGGTTCCATGTGCTAACTCCGCCAGTTAGGCATTTTCTTGCAAATGCTGGGGATTACATTGCTGGTCTGCGTTCATGATTTATCTATTCGTTTTTTCCTCGTTCTTTTGGGACCATCATATCTTCATTTTTAAATGCATATTTCGATTTCGGTAGTTCACTCTTACAATTTATCATTCCTGATACATTTTTGATTACTTAAAGTTTGGTTCAAACATTGATCTGCATGGACGCTACTATGTATGATGATGCAATGCTTTCACTTCACCAAATATGCATTTTGATACAAAATCAGGGCGCTAAGCTATTGGTCTTCTACACTTCTTTGTGTGGTTTTTCATTTTTGGTTTTTGTTTTTGTCCGTTTTTTTGAGTGATGTACGAGATGCATGTTTTTTGCTTTGTACTTTCATTTCTATAGCTTTTTCAGGTTTTGTGTTTTGCATTTTTTTACAACTTGTTTCGTCCAACTGCTGCCATTGTAGGTAACAAAACTAGTATTAAATGTGTGAACTTCGCCAGTTGTGCATTTTTATGAAAATTCACTATTCCCCGGTTCGTCCATTTTCTTAATATTTACTGGTGCCTCCGTCCGTCTTTTAGGGGCTTTTACGCGCACAGCATTTAAGCGCCGCCTCGTGTGGTTTGACGGCAGACATGTCCATGTAACCGAGAGAGTGAAGGAAACACCGCACACAGAACAAAAAATGGCCATATCTGCTCCTTTCGCTGCAAATGTCGTCAAAAGACGATAGTCTTTGTAGGTATTTGCCAAGGAAATGCCCCCCTTCGCTTTCCCGCTCACCTCTCATGCTGTTCCTGTTTCGTCACGCTCATCCCAAAGTAAACGCACTAAAGGTTTGCTCAAGGCGATTTGAATTTACCGCGTTCCACTGCTACAGGCGGGGTTCCTCAATGCCAGCGCTGCAGTACAGCGGAGACGCGCGTGAATGGAGGCGGCCGACTAGAAGGTTTATAGAACCGCGTGGTCGTGCTCCACGTGCGTTCCAAGCAGAACGTGGAACCCAGCTAGTGGAACCGTTTGTTGCTGTTGCCGCGTGATTTTTCATATGCCGCCAGGAGGCGGCGGTTTTCTGCAGTAGATTTAGAATGTCACTTGCTATCGAAAAACCAAGCACCCAGAATTTTTTTAATAAAGAGCACTGTAAATATCCCTTGTGTAGTAATTTCCGGTCTTATATTTGCGTAATGCCTTGTTCTTGTTGAACAAAGTTGACAAGTGTGAACATATAGACCGGGCTTAGGCGTTTAAATTTGTTTGTGAGTATATAAGACTATCGCGAAGTAAGCATTTTACTTTGGCAAGGCTGCCCTTTGAGCGCTCTGTTGTTTGCCATCTACTTGGAGCCGTTTTGTTTAAAGAGTATGAACAGTGGAAGAATACGTAGTTATAAGTTCTTTGAGAGCGAAGTAAAAGTATTGGCATGTGCGGATGATGTATCCATAGTCTGCAGCAACAAAGAAAGTGTTCGAGAGGCAGTAAAAAAAGCTGGAAAGTTTCATAAACATACGGGTAGTGCTACAACCTGGAAAAAGTCACTAGGTTTCTGGAACGGGGAGTGAGAAGACACACCTGAGGTTTTTGAAGTTATGCAGTGCACGGTAACTCCGGCGAAATACTTGGGCGTACACTCAATAACTACAGGCCGCCTACCGAATTTTGGACGCTGGATACGGAACGCGCAAGAGTTCAGACAACTAGGTGGGGTGGGAAGGATTTGTCGATGTTTGCACGAGCTGCTGTGTGCAATTTATTTCTTGTAGCCAAAGTTTTATTTGTCCTTCCGAGGCTATCGATGTCGACAGTTTCTGTTCAGAAGCTACACAGAGTGTTTGCGGTTTTTATTTGGGGATCGACTTGGGAGTGAACCAGCCGCTCGAACCTGTTTCGCGCGGTTCGAAAAGGAGGTTTGGGGCTCTGCCACTTGTTTCTGAAGCGGATTGTGTCCAGGTTTTCTTTCTTGAGGGATCAGGATAATCCCTTTCTAAGTACTGTCATTCAAGTGTGCCTTCGTGATCACATACTTGAATTTGTTGTGTCCTCTTTAGGGGGTAGACGAACGAGTCTGTGTGGTTTCATGCGCGAAGTTGTATCGGCGTTCAAATTATTGAGAGTGAGGTTTTCGATATAGTACTTGAGCAATGTACCACGGAAAAAGTTATATAAGGACCTCATTGATGTTATGTTAGCCATTCCCCTATACAGGTCTATGTATGCAGTGGGAAGGGAAGGCGATGTGCTCAAGAGGATAAAGAGAATGCCCGTGCGCGCATCCGCTAAAAGATTCTTTTTTCAGCTCCACAGTGGCACGCTTCCTGTAAAGCCATGGCTCCAGGAGAAAGGATTAGACATACTTTGGAACATTACTGTCGCATATGCTTAAAGCCGGAAACTATTGACCACACTTTTCTGGACTGCTCAGACGCGAGATTTCACTGGGACATCCTACGGTGCACTTTTAAAAAGTACCTGCCAATAAACCCTTTCGGGGTCCGTTTTCTGTCTGTGTGTGATACAGGAGGCGTGCCATTCGACATGTTTATGTTGATCAGCTTGCACAGCTAGTGGTGCACAAGGATGGGGACAGGCATGCCGATCCCACTGCGCGGCCCGCCAGAGAGTATTTCATTGAGAGTATGGTCAACATACGTGAGGTATACAGAGCGCTAAGCAAACCACCTGAAAGGTTACAAATGCTAGATGACCTTGTTCAGCTGAAGAGATTTTAAACTTGTGTTATCGCAAAGGTGGCGAATGTTATAAAATCACTGTAACATTGTTTTTCCTTTGATACAAATGGTAATAAAGAAAAAAACTTTGGCCGGGTGGCTGAATTGAGTTACAGACAGACAGAAGGACAGACAGACAGACAGACATACAGAGAGACCAAAATTTCTCGGTTTAAGTAGCCCAAGAAAGACTATCGTCTTTACAAAACGGAGAAGGGAAACGCGGCGCAGGTGTAAGGGGATAACGGAATGGCCAAGCAGAAGCCAGCACGCGGTCTTTCGGCGCCCTCATGGTTGCGTGGCTCATTCCGAACCACGTGACGTTCGTGCGGAAGTTTCAAACACGATTTGCAACAACGTGTTCGGCGGTGGTGACAGGCTGCGAGATAACGGCAGAGTAGCGTGCGATGCCTTGTGTTTGCTAATCACGCGATCACTTCCTGAGACCCAGCTTACGGTATGCGCCGTGACCTAGGAGACTGAAATTCGCGCTGCGCACAAATTTCGCATTAGGGAGTATAGTAGTCTTGACTATTTTTATTTTGTTTTTGCCGAAGTTTTTGTGACGGAGATGTATGACACGGATATTGCTTCTTTCGGTGATCTTTTCTGCATTTTTTCAGTTTTGATTTTTTCTGTTTTTTGGGTGCATAAAATTTTCTTAACCACTTTTGTCCAGTAACGCTAGTATAAGTGTTAAATTTGCTCTCTCGTACGCATTCTTTGTGTTAATACCGAGTGTTGCACGGTACACTTGCGTATTTCTGGCTTCATTAGCCAATCTGATTCTGACATATTCGGCATCTGGCCCAAACGTCAATGAAATTTTAAGAAGACACCACAACATCTTGCTCCAGAGTGAAAGAATGAAGCACGTCATTCCAGACCCAGCACGCGTGGTGTATCGCCGGGCAAGAAACATCAGAGACATTGTAACATCATCTCGATCAAGAGAAACTAGTTTCACAAGTTCCAGACCATGTGGAAAACCCCGGTGCAAATTGTGTCTAATGATGACACCAACAACAAGCGCTCAGAGCAGGGAATCTGACTTTTCGGTGCAGATCAGGGGCAACTTTAATTGTGACACTGCAAATATAGTTTACATCCTTCAATGTGGTGATTGTGGTGCGCAATATATTGGACAGACTGAAAATTCTTTTACAGCTCGCATCAATAATCACAGATCCGATGCAAAAACAAAACCTTATCTCCCCCTTTCAAAACATATCAACTCTTTGAAACCCCCGTTCGACCAATTTAAGGCCACAGTGCTCCAATCAGGATTTAAAACCCATTATGGAGGATCCAAGAGGGAAGGCCGACCCAGACACCCGTTCTCGTAAGGCGATGGAACATACTCTGAGCGAGGCAGTGGGCGCAGCTTCGTCTTCTTCCTCACCACAGCTATCGCCCTCTGCCGGCGCCCATCTCATTTATTTACAACACAATCCCTCCCGGCCAGAAATCCAAGGACTGGCCTTCAAGCTGACCCTTCATATGAGGCGCCTGAACATTGTACAAGTAAGTGATTAGGTGAAAATAAATGATGTCGGACTGTTGGTGCGGGCGGAGCTTGAAACCCTGATTCTCATCTGATGCCGCGTCCCCGGTTCCCTGCGCATAAGGATCACGCGCTTCGCACCACATGTCTTGGGGTAGCCGCCGGGGTCGTAAGGGAATCCGATAAGTTTGGGTATCTTTATGTGATTCTTGATAACGAGCCCGTTCCAGAAGGTACACTGCTTGGTCGGCGGGCAAACGACTGTAGCTGGGGCAAACAGAAGAAGTCTAGCATAATTCATGGTGTTCGTATGGCTGTCACCTCCGGTTCTCAAGCTTTCTAGTTGAAGTGACGGTGATTCCGCGCTGTGCCGTATTCGACACGGTCGGGGGAGGCAGCAGATTCGGAAGCGGTATGCCGGCCGGAGCTTCAAAACTTGCGAAGGAGTCGATTTGGGCGGGCATCTGTAGACTCGGGGAAATATTCGGTATCTAGCTGGGATGCGGTCGCGGTTATCCATGACGTGAGGCAAGGCGTGGCTCCTCAGCTTCGTTCGGGTAGGTGGGCGTCGATTCAATTCCTTCCGTCACGACTTCAAACGGGCAGTTTTCTTTCCCTTAGGAGCGTCATCTAGGTGCATACTGCGGGTGGTATCACCAGGCGCCAATATCTTGGGCTGGCAAGGAGGCCCGCTGTGCTCGCTCTCGCCATAATCACTGAGCTCCTTGATCTGGTGCGGACGCGGATATGCCTCACGAGAAGGTGTGAAGGCACGGCCATCGGTTGTAGAAGAGGACGGCAGGAACGCGTCTGCCTTATCGTCACCCTGCGCCTCATTCCTGTCGCTCGAAAGCAGCATGCTCTCACTGTCGGGGAAGACGGCGAGGATGGTACTTTGAGGGCAGATCGGGACAGTCAGTTCGCGCTGAGGTCCTCTCCTTCCACTGTGCACGGTTTCGTTACCAGCGACTGACCGTGAGTGGCGTTGACAGCAGAGTCACCAGGCGCCATCCAAATGGACGAACGTATGTTGGCTGCGTGTTCGTCGTGCATGGTGGGCTCGAGCTGCTGTTGGCGCGTCTCTGGCTGAACCGTCGGAAGAGAGACAAAGTGGGTGTTTTGCGGCACGATAGAAACACCCATGGCGTCTCGATTGTCACTCCTCCAGGTGGTTCGGACGTAGTCACCGGCGGCCGAATTCACAGCGGCTTTGCCAACCGGGTGGAGCAGCACGCGCGTTTGACACAAGCGCATTTTGTCGTCGGAATTCTGGGATACGGCAACGACTTCCTTCAGCTTGTCGCCGGCCAGATTTCCTTGAATTGCAGCGTCGAGGGCCCGTATCTCGCTCGCGTGTCGTGGAAGTGGTAAATGTTGGCGGTCAGATCGGCCACGTGCGGAGCCGCGTCCTGGAGAAGGGCGTCGATTGCCATAATGAGCCCCGAGATGTTCTCTCGCAGGAGCCTGCGGCGTAGATTCAGGCGTTCCAATGGAACGGGTGGCGTAGAGAAACGAGGGTCGGCTTGGGCACGAGCCATGATGGGCAGCGGCCGAGGGCAAATCCTCCCGGAACAAGTGGCGCGAGGGTTCCAGGCCTCACGAGCCTCGCAGCCGCTGCGCCTCCAAAGTCAGGTCCACTCGTGCCTCGAATCCCGGGTTTCACGGCACCAGCGTATGGAGGATCCAAGAGGGAAGGCCGACCCAGACACCCGTTCTCGTAAGGCGATGGGACATACTCTGAGCGAGGCAGTGGGCGCAGCTTCGTCTTCTTCCTCACCCCAGCTATCGCCCTCTGCCTGTGCCCAGCTCATTTATTTACAACAAACTCCCCCCCGGCCAGAAAGCCAAGGACTGCGCTTCAAGCTGACCCTTCATATGAGGCGCCTGAACATTGTCCAAGTAAGTGATTAGGTGAAAATAAATGAGATGGGCGCAGGCAGAGCTTGAAGCCATGATTCTCATCTGATGCGGATTCGACAGGGAAGCCTGCGAATCTTATCTGATCCACAAATATAACACTCTCACAAGAGGTATCAATGAGTCTCAGGGAAGGCTGTCGTGCCTTCAAACCTAGACCTTGTAGCGGCACGTATCCCACGTTACCACTTCGCAAGCGTTGGATGGTTCATCGTTGTCAGCAGGTTACTTTTCCGTATGCTTTAATGCTTCTCCTGCACGAAATCTTGCTGTATCCCATCATTACACTTTCCAAGCACTATTCGGTCTAGTGTTGTGAATAACTTATTTTCCGTATGCTTCATTGCTCTTTTGCCCGAAATGTCACTTTGTAAGCCATTTTTGTTCACTGCTATGGTTCCTCATGTTCTACTATTTGTACACGTGTATTCTTTGCATTCTTTCATTTGTCAGTTGGTTTAAAGAATGCTGCGTGCGAACTTATGCTGCTATGATGCCTAGCTACGAAGTGTTTTTTTTCCTAGATCACTAGAGATTTGTTCTCGTACATGCGTCACATCTTTATTTTACTTTTTTCATAATGTGCAAACCCTTGTTAATTGCAAAAATATCAAATGTAAGCTAACAATTTGTTGTATCTATCCATTTCATGTCATGAGCCGGGGGCTCGTTCAACTGCTTTTTTCTGTGTGCTGTTTCTTTGTTTATTTCCTGCCTTGTGTGTCATTTCTCAAAATCCTCGCACAACCTGCGCTCTTCTTGGGTGGCTCACGCACACCTCTGTCGGCGTCGGCGCCCACCGAGGGGTCGTCATTGTCCGCCTTGTGCCCTGGACGCGGGCGGCGGATAAGCCATTTGTGGCTATTATCTGGTCTCCTCGGGAAGCGGCGGCATTTTCCTTTGAGGACGCGGCCCCCTCGCTAATCCTCCCGCCTGCATTCTTGAACTTCAACGTCGCCTTCTGCCATTTTGCGTTCCCCAATGTCTGGATGACTAATTGTCGATTCTACGCTTCCGCCTTATGCGGCAGGTTGTTTCCGCTCCTTTGGAGTGAGATGCCCAGTACCCCTTCCTTATTTGTTTACTTTTCTTAATATTGCTGTGCGTGGGTGGGCGGTGGCTGAAGGAAACACGCTTCCTAAGTGCCTCGCTTTTGCTTTTCGCAGCGTTGTATATTGAGATGGATTACCTGCGCGCCCAGTCGTGCAATACGTTTCTTTCCACTTGTTTCTTGCCGTACTTCCTTCTTGCACACTTTTGAAATAATGTGTCCACGTGCTCACAGCGCTCCGTGCGAGCCTACATATACCCTGTATTCGACCCTTGTACTTCACTTGAAAAAGGCTGGTTCCCAGCCGAAACGTCGTATTACATATTTTTATGTTTTTCGTGGTGACTCTAATTAATATATATATATATATATATATATATCGACATAACTATAGCCGCTGTAGCCCGGCCGTGAGTCGGGAGGATGAAGTATACCGATTTAAACTAGTTGACTTTGTAAATTTCAAAATTGGGGGAAAGCTGAGGGAGCTTCTTAATCGCTGTTTATGAGAGCCAGTTATACTTTTGCGTTTTGTAATACCTTTTAAAACACAACCGAATTGGTTTTTACCAATTTAGGCAAAGGGGTCGTATTCGTGGCAAGCAGTGCGCAAAAGGTAGCGCTTCTCTAACGGCCAGATGTCTGTATGAGGTTTGTACATTTTGTTTTCGCACCCTGCAAACAGATCCTTAACGTGTATCTGCCGTACTACCACTTACTTCTATCGGGTGCGCGTTACCCTGGAGGTGCTGTCGAACAAGTCACTCAAGCCCTGCGAAGGCAGCGCGCAATGAATGCGAAGATGCGCCAAAACAGGCCCAAAACAAGCTTGGCCAAATCAGACGACAAAGCTGTACCGCCAACGCCACCGCCGGTGATCAGGTGCTTCGGCGCGGGTAACGCAGGGTATATGCGTTGCGCCATTTACAGTGTGAACCGTCAGTGAAACCCTCCATCCCCGCACCCTCCGCACCGCCCCCCCCCCCCCCCCCCTGCTGACGCGGCCTCCCTAGCGTTGGTAGTTTGTTGTCCGCAGGCCACGAAAGAACCGTTGGCTAAGGCGTTGCGCTGCTGGGCACGATGTCGCGAGTTCGATTCCCGGCCGCGGCGGCCGCTTTTCTGAAGGAGGCGAAAAGCAAAAAGGCCCGTGTGTACGAGATTTCGGCGCACGTTAAAGATCCCCAGGTGGTCAAAATTAATCCGGAGCCCTCCACTACGACACGCCTCATCGCCCGCGTTGCGTCGGCACGTAAAACCCTACAATCAATCAATCAATCAATCAATCAATCAATCAATCAATCAATCAATCAATCAATTACAACCGTTGGCTGGTAGAGCTAGAAAGCTTTGCTTCAAAAGGAAACGTAAAGGTCGGGAGGTTGTTAACGTTTAGAGCCAGGATTGCTACTCGTCGCTGGGGGAAGTGTCTTCAGGGGCTGAAGGAGGGGGCAGGCAAAAAGGTGGGTATAGGAGCGGCGACGCGCACACAGTTTAGTCCCTTTGTTGGAACTATAGTCTTTTATCTAAACCTATGTTCTTCATGAAGCGCAGAAGGGCTTTTGTTGCCTTCTGTGAAATTGATTGTAGGGGGTCTATGTCCTAGAATTGCCTCTAGTTTGAACGGTTGGTTGTCCAATCGGCTGAGCTCGGCGGAAAATACACATATTTCCGGTGAATACTGAGGGCAACGACAAAGCATTTGTTCGATTGTCGCTTCAACTCCGGAGGCGTCGCAGTGTGTGCTGCTGGCCACCCCGATGAGGGAGGAGTAGGCTTTCGTGAAGGCCACTACCAACCACAGTCCACAAAGTAAAGTAGACTGTGATCGAGACGGCCCACATGGAAGATCGCGCTGGACTGGAGGGCCCTAGGTGTGGTGGTGCATATGCGCCATCTTTGGTTGATTTCGTTGATTAATCGAGGTCTTGCGCGCCAACTGACGAAGCAGCTTACCGCCATCGGCCCTTGAAAGCAGAAGCGAGGTGATGCTTTCAATGTCTTGGCCTGTCTGGGCAGCGGCATCAGCCAAAACATTGCCCGTTATTCCACAGGGACTTGGCAGCCACTGAAATTAGATATTATGGCCCTTTATGACGGCCTGGTGGAATAATTTTCAAATTTCTGTCACCAGTTGGTGGAAAGGTGCGCAGCGCAGGGCTGCTCACATACTTTCTGGGCGCCTGTGGAGGCGGAACAAATCGACCATTTTTGGGCAGGAGCTTCAATAATGTACTGAAGAGCTTAATGGATGGCTGGAAGTTCAGTAGCTGTCGAGCTCGTGGCATGGGTAGCACGGAATCCAAATTCGGTTGATTCTGTTGATATAGCCACCGCAGATGCCGAGCTCGAGGACGTTACAAAACTGAATCTGTATATATTTTTCCGGTCTTTGTGCTGTTCGTGCAGTAACTGCATGGAAAACTTTCTGTGAGCAACTCGTGGAACGTCGGTCTTCTTTGTGATGCCCGTAACATATAGAAGAATCTCGGGGTTTGCCAGGCATCACAACGGGCAGATCGGTGTGACTGGAGGCTTGTAAGGCGATGGCACTTGAGCCCTGTGCGCTGCAACAATGGCTAGGAATGAAGAGCGTGGTCGGCTTCGAGAGAGCTGCGCAAGTTGGTGGCATGGTAGCCTCGTGAGGAGAAAGATGTGTAGGCGTAGCGTTTCAGTTGTCACATAAGTTTCCAGGGGATTATAGGATAATCTTGCGCAGTGTATATTGTTCCCACTATTGACGCACGTGGCGGAAACCAAAACACGTGCAGAGAGCCTGCGCTACGATGCCGTCGGAAGGTTAGTGCAGCATGTACTGGATATCGCTGGCAAGCTGTAACGCAAAACTCCCAGATAAAGTGCCTGGTACAGCTCCAGCATTTTCCTGAAAGATGTGCCCCACGTCTTTTCACCAAGAAATCTGGGCGATGGCGGTGACTTTTCTCTTTAAGAAAGACACATGTGAGCTCCATGACAAGTCCCTGTCGATGACCAGGCTAAGAAATTTGTGGTTTCGGGAGTAAATTATCGACTGTCTTTTGATGGTTATGAGATATCTGGAATGCGGTTGGCGGGTAGATGCAACCACTGCGCACTTGTCACTAGAAATGCTGTCTTTGTTTTCGTAAGTATGACCTCCTCAAATTGGCCGCTTTTTGAAGTCGTGCTCGCAGCTGAGGTCGATTGACACCCGAAGCCCAGAGACAGACGTCGTCGGAGTAAATGGATACACAGAGAGTCTTCAGCAGAGCATATACAAGTTCGATTGGAGCTAGATTAAAATGGGTTGGACTTAGCACCCACCTTGAAAAACATAACGTTGAATGGTGTGCTGGGATGTTGATGAGCCGTCTCCTGGCTTTACAAAGAATTAACATGCGGACAAGAAGCTGCTTATCCGTTTGTAAATTCGGCCACCGAGTACAAAGTGCTAAAGGGCGCATAGGACAGCTTCGAAGGTCCCCTTAACTCCAAAAGAGGGCTGCATATGCCGTTCTTCTATCGACGGTGTGGTAGACTTACCTAATATAGTCACATTTGTACAGCACGAGAAAAGCTGCAAACGCTACCTACGAAACGTTTCGGTGAGTTGATTACCTATGATGTTTTGCTTCTGTCGCTGTTCAGAAACTCGTCGATTTGGCCATGACAACATTAACTGTATGTAGCAACCCATAGGTCAGGGCAGAATGTATTGACAGTTATCCCTGTTCCACGGGCTTGCTTACCTCAGCTCTTGCACATAACTCATTACCCTACACATTAAACTACCCTACCCTACAGAACGCACCCAACTTTGTATGGTGTTTAAATTTATTGAATAACTGTTAGGTCTAAAGTCGATTGTTCAGCAGTCTGGGGAAAAGCCATTCTATTTCTTAATTTTTGTTCATTTCAAACGTATTTGTTTAAAAGTAGCATAAAATTTTTGCCTGTATTTTTACAGAAGTTGCTTAAGGAAAATTGATGAATGGCTCGAAGGCTGTTCTCTCCTTACGAGTGAACGGAGTGGTACTGCAGCCTGCCAGCACAAGCTGTCCATAGAATTCGTTGTTTCTTCCCCGGCGGAAAGCTGTTGTTGCGCCCTAATGCAATTATTATGGCTGAAAGTGAACTCACCTGCTAACATTTGTATTGGACTTACTACTTTATTGCCCAAGGGTCTGAAAACCATACGGAGGCAATACGAAAGCTTTAATAAATAAATACAATAAATACAATCTGCGGACCACCAAAACGTTTATCGTTTTGGTGGTCGAATTCCTTCTGAAGAAGAATGGTACACTGACAAGCAAACTTGTGTGAACGACGAGAATAAGGATATATATATAATTGGAACCTTTTATTGGCAGTGAATTACAAAAAAAAGGTTGCGTCACGTCAGCACTTTTAAAACACAATTTACATATCAACACTTGCAAACAACCAGTTGTCTCTTTATCAGATATGCAGCCGTAAACACCGCTGCGGCTCACAAACACAAGCGCACACAGAAAGAGAGAGAGGGACACACACACGCACGCACAACGCTAAATAACAAGATATGGTAAGTGCTAGACCCTGCATAAACGATGGTCTTCTGTCTCTAGGTAGCACTGTTCAGATCTCTACGCAGAAGGTCGATGTTCTCGCGGTGTCACAAGAACGAACTACGACAACGCAGGTGATGCTACTAGCCTACTTCTTCGGTCAAGTACGGACCCCGCTGGTCGAATCATCATCCGAACACTTGGATAAGAGTAGTGGTACAAACGGCTCGGGTACCCACGCACGCTCCATTCCAGTCCGTCGGCGAAGCTGTCATGGCGGCCATTTAGGTTAAGCCCGTTGAGGTTTGCCAGGTGACAGTGGTTGTACCACCATCCTCCGCGGTAGCGAACGGCACAGTTTTCAGTAGACCCTTTGTCATTGTCGCGGTCAAATGTTGAAAAGTTCTGGCCGTTTCCATTGCCCAGTGCGTCCCAGCCTGCGGAAAAGAACAAAGAAGCACGCCACCTAAAACACCGCATCGTGCCGAAAACTAATTACCGATTATATTGTCATGCTATCATGCGAATAACCATAGCTAATGCACATTGTGCGCCAGAGCTTTTGTTTCTTTTTTATGGCTTTATGAGCGTCCCTTTCTCGGAAGTGCAGAGGCGAACAAATTAAAATGAGATGGCGTGGCGCCATCCGGATGTATGGGAGAACAGCTATGAACACTCATCAGTCATCACTGCTGTCAGCGCATACAGTTTCCTATAAGAGTATACTGGAGAGGATACGTATGTTGCAACCACGAGTAATCGTGAAATTGTCCGAAGATTAAACGTTTTTCTAGCTTTGTGATTTGCTTGGATTGTTACATTTTAGTGAGTGTGCAAATACGTGGAAATACGGAAAGAATTTCGAAGAAGGGGGTTATTTTTACCTATAAAATAAAAGCGCACTCGATCAAATAGAAAGGGAAGTAAGAGTAACTTGGCGTTCCTTTTTTGTAGTTTTTTAAAGGAGGGGGTCTACGGAAGCATTTATAGTATGCGAGGGGTCCACGATAAGTATGTTCTAACAAGGGGCTAATACAGCTTTTACAAAGTACTTTTAATTTTTCTGTTTCTCTTCGAGTCATTCTCAGCGTGCAAAAAAGTACGACGCCTATTCAAGGACATTGAGGGTTCATTGGAAGAGCAGGTTACCGGCAACAAACAACATGCCCGTATTTATTATTGAAAAAACTTTCGATTTATTTGTTACTTTATAATTGAGTTACAATAGTCTGTAGGCGACATTAACGGGATTATAGGTTCGAGCTTATTTTAATGGTTGCTAGGCATGCGTGAACTGGTTAACTGAAAAACATATGCTCCAGGCCTGCAGCAGGACCTCAGAAAGGCTCACAAATGGCACGCAAAATGGTCGTGGGTTCATAGAATAAGGAAAGACCGACCGCGTTTAAAAGAACGTTACGTAAACTTGGGTGTAAGTGTGATTCGAACCAGAGACCACCGGAATGCGACGGTCGCACGCACCTCCAAGAACGCCAAAGTTCGGCAAATATATACGTATAAATGTGGGCCTTAGTGATTGCGTCGGGGCCTTTCGCTTAAAACGTGTGGGACACAGCTGCACTCCCGCTAAACATCCGTTTTTGCTTGGCAATGCCAGCGCGGGTAAGAGCCGACCCTCTCTTTCAAATAGAAAAATACATCAAAATGAAAAAAATAATGGTATACCTAGTGAATACATGTGGCCTTTGACTTGGTGACGTCTATCAGACATTTAAACAGGCGCACATGAGTGATTTCAGTCTGGTAACCACAGAATTGGCATTCGGCGAATATAAAAGTCCGTCTCCGCTACATATCATCTTAGCATTACAAGTGCATCAATTTCCTACTCACAGAAAGAATAAGAAGACACAAAAGTTCAAGGTGATGATAACAATCAGGGAACACGTGCTTGGTACGCAAATGGACAATCATGCTTCCCGTGTACTTCATCATAAGGGCGCTTAGCAGTCTTGGTAATTTTTATGCCCGGCCAGCCCAACATATCTCTCCTAGGGACCCATAAAACCTTTGTATTAGGTTAGCATAAATGTCTGTTAGCTGTTTAAAGGGAGAACGCGCGGCAATGAAATGAAACTATGGGCTTATTCCGCAAGGCGACTGCACCAAAGATTCGGTGGCACTAATGCCTTCTATGATATTATGTGCTATTAAGTTTCGGCATTATTTTAGCGGTGTTGTGCAGTGACTGCCGTAAAAAAACGGGCTCTTGAGAAGCAGTGAACACTTATGCCTTAGTTGTTTAGGTTTTCCCTGCTGCTATTTGAAAGAATGAGGCGAATATGTACCGGCTGGGCCCAACAACTTTCCCAGTTGCAACTTGAACAGGTTTTCTTCGTTGTCGACCTTGAAACTCTCGTAGTCAACATATTGCTGGTCTTCTGTGGTGTTGGTGAGCACCACACGAAGCGTCATTTCGTCTTCTTCCGAAGTTATTGCGTGCAGAGCGTGATTTCCTAAAAAAAGAAACGAAGACGTTAAGAATTTGTACTATGCAAAAACAAGTAAATGGAAGACAACGAAGGCATAAAGGGAACATGAATCGTCGGCGACAACTTGTCCTTGAATTCCAAGAAATACAACGGGATCACTCATTTGTAAAAGCTAAACAAGGTCTGATCATGCCAAAAGAAATTACTCGATACTCAGGCTGGCGCAGTCTGCGCCTGTGCCTCACAAGCAAAAAGTGTCACCGATAAATGGTTAGATGAATTCCAGCTAAGTTCATAGTATAATCTGTGAAATTCATAGTATTTTAAGAGTTGTAATATTTTGTAAGATGTTCTTATTTTTACATAAGGAGGGCAAGTGGCGCGGTTTACACAATACCAACTAGGTGCTGAAACCATGGTAAAATACGTTTTTAATGTCGTAAAAATAAACGCCGCCAACACACAGATCAGCACTGAAACTACACATCGTTTTGTCTACTCTTTGAAGCGTCATTTTTGTGTGGTTTTGTAAGAATATATTCATGGAACACAAAATATTTTAGGCAATTTCTTGTTATGTATTTCTGCTGCGCCCGCAAAGCGTATTCAACAGTAGTCATGATACTTCATTGGGCAGACACAGTTGGTAACATTCTGTTTTCTATGACATTATAGAAGGTGCTTGCCGTTCAGATTCGGTTCTATACAAGAAAAGAACGCGCTTTTATCTCCGCATGCAGTGCGTCCAAACAAATGTGGCATACCCAGAAGCTCACGACGCTGCCATATAACCTATCGACGACGGCGTGAAGAACCGCGCCACACAGAATTTATCGAAGGGATTACAGATTATGCGCTCGCCTCCACAGTAATCCCACCACTCTCTTCACGTTACCTTTTTCTCTCTCCCCTCTATCTGTTTCTGCTTTCTGTTAGGATGATCCATATCACTGCTCCTCCATTAAAACACTGGGGAGCAGTCTAAGAACGTTTAACGTTAGAAATAGCCCTTACGCACCAAGTTGCAAATATTCGCGATGGTTTGTTCATTTTTAAGCAAATACGTTTTACTGCGAAATAGCATATCTTTAAACCCCACAGTTTTCATTCCGGTGAAGCCCCGCTTTAATCGGCCCTGAATCAGGGTTCCTGCTCGCAACTGCCGATCCCTCTCTTACAACTGTTATTCGCCTCCACACCTTCGATGCCTCTTTCACAAGTTGCACAGTCGGCTAACAACGGCAGTACCGCCGTTATAAGATGATTGAGGAGAATTACCAGGAGCGCCAATCGGCGCAAACACATGGGAAATCCTGTAGCCCTGGTGTTGCTGCCTCAAGTCCTAGCTCCTCGAGTAGCTGCGAATCCCTCCCCGATGAACAGAAACTTTTCCGGTTGGAACGCCAATGTGCCTCGATATTACTCGTCCAACTGAAAGGCTTTTCAGATTGACCTGTTTAATGCTGTCTTTTAAATCTAAGCACAGCACATAACCGGTTGCCTATATATGCGCGCACGGATTAGGAATGGAGGGATGGGAGGGCGTGCGCGCGCAGCTGCTCTCGCACGCTGTGCTGTCGGGAGGTTTAAACTTGGACGTCAAATGGCCGGATGCAATTTTTCCGATGTCCCGAGTGGTCGAGCGGATTGGGTTGGTGTGTCACACAAACAGTAAGGTGCCTACTACGCGGCAGGGAAACATGTAGTTCCTTGTTTATCCGCTGGAATAAAGCGCGGGTCCGGCCAAGATTGACTCAGCTAATTGGCTAAGAACTATTCCCAATCGCTAATTACAAACAAGTGTTTTTTGTGCCCTCCGTGAGTTGCGCCCACCTTCGCCTCTCATCCTTATTCACAGAGTAAAATGACACAAACGTATAGTAAGCTACACTTTCTCACCGATCCAGTATTCCTTAGCCGGTTCACCAAAGCCGTCGGCGTATTCAGTCCAGTTTCTGTAGAAGTAATACACGTTGTTTCCAAACTGCCCCCGTTGTTGTATAACCTGTAAGCAACAAGAAGAAACTGTCTGAACTGATCGTTTCCCAATGTAATGAGATAGCGCTCATAATGCGCTGGAGCCCGCGCTTATATAATGCAGGCTTTTCCGGTTTGATAGGACTATCATAATTGAATAAAACTGTGCATTTCCAATGCCTATTTGCCTGAGCATGGTTATTTTACATGTGAGCGGCAATGTGGAAGAAGTCAATGATCGCTCGAACATGAAAAACCAGTATAGAAACAGGAAACAGGAAGCCTATGCTCCCTGAAAGTAGGCGTTTCTTGACAATTTATGTCACATGAGTATTGCAAGTTCAAAATAAAACAACATGAGATATTTTTTTTCTGCGGTATAGTACAATTGGTTGTGTAATTGTTACTTGCGAAACTGAAGACCCTACTTTTCCATCCGCGTCTTCGGCTACCTGAGGCGGCGGTGGAAGATAGAATCGTTTCTCGAAAGTTCTCTGTTCAATTAAGCTGCATGAGTGAGGAGAAGCGGTCACATCCATGCGTTACCGGCGACGCGGTCACCCAAGGTTTAGACGATCAATTATTTTAAATTCCTGGAAGGATTCTAATACACAAATTACTGACGTATGGTCAGCAATAGCTTCTGCCAAAGCAAAACGTAAGTCTAGTGTTTCCTACGATTAGTTAAGCTCCCTTATTTAGAGAATTTATTGTGTTCTCGAATCAGCCCGACCATTTTGCGGGTTTGAATCAATGGTAATTTTAAAGGAGATTCTGGGTGCGTTAAAGGTTGGTTAAAAGGTTGGTTAAAACCGGGCTCCTTTAAAGCGCAATTCACGCAAAAAAATAAAAGCTAGCAATTGCTATGTAAGAGCAATTAATATAATTACTTTTACTACTATGCTAGCACGGCATTTATCTAGCTGCTCAAACACACTTACGCCCTTCATATCTCTTTGTGAATTCAAGCCAGGAGCACAATTAAGACCTGCTGGTTATCCTGAAGGGATTCCATTCAGTGGTTACTGGTATATGCATCGCATGAATGCAATTATGCGTGCTTGATTATAGTGTTGCCGGTATATGCATCACATGAATGCAATTAGGCGTGATTGATTATAATGCAGCATTTGCGACATTTGTGTGTTGCACCAAGACGCCTCGAAAACTGGCGGCGCACTGATTTCCGCAACACCACCGCCGCAGATGAACTGCAAGCTGGATTTAACTGAGGCGGGGTGACTTCGTAAAATACGGCGTGCAGATTATTTCTAGAGACAAACATAAGCTATACTCGGTAGTAAAGTTATTTTTGCTTCATGTGTTCTCGCTCTCGGAATACTGAAAAGAAATGGGCATATTACTGATCTTCAGTGTACCGAATGCCTCTAAGATAAGTAAATCCGCGCATAAATAAGTGCGGTTGTCTTCAGTCTCGCTGTAATGCCTGAACGTAATTTTAAATTATTTAATACATCGGTCCTTCAGCTGCACTGATCTACAAAAAAGGTTTTTGCTGAATAAAGGCCTCACCGTCCAGCCTCCACCATCCACGTCCATGTCACAGTACACGGACTGTCCAGAAGGGCCTGCCCCTTTGTGGAATATTGTGTACACTCCACTTGTCCGCTGTCCAGCGTGCAAAATGTCGCTGCAGTGCCTGGGCTGAATGGAATCTGACGAAATAAGGGGAGCTGCTTAAGCACCAATACGTCGGCATATGTGTTCATGGATGGTCGGATAGCATTTTTGCAGGGTTGTCTCGTTCCCTCTAGTTCGTGACACGTAATTCCCTTTGTTATCTTTCGTGGCAAGGTAAGCATAAGTGGCCCATGTGAAAGGGGTCTTTTCCGGTTGCAACGTATGTGCACAAACATTCCGGCTGCAACCGCCACCTCACGCTTGGAACCATCAGAGTCTAATGACCCATTGTCCTACGCTCTATCTGGCATCATCTATGTTCGCTCTCTTTTCTTATTAACCTCCGAGGCCTGTCATGCAGGAGTGTGATCAAAAAACAAAAAAGAAATTGCCAATGTCCATGCCGTCTTCACTCCACCGATAGCGTAAAACATTTTGTGCCATCATATTCTCCCAATGGATCGCATAAGTTCCAGCACAAAGGTAAGGGGCCGACCACTGAAAGTTTTCGCGTATGGGTTCCCTTGGTCAGCTGAGAGAGCATCACTTAGAACTACTAACGCCAAAGTGTCTGCTGGCAACGTCAGGAAACGTTTGCAATCGCATTTTAATCCCAAATAACAGATTGTTTTTTCATTCATTTCCGATATACAGCAAGGACAGCAATTGCACAACTGTTTTGGGCATGTTTGTTCAGGAGATAAGCGAGGACCACTTTATGTCACCAGAGCCAGAGGAACTTCACAATTATAAAACGTTTGTTCGAGGTGGAAATGACCTGTAACGCTTAAAACGGAGAGAAACATTCAACCCTAGAGCTCTCTTTCGGGGCTCGATATTTTGAAATTCGCTCAACTGTAAAATTATATATTTTTTATAGATTTTTATTTCATTACGCCCGAAATAAACTCACGAACTTACTTTTGATGTCGACAAGGTGCTGTGCTAGCTCACGTACGCGTTCTTCCGCCATTTCTAAAGAAGGCTTCACCACTGCTGCTGAGTGCACCGTGCTGACAAACACAGCGCCAGCAACGAAGAAAACGAAGACCAGTAGCCCCATGTTGACCTGTACGAGGAATAGAGATCCGATAAGAATTACGCGAAAAACAAAAAAAGATGGCGTTTGGCTACGAAAAAAAGTCCCCCCCTCAATTCACAAAAGATGTCAAATTATACCGCTTACTAAACATTGAAATCTCTCAATGTTTGCTTAAACTGCTACATGTTGAACTCGTGGCTTTTTCCAGACTCAATGCTGGCAGGCGTAAGTGTAATTATGTTCGCTGGTAATCCTGACTGCCCGTCAATGTATTTTTAACTGCAATTCGGCATTTTTGTGCGGGTTATGAACGCTCTTGTGCCACATTCCGCACGATGATATAGCGTCCACGGACAGGGTCCCGTAATTAAAAATCTCTGCCTCTTATGAAAGTTTTACGCGCGGACGCATCGCGGCCATTAAAGGGACTCTAAAAACTTCTTATAAACGTTTTCACTCTTTCCTTCTCGTCTGGAATCATTGTGAAAGCTATAGTTATCACGCGCAAGGAGCGGCACTGCGTGATTTTCTCCCCGACGCAGATCCGCCCTCTCTTTCTGCTTTGCTTTTGTGACTTTTTTAAAGTGGCTATCGAACGCGTTTATTGCGCAACATATAGAAACCAGGCCAATAGCTCTACACCGCTGTAATGACATAATTCCAGCGGTCGAAGAACGCCAAGACCAGGAAAGAGAGAACACTTTTTTGATGAAGTTTCCAAGCTATCTGATGGGCAGAGAGCAGCAATTTTCGGCTGATGGACTGTGGGACCTCTTCTTCTAAGTACTGAATGTGTGTGTTGACTATGTTCTGAAAGCATCGAAGATTTTGCAAAAAGTGAACGAAGAGTGTTTCAGGTGTTCCTTTAGGTTTTAAGTATCATGTATAAATAGTGAACAAACAAACAGTCATTGAAAAGAAGAAGTATTTGGATTACAGGGACGAGCGAAGTTTTGGGGAAGGCGCTGGCTTTTACCTATTTATTTATTTATTTATTTATTTATTTATTTATTTATTTATTTATTTATTCATTCATTCATTTATTTATTTATTTATTTATTCATTAATTTATAATAACCTTACAGGCTATGCAAGGGCGCTATACAAACAAGAGTAACTTCGGGGCATATAGCCAACACATGGGAAGGCGAAATATAAGCAAGATTATAAGAACATGATTATACATTTCTTCAGGAAAAATACCCTGAAATAAGCAATAAAAAAAGCAAAATTCAAGGAACAAATAAACAGAGATACAAACGCATCATTATCAAGTATGTGTGAAGCACAAATAAGAAACAAAAAGATTAGGACAAATGCGCATGTAGTTATTCACGGTATCTGTCAAGGTTTGATATAGAAGCGACAGCGTCAGGAAGACCATTTAAATGAGGTATGACACGAGGTAGAGCCGATGAAGTGAATGCTAGTGTGTTTCCATGGATACGCTTGAAGCTGAATTGATTGTGTAAATGTGACGACAGGCGAGAAGGGGGTTCGAGGGTGAGTGGGGATGGGTTATCACTATGGGCGTATTTGTGAAACAGGCACAGGAGAACTACTACGCGACGAATTTGTGATGGTTGTAATAGAATGTCAAGTTTCATCTGTGTGATACTTGAATTACAATTCTAGTTGCGAGAGATAACACGGGCGGCTCTATTTTTGGTGGATTCGAACAGATTAGTGAAGTAATTTTGATGAGGTGACCATTACATGAGGCGAATTCTAGATGCGGACGGACGAATGTGCAGTAGGACAATTTACGCATGGCTATTGTTGCGTCTCCCAGGTTACGGCGCACCTAAAGTTTTAGATACCTTGCGCAAGTTGAAGTAATGTCAGTGGACCAGGAAAATTTAGAAGTGAAATTGACAGCTGAATATTCGTAGGCAGTGGCTCGAGATATTGCTGCGTTATTTATACATTAATTGAAATGAGAGTGAGCATGCTTGATAGAAAAAGACATAATTTTTCACTGTGTTGACTTTAAGATCTTTTTGCCAACTACTGCACCAAATACTGCACCAGTACTGCACCAGTACTGCTTTTACCAAAGCAACCACCCAGTCGTATATGATAAAAATTGAATTGAATTGAAATAATTTGCTCAAGGTCTTTTCGCGGTATAATGTGATCTTGGGCAGTGTTGATGACACGACATAGGATACAGTCTGATGCACAAATGATACACGAAGTTAACTACCGAAATTAGGTAAAAGGCGCTTTTCGCGCTGGCTGCCTTGGCATGCTATGCGGCCAATGTTTTTCAGATGCAATATAAGAACACGTTGCTACACACTGTTAGGCAAATGAGGGCAACAGGGAGGTGTCATTGCTCCTTTTGGGGTCAAACAGCGCTGCCGAAACCATTAGTTCCCTAATCGAACCACCGGCCTTGATTCGTCAGTGTTATCTTGGAAATGTTTTCCTCAGTCCTATAACTTTTGAAGCACCACCCAGCCCGTAAAAATATTAAAACAACATTGTTTACCCCCAGAAAATCAGTATCAAATAAACTGCGACCTTTTTCTACCTAGCCACGTATAATTTGAAGTTGTAACCAATTAACACACGCGTTTATGGTTATTAAGTGCGACAATCAATTGTTCTTTATACGAATTCATTAAAGTTTCAATGTAAAATAATTTTTGCATACTTCTTGCAAAAAAGGTTGCTTAAATTTACTACAAAAATACACAAACAAGTCGCTGCACGAGACAGAAAACACAAACTGCGAAGATGTTTTGTTTAAAAATATTTACCAGTTAAACGCCGAAGATTGACGATAACATATAGTAATAGGTGAAACTCAACGACTTGGAACGAACAGAATGCACTTATTCAACGTCTGAGTGGCTTGGGCTCATACGCATCTAATGCTACTTTTTGACACACCAAGAGATGAGCTTCTTTTTTGTTTCACTAACACATTTACCTCGAGGGTCGCAGACAGATCTGAGTGACTGCGCGAGATAATTTCATGTATTCTTAGCTGGACGAACATTTTACGAGGCGCCACAATTGTACTAGCAGCATTGACTTGGGACGCGGTTTCATGTGATTGGCAGTGCGCACTCTTATCCGTCACGTTTCTGCGATCGCACCCAATCAAATGAGATGGCGTTAGAATTCTGCTCCGGCGGGTTAGTCCAGGCACCCACCGGAATACGGTCCTTGACCTCAGCAGAATTGACGCGCCACCAGAGCGCTATCACGTTGCACAGTGCGACGCAACACTGGGAAATAATTGAGCTGGCTGCACGTACGCAAGGATTCCGCGAGCCGCAGATTCCAGTAGCGGACAATTTGGCCAATATGACATAAAGATAGTTCGTTTCCTTATGCAATTTCGTTGCTGCGATTGTTATCGTTTTTAAAGCGAAGCTTTTATGCCCCACTGATGACGACATTGCCTCAGACCGCACTGCCAGAAAGCCAACTTTCTCTAACGATAAAGATGATTGGGGGGTGAAGTGAAAAATGGCTGAAACGCGGTTTCTGTATCTCTTCAAAGTCCAAAATCAAAGCCCCAAATCCAAATCGTTACGCCCACAAGGCGATGAAGGAAAGCCAACCGACACGATGGGTGTCTACAAAGGCACATCAAGCGCCTCAAGAAAAGCAAGGCTTCACGTGTTCGGAATAGAACATGGATGCGCGCATTATGAAGCCGAAGACTATCCTAGACGTTAGAGTACGGGGACTACATAGTGAAACAAACCAAATAAATCACTGAAGTTAGAAAAAGCACAAATACATCAAAATTCAGTCAAACTCACACAAGCGTTAACAGTGGTAACCAGTCAGGTGTTGGTCAAGCGAATTATACACACTATGTACAAATGCCACAGTTTCTTCGAAATATGACTTTGTTGATCTTGGTGGCTCAGCATGCCTATAACGTAAGTGACATCGCCACAGACTGTGCAAACCAATTATCACGAACATGTCATAGAGTGGCTCACCAGGATAGCCGAATGGCGAAAAATACGGATTGAAAAAGACGTAATATCGGTCTTTTTTCGAGAATTCACTGCAAATTGTCCCAAACAAGACAGCATCTCTGCAATCTACAAAACAGTGATCAATTGTCTCTGGTCTAAAACTGAGCCGACAGTTAATCGACCAAGCTATAAACAGACCCCGGGTTTTCATCCAAATTTTTACAGGGAGCTTACCAGTGTGTAATTTCAAGAAGAATGTTTGAACACCTGGCAGAACGCACATTATACACTTTCTAGTGAGGACATTCTGGTACGAAAACTGGAAGTATAGAACGCGATACAGAGGCATGGTAAAAAGCCCTATAATATGGGCATTTGAAATGAACTCACGCGAAGCTATAAATATCTACTCAAGGCCAAACCATGCCTGTAAGAAGCGGAACGTATTAACTACTTCCTCGAGGAAACCCGGCAGGGAACCCGACTTCGGACTGCATTGACAGACACCGAAGACAACGCAATATCAAGGAGAAAACGTGCAAGACGCGTTGGCAGTATAGCATTCAGAAGCGGATGTTAAACATCTCGAAAGTAGAATAGACAACAAACGAGCTGCAAAACAAAATAATGAACAAGCCCTAGACCCCCTCGCTCAACCTCAAAAAATGATTATCGCGACGCATTGGCTCACTACGCAAACACCAAATGAAGGTTAAAAAATTCCCCCGCATTTCCCCGAGCGGGAGAATGTGAAAGTGCGAATGCACGGTTGTCGGCCCGCTTGCGGCGCTTGCGCTCGGCCCCCGCAGCCCACCGCCTCACCGCCTTCTCTTCCATCTCTTCCATCGGGTTTGTAGTATCACGTGTACACCACGCAGTTATCAAGCCGCTATAACGCCGCTGAGTCGCCAACGCACGCCGCTGACGACGTAGTTTGAATGCGTTAAAGATATAAGGCGCGTCACTAACGCTGATATCACGTCGCGTCCGTGGCTTGGTCGGTAGAGCGTCGCGCTGCGGCCGCAAAGTCCGCGGATCGAAACCTGGCGCCGGATGCTGTTTCTTTATAGAGGAGCACTGCGGACGCCGCCGCCGCCGCCGCCGCCGCCGGCGGTGGATGGTTTGGGGTCGCTTATAAAGTGCATTCACTTAAAAAATTTGGTGAAGTGCCCGTAGCCTGAGTCGAGAGCAATGTAACACCTGTAGGACATGAAGAAGACGAGTCACAAGAAACGTGTCACACGCCCGAGCAGGAGAAAAGGTCGACAGCTACCGTCCCGGCCAGTCATTCAATTGGCGCTGTACCTTGACCGCCCGCTCCGATGCAGCAGAGATTTTGGCCTTTGGCTCTGACTCATATTGAATGGAAGAAAGCTTTGCGTTTTGACCATCGTTCTCTTAATAAAAGGGCTCTGATTTTTTGGTCTGGCGTGCGTGTCCTGTTGGTAGAAAAATGGGAGTGATCTCTATATTACTATTAGTACGTAGTTCTTGATGCTTGGTGAGGTGTCGTTTTCACCTTTGCGTTTTCTTTTCCGTATACAACAAGCCCACGTTTCGTAGATACTTATATAGAGTGTTCTAACGCTGATATGTGACTTCGCACTTCTAGGTCTACTACCAATTTGCACCTCAATTAGCATCCCGGCACTGCCTTTTTTCCCTCAACAGCCACGTTTTCCATAAAACTTAGTAGCTCACATTTGGGGGCATGTGTTTAACTTGGCTGTACTTAATTTGTATAAATATACTAATGGTCAGATACTTCCGCCACTCGATGATAACTCCTTAAATCTGATTCGGTGATGGAGTGAAGCCACATGCTCGTGCAGATAGTAGTTTCCGCTCACATTCTGGAGAAGGGCGAACTTTCCATTGATTATGATATCCTCGACAACGCCATGCTTACGTTTTCCTGCTTTTGGTAGCTACCTTACAGCATTTAGGTAGTTGAGAGTATTTTTTCATCTTTCCAGAAGCTTGCTATATGCATCCCTTCTCTACTCGTTGTGCTAAGCTTTTGCTGCTTCTTTGTCTGTTTCTCTTTACGTGGCCGTTTATCCACGGCTACTATTCAGGCGCCCGTTCTTCATAGATAACTCAGTGTATAAATAAAATTTTGTAACTAATACTGACCATTTTGACGGCGGACGTTTAGCTGAAGGATGGGGCTCACAGCATCACAACTGCTACGGAAATGACGTTAACACAGAAATATTAGCTCAGAGTTTAGCTGCAGCCACATATGAACAGCGTGACCTTGCAGCTGTTAGTCAATCGAGAAACGTTACACCGCCACAGGTCAGAAAATATAATTAAAAATGAAGCACTTTATCAAGTATGTCATGATGCATGATAAGGTGTAACGAGCCAATGTCTCATTTAGCTCATTTCGGCAGCATAGAAATTCAACCAACAACCCGCAAGCTCACTTGTTTATTGCTCTACGTTCTCAGCCTTAACGTCTATCTATTTACATACACGGTTGCAAAGGATTAAGAAAGAACCATTGATTACGCCATGTTATCGAAAAGTAGAAATTATCGATCAATATTCATGTATTATTCACTTAACGCTCGCCAACGCCGAGGTAAACTCACATGTAAGAGTCGCCACTTACCCAATATTCTTGAACACACCCTCGGGCTCTTGCAAAACGCTTCGAGAGCCTTGTTATCCACAGCGACCGTAGTCAAATGCGCAGGACCGGTTTCACTGCACAAGCGCTTACTTCATCGCGGGCACGAGTTTTAAATACCGCCTAGCGACTGAAGCGCACGTGTCGGGTAGAGATGTGAGCGCACGAGTGAAATGCTATCCTGAGAAAAATCACCGTCTCAGTGTCACCACATCTACAAACCATTGGCCTCTTTATCAGCACCCGTCGAGCAACTCAGCAGGAAAAGCTGGGAAACACGGTCGTGACGCAAGTGTGTTGCGCATAGAGTCTGTAAGGCGACTCCTAGCTTTTGAGTGATGACCACGCGGTCGTCTGTACGTCACTCGCGCTTCGGGCCATTACAGCTCGGTTCCTTGGCTGAGTATGTTTTTATAGTTCCCCCCCTCCCCTCTCCCTCCGCCGGTCAATCATGGTAACACGTACGGGAAAACACGAGCTGCTTGGTCGTCTAGACGCGTCATTTCTTACTTCACCTAATTTTATTTTTCGTAGTGTTTTTTTTTTTCTCCTGCCGGCCCTTCATTGAAACACGGACATCACGGCAGAATTAGCTGTGCGTCATTCTAAGCAAGCACGTCTGCTGAGCTGAGTAACCTGCTTTTAAATACTTGATAATTTGGTGTTGAAGGAATCCGTGTCGGTACTCCACCTGTTTGAGGCATAGCTTCGTCAGTTACGCGGTTTTTATGCATTTAGCCTTCCAAGCTTGTAACATAAAATTTTATCACCCCTTGAAGAGATAATGACATTGGTTGCAGAACCACATTATAAAATTTACTTGCATGACTCAATATGACAAGAGCTTTATTAGTGTGTACTAATCTTAAAAGATATTGGCTGTGCAGTGAATGGCTTGTACCGCACAATTTAGCGTAGAGGGACACCCAAAGGACTTGTAAACACAGTTGATCTACTGTTGTAGATTACAATTTTAAATGTGTAGACCACCTGCAGAGTTCGTTTGGATGATTTGGGCGCATTTTGAATGCGGTTAAAAGTGCCGTTTTTGTCACTTTATCTGTACCGTGTGTGTGTCAGCAAGTCGCGCAATAACGGTCTATGACAGAACCGACCTGCTTAGCTTTGTTGGGCTCGCTTATGTAGCCGCAAGGCAAAAAAAGGAAACGGATAAGGAAAGACAGCTGGGAATTCTAATCGGATTATCAGTTGCGATAGCCAAGAGAAATACATTATTCTCGACGTGATTTAGCTGACGTTTGCCATGAGGACGCACCGATTTCTGCGAAGGTAAATTTAGCACACAGATAGCATGTTCAGGCCTAACTGAAAAAAGGTGTGCAAGAACAAAAAGAAGTGTAAATTAGAGATTAAAAGGGCGAAAGCTAAAATTTTGAGGCTTGACATCGAATGAAATCAAGTTGCAAACCATTGGTTTGTGCAAACCACTGCGGTAGTTCGTGCGGCGGCCGTGATAGGAACATCGTGCTATCACGAAGGACACAAATGGCTTGTTTGGAATTATGCTGTGCAGTGATTTGAAACTGAGCTCAAGCGACTGGCAAGAAGTGCATTTTATCAAATAAACGTCGTTTTTCAAATGAAATGCGTGTTTTGCAATGTGAGATCATTCAGGGCCTCGTGAATTTAAAAATGCCGCCTTGTTGGTGACCTTCCGCAGCAGATGATACTAAAATGAATGAGGGCGTGAAGTATCGAAAGAAGTAAAGAAAGACCGACTGACTTCAGATTTTTTAGGGATCTTCTCAGGAACGAGGTAAAATATTGCCTTCAAAAAAATTACAATCGAAGTAGGGCTTCCACTGCAATAGACACGGCTAGCCCAACACCACGCCTGCTCTCGGCATTGGCTGACTAGAGTATAGTCAAGTACGCGCGTAATTGGGGACACAACGGTGCATCCACTGATTAAGAAGTGCACGGGACAGCAGGTGAGAAGAATACGTGCGCTCCAGCTACGGTGAACGCTGACCATACGGAGTACTGACGCGAAGTGTCGCTAGTCACCCGTCCAACTGACGCCGTGTCTCCAAATGGGGAAAGTGATTAAAAGGTGCCTATATAGGGTTCCGTAGGCTATAAAACCTGAAACTTTCGCTCTTTCTCCACCTTTCAAAACGACAGACAACCTAGTGAAAGCATTTGTCAGGGCCTTTTGCTCTCCAAGGTACGCGCAGCCATTGGCTCCAGTCACACTTTTTTTAGCAGACGCGTGCATACTTTACCCACTACTGGCTGCGCAGCACTGCCTTTCGCGTCGGCCTTGCTAGCGTCGGCAGGTCATTTCTAGTATAGAGGAAAAGAGCATTTGAAGGCCGGATAGGGTTGTGACAAACACAACATTCTTGCTCATCACAATAACTGAAGATTTGCAACAACGACCCCGCTTTCGTTTCTTCCATGCGGCGCTGTCGCGGCGAATAGTTCCGCCCGAGGTCTGGAAGCGGCGAAAAGGCTTAACATCGCGTAGTTATTCCATCGCCGCTTTATAAAGCCGCGCCGGCGACCATACCCAGACCCATCTTTCACACCATTATTCAGGCATTCACGATTCCCTATTCACGCATCTCTCACGCGATTGTAAACTGAGTTTCCGTAATATTCCTGCTCTGGTGTGGGGGCCACAAGTTTTAGCTGCCGCGGTTTGTGCCGATTCGTACGCGCTCCTTGCCCGCCGTGCAGACAGATGCTTGCCGCGGTCGCGCGCGAAGCGTTTCCGCCTGCAGAATACTTTGTATACTTTTCATCCTCATTCATATCAAACCGAAACTTTGTATGCCTCACTGATGGCGTATGTCGCGAGGCAAAAGCGCTGCATCAAGGCCAACTTTTCCTGACGATGATGGTGATCGTGCGTGAAGTGAAGGACAAAAACGCTTCTCATCACCGGAATCCACCGTGGGTCCCTCGCGTTATGAAGCCGACGCCTGTCCGATCACGGCATTCTTTTTTCTGGGGAGTTATTCGGCACGCTTGGAGCAAATAGGATTTGCGGGAGATTGCATGGACGGGCAAATATAACCAGAAAAATTATGCACCCTGCTGTCTAACGACGACGATAGTTGAACGCTGAGCTTCAACTTCATGCGAAAGCAAATAGTGCAAAATCAAATTCCTGCGAAATCAAATATCCAAGGGTGGAAATCAGAGCCGCTGCCAATAGAAGTCCAACTGCGTGCGAGATAAAGTCAAAGCTCAATAAGTAAAAGCCCAAACTGTCTGCGAGCCAAAGTCCGAACTCAAACGAGAATTAAACAATCCCTCACTAACAAACTTTGCGTTCAACCATCGTTGTAAATAGGCTATGTTCAGACTACTTACGCAAAAGCCATATCTATGGACGTAAAAAACAGCGTGTCACGCAGTTCAGTTGGCTCAAACGTGAAATGGCGCCATTATTTAAAGTTATGACGACAGTCGCGTCAACAGTCTGAACCCGGCGTTAGACGGAGGGATGCATAATTTTTCTTGTAAAAAACGGGCTATATCAACAAACTCAGCTAAGCTCATGTGACGGTTGGCAACCATAGACATTCGCCGCCACAAAGATAGCCGTGCTGGAGTGTCTGTCGCATACACGGTGCCCGAACCCCCGAAACCCCCTGAAGTTTCCCCCAGATCCCGAAGCGCTGGTTGCGTGCAGAATTTGATAGAATTCCGCAATAATGAAGCGGTAGTTTTCAGCGCCAGCTGCGTCATAGGGGCTACGTCAAACGCGAGAAGCTACATATATGCTCCATCAAATGGGGACGAGACTTCACATGTAAACTAGAAACTAAAATAACACGAAATGTAGCGATAGCATGTTTGAAAGCGCGACCTAGTAGGGAATGTTTAGGTCAAATGTAGCACAGGTTTTGTGCCGCCTAAGCTCGCTATTTCACGCAACTACACTAACAAAACCGAAGCAGGCTAGGCGAACAACGCGGCGAGGAAATTTAAAGATGAAGAAAGTAAACGAAAAAAAGAGGCAAATTCCATGTAGCAGTAAAGCAGTGTTTTTCACGTGTCACCAGAAGGAGCGATAATAATTTCGCATTCAACGACATGAGCAGACCTGAGTTCCCAAGGAATTTGTTTCTCAGTGAAAGAGGACTTGTATAGCCTTTGTAAGACACTTTTGTTTTTCTCAAATGTGGCCAGAGTTTAAAATGCGAAAAAAAACACGCTATCAGGTAATCTTTTCACCGGTGTTAGTAAGACAGTCTCTACTGATAGAAATTCAGTATGACATGCTGCGTGTAGCTTTATGTTGCCTAGAAGTTGGAATAGGCTTAAAGTAAGGGGAACAGGTTTTAGAATTAAAAGAAAAGTGGACCAGCAGCAAGTGCGCATTGAATATAGTTCCCGTGTACGAAATATTTTCGCAATACATGCAATAGAAGCGGCGAAATCAGCAAACAAAAGTGGCCCGATGCCCCGCCCCCAGCTCGGAGCGCGATGCCGGAAGACCGAAGAGCGCAGGCGAAAACCGGCCGGAAAACGTCATACCTGGACTTCCGGCCCAATCGGCCGCCTCTGTCGTGCTCTTTTCGCCGTGCTTCCTGTAGAGGCTCGCCACAAGAAGAATTATACTTGTTGTTTTTGTTGTTGATAGAACCTACATGTACAAATTTCGTGTTCAAAAAGTATGCACGAGCGCCAACGCGGCATACGTTACCATGCCGTATTGCTAAGCAGGATAATACCACGCCGGAATATTTTATAACCTACCCACTATACACCTGATAAGGTTTATAGTAGAACGTTATATAGTATAGTAGTAGAAAATGCGTAGAACGTTTTACTTTGCAGCCTTGTGCAATTATATTGTTTTGAGTCGCATGAAGACAATAACAGATGACGATGGAGCCATACCGCAAGCTCAGCGCGTAAAAGGCGGTAGTGGTATGTACTATAGGGATAGATTGAAATACGAACAACCGTGCGCATGGTTTTCAGTACATGCTATGCTCCCTGGTGACCACGTGGATATACACAGCCGGCATAAGGTTGGGAAAGTCCTCTGGTAACTCATTCTTAGTGCGGAGGCGCAGCCCCTCGCTTAGAATTCGGATCATATACTAAGAAAACCCGCACCGTTTTTCGTATTTTAATTTATCACGATAGTACCTGGCCCATGCAAGCGTGCGAGGAATAGGGGTTGTGACCCAGGTACATGCTCATAGGTACTGGGAGACAAGCGAGTATTATTATGGAGTTGGACCACAACGTGTATTTAAGAAACATGGTCGCCTGGACGAACTCCTTGTGCTGCTTTTTTTGCGTTGTACCCGAAGAATTCCTTAACTGATAAAGTGCTGGTAGGAAAAAGTGACCTGAATGGTACCTAACGTCCCTTATTATACAAAACAAAATGCGCACAACTGACCTAAGAGAACACACAGCAATAAAAAAATAGTCGCATTTACAAAAAAATAGAAGCACTACGGCTCGAACCCTGGTTTTTTTTTGCAGTCCTACAGATGGTATTTATTGCACTATAAGTCATTGAATGAAATAATATATACACACACATTTTAACCGTGCACACACAGAGATGACTTGAATACAAGATGAAGAACACAAGTAAATATAGTAAACAATTATGTACATTTTGTGCTAGTGGGCGCTCGCCTAGGCGGCCAAGTGTGTCAAACGGTGACCACAAGCTCGACGCATAAAGGACCACAGGGCTATCTGCCTGGGTTATGCCCCCCGTGCTCTTACGCTTGCAGGAAAAGATGAAGACGAAGACGTGCTTTCGCTCTCGCTACGGCCGTCTGACGCGACTTACCGTCACTGTCCTCCCTGGGATTTGCTTAGCTTATAGGAAACACACCGCCGTTCTTGTGCCATCGTCGTAACAAATAGCGAACATTTTATGGCGGAACCGACCTTAAGGTGTCAAATAAAAGGTTTATTTAACATGTGGAACAGTAAGAGGTATATATATATATACATACATATATATATATATATATATATATATATATATATATATATATATATATATATATATATATATAATATACAGGACGTTTGTAATGTTTTAGAGCGGAAGAACTTCTGGAAAACAACTAGTCGATGGTTTGAATCCCTTCATCTGGACACGTGACGCTTGACACGGAAATACACCTCCCAAAATTATTGGAAAAATCGCACAAATGTCGCTCTTCTCGACAAAAGTTACAAGTTATTGGTAAATAAAAAGGCCTCGAATGCAAACATTTTTTTAAACTCATTCCTTGCCGCCGTTTACTACTATCAAAGGAAGGTTGTGATGCATAAATATCTCTATTAGATTCCCCTGTCCAAAAAATTGGGGAGGAAATAAGAAACCATGAGATTGAAAACTGCATATTTAAAATTGAACACACTTGAGGTAACACTACTACAGGCTGGCTAGGCAGTGTAAAAATGGTAGCCTTTCAACGGCGTTACTGTTCATGTTTAAATATATGTACCTATAAATTAGTATGAGACAACGTACAAAGAAGAGTAACTTTTTGTCTGTCCTCCTGCATTGATAAACCTAAGCAAAATGTATCAGGTCTGGTTGTTTTTATCCTTCTTGTGAGTCAGCTGTGGTGTGATTTTAAACCAGACATTCTTGCTGTAAATTCCTCCTTCTCCCTCTCTTCCTACTCCTCCTGCTCCTCCTCCTCATAATAATCATCATCATCCTATATAATATACATCATCATCAGCGTCAGCATCGTCGTCGTCGTCATCAGCAACACCAGCACCCTATCTACACCCACTGCAGAGCAAAGGCCTCTCCCATGGATCTCCATTTATCCCGGCCCCGTGCTAGCTTCGACCAATTTATCCCCGGAAACTTCTTGATCTCATCTGCTAATTTAACTTGATCCTTCCCCTGCCAGGCTTGCCTTCTCTAGGAATCTACTCTGTTACCCTTAATGACCAATGTTGTACAGTGAAACCTATTAAATATAATATCACTGCGACACGGTGTTTTCCAATGACGAGTCTTATCCCAATATTACAAGAACCAAGACGTTTTCTCTGTTTTATAAACCTGAGCATCAGACGTGCCTTATTTCTGTAACCGTATTTGGTAATCTATAGCCTAGACAGGGCCTCTCTCTTTTGAGTCCCACCAAAATAGTCTATAAGAAATGCCACCTTTTCTTCATTTAGGATGTCCCTTCAAGCACCGTTCTGAAGTTCCACTAGATTTCTGCCTTTTGTTCATGGTAATTCCAACATTGGTTACTGGGGTGACTAGGTTTAACGCGCCGACGCTACACAGGTGATGAGGCGCGCCGTAGTAGAGGGCTCCGGATTAATTTCGACCACCTAGAGATTTTTAACGTGCGCCGAAATCTCGAACACACGGGAATTTTCGCTTTTGGCCTCCATTGAGGAAAGCGGCCGCCGCGGCCGGGAATCGAACGCGCGCCACTGGGCTCAACAGCACAAAACCGTGTATTGTAGCAACTGTAAATCAACGGCGCTATAACAATACTACTCTATAATCTGTAGAGTTTAGTCACTAATTCTCGTTTGAGCAACGTATTGGTCAACAAAGGGCAGCTTGCTTGTTTAGACTTCTGCGTCTTAGCTTCAAGAAATAAAGCGAAAAACTCAACTATAGCACCGAAAATTTACTTACTCCCGTACGTTTCTAATCTCTTTTCAGTTTCCTTTTGTTGCAAGAAATGTTAATGCTAAAGTAGCGTGAGCAATGGGGCGCCGAGAGATTACCGAACCAAGTCCCGTACAAACTTAGCGGCCTTAGTGTAGCTCCCCTTGCACAAGTGGAATGACTTGTAGCATACACACCCTGTAACCGACGTGCGGAAATCAAATAATTTTTTGTTGTAGGTTTGTTTTTTGTTCAGTTGCTCACGGTAAAATTTACCTACGCCACATGATCGATGAAAAACGGAAGGATTCCTGTTGGGATAGAATATTTCTGATGCTGTCTTTTTAAATGGTATGTGAAACTACAGAAGTGTGCAATTTTTTACATATTTTTTTTATTGTTCTTGCGTGCCCTTCCAGAGAACTTTACGTAAGCTTATATAATCACCCATATTTAATATCGCTTAAAATATTCCACCCGTTACGAAATTGATTTTAGAACTGTTTAGCAATCACTAAACTTCAATTGTTTCGAGGTGGGCTTGGTTGTTCTATTCGGCGTTTCACTACCAGTGTTTTCTGCAAGTCTTAAAGGCTCGACAAGGCATTGCTCCGTCGGTCGATCTGTGATCCAGCAGGTCGGATCATCATTTGAACTTTTGGGTAGGAGTAATGCTGCAGGTCTACTGGACTGTCCCTCACACTCCATTCAATGCCATCGGCGTAGCTTTTGTGGGGACCGTTGTAGTTCAGGCCATTCAGGTTGGATCGATGGCATGCTTCGTACCACCAGGCGCCGCGGAAGGTGACAGCGCAATTTCCTGCATCTTTATCATGGTCCTGGTCGTAGGTGGTGAAGCCGCAATCGTTGCCATTGCTGAGGGAGTCCCAACCTGCGTGTTATAGGGCGTATTTAAAGGGACGTTGAGTCATAAAACAGATAGGCAAGTGCGACAGCACTGTGATGAATCCAAACATAGCAAATACAGTCCACCGCTAATAGCAACATTGTGCCAATCAAATCAAACAGATTAGCATTTGTGAGCGTTCATTGACACCTTTCCCCAACAAACTACGAACAGTGTCCAAGCGTGACAAAGAAAGCACGAGGGAAGTTCATATTTGCTGGAAAAAGCACAAAAAACAGTTTATTAAATGCAGTGAGGGCTTAGTTTACTCGCTACCCCTGACCTGCGATAAAGAGTACGCAGGCCAGACAGGCCGATGCTCGAAAGAGGGGCTACGGGAGCAGGGCATACGGGAACTGAGCGGTGAGTGGGCACCTTGGCCATTACTGCCATGACTGCGGTTGTATTCCAGAATCTACGCATGTCCATGTCTTCGCTTGTAACCGCAAGAAGGGGGTAGGCGAGTTTATAGAAGTTTCAGAAATAGCCGGGCTGTAAGAATAGTGTGCCTTTCTTTGCCCTATTGGATAAAGAACTGACATTTTTGCGCCAACCTTCCTCTTGTTCAATATGAGCAGCACCAGCCAAGTTAAGAAGTACCGTGTTTTGGTATTTTATGCGTCCTTTAAGTCTTTGCTTTTCTTCTAAACAGTGACGCATGTACGCTTATTTTTTAATTTCAAGTAAAGGTGATGAAAGTCAGCGATCGTGTTGTTTCCTTCTTCTGTTTCGTCCTTTTTGTTCTGTGCTGTAAACTTTTGTCTCGTAGAATCAACAAACCTTACTGGTTCTTTGCACCCAGGCATCCTCCTTTTTCACCTTCATCCAACAACAGCCGCTGTGGCCACAAATATAACTTGTGAGCGCGTGCTCGGCAAGGGAACGCCTCACCCACCAAGCCACCTACTACAAAGCGCGGGAGGGTAGTGAAGGGTGTCATACAATACATACCAGGTGGACCGAGATGCTTCCCAAGTTTCAGCTTAAAGAATTCTTCCTCCGACGCCACCTGTATTCTCTCGTAGTCGACGGAAACAGTGTCACCAGTGTGGTTTGTTAGAACAATCCTCAGAGCCATCTCCTCGGGATCTGATGTGAGGGCATGTAGAACGTTGTTTCCTGCGCAGACAATCGAAACAGTGTGTCAGCTAGAACCGAACATTGTAATGAGTGTTTAAACAACGTTGCGCAACAAGGGCTGGCTTTATTCCGTAAGCGAGTTGAATCGGCAGCGTGAACAACGAAGCGCTGGAATTTAAGGTGGATTAAAATCGCACATCAGGCAGTTATTGTGAGCCAACAAATACAGATAGCATCGAAAAAAGTATTTACAGCTTTCTGTATCGCAATTAAATTCTGGTTAAATTACCCTTGATAGGATTGCAACTCCCTTAAGATAGGTACTGGCTTATTACAGGGAACTATTATCGCTACTTAAGAGAAATAAATACGGAAGAGCTACTTGAACCAGTTCATTATTTTGGAACAATGGTCACATTTCTCATGGTAAGCTGTACATAACAGTCAAGGCCTGATTAAGAGTTTCTGCGGTTTTGACTTTTGCGAATATGCCACTCCGACATCCTTCGAATTCTTGGTGCATCTTTGCCGCGTATCTGCACTAAGATATGCCCTCTGTCGGCACGCAAGATTGCCGGGCGTGCATGATACTGTAGTTGGACGCTTAAGGATGAGGCGCTCTCTGACAGGGACGAGAGATTTCAATAAGAACCTAACCCAATGACTTGTAGCGTTTAGAACATTTAAAATACGACCGCAAACGGGTACATATTTTACCAATTGCTTTTTTGTATATAATGATGTTACCCTCCTCACAAAAAGCAAAGTATAATTCGTATTATTCTAACGTTGACAAAATTTTGGTAAGGCGTAGATGAATGTTATTAGTAAAAAAGCAATTATTCAAATGGACGTAGCTGGAATATCTTCCTGTTGTAAAGCCAGTCAAGAGTCAATTTTCATTCCAAATTTTCGTCACGTTTAATAAAATTATAATTTCAAATAGCTTCCGTGCACTCTTCAGAAGAATTGTGGCATCCGTGCAATTCTGAAATGAATTCAAGTATTATTTTAATAATCATTTATCCCACGCAAAAGAACTCAGCTCTCGAATGATTTTCCATATTTGATGTAGTAAAGGCAATGAAACAAAAAAATATTAACTAAACAGCACCGTTGATAAAAACACAACAAAATTTGAAAAGGGCCATGATCTTTTGTTCCCTTTCTGATAAGACCATCACCATTTTAAAAAAGCGGTCTTAAATTTTTAACGCAACGTCTATGTTATATAACATAAATGTATGCTCTACTAAAAAATAATAGACTTGTGTCGACGTACCAATCCAGTGCTCTTTAGCTGGATCGCCAAATCCCATCGCGTACTCGGTCCAATTACGGTAGAAGTAATACACGTCATTGCCATACTGCCCTCGCCTCTGAATCACCTGCGAAGAAAAAAACGAACGTGATACAAAATGAGATTACATTTACGCTCATTTCTGATAGATGAGTTCATGTTTCACTCTATCGATAATAAAGCTCACCTTTGTGCGAAAGATAGAAAGGTTTAAGCGGCATGCCCACGGAAAACATACGAAAAGGAAATACAGATAATCAACTCTCCCTTGTTTCGTTCGCCCTTTTGTTGAGTCGAAATATTTCGGTCTGCCAAAACATTTAAACGACGGGAAAGTGGGAGTCTGCTTAAATGGGATACCTCAGGCATGTTGCAGACACCCAATTAAGCCAGAGCCCCATGACCAATATTCCTTCAAACAATCCTAAACATTTGTAAAAATACTGCGAATTCTTTGCCCTCAAACTCTGCCATCGTATTCTTAATTGTTAAATCACCTTTCTTTTTTAAAACGAAACCCTCAGCCGCTCACTGATGCAGTCCGTTCGCGAAAACAAAATGCAGGGGAGCCAACTTTCCCAGACGATTAGGATGATCAGCGTCGGGGAAGCGTAGGAAAATTAAAATGCCTCCTTGGGAATCTTGGCGACGGCTCCGTTAAGTCCCCTCTGCTAATGGTTGATGTGCAGCCGAGGAAATAGGTGATGCAGGCGTGCGACAGCGTGACGTATATAGGTCTAACGTTATGTTCTGAGGTGAACGTCGACAACCGTTGTCTACAGCTGGACGTACGATGAGAATGACGTTGTTCTGCATGCAGCAAGGCTGTTAGCAGAAAGATGTTGGGATTAACCTCGCATGTTTAGCTTTTGGAGGTTGTATCAGGTCTAATATAAAAGAGCAATAACACCTTGAACCGGGATCCACTCGAAATAGTACTCCCTGTACGCCAAGCAGTAGGCGCCGAGTCGCGCCGTACACCCAAACACAAAGGCTAGGCCTACGGAGTGGTTCCCGACAGCTGCTAGAGTTATTCTAGAAAACTGGTGCATACCTCCTGAGTAGCACATCATTGCAGTGTGGAAATAATCAGCCAAAGAATTCACCACGAGAAAGCTTCGTGTTCCACCATACTGATCGTTCCATGGCAGGGTGCATGATTTTTTAAGTGAGTTCGTTATGTAACCACGCATGGTCTCACACAGACGTAAGTTGGCTACTTAAGAAATCTAGGACATACTTTTGGTGCCCCTCCTGTGCTGTATGCGCTTTACTTTATGCATGTGCTGCTGGCGGAAATAGAGTATTTCACAGTTACTATGCCTATAATGAACTAACTGTTGTATACGAAGTTCTGGTTATCCCGCCTATGCCTACAAGCAAGAAGCTTGGAATATGTTTACGCGCTCCGAATATTTCTCTTGGACCCGCAGCGATGTCTTGGTAGCTGAGGCGCTGAGCTGCTGAGCCCAACGATGCGGGTTCTATTCCGGCTGTAATGGCTGTGTGTATAGACTGAGGCGAAAAGCGAAAACGCCCATGGAGTGAGACTTCAGCGTCTGTCAAAGATGCTCAGGTGGTCAAAGTTAATATGGGGCCCTCCACTACGGCACACCTCATAGCCTATGTGTAGGTTCGGCCCGTTCAACTCTATAATCTAATCATTTTTCCTTCGGAATCGAGGCGATAGATATAGCTTAAGCTTTGCTAACAGAGCACGGTCTTTCTTAAAGGGCGTGCTTTGAATTTTATATTATGTCACCAATATCTCCAAGAAAAATCCGCTGCGCGTGTAGCAGAAATAATTAGGCGGCGTTTTATCTACATAGATCTACATAGCCCGTACGTTTTATCTGCATAGCCCGTACGTCCACTGCGCGAAAAAATAGCGTTCATGCGCTGTAAAGGTATATGCGAGATATATGTTTCCGGTACACGTAATACCAACAAGCGGACTCTGCTTCCGAATTTCCTGTGTTCGTTGGCGCCCACCTTACCCACCCCTTTGTTGTCGCCCACCCCTTACTCATCCCCATACACACACCCACACGCGCGCGCGCGCGCGCCATTTGGGCAGCGTCGCTAAGGCGCCTCCGCGATTGCTAGCTGCAGATAGATGAGTGGCGTCTTACTGCTTGACTTGCATTTAGTGTGAAAACACTGTAGCATACTGGTGCCTCCGTAGCATTATCGGCTCTACTAGGGCTTAATTTTCGCGTGTGCGTTGCGCATTCTGCTGCAATATTACGGCCACCTCGTTATAATTAACAGACCAGTCGGACAAGGCAGTTACGTTGTAGTTACGTTACTTGAGGTAACAATCACCAAACGTTTGCGATAATGAATCGTTGGCTTGTTTCATCATTTCCAGATTTAAGCATTTACCGCGCTAGTCGGACAAAGGCCGTATACTTCGCTTCTACTTTTTTAGTATCATCGTTATATTTTAACGACCATCGCTGGAGCACAGTTGAGGTTCAGCGGCAACAAGTGCTTGCCAGGTTATACACACACACACACACGGAATCTTGGGCAAGGAATTAGGCCCCCGCAGTCAACACAAATTATGGTACGATGGTGGTGGTTCAGAGAGGTGTTTTTTCATTCCATACAAATATTACCTTATCGTGGCATGTATAGTTGCAAAATAAGTAACGGGGTGGTTTTGGTTCCTATACATTGTAGGAATACTGTTTACCTATTAACAGGGATAGAATTTCTATTAGGATTAGCACCTTGTTTTAGTTTCGCCAAAAAGTGGGTTTTTGAACACTGTTCTAAGCTCATCAGGGAAAGAAAACCGATTCGTTTAACAAAACAGGTATTTCCTGAACAAATGTGACTTTGTTCCTAGAACGAAACGAAACATCCCGGGCCAAAGTACGGCAGTATTAACCATCCTACCAAAATCTAGCATCTAATGTGAACATTCATGTCCGTCGCATCAAAAAAGAAAAAGAAAGAGAAAAATAGGAGAAACGCATTGGAGCGTCTTACAAAGTATCTAACGTAGTGTAGTATATTCTCTATCATCAAGCACAGCCACCTCAGTCGTCGCTTCCGTAGGTTATAAAATATTCCGGCGTGGTATTATTCTCCTTAGGAATACAGCATGGTAACGTATGCCGCGTTGGCGTTCGTGCATACTTTTTGAACACGAAATTTGTACATATAGGTTCTATCAACAACAAAAAGGAAACATCGTGAGTTACTGAAATGCTCTGCATTTAAAACATCCCCCTCGCGAGGGGCACGATCAAATGCAGAGCATTTCCGCGGGGGGCGTGCCTGCAAGTCTTATGGATTACTTATTGGTTGTTGTTGTTGTAATTGTTGTCTTCCAGCGTAGACATTGTCGATGAAGTCGATGGTGAAACGTGAAACGTGCCGTGAACACCCTGCCGCGGCTATTACGCAACGTGGAGAGGCTACGACGCAACGTGGCGCGGCTATGACGCTACACAATCCAACACAATCCAAGCCAAGCCAAGCCAATCCAATCCAATCCAATCCAATCCAATGCCCTTCGCGAGAGAGTGTTATAGCGCCGAAATCGCGCCACCACATGAACGCGAACCGAACGCGGCGAGAGAGGGTGTTGCGAGCGGAGAGAAGGCGAGGAGGACGCGGGGGAGAGGGCGCACCTGTGGCCGACGGTTGAATGAGTCAAGGATATAAGGCGCGTGCGTAACCTTCCATTCTGTGTCGGCTCCGTGGAGCAGTCGGTAAAGTGCCGTGCACCTTGCGTTCCGCCCGCAGAGTCGTGGGATCGAAACCTGGCGCCGGAAGGTATTATTTCTTTATATAGTGTAGGGTGCGGACTACGGACGCCAACGCGGGTGACATCGTGAGTTACTAAAATGCTCTGCATTTAAAATTATCTTTAAAATATCACCAAGGATGTGGGATAACTGTGCCTTCGATTTCTGCTTCTAACAGAGAACCTGGATGTGTCAAATCTGCCGAATCTTCGTTCATATTGTCACGAAGAGGAGGAGGAGGAATAACTTTATTGTTTGCCCAAGATGGGGTCAGGGGTAGGAAAAACAAAGACGACGAAGCTGTGTGCGTAGTGCGTTGCGTTGCGTTGCGTTGCTAAGTGCTGTGATGTCCGACATCAAGTAAATATGTCGCTTCGATTTTAGCCATTGTTCCTGTCACTCGTCATACCGCCACGTAACAATATAATACCGATGATATATAGAGCGACTATGAGTGTCAAAATGATGTTTCACTGCATATAAAAGATTATTATGGTTATTTTTCGTGAAATCACCGTCCACTTTTAAGCTCCTCGTAGCATATTTTAAAACACAAAGACAAAAATACAAAAAAGGGGCACTTCCTAAACATGTGCGGGATATCGACAATCTTTTCGCTTTTTCGGACGTAAATTTTTGCAGACTATCTGTGGATCTATTATTGCTTCATAGGCTTGTGTGGCGGCATCATTCCTATATAATAGCGGATGGGTGCGGCAGTAACACATCGACTCTGACCACCGCAACAATTCTGTGTTGCATACATACCGTCCATCCGCCACCGTCCGTATCCATGTCGCAATAGACAATCTTCCCCGTGAGATCAGTGGCCCGGGGAAAGACGGTGTAAAGACCGCTGAGAGTCTGACCGGCGTGCAGGAGATCTTCGCAATGCCGAGGTCGGATGCTGTCTGCATGAGTGTTTAAATTAAAGTATGGACAAGTGCACGTCATCACTCAATGAATGAGAACTTTCATTTCATCTCGCTGTCTCCTGTCGCTTCATCCGCTATTGGTTATTTTGGGGAATGACCTTTCCAGCACGCAACAAACGACTTTATCCGTTCATGAAGTCCGGCCTTGCTCAGCATATCTCCTAATAGTGCGCGCAGGTCGCACAGGAATTCCACTACATCTCTTGTCTCTTCCGGTATTTACTAGTCTTTTGAAGACAAGAACTCGTAGTTTTTAGAGTATATACTTATAGAAACTCGTGTACCCTGTTTTTCCCTGTCGTAACGTAAACTAACGTGGGTTAACCTCCTGCAGTGCGTACACAGCCAAACGCCGTGTAATTGCTTCTTGTTCAAAATTTTGATCTACTGGCTTAATTTGCATAAATAGTTCTGTTATGTAGTGTGGCCAACTTTTGGAACAAAAGAACACTGAACACAAGAACACAAAACCTTTAAGGCGATTAGCTGTTAACTGAAGACGAATAAATGTAACTTGGAACACGTGTGCAGCTCTTCATGTTGCAATGTAAAGTTCACGTTTCTTAAACAGACCCCCAAGCGCTTCTCCTCGCAACGTTCACATTGAGAATGTTTTATCTCACGTTTAACATCCTGATCCTTCCACTCAGATAAGGTGTACACGCTTGGTTACACGTTAATGTTAATTTTGTGAGTGTGAATGCCAGCACGCTAAACTACGTGTGGTCGCGCACTTCTAATCTCACAAATCGTAACTTTCTCCCACCGCTTAGCATTTTCGGGTTTGTATTTGCTGCTACAATGGATGTCGCTTCAAAATTTCATTCGTAAGTCTATGCCCATTTTGTTTGTGTCTGTGATACCGTGTTAAATCCTGATCGCGGTAGCGTAATGACGCGTATACTTCTGTATCATCTGAAAACTCAGTAGCGCTTTCGCCTGGACTTAAACACTTTCTTTTATGAACAGACGGCTATGGGTGTGTTCGCCTTGTGGTTTCAGAAGATACAAAGCCATTCCGTAAACCCTTGAACGCGTCATCCCGAATAGCCTAATTTATTTGCTCGCTTACTAACACCAGTCATGTCCCAGAAGTGTCCGGGAGTCGTAGCTTCACGCGTATAAAATAAGAAGCTCTGCATTAACCCGAAATGCATTTAGAACATTCGCACTTTATGTTTTTGGCTTCAACCGCAATGGAAATGCAGCACTGCAACACCTCAGCCAGCCTAGAGTAATGGGAAATGTACGAACTACACCGAACTGCTAATTGGTGTGGCCTACACCGTAGTATACTGGAGGCACCAAAACGAAAAAACGAAGTAATGTAAAGTCGTTCCGTTTTAGTAATTCTACCGCTGCGCCGTACAAATTTTAAGATCACGCGTAAAGAATAGCGCAATGTTTCCATACAGCTCACAACCAAAATTGGCCGTGTATCTGCTCCTTTCGTTGCAAATGTCATGAAAGACGACAGCCGTTCGTCGACATTTGCCGTAAATGCCTCCCTTCGCTTTCCCGCTCACCTCTTATGCTGTTCCTCTCCTGTCGCACGCCTTCCAAGATAAACACGTTAGAGATTTGCTCAAGTCAATTTAAATTTACCGCGTTCTATTGCTCCACGCAGGGTGCCTCAATGCCGGCGACGCCATACCGCGGAGACGCGCGTGAATCGAGGCGCCCTACTTCAACGTATATAGAACCAGATTTCCTTACTTCACGTGCGTTCCAAGCGGAACGTGGAAGCTATGTAGTGAAGCCGTTTTATTTCTTAAAATGCCGCGAGAACTTTAGTGGCGCGGGCGACCGGAGGCGACGAAACGATTTTTTTGTCTGCAGTGGACACAGTATTTCATTTGCGCTCGCAAAAATCAAGCATCCATAAAGGAACGCTGCGAAGATCCCTTGTGTACTGACTTTCTGCCTCGTATTTGCGTACTGTTTTGGTCTTGTTCAACAACGTTGATGAGTATGAACACTGCCACCGGACTTAGACGTTTAGATTTGGCTGTGGGTATACAAGCTATTGCGCAGCCTCTGTTTCAATTTAGCCAGCTGGCTCAATCGAGTGGCAGCAGACAGAGAGACAGACAGACCGATCAAAATTTTCCCGTTCAATAGCCAAAAAAGACTATCATCATTAAAAATCACAAAAAACGGACGCGTATCTGCTCACTTCGCCACAAATGTCCTCGGGAAACCGTAGTCTTCTGCCATTCGCGCCTTGTGAGTGCCTCTCTCCTCCTTCCCACCGACCCCTCACGCTCTTCCCCCTGCGTATCGCTCCTGCCGCGATAACAACGGCGGAGGATTGCCCGTGTTACCGTATTTACCCGATTCTAACGCGTCCCCGATTCTAACGCGCACCCGATTTTCCTGGCAAAAAATCCGAAAAAGCTTGCACCTCTGATTGTAACGCGCACGGGATTTTGTGACCCAGACAAACGAATGCGAGAGAAACGGACGATTTATTTCCCGAAGTAATCTCACTTATCTCACTCCTCGTCGCTCTCCGCTGACCACAACATTTCGTCCTCGGTGCCTTCAAGCGCGTTCGCGATGCCACACTTCTGAACGAACGTGCAACCATGGTCGATGGGATCGTTGCCCACGCCTCGCACGCCCATCCCGAGAGCTTCTCCAGAGGTGCACGCTTCAGCCGACCGCTCGTTTTGAACGCGTGAGAGCCGCTGCTGCCATTGCGGTTATCAAGCGCGCAAGTGAAACAATTTGACGATTTGTGTGAACGCCGATAGAAAAGCGTAGGCGCGTAGGCTTGCTGCGTCCGAAAAATCGTTGCTAAAAGCTTTGGCGCCATCTTGAGATGGCGATGGCGATGGGTGGGACGAAATTTCCGCTGTTTCGGCAGTTTCGGTTTTGTATCCGATTCTAACGTGCATGCGATTTTTCGGCCTATTTTTTCGGAAAAAAGTGCGCGTTAGAATCGGGTAAATACGGTACTCAATTTTGCCACGTTCCAGCGCGCGCGCCCCACCTACTGGAACCTTTTGTTACTTTTGCACATTTAAAAAACCGCCACGAAGGGGCGCTGCGACCGCTTTTTGTATTTTGCCTCAAAACATTGTTTTTTCAATACGCATTTTTATTTGCTATCGCAGAAACAAACTACCCCTTATTTTTAAGAAAAGGACGTGCTGATAATATTTATCGGTTGATGTGTGGTACCTAGTCTTTTTCTGTTTGCTCAGCAATGTTGACAAATATGAACACTGCTACCAAAAAGTTTGGAAGCGTGCTGCCTATATAAACGTCTTGTTCAAGAATTCGTTTACCTTTTGGCAGAACAGCCTAATCGACAGACAGACAGACAGACAGACAGACAGACAGACAGACAGACAGACAGACAGACAGGCAGACAGACAGACAGACAGACAGACAGACAGACAGACAGAAATTTTCAGGATTAAGTAGCCTAAGGAAGACTACTAAATAAATGTGTCCTCGTAAAATATTCCAGTGTGGTTGTTTAGGTAGCCACACAAAAGGGCTCTATGTCCATGGCTCTCTAGAAGCAGAAGAAATTACCAGTTCACTCACTCTTTATGTCTGAAAGAATTTTGGCGAGCTCCATAACGCGTTCTTCGGCCTGGGCAATGGAGGGTTGAACTCCCGGTGCTGCCATCGCAGAAGCGACATGCGACAGCACGTAGGCAGCTAAGAATACACCAGCCAGAACGCTCGCAGTCATTTTTCCTGGAATAAAAAAAAACAGCGTTGTATCGAGCCTTCGGATATAATGTAGCTTGAACGCAAGTTAATACCTTGCATGTTAATGAACGTCTCCTGAAACTACTTGATTGTTGGACATTGCGAGTTGGTATCAAACAAAAAAATTACCCAAAGACTTTCATTACATTCTCCAACAGTCTTTCTTCCTATCCCACTATTAACTTCCTTCGCTTTATTTTTTGCATCCCTAGTTTTGGGGAACATCTCGGAGGGCATCTTGAATAAACGTGACAACGTTGTTTTGCAAGGAAGAGTACGGTGATCTCAGTCAATAGCTCTACTCATTGCGTAAGTGGATTAACAAGTATCCAGGCAAACCTCTTATTCAGCGCAAAGAGTGGCCTGTACGGCGGATATGTACGAAGTACGGAGTTAAACATAGCGTCACAATGCCGAGAAAGTATGCGAGGTCGGTTTTAGACGAATCATTATGGTGTAAGCGCTGAATTTTATTAAAAACGTTCGCGTTTTGATGGTTGGGGACGAAATATACCGAAAACAAATTCAGGGTAGCTTGCACTCACGTGAAAGACTTGCATGGCGAAGCTGTTTTAGGTGATCATTAACGGACACAAAGTTGAATTCTAATATCGTTATGGTGTCGTGGTTGACATCGGCAGCTTCGGAATTCACGTCGAGGCTCTTCTATGGTACAAAGCGCATGTGCACGACGACACGAGGAAGAACAAACGCTGGGCGCACGCTGGGACGTGTATTTTTTGTTCCGAGCAAGGGTTGGCGTAGTACGGCGAACGCTGGAGTTACGTTGTGGCCAATGTTGACAAATCTCCCTACGTGGGTTTCCTTGGCTTGACGAACGTGCGCTCGAAGAACGCATGTATGAGCAGCCTTGTCTTGGTATTTTTAACTGCGGACACCATACACAAACGATTTGCTCAACAGCTTCGCTGTTGAAAGCATAGCAGTGCCAAAAAGCCGTTGCGTGAAAGCAAACGGGAAACGAGAACAACAGCAACATTTCCATAAATAACATGTACCGAGTTCGCGGTATTCGCTAAAATTATTTTTCATGCTAATTAGGCAAACTGGAAATGTAAAAAAAAAACATTTAGGTGGTTCTGCTATGTTGTTTCTTCAAGACATCTTAATGTAGTGCAGTTCGCGAAGATTATGCAATGGGTGTACCGTATTCTCCGCCACAATTAACAACGCGCGCAGTCTCCATTAGCGAAGTATTCCGTGTGTCACGTGACGCCCTAAAGCATAGCTAAAGCCGTCTGTTGACTTCGCATTCGTTGATATTCATAGTGCAGCGAGAGTGTGTGGGTTCTACTTAGCTTTCGTTTCTTTCTGAACCTTAAAAGGCCGTCACCGGCGTAGGCTTAGTCGCCGATAGCGTGAAGGGTTTGGACCTATATTTGTCCTCGTTCCGGCAGTTCAGCGGTGATCTCCGAAAATCTACGTACACAATATATTTTCCACACCACCGCACAAAGACGTTTATGCTGCGTTGTAAAATTGAGGAAGGGGCTCTGAGTGAAGGCATGCGTGTGCACTGCGACGCACTGCCGTGCTTTGCTTATACCCTTTACAACTATCATGCGCACAATTGGCATGAGCTTTTCCTCGCAGGTTTGATTATCAGTAGGAGTCAAAACACATCAAGGCGCCAACATAACCCCTAATGAGCGCTCGTATGAACTATCCTAAAAGCGTCGGACGCGTCCTGCCGTGTTCCCCCTGCCAAGGTACTATCCTGTAGCGCGCGATCACATGATTTTTTTTTCTGATTGATTGTGGGGTTTTACTCGCCGACGCTTCACAGGCGAAAAGGCACGCCGTAGAGGAGGGCTTGAGATTAATTTGGATCACCTGGGGATGTTTAACATGCGACGAAATGTCGAACACACGGGTGTTCTTGCTTTTCGCCTCCATTAGAAAGCGAATAAATGAAAGCAGTTGATTCAGGCCTGACGTCCTGAGATCATATAAGCATTTTGGTGGCTTTTAATATTTCTCCCAGCCTGGGTAGCTTTAATTCTCGGTCTTGCGACACTGCATCGTTAGCTCTGGCTGAACTTGGCCAAAAAATGTAGTAACAACGAACATTTTTTGCCTCCTAGAAGTTACGGGAGAAACGTAAGAACATAGTTATAAGTACAAAAAAATACAAAAATTTACACAGTAGCCCCGTAAGCTCCTGTTTTACACGTTTACTTATATATCACGTTCCCATTCCTCAATAATACTTTGACGTTCAGTTATTCATCTCTCATGCATCCCTTGAAGTGAAAGGCATTACGCTATTAATTACACAAAATAGTGTAATTAAGATTTGCAATATATTCTTCATGTGAACGTAATGTCCGCGCCGTGCAAATGGAACACGGGGCGGATACGTGCCCTGCGGTCATTTTCAAAGTGAACGACGCTATTCGATGCTTAAGCTGTTTTTTGTGTTGTTAATCTGTCTTTTGCCTATATTTTTTGTTGGAATTGCTTGAATGCCAGCGAAATACGTAACGTTTGGGAGTTAATCCGTTTAATAAAATTGAAGATATTTGAAATTTATAGACCTACTAATGCAACCCTCACGCCGATGTGTCTTGATTCCGTCGGTGCAAAAGAGCATTTTTAGCTGTCCACGGAATATACCCACAGAATCGCTGCTAGACATTAGAACACCGTACGCGCTATACACTACAGAAGTTATACTGCGCCTTACCTGTTTTACCGGACGTCGGTGGAACAGCCGGACGTCGATGGAACGAGAATGTATTCGTGCAAGGGCAGATGCAACAGAGTTCAAGGTTCGCAGCAGCAAACGACAAATACAATTTTTGACGAGTAAAACAAGTTGGGAATCACTTACGATTTTAGAAACAGCACCCACAGCTCGACGGCAGCCTTATACTCTCCAGACAACCGACTTTCACTCGCTGGTCAGCCGTCGCGGCGAGGCACTCACTTCAAGACATTCGACGTAGTGAAGAGAGATGACACAGCGTTGCGAGACATGTCGGGCGCATACAGTTTCAAGGGTTGCTCGCCGCAACAGCAACGCAAAGCACCTGCCTTGTGATGTCACTGCGGTGGTGGAGGTGGGGATAAGGAGTAGTCGCCGTTGTATGAGTCGCAGCCTTCTTGCGCCGCACGCACGCACGCCTAGACGAACAAAACGGCAGAAATAAAGAACTCCGTTTTCCGGTCCCTCGATGATACGTGAGGCGGAGCCATCACAGAAGTCGTGACAGAAAAAGAAGATCATACTGGGGGCAGAGAGGGAAATTTGACCTTAGGATCAAGCATGCAGGAAGGCGAGAGTTGGTACGCAGCAAAGGATGAGTGGAAAAAAAGGAGGAAAAAATTGTAATGAGGCACGAAGGTAAAGCATAAAAAAAAACTAGTGACCCGCGGACAAACGAGCCGGCGTGGCCTTGACGTCCCTCACCGCTCGAAAGAAAAATGATGTCGCCGGCCTGGCTGCCCTTGCCCGGAGAGGTTGAAACCTTTGGGCGGATGTTGTGTCGGTTTCTTAGCTGCTATCTTAACGTTACATGCGCACTACAGAAAAAGAAAAGCTGAGGGAAATCCCTCACAACAGCCGTGCCCTCGAGCGCCCTCTTCCTCCGGAATAAGAAGCTCGTTGACATACAAGTCTGGTCTTGCAGGCCGCCTTCCGTAAAAACAGAATTTAATACAGGCAACAAGGAGTGATATAAAGCTAGTACTGCTTGGTGCGTTTACCTTTTGTAAATTTTGTTGAGCGAATATCCGCACTTGCGACATCCGTAATGTCTTCTACATTGGCTGCGAATTGTATTTTCACTTTTTTAGATACACATTTTATTTCTAGCTAATTACGTTTGTCGTGGCCGTTGATTCTCAAGCTCCTAAAAAATAAACGTCTCACCTTTTAGATGGGTTATTTTGGGACTGAACGTCACGGTGAAGACATGACTTTCGCCTAGCTGTGTTGGCCGGCGGTCCGCCGGTATATGGCGCAAACGCGGTGTTTTTACGAAACTTTCGGCCCTACCAAGCATCCGGAAGTTTGCCGTAACTGCGGCAGTGGATCACTGTGTCTAAGGTGTCACACTAACAGCGCCGCGTCGCCGAACCGAAAGTCAGATTCACAACAAGTAGAAAGTGGGGTACGCAGTTCCATGCGTTTTTATCATCTAAGGCAGCGACCTAGGAGCTTATACAGCCATCAGTAGAATAAAAGGATTGTTAGAATTGTTGTTTCTTCGGTCGTACTTTCACAAAGAACGATTTTGGATTGGATTGGATTGGAAAACATTTAATGAGCATAAAAGTGGGTGGCTTTCTCAGTCCAGATATGAATATAAATAATATAATGGTGGTGGTTGTGATAATGATGATGAGGAGGAGAATTACCCACATCCTTGTGGAGATAAGTACATCTCGCTTAGTTAGATCTGCAGACCATTAAAATATCGTCATTCTACTCTGACGGCACTGTGCAGTACTGCACTTATCCATAAATCAGCTTCTTCCTGAGCGTTTTCTTCAACGGCCCAAAGTAAGCCCGATTTGGCAACATTGCATTCCCTCTGTGTCGTGTCACGTAGTTATCCCTAAAGTGTGATTCTTTTCCCCTGTGGGTACCAGCCAGGCACTTCCTTTAAAACTTACCGTCACATGCTCGCACGCTTCAAAAACTCTAGCTGTTCTCTCAGGCAACTGCAAAACTAAGCCCGCCTTTCGCCGTCTGTGGCCTTAAGGTAGAGTTGGGTTCTAAAAATGGCGGCCTGGGAACAAGCTCCAGCGGGTCTAACAATTTTAGCCATTTATTTATTGTTATACTTTCCCCAAACATCATTTCTACGCTGTGTTTTTGTTAATAGCAGCGAATTGCTTTTTTGGGAGGTTGGTTTATGTAGGGGGGGGCCGCCTATGACTACGTTTAGGTTACGTTTTGCAACGCGCTGGAAATGCCGGGCTTGTACAGTAGGCGCAAGCCCGCATTAAAAGGCGCCACCATAAAGTGTTTCGGTGGACTATAAGCGCGTGGTCGGCCTGGGTAGAAATATGAACAGGTGTGTAGTAAAATTGTACAGCGAACCAGGTCCACAATTAAGGGGGCCCGCAGTCATGTAGTGGTGATGCAGTGCAGTTCGAATGCTCCTCGCGTGCAATCCAGAATGCTGCTCCCGACAGTGCCCAGATGACAGTGGAACGCCACATTGCTAAGTCCACCACTTCATGTACTGCTTTTTTAAATGCGAATGCATTTCTTAGTCGGGGGTTGTCGTGCGTTGGCCGGCGTGCGCCTAGCAACAGCTGTGGCGCGCCTAGCAACAGGAGCACGTAGTAGCTCGGGCGGGAGTAGCGGAGGGCAAGGGGAGAGGAGGAGTGCGCTCGGCGTGTGAGGGCGCTCGCATCGCGGAGCTCGGGCGGAGTAGCGGAGAGTGAGTGGAGAGGAGGAGCGCGCTCGGGCATGTGAGGGCACTCGCATCGCGGAGCTCGGCGGAGAGAGCTCACGCGCGGGGCGGGCGTGTTGCGCGGGTCTCTCTCTCCTCTCCGCGTACCCTCTCTCCGCTCGCTGCGCTCGGAGAGAGAGAGAGAGAAGTGATTGGATGGAAGAAAGGAAAGGAAAGTGCACTGGGGATATTATTGAGCTCAGTAGGGAGCTCACCTGCATACAACCCAGTGCGGTGGGGAGGGGAAGAGGGGATAAAAAATATATATATAAATGCAGTGGAACGCACGCCTCTCTCCGTGACTGCTCGCCGCAGCGCACTCATCAGTGCACCCAATGCATTCGCATTTCCGCCCGATCCCCTTCGGGGAGGGGGGGGGGGAGTTTTTTTTTCTTCAAAAGCGGAGAAGAGGACCTGAGTACAGCGGCGTCACAGGAATGAGAACCGCGCAGGAGGGGAAGGGAGAAGGGGTTATACGCATACCGTTTTGCTGTAAAATGAATTTTCTCCAGTATGTGGCTTGAGGGGATAATAGAAGAAAAGCGATGCAGCACCCTACAAACGCAATAGAGCAGTAGAATAGGTTATGGGACTAAGACAGAATTTTTTGGTCAGTAGAAGTCGTATGACCACGTAAAAACATCTAAAATTAAAGTTGCTGCCAATGTTTTTTTTTTCAAATTATTACCTCGGTATTAACTAACCTAGGGTCCGCGTACAGTCATTGACTTTGGCATCCTTGTCTGTAGTTTTATTACCTGTACAATTTCTTGCGTACTTCAATAAACGTTTACCCCTTCTAAAAAAAACACTTTCTCGCGGTCACCAAGTATCCAAAGGGTGGAGATACCGAAGCTACTTGCCACGAACATTTTACCAAAAAACAAAGGCTGTTCATGTGAGAAATGTAGCCGGAAGAAAATGTGATGTTGAACTTTCTAAATTATGCTGTTCACAGGTCAGCCCCTCCCACTAAGGACAGGTGTTCTCAACTAATGTTGCAACCGCCAAGTATTTTTTAATACTTAAAATGGAGCCAGCTGCGACCAAAGGGACCACTTGCTGCATTTCGTTGAATGTAAGAGAAATACATGTTGCACGGGTCGATCAATTTTTCTCTCAAGCTGGCATTAGCCCTACCTAGGCTTTATTAAACTGAACACGCATGAAGATTGCACGAAGGAAACATGTGCATTAAAAACGCTGAGCGCTTCGAGTAAAGTTATTTTCTTTTTTCAGAATCATTTGGCTTTGCAATTATTGTTTCCCTGCTCGGTTTTCAGAATATTTCAGGAGTAAGGTGCACATCAGAAGGAAAGATGGCGAACCACAGGGTGTCCATGCAGTTTAAGTATGCCGTCTGGAAAGCCAGTTACAAGAGACGACGCGCCCATTTTTTAAAACCGCTGCCAGAATCTACGCTGAAGTGAGTGGTGAATATTGTATATAATATGTTGCAGAATGCGGTCACAAATACGCAGGAAGTGTTTTGAACTCTTCGGACCGTTTGCACTCATTTCTTCAAAGCGTGTTTAGAATTAAGTGTGGTTTCCCTCGAACAACATTTCTTCTACACTTCGACTTTTTGCTGATGATTGTGTGATTTACCGTGAAATAACTAACGCGGAGGATTGCGTCTCTCTCCTATTCGACATTTATACCGTATGTTCGTGGGGCAATAATTGGCTGATACAACTTAACGTTAACCACTGTAAAATAATGACAGGTTCTTCTGGCGTAAAGTAGTATAACCCGTCTGAACTGTTTCCGTACGAACTTAACAATGTGCATTTATCCTCTGTATCTTCTTATAAGTGTATTGGCGTCCACATCAACACTAACCTGCAAAGGCATGGATATATTAATCATACTACTAATAATGTTAATCGCATGCTTGCCTTCTTACGCCGTTATGTTTCTTTCGCTCCAGTGTCTGTAAAACCCTTATTATATAAAAGCTTTGTTAGATCAAAATTACAATATGCATCATCGATTTGAACCCTCATATAGTGGTGTGTCTTCACATGTGGAAGCCATTCAGAACAGTGCTGCTCGATTCATTGACAGAAACTACTCACGAACCGCTAGCATCACGTCAATCAAATCTTCTCTTAAACTCAGTGACGTTGACGCTAGAAGGAAAACTGAGCGCTTTTGCCTTGTTATAAGATTTGTCTTACTAACCCCATTGTAAAACAGGCTCTCATTTCGGCTTCATCCTACAACTCCGCACATAGCGATCACAGGTAGGAGGTAGGGGTTCCTAAGTCTTGCGCAAACCCCACTTTTACTCGTTCATGCTCAAGGCCTGTGCAAATTGGAACCACCTCCCCGCCTCCGTAGCCAACATTCCGGATCCTACATCATTCAAAAGGACTGTAACTAATAGTGCATGAATTGTTAACCCCTCCTCTCTCTAAACCCTGATACGAGATGGGAAAGCCCATCTTCAGCATTTATTCGTGCCCCTCGGAAGCGAAGCTAAGCCATGCACAGTCAAACCAGAGCGTTCTTGTTCCACGACTGAACGTGCCAGCACGCATCGCCAGGCGCGTGAACGTGCCACTTCGTTCTCGGCGTTTCTAAATCATCATCATTGTCCATGTTGGCGGCAAACTATAAATACGCAACAAGGTCTTCGCGCTTTAGGAGTATTTTATGAAATGCATAAATGAATAAATATATAAATAAACTGTACTTCCAGCTAACTGGCTAATGTCGGCCGTGAAAATACAGTTGCAAGCTCGCTTGCCTAACATTAAAAAATTCTCCAATGTCTGAAAACAATGTCGGTAGCAACTATAAAATAGGAAACATCGAAATTTTGAAAGGTAATAAAACAACAAAACACAATATGAACCCCTGCGACGCCTTTACGTTTGTTGGTGAGGCCACTGTTAAGAGCTCACGGGTTTTTTTTTTCAGTTGCCGCCTTTTATAGGTGAACTAAAGCGCTAGACTTGCTAGAGAGTATAGGCCTCCTGCGCTGCCCAGGGGGCGCTGCGCAAGCGGCTTCCGGGCAGTACTTCCGGGTAGTACAAAGCTGCGCGGGTCCCATAGGATCCCGTGTTGACAGAAGCAAAATGAGCTCGACGCTCCCGATTATTTGGCGACGTGGTCACCAGCTCATCCCCGACGCGTCAGATCTATTTCAGCGATCAACTTGGCATTAGGGGAAAAAGCCTTGCGGCGCTAAACACGTTTACAGCGCCAACGAAAGTGCCGGGACCGTGACGGCGTCTGCTACTCGCAGGTTCACCGATCGATGGTCGTACGAAGTGAAATTTTAAGTAAAATTTCTAGTTTAAACTAATACTCTAGGTGACAAAGACTTCTCAAAAACAGCTGATCAAAAAAGAAGAGTGACGCAATCGGCGATGATCGCGCTTTAAAAAGCCAGCGAGTCCGACGGACCGCAGGCTCACCTGCTGCGGTGCGCCGCTCTTTTGCGTACCTGCACACTATGCGTGCGCTTTCATGTGTTCGGCAGTAGTCAATGGCACAAACAAAATTCTGTGACGTCCTACAAAACTTGCCCGACGGTGGCTGGGGAGTGGGCACTGCTAAGCAAGTTTTGTTTAATGTCTCGTTATTTGTTGTTTCAAAATTTGCGATAAGATTGCTATGTTATCGGGACAAAGAGGATTTTCCAATACACCAAACTTGTCCTTTGTGTTTGTGTTCTCTGTAAGTGTTGTTACGAATGGGCCAGCGCCGCAGTACTTCCCCGCATCACTCCTCGGCTGTGCGGCGAAGCCACTCGTGCGCCTTCGAAAACAGGCGCAATCATGTCGGCAACAAGTTGCGACAAAGCCTCGTCAGACGCTTCGCTCTCTGCGCATTCGGCGGCTGCCTGCGGCGGCTGAACTTCGGCGGCTGCCTGCGTGGCTCGTCTCCACGCTCTTCAAGGACACAGAGCCCCCGGTGATCGCAACGGAGTCCTCCTCTCTCCCCTCTCTCGGACTCAACGTGCCCGAGGCTATGAACAGCTTACGAACTCTGGAAAGAGTGTTGTGCGTGTTCCAGCGTGTTGCGTTTGACCGTTACCGCTTTTGGGTATAAATAGAGCTGCCTAAGCGTTGTAAACCATTCCTGTTAGAGCAGCGAATCGATGTTGTCGCTCTGTTCGAGTCCTGTATTGTAACCTCGCCCGTCGGGGCTTTGTTCTTTGGCTTCGGCTCACCTCTCGCTATGAAGTAAACAGTTACGTTAGCCTACGGCTTCTGGACTTCTTCACGGCTGCAACAGCGGCTGGCCGCTCGCATCATACACGCTACCACTCGTATGTCGGAGGCCACGGAGCTCGGATCGGGTGCCCCCGCCCGGTCGCAACAACTGGTTGGCAGCGGTCGGATGGCAACTTCGTAACACCTGAGGCCAGCGGTGCGAGACCCAACACCACGGACGTCAAGGCGGCTTCGGACTTCGCAGAATTCACGGCGGTCAAGGGTGAGTGCGGGACTTTTCTTCACTGAGTTTTACCAGGCTGCTGAGGATAGCTGGTAGGGCGTGTTTTTGTCGCGTGGGTTATTCGCGCAAAACATTTTTGGAGCAGTGGGAAAGCAGTACTCTAGACCGGCCATGAATTTGAAAGCGTTGAAAAAACCGCAGTTGTTGGAGCTTGCAAAAGAGTTGCGCTTGGATGTTACGGACGCACTGAGAAAGCCAGAGCTGATACAGGCTATACTCGCTGTTGGCGCTGACGATGACGAGCTGTCTGATTGCATTGAGACCATCAATGGCAGGGAGACCGCTAAACGTCAGGCCGCCGAGGCAGAGGCTAAACGTCAGGCTGCAGAGGCTGAGCGCCAGCGTGAGGAACGCGAGGAGAAAAAGCGAGAACAGGAGCTCGAAAGGCAGAAACAAGAACAAGAACAGGAACGCGAGGAAAGAAAGCGGAAAGAGGAACGCGAGGATAGAAGGAGAGAACAGGAGCGACAGCATGAGCTGGAAATGAAGCGTCTAGACGTCCAGGCGTCTCGACCTAGGCGTGAGAGTGACAGCAGCGCGCCAAGCGTGCAGTCTGCGGCGACTGAGCGGCCTACGCTGCGAATGTGTGACCTAATGCGACCCTACAAGGTAGGAGAAGACATCGGTCTTTTTTTGGTCAACTTCGAGCGTACGTGTGAGAGGGCCCAGTTTAGCCGAGACTCATGGCCGCAAAAGCTGCTTACGCTTTTGCCAGGTGAGGCATCCGACGTGATGGCCCGCTTGCCAAAGGAGGAGGCGGAGGACTATGAGAAAGTCAAGTCTAGCCTCCTGCGTAAGTACAGGCTGTCAGCAGAGGCGTTTCGCCAGAAGTTCCGTGAAGCCGAGAAAGCCAGGGGCGAGTCGTACTCTGAGTTCGCCTACAAGCTGAGGGCAAACATGGAAGAGTGGCTCAAAGAGGCAAAGGCTTTCGGAGAGCACGACAAGGTAGTTGAGTGCTTCGGTCTTGAGCAGTTTTACCGCCGCCTACCTGAAAACCTGAAACTCTGGGTGCAAGATAGGCAAGGGGTAAAAATTGTGGATAAGGCAGCTCAACTAGCCGACGAGTTCATCGCACGTCGAGGTGCGCAGGGGCCGAAAGACGGCCAAAAAGAGTTCAGGCCGAGGCCTGATAAGTTAGGGCCGAAAGGCAGAGCTCCCTACGAAAAGAGCGGAGCAAAAGTGACCGAATCCGCGAATAATGAAACGGGCTCGGAAAACGAAAAGAGCGCAAACGCAGATGCACAGCGCCGAAAAAAGGCTTTCGAAGCGCGCAAGCAGTCCGCGTGCTACAATTGTGGCGAGACAGGGCATTTTGCAGTTAGTTGCAAAAAGGGCAAGCTTGTCTTTCACATAGTACACCAGGATGAGGAGAGCAGACAACTTTTAGAGCCCTACGTACGCGAGCTTGCAGTTAACGGCAAACCGTGCCGAGTGCTTCGCGATTCCGCAGCAACAATGGACGTGGTCCACCCGTCCTACGTCGAACCGCACCGATTCACGGGCGATTGCGCGTGGATAAAGCAGGCCGTAGAAGCGCAAAGCGTGTGTCTTCCGATCGCCAGGATAACCATCGATGGTCCCTTCGGAAAGCTCGAAACCGAGGCCGCTGTCTCTCCCAGCCTTCCGGCACAGTATCCGTATCTTTTCTCGAACAGGTCCGATCAGCTGCTGCGCGAAAGGGGACTCGTTTTCGGGGAAGGGATAGTGTTCGCGCTGACGCGCTCGAAGGCTCGCGAACTCGGAGCAAGGGCGGCGGTTGAAAGCAGGAACGATTCGCGAAGAGAGGAGGTGGGGAAGCTTGCTGCGACTAGCGCCGACGTTGCTTCCGAACGCGGCCAGTCGGCCCCCTTGCAGGTTCAGATCGCGGGTGTCGAGCAGCAGCAGCAGCCCGCCGAAACAGATGATTCTCGGGCAGAGCTTTTTGTAGCACCTACGTCGGAAAGTTTAGAGCGGTTGCTGCACGTCGGTAGTACGGCACTGAGCGCGGAGCAAAGAAAAGATCACACGCTGGAAAAGTTACTGGATAATGTAACTGAAGGGGTTGCGAAAAAGAACGTAAGGTTCCAGGCGAGGGAGGAGATACTTTACCGCAAGTATCGAGACCGGAGAGGGGTGGAGTATGACCAGTTAGTTGTCCCGCAGGTCTATCGTCAGGATTTGTTGCGTCTCGCACACGGCAACTCGTGGTCAGGGCACCTAGGCATACGAAAAACAAAAGACCGCCTATTGCAGGAGTACTACTGGCCAGGATGCTTTCGCGACGTCGAAAACTTTGTGCGCACTTGCGATGTGTGTCAGAGAGTGGGCAAGCCAGGAGACAAAACCAAAGCGCCCATGAAACTTGTGCCGGTTATCACGGAGCCTTTTCGCCGTCTCGTGATCGACACGGTTGGCCCACTGCCCGTGACGACCTCTGGCTACCGTCACATCTTGACAGTGCTCTGTCCTGCTACTAAGTTCCCCGAGGCCGTGCCCTTGAAGGAGTTGAGCTCAGTGGAAATTGTGAACGCCCTACTGTCAGTGTTCGCCAGGGTTGGCTTCCCGGCGGAAATACAGTCAGACCAGGGTACAGTTTTTACGAGCGCACTAACGACGACGTTTCTCGAGAAGTGCGGAGTAAAACTCATTCATAGTTCCGTGTACCATCCTCAGTCGAACTCTGTCGAGAAGCTTCACTCAGTAATGAAGCGCGTTCTCAGAGCCATGTGCTACGAACGAAAGACTGACTGGGAGCTGTGTTTGCCGGCCGCTATGTTTGCTTTGAGAACGGCTCCTCACGAGACGACCGGGTTCACGCCAGCGGAACTTGTTTACGGGCGCTCGTTACGTTCCCCCCTCCGCATCCTCCGGGAATCGTGGGAAGGTAGGGGCGAAGACCCGATGGTTGTAGAATACGTACTCTCGCTGATGGACCGCTTGCATAGGGCACAGCAGCTAGCGGGCACCGCAATGAGCACAGCCCAGAAGAAGTCAAAACCCTACTACGACAAGGGAGCCAGGGCACGTCAGTTTGAGGTGGGAGACCAGGTAATGATTTTGCGGCCGTCTCAACGCCACAAACTAGAAGTTCAGTGGGAGGGCCCGGCAAAGATCCTTCAAAAATTGTCTGAAACTAACTACGTTGTGAGCGTACCTGGAAAACGCAAGCTCCAACAAGTATACCACAGCAACCTACTAAAGCCCTACAGGCAGCGGGAAGCGGTGGTGCAGATGCTAGTTAACATACCCGAGGAGATTCCCCCCGAGATTCCGGAATTGGGTCCGCTTACCCATGACGGCACGAGTAGACTCGTTAACGACCTAGTAACGAAGGCGGAGCTGGAGCCTGACCAAAAACGTGAGTTGGAGGCACTGTTGGAAGAGTTCTCGGACCGGTTTTCGGATAAGCCCGGCAGAACTTCCCTCTTAACGCATGACATCGAGCTTACGTCTTCCCAGCCCATGCGTTCAAAGGCGTATCGAGTGTCGCCGCGACAGCGCGAAATTCTGGAAACTGAAATCCAGAAAATGTTGGCTCTGGATGTGATAGAGGCTTGCGAGAGCGACTATACTTCACCCCTGATACTGGTTGAAGTTCCTGGCAAGGATCCGCGACCATGTGTAGACTATAGGAAGTTAAACCTTATCACCAGAGACCAAACCTACCCGATACCGAACATAGAGGAACGTATCGAGAAAGTAAGCAGCGCTTGCTTCATTTCCACTTTTGACTTAGTGCGGGGATACTGGCAGGTTCCGCTGACGAAGGAAGCTAGCCGTTACGCGGCGTTTATTTCACCCATGGGGACCTTCCGACCAAAGGTTTTGAGTTTTGGGCTGAAAAACGCGCCATACTGTTTTTCAAGTCTCATGGACAAAGTGTTACGGGGGTTCGACGACTTTGCGTTGCCCTATTTAGACGACGTGGCTATCTATTCCGCCTCGTGGCCGGAGCATCTGGAACACCTGCGCTCCGTGCTTTTACGTTTGCGTGAAGCTGGCTTAACGATCAAGGCACCTAAATGTCAAATGGCCCGCGCGGAAGTCACTTACCTTGGTCACGTTATAGGTAGGGGTCATCGCCGACCTTCTGAAGTTAAGGTAGCGGCAATCCGAGACTTCCCGCAGCCCCGAACCAAGACAGACATTAGGTCGTTCTTGGGAATCGCAGGTTACTATCAGAGGTACATTCCGAGGTACTCTGAGCTGGCTAGCCCTCTAACCGACGCGCTTCGTAAAAACGAACCGCTAACAGTCGCGTGGGACGAAACAAAAGAGCAGGCGTTCGCCGACCTGAAAAATGCTCTAACTAGCCACCCTGTACTGAACTCGCCAGACTACACAAAGCCCTTCGTGGTCCAGTGTGATGCTAGTGACCGTGGGATGGGCGTAGTTTTGTGTCAGAAAGCTGACGACAATGAGGAGCACCCAGTATTGTACGCAAGTCGTAAGCTGACGATTCGTGAAGAAGCGTACAGCGCCTCCGAAAAGGAGTGTGCGTGTCTCGTCTGGGCGGTGCAAAAACTGGCCTGCTACCTCGCCGGCTCGAAGTTTATAGTAGAGACCGACCACTGCCCCCTCACGTGGCTGCACACGATGTCCTCAAAGAACGGTCGCCTCCTACGCTGGAGTCTGGCTCTGCAGCAGTATACGTTTGAAGTGCGGTACAAAAATTGGAAGCTGAATGGCAATGCTGATGGCTTAAGTCGGAGTCCTTAAGGCAAGAAATGGCCTGTAGACGCCTGACTTTCTCAATTTCATTGTTTTTCCTGGAACAGGTTTCGCCCTTTACGATTGCAATTTTTTTGTGTGGGACATTTCCAATCACGCGAAATGTCAACTTTCAGGTTTGTTCACGTGTCTAAAGTACTGCTGGGCAAAAATATAACTAGAGTAGTTAGTTATTCGCGTACTTTTTCGCAACTAAAAGCCTGGTAGATCTTCAGTGTTGATTTGTCTTCGCACTTGCCGGCGATGCGGTTGTGTCTTCCTGTGTTGTTCTGTTGCTTGCCTGACCAAGCCAGAGACGTTCTTGGGGAGCCACTACTCGTCCAGTGACCCGCCGGTGAAGCTCCAGCACGGTGTCGTACAGCCAAGGCCTGGAGTCGAGCGTCTGCCGAACACTTCACTTCGACAGCATCCCTCCGGACAACGGTTGCAGACCCTTATCCATCGGGATCTCGGACCCCCGGCGGAGAAGCTGTTACGAATGGGCCAGCGCCGCAGTACTTCCCCGCATCACTCCTCGGCTGTGCGGCGAAGCCACTCGTGCGCCTTCGAAAACAGGCGCAATCATGTCGGCAACAAGTTGCGACAAAGCCTCGTCAGACGCTTCGCTCTCTGCGCATTCGGCTGCCTGCGGCGGCTGAACTTCGGCGGCTGCCTGCACGGCTCGTCTCCACGCTCTTCAAGGACACAGAGGCAGGCCCCGGTGATCGCAACGGAGTCCTCCTCTCTCCCCTCTCTCGGACTCAACGTGCCCGAGGCTATGAACAGCTTACGAACTCTGGAAAGAGTGTTGTGCGTGTTCCAGCGTGTTGCGTTTGACCGTTACCGCTTTTGGGTATAAATAGAGCTGCCTAAGCGTTGTAAACCATTCCTGTTAGAGCAGCGAATCGATGTTGTCGCTCTGTTCGAGTCCTGTATTGTAACCTCGCCCGTCGGGGCTTTGTTCTTTGGCTTCGGCTCACCTCTCGCTATGAAGTAAACAGTTACGTTAGCCTACGGCTTCTGGACTTCTTCACGGCTGCAACAGCGGCTGGCCGCTCGCATCATACACGCTACCACTCGTATGTCGGAGGCCACGGAGCTCGGATCGGGTGCCCCCGCCCGGTCGCAACAGTGTCTTGTTAAGAAAGTCTTTCTGAACTAAACTCCGTCCGCACACGCATCGACGCTGACAGTTCCATAAAAATGAAATTATCTTAAATTCACGATCCCGTGCTCTGTTTAATTTTTACTGCACATATACGGAAGGAAGGAACTGGTATTTGGTGTAGTAATACATTAGTGCTTTCTCAGGTAAAGCCCCTAATCGCTTGCTTGCTACATTCTGTAGCCCCCGTGTTAAGAATCTGTGCTCTTTCCTTTTCGAACGTAGGCAACACCTAGATTCAATTTTTTCTTTACGTTCAAGTAACAACCCTGGTCTTGGGCCAAGCATGCCAGACCACAAAGCAGTGGTCTACGGATAATGCGTCTTGTGCTAAACGGTTCATATCATGTAATTTATCTGATTCTGCTTGTATCATACAAAAAGGCAGGCATAGGAAGGCGGGTAACGTGCTTCAGGAGCAGGTGGTGGTTTTAAGAACCTATCGATTCTAAGGTCGACGGAGAGCAGCGGGGAGGAAAGGGGTATAAACGAGCCGATACATCCTATGCCGTTACCACCTTCTCCGCCCAGTTCAAGACTGTCTTGCGCTACAGCCGTTCAGCTGCGCATGGCCGCCTCCCTCTGCTCGACCGTAGCTATTTGGATGGATTTAGGAGGTGGCAGTCTGGGGCATCCCCACATTATGTGGTCCACGTCCGCTCTTCCGGGACAGACGAGACAGAATCAGGGCGAGAGGATAGCACGGGGGGAGGAGCATTCGCAAACTGCAAACTTCTGTTAGATGCGGACATCATATATCCTGTGTACAATATTTAAAATAATTGTCTATCGGGAACAGCTCCTTCGACTCTATCTGGACAATTTGCACTTTGTTTTTGGTTCATTTTATTTATTTGCTTAGTAAATACTGGTCCGTGCAGGTTTACGTTGAAGTTTTCGCTTTTCCTTAATTAATTTGTAGCATTAATGTGCCTTAAAGTGGCATATTATACATGCGTGATATATCTCAGACGGATATAGAGGGAGGAGGAGTAGAGTACTTCCCAAAACAAACTAGGCCTTTATACGGTCGCGATTCTGCAGCTGGATTTTATGCGGTCCGATTTTGTTTTTGTGGTAGAGTGTTTTATGTATATGCTGTTTTTTTTTTGCTTGGGAAGTACGCTTTAACGCCCATTCACTGTGAAAACACACCGGCAATACCAAAGCACCATCAAAACATGCTTAAAAACAGTTCAGCAACGCTGTTTCATCGAACATTCCCAATCATGATGGCTACCGGCAGCATCGCAGGCGGCAAGAACGCGCCGATACACATTTATAGAAGCTACAACGTTGTCTTGGTATCGCAGCTTCCCAGAACTAGAACTCTCAGAAGTATTGACTATAGCCCGTTCCACATGGTGCGAATTTCGCCTGCGAATTTGAACCTGCGGCGCGGCTATTGCGGTAAAACGATGTATTTTTCCCCTTTCTACTGCCGCGGCAAATTGCCAGACTTCAAGTGGAATTCACAGGAGACGTTAGACTGTATAAAGCACTTGTCAGCCTGTCACAGCGCCGACAATAGATTGTTTTGCGTCATGAGCGGTGCCGCAGCAGCGAATTCGCAGGCGAAATTCGCACCTTGTAAAACTGGCTTATGCCATGTTGTATTCGGCGGCCGGGCAAATACCGGTACAGCAACAACGCAACCAAGGGAGCTTTGAATATAAACAGGTGTACAACATAAGCTAATTATTAGGAATTTTAAAGAAATTCCAATAGACTCGAACAAAACTGCTTGTCAAAAAGGTGGAAATATTTACGGACTAACAAAGCGGTCTATGCGAATACTTGCCCGCTCAATTACAAATAAAACGGGATTCCAAACGCACATCCTCTAACCTGGCTACGCGTTTTTCTGGAATCACTAAAACCCAGTGGGATCTGTTTTGTGCAACCTCACACAAATACTGCTAAGAAGACGAAGTGCGGGTTTAGCGTACACATTTTATTCAATCCAAACACAATCCAGGGACGAATTTCGAACAAAAGCAAAGCCGCGGCATCACCTGCAACAGCGAGGCTGAAGATTAAACAAGTGATCGGCTGCTTCCCTCCCATTGTAAGCGTAGCACTGAAGTTATGCGACTTGCGGGAGCGAACGAACTTTTAAAAAAAGAAGTTTGTGCTCTCTTGAAACGTTTTAATTGTTCTTATAGAGTCTAAATAGGCCCAACAGAAACTGATGATATAACGACACATCGCCATGAAATTTCTACAGAAGTCAAAAAAGACTATTGTGTGAAAACTCACTTTGTTTAGACCGGTAGGCATTTTTGGATAGTTCAGGGAATTTGTTTAATAAATTTTCTGTGGGGTCTGCTTCCTATAAAAGCTTTTCTTTGTTGTCGTAGCACCTTATTGATAAGAACCAACCTTATTGGGGTCGACTAGAAACAATATAGAAGTGTTATTGTGGTGACTAAAAAACAGTCCTGTTCGGTTACTACCAAATTTCTATAGAAATATAGATTAAGTATCTGGGTAGAAACTAGTTTAATTCGAGGTCTATATGGATTGTACAGAAGCTTTGTCGCTAGCCAATATTTAGTGAGCCTGACCCATTTTTTACAAGGAATTTCTTTGATACAATTAATAAAAAACGTTTAGAGACATGCACATGCAATGAGCATGTCTTCATTCGCACCCGTGCTACCTTTCTTTTCGCTACAAACGAAATATGTTACTAAACATTTACTACCGTAAAACATCAGAACGCTGGCTGGGTGCCGCAATGGCATTTTATTCGATGGAGGCGCAGAAAATAAAACTGCCCGTGTACCCATTTTAGCGCAGGGTTAAGACGTGTTCTCCAATTTAATACGTTGCCCTACAGTACCCCGCACTTCATTGCCTTGGATCAGCTTCGGCGCCTACATAAAAACCCTGATCGCAAGGCTAAGCTTCATACAAGTTCTCAAAGCCGGCACATCGATTCCCGATCATGCCGACTCATGTTTGCCGTGCGCAAGCAGTCACTGCACCATCTATTGCAACCTTTTGTTACTTTTGAACTTGTAATACTGCCACCAGGGTTCAGTGCGAGCGCGTTTGTTTTTTACGGTGTATTTTATTTTTGCAAAAATGAAGTAGTAAGGAATTTTCAATTGAAAGAGCAATGCATATATCGCTTACGTGTCGATGTCTTTTCTCATGTATGCCTTCTTCGAGTTTAACAATGTTGGCAAGTACAAAAATTGCCGTCACATTTATTAGTTTCGAAAAGCTTTGCCTATAAAAGAATCTCGTTCAAGCATTCTTTTAACTTGCCGCACGTGTACTTGGTACTTGCTCACGTCCTTGCTAGGGCCCTTTCAATATCGCTTCGACCATGTTACCACATTTTGTCTAATGAAAGCCTCGTCCACAAACTGCTTCGCTGTTCAAAGCCATCGGACATGGTTGCCAAAAATAACTTCAATGTATGATGATACGAGGGCGACAAAAAATAGACAACACGTAAAGGGAGGCATAACTCTTCTGCCACCATAGAAAGCAAGCACGCGGAATACACAGCAAAATGGCACAATTGTCGCATGTAAACACGTGTTTTCATAATGCGCGAAACCTCCAGCAGTCACAAAAATCAAAACAATATTAATAGAATAGACGTATTCTAATTAGTTTCGATAGGTACTAAATGAAAAAATTCTCTTAAAACTCGATGAAGAGTTTGACGCACATTCAATTTGGAAGTTCTGAAGACACTCAATTGAGTTAGTCTGTTGAGATTCAATAAATGCTCCACGAAATCTATTTTCAAAATATTTCAATGACAATGCAGTGGCCAAAATATTTTTTTAAACTGTACAGGCAGAGTGAATAGAAACTTGATAAGAAATAGTTGGCATTTTTCGCGAATATTCTAACGGTTTAAAAACCATCATAATAATTTTAAAGGTCGGGTTCCTGGCCGCCACCTTAGAAAGAGTTATATCACCCTTCGAAGTGTACACAAAATTATTTTCTCTTTTTCTATTTCGGCATTACATTGAATCACTGCACCAAAATCACTACCGGAGGAGCTTGCATGTGCCAGAAAGATGCACCTGTTTGTGTTTCTACCACAGTTTAAATTCGTTCCTCCAGTGATTTGATTTGCCCTTGCGGAGTATTCTCCTGAAACTTTCTAGAAATGTTTCATTATCTCTTAACTCAAAATTAATCGCGTTTGAAGAAACCACGCCCCAGTTTTAATACAACCAAAATCTCCTAAGTTCAATAGTTCCCGACTGACATTTTTCACAATATATGGTTTTACGCTCAACTAACAGCTTTTAAGGAACCAAACTAGCGGACGTGTTGTTTCTTTTTCTCTGTGCGCTTTTGCGTTTCCAGTCACCCGATGGCTTCGACGAAGTGTTGCTGCGCCTGTCGATCTGCGGTGGCGCAGGCCGGATCATCATTTGTACACTGGGGTAGGAGTAATCGTAACGGAGGCCATTGCTTCCCCTCTGACTCCATTCAATGCCGTCGCCGTAGCTTTCATGAAAACCGTTGTAATTCAGGCCGTTCAGGTTGGCTCGATGACATGCGCTGTACCACCCGGCCCCGCGGTATGTGACCGCGCAATTTTCTGCGTCCTTATCGTGGTCCTGGTCGAAGGTGGTAAAGCCGCAATTGTGACCATTGCTGAGGGCTTCCCAACCTGCGTATTGGGTAATGTAAGTGTAAGGCTGTAAGGTGAAAAAACAGGCAGACTAATGTGGCAACAAGGCAATGTTCTAACACACAGCCAAGTACATTAAGCTACTGATCACGCTAATGTGTCAATATAATGAATCTGATCGGTTTTGTACGAGCACGAAGTGCGCCTTGGATATGAGGCACGTCATTGCTGGAACCGATTAAATACGGGCGGCCTAGATTTTTATTTATTTATTTATTTGTTTATTTGTTTATTTATTTATTTATTTATTTATTTATTTATTTATTTATTTATATACTTATTTATTTATTTATTTATTTATATACTTATTTATTTATTTATTTATTTATTTATTTATTTATTTATTTATTTATTTATTTATTTATTTATTTATTTATTTATTTATTTATTTATTTATTTATTTATTTATTTATTTATTTGCACTTAAATGGTCCCGGAGGGTTATTACATTATGGATGGGCAAACACATCAGCAGCATCGCATAAAATGGAAACGACATGATTATGCAAGGTAAAAATTTCCGACGGCACTCTTGAAGTTGATATTACTGGTAATAGTGGCAATTTTGGCGGGGAGGTTGTTAAATAGTAAATATAGTAAAGATAAAGATTGAACATTGAAAAGTTGCCGTCAGGGTACGTGGCAGATAAAAGGCATTGGGGTGAGAATAGTAACAGATACGATGCGCTATAACTATGATCTGGTTACTGCGGAACAGAAAGGTAAAAAATCGGTGCTGAAGGCAGAGACGAGATATGTGGCGACGGGATTCCAAGGATGGCTGGTAGAGCTGGCGTTGCAATACTGAGCAGCTGGAACGGAATGAGTATGCTGGTAGAAAGAAACACGGAGCACGATCTTGAACGTATTCGATTTAGTGCGTAAGGTTAGCTTTGTGTGGGTCAAAGGCAGCAGGCTCGTAGTCCAATTAAGGGAGGTAAAATGTTTTGTATGCTAATAATTACATTCCACTCCGTGCGGAGGACTGATTTCAGCCCAATAAGCTGAGGGGAAGTTACCTGAATTGGTAAAGTAGTCGATGTGATGGGGGCAAGTTTGCTAATGAGAGATGATAAGACATAATTGCTTGAATGAGTCATTGGAGCTATTGCTGTGTTCTTACAGACGTACATTATTGCGACGCCGGTTGAAAGAAACGAATGAGGACTTCCTAAAGTTCATTTTTATTAGCCATTTCCACCTCCGATCCGGGCGGATATCTTAAACGTTCGCCAAAGAATCCGCACGTAAAAGCTGTTTGCTTACGCCCCAACAGCCAATGTGACCGGTGGGGGATCCTGCGAGTCTGCGCTCACTAGAAAGCCACACTTTAGTTTAGAACCCTTCCTCACCCCTCCCTCGCACCCCCCCCCCCCCCTTCGGCGGGTAATAGCAGTGTAGGGAAATGTGCCAAAAAATATATACCTGGTGGACCAAGGAATTCCCGAAGTGTGAGCTTGAAGAACTCCTCTTCTGACCCAACCTGGAATCTGTTGTAATCAACCGAAACACTTCCGCCTGTGTGGTTCGTTAAGACGACCCTCAGAGCCATCTGTTCGTGACCGCCCGTGAGTGCGTGCAGAACATTGTTTCCTGCGTAGACATCGAAAACATGGTGGGTACATAAACAGAGAATTGCGGTTGTCAGCACGAAATGATGTCGAGGCATGTCTGACATTTGGCTGTATAAGAGTTCTGTCAGGCTTTTTAATAACAAAGCGCAGCGCGCCTGGATTTCCGACAGGCTAAAAACGCATATCAGGAACACATTGCTAGCCAACAGGTCCAGAAAAGCGCTTCTAAAACGCCTCTTCCGCCAAATGCTGTTTCTCTCACGACTCGTGGGTGGTTTATTTATGATTATTGTGACTGAAATTAGCCCTAACGTTGCAACCTGTACATTAAGAAAATTCTGAGTGCCTACAAGGCAAGCTGCTTGAACAATTTTCATGAACATTTTGGCAGCAGCTACCATAAGACAAATATTTCCATTGTGGCTTAGGGAAAAGTTCAGTGTATTCGATCTTCGCAAGTTCGTCGTCCCCCCTAGTCGTCTCCCCCCCCAATACGCTTCAATGTGTGAGACATGCTTTCCACCCGGCGCGCACGGCAAGGAATCTGCTGGGAGGTCCCCTCCTGCAGACGGCATAGATTCGATCATGGGGCTCGGGGATGGCATGCCATATCTGCTCCGTTTTCCTGAAGCTTCTCGGATATTGGATGCAATGGCTATATACCTATTTATTACTCGGGGAAAGGGGCGCCACGGAGAGCCGTGTTCTCCTTCGGTCATCGAGACTCCCCGACGTGTGCAGCACACCCAACGAAAAGTAGCATTAAAGGACAGTCAATGGAATTTTTCAAACCCTTGTTTTTGCTTGCACTGCGCATACTGCCTCAAATAAACACCCTTTTTATAGCTTATCTGGCCGATAAGGCGGTATTCATTTTGTAAATAAAGCCTAAACGAAGAAAAACTACCATGCGTGGTTTGCCGCGGCCGCACCATCTCACAGCAGTGACGTCAATTCAAGGAGGTACGTTACTGGACGATGTCTAAGATTAGAAATCAAACCAGTTTTTTTTTTAGGTTTTCTCAAACAACATTATTGGAATCCGGCGTAAGCGTTGAATGGGCATTCTCGATATCTCAGTAAAGGGCATACCCCACTTTTCCCATGTTGGCGGCTGTAAAATGCGTCAGATAAGCCCACCGGAACGGCTTGGAATCGTAACAATCACTAGCCAAGGCGTACGCACTGGATGAACGCTCTCTGCGTTACCGTAGACGTTCCAATGCCGTGCATTTTTCTCTGATCTTTGGAGAATGCCTTGCTCATGCCTGGATCCTAAGAGAAGTGTTCGCACCAGGCCAAGGGTCGGCAGATTCGGCACTGGCCCCGGAAGCAGTCGGTGCTTATGCCAACACTACGTCAACGAAAACTCGCCAGTGCGTCAGTGTCAGTCTACACGCGTACTGCAATTTTGCTCGTGGAGCAAGGAATGTTACACCGCAAAAATGGTAAATGCAGTATAGAAATCTTTGCCGAAAACAACAACTGAACTTCAAAAAAAATTCACTATCGAGGATTTGAAGTTGCCACTAGCTAAAATAACATACCTGGGGCTCCAGAGCACTCGCCAATAAGCCAGCCATACCTGGGGCGGAAAATTAAAGTATATAATGTGTAGCCAGTTTACATTGTTAGTTAGCTTTAGCATTTCAAGCAGCTTAGATGACTATTTCTTATATAGCACTCGTGCAGAAAACGTCCCCTTAATTCCCACAATATCTCATGTCTAGCGACTGCATTTTTTAGACGAAAAAGCATTCGCAGATGTGTGGTCGTGCTGCCGACCGCTGTGCTACTTCAGCCAGAGCAAAAAGTGCTTTCCGTGCCTGGTTTTACGCTGCACGATAAACGTTTTGGTTGATTTTGTTTCCTTCATACCTATATTAACTTCTCTGAGTCTTCTGCCACCTTCAATTGGCCCTAGGAATTTAAATTCTCTTACCAGTCATCGGAGCACCGCATGTGCGCTTGTGTGACGCGACTTCGATTTAGAGCTTTCTGGAGACTACGAACTAACAAACAAAGTGCACATCCTTCCTGGCACAAAGTGTCATGGCTTCGTTACAACGGAGCGAACGAATTGCGTCGACCCGCCGGCCACCGGCCGACTAAACGCTGGAACGACCTATTCTGTCGGAGGGTCGGCGAGCGGTGCAGTGGCGCAGCCAAGCGAAGCCATCTTGTTTCGACGTCGTAGGAAATGTTCTACGAAATTGCCAACGAGGATGCAGAGACGAGGGTAGCATTTTCGAATTGATTCTTCAGTGGAATAAATTCGCGTAAACGCAGCGAGAGTAGTCGAAGCATGGCCTACAGACTACAAACTACAATTTCCCCCTAAATGCCGCAATGTTTAGAAATCACTTCAGTGTCCCTTTGACACTGCTTGCGCTTCACAACCGTGTAAGTGTGAAAAAGAAGAAAGTATAGTTCGAGTCAGAACTCAGTGGCGGGGGCAGGTCTGAAATAACCGCATCCCTATGATGGCATTGGATTAGCGCGTGTGTGTATTAAGTCTTCGCTGTGTGCCGCGTAATTTTCGTTGGAAGCTCCTCGTGGAATCTTCAGCGCTTTCAGTGATGTTTGCAATTCAATTGCAAGGGCTAAGGGTATTAAGATGCATAACATATTTATACGTGTATCTGCTTATGACAAAGAACAGACACATGAGACCCTCATAGCCGGGGAACACACACACGAGCTTTAGACAGTCAGCAGCCTCTGCAATCACAGATACATGGAGTAACCAGCGTCTCCTCCGTCTCATCACAGTACTCGCATCACCTCAACTTCCGAGAGCTACTACACTACTGTAAAATGTTCTTGGAGCACTCAAGTGTTTTTACCGGCTTTAAAGGCAAAACCCGGCGATACTTACTTCTAAAACGGTACATTATTTTGCGCCTCCTTCTTCGCTTGTCTTTCTTCGTCTTTCGACGCCAGTTACCTCGCCAGGCGCCCTTACTGCGACATCTTTTTTCGTTCCTTTCTTCGTTCTCTCTGTCTTTGCCTTTTCACATGAATTACGTCAGCAAGGTTACGTGCGTACGGCACAGCCTCACTAAAATCAAGGTAATGCGAGGCTGGTGTCCATTTCTTCGACACACCTGCCATCACATTTAGGTTTCCCGTGGCAAGCACTATTCTACAAACTTTAACATTTACAACTCCCAATTTTTTCAATTTTGTGAAGCGAGCCCCTTTTATGGCAGCATTTGTGCGGAGCATTTATTCAGTGGAGGGTGATAGACCACAATGGCTGTATCTTTTGGATGCTTGCGTTTGCTTGCCAGAGTTTGAAAAGGATGCGGATATTTGTTAGATTATGTGCTTAGTCTTAGCTGCTGATAGTGTTTATATTGTGTTATAATTGTGTATCTGTTATATTATAATTCTATTATAACTGGTTTTCTTACATTATGTCCTAATTTGATTGTTTTCTATACATATAACGAAAAATATAGCTCTGACAGTATCACCTCGGGCTGCGGCTGCGTACAACCGGGTTCAAAATACTTCGGATAATAGGAGTGCTTTTCAGCAGCGAAGCTGATTAGGAAATCATATTTTTTGGTGTCCGCAGTGAAAAATACCAAAAACGTGTCCCGCGCGTGCGCATGAGCGCCCGCATGTGAGCGCAGGCCTAACGGAAACCGCCCAGCAGTTAAAAAAAGAAAAGCCGAGTGCTTGTGTGTGCGTGCCTCCCGGCGAACGCCCAGCGTCCCTGTCGCACGTTTGTCAAGCCAAGCATACTCACTGAGCGAGATTGGCCAGGATTGACCAAAAAAGAAACTCCAGCGTTCGCTGTAATCCTGGCAAAACTTGCTTCGAACCAGAAAGGCACGTCACACAGTACGTTCCTTCAAGGTGATTTCCAGTGATTATCACTTCCAAAAAATGAAAGAAGCTCACACTTACAGCAACTATGATGTTTGAAGGCCGTTGAGGCAGCGAAGGAGGAGCAAATCGGTGGCAATTGTGGACTTACACAGTCGTGATGGTCGTGAAGTTGCCTACAGCTTCGCTACCTTCAAATCTTAATCATTAGTGTGAGCTTCTTCCATTCATTATATTTTCACTCTTTACGTCATCTGAATTTTTTCTGAACACAGAAATGCAAAAAAGAAAATGGTTTTTCGCAGAAGGCAGTTGAGGCTTTGGCCTCAAAGAACTGAAATCATAATAAAGAAAATAATAACGTCTAAGGAAAGGGTAAATCTGTGGAATAAAGACTTCTCAAATACTATCATTGGTAACACGTTTCATATCCCCCAACATTATTCAGCTGGAGGGAAATACCTAGTATCTTTTAAGCAGCACAGATGTACACAAATGGGGGTGGCATTGCTAATTACAGTAAAAAAGTTATTGGTTCCTACGAAAATACACAACACTTGTGCAGCTGTGTTAAAGACTGCGTTAGGTGAGAAACTTCGCCAAGAAAAACAGAGGATGAACTGTCATCCGTGATTTTTCTTAGCACATAAAAATATCGCTCCCTTCCAGAGACATTCTTTATTGTTCCTACAAATTTGCAGAAAACAGGAGGTGTGGACTGCCGCGTCAAATGACATTTAGGAATGTCATATAAGCTAAACAAATTTAAGTAAAAGAGCTTATTATGAATCTGAACAGCAAAAAACAACAAAACAAAAATGCACCGTCTTTCTACAACCACGGTTAGGTTTTTGGCAGCTTGGTCTTTTATATAGGTCACTGCATTACCAATATAGAACATAAATATGTTTTCAAGAGCAATGATCGTTACGAAGAACATCTCTTACAGAATGGTATCTTCCTACCTATCCAGTGTTCTTTTGCTGGATCGCCGAAACCCCTGGCATACTCCGTCCAGTTACGGTAGAAGTAGTACACGGGATTGCCGAACTGCCCTCGCCTCTGAATGACCTGCAAAAACGGCACCAGTACGCAAAGGAATATTTTATTACTGTTCCTGCTGCTTATTTCAGTTGGTAATATTTCACTCCGATGACAGAGCGCCTGTTGTTGCGGAGCATGAAATAATATAAGGAGCAACGCCGGGAAGGTCAATAACTCCTAGGTAATAAAAGTATGAACAATGCGAATAATACATATTTGTGAGACATATTTATGGTTACAATACTTTCGGCGCCCAAAACCGTATTATGAGTCTGCTTACGTGGAACTATTCTGACGTGTTTTAGCTTTTCAACTTATCAAGAGTGAGGGGTTCAACGTTGTTTCAAGGACTGGTCTTGTTTATTTAACATGTCAAACTTTGGCATGCTTCAACTGTGCCAGTAAGGTTCTAGGTGATGATATTTGCGCGTGCCAGATGCGCTCCTTCTTCACGTCCGCATAGGTTCTCCCACAGATATGTCTTAGTGCACCCAGTGAATCGTGTTATACCTCTCCGCTTCTGCTGTAACAAGCACTGCAGACTACTGTGCACCTTCGATCGAGTGACAACATATAGAGTGAAGATAGGTACAGCAGTAAAGACTAAAATTGCAGCCCTTACTTAACAAAGTACTCTTGGTGTGCTGGCAAGCAAGTCTGTGAAAAAAATTTAGGGGACTCCAATATTCTTCTCTTGCAGTGCACAGAGCTACACGAGCGCCTTTACATAAATTATCAATGCTGAAGCGAATGCATTGATACATTGATTTGTGTTAGTTACCCAAACATTTGCAAAAACACACCACACAAGTGTGAGCACATTTATCATGAAATTAGGCAGTCATCCGCTTGAGATGCAGGTGTGGGATTCGGGTATACCGTATTTTTTCTATCGTAAGGTGGTCACAATTATGAGGAGAGGATGCAACTCAAAAAACAAAAAAGAGTATATTCCTAAGGTTCCAATATACGGCGGCGAATGACTTTGCAACTACGTATTTTGGATGAAAAGCGAGCCTTAAATTCGAATAAATACGGTTCTTCCGAAGTATATAGTCGTTCGCAAATACAAAAACTTTTTTTAAACTGCTAGATCTTCCCTCGTATATCTGTAATAAAATCACAAGGGACTGAGACGATATAGGTGTATTAGAGAAATAAAAGGCTGTTTGTGTGGTTTCATGCAAACCCGTTGTCCACCATGTATAAACATTGATTGTATATTTTAAAAAACCCTTAATGATACTTGAGATTCCGAACTTGAAGAATGTAAAGGAATTGTACCCGCTTCTTTCATATCACAGAACTTTGGGATCAACACTGTAATGACACTAATAATTCATTCTGTAACCTGCCACTTCGGTCGCTCTATTTTGCAAGAACTAAAGGTTTCAAGGGTTGTAGCCATACAGAAAAGTGTTCTGCGGAACTATTTTTGCATTCCTATCGCAGTGTTGGTAGCGTTTTGAGAAGTAGTGAAATTCTGAAAATAGGCTATCATAAATTGTAGAACGAAATGTGCCCGGACAAACATAATGTGGGCTTTGTAATAGTAAAGGTTTGGAGAGCGGCGTTTTTCTTGCAGTCAAGAAACAAATGCCTTATACATTAGAGAAAAATTGTCGTGTTTTTTTGTTCAGGAAGACCTTGAAAAGTCAGACATAAAATATTTTGCCGAAGCTTTTGTTGAATAAAACTCTTGGGTTTTAGTGTAACTGATGAAAACTTCCTGTATTTGAAGAATTCAGCTCACCAAAAATTGCAGCAATGATAGAACTAATATCAAATTCCCCAGGAAGACGACTATAGTTTAATTATCCTATTTGCACCGCAATCATATGAAAACGTTAGGGAGACTCTAATTTAAAATTGCGCGCAGTTTATAGAAGGTTCTGATTTTTCGGGTTAGGCGTGCAAGCAGTTTTAAAACAGGCCTGCAATATGGTGCCGGGCGAAGTTTGTGGCTTGTATCTAGGGGGCTACAAACCGACGTTAATGGCGCAAACTATGCACTTTTCATTGCAAGAAGTTCCTATTTCATGCTTTTAGGTTTTAATCTTCCAATTCAGCAAAACATGTTAGACACTATTTCTTAATATCCAGTCGTACGAGTCGAACGAAAGCCTCTAAACGACCGCACTCGTAGATTCTCTGATAACTCATCTCTGCCCGGCTTTTGCCATTTTAAGACAGCTTGGATATTGCATACAAGTAAATAGCAATTGTCTTACATCCATTTACTGTAAATGCTTTGGGTCATCTCGCATGAGAGACTGCTTTCTACTTGCGTCAACAACAACTCAGAATAACCAAAGTAGAAATTTGATGCGCGCCGATAAGAGGAATAGGTGCTGTTACGATTCAGCACGCCGCTAGCCTGTTCGCATGTGCTGCAAGTTTGGTGTAGTGTGGTGAAGTATTTCTTCACTTCGTGAGAACGCTCGCCCTCTTCAGACAAGCTGCGAAAAGCAGGGGCCACGTTGAGACTTGACTCTAGAAAGCTACTCCACTCACCGACATCTCCTCTCCCCCTCTCTCAGACCCGACGTGCGCCGGCTATCACAAGACCTGGAAAAGGCGTTCTTGCGTGTGTGTGCACTTTGGCTGAGACGTGATCAAAGCACTGCGAAGGTGGTGTAGCCGTTGACGCTTCTGTGTATAAATTACTCCCTTTGGGTGGCTCATTTTAATCGACCTTTGGGCTGAACTAAGAGCGGCGTTCACCGCGTCGGCTCCATGCTTTTCCTATATCTTCTTTGTTCAAATCTCGCCAAACAGTAAAACTAGTTAAGGTTGGCTCTCGGCTTTTTGTCGTCAACACCAAAGCAGCCCATCTGCTCCCCGCTTGTCCACCACGCTACCACTACATGACGGAGACGACGAGGCTCAGTACGGGGACGCCTCCGCCAGTGTAACAGTGCCATTAGATGATTTTATACAACCTAAAACGTTCGTATGTCATTGGTGATGAAGTTATTTATGCATTCGTTGACCTATTTGTATCCAATGCATGACAAAGAACGTCTTTCTATATGGGTGGTCTCAGCTGAAGACTCAACCAATGTGGACAAATTCTATGCGGCCAAATTATGTAGGCCAAAATTCCAATAAAGCATCACATTCTAAACCTCAACATGAATACAATCAATGCTTACAACTTTTTCACCAGCCCACAACAAAGTGAAGCATTGCTTAGAACCTGCTGTCACTCTAAAAGTAGCTGGTAGAAACTGACAAAACGAAATTCGCAATACCCTCACTAGAACAATTTGGGACAGCGGTAATAGTATAAAAAATTGTCGGCGCGGTTAATGAAATTCTAGGTTGTTAACTACACTAACAAAGTACTGTAAACATGCAGGTATTTAGAAAGCTCACAAACATCTCTTTCTTAAAACACCCAACGAGATTGACCCTTACCTGCGATAAGATCGACTTCTGGCCCAAAATGCTTTCTGTTATTCTTCGTTTCAGACGCGTGGTTTTCGTTTTCGAGTTCTGTGTAATTGCCTACATGGATCGTTAGCTCCTATGGACAACACGTTTTTTACAACCATGAACCTCATGTTGAAAGTTTCTTTTGACTTCGTATGTACTGCCTAGCTGATTTTGTGTTCTACTCAATAGTTGCCTAGGTTATTCCTCTTGTGTAAATAGAAATTGCCATCTTGTCCATGCTGAAGTTGTGCCCTATGTCATGTCTGCAAGGGCGGCATTGTAGTTGTCCAGAACGAATACAATTAAGGAAAAAATTAGTTGGTTATTCATCGCCGTAATTCGCACAAAGCACAGGTTTCCGAATGTTGATTCCTCATCCTTGTTTGTGCGAAGTGAGTATTCTATTTAAAGGTCATCTTACCAACAGGACTGTTATCGTACATGACAAAAAAAATGCGAAGCAGGGGTTCATACTCCACAGCCAACTTTTACTTACCGTCCATCCTCCATCATCAGTGTCCATGTCGCAGTATACAATCTTTCCATTTACGCCATTACCATTGGGAAATATCGTGTAGAGTCCGCTGGCCGTCTGGCCTTCGTGCAGAAGATCGCTGCAGTGGCGTGGCCGTAGGCTGCCTAAAGAGGCAATACAATTATTTTGCCGCGCTAAGTATCGTCAAAATGTCAGTTATGAAACATGAAGGAAACTCCCTGAGCCGCACTCAATGTCTGCACGAGTATATTGATAGCACCAGACCGATAGCACCTACACAGAATGAATGAACAACGGGTGGCTGTTTTTTAGGGTACCCGTCGGGTGGAGCGCATCGACACTCCAGCTGACCTGGCTACTGCTGCCTGCGCGGGATTTATATGCCAGGCCATGCTGGCTTGTATGGCCCTTGATTGCCAACCGTGTCGTCCAGATAGACTATTTGTCTTTCTTGTCATGTTTAAAATCAAGCAGGATTTTGTGGTAGGAACACCACTTCATTTCCGCTAGCCTACCGAGTCTCAGTACTTTGTATGAGCGTGTACAAATCACAACCAGCTTTGTAGATAGCGATCTGCCCATAACAGCCGGTGACAGTGGCAACTATAGATTGCCGAGAAACTTTTCGGCACTCTATAGTTGCCACTCGAGGGAGAGATTGAAAAACAAATTGCCAGCTGTTATCTATGCTAAAACTTGGCGTTATACCTAAAGTTACGCTGCAGTCTCACAGCATCAACCGGCTACCCACTGGAAGAAATCTATTCCCTCTACTTCAAGCTGCGAGTACCAATGGACGTCGCACGACCTCAAAGAGAAACGTTCACCCCAGACCCTGTATCTGGCAATTGCTGCTGCCATTTTAGCGAGCGTTCTTATACCTGGACAGTAGCATACCATTCACACCACATCGGACAACGGAAGACCTCGAAGCGAAACAATAGTCATAAGCTCGGGAGGAGACCCCGCAGTTGCTACTGTTAGCCGAAACATCTGGTGTCTCTCAACCCGAAGTGGTGTATTTGCGATCACTTTATATACCAAGGCATGTGTTCTACTTTGGCAGCATGCGCTGTGGTTCGCGTAGCCAAACCGTCATTAGTTTTCTGCATCTATGGTGCGCACTGTTGGTGGCGTTGCTTTTTTTCAGAGGTGAAGTCACGCCATTGTGCAGTTTTCTGTGATTAAGGTGTGGGATCGAATGTTTCTATTTAATGCGGCACCGCTTCCCAAATAGTGTCGAAAGGTCCACTTATTGGCGCGCATCGAAGACACTGCTTATCGATCGCAGTGCGCTGTGCATCTGCAAAACACACAAGATGACCACCGAGACTTGGCCACAAGGGTGCAACTAGCCATTTACGGATTAAAAAAGAGGACCAGACAAAATCACTGCGATTGTTGGCAAAACGGTGACAAGCCTGTATTGGCTTGAATGGGCAAAACGTATTTGCAGTGAGCGATTGTTTATCCGCTCCCGCTACGTGGCAAGCTTGGCCTATCTGTTAGACCCAGTCGAGCCGGCCTATTACGATGTTGCGTACCAGAATATGACACATTTTTTTCTGGTACGGAGTACTGTACTGCCGTTAATTCATGTACCCTATTTTAACAACACCCGCATAACAACTGTGTAACACAGTACAATATCCATACAGCCATACAACCGTATAGAACCGGTTCACGAAAGTACTGTTCCACACGAATCAACATCGCCTTTAGATGAAAGGCCTTAGGCAAATATAGTTAAGGAATTTACATTCCTTCAGAATATTTCTTTTGCCGGAAAGCGATGAGCTGTGATTTAGAGGAGATTTATTGAAAGGAGTCTTACCTATTCTTTTTCAAATTACAGGCTTTTTCAAATTACATAAAACGGAGAAAAAAAGAAAATTTTAGTTTCTAATCCAGCATAAACTGCATTAGTTGGAAATTACGATGGGTGATATTCCTAACGGTCCTGGAATGAGGGCTGCTATCTTGAAGTACCTTACTTTTAGCCTGGCTAAGTCATTAAATTACTTTGAAAGTAGAACATTAGACCACAGACTGCTAACTAATATTTCCCCAACTTAGGGGTTTTCATTGATACCCAAAAGCGGTAGCGCCGTTGAAGTGAAAACAGCTCGACAACGTATTTCACAAACGCATAATTGCGTATATTGCTGCGCTAGTGCTTTATAGAAGGCCATGTGGGTGTACATTTACTGCCGAATGTAATTTCAGTACGTTCAGATGAGTGCAAATTTTGGCAAGCCCCACCAAATTACATAGTCCCGCAAACTGTTTTTTCTGCGTGTTTATTTTGGCCGACGGCAATAGGCCTGTTTCGTATGGAAATGTCAAAGCCTGCCCTAGCCTCCTTTCCCTTGTCATGTTTCTCTCGCATGCCGAGAGGTCGCGGTGGGAAGTGCCCTGAATGAGCAAATAAAGATTGGCTGGTCAGGCGTAGTCGGCAGAGGTATTGGCGACTCGAAAATCACGTGCTTTTACCTGTGTCCATTAGGGAGCTTTTACAATGCCTACTCTTGGCTGTCTAGCGGTGGCGAGGTTACTAGTGTTGAAGAGAGGCATATAGCCTCTGTGAAGAGGTTTACCGTAGCTCTCAAGCGGAATGCACTTTCTTGTCTTGTTTTTTTTTTTTACTTTAGCAGGGTTTTACAAGCTCTGAGACAGCCTACACAACCACTGTAAAGCCACTAGCCGTATTGGGCTTTTAAAAGAGCGACGCCAAGCAAGAAGCCACCACCAAAAAACAAGGGTGGTTTCCAAAGTTTGACGGTGGTGGCAGGGTGTATTGATGCGGGTATTCCACTAGGCCCTTTGTGTTTGTATCATTACCAGTATACTTACATTTTACTTGTGAAAGACCTTTCCCAACTTCTTTCGAATTTCTTGCGGCTTGCACGATGGAGGCATGTAGCATCGAAGCACCAAAAACAGTACTCAGGTACCAGAATGCGTAGAGACCCAGGTACACAGAGCCTCCTAAAGTGAACTTTTCTGGAAACAAAACAGGCGTAGCGGCTCACTTTAAAAATATCCCCTACTAAAATACGTTCAAATCAACAATGTTTTATTTCAACGTTTCTTAGAACAGAATAAATCCTAAGTGTGGTATTCGGTCAACCTGCACGACACTAGGTTGTCTTCATGGTCAACGGTACGCGTTATGCCTAATGTATTCAAAGCTGAAAGATTAAACCATGTCCTGAAACGTATATACCTCTCGAAGATGTTAATGAATTAATTCTTACCAGAAACAGGGATGCACGCGAAACTTGACCACAGTACACAAAAACAGCCAAAATCCAAATACAATGGCCGCAAACCCAGAACTAAAACACGTCTGCCAAAATCAAAACACAATGATCGAAGTTAAAATGAAAACCATCGATCCATTCCCCACGAAACCCTTTCCAGTCGCTAAGCATTACCTCAAAGCTAATGTTTGGTACACAATATTGTAGATTGTTCTTCTGCGCTTTTGGGGAATGCTTACGTCCTTCAATGGCGATCCACTCTTCTGCTGAGCGAACCATGCGCACGCCCTCTTCATGGCACACTACAAGTTAAAAAGACCCTGCAACACTTTTTTCAACAGTTTTGAAATATTAAATGCTTGCGAAACGTAGCCACCCAACACACCCAGTACTTAGGTAAGCGTGTCGCAAAATACATCAGCCAAACATTACTGTAGTATGCCCATGAGATAACTTGGGAACTCGCTGAAAACATTTCTCTCTCTTTCCCGGTCTTGACGTTCTTCGACCGCTCGAATTACATCCTTAAGGCCATGCAGTGGCTGTTTGCCGGTTTCGCCGCTTTTGTACAAAAGATGTAGTCACGTCGTAGCGCGCAGTGTCAACACCTAAGTATATTCTTACCCTGTGGTTTTAGGTTAGTAATTATTCAACCAAGAGCAGTCATGCACCCGGCTTATTTACTGTCGCATCAAAGCAATTTATTCGTGCTGCTGCTGAGCACTACTTAAAGGGGTACTGACACAAAATTTTGATGGCGAGATAACTTTGGAGATAGATTGGTATAAACACATGTGCATTATCTGCAAAACATAAGCGGCAAATACGGCCTAGACCATATTTAAAATCAATTTTAAAGTGTGCGAAACGCTACCGAGCATCCAGCGGAGGACCTCGCGCAATCGAAATTCCCTGGATATTTTGTAAATAGACAACATCCAAACATGTCACGAATTTGTGTTTGCCGCTTCCGCACTGCAGGCATTTTTCGCCGGATCGCTGCTCCAATTGAAGGTCGGATCTTCTGCTCTCGAGCAACACGCGACCCGACCGTTGGCGGCGGAAGCGCCGAGATTTCGTCGGCTCATAGGGCATCTGGCCGCGACCCAAGTTCTACAGCGGTTCCAGGAACTCTATTTCTTATTTCTTTTTATTACACTGGCCGCGAAAACACGCCTGGGACACGAAAAGTGCTCTGAGCGAGCCGCCCGGTCCCTGCGCAGGCGGCGGCCACGGCCGCGAAGTGGCGCAGGCCGACGCAGGTAGCTCGAGCGATACCTTGTTACTGCTGCACGAAATGGGGCCCACGACCCAAACGTGGCAGCACGTATGAGAAAGGATTTAATGATGCAATGGCGGGGTGTATTAACAATCGTCATCTGCACCGTCTATGGTATACTCGGTTACAACTCAAGAACGGCACCACCTCATGTAGTGTATCACTCCGCCAAAGCGCCGGACCCGTGTCGTCAGTGCGCGAGCGTTTTGAAAGGGGTTTGCTATGAAGGCGTGATATCATCTGCTTTGTCTCGCGCAGTTTGTTTGTCGTCACTGGAGTCGTTTATAAGCATATTAGGTCCAAACAATCACGGGAACGGCTCACGCCATGTTCAAAATATTCCCAGTAACGCCCTACTTGCGCCGCGCGGAAAAACATCCGGCTACGGTGATAAGGCACAGCGGCAACTTCTGGTGAGGGTGGAATGTGAGGGTACCCATCCAAATGTACATGAAGAGAATATTGGGCTTTCAGAAGCCCTAGGATTTAAGGGTATCAGAGAGGAAGCTAACTTCAAGGCTGTCGAGGGGACGAAAAGAAGATTAGAATGCTGGTGTACGAAAAGCAGAGAGGGGAATATTGCCTAGGACAGTTACCACCTGTAACAGGGAAAAGATAGTATTTCGGGCCTAATAAGCGTTAGTGCCTGCCCTAAGCAGCGCTAGTATTAAACCAAGTGTGTAAAACATGGTTATATTAGTCCTTTTTGGTAAGATGACATGTCATCACCCCGCTTCAAAGGGGAAACCAATAGGAATCATCATCATCATCATCATGGTGCCGTTCTTAAGATGTCACCGATTATAGTGGCAATCGAATATCCGCCGCAGTGCTAAGCCGACCGCATCTGTAGGCGCACCTGTAGGCAGACCAGCCGGCTGCTCCCAGCGCGCATCTTCCCACCCACTGTCTCTAGCATCACGCGTCGTCATCTAGCTGCGGCAGCAATTTGCACTCGCAGCGCCTGCGTAACGTGCACGGTCGCTTTTTCATTAAGCGGCTCACGAGATCAGTACTGGGGGGCATTCGCAGAAACTGCCGGCGACACGGCTTCGGCAGTGGTACTGCAGCTCTGCTCTGTGGCATCCGTCCGAGCGTCACGTGGTCAGCTTTGTTTACACAAAATCTGGCGTTTCGCGGCACCCGCTGAAACCGTAACTGCGACTGGGGGCATTCAAAACGCCTCTAATTAAACAACCGTTGCACGCTGAAGCAAATGGTGTTTCCACATGTTATAGGTAGGTCATTAAGTCATATCGCAACAAAAAAAAAACAACAATGCAAACTTTTTCTGTCAGTGCGCCTTTAAGGTATGAATTATGAGATAATTTCTTCTCACACTCGGACCTCCAAAACCTCAACAATACTACTAAGGTTTTGTATTGAGCAAGACACGTGCACCTCTGCACTAGGTGCTGCTTGTTATACTTACCCATTTGTAGAGCAGCCATGGTGCCCGGCAAAGAAGGGTGCTGACGAATGGAGGTAGAATTGGTGGCCCAAAGAGCTTAACTGCAAGCCGAACACAAAGGCTGTAGCAATAGCTGCAACGCTCACCCCTAACGCATCTTTTAGTGAAGGTACTCACAGCACCAGAAGAGCCTGCGTAGCTGATCCTTTCCAAGAGCCGACTCGAGCTCGGTTGAAGATCTTCAGCCGATATATAGGAGGACGAGAAGGCGGAACTAAACGGCTCTGGCAATAGAAAGCGGTGAGTGTTGGCTGCAGGAAAGTAAGCGCTACACAGTTGTCGAGAATGTGGGCAGGATGTCACCCCACTACAAAGCGGAAGTACCGGAATGAATACTAAAGCCTCACCCAAATTTCGTCGTCATAGCTGCAGATGATCAAATACAAAAAAGCGGTAACCTTCTCTCTGTGTATCGCAGCAGGAGCTCACGACACCCTGCTGAGGAGTGATAAAAAATGCACGGTGCTGTTTGTCATTTTGAACGCAAAGAAATAGTAATGCGTATAGCACTCTTTGCCGAATACCCACAAAGCCAGGACCGTGTACATAACACCCTGCATTTCCACAAAATGCAGATATCGCCGAAGTTCTACCTGTAATACCTTTGATGGCATAAATGGAGATAACTGGTCGCACAAAATTTTGAAAAACTAAAAAAAATTAGAAAAATATAAACAATTTCAAAAAAAGGCAAAACGTGTAACGCCCTGCATTTCCACAAAATGCTGATATCGGCGAAGTTCTACCTGTAGTCGTAATAATAGCGTAAATGGAAATGAATGGGCGAACGAGATTTTGAAAAACTACAAAATAAGAAAACTGAAAATTACAAAAAAGCGAAACATGTAAGGCACTGAATTCCGCAATGATGCCGATTTCACGAAAGCTCCACCTTTAGTTGTTATAATAGCGAAAATGGAGATAATTGACCTGGCATGATTTAGAAAAACCGAGACATTTGGCTGGAAAAAAACTCACACTCAAGACAAGCGGTTTAGAGAATGCTATGCATTAGTATATAACACCCTAAATTCCTGGAGGTGCTGTTCGTCATTTTGAACGGGAAGAAATATTTTCCCCGTGGGATCGTTTGTTTGTCTTCTCTCAAATATAGTCAAAGCGCATGACGACATAAAAGCTATTAACCCGTATCCCACCTTCACCACTGGCCTGCTACGTGAACATGGTCGTCAGCCATCACGGCGGGGTTTTCGAGGAAAAAAACGATCGTTCATTTCAAGTGTGCAATAAAACATTTCTAACGCACCCGGCCTAGCAGCTCAAAGAACATTTCAGCGTCCAGATGATGTCACGTTTGTTTATTCCGGTGTGTATTTGGCACTCTAGAACATAATTTCAAGGGGGGAAACTACGGTAAGATTATAGTTGAATCTAATCGGTATCGCAAAGCACACTTTGCGGAGCTAAGCACCTCGTAGTCCCTTTCGATTCCAAAGTGAATTAAAAAAATAAAAAATAAGCTTCTTTTTCATGTCCAAACAAAAACGATAAACAATGATGTTCCCGAGAGAAACTACAAAACATAAACAAAATTTGTGTAAATAGAGCAACCGAGTAACGCCCTGACTTTGGAGAAAAATGCTTATTGGGGCAGTGGTGATATCTAATTGGTGCAATAGTAAACACGGGGATAATTGGTCCACTGGAACTAAACATATCAATATACAAAAAACGCAAAAATAATAAAGGGTGAAATAAAAAATAAAAGAATATTCATCTCATAAACATCCCCCTAAAACAAAAGGACACTTACAGATCCCTGAAACAAGACGGAAACACGTGCAAAAATACCAAAAATGGACAAACAAGGTAGCTTGCTGCATTTTTACAACAAAATGTGTTATCGCTGGAGCTAACGCCTGTACTCGCTACACCAGTGCCATTTGAGATCTCAGTGAGCATAACTAAAAGCAAAAATACCAGTTGTAAGTGTAAACTAAAGAAATTAAGGGTATGTATGTGATACATCAAAAATAAATAGCTTCAAAAGCGCGACGGAGACCCGACAAATACAATCGCAAAAACAGGGACAAACACGTAATTCCCTGCACCTGCTCATATTCATATGGCACGATGTTATAAAAGCTATAAAAGTTATAAAAGCGTCAGTGAAGATAATTGCTAGAACAGAATGTTAAAATGCAAAGCCTACAAAATATAAAACTACAAACTTCAAGAAGGGAGGCAAGGAAATCAAAACAAAACGACAAAAAAACCCAGAAGATCTTTAAAAAAAACGGATGGTAAAAACAGCAAAAATGGTGAAAGCGGGCCAACAGTGTAAGGCCCTGCATCCTGGCGGAGTTCACACAGTTAATGCTTATAACAACGTAAATGAGGGAGAATAATAAATCAGCTCCGTAAAGTGTCTTTTTGGAGCAAAACAGCACAAAATTTGGCGAAAAAGAAAAGAAGGAATTCACACAATCTAATCTCTCCTTTTTTTCCTGCCATCATCGTGCTGTTTTCTTTTGAAGTACCATGTTGCAGAAGCGTCTCGTAGCTGCAAGAGCGGTGTGTTGCTAAGCAGAAACACGACTGCGAAGTTGTCTTAACCTTAAGTGCCGTTGGTACGGATTAACGTCAGAGTTCGGGCAAGTGGGTACTCCATTGAAATATTGCTTAAAGTGCGAACAATTAGACGACGGGCGAAAGGAGTGGCTGCACGGATAGGCGCTTGTGAGCGTAGCCGCTCTCTTTCATCCTTCGTCTAATTGTTTGCGCTGTAAGCATATTTAGTTGGTAAGGAAACAGTAGTCAAAATTTGGTGGCAAACAGCGCGAAAATACAGGACGAAGGAACTACGAGTACATATATCGTCTGGGTACTCTTAAACCTGCTCTCCGGTGTTACCGCTCGGTTTCACGCCAAATTATGTACACACTGACCCGAATTTCATCCGTGTTTCATAAATTATAAACTATTGCCCCCTGTGTGAACCTTCAACCTTGCTCCGCCGAATATAATGCGATGCAGGGCAACAAAATATAAATTACTAACCCTCGCTTCTGTCATTGAAACGCTACCCCAGCACATTTTACTAGAAAAGCTTTAGGTCGCTTTCCATGCTTCTTTATTAAATGAGAAACATAACTTATTGTGCCAAAAAATGTGGTGGTCCGAGTGACGTGTTATACGTCTGGTTACAAGTAAAACGCTTTTTTATACTATTATTAGAGCTAGTTCTTTTGGCGCGGCTCCAGTGCTCCATCATTCTGTGTGAACACATCTAGGACCAAGAACCAAGGGAAAGTCGGACCTCAGGGTCAAACTTTAAGTGAATACATTTTCCACGTAGCGGGCTTAAATGAATACCGACGCCGCATTGAGCATTTTTAACAGCCGAACGGGACATAGGTTTATTACACGCGCATTGAGGGAAAGGTGTGATAACCAGCATCGCAAGAAAGGTGATAAAACGGCCTAAAATACCACCAAGAATGAGAAAATTATGCCTCGAATTTAAAAGAAAATCGGAAATACCTGACGTCACGAGCATTGTCACTGCGAATAACTCGCGCATAAATGGCCGACACCACTCCCCCCGTTAGTGACAAGGACATCGCAAGCTGCGGCACCAGTGCCGCTGAACTCGGCGGATGTTGCAGCGTCCGGTAAGAGATATCTGAGTGTGCGTGTACGCGCATTGCAAGCAGCTCGGAGGATCATTTGAGCCTGATGTCATCGAACAATTTGTTCTTCAGGAATGCCCGCACAGATAAGTCAGCCAGGTAGCGCTGCCTGCATTCAATTTTGTGCCAGTCGCGAATGCAAACAGCCTGGAAAAATAACAGTTTTGGGTACTTCTTGAAAAGACAGGCACGAAGATGAGCACAGATAGGCGGTGAATGGCTCGAAACGTCGAGTTCTTGCCTCTTCTCGTCAATTTTCGAGCTTTGAATCAGGAAGGGACAAACAAAATTAATCTCTGGCACTACCACAACACGTGAATGCAAAGTGGGACTTTTTCATCGAGGAAATGCTTGGAACTCACAATTTTCTGCATGTACACAGCGACGATGTGTACGCAAGCTACACACAGGCCACCGAGGATGAGTCTGTTGACTGCAAATGCATGCCCCGTGATCTCCTGCCGAGCTTTTGTCGCGCTTGTTTCGCGTCGTTGAAGCGCTAAAACATCTAAAACAGCGCGTTTCTTCTCCCGACGCAGTTTGTAGACAAAAGCGACCCGACTGAAGGCTCAAAACAGTACAATTTTCTTCTCGCTCTTCAAAACAACCGTAGCCTGCTCCTTTTTGACAAGACATCTAAAAAACTTGATATTTTACGCATTCCCGCGAAAAACTTCTAGAAATTTCGCTTCTGACGCTCTAAGAATTGAGCAGCAGGGGCTCGATGAAGTTGCAGAAATGATGGCGAAATTTTCGCGTGTCATGATTGTCGTTACAGATGAGGAGGGAGGTGCATAATTACGACCTTTTGCGGATTGCCATTTAGCGCTACTTGAAATTGGCGCGCAGGCGGTGAGCACAAACTGGTGCCTGGCGACAACCGAAATGGTTGAACCCGGACGCAAATTTTGCAATATGTGCCAAATAGTAACAAGTTGCCGCGTTGACCTTCACGCAATTGTTTGCACGTACCTGAACACACGCCCAGCAACAAAGCACTCGAATGTACGTCGAAACGACAAGATTAGGGCCATTTGACTTTGTTCAGAATGATGAGCCAGCGAAGATGAGGAATAATTGAAAATATTGAGTTACGGTTGCCGTGCAAAAGACAATATTGTAATAGACAGCCTATATTATATTACAGCATAATATATATATATATATATATATATATATATATATATATATATATATATATATATATAATTGCTTTGGGGCTGTAAAGCTTCCGATCTGCTATATATGTGTGGGTGTTTTCTTCCTAGAGGTCGGACTGGCGTGTCCACTGGACGCCTTTAATTTTAACGAAAATTTTATATAGCCTGTTGGGCGTAGGGGAAAACATATGACGTTATTTTCTTTAAAAAACTTGCGCTTCTCCAAAAATTCCAAAAGCCGACTCGGGTCACATGTCGCGTTGCATGGCTCGCGGAAAATTGGAAACTACTACCGCTGTAAAACCAAAACTACTCCAGCTATCGCTATAGGTATATTTATGTAAACACTTTGCATACGCTCAAACGATTTAAAGTGTCCGTGCTTGGCTTACCGAGTCAGTTCGTTTCAATAAAAATTCCGAAATTAAAAAGCATTTTGGAAACTTCACAAATCGGGTGCTTTTTTCTCGGAATCTCAACAAGCTGAATAGGAGAAATTTTTTAGTGTTATTCTGCTATTCGTTTTCAATCTTAATGCTAGTTTTAGTTAATGTAGTAAAGACGGATAAGTACGAAAATGCCCTGTACTGCAGCAAGGGAACGCATTTTGGTATATTTTGAAAGCCAATTGCAAAAAACGGCAACCTTAAATTTTTGTTCAAATGTTCAGAAATTACAGCCAAGATAGCTCACTATCATCGACATCAAAAACATGTTGCATTAATTTTGTTGTTTTGCCGCTACAAAGCGCCCAATTCGGCCGTTCTAGGAGTGGTGTGGGGACCTGTTCAAAAAAATTTTGTAAGAACCTTATTACCACAATATAGGGCGTGAAATGATCACTAGGCCATGTTAAGACTACGACGCAAATGCCATATCCTGATCTATGGACGCAACAAAACGGCATGTCACGAAGTTGTGTTGGCTTAGACGCTAAATAACTTCGTTCTTTACAGTTATTATGACAGTTGCGGCCACAATCTGTACCTGGCCTCACAAAAAAAAGAAATTAATAATGCGGAGAGCATGATATGTTAAAATTGGACACGTATAAGTACAGTTCCCCTGAATCCCATGTTAAAGCTCCACCTTCCAGGCCATGCTTGATCGTGTGTATAATCATCGACTGGTGCGGTTTCAATCGCGCAACTCGAGACCGGGACTTCTTTAGTTCTGCCCTTTAAATCGTTGCCGTATTATCTGGAATAAAAACAGCGCAGTCCTAAAGGTATACAAGAATATCACAGTGAACCATGACCGCCAATCATCCTAAATATCGCACAATATGCTTTCCAGTTACCTGATATGGCACTCGCGCAATCATAAAATTTCAGAAATAGCACTCTTGTGCAATTGTCTGTTCTTTGAAAATATAAGCACATAGGAACAGGTTCCCGGGGATCTCTGTAGCACTCTATTCAACTGCAGAGCACTAAGCACCGATGAGGCCATTCAGCTTTACTGTTGTTTACTTGAGCTTGAAGCGGGAGGAGATTGAGGCTGATCCAAGTGGTCAATAGCAGGTTAGCAGCATCCAAGGCGTTTTAGATGCTAACAGACCCGGTATGGCAACCGTCTAGCGATCTTAAATACAGGCCAAGTGTGCATGCTACTTAGTCAGCTGAACGGGATCTTTTGTTCCAGTGTAAAGATTTTTCATGGTGAGCAAGTTTCTTTATGAGGCAATTTTTTTTTCTTGCGCCCTCTTAAATAATCAGCACAATGCAAGCGCTCCTAACTAATTTTTATCTATTAGCCTCCTATGGTTCGTCGATATCTCTCTCTCCGTCCTTCCTAAAGGCGCCTGATCCTGTTATCCCTCACGGCGGCTAAGGCCATGGCTATGTTTTATTTAATACTTTTACTTTTGCTTGGAAGGATGGGGTAATGTCTTCCTGAAACTAAGCAGGAAGTTCAGCCGCCATCCTGGAGTACGTATTTCCGCCGGAACGCTAACGCAGACGCTTCAAACAGGACTCAGCTCGAGTGTATCCTGTTCTCCCCCGGCCACTCCCGAAAGGTCCGAACCTCGTGTTGCCAACTCTGTGTATGCGAGGGTGCTTGCACAACGCGCCCACAACAATATTGAGCAGGGCGCATGAGGAGATGCATCCAGAAGAGCGAGTGCGCTATCTTGAAAGATCCACTTGGGGATGCTTTCTACATGTTAAAATTCTGGCTACATTTTTCATGCCTAATTTAAACGAAGCATGCTCATCGCAATTTTTATTTAATAGTTTTCCTGTTGTAACGACCATTTCTCGGCCTCGGAGTAAAGGAAAGGGAGTAAAGGAACGGCCATTTCTCGGAGTAAGGGAAACATTTTTTTCCCACAAAATAACTCCGCTAATGTTTTCTCCTGTGCACAAAGAGCTATATATAAAATTTTGGTCAAAATAGAGATGTCGACCGGACACGCCTGTCCGACCTCTCGTAAAAACACCCCTATGCTGATTATCCATAGTTATTTTTATATGATTCGGAAAATAATTTTTTCAAGACTAAGCGACCGCAGGGCTATCACTGAAGGCGCAGACTGCCCAAAACACATCCTAATAGAATGATCAAAAATGAAAGAGTAATCTGTAATCAATGCTCGCTACATAATTTTCTTGATTAATTCTAGTATTATAGAAGCTCCGCGTGAAGAATTGAACTTTGGTACCCTTCCTCTATTCAACACTGTGCGATGCCTATTCAAAATAATAATGAGTATTTAGATTACGCTGAATTGAAATGGTTCTTGATTATATCCATCGAATTCCCATGCCAAAAAAATATTCTCCTCCTCAGGCAGCCGTGTTTTAAAGGAGCCATGAAGAGAAAACAAAAGTTTGTTTTATTTGAAAGATTAGGTGTTTCATAGTACCCCAAGCGCTTTCCCGGGAGCAAATGATGCTTTATTCACTGAGAAACAAGGCAATTTGAGCCAAAATTTTAAATCTCCCGCTAAAATTGCACATTTCGTCACGTGAACAATGGCGTCATACGAGCCGGTCCATGAAACAGATACTTAGTATGTCGACTCCATATAGCACCCACACGCGGGAGTCGACCGAGATGGCGGCCATTTTAAAAATACTGGTAAAACCTAGTGCACCCGCAGCCCTAGTCATGGAATCGCCTGATCCGGAGAACAAAACTCTCGCCGAGGAGCTCGGGCTTGCATTTAACAACTTCACACCACTTGAGCGCTCAATGCTTCTAAATGCACGAGCGGCAAGTGTTGTGGGATACGCGGTGGACGGGAAAGCGACCATTCCGCGATAGCCACAACAGATGAACGCCCTGCCGTCGGCACCGCTGCCTTGTTAGCCCCGTCGCGACAGACGAATACAGACTGGTACGTATGTGCCGTATTTTTATTACGGTAAATAATAGTTCAATTTCAGTAGCAGTATCGCTTATGCCAGTTGGCCGGTGTCGTGTATGGAAAGCCGTTCGCACGAGCTGTCTGCTCCGACCAGAAAGATACGAGCGTCAATGCGCGGTGTGTACGGCATTTTTTTCCCCCAAGGTCAGAGCGCTTTGACGGCTGTTAGACGAAGTCGGCGACGAGCGCCAGCATGTCCCAGGAGTGAGCTAACGTAAGGGTCCCTGCCGTAATCACTTCCTCGGAAATGAAGCGAGCACACTCGTCCTTCCTTTAGCTCTCTTTCTCCTCCGTTTGCAAAGTTCATAAAACGTAGCCACTTGCTTCGCCGAGGTTTGTCGTTGGGCAGCACATGAAAGGAGATCTCCTCACCGGCGGGGATATCGCACTCCCTCGACGATTTGCCCGTACTACATGGGCATTTCAAAACGCAGCAACGACATTTCATTGTAAAGTACTCGAACAAAGTGAAGTTTTCAGTGGTTGTAAACTGGAAACGAGGTTCTAACAACAGCAGCAAGCCAACACCATTCCAAAACTTCTTCGACGACTGTCCCTATCTCGTCGCTGCTTGCTGTTCCTTACTCCCCTCGTTTCTATTTTTACCTTTGCTGGTTGCCGATATGACGGCCAACCTCTTGTGAAGGGATTACGATACCAAGCAAGGCGCGGCTGTGCGTGCTGGAACGGTTCGTTGGCCCCGAAGAGCCTCGAACCCGAAAATTCGTCTGCGCGACGGTGGCGACGGCGTGATGCCGAGTTCGGCTGACGGTAGTTTCGTACGCATTGGCATACACGCTTGCGTGTTCGTTCGGACGTTCAACCGTTTACTCCACCGTTCTTTGTCATAAAAAGAATGTGCAGTATGTTTCACGGGCATTTAGGTCGCTATGCAAACTGTAAGCCTTGCCTAACATGCGTTTACTTTTGCCGGCCTCCGCCAATCGCAGAGCATTCTCGAGTGACATCATAGGTTCTGTTGCGGAAAATGAGCTGGTGGGTCGCATGGTCATTTCCTTTTTTCCTAATTATGTAGCTTGTTTGAGCGAAGTTTGCGTTATAAGTGGTGTAGTTATGGTTCTAACGAGGCAATCTTTCGAATGAACCAAACTTGTGTTTTCTCTTCATGGCTCCTTTAAAGGTTATGTAGAGAAACCGACCTCTAAAGGTGACCTGAAAGGGTTGGAATGTCGGTGGAGAAAAAGCAGAGGGAGAAGGCAGCGACCATATGTGACAAAGAAAGTATTGTTTGTGCCGTATATTCGAGTTACACTCGCTTCTTTCATCGCCCCAATCAAAACGGGTGCAATAAACAATGAATCAACCAGGGGTCGTGCATCGATTTATTTATCCGCTTGATTGCAATTTATCAACTCGTATTGATTGAAATTTAAACAATTTAATAACTGCACACTTCCCTCTCCAACTGCTTTGATGATCCGGTTGCGCCCTGTCAGTGACGTGGCCTCTCCAGCGTTGATCTGTTTGTGGTACTACAATTGCACGAGAACGCCACCTCAAACGTTACCTTAAGGCCGAACTAGAGTTCCTTTATATCGTGTAGCGCAAGAGTTTTTCGTATGATTGCCACATGCCGCGGGTTCCAATCCGACAGGAAAGCCTGCTTTCAGTGCTGCGCACAAGACCTCGTATGCAGTCAGTTCTGCTGTACTGAGCATCGGCGGTTGTGGAAGCGGCGGCAGCGGCGGCGCCTCATGCCGAGAATCGTGCGCCAGTTTTTGCCCGGCCGCTCCTCGCCAGTCCTCCACGCCGCTGCCGCTGCCGCTGCCGCTGGCGCGGCGGCCAACATACGAGAAAGGTGGCTTTCCCTCACGACCTGGCACTCAAGATGGCGGATGGAAGAGAGGAATCTGGCGCTAGCGTCTATGCGGCTCACATCAAGGCCGTCTGTGTCGTCATGAACTGCCATTATACATCGCCCTCGCCTTGGTTTCATCATTGGCTTGAATTGGAACGTTTTAGTGACCGCAAATTTAAACAAAGTGCCACAGAAAACGCGAAGGATGGTGTGAAATTATGCAAGTGGGAAATAAAAACAGGCTGTTTTAAAACGAAGGAAAAAGGAAGTAAAACGTATTTTTGCCGGAACGGTTGTGCCTGCTACTCCGCAGGCCGAGGTTGTAGTTACAAACAAGGTTAATATTTGGTGGGGAAACTCATTAGAGGCTCTGAATTTATTAGTTGTACCATTATTGAAAATATTAAGTTGCTCGAAGAGTTTGAAAAGTTTTTGAACGAGTCTATTAAAACGTTGCCTTCGTGGTGAACCGGTGCAACGACCGCCAGCTAGTTTGACAAGAAAAAAGAAAACGTGGGGTTAAACATTCGTGGACGATAACAAGATAGTACGCTTACAAACGCCCGTATCTGTCGTATCTTGTCTTCGTCGAAGTACGTTTTGTTTCTCTTCTTTTCGTCAGCTACAAATTTCGCGGCGGCATATTACCTGCTCAATCTAACGTCCTTCGACTGCAGCATGAGCAACGTTAGGTGCGATCACGCACTGTCTGCTGTTTCACCGAAGACGGCTACCACAGAACAGGGAGTATTTCGGCTTCCTTGTAGCTCGTAAACGTGTTAATGCATAGTGAAGAAAGGAACTCCCGAAAACCGCTTAAGAATACAATTGTCATGCCAAGCCCAAGCCAAAAAAGGGTGTGTTCCTATGAACCCCACGACGACATGGCTTACGAGGCGCAGTTTCCTCGCTAGTATACATAATAAAAAACTCTATAGGACGCGCAACTCTGTTCCCATAGGGGAGCTATATAGATAGGCTGGTGATGATGATAAATATATTTGGTGCTCGTTAAGCGCAAACGCAGACTGAGATGCAAGAAGGAGGTCAATTTGTTATGAGACATGCCTTTTTGTTGCTACTGAGCAGCACGAAAAAAGCACAATGTCTGGTTACGCTGCCTGGTCACTGATCCACCGCTTTCGGGGAAACGCGCCTCCGAAGACACCTAGCGCCCTCTTCGGCAGCCGCCCTCGACGACGAGCGTTACTGAATGGGAGGGAGCAAAAAAAATCGTTGCTATTGAACGGAAGCAGGTTTTGTAAAACCCCCTACTAGAAATACAAAACTACGTAAAGCGCACTCGCAGGTAAAATTACAGAAGCGCAAAGCCGTTATTGCGGGTTCCTCGGGCACTTAAGTTTTCGGACCGTGGCCCCTGATTTCTTATTTCTATCGGCATACTTGCGCTGATACTAAAGCTGCTCAACGTTATTCTTAAATAGAATTCGCTAAATAGCTACAAGTACCTAAGTGCACTCACAGGTAAAATTTCAGTCATGCAGAGCATAAATTATTGGTTCCGGTTCCTGGCCCAAGTAAGGTTTTCAAATTAATAAAGCGAGCCTCCTTCATTTGTTTTTGTGTGTGGCGATACTGGCGCTACAAATTGAGATTTTCCAAATTGCTTTCCGGAAATATTTAAAACTTCTTAACGCGCACTCACGAATAAGATAACCCTGAAAAAAATCAAACGGGAAAGAGCAGGGGGGTGGATTGGGAATTGTTCCCGCAGTTTACCAAAAACCATATTATCGAAGTCCCCGAGGCAGTTTCATCGAATCGCTAAACGCTTGGCCACATTCTTTTCGGTACAAGACCTCCTGCACAGGCCGTTTCTGCAAGGTATATTCTGTACAGGTACCGGTCCGCGCTGAAGTAAACGGAGCACTGGAGCGGTGGTCGAACTAGAGTTGCCGTATATAACTCCCCTAGGGGAGCAGGCCTAGCGTGCCTGCTCACCTACGCGCCTAGCCTGCTCCCCTAGGGGAGCAGGCTAGGCGCGAAATTGAGCCTAAAAATGCACCAGCTTAGTCTCTTCTATGCTTAGGGCGAACAAAATAATGGAACATTGTTTTTCACAGTATCACTGTCAGAAGAACTGCCGGAAACTTGAGCGTTTTCGTGCCCTTGCCTTTCTTTGGTGGGGAGTCCTTGACATGGACTCGCCGGTTGAGCTCCTACGTGGGGGCCAGCTGCTCGACGCCCTTGTAGGCTAGCTAGTTTCGTTGAACCGCGGCCATCTTATTTCGGACATTTATATCGGGTCGATGTCTCCAATGATCTCCATTTCTCGATGGAGCGATGCGCCTCGAGCTGGTCCGTCGATGAGGCCGGCGGGCCAGGCGTGGTAATGCTATGACTGGCGAGGCCTAGCTCACCCGTCGGTATGGCACAGTCTTCTTGTGGCATTAAATGGTGCTCCTGTGCCCTACGAGGTTAACTGGTAATGTCAGTGAGTTCTTGAACCTAGCCGGTCCACCTAGTACCACTGAAAGCGGCTTGGAAAACCAAGTTCGTTCATTTAAATCATATAAACACCGAGCGGATGAAAGACGCGTCCTGTGTGGACAGGGCTTGAAAGAATGAAAGAATTGAAACACCTCATTACTTTTCAATATCACTATACCTATTTTCAGCATGACTGTGTATTTTATTCTGTTTTCCGGAAGCGAAATAACCGCCGCGGTTGTTTTCAGTGCTTGACATCAACAGCACGGTCGTCACATAACCAGCACTGGTTCAGCCGTTTGTGAATTTCACTCGCCACCACTGATGCCCCTTTCACATGCCACGCAATCGCATTATAACGGTGGTAGCGCTATTATCAGGCATTACCAGAACAACGTAATTGCCGCTTTGAATGCCGCCGTGAGAGGATAATTCTTTTTCAGGATGAAAGACTTTCCGGGTGACATTTTCGCCTGTGTATTTCACGCCTGAGCAAGCGGCCATCACCCGTTGCCGCTTGATGCGAGCACTGGTTGGCTGTGGAAGAAGGTGGGCGTACATGCGCGGCTAGTCTTCATGCCGCTACCGATGACATGCGCGTTGTGCTGGCGGGAAGTTTAAACGTGGAATCATCGCTGCTCAATGCGGCCTCTCAGCTGTCCTCAATGTTCCAGCTATTTGGGTTAGGAGTGGTGTGTTACTCAGACAGTGACATGCCGGCTACGCGGGACGAAAACGGACAGCCATATTTAAAAGTTCGAGTCCTTCCAAGTTTTAACTCCCTATGGAGAGACGCGTGCCGTTCGGTCGGAGGAAGAACAGCGGGAATCGAAGGAGCGTCTGCCGGGGTAGAACGCGAATGGGTGTGAAAACAACCAAAAGCATTGCAGAAAAATTCTTAGTGAACGCGGACAAGGGCAAAAAAGTATATCACCACGGAGCGCTACTTTCAACAAGTAGGGCTCCGTGGTGTCTCTCTTTTCTTGCCGTTGTCCGCATGCGCTGTGAATTTTTCGGCAATGCAACACCAACTCGCCCAGGAATCCGTAATCGTGAACAGAACGCCGCCGCCGCCACCGTTTCCACTGCAAGTTCCAGCTCCCAGAGTAGCTTGGAATCCCTTCCGGATTAACAGCAACGTCGACGTGAGACAATCTTCCTTGTTCAGCCCTGCACCCTGTATCACATGGTGTGGGAGTGCCAGCTTAACCCCTGACTTTACCCGATATCTAATCCCTCGATTGAGCAGTGGGAGGAAGTGCTGGCCAGCTCAAGCCTCGAAGAGCAGCTTCAGCTGATCCACCGGGCTGAGGCGGCTGGACGCTCCAGCGGGGTTCTCAACTGAGGAAACCGCCCGCTTGACTCCTCTCATTAAATGAAGTTTATTCTCTCTCTCTCTCTCCTTGTTCAGCAGGAAGGGCTTTGAGAGCGACAATTTTGACGCTGCCTTTTCGCTCCTGAACACGAGCACATAAGTGGTTGGCAGTTTATCAGGCACCAGTTGGGGGTGGAGGGAAGGGGTGGAGCGTGCACGCGCAGATATAGCTTTGATGGCCTCACTGATGACGTATCTGTTGTGGTGGCGGGATGTTTAACCTTGTACGTCCACCACCCCAATGCGAACTTTCCGCTTTCATCAGTGGTCGAGCGGATTGGGTTGATGTGTTACGGATACATTAAGATGCCTATGACGCGGGAGCGAAACAGACAGCTCCATGTTTGTCCACTAGAACCAACTGGCACTGTCTTGTGGTGTGAGTGGCGTCTATTTCTGTGCCCGGGGGGCCTTTCCTACTGTTGCTGGGCCTCAAAACTCTGCGGCCCTCATGTCTTCTTCGGGTTCTTCAGGGTGTGCGCCCGCTTTGGTGACCACGGTTGTACGCCTTTGTTTCATAAGAGCAGCATTATCGCCAAACACAGGAGTCAACAGACTCGCGAGATTATTTAGGCACATAAGATCGCACGTTGCGGTGATAAAATATCGAGTCCACTAAAGTTTTATTGGGCGAAGTGCTAATTGCTCGATTGCAAATTACAAGTAAACGGGTTTTGTTTCATGAATTTAGTGCACTGCGTCCGGCTTCTCTGGTGATCATTCATCACAGAGTGGAAGGGTTCTAATTTCTTTATTTTCGTCTCCCTAATGAAATGGCGGTATAGGAGTCATTTTTGTTTTCGTCAGTTCATTTCTAGTACTATTTTATTTATCCGTTTTAAAAATTTTGACCATCAGCTTCAGAGTAACAGTCACTTGGGAAATACGTCACACTAATGTAGCAATTAAATGCGTTAACTTCGGCTACTGTGAATTATATACTGGTGCAGGGCATTACACGATTAGCGCTGTGTGGAACTCTGTATAAGCAAAGAATGCCTGCGCTATAAAACAGCGCCTTTGAAATGTATCTCAGATATGAACTGAGATTTAATTAGGCTCCAACCAATACAATGCAAAAAGGCAAAAAACCCGACGTTTCGAAGCCGGCTCGGCTTCTTCTTCAGGGGTGACAGTGACCACGCTGCAGCTGCGTCTTATAGTCTCACATTTGCTGGCCTCGCAAATCAGCCAAGGATTTGGCTGATTTGCAAAGCCAGCAAATTGCGAGGCCAGCGAGGCCATGCGAGGCCATGCGAGGCCTGGCCTCGCATGGCCAAGGCTTTGGCCATGACACCATGCAGCTCGTCAAGCGCTACATACGCATCAAGGAAGGAATCTCCGTCTTCAAAACTCATCTTGACTTCAACCGCACCTGTAAAGAAAGGAAAGTCGTCCCTGAGAGCCTGCGCCTGAAACGGCCCGTGTCGACCCCCGAGGGCCTGAATATCATCACTAAAGCCGAACATCGACTCGTCAATGCCCGCCTCCACGAATGCAACGCCGCCATCAGGAAGAAAGAACTGGACCTGTTCTTTGCCAAGCGCCAACTGGAGCACCGCATCCCCGGACTGATGGCCTCCGTCGACGAGTTTGCTGACAGCGTGGCGGCATCGACTGCGGACAAGCACCGGATCACGCAAGATAAGAAACTTTCTTGTTTGTGGATAAGGCCCTCGCGCCAAATTGCCCAAGATCAAGGTTTTGTGACCAACCTGTCATCCCGCAATCTCACTCAAGAGCAAACTTCTGTTCTGGCCAAAGGACACAGCTACAATGTGGCTACGAGCCCCCCCCCCCCCTCCCCCCCCTTACAAAGGTCGTTGCCGCGGTAGAGGAAGCCGTTCAACAAGTACAGCCGCACGCCCGAGATGAAGTAAGACTTAAATCGATTGGCCTCCTATCGAAATTGCCGCTTAAAATGGGAAAAAATTTGACCGCAGAGGAAAACCGAGCACTCCAGGAACTTCGAAAAGACGAAAGCATTGTCATTCTACCTGCCGACAAGGGCAACTCGACGGTGGTGTTAGACCGTCAGGACTACGACCGGAAGGTTTCGGCTCTCTTGGACGGAGATGCGTATACGAAGTTAAAGAGGGATCCTACAAACCAAACGCAGACGCAGCTGAACAAGTTACTCGCGGCGATTTTTAAGAACCACCCGGAACAAAAAATTCTATACCTTGGCTTGATCTGTCGAAACGGCTCCGCACCTAGTTTCTACGGGTTACCGAAGATCCACAAACCTGGCGCCCCCCTTCGCCCGATCGTAGACTTCACATTATCCCCGTGCCGAGCCCTTTCAAATTTCCTGCACCGCATCATCGCCCCCCTCGCCGGGAAGACCGCGACTCATGTACGCAACTCCAGACACTTCGTGCAACTTGCGTCACAGGTGTGCATTGACGAAGACGAGAGCCTGGTCTTGTTCGACGTCGTGTCATTGTTCACTAGTGTTCCTGTACCGCTGGCTGTATCCGCGGCCCGAACTGCCCTCGAAAATGACGCAACCCTATAAGAAAGGACGCCGCTCACTGCCGACGAGATATGCCGCCTACTCGAGTTCTGCTTGGCCAGCACATATTCTTCGCATAATGGGCAAATTTGAAACAACAAACGGGAACCGCAATGGGGGCCGCCATCTCTGTAACAATGGCGAACTTGACGATGGAACACGTGGAAGGGAAGGCTTTGAGCTCCTTCCGGCCGAAACCAAAACTTTTTCTTCGGTATGTAGACGACTGCTTCTGCATAGTGAAGACCTCCGCAGTTGACAGCCTGAAAAAACGCCTAAATTCAGTTCATCCCGCCATCCAGTTCACGGTTGAATGTGAACGAGACGGCTCCATTCCCTTTCTTGACGCCCTAGTGACAAGAGGAGGCAGGGGCCTGGTGTTCTACGTTCACAGAAGCCTACGCACACCGGCCGCTACCTTCATTTTAATTCGGCCCACCCCGCTAACCACAAAGCCTCAGTTGTGTCGTCTTTAATTAACAGAGCTGATGCAATTTGCTCGTCCGAATCAGAACGTAAGAAAGAAGTAAGCCTTGTATTTGCGGACCTCAAGAAAAACGGCTACCCGAAAAAGTTCATTCACTCCGTGACCCGCCGCAAAGAGCAGAAGAGGGTGACAAACTCTCCAAGAACTTCAACCGCCGGACCCCTGAAACGCGTGCCGGTGCCGTATATCCCAGGAACAAGCGAGGCCTTGGCCCGAATTTTCAAAGGGGTAGGAGTACACATAGCCCACAAGCCTTCGACAACTATAGGCCGCTTAATCCCCCGCCCCAAAGACCAGCTGACAATAGAGAAGGCACCCGGGGTCGTCTACCGCATTCCGTGCGCGGGGTGCAACGCCTCGTACATCGGTGAGACCAAAAACCTGCCGGAGAGGATTAGACAACACAAGAACGACGTCCGGAAACAAAATAGAGTCCGCAGCGCAGTCGCCGAACACTGCGAAGTGGCCGACCACAAAATTGACTTCTCCGGAACGGCCATCCTCGAAAGGGAAACGAACTGGAGGAAGCGGCTTTTCCTCGAATCGTGGCATATTCTACGCACACCTGGGAATGTTAATCGCTCGCTTGGCACTCTCCCCTCGGTGTACACACACGGATTACGTGCCGCAGCGAGGGGCTTTGTGCGAGGCCAGCAAATGTGAGACTGTAAGACGCAGCTGCAGCGTGGCCACTGTCACCCCTGAAGAAGAAGCCGAGCCGGCTTCGAAACGTCGGGTTTTTTGCCTTTCTGCATTGTATTGGTTGGAGCCTAATTAAATCTCAGTTCAGTAACTTCCCAACCAGACAGAAGTCTGTCGAAATGTTCACTTTCAAGTATCTCAGATATGCACAAGGCTAGGACCTCCTAAAGCCATTTTCAAGCATAACGGTAAGTCTACAGTAGCGTAGTTGCGGGGAAACGTACTACTCAGTTATGACGATGGCTCAATTAGGATGATGATGAAACAGCCTCCTGCGCCACTCGGGTGAGGAGCCCCTACACAAAAATTTTACACGCAAAGTGTACCTTTACAAACCCTAGACAGGTTTATGGCTGAGAGTATTTTGACGTCGCCTCCTCTTTAATTCAGTTTTGAGCTCAAGGTGAGAGACACATCGTGCAAGCATTGCTACTGGGACAGCTTATAAACACGGTCTACCTCGATAGGGTGCGCGTAGTTTCTAAGTATGTAAATTTTCCAGCCCATTAACACATGTAATACGACTCAAGCATGACGACTGAGCATAACCGAAATAAATGGGTGGCGCTATTCGACGCAAAACGTACGTTAAAAACGTGGGTTGCCGGAGGGATTTAACAACTCAAGAGTATAGTAAGAGGGCAAAATGTGCACCAACTTCTCCGGTGCTTTCCCCTATTATGTACGAGAACTTATCAAAACGCCAATTTCAGCACCATTATTTCCAATAGAATGCGCGCATTGTGTGGTATTTACGGAAGCAAAGAATGTGTTAACAGTTGGGTAGACTGGAGCAGAAGTACCTGTGCAAAACGAAGCAACCATTGTCATGTGTCAGGGCACCCCCTGAGAGGGGGACGCATTCGAAACCCCCGAAAAAATGAGGAAAAAGAACAAAGGAACGGCCATTTGAAGTGCGCGCCAGGAGCGCGCCAATCAGCAAGCGCCAGCGCCGACGCACCAAGGAATCTGGGCAAAGGTGGCAGCACACTGGTCGGCCAATCAGGGAAGGCCACACATGGGACAAGTGGCGAGATTACCATATAAGCACTGGGAGGAAGCAAGAAGCCAATGGGAGTGCGCCACGGGAGAGCCCAGAGGGTATAAAATCGGGGCGCACAAGGAGAAGGGGGAGGCAAGACAACGGGAGGCAGACAACCAGGAGGCGGCGGGAGCACGTGAGCTTCAACGGACGAGCCAGGGGGACGCGGCCAGGCCATCGACCATGCCATCCGAGTCTGGGCGGGAGCGGGCCGACTTCGCATCGGCACCGTTATCCTAGGTGCACCACGAACCTGTGTCTTCTTGGCCCCAGCGGCATCGGTCAGGCACCAGCGGCCAGCGTCCACGCTCCGTCGACGTTCGTCTCGACGGCCCCGAAAGGCTACGTTCGGGCCGAGCCTACCTGGAACGTCAAGCGGCAGCGGCTACCAGGGGGTATAGCCACCGAGGAAGCACGGCGCCGAAATGATGACCGCGCGCGTCGAACGCCGGCATCAAGGACCTCCAGCGAGGGGGGTCACCAGGGGGTAGCCGCACAGGAAAGAAGTCAGGACGCGCGGAGCCCACGCCGTCCAACGAGTGACCGCGCTCATCGAACGCCGGCACCGACGAAGCGAGACCAGGACGGCTACCACCGACACGCAAGAGTGCGACACTTCAGCGCCGACGACGGGGTAGGCCAGTCCAATAGGGACTCAATCATAGGACACAACTAGGAAGTTGTGGTTTAGTGAGATCACCTAGAGGGTGATAGAATGAGTTGAGTCGGACGAATTGCATAGAACTTTAATGTAGAGCCTTTGGGTTTTGAGTTGAATTGTATATTGAGCTTTTAAGCTTGGGGTTTGTATTTGAGTTGTATGTTTAATTTTTGAGTGCTTTGCGTTAGGGTTTTTGTGTGTGCATTAAATGTATGTTGTTAAACACGTCAACGGCTTCCCTGTGTCCATTTCTCTGAGCTGGTAAAGACAACCTCACCATCGGTTCATGTGACAACCATCATGCCCTTTTTGCGAGAGATGCACCGTTGGGGTGCTAGATGGCTCGTACCCCACTGCATCACCATCGATAATTGTTGTTGGCAAGCACAGCCTACTTATACCGCTTGAGACCACCATGTGCGGATCCCACATACAGGTGGCAATCCACTGAAGCGAAGGTTTACAACTGTGCTTGCACGGGGACGCCATCTTTTGCATAATGTTAGCGTAGACATTGATCTCCTCTCCGCCAGAAAAGAAACGCTGATTGGTCATAACCATGTGGTGCCCATCGGTCATCACGTTCACGATTTGACCGACGACACGGAACCAGCCACCGTGCATCATGCGCTTGACTTTCGCGAATTTTAGGGGCAAAGCATCTTAGCTGTTCGGGCTGTCGGCGTCTCCTGTCGTCGTAGTCTCTCCTCGTCACGGTAAATCAATTTGTGAAACGATGGTCAAAACACAAGTGGGCAATGGATAAAGCCAGTTCGAAATAAACTAACCTGATAAATCAAGGAGTAATAAGGATTTATTTGAATTAAGAACAGAAAATTGTTTAATGCCTTCTCGAAATTGGTTTCCAATGGCAGGTTTCATCTGTAAATCATACTTCTCAGTATGCTGCGGCGTGTGACGCGAAGACCACTTGCGGACAGTCTGTCTCTTTTTTAATTAACGCTGGAGACGGCGACACTAGCTCATCAAGCGCGTGATTGCTCCTCCACCGGGGCTGCTCCGGCGTCCAATCAGCGCGCGCTTGTGCCAAGAGACAAGTAACGGCGCGATAATGGCGCTACCGTCGCTAACCAACGACTGCGCAACTTCTGAAAGATGCATCGTTGGTTGCGAGGGGAAAAACCATTGTGATCGCCGCTGTGAAAGGGGGGTCGGCGGTGGCGAGGTGGAACCCCGGAGCGGCGCAGACATATACTGTTTTGCAGTAAAAATAGTCAATGCGAAAAATAAGGCATAACTATTCTGCCGGTATTAAAAAGCAAGCACACGCGAAAAACAGAAAAATGGCACAGTTGTCACATCTAAACATGTGTTTGCACTAATCCCGGAACAACCACCGATAGCAAGAAGCAGAGCAAAATAAATAGAATGTACTTATTATATTTAGTTTTGATAGGTACTCAATGAAAAAGGTCTTTTAAAATGCGATTGAGAGTTTGAATCCCATTCAATTTGCTAGTTTTAGAGACACTCAATTGAGTTACAGTAGTATCTCGTTGATACGATTGGGCATAAAACGTTTTACGGCTTAATACGTTGTTCTTTTCATTACCGGCCAATTTCCCTTTGAAATAAAACGTCTTTGTGCTTTTATTACGATCACATTTTTGCCGAAAATTGGATGCTATGATCGCAAAGGTGGATCTCGACCAACATTTCTAGAAATCTTACGTTTACTCTTCGCTATACTACAGTGAAACCCCGTTGATACGTCCCCCGGACTTACGACGACCAGCATCTTGCAGCGGATCACGGCGGTCCCAGCAAACTCCCCATAGAAACAGTGCATTGAAAACCCCTATGATATGACGCTCGGGTGCACACGGTCCGCTTCATACGACGGGCCCTGGTACGAATAAAGCGGCGCTTTTCCCATATTTTACGCCGCTTCGCCGCCCATCCTGACCTTTATTCTTAATATCCGTTTGACGCTGCTTGTTGTGCATACGTCCACAGGCGGGATTGACCACTTACTGAACAGACGCAAGCAAGCAGGCGGGTATTCGTGAGTGGGAGTTAACCTGCGACGGCCTCACGTGGCAGCAGTACGTCAACGCTGGAAACGCGAGAAGTCGATGTTCAGGTGACCGGCGGAGCGTGAATTTGAAGCTCCCGTTGAGCCGCCGACGAACGCCGAAACACATACGAACGCCGAAACACATACCCTTTATCTCTGTTCTCTGCTATCAAAAGCCGCGTTATCAACCTGCTCTTTTTTTTGCTCGAGTGCCTGAATTCACACTCGTCCGCCACGAGTGTGTAGCAAAATACAGGAGACGATGTTGGGCGACACGTACCTGTTGGCATCGCAATTTTGGGTCCCTGGCTGGTCCCCGCTGCAAGTCACTTTAGCAAGACCACTCTATAATTTTTGCCGCAACGCAGTTTACTCGCGAAGGTTGAATTATCTTATCTGTTTCGCTTTGCTGGTTCTTGTGGGAAACGAAAGCAGCTCTGTATTGAGCACTATGACCCAATAGCGATGTCACGGGACCCTATGAAGGAAGTCTCCACCTTGAATGGGAACGTTGTTTTTAGATGCGGAACATCTCTTGCTCGGTGGGATGTCACTTGTCCGTGTCCCGTCCGCAGCGCATCTGATGATGACTGCCGCAGGATGCCCCTAGGGATTGGCCAACCAAAAATCCATCACGAGATAGCTTCGCGTTCAACCACCGTCGTCATCTTCCCTTAGGGGAAACGCTGAAGAAGAAGAAGGAGGAGAAGACAAAGCTGTGAAGAGGAGGGCGTGTACGTTGCTCTCAGCCGGTGCACCAAAGTCAGGGCGTGTACGTTGCCCTCAGCCGGAGCACCAACGTCAACAACCTTTACCTCACCAACGCTGACGGAGACTACCCATTCTACCACAGAGACGACAACCTCGTCAAGAACCTATTTCTCGGCGAGGCGGTGATTCTCGGCGCCCCGAGAGCCACCGCCTACTCACAGTCACACAACAGTACTTGCGTGCCTTTGCCACTGGTGTGGACCGAGAAGCGGAATTCCCTCTGGCGCTACTAAACACCACATCACCCAACATAACGGCAACACAATGGAACCACACGGAACCCCCATGATGCTTCGCATCCTCATCAGGGTTCCCCACGGGAAGATGGTGTAAGTTTTTCTTAATCTCCGCCTTGTAATATGGTTAGTTTCGCTTGACCTTGGTAGTTTCACACTCGACTTTTCCTCTCTCAATTTGCTCGACCACGTCGGCCTTATATCACGTAGCGTGCGGCGCTTGGCTGGCGCGCTAGGTGGACACCGTAAAGGGGAGGGGAATACAACGCCGGCGTTGATTCTTTTAACTTGGCATTTCAGCTGAAGGTTCCAAATAACGCGAGAAGCCGCAAAATATAGTAGTTTAAATAAATTCTTAGTCCACCTGTTGCGTGAGACCATCCAGCAGGGCGGCATTTACCCGCACTCCGGTCGTACGACACCGCGGTCTCACGACTCTTTAAATCCCCGGTCCCTTGAAAGTCTTGTTATCGGGGTTCCACCGATAGTTATAAACGCCTTCAAACAAGGCACGATATGTACGTTGCGGAGCCGCTGAAGCCGCCACGACAGTGCCTGTTTTCGGGCAAAAATATCGCTACCAGGTCTGGCCACCCCTTCCAATGATGATGATACGTCAGGAGATACACTGCACAATTTTGTGAAACGTATTATAATCACGCCGGAAGACGTCCTGCTTACATGCTTCGAGGAAGGTATAGGGGCAGGAGTGAACGTCGAAGGGTCAGTTCTACGCGAAAAATTTGCGATATCCGCGCTCCTTTTGCACAGTGAAGACTTCCAAGTGTCCGGAGGCTGGATTCGCCGATTTAAAAGGGCACTAACGCAAAAATTTCGCATCTTGTTTTTTTTTTTTTTTTTTTTTTGCTGCGATAAGCAGCTAAAGACCTACTTATCACGTGTGGAAACCTCATTTCATTCAGCGGGCCACGGTTGTTTAATTAGAAGCGTTTTCAATTCGTCCAATCGCAATTCCAGTTTCAGCGTGGGCCGCGAAACGCGAGATTTTGCGTAAACAATGCTGCCCACGTGACCGTCGCACGGATATCACACAGCAGATCTGCTGTAGCACTGTTGAATCCGGCAGTTTTTGCGAATGCCTCGAGGTACTGATCTCGTGAGCCGTTTAATTAAGAAGTGACCATGGACGTGACGGAGGGGCTGCGAGTGAAAGTTACCGCGGTTAGAGAACGACGCGCGACGCTTGAGACAGTGGGTGGGAAGACGAGCCCTGAGAGCAGCCGGCCGGTCTGCATACAGGTCTGCTACAGATGTGTTCGGCTTAGTTTAGCACTGTTTTGATATTCGATCGCCGCTCTCGTAAGCTGTGCAAATCACGATTTTTAATGCAACCCGCCATCGCATCGTTAATACCTTTCTCATATGTGCTGCGAAGTTTGGGACTTGGGTCGCATTTCTTGCAGCGTTAACAAGCTATCGCTTGAGCTACCTGCGCCGGCCTGCGCCACTTCGCGGCCGCGGCCGCTGCCAGCGCAGCGACCGTTGGACTCGCTGGGTGCGCCTTTCGTGACCCCGGCTCGTGTTCGCGTCCAGTGTAATAAAAAGCAATGAAAATAGAGTGCCTGAATTCGCTGTAGAACTTAGGTCGCAGCCAGCTACCCGATCAGCCGACAAAATCAAGGCGCCTCTACCGCCAACGATCAGGTCGTTCGTTGCTCGAGAGCAGAAGCCCCCACCTCCGATTGGAGCGGCGAGCCGATGAAAAACGCTGGAATTGCGGAAGTGGCGAACACAAAGTCGTGACGTTTTGGATGTTGTTTATTTACAAAATATCCAAGGAATGTCGATTGCGCGAGGTTCTCCGCTGGCAGCTCGGTTGCGTTTTGCACACTTTAACGTTGATTTTAAATATGTTGGTGGCAGTATTTTCCGCTGATATTTAGCATATGATGTATGTGTGATCACACCATCTATCTCTGAAGTTATCTCGCCTTCAAATATTTGCGTCAGTACCAGTTTAATGCACGACGCGAATTGCCCTACAATGGAGGGCGCGGCGAAGCCGATAATTCCGCAAGCTTCTTTTTTGCGTTGCACAAGAATGCAGTCTTGCTCGTTGAAAAGAAGAAAGTGCTGCACAAATTTACAGCAACTTCAAACTTCGCTCAATAAAAGTGAGTTTCTGACGGTGTATGCATATTTTCCTCCAGTTTTTAACCTCTTTTAATAATGCCATTTTCGCATTGTACGTTTCATTTCCGAAGTTCCCGTGGAAAAGGTATCAACGAGATTTCACTGTAGTCTTTTTGAGATTCAAATATTACTTCGCAAAAATTATTTTTAAACTCGTTCCATAAGAATAAGACCGATTTCAATAACAATGCGGTGGCCAATTAATTATAGACACTGTACAGAAACAGCCAATGGAAACTTGATAACAAATAGTTGGTATCTTTTCAGAATGTGCAAAAGCTTTAAAACCATGATAACGTTTTAACGGCGGGTTCCTGGCCGCCACCTTAGAAGAAGTTACATCATCCCTTCGAAGTGGATACAAATTTGTTTCTCTCTCTCTCTCTTTGTCTTGGCATTTCATTGAATAACTGCAGAGTAAAACTACCGAAGGAACTTGCACGAGTGCTACCGAAGGAACTACCGAAGGAACTGCTTCAGTGCCTACCACATTTTACCCAGTGGTTTGATTTACACTTGCGGAGTATTATCGCGGAACTTACTTGACCTTTTGCATTATCAGTTGCTCAAAATTATTCACGTTTTGAAAAAAACACGCCGCAATTACAATGCGACCAAGATTTCTTAACTTTCATTGTTCCCGACTGACATTTTTTCATAATCTATGGTAGGATGTCTAACAGCGTTTTTATGGAACCCGTACAGGGGACGTGTTGTTTCTTTTTCATTGTAGAATTTTGCGTTTCCAGCCGTGCAAGCACTCCAACAAAGGGTTCCTCTCCCTTTAAATCTGCGCTGGAGCAGGCCGGATCATCATTTGTACACTGGGGTAGGAGTAATGGTACAGGAGAACGTCGCTTCCCCTCACACTCCATTCAATGCCATCGGCGTAGCTTTTATGAACACCGTTGTAGTTCAGGCCGTTCAGGTTTGCATGATGACATGTGTTGTACCATCCGGCACCCCGGAATCTGACCGCACAGTTTTTTCCATCCTTATCGTGGTCCTGGTCGAAGGTGGTAAAGCCACAACCGTTGCTCCAGCGGAGGGAATCCCAACCTGCGTGTTGTGTCAATATAATGAATCGAAACAGTATTGTAGCGGACTAAACTGCACGTTGAATATGAGGCACACCATTGTGGGGGCGAAAAAATACGGCCTACGGGGATATTTATTTATTTATTTATTTATTTATTTATTTATTTATTTATTTATTTATTTATTTATTTATTTATTTATTTATTTATTTATTTATTTATTTATTTATTTATTTATTTATTTATTTATTTATTTATTTGCACTTCGAATGTCCCGGAGGGGTATTATCACCAGCATGGTAACAAATATAAACAAAACGATTACTCAAGATAAGGATTTTCGATGGCATGTTTGAAGTTTACATTACCGGTAATAGTGGCAATGTTGGCGGGAAGGTTGTTCCATTCATGAGTAGTTGAAATAAACAATGAACGTTGAGAAGTTTCGGCCAGGGTAGGTGGAAGATACAAGACATTGTATTGAGAATAGCGAGAGATACGACAAGCTATAACTATGTTGTGGTTACTGCGGGAGAGGTAGGTAAAGAATCGGTGCAAAATGCAGATACGAGATATATGGCGACAGTCAACGATGGGAGGTGGAGCAGGCGTTTAAATTCTGTGACTCTGGTACATAATGAGAATGCTGGTAGAAGACAACGCGCAGCACGATCTTGAACGGATCCAATTTAGTGCGAAAGGTTAGATTGATGTGTGTCGAAGACAGTAGTGACGTACTCCAATTTAGGCAAGACAAATGTTTTGCATGCTAATAATTGAATTGCAGTCGGAGCCGAGGGCAGATTTCTGCGCATGAAGCCGAGGCTTTGGTTAGCAGAATGTGCATAGTGGTTGATGTGATGGGTCTAAGTTATATCATGAGAGATGGAAAGACTGAAGTACTTGAATGAGTCAGTGGCAGCTATTGCGGCGTTATGACAGACATAAGGTGGATTGACGATTATTGCGACGCTGGTTGAAGGAACCGAATGAGGACTTCCTAATGTTAAGTTTCATTAGCCATTTCCGGCACAATTCAGGCCGGAATTCTAACGTTTACCACAAAATGCAAATACAAAGCTTTTTGCTTACGTCAAAACAGCCAATGCGGCCGGCGGTCTATCCTGCGAGTCTGCGCTCATTAGAACGCCGCACTTTAACCAAGGACACTCCCTCGCATCCTCCTAACCCCCCAGCCCCTCCGCGCGTAAACGGAGTGTATAGTGAAATGGGCCAAAAATATATACCTGGTGGACCAAGGAACTCCCGAAGCGTGAGCTTGAAGAACTCTTCTGCCGACCCAACCTGGAATCTGTTGTAATCAACCGAGACACTTTCGCCTGTGTGGTTCGTTAGGATGACCCTCAAAGCCATCTGTTCTTGACCGGACGTCAGTGCGTGCAGAACACTGTTTCCTGTGCAGACATAGAAAACATGGTGGGTACATGAACAGAGGATTGCGCGGTCAGCCCAAAACGATGCCGAGGCATGTCTTACTTTCGTCTATAGAAAAGGTCTGTCAGGCACTTATACCCCTGTCACCATGGGACTTTCAATCCGAATTGAAGCGAAATGCGATTGACTTTTCGAGCGCGCTTGACGCACCGCCGCTGCTATACGGCAGGTTCCAATCCCGATCGAGAAGTTGCACCGGTTGCACTTATGTCCGCCAGATGGCGCTAAAAATGTACTTCGCGGCCGGCGTCTGGCAACTTCGCGTGGTCGTAGGTATACGTAACTATGTAAATGTTACCGCATGCTTATTTGGGTCGAGCTATTCGACACAATTTGTAGCATTAGTTGAAGTTGTCACCTTATGGGCCATTACTCAGCGGAGACGAGGGTATCACCGGTTTCGTTCCATCGCGCTTGGAAGCCTCGATCGTGCTTGGTGACCTAGGACTGAGTTCGAGCACGAGCGGGGTCGATCGCAATTGGAACTGCCGTGTATCAGCGCCCGATCGGATTCGACTAAATCGCGATTGAAAGTGCACCTGTGACAGGGGTATTAATAACAAAGCGCAGCGCGTTTAGATTTCTCGCTCGGTCAAAACGCATGTCAGGAACAAGATGCTAGCTAACACAATCAAAAGGGCGCTTCTAAAACGCCTCTTCCGCCAAGTGCTATTTCTGTCAACACTCGTGTGTGGTTTCTTTAGGATTATGGTCAGTAAAATAGCCCGCACGTTGCGACGTGTACACTAAAAAAGCAGGAAAATGTGAGTTCCTACAAGGCAAGCTGTTTGAACAAGGTTCATGCGCATTTTGACAACACCTACCGTAAGATAAAAATTTCCGTTGAGGCTTAGGGGAACATTCAGTGTATTCGGTGGTCACAAGCCTATCGCCCCGTCTAGTCATCTCACCTCCCCCACCCCCCCTTAATGCGCGTCAATATGAGAGACATGCTTTTGAACCTCTGCGCAGGGCACGGCGTCTGCCGGGACGTGCCCACCTGCAGACGGCATGGATTCGATCATGGAGCTCAGGGAAGGCATGCCATTACCGCTCCGTTGGCCTGCAGCTTCTAGGATATTGGATGGAATGCCTGTGCACATATCCAGCAATCGCGGAAAAGGGGCCATGGCGAGCCGTGTTCTACTTTGGTTATCGAGACTCCCCGACATGTTCAGCCAACCCAAGTAACAATAGCTTAAATTGACACTGAAGTGAATTTGCCGAGCTCGTGTGTTTACTTTCACTGCGTATAGTCGGTCGAATAAACACACTTTTGATCGTTTCTGCGGGTGGTAAGGTGGTATTTATTTTATAAAGCGTGGAATAAGAAAAAGCTGCTTTGCGCGTTTTGTAGCGGCCGCACCACCTAACAACACTGACGTCAACTCAAGGTGGTCGTCATTCGACGATGTTCAAGACTGGAAATGAAACCAGTTTTGGTTTCCATTTTCTGAAACAACATTCGTGGCGTTCGACGTTATCGTTGGATCGGCATTCTCGATATCTCAGTACACAGCATTCTGCACTTCTCCCATTCTGTCGACTGTAAAATGCGTCATACTATAAGCCTAAAAGCAAAGCTTGGAATCGTAACAATCACTAGCTAAGGCGTACGCAGTGGATGAACGCCCTCTCTCCCATTTTTGAAGATTGCCTTGCTCGTGCCTGTATCATAAGGGACGTGTGCGCACCAGGCCAACGGTCGGCTTATTCGGCACTGCGCCCGCAAGAAGTCGCTCCTTATGACAACGCTACGGCAACGAAAGCTCGCCAGTGGGCCAGTGTCAGTCTTCACGCGTACTGCGATCTCGCTCGTGGAACAAGGAACGTTACAGCGCAAAATTGGTGAATTCAGTATATAAAACACTGCCGAAAAAAACAATAAATCAACTTCAAAAAAGCACACGCTGCGAAGGTGGTTGGAAAGCAAAGCTTTAAACGACACCCACAACAATTTTCCACGCGACGTCACATGAATTCACCCACGTGGTTCTACAAAGAGTGAAACCAGAGGTTCTGTAAGCCGTTATCTGGAATTCGCAGGGGCGGCGTCCCGAAAGCAGCACCAGCGTCGGCCACGGACGTGCTAGAGCGCCGGACGCCGTCGCTGTAGCACGGCCGTGAGTCGGACGAAAGAAAACGGAGAGTAGAGTCTTTCGAAGAATTAGGCAGTGGAACCTAGAAATCCTGATGTGCTAGCTTGGGGCTACATTACTGCGCGACACAAGCGCAGACACCGAAACAACTCGGCATGTGAGCGTAGTGATTCCCATTTATACCAATTTAAACTAGTTAGTTTAATAGGTTTTAGAATTGCAAGAAAGCTGAGGGAAATTTTATAATCCCTATATATCAGAACCACTTGCTACTATCGCTTTTTGTAATACATTTTAAAACACTGCCGAATTGGTATTTACCAATTTCGAAAACGGAGTCCCATTCGTGGCAAGCAGTGCGCAAAAGGTGGCCTTTCTCTAGCGGCCAGAGGCCTTTATGTCGTTTGTACATTTTGTTTTCCCGCCCTACAAGCCAATCCTTAACGCATGTTTCCCGTACTACCACTTAATTACGTAGGGTGCAGGTTACCCTGGATGTGCTGTCGAACAAGTTAGTCAAGCCCTGCGAAGGCAGCGCGCAATGAACGAAAAGCTGCCCCAAAATAGGCCCAAAACAACCGTCCCAAAGCAGACGACAATGTCATACCGCGGACGTCTACGCCGGCGTGCAGGCATTTCCGCGCTGGGAACGCAGGGTAAATTCGCCGTGGCATCTACAATGTGCAACGTGAGTGAAACCCTCCGCCCCGCCCCGCCCCCCACCGCCGCGTCTGCCGCGTTGGGAGTTTGTTCTCCCGCACTCTACGAAAGTACCGTTGGGTGGTGGAGCTAGAAAGCTTTTATTTAAAACAGTCACTATCGGGGATTTGAACTTCCGACTTGCACAATAACATACCTAGGGATTCAGGCCCATCGCCAATAAGCCAGTCATGCCAAGGGCGAAAATATAAAGTACATATTGTAAAGCCAGTTTACATTTTTAATAAGTTTTAGCATTTCAAGCAGCTTACATGACTATTTCTTATATAGCGCTCGTGCACTAAATGTACCCCAAATTCCGACAATATATCATGCCTAGCAACTGCATTCCTTGACGTTCGCAGACGTGGGGTTGTGATGCTGACCGCTGTGGTACTTTAGCCAGAGCAAAAAGTGATTTCCGTACCCTGCTTTTACGGTGTACTATAAAGGTTTTGGTTGAGTTTAATTCATTCGTTCCTATAGTAACTTCACTGTCTCTACTCCCGCCTTCAATTAGCATTAAATATTTCTACTATAGTACCAGCCAGCGAAGCGTCGAGTGTGCGCTTGTGCGGCGTGACTTGGAGTTAGAGCTTGATACAAACTACTAACTAACCAACAAACTGCACATCCTTCTTGCAACAAACGTGCCATGACTTAGTTCTAACTGAGCGAACGCACCCGCCGGCCACCCGCCAACTAAACACTGGGCCGACTTATTCTGTCGCACGGTGGGCGAGCCTTGCAAAGGCGCAGTCAAGCATAGCCATCTTATTTTGACATCATAGAAAACGTCATAGAAAATTTCGAAGGGGGATGAAGGGAGGAGGATAGCATTTCCCAATTTATTCTTCTGCTGATTAAACTCGCGTAAACGCAGCGCGAGTGGTTGAAGTATGGCCTAGACACTCTAAACTACCATTTCTGGTAAAAATGCTGCAATGTTTAGAAATCACGTCAATGTCCCTTTAACGCTGCTTGCGTTTCACAACCCTGCCACTGTCAAAAGGCGAATGTATTGCCCTAGTCAGAACCAGTGGCGGGGGCAGGTATGATGCAAGCGCTACCCTGTGATGGCAATGGATTTTCGCGTGTGTGTACGAAGTCTGCGCTGAGTGCCACGAAATTTTCGTTGGAAGCTTCTCGAGGAATCTGCAGTGCTTTCCAATGATGTTTGATATTCAGTTGCAACGGCTAAGGGGATTAAGATGCATAATATATTTATACGTGTATTTGCTTATGAAAATGAACTGACACATGAGATCCTCGCATTCCTGAAACACACACACAAGATTTAGACAGCAGCCTCTGCGATCGCGGATACGTGGAGTAACAAGCGTCTCCTCCACCTGATCACACTATTCGCACCAGCTCAACTTGCGAGAGCTGTACACTATTGTTAAAAGCTATTGGAGCACTCAAGTTTTTTTACGGGCTTTTAAGGCAAAAGCCGGGTGATAATTAGTTCTCTATCGGTACTATATTTTTCGTCCCCTTTTTCGCTTTATGTTTCTTCGTCTTTCGAAACCATAGTGTTTTCCAGGCGCATTTACTGCGACATCTTTTGGTGTTTCTTTCTTAGTTCTCTCTGTTTTTGCCTTTTCACATAAATTAGGTCAGCAAGGTGACGTGCATACGGCACAGCGCCAGTAAAATCAACGTATTGCGAGGCTGGTGTCCATTTGTTCGACACACCTGCCTTCACAATTAGGTCTCCGGCGGCAAGCACTATTCTACAACTTTTACATTAACAATTCCTAATTTTTTCAATTTTGTGAAGCGAGCCCCGTAGACTCTCAAAGCTCCCGAATATTGGCCAATCTGCCAATTAGGAACCTGCCAGAAAAAAAAATAACAATGACAGTAAACTTTATTTCTAACCGCTCGCACCATGTTGGGAATAAAGTAAGTTTTCGGAAATTATAATTTCCCTGCTTCGCCATTTTCCTTGGAGTATCGGTTCAGGTTTCCAGGAAAGGTGTGTCGAAAACTGTAATTGTTCATACGTCCCTGGTGCCCGTTTATCCCCATTACTATTTGCGGGAATATAGGAGCAGTGTTTTAGATCGTGTCAAGCATATGTCCATGCCACCAAATTCCAAAACGTTTTTCTTTAAGCTCCACTCGAAAACGCTTGTAGTAAATCATGGCTGCGCGAAAACAAGATATCGGTCTCTTGGTCAGACTATTACTGCTTGTGCAATCAACAAGTCACTATTGTTCGTTTTTTTGCATTGTGCGTCACGGGATGCTTTTCTGGGACGTTTTGTTACGTACACTTAAAGAGCACATTGACGTCACTTCTTAACCAATTCGGTTCTTGCCTTTTCAAGATGCTAACCGGGCGACCTATGAAATTTTCTTGGGATAGGATTGTTTAGCTTGTCGAAGGGAGGCTCGGCAGTCCGTCATGCTGAACCCGTAGCACAATCATGTGCATATTTTGTGGCAGCATTTCTGCAGAGCATCTATGCAGTGGAGAGTGATACACCGCAGTGGCTGTATCTTTTGGATGCTTCCGTCTACTTGCTACAGTTTTGAAAAGATTACGATGTTTCTTACACTGTATAATTAGTCTTAGCTGCTGAGAGTTCTTATATTGTGTTAATTGTGGATCTGTTATTATAATTTTATTATAATTGGACTTGTTATATTACGTCTCAATGAATTGTTGCTATGCATCTAAAGAAAAAAAATAGCTCTGACAGTATCACGTCGGGCTGCGACTGTGTAGAACCGGGTACAAAACACTTCGGGTAATAGGAGTGATTTTTAACAGCGAAGCTGTTTAGAACATCATATTTTTTGGTGTCCGCAGTGAAAAATACGTAAAAGGGTCACGCGCGTATGCATGACCGCCCGTATGTGAGCGCCCGCTTGGGAGTGCGGGCGTCACGGTGGCCACCCAGCACTTAAAAAAAAAAGAAAAGCCGAGCGATGGTATGTTCCTGCCTCCCGGCGACCGCCCAGCGTCCCTATCGCACGTTTGCAAGCCAAGCATACTCACTGATAGAGATTGGCCAGGACTGACAAAAAAAGAAACTCTAGCGTTCGCTATAATCCTGGTAACACTCGCTTGAACCAGAAAAACACGCCACAGCATACACCCTTCCAAGGTGATGTCCAATGTTTATATCTTCCAAAAAAATGAAAGAAGCTCGCATTTACAGCAACAATGACAGATTAAAGGTCGTTGACGCAGTGAACGAGGGGGCAAATCGGCGGCAATCGTGGACTTACAAAATCGTGATGATTGTTAAGGTTGCCTGCAGCTTCGCTACCGTGAAGTCTTAAGCGTTAGTGTGAGCTTCTTCCATTTTTTTTTATATTTTCACTCTTTACGGCCGCGGAAAATTTTCTGAACACACAAATACAAAAAAGAAAACGGTTTTTCGCAGAATGAGGAGGCTGAGGCTTTGGCCTCAAACGACTGAAATCATAATAAATAAATAATAACATCTAACAAAATGGTAAATCTGTGAAAGAAACACTTTCCAAATACTATCAATGCTAACTCGTTTCATACGCCTCAACATTCTTCAGCTCAAGGGAAATACCTAGTATCTTTTAAGCAGCACAGATGTACACAAACGGGGGTAGCATTGCTAATAACACTAAAAAAATTATTGGTTCGTACGAAACTGCCATCCGTGATTTCCTCGAACACATAAAAATATCGGTGCCTCCCAGAGACATTTTTTTGTTGTTACAGATTTCTAGAAAACAGGAGGTGTGGACTACCGCGTCAAAGTACGTTAATGAATGCCGTATAAACTAAACAAATGTAAGAAAAAGTGCTCATTATGAATTCCGAACTGCTCAAGAAACAGCAAATGAAAAATGCACCCTCTATCAACAACCACAGTTAGGTTTTTTTGGCACCTTAGACTTTTATATAAATCACTACATTCGCAATATAGGACATAAAGACGTTTTCAAACGCAATGATCCCTACGGAAGAACATGTCTTACAAAATGGTGTCTTCCTACCTATCCAGTATTCTTTTGCTGGATCGCCGAAACCACTGTCATACTCCGTCCAGTTACGGTAGAAGTAGTACACGGGATTGCCGTACTGCCCTCGCCTCTGAATGACCTGCAAAAACGGCACCAGTGTGCAATGGAAGATTTTATTATTCTTCCTGTTTGTTAGTTCCGTTGGTAATATTTCACTCCGATGACAGAGAGCCTCTTGTTATGGAGCATGAAATAATATAAGGAGCCATGCAAGGAAGATCAATAACTCCTACGTAATAAAAGTACCAACAATGCGACAGTTACAAATTTGTCAGGCCTATTTATGGTTACGATATTTTCGGCTCCCAAAATCGTATAATGAGTCTGCTTGCGTGGCACTATTCTGACGTGTTTTAGCTTTTCCACTAATCAAGAGTCAGAGGTTCAACGTAGTTTCAAGGACTCGTCTCGTTTGTCCAATATGTCAAAATTTCACAGGCTTCAACTGTGCCAGTACAGTTCTAGGTGATGATGTTCGCGCGGGCCAGATGCGCTCCTTCTTCACGTCCACGTAGGTTCTCCCAGAGATATGTTTTAGTGTACCCAGTAAATCGTGTTATACCTCTCTGCTTCTGCTCTAACAAGAACAGTAGACTTCTGTGCTCCCTCAATTGAGTGACAACATACAGAATGAAGATAGGTGCAGCAGTAAAGACTAAAATTGCTGCCCTTACTCAATGAAGTACTCTTGGTGTACTGACAAGCAAGACTGTGAAATATAATTAGGCGACTCCAATATTTTTCTCTTGCAGTGCCCAAAGCTACACGTGCACCTTTACATAAATGGTCACTGTTGAAGCAAATGAATTGATGCATTGATTTTTGTTATTTGCCCAAACATTTGCAAAAACGCACAACACACGTCTGAGCACTATGATCATGAAATTAGGCAGTCATCCGCTTGAGATGCAGGCGTGGGATTCAGGTGTACCGTATTTTTTCGATTGTAAGTTGGTCACGATTATGAAGAGGGGATGCAATTCGGAGATTAAAAAACAAAGTGTATAATTCTAAGCTTCGAATGTAAGGCGGCGAATGACTTTGCCACTACGAATATTCCAAGAAAACCGCGCCTTAAATACGAATAAATGCGCTAATTCCGAAGTATACAATAGTTCGAAAATACAAAGCTTCTTCTAAGACCGTCCCTCGTATATCTGTAATAAAATCACAAGGGACTGAGACCATATAGGTGTATTAGAGAAATAAAAGGCTGTTGGTATGGTTTCATGAAAAACCGCTGTCCACCTTATGTAAAAATTCTTAATGATACTTCAGATTCGGCACTTGAAGAATGTAAAGAAATCGTTGCCGCTTCTTTCAGATTACAGAACTTTGTGATCAACACTGTAATGACACTAATAGTGCATTCTGTAATCTGCCAGTTAGGTCGCTCTATTTTACGAGAAGTAAAGGTTTCAAGGGCTGTAGCCTTAGATAAAAGTGTTCTCTGGAACCATTTTTACATTCCTATCGCAGTTTTGGTGTCGTCTTGAGAAGTAGTCAAATTCTGAAAATAGGCTATCATAAATTGTACAACGAAATGTGCCTGACCAAATACTAATGCGGGCTTTGAAAAGGTAGAGGTTTGGAGAGCGTTTCTCGTGCAGTCAAGAAACAAATGCACTAATACATTAGAGAAAAATTGTCTTGTTTTTTTGCTTAAGAAAACCTTGTTAAGCCAGACCTTGTAAAGTTTTGCCGATGTTTTTTTTTTCAATAAAACTCTAGGGTTTTAGTGTAACTGATAAAAACTTCAGGTATTTGAAGAATTGAGCTCACCAAAAAATTGCAACAATGATAGAACTAATCATTTATTATCAAGTTCCCCGGGAAGACGTCTATAGTTTATTATAATTGCACCGCAATCATAAGAAAACGTTCGGGAGACTCTAATTTATTATTGCGCGGAGTTCATACAAGCTTCTAATTTTTCGGGTTTAGCGTGCAAGAAGTTTTAAAATAGGTATGCAATATGGTGGCGGACGACGTTTCTGGCGTGTATCTAGGGGGCTACGATAGGACGTTAATGAAGCAAACCATGAACTTTTCAGTGCAAGAAGTTCTTATGTCATGCATTTATGTTTTAAGCTTCCAATTCAGCAATACATCTTAGACACTATTTCTTAATGTCCAGTTGTACGAAAGTATCTAAAAGACCGCACTCGTAGATTCCCTGATAACTAATCTCGGCCTGGCTTTCGGCATTTCAAGACAGCTTGGATATTGACTAAAAGTAAATACCAATTGTATTACATGATTTGACCGTAAATGCTTTGGGTCATCTTGTACGAGAGCTTCCTTTCTACTTGGGTCAACAACAACTCAGAATAACCAAAGTAGAAATTTTAGTGAGCCGAGAAGAGGAATAGGTGCTGTAACAATTCAGCGCGCCGCTACCCTGTTCGCACGTGCTGCAAGTTTGGTGTAGTGTGGTGAAGTATTTCTGTACTTCGTGGGAACGCTCGCCCTCTTCAGAGAATCTACGAAAAGAAGGGGTCGTGTTGAGGCTTCACTCTAGGAAGCTACTCCACTCACCAACAAGTCCTCAACCCCTCTCTCAGACCCGAAGTGCACCGGCTATCGAAACACCGGGAAAAGGCGTTCTTGCGTGTGTGTGCACTTTGGCAGAGACGTGAGCAAATCACTGCTAAGTTGGTGTAGCCGTTGATGCTTCTATGTACAAAATCTGCCCTGTGGGTGGCTCGTTTCAATCGACCTTTGGGGCTGAACTAAGAGCTTCGTTCACTGCGTCCGCTCCATGCTTTTCCTATATCTTCTTTGTTCAACTCTCACCAAGTAGTAAAACTAATTAAGGTTGGCTCTCGTCTTTTTGTCGTCAGCACCAACGCAGCCCATATACCACGCTACCACTACATAACGGAGGTGACGAGGCTCAGTACGGGGACGCCGCCGCCAGTGTAACAGTGCCATTAGAGAAATTTGTACAACCTTAAACGTTCGTATTTCATTGGTGATGAATTTATTTATGCATTCGTTGAGCTATTTATATCCAATGCATGACAAAGAAAATCGCTGTATATGAGTGCTCTCAGCTGAATGCTCCGCCAATGTGGGCAAATCTATGAAGCCAAATATATAGTCCAAAATTCCAATCAAGCATCAGATTCTAAGGGCCGTATTCTGAGTTTCCACTCCACACCGTTGGATCCCTTCACTCGGCGGAGGGGAGGATTCCGCAATCCTTATGCATGGGAAAATCGATTTCAAGGATCTCCTTCACTGGAGACTGAAATGGAGGAATGACTAAGAATACCAGCGTAAATCTCCGTAGGAATACAATCAATGCTTACAACTTTTTCGCCAGCCCCCAACGGACTGAATGTTTGCCTCGAACTTGCTCTCACCCTAAAAGCAGCAGTTACAAACTCAGAAAACGCAATTGACAATACTTTCCCTAGAACAATTTGGGACAGTGGTAATAGTACAACAAATTGTTGGCAAGGTTAATAAAATTCTAGGTTGTTAAGTGCACTAACGATGTACTGTAATCATGAGGTATTTAAAATCTCATCAATATCTCTTTCTTAAAACACCCAACGAAATTGATCCATATCTGCTTATAAGTTTTACTCTTGGCACAAAACAATTTCTCTTATTCTTCGTTTTCGGACGCGTGGTTTTTGTTTCGAGTTCTGTGTAATTGCCATACATGAATCGTTAGCTCCTATGTACCACACGTTTGTTACAACCATGAACCTCATCTAGAAAGTTTTTTTTAACTACATCTGTACTGCCTAGCTGAGTTTGTGTTCTACCCAATAGTTGGCTAGTTTAGTCCTCTTTTGTAAGTAGAAATTGGTAGAAATTGTCATCTTGTCCCTGCTGAAGTTCTGCCTTGCGTCATGTCAACAAGGGCAACATTGTATTTGTCCAGAACGAAAACAATTAATGAAAAAAATCAGTTGGTTATTCATCGCGGACATTCCCTCATAACACCGGTTTCCTAATGTTTATTCCGCATCCTCGTTTGTGCGAAGTGAGTATCCGATTTAAAGGTAATGTCGCCAACAGGACTGTTATCGTACATGACAAAAATTTGCAACCAAGAGTTCATACTCCACAGCCAACATTTACTTACCGTCCATCCTCCATTATCTGTGTCCATGTCGCAGTATACAATCTTTCCATTTGCACGTTTACCATTGGGAAATATTGTGTAGAGTCCGCTGACCGTCTGGCCTACGTGCAGAAGATCGCTGCAGTGGCGGGGCGGTAGGCTGCCTAAAGAGACAATACAATTAGTCTCCCTCGCTAAGTATCGTCAAAATGTGAGTTAGAAAACACGAAGGCAACTCCCTGAACCGCACTCGATGTCTCAAGGGTATATTGATAGCACCAAACTGATAGCACCTACATAGAATGAACGAACAAATAGATAATGAACAATGGGTGGCTGCTATTAGGGCACCCGTCAGTTGGAGCGGATCGACACTCCAGGTAACCTGGCTACTGCTGCCTGCGCTGGATTTATATACCAGAACACGCTGGCTTGTATGGTCCTTGATTACCAACGGCGTCATCTCGGTAGAAGATTTGTCTTTCTGGTCTTCTTTCAAATCAAGCAGGATTTTGTGGTAGGGAGATTACTCCATTCCCACTACCCTACCAAATCTCAATGCTTCGTATGGCCATGTACAAACTACCACCGGTTATATAGATAGCGACCTGCCTATAACAGCCGGTGACAGTGACAACTATGGAGTGCCGAGAACTTTTTCGCCACTCTATAGCTGCCACTTGAGGGAAAGGTTGAAATACAAATCGCCAGCTGTTATATATGCTAGAACTTGGCGTTATACCTGAGGTTACACTATGAGATCACCCACTGGAAGAAATCTATTCTCTCTTCTTCAAGCTGCGTTTACCAATGGACGTCGCACGACCTCAAAGAGAAACGTTCTCCCAATACCTTGGATCTGCCAGTTGCTGCTGCCATTTTAGCGAGCGTTCCGTACCCGGACAGTAGCATACCATCCACACCACATCGGACAACGGAAGACCTCGAAGGGCAACAATAGTCATAAGCTCGGGAGGAGACCCCGCAGTTGCTAGTAACAATGTGGTGTCTCCCCACCCGAAGTGGTGTATTTGCGAGCACTTTATATACAAAGGCATGTGTTCTACTTGGCAGCATGCGCTGTGGTTCGCGTAGCCAAACCGTCATTAGTTTTGTGCATCTATAGCGCACACTGTTGGTGGCATGACTTTTTTTCAGAGGTGAAGTCACGCCATTGTGCACTTTTCTGTGATTAAGCTGTGGGAATAAATGTTTCTATTTACTGTGGCACCACTTTCCAGATAGTGTCGAAAGGTACACTTATTTCGCGCATCGAAGACACTGCGTATCGATCGCTGAGCGCTGTGCATCTGCAAAGCACACACGATGACCAGCGAGACTTGGCCACAAGACTGCAACTAGCCCTTTAGGGATTTGAGAAGAAGACCGGACAAAATGACTGCGATTGTTGCCAAAACGGTGACAAGCGTGTATTGGCTTGAATGGGCAAAGCCCATTTGCAGTCAGCGATTGATCATCCGCTCACGCTAGGTGGGATGCTTGGCCTATCGGTTAGACCCAATCCAGCCGGCCTATTACGATGTTCCGTACGGGAATATGTTACATTTCGCTCCCGTACGGAGTACCGTAGCACAGTTAATTTGTGTAGCCAATTTTAACAACACCCGCATAACTACTGTGTAACAACGTACAACATCCATACAGCCATAAAACCGCATAGAACCGCTTTACGAAAGTACTGTTCCACACAAATCAACGCCGCCTTTAGATGAAACGCATCAGACAAATAAAGTTACCGAATTTAGATTCCTTCAGATTATTTGTTTTGCTGGAACGCGATGGGCTGTGATTTAGAGGAGGTTTATTGAAAGGAGACTTACAGATTCTTTTTGAAATTACAGGCTTTTGATTGAATGAAATGTCGAAAAAACGAAGCTTTTAGTTTTTAATCTAGCATAAACTGCATTATTTGGAATTTACGATGAGTGACATTCCCAACGTTCCTGGAATGAGGGCTGCTATCTTGAAATACCTTACTTTTAGCCTGGATAAGTCATAAAATTTCTTGGAAAGTATAGCATTAGACCGCCAGACAGGTAACAGATATTACCCCAAACTTAGGTGCTTTCATTGATATCCAAAAGAGGTAGCACCATTGAAGTGAAAACTCTACTCGAAAACGTATTTTACAAACGCATAATTGCGTATATTGTTGCGCAAGTGCTTTATGGAAGGCCATGTGGGTGTACTTTTACTGCCGAACGGGCCTTATGTACGTTAGAGGAGTGTTCAGTTCGGCAAGCCTCACCAAATTACAAAGTCCCGCCAACTTTTTTTTCTGCTTGTTAATTGTGTGCCGATGGCAACACCTCTGTTTTGTACGGCATTCGCGAAGCCCGCCCTAACCACCTTTCCCTTGTCATGTTTTTCTCGCAGGCCGGGAGGTCGCGCTGGGAAATTCCCTGCATGAACAAATAAATATATTGGCTGCAGGTCAGGCGTAGTCGGCAGAGGTATTGGAGACTTCGAAATCGCATACTTTTACCTGTGTCCTTTAAGGAGCTTTTACAATGCCAAGTCTTGACTGTCTAGCGGTGGCGAGATTCCCAGTGTTGCAGAGAGGGAGTCATGCCCATTATAGCCTCTGGGAAGTGGTTTACCGTAGCTGTCAAGCAGAACGCACTTGCTTGTCTTGTTCTTTTTTACTATAACATGGTTTTACAAGTTCGGAGACAACCTACACCACCATTGTAAAGCACTGTCCGTATGGGGCTTTAAAAAGAGCGACCCCAAGAAAGAAGCCACCAACAAAAAACAAGGGTGGTTTCCAAAGTTTGATGGCGGTGGCAGAATATATTGATGCGGGTATTTAACTTGACCCGTTGTGTTTGTATCATTACCAGTATACTTACATTTTACTTGTGAAAGACCTTTCCCAACTTCATTTGCATTTATTTGCGCTTGCACGATGGAGGCATGCAGCATCGAAGCACCAAGAACAGTACTGAGGTACCAGAATGCGTAGAGACCCACGTACACAGAGCCTCCTAAATTGAACTTCTCTGGAAACAAAACAGGCGCAGCGCCTCAATTTAAAAATATCCTCTTCTAAAATGCGTTCAAATCAACAACGTTTGATTTCAATGTTTCCTAGAACAGAATAAATCTTAAGTGTGGTATTCAATCAACCTCGCGACACTAGGTTGCCTTCATGGTCAACGGTATGCATTGTGCCTAATGTATTCAAAGCTGTAAGATTAAACCGTGTCCTGGAACTTATATACCTCTCGAAGATGTTACTTAATTCCTTCTCACCGGAAACAGGGGTGCATGCGAAACTTGTCCACAGTACACAAAAACGACCAAAATCCAAATACAATAGCCGCAAACCCAAAACAAAAACACGTCTGCCAAAACCAAACCCCATTATCGAAGTTAAAATGAAAACCATCGATCCATTCCCCACGAAACCCTTTCCATTCGCTAAGCATTAACTCAAAGCTAATTTTTGGTACACATTATTGTAGATCGTTCTTTTGCGGTTTTGGGGAATGTTTACGTCCTTCAATCGCGGTCCGCTCTTCTTCTGAGCGAACCACGCGCGCGCAATCTTCATGGCCCACTACAAGTTAAAAGGGCCCTGCAACACTTTTTTCAACTGTTTTGAAACCTTAAATGCTTGGAAAACGTAGCCACCCAACACACCCAGTACTTAGGTTAGCGTGTTGCAAAGTACCTCAGCTAAACTTTACTCCTGTATGTCCATGAGATAACTTGGGAACTCGCTGAAAACATTTCTCTCTCTTTCCCGGTCTTGACGGTCTTCGACCGCTCGAATTACATCCTTAAGGCCATGCAGTGGGTGTTGGCCGGTTTTGCCGGTGTTGTATAAAAGATGTTGTCGCGCCGTCGCGCGCAGCGTCAACACCTAAATATATTCTGACTTTGTGGTTTTAGGTTAGAAATTATTCAACCAAGAACAGTCATGCACCCGGCTTATTTACTGACGCATCAAAGTAAGTTATTCTTGCTGCTGCTGAGCACTACTTAAAGGGGTACTGACACAAAATTTTGATGGCGAGATAAATTTGGAGATAGATTGGTGTAAACACACATGCATTATCTGCAAGAAATCAGCGCAAATACGGCCTAGAACATATTTAAAATCAATTTTAAAGTGTTCGAAACGCAACCGAGAATCCAGCGGAGGAGCTCGCGCAATCGACATTCCCTAGATATTTTGTAAATAGACAACATCCAAAGATGTCACGAATTTGTGTTTGCCACTTCCGCACTGCTGGCGTTTTTCGCCGGCTCGCTGCTCCATTTGGAGGTCGGATCTTCTGCTCTCGAGCAACGAGCGACCCGATCGTAGGCGGCGGAGGCGCCGAGATTTCGTCGGCTCATAGGCCATCTGGCCGCGACCCAAGTTCTACCGCAATTCCAGGCACTCTATTTCTTTTTTTTTATTACACTGTACGCGAAAACGCGCCGGGGGCACGAAAAGTGCACTGAGCAAGCCGCACGGTCCCTGCGCAGGCGGCGGCCAGGGCCGCGAAGTGGCGCAGGCCGGCGCAGGTAGCTGGAGCGATAGCTTGTTACTGCTGCACGAAATGGGGCCCACGACCGGAACCTGGCAGCACATATGAGAAAGGATTTAATGATGCGATGGCGGGGTGTATTAAAAATCATCATCTGCACCGTCTATGGTAGCGGCAATCGAATATCCGCCGCAGTGCTAAGCCGACCGCATCTGTAGGCGCACCTGTAGGCAGACCGGCCGGCTGCTCCCAGCGCGCATCTTCCCACCCACTGCATCTCACCCACACGGGACAATTCCCCCACACCATGTTCGGCTTTCGGGCCGGACTCTCAACTCAGGACGTTCACCTCCAACTAAAGCACGACATTATAACTCCCCAGTCTCGTGTAGACTCTGCAGCGGTACTCGCCCTCGATTTGCGAAAGGCTTTCGACCGAGTCTCCCACAAAGCCATTCTGCAAAACCTGACAGCCCTAGCCCCGGGGGCTCGTGCTTACAATTACATTCGCGATTTCCTTACCGATCGCACTGCAGTCCTTCAGATCAATGACCTACGCTCTGACATAATACACCTACCCTCAATAGGTACCCCTCAGGGCGCTGTCCTGTCACCACTGTTATTCAATATAGTGATGATTAATCTCCCCCAGCAGTTGAATAACATACCATCCCTTCATCACAGTCTTTATGCCGACGACATCACCTTGTGGACGACCGGGGGCAGTGATGGGCACATTGAGGATACCCTTCAACAGGGAGCAGATGTCGCCGCTGCCTACGCTAGTGGCATTGGACTTGAATGCTCACCGGAGAAAACGGAGCTACTAATCCTTCCAGCAAAACGTACCAGCAGAGACACTTCTCCTCCGGACATTAAAATCCGAGTTCACGAACAACCCGTTCCCCAGGTGCAATGCCTGAAGATCTTAGGCCTATACATACAGAGCAACCGTGCTAACACCACGTTCATAGCACACCTCACTTCTCAGGTGAATCAAACTATCAATCTTATACGTCGTATAGCTACCCGAAATCAGGGGCTCAAAGAGGCAGAGCGCCTTCGGCTGATACAGGCTTTCATTATTAGTCGCATAACTTACTCTCTTCCCTACTTGCTCCCTTCGCCCACCGAATTAGCTAAAATTAATTGTCTAATTAGGAAAATTTATAAAACAGCGCTGCAGGTACCTCAGAGCACATCCACTGCCCGCCTTGAATCACTTGGGGTCTTTAACACCGCCGAAGAGTTGATTGAGGCGCATCTCTTGAGTCAGCTCACTCGTCTCACTGCCACGCTCTCAGGCAGAATGCTTCTCCGACGGCTGCGCCTTGACAGCCCATTTCTTATCGACGCGCCTATTCCCCTTCCCAGCCACATTCATAAGCTAATAACGGTGAGACCCATACCGCGCAATATGCACCCGACGTTTCATCAAGCGCGCAGGGAGCACAGGGCGAGGACGTTAACCAAGCGGTACCCAATCACCCCCTCCACCGTCTACGTCGACGCTGCGAGATATAGGACCCGTGAAGCTTATGCGGTAGCGGTCATTAATGGCCCTGACGCCCCTCCGCTTGCTTCGCTTACTCTGTACACTAACTCCCCGGCGACCGCGCAAGAGGCGGCAGTAGCCCTAGCCTTGACCCTCAGGCCGCCCCCCTCCATCGTTTTCTCCGATTCCAAAACGGCCGTTCAAAATTTCGCCAAAGGAATGATCTCGCCTTTGGCCCTCAAAATCCTTCTTCAAAATTCTCCCACCACCCCAGTCGAGCTGGTATGGACTCCGGCCCATACGGGTGTGGGGGGGAACGAGGCAGCACACAGGGCCGCTCGAGAGCTCACCGTCCGCGCTGGTCCTGGCCTTGAGCCCTTCCACGGAGCCCTATCCGCCCGCGACAGACTTATTACCTTCAACGACATAACCTCGCACTACCGCCTCTCCCGCCGCCAACTACCCCCAGCCGCTCCGACCTTCTCCAACGAAGAGGAACGCCTATGGCGACTCACCCAGACACACGTACTCCCCTGCCGATACCGACTTCACCTTATCTACCCTTCTTTGTACCCCACCCCTTTGTGCCCCGACTGCGGGTCCCTCGATACCCAAGACCACTGCATGTGGCAGTGCCCCCAAAACCCATTCCCCCCTTTCACAGACGGAGAGCACTGGGCGAAGGCGTTGTGCAGCTCGGACCGTGAGGTCCAGGCTAAAGTCATCCAGCGAGCTGCAATGGTCACCGGCCGGTTACCACCGCCGGTCACCCGCCACCCAGACTAGCCCAACGGGGCTCAAATAAAGTTTCTCTCTCTCTCTCTCTCTCTCCCACCCACTGTCTCGAGCATCACGCGTCGTTGTCTAGCTGCGGCAGCAATTTGCACTCGCAGCGCCTGCGTAACGTTCACGGTCGCTTTTTAATGAAGCGGCTCACGAGATCAGTACGTGGGGGCATTCGCAGAAACTCCCGGCGACAAGGCTTCGGCAGTGCTACTGCAGCTCTGCTCTGTGGCATCCGTCCGACCGTCACGTGGTCAGCTTTGTTTACACAAAATCTGGCGTTTCGCGGCACGCGCTGAAACCGAAACTGTGACTGGCCGCAGTGAAAATCCCTTTAATTAAACAACCGTTGCACGCTGAAGCAAATTAAGCTTCCACGTGTGATAAGTATGTCATTACGTCATATCACAACAAAAAAACAACGATGCAAATTTTTTGTGTCAGTGCACCTTTAAGGTATGAATTATCAGATAATTACTTCTCACACTCGGACTTCCAAAACCTCAACAATCCTACTAAGGTTTTGCATTGAGCAAAGCATGTGCACCTCTGCACTAGGTGCTGCTTTTTATGCTTACCCAATTGTAGAGGAGCCATAGTGCCCGGCAAAGAAGGGTGCTGACGAATGGAGGTATAATTGGTGGCCCAAAGAGCTTAACTGCAAGCCGAACACAAAGGCTGTAGCAAAATCTGGAACGCTCACCCCTAACGCATCTTTTAGTGAAGGTACTCACAGCACTATAAGAGCCTGCGTAGCTGATCCTTTCCAAGAGCCGACTCGAGCTCGGTTGAATATCTTCAGCTTATATATAGGAGGACGAGAAGGCGGAACTAAATGGCTCTGGCAATAGGAAGCGGGGAGTGTTGGCTGCAGGAAAGTAAGCGCTACACAGTTGTCTAGAATGTGAGCAGGATGTCACCCCACTAGAAAGCGGAACTACCGGAATGAATACTAAAGCCTCACCCAATTTTCGTCGTCATAGCTACAGATGATCAAATACAAAAAAGCGGTAACCTTCTCTCTGTGTATCGCAGCAGGAGCTCACGACACCCTGCTGAGGAGTGATAAAAAAAAAATGCCCTGTGCTGTTTTTCATTTTGAACGAAAAGAAATATTAATGCGGAACATTCTTTGCCGAGTACCCACACTGCCAGGACCGTGTAACGCACTGCATTTCCACAAAATGCAGATATCGCCGAAGTTCTACCTGTAATCACTTTGATGGCATAAATGGAGCTAACTGGTGCACGAAATTTTGAAAAACTAAAAAATTAGAAAACTATAAACAATTACAAAAAAGGGCGAAACGTGTAAATCCCTGCATTTCCTAAAAATACAGATATCGCCGAAGTTCCACCTGTAGTTGTTATAATAGCGTAAATAGAAATAAATGGGTGAACGAGAATTTGAAAAACTAAAAAAAAGAAAACTATAAAAATTACAAAAAGCGAAACGTGTAAGGCCCTGCATTGCCACAATAATGCAGATTTCGCGAAACCTCCACATTTAGTTGTTTTAATAGCGAAAATGAGAATAATTTGCAGGACAGGAGTTAGAAAAACCGAGAAATTTGGTTGGAAAAAACTCACACTCAAGACAAGCGGCTTAAGAATGCTATGCATTAGTAGATAACTCCCTGAGTTCCTGCAGGTGCTGCTGGTCATTTTGAACGGGAAGAAATATTTTCCCCGTGGGATCGTTTGTTTGTCTTGTGTCAAATATAGTCGAAGCGCATGGCGACATAAAAGCTATTAACCCGTATCCCACCTTTACCACTAGCCTGCTACGAGAACATGGTCGTAAGCCATCATGGCGTGGTTTCGAGGGAAAAAAACGAGCGTTGTTTTCAAGTGTGCATACAAATATTTCTAACACACCCGTCCTAGTAGCTCAAAAAACATTTCAGCGTCCACATGACATCACGTTTGTTTATTCCGGTGTGTATTTGACACGCTAGAACAAAATTTCAAGGGACAAAGTGTGGTAAGACTCCAGTTGAACCCACTCGGTATCGCAAAGCACACTTTGGGGAGCTAGGCACCTCGTAGTCCCTTTCGCTTCCAAAGTGAACTAAAGAAATGAAAATAGGCTTCTTTTGCATGTCCACACAAAACGATAAAAAATGATGCTCCCGAGAGAAACTACAAAACATAAACAAAAAGTTGGGGAAATAGAGCAACCGAGTAATGCCTGCATTTGCAGAAAAATGCTTATTGGCGCAGTGGCGACATCTAACTGGTACAATAGTAAAAACGGAAATAATTGGTCAAGTGGAATTAAATTTTCTGTATACAAAAAACGCAAAAAATAAGGGTGAAATAAAAAATAAAAATTTTCATCCAAATATCCTCCCTAAAACGAAGGGATACTTACAGATCCGAGAAACATGAAGGAAACACGTCCAAAAACACTAAAAAAAAGGACAAACCAGGTAGCTTTCTGCATTTTCACAGAAATGTGTTATTGCTGGAGCTAGCGCTTGTACTCGCTATAGTAGTGCCATTTGAGATACTCAGTGAGCATAACTAAAAGCAATAATACCAGTTTTAAATGTAAGCTAAAGAAATCAAGGGTATGCATGTGAAACATCAAAAATAAAACAGCTTTAAAAGGGCGAACGAGACACGAAAAATACAATCGCGAAAACGGACAACCACGTAATTCCCTGCACTTGCCCATATTCATAATGCAAGATGTTAACACATATCTGAGTTATAAAATCGTTAATGGATATAATGGGTGGAACGGAATGTTAAAATACAAAGCCCGCTAAAGATAAAACAAAAACTTTAAGAAGTGAAGCAACGAAATCAAAACAAACCGACGAAAAAAACCCAGAAGATCTTAAAACAATGGATGGTGAAAACAACAAAAATGGTGAATGCGGACCAACACTGTAAGGCCCTGCATCGTGGCGGAGTTCACACATGTAATGCTTATAAGAACGTAAATGGGATATAATAATAAATCAGCTACGTAAAAAGTGTTTTTGGAGCAAAACAGCACACAATTTGGAGAAAAAAAAGGAATTCACGCAATCTAATCTCTCATTTTATTCCTGCCTTCGTCATGCTGTTTTCTTTTGAAGTACCATGTTGCAGAAGCGTCTCGTAGCTGCAAGAGCGGTGTGTTGCTAAGCAGAAACACGACTGCGAAGTTGTCTTAACCTTAAGTGCCGTTGGTACGGATTAACGTGAGAGTTCGGGCAAGTGCGTACTCCGATGAATCAATGCATACCGCGCGAACAATTAGACGACGGGAGAGAGGAGTGGCTGCACGCCTTGGTGCTCGTGAGTGTAGCCGCGTCTAATTGTTCGCTCTGTAAGCATTAATCAGTTGGTACGGAAACGGTAGCCAAAATTTGGCGTGAAGCAGCTCGAAAACACAGGACGAAGGAACCACGTGTAGACATACGGTCTGGGTACTCTTAGACCTGCTGTCCGGTGTTACCGCTCGGTTTCACGCCAAATTATGTACACACTGACCCGAATTCAGTCCGTGTTTCATACAATCAGAACTATTGCCCCCTGTGTGAACCCTCAACCTTGCTCCTTGGAATATATGGCGATCCAGAGCAACAAAATATAAATTACTAACCCTCGCTTCTCTCATTGAAACGTTACTCCAGAAAATTTTATTGGAAAAGTTTTAGGGTCGCTTTCCATGGTTCTTTATTAAATAAGAAACATTATTTATCGCGCAAAAAAATTGTGGTGGCTCGAGTGACGTGTTATATGTCCGGTTACAAGTAGAACGCTTTTCTATACTATCATTAGAAGTACTTCTTTTGGCGCAGCTCCAGTGCTCCATCAATCTGTGTGAACACATCTAGGACCCGGAACCAAAGGAAATCCGGACATCATGGTGAAACTTTATTTGAATACATTTTGCACGTAGCGGGCTTAAATGAATACCGCCGCCGCATTCAGCCTTTTTAACCGCCGAACGGGGCATAGGTTTTTTACACGCGCATTGAGCGAAATGTGGGATAACCAGCATCGCAAGAAAGGTGATAAAATGACCTGAAATACCACCAAGAATGAGGAAATTATGCCTCGAAGTTAAAACAAATTCCGAGACACATGCCGTCACGAGCATTGTAACTGCGAATAACTCGCGTAAAAACGGCCGACGCCACTCGCCCCGTTAGTGACAAGGGACATCGCAAGCTGCGGCACCAGTGCCGCTGAACTGGGCGGATGTTGCAGCTTCCGGTAGGAGATATCTGAATGTGCGACTAGGCGCATTGCAAGAAGCTCGGAGGAACATTTGAGCCTGCTGTCATCGAAAATTTTTTTCTTCAGGAATGCTCGCACAGATAAGTCAGCCAGGTAGCGCTACCAGCATTCAATTTAGTGCCAGTCGCGAATGCAAACAGCCTGGAAAAATAACAGTTTTGGGAACAATTCTTGAAAAGATAGGCACGAAGATGAGCACAGATAGGCGGTGAATGGCTCGAAGGGTCGAATCCTTGTCTCTTATCAACTTTCACGCTCTCAATCAGGAGGGGACAAAAAAAATTAATCTCTGGCACTACCAGAACACGTGAACGCAAAGTGGGACCTTTTTCATCGAGGAAATGCTTGGAACTCACAATTACTTGCATGTACACAGCGACGATATGTACGCAAGCTACACACAGGCCACCGAGGATGAGTCTGTTGACTGCAAATGCATGCCCCGTGATCTCCTGCTGAGCAATTGTCGCGCTTGTTTCGCGTCGTTGAAGCGCTAAAACATCTAAAACAACGCGTTTCTTCTCCCGACGCAGTTTGTAGACAAAAGCGAACCGACTGAATGGTCAAAACAGCACCCTTTTCTTGTCGCTCTTCAAAACAACCGTAGTCTGCTCTTTTTTGACAAGACATCTAAAAAACTTGATATTTTATGCATTCCCGCGAAAAACTCCTAGAAATTTCGCTTCTGACGCTCTATGAAGTGACCCGCCGCGGTGGCTCAGAGGCTAAGGCGTTGCGCTGCTGAGCACGAGGTCGCGGGTTCGATTCCCGGCCGCGGCGGCCGCTTTTCTGGTGGAGGCGAAAAGCAAAAACGCCCGTGTGTGCGAGATTTCGGCGCACGATAAAGATCCCCAGGTGGTCAAAATTAATCCGGAGCCCTCCACTACGGCGCGCCTCATCGCCTGCGTTGCGACGGCGCGTTAAACCCCACAATCAATCAAATCAATCTCTATGAAGTGGGTAGCCGAGGCTCGATGAAGTTGCTGAAATGATGACGAAATTTTCGCGTGCCATAATTGTCGTTACAGATGAGGAGGGAGGCGCATAATTACGACCTTCTGCGGATTGCCATTTAGCGCAACTTTAAATTGGCGCGCAGGTGGTAGGCGCAAGCCGGTGCCGGTCGACAACAGAAACGATTGAACCCGGACACGTATTTTGCAATATATGCCTAATAGTAACATGTTGCCGCGTTACCTTCACGCAATTGTTTGCACGTACCTGAACACACGCCCAGCAACAAAGCACTCGAATGTACGTCAAAACAACAAGATTAGGGCCATTTGACTTTGTTCAGAATGATGAGCCAGCGAAGCTGAGAGATAATTGAAAATTTTGAGTTGCGGTTGCAGTGCAAAAGACAATATTGTAATAGATAGCCTATAACATATTACAGCAAAAAATATAATTGCTATGGGGCTGTACAGCTTCAGATCTGATATATATGTGGGTGTTTTCTCCAGAGATCGGACAGGCGTGCCCGGTGCACACCTTTTTTTTTTGGCGACAATTTTATATAGCTTCTTGGGCGTAGGGGGAAACATATGAGACGTTATTTTCTGGAAAAAAACTTGCGCTTGTCCAAAAATTCTATAAGCCAACTCGGGTCACTGGTGTGTTGCGTGGTGCGCGGAAAATTGTAAAACAAAAACTAGTCCAGCTACGCTATAGTTATTTTTATGTAAACACTTTGGATACGCTCAAACGATTTAAAGTATCCGTGTTTGGCTTGCCGAGTCAGTTCGTTTGAATAAAAACCCCAAATTAAAAATCATTTTGGAAACTTCACAAATCGGGGGCTTTTTTTCTCGGAATCTCAACAAGCTGAATAGGTGAAATTTTTTAGTGTTATTCTGCTATTCGTTTTCAATCTTGATGCTAATTTTAGTTAATGTAGTAAAGACGGTTAAGCACGAAAATGCCCTGTACTGCAGCAAGGGAACGCATTTTGGTATATTTCGAAAGCCAATTGCAAAAAACTGCAACCTTAGATTCTTGTTCAAACAATCATAAATTATAGCCAAGGTTGCTCACTATCACTGACATCAAAAACATGTTGCATTAATTTTGTTGTTTTGCCGCTACAAAGCGCCCAATTCGGCCTTTCTAGGAGTAGTGTGGGGACCTGTTCAAAAATTTTTCTAAGAACCTTATTACCACAATATAGGGCGTGAAATGATCACGAGGCCATGTTAAGACTACGACGCAAATGCCATATCCTGATCTATCGACGCAGAAAACCGGCATGTCACGAAGTTCGGTTTGCTTAGACGCTAAATACCTTCGTTCTTTAGAGTTATTATGACAGTTGCTGCCACAATCTGAACCTGGCCTCACAAAAAAGGAAATCAATAATGCAGAGAGTATGATATGTTAAAATTGGACGCGTATAAAGTACAGTTCCCCTAAATCCTATGTTTAAGCTCCACCTTCCGAACTATGCTTGGTCGTGTGTATAATCATCGACTGGTGCGGCCTCAATCGCGCAACTCGAGACCGGGACTTTTTTATTTCTGTGCTTTAAATCGTTGCCGTATTATTTGGAATAAAAACAGCGGAGTCATGGAGTGATACAATAATGTCTATAATGAAATATGACCGCCAACCATCCTAAATCGTCGCACTATATGCATTCCAGTTATCTGATCTGGCCGTCGCGCGATCTTGAAATTTCAGAAATAGCACTCTTGTGCAATTGTCTATTCTTTGAAAACTTAAGCACATAGAAACAGGTTTCCGGGGATCTCTGTGGCACTATATTCTACTGCAGAGCACTAAGCACCGACGAGGCCATACGGCTTTACTGTTGTTTACTTGAGCATAAAGCGGGACGAGATTGAGGCTGATCCAAGTGGTCAATAGCAGGTTAGCAGCAACCAAGTTGTTTTAGATGCTAACAGTCCCAGTCCGGCAACCGTCTAGCGATCTGAAATACAGGCAACTGTACATACTGCTTAGTCAGCTGAACGGAATTTTTTGTTCCAGCGTAAAGATTTTTCGCGGTAAGCAAGTTCCTTTTCGAGACGATTTTTTCTTATGTCCTCTTAAATAATCAGCACAAAGCAAGCGCTCCTCACTAATTTTTTAGCTATTAGCCTCTTCTGGCTGGCCGATATCTCTCTCTCCGCCTCTCCTAAAGGTGCCTGATCCTGTTATCCCTCACCGCGGCTGAAGTAATGGCTATATGTTTTGTTTCATACTTTTACTTTTGCTTGGAAGGATGAGGTAAGGTCTTCCTGAAACTAAGCAGGAAGTTCAGCCGCCATCCTGGAGTACGTATATCCGCCGGAACGCTAACCCAGACGCTGCAAATAAGACTCAGCTCAAGTGTATCCTGTTCTCCCCCGGCCGCTCCCGAGAGGTCCGAACCTCGTGTTACCAACTCCGTGTATGCGAGTGGGCTTGCACAACGCGCCCACAACAACATTGAGCAGCGCATGAGGAGATGCATCCAGAAGAGCGAGTGCGCTATCTTGAAAGATCCACTTGGGGTGCTTTTCTACAACATGTTAAAACGCTGGCCACATTTTTCCCGCTTATTTTAGATGAAGCTTGCTCACCGAAATTTTTATTTAATAGTTTTTTGTTGTAACCGCCATTTCTCGGTCTATACTGCTGCCATAAGCATCCTAGAGGTCACTTGGGTATGTCACCGCAATACTGCTAACAAGGCCGAATTAGGTGCTTTGTAGCTTCGAAACAACAAACATACTGCAACATCTTTTGTGATGTCGGCGATTGAGAGTAATAAATATTCGCTTTAATTTGTGAAAGTTTAAAAAAATCTAAAATGACCCTTTTGTCTTGTTGGCTTTTAAAATATACCAAAATGCGTTATCTTGCCGCATTACTGCCCTTTTTCATATTGAAGAGTCTTGATCACATATACTAACATTCTTACCAAGATTGAATAAGAGCAGAAGAATAACACTACAAGATTTAACCTACCCGGGGTGTTTACATTCCGAGAAAAAGCGTCCCACATTTCGGCAATTTTCAAAATGTTTTTTTCTTTTAAGTTGGGTATTTTTCTTAAAACTAACTCGCTCGCAAGCCAGACACGGAGAAGTAAGACCTTTGCGAGTGCGCAAAGTATTTACATAAAAACAACCATGGCGACAACTGCAGTAAGCTCTGTTGTACAGGGGTAAAAGTGTCGTTAGCCGCTACCGAATGTTCCGTTAGCCGTTCACCGCGCCACGGACCCGGGCCGGCTTTGGGAATTTTTTTGAGTAAGGGTTGATTGATTGATTGAGTCTTTTTATTGGAGCAAGGAGGGCGTTTGCCGTAGAGTGGGGTGAGGGATGGAAGGAAGGGGATTACTAATCAAGGTCCGTATTCGAAGAGGGGATTCGTGTTATGGGGGCCTGGAAGTCTTCACCGTGGTTGGCCCCAGTTAGACTACTCGCGCCAGACCACTCTTAACTGCAAAAGCAGCAATTGTTCGTAATAAAGATGCGTCTAATCCAGTATGTGCTGCATATGGTAGGGTATCGGGATTAATGTTTGTTAAACTTTCTGGGCGATGTTTGGCAAAGTGTGGGCATGTCCACACTAGGTGGTGGAGATTTGATTTGACTTCAGTGTTGCAGTAGGGGCATCGTGGGTGTGTGTTGGGGCATCTTGTCCATTTCTGGGTAATGTGAGGAGTGTAGGCGGCATCCGCGCATAACTTGTTAATGAATACTTCCTCGGATCTGCTGCAGGAGACAATGTTGGCAAGATACCCAGGGGGTGTAACCTGTTGGTAACGTTGTCTTTTACGTTTCTTTAGCCGGAGAAGTAGGAGGGCTGGAGGAGTGGGTGTGGATGCTGAAAGGGGAACCAGTGGAGGCGTAAAGTTCAAACACTCCTGTGCCGCCTCGTGGGCGGACTGGTTCCCTGGGCCGGTTTCCTCGTGGCCTGGAGTCCAGTCAATTCTGATGTGCACGTTGTGGCTTTTGAGGAGTTCTTTGAGTAAGATTATAGAGTTGCCGAGCGGGTTGAGGGAGAGTGGCTTGCGAAGTTCTTGAATTGCTTCGAACGAGTCCGTTAGAATCCGTATTTTGGCTGGTGGTCGGGTATTGAGGTCATAACAGATATGATTAAGGGCACCATTGATGGCATGGAGTTCACCTTCCAGTGCAGTTGCACCATCGTGTCTGAGGGAGAGTTGACCTCCAAGGGATGGGTTTTCAGGACAGGTCCATGCTACGCCAATATGTGAAGTTGCCACACTGGCGTCGGTATAGATGTCGATCTCATTGGGAAGTTTGGACTTCTCCAAGTGAAGGCTACGTTTAGATCTTGCCGTTCTAGAGCGGGGAATAGGTTTGGTGAGATTGCCGGTGATGTTTTCCGAGATTGTCCAGGGTGCTAAAGGGATGGGAAGGTCGACGACCGGTATAGGCTTCTGCTCGTCCCATGCTGTGAGAAGGAGCCCTTGTCGGGTGAGCCCACGTTTGGTGTCTGCCTGTTCACGAGTTTCTTTCATGATTACGTCTATAGGAGGGAGCGCAACCGCTCGCTCAAGAGCTTCTGTTTTTGTATGTTTTGGGAGGCCTGTGATGGTACGCAATGTGGCTCTATGGAGCACCCGAAGGTGTTTTGTGTTCGTTTTGTTCAGGTTGTATACTGGCGCTCCATATGCGAGAGTGCCGATTGCAACTGTACGGGCCATGGAGAGGCATGCCTGTTGACATGCGCCACCATATTTGTTAGACAGCCTCGCGATTAATTTGAGCATGGGTTTCCATTTCTGTCGTAGTTGTTTTAACCATATCTTAGCACTATTGTTACTGCCAAGTGGGAGACCAAGGAGGCGTACGTGGCCACGTGTCGCTTGGATAGTTGTGTCTCCAATGTACAGCAGAGCAGGGTCCACGGGGTGCGTTTTGGTATCGCTTGATACCGTTAGAAGTTCTGTCTTTTCTGGGGCGAGTTCTAGGCCAAGTTTCGGTATGCATGCTTCGAGGCTGTTCACCGCCGCCTGCAGTTCGACCAGCATGTCGGATGTTGACGAGTAGTCTCTACCTTCCGTCCATATCGTAATATCGTCAGCGTATATTGCGAAACGGGCTGACGTTTCCTGTTCTAGAGTTTTGGCTAACTTGGCCATGACGATGTTGAAGAGTACGGGTCAGTGTATAGATCCCTGTGGAACACCTTTGTCGTTGTAGTAGGTATTGGGTGTCCATCCAGGGTGCGTGCTGCTGAGTTGAATGGGCCGGTTATGGAGAAAGTTATGAACCCAAACTTGTGCTTTTTTGCTGGGGAAGGCTTGGGCGAGTTCAGTCAAAATCGTCGTTTGATCTACTCTGTCGAATGCTTTCCGAAGGTCTACAGTAAGGACGTAGTCGGGAAGTCCGCGGTCGTACGGGGATTTGTTGATTACCCGTCGTAAGAGCCAGAGGCAATCGTGTGTCCCTAGGTACGGACGAAAGCCAGTTTGGGACGGGTGAAACCATGGGTTCACATATTCTAAATGATATTGTAGCCGGTTGTTAATCAGGCGTTCGATCAGTTTGCATAACGTGGGTGTAAGAGATATGGGTCTAAGGTTGGAGATGACAGAAGGGTCTTTTCCAGGCTTTGGAATGAGGTTAACCAGGGAAAGCTTCAGGGTGTCAGGAATGTCTCCTGTGTTCCAGGAATGATTTATAAGGCCAAGAAGTTGTTCTAGCTGAGGCTCGTCGAGGTTACGGATGTGTTGCCACGTGACTCCATCATGGGGAAAATTTTTTTCCCCACAAAATAACTCCGCATATGTTTTCTCCTGTGCACAAGCAGCTACATATAAAATATTCGTCAAAATAAAGATGTCGACCGGACACGCCTGTCCGGCCGCTCGTAAAAACACCCTTATGCGATTATGCATGGTTATTTCGTATATGCTTCGGAAAATATTTCTTTCAAGACTAAGCGACCGCAGGGCGATCACTAAAGGCGCACTCTGCCCAAAACACATCCTGATAGGATAACCGAAAATGAAAGAGTAATCTCTCATCAATGCTCGGCACATAATTTTCTAGATTAATTCTAGTATTATAGAAGGTCCGCGGGAAGAATAGAACTTTGGTACTCTCTCTTCTATCCAACACTGTGCGATGATTCAGCACATTTTGTTGGAACGTGATTATATGCATAGAATTCCCATTGCAAAAAACTATTCTTCTGCTCAGGCAGCCGTGGTTTAAAGGTAATGTAGAGAAACCGAGCTCTAAAGGTGACATGAAAGGATTGGAATATCGATAGAGGAAAAGCAGAGGGAAAAGACAGCTACCATCTGTGACAAAGAAGGTATTGTTTGTGACGTATATACGAGATACACTCGCTTCTTTCATCGTCGCAATCAAAATGGGCGCAATAAAGAATAAATCAACCAGGGGCCGTGCATTGATTTAATTATCCGCTTGATTGCAATTTATCAACTCGTAGTGATTGAAATTTAAATAATTTAATAACTGCAGACATGTCTCTCCAACTGCTTTGATAATCCGGTTGCGCCCTGTCAGTGACGTGGCTTCTCCAGCGTTGCTCCGTTTGTGGTGCTACGATCGCACGAGAACGTTACCTCAAAATTTCGGCTTAATGTGGAGAGTAGCGCGTCGGCGCAGTCGGAAATCAGAGCTCCATTGGTAGCGGTGCGGCTGCACATGGGCGCCCTAAACTCTTGTCTGGTATATGGCGTGCGCATGGTTCCAAATTTAACCATTTTCGCACACGTCACTAGCATCACCGTCATCGTGATGACCACCTCCTCACAAAGATGGAGAATGGTCCATTCTTACGTGAAGAGTGGTAGCACTATCTTCTTCCTCACATATACATAGAAGGATTATAAAGAGTTGTAAAGAGACGCACCCTTGCTCTTTTTGTGCAGCTGTTGTTTCCCGATCCGTCCCCTACTAAAATACGTACATGCGTTTTCCGCTGGAACAAGCTTCAGGATTGTGACGGCCCCTGTCGAGGGTCCCGGGAGAAATCGCGCAGCCCTCTCGAGGAAAGAGACACAGTTCCTTATTCTGTGACAAATTTTGTGACACAATCTAAAAAGTAGTCCGCCAAGCCCGCCAAGCCACGCCAGTGTTTTTTGTTTGCTTTCGTTTTTTTTTTTCTGCCCACCTCTCTCTAGGGCCTGTTCTCCCTACATCCCCGACCCCTAGCAGAGAAGCATGTAGGCGATCGCCAACGCCGGCAAAACTCTCTGCTTTTTCAGTAAAGAGCCTTCTCTCTGTCTTTCTTGTAGCTCTACTCAACTAAGTGAAAAGTAGTTAAAGAAGCAATGTGTCTTCGATTGCGTGCAGACGTACACGAATAAGCTACGATAGTATATATCAATGGCGTAAAGGTAGAACATCCGCTTCGCGTGCCGAAGGACCGTGGTTCGAATCACGGTGCCGGACAATTCCCACCGGACTTTTTAAAAAAAAGGAAGTCCGCGTATTCTTGATAGAATTGCAGAATGGGGCTTGGGGTGCGGCCTCACCCCGACACCCTTGCAGGTAACACCCTCCCTCACCAGAGCAGGATTGGCCACCCCGGGGTAGTAACGGCCACAACCTCCCATGAATACGCCAAAGTTTTCGGGGATAAAAGTTTGAAGCATAAATGGGTCGCAGTTAGCCCAGGACCGGGGTAATTGGAGAATTATGGGAGAGGCCTTTGCACTGCAGTGGGCGTTGATAGGCTGGTGATGATGATGAATATACATGGTGCTCGATCAGCGCAAACGCAGACTGAGATGCAAGAAGGAGGTAAATTTATTATGAGACATGTCTTTTTGTTGCAAATGGGCAGCACGAAAAAACCACAATGTCTGGTTACGCTGTCTCGTCACTGATCCCCAGCTTTCGAGGACACGCGCCTCCGAAGACGCCTAGCGCCCTCTTCGGCGGCCGCCCTCGACGGCGAACGTAACTGAATGGGAGGGAGCAAAAAAAATCGTAGCTATTGAACGGAAGCAGGTTTTGTAAAACCCCCCACAAGAAATACAAAACTACCTAAAGCGCACTTGCGGATAAAATTACAGAAGCCAAAAGCCATAATTGCGGGTTCCTCGGCCACTTAAATTTTCCGACCATGGCCCCCGATTTCCTATTTCTGTCGGCATACTCGCGCTGATACTAAAGCTGCACAAAGAAATTCTCAAATAAAATTCGCTCAATAGCTGCAACTACCTAACGTGCACTCACAGGTAAAATTTCAGCCCTGCAGAGCATAAATTGTTGGTTCCGATTCTTGGCCCAAGTTAAGTTTTCAAATTACTAGGGCGAGCCTCCTTAATTTTTTTTTGCATGTGTGGTGATACTGGCGCTGCAAATTGAGATTTTCCAAATTGCTTTCGGGAAATATTTAAAACTACTTAACGCGCACTTACAAATAAGATAACCCTGAAAAAATCAACCGGGAAAGAGTGGGGGGGGGGGGGGGGGGTGGATGGAGGAATTGTTCCCGCAGTTTACCACAAGCCAGTTTATCGAAGTCCCCGAGGCAGTTTCATCGGCTATGTAAACGTTTGGCCACATTCTTTTCGGTACAAGACCTCCTGCACAGGCCGTTTATGCAAGGCATATTCTGTACAGGTACAGGTCCGCGCTGAAGAGAACGGAGCACGGGAGCGGTGGCCGAACTACAGTTCCTGTATATCGCTCCCCTAGGGGAGCTATATACTGGAACTCTATAGGTCGAACTGCTTCGCTGCGCCCCGTATGGGCGCCCACGGGAACCAAGGAGCGCTGGTCTAAGAGTGCGTTTGCACTGCGCCCACCGCCCTATCTGATACGTTTAATCGCCGCTCTGTTGGCGGTTCATGCTGAGAGCGGCGGTCTCCAAAAGGCAGCGCTGAGCTATGGAGAGGCGCTGGTTCCATTGCGCTGGCAGGCATCAGCAGCGACCGAATCTGCCGTTTCTGAGCTGGGCCAAGCACGCGCACCAGGAAGCGTGCCTTGTTGCGCACTGTAAAGGGTGGCATAAACCCGTAGGCCGCTGCGGTTTGGCATAGCGTGTCATTGCAGTGTAATTTATTCTAAGCCGACAACAAAACTGCCTTGGGCAATATAGAAAGCATATTCACAGAAACGTTTGTTATTCGGGTAAACATTGCTTCCAGCGTTGTTTTTCTTTAGTTTTGTGTTTCTTCCATGTTACTGCTGCCACTCAGTTAGGTCTGTTCCGAAGAAAGGCAAATACAAAATGCCCATGCGGTCGATATTTTATGTGTTAAAGAACGCCGTAAAGAATACATACAATCATTGTCTGCTATCGCAGCGGGCCTCATACGGCACATATTTTGTTGTCGCCTTAACCCTTTCGCTCCCGTTGCGAGTATAGCCGCCATAACATTTTGTACCAAAATGACCGATAACGAGTGTGGTCGTCAACGAGTGTGGTGGTCAACGGTCATAACGACTATACTCGTCATCGGTCATTTTGGAGCCCTGGAAGCGCTTTTTTGCAAGACCTACTGGTCCCGCGGTGAAGCCATTTTTTGCTTCAGTGCGGGTTTTTATTTCAAGCGGCAACATTTTCTTAACTAATATAAGGTGCTGGTTACGTCAGTTTTATAGCGACCACGAAATATAAGCCCTATAAGGCCCGCTGTAATGGAAGACAATTTTATTTATTGTTTACGGCGTTCATTAACGAAAATATCTACCGCATGGTAATTTTGTTATTTTTCTTCCCTCAGAACAGACCTGAGCTGAATGGCAGCAGTAACTTGAGAGAGAGCCAAAATTAAAAAAAGAAACAAAGTTGGAAGAAAGAATATTTTCCGAATAACAAAAATTCCTCTAAATATGCTTTCTTTATTGCCCAAGTGAATGCTGTTGCCGGCTTACAATAAATTACACCGCAATGACATGCTACTCCAAAAGAAGTTTATGCCGCCATTTACAGCGCGCCACAATGCCCGTTTCCGGGCGCGCGCAGCTTCGTGCAGCTCAACAGCAGCAGATTGGGTAGACGCTGATGGCTGCGAGCGCCATGCAACCAGCGCCCCTCTATAGCCCAGCGCTACCTTTTGAGACCGTCGCGCCGAGCAGGACACGGCAGCAGAGCGGCGATTAAACATATCAGATAGGGCGGCGGGGGCAGTGCGAACACACTCTTGCACAGGCGTTCCTTGGTTCCCGTCGGCGCCCATACGCGGCGCAGCGATGCATTTCGGCCACCGCTCCCATGCTCCGTTTACTTCTTCCCGGTCCTGTACATTGACAGGACACGGACCTACACATGATTAGCAAAATAAATGACGGTGAAGCTACCCCGAGGGCGTTTTATCAATTCCCTACCTCCCAGTAACAACGCAAGGATAAATGAATTAATAACTCAATTAATAAAAAAATCAATCAATCAGTCAATTAGTCAATCAACGAAGGTAATTATCATGCATAATATACCAACAGCTAGCTCACACACTCGCTATTGAGTACTGAAAGGGGCCTGTTGAAGTTGGTCATTCAGTTTTTCAGAGGGTGAGTCATGTGTCCGAACTTCATCTTGCTTTTTTATGGTTTCGGCGAAACCGCACGTTTCGCAGACACCAGGTGACTGGTTCAGCGCTAACCACAGATACTCTAATTTATTTACATGATTAAATTGGCAGCTGAAATCTCCCCGCTACTGTGATGCGCTCCGTGATTGAAATTCGTTTATTGCAGTAGTTGCAAGTCCCCTCTTGATAATTTTTTGTGAGTCTGTTTAAGTCAATATCGCACTGCAATAAGTTGTTAGAAATCATTATACGAATTGTCTCTATTCCTCCGCTAATTAACAAATAAATCAATAGCCTTAACATCTCCTTAATTCACTACGAAATATCAGCCGCTTAGCAGTTATAGGTAGAGACATGGCGCATTGGCTAACAAATATTGTCACTGCTGACCATGCCGCCAGAAGCTGTACAGTGGAATCTTGTTGATAAGTTTCGGCTTTATACGTTTTTCGGCTTAATACGTTTTTCCTTTTATTCCCGGACAGTGTACCTTGAAATAATGCATATTTGTGCGTTTAATACGATCGCGTTTTTGCCGAAAATCGGATAATAGGATCGCGAAAGTGGTGCTTGAGCGACATTTCTAGAAATCTGACGTTTACTCTTCGCTACACTAGCTCAAACAGTTTTCCAAAAAAAGGCAAAATTTGCAGGGTGCGGAGCCGCTGAGGCCGCGGCAGTGCCGGTTTTGCTGCGAAAACATCGCTGCCAGGCGTGGCCGCTCCGGCCAATGATGATGATACGTCAGGAGATTCACAGCGCCATCTTGCTCAACGTATCATAACCGCACCGGAAGACGTCCTTCTTACCTGCTTCGATGAAGTTAGAGGGGCCGGAGTCAACATCGTGGGGTCAGTTCTACGCGTAAAAGTCGACATATCCGCACTCTTCTTGCACTCTGAAGACTTCAAGCGTCCGACGGCTGAATTCACCGATTTAAGGCGCGACACGAATTGTCGTAGAAAACAGCGCCCAGTGAAGCGAAAAATACCGCTAGTTTCTTTGGTACGTTGCAGAAGAATGTAGTCCTGAACGCTGAAAAGAAGGTGCTGCGCAAATTGACCAGCAACTTCAACGTTGCTCAGTAAAATGGAGTTTCCGACGGAGTATGCATATTTTCCTCCTGTTTTTAACCTCTTTGGATAATACGATTTTAGCATAATACGTTTTATTTCCCGGTTCCCGTGAAGAACGTATCGACGAGGTTTCACTGCACATGGCTTACCCGACTGCATTTCTCCTCAGCTAGTTGTCCTCTCCCTTTAAAGTTGTCCTCTCCCTTTCGTGGGGTGTCCCCTAAGCGCGATCGGTCAGCAGAATGTGCTTTCCGACGACGCCAACATCCCCGCCAAGATTCTGTAGTTTTGTAACAAGGTATGTATCTAAAAAAACCCTTGGTGCGATAGTATTGCTATGTCCTATGCTGAGTTTCTTTACATACTGTAATTACTCCGAAACAAATGAATGAAGCTTGACGGATCAAGCGGCTACGTAATCGCATGGAGCTTTATCTCAGGCGATATTATGAGTAATTTTCTGTCGCAGTTCTGTCGCAGTAAGAAGAAGCCGCTGCTCCTGAAACAATCCATTAGCATCACATGCAGATGCACAGTAAAACAAACAGCCTCATGTTAATTTGGTAGGATAGAACTGCCCCCTTCCAAGTTTCGTTATTGTAAGGAACTGAGAAAAACACTTCAAACAGAGATTAGTGATTTGTTGTTAACTTATTTGTTTTCTTGTAGAAGCAAGACAACTTTTCAAAATTTGTTTTTCTGCTTACACAACGTTTGGTGTGACCAAGGCCAATACGCTCAATAATAAAGTTTTGCGAACACGCAATGCCAAGCACATTTTTAATTCATTTCGGAATATTATTTTCATCGGTAATGGCCATGGACTCTAGAAAGTACAAATGTGGCCAAACTTGGCATGAGAATCCGGTGAGAACGGGTGAACCGATTTTCCACGAGGACATTTTCACCAACGTCAAAAAAGAGAAACTCACACAGGATATCACCCAATGTAATGTCACTTAAATCTGACCGTTGGCGCTCGCACGCCTACAAAGGCTTCAGGTACGCTGAAATAAAGTTTTTTTCCTTTTACGCAACTTGTATAAGTTGTGAAATCCTGAAAAACGAAAAATAATTCAGAGGGGGCCTGCGTAAAATGTACGCCATTGTTAGGTCACTCGGTAGGCTCATCAGAAGTACAAAAAAAACTCCGCCATCACCGACCGAAATCACATAGGCCAACCGGCTCATTTTCAAACACAAGTCGGTGAACTGCTGATGCATTTGTAAATACCATCTCTTGTCAAGAAAACACTACTACAAACCATCTGATGTAAAATTGCCTGCTCCGCAACAACACGCATACCACTCACTAAATATTGCTTGATTCATTATGAGGTTTAACGCGCCGACGCTACAAAGGCGGATGAGACGCGCCGTAGTGGAGGGCTCCGGATTAAATTCTTCCACCTGGCGATCTCTAACTCTTTAACAGCCGCCGAAATCTCGAAAACACGGGCGTTTTCGCTTCTCGCCTCCCTCCGAAAAGCGGCCACCGCGGCCAAGAATCGACACCGCGTCCTCACTCAGTACTTACAACGTTAAATAAACTCATGGAGAATTGCGGTAACTGCTGTTAACGCTTACTTCCAACACATATGTACAGTTGCAGCATTTCGCACACACACTGTTAAAATATTTTACAGCGCAAGGAGCATAGCTTGCAGGATCCTGTTTGAAAGGCTACATCTCCTCTCAGCTACGTCAATGGTAACCAAGCGAAGCCAAGACTCAACCAGACTAAGCCAAGCTTCTGATGCAAGGTTAGCTGAGCCGCAGCCATTTTTGTTTCACGCGATCCTTGAATTGCGCCCATCTTCGCTGGTCATCGTTCTTCACCCGCAAGTTCGCATAGCTCCGGAAGAGTGGAAGGGCACTGATTTTTGTGATGGGGCGTTCGCTATTTATTGCAACTTGGTTCGGAAGCAACTGATTGGATTGGTTTAGTTGAGAATGTCAGTCCGGAGATACGATCATCAGGTCTAAACCGGTGGACGTTGTCGTTGTTGCTTTTGTTCCTTTAAGTAAGTATGGCACACATATCCAGTAAAAGGATCGGCCAATCAATAGAGGGCAGTGAAGGCAAAAGAAGAATTCTTATTTAATTACGAGGCCCTTAGAAAAGATAATTTAAAGCGGTTGTAAAGCGTTTTGGATTCATAAACGACAAAAAGTCTATCCAGTGTGATTCTACTTTTTCTTCTTCCTGCGCCGTCTCTGTCCTTCCAAGATTTCCCTCCTAGGGTGCGCGGCAGCTGTGCCGCCACTCTACTTCAACTGGAGCGTCCACCACTTCGTAACCTTCATGTAACGATATGGTACGACGCCTATCGGCGAAACAAAAAACTGAAATACACCAATTGGAAAGAAACATTTACCCGTTCTCCTAAAGATGATGACCTTTTTTGTAATTATTACATGCCATCCGTTTGTTTATTTTGCAGTTTGAAACCATTCCCTTTTCCGGCAACTACCATTTCTTCTATCAACTACATCATGTCTACCATCAGATGGCAGGCAAATTAGTTTTTTAACATCTATTGGCGAAAATTACGCCTCCTTTTTTGATACACAGGCGTACATACAGCTCGGAAACTCCGCATGCACTTTGAAGAACTGTTTAGATATCGCTTCTTTGCCTGTTCATTCTCGTAAGCCAACAAGCATCGTAATTTTACCCATCAGTCGCCGTCGTTGTCTGCAGACTGCGCATACGTTCTTCACGTGCTACTGTACTGAAGTCTGAAAAACTCGGATTTAAGTCGTAACGCTGCACCAAACCTCTAAAGAGACCTCCGCGAGTTCCAAGACAATGCAAAGCACACAAATGATATATCGTAATTGAAATTCTTGGGTCGTGAGGGATCGTTCACGTCACTCTATAAAGCAAGTCAGAATGACGCCACCAGCATCAGTTTTCTTTTCTGAGCCTCAACTCACGTCGAGTGAGTAGCGCGGGGGCAAGTTGAATTAAATGAACCCGCAACGCCTACAGCTTCCGAAACTGCCCAATGATGATACAGCCACTAGCAGCAACTTAATAGGTCAAGTCCCTTTAGCAGGACCACATCACCTTTGTGGTAATTGCTTGCAGCGAATCTTAGGCTGCCCAGAGGCTCCTCATGTGGAGAACCCTGGCACCTCGGCGCACGTTTTTAACAGTGAAGCTGTTGTTGTTGGCCGTAATTCCACGCGTGGCAAAACACTCCCTGAACGCATACCAACTTAAGAAGATTGGCCAAGAGCGGTCCCAAAAACAAGAAAAAAAAACTCTAGCATTTGCTGTTATCGGGGTAGCACTTGCTAAGATCGAGAAAGACACGTCATAGCGTTCGCCTTTTATTCATTGGTCCTTGTGTCGTGGCACGCATGCGCTCGGTAAGTCATAAGAGCCCTCGCGCGTGGCGGCACGAGTGTGCTAATCCTTCCCGGGACGTCTTGCGTATCCCGCCACCGCTGCCTCGAGTCGATAACGAAGAGCTGGTGGAAGTCTACAATGCTGAGAATGACTTTGCATCCACCACTCGGCCAGAAGAAGATGACGACCTCTTCGATGCACACGACAAAGATTACTGGCACCACAACTACATAATTAAACAATGATACTCAAACTTTACTACGTCTCCGGCAATGTTCGCATACATTAGCTTCGCTATTCAAGTCTTGAGCGTGAGTGCAAGTTTCCTTGAATTTCATTTCATTTTTTTCTCAGTAAACATAGACATACCCAGAACTATGCTGTCTAAAAAACCTAAACGCTCTTAATAGCGCAGCCCGAGGCGAAAGTGCGAGCCAGCGTGTCTTATATCTTGTTTTTTTATACACGTCCTGCCGACATCTTTTGTTTTAGGGGCGAAGCTCCTCTTGCTAGGGCCCTGCCCGTCCCTCGTTGCTGCTGTATACGGCACGGCACATTAATGATAATTGTGGCAGGATCCCTTAGGGATTGGCCAACCAAAGATTGGCCGAAAAGGTCAAAACATTCAGCGCGTTCGTTGCTACCCAAGAAGGAGAAGAGGAAGAAAAAGAGGTTGTCGTTCGTCGCCTGCGAGCTGAAGACACGTACCGGGGGTACGCGACACAAAACGGTCTGCAGATTGCGACGGCCAAGGTGGCTAAAATGTCACACACCGAATTCGCCAACTTACCCATGGAGATTCTCATCCTCCCAAACAAGCCCTACGTCGACGTCGTCGACGGGCTTGTCAATGGCGTGTCGAGTCTTTATATGATGTGCGGGCGAATGTTTCAGGGTTTTACCGATAAGCATTTTAGCGTTGCCCCTCTCATCATCATTCACTTCGTGGAGATGGCGGGATTTTTTTTTTTTTTCGCTTTCACCTGAATTCCCTTGAATTCCACCTAAGCCAGTGTTTTCTATTCGTTTGAGTAATAACCAACCAAACATCTCTTTAATCAAAACAACGCTACTAACTTCCATTATGCAATTAGGCTTTGCCTCAATGTGCCTGGGTTTGCTGAGGTTTTTTTTTGCGCTGACCAGGGTGACATGTACCAGCCGGTCCACCAGTTTCACCTGCTGGGAAGGTCTTGCCTATGTATACTTCGCGTTCACGCTGCTTGGTGCGCCAGAACATTTTCAAACTGGTACTGTAAACGCCTTCAGAGAAAACTTTACCAGCCTTTACTGAAGAAAGATCAGAGAAGCACGAAAGCTTTAACTTCTAAAGTGCATCAAACGTGCTGAAAACCTGCGCTTAAAGTGCGTCGAACCATCCCTGAAAGTGCGTCCAAGCGATTGTCAAACCTTCAAAGACCGAAATCGGAAACAAAGAACGCACCCATGCGACGGCTTTTTTTTTGCGCACAGATTAAACACATCTACGAACGATTTTATGTGTACCGATGCGTGGTTTATGAGAAAAAGTTATACTATCTTACTTTTTCTTCATCATCGACGTATGTAGTCTCTTACCTAGAACCGTTCCTTTTTCGATATTTTCAAGTAATCATTATGACAGAATAGAAGCCCTATTTCACGCACCCGCCATGTGTCCAGAGATCATATCACAGCTTTTCGTGTACACTGGATCCCAGGATACTCCGAAATACCAGGAAACGACCGGGCCCACCGACTAGCGCGCGCTTTACTCCTATTCGCGCAGTCGAAACCACCCGAAATATTTTCCAGCCGGTTAGCCGACAGCCTGGAGACGCAAAATCAGTGGCTAGATCCCGCAATAACGGTATTTTTTGTCAACCAGCACCGGCGCAGCTTTCTACGCAGCGCGTGCAATCCACTTAATATCCCTCCACTTCCACGCAAGGCTGCTACCCGCTGGCAGCAAGTTATGCTCCGGCGGGTACCCACTGGCACCCCCGTTACCCCCTACCTTTTGCAGCGATTCCGAAGCAAGGAAAGCAGCCGTTGCCTAGACCAGCCCTACACTGGAAGGTGCAGCCCATGTGGAACCCGGGCTGACCTGGAACACCTCCTGTGGTACTGCACGCTGTAGTCGGCTCCCAGAGCTCGGGCCCTGGCCTCACTCCCGAATGAGATAAGGCCGAACTTCCTTCAGAACTGGGCTGCACCCCCCCCCCCCCTTTTAAAACTGAAGCGGTCGCCAACGACCTTTGGCGGTCGCTAAACCAGTTTATCGATGACGCAGAAGCTCCTGCGAGCGGTTCCCGGCTCGGACACACTGCCAGAACTACAGCCCGTCACGACCGAAGCCAGTGATAAAAGGACAGTACGTTTACCTCTCTTTTTTTCACGGCAGCCTTAGATTGGCATCAAAATGTGAAATGAACGTGTTCAACAACAACAACAGAGCTTTTCGGTAAACCAACCGGTCTATGAGGAAGCGCATTACTTTTTTGACAGGACGCGACCGGTCCCACTAAGAAAGCTTTCACTTTAAAAGGAGGAGGCATCGGCATCGCTTTTCGTTTCCGGCATCGCCTTTTAAAAAGGCGATGCCAGGAACGTCACGTTAGAGGAGAAAAACAAATAGTCGACGCATAGTTCTAAGTGATCGTTAGAAGGAGTCCAGGTCGTGCAAAATGGACAACTCGATGCGATGAGCAATAAATAATAAAGGCACCGATAACAAACCAGACCAGATAAATAAGGCATTTGATCCCGACTGGCGAGTAAATTTATTTTCACACTCGCTGAGACGCCTTCATTTCAGTCTTCGGCGTATACAGGACCACTGCGCCCTTGAGTCCGAAGGTTCTGTAAAAACACCAAGCAGATGACATCGATGCTTACTAAAAAAGGAGCAACCCTGATTCTGCTCGTAACGATAAACGTCCCAACACAATTCATTCCTATTTCAAGTCCATTTCATCGGTACCTTCTAAACTTTATACGAGAAGCAAACTTGTTCGTGTACCTGTGAATCGTGCACCGTTATGGTGCACGGCAAACTTTCGAATAAAAAAAAGTCTAAAACGCTGCGTTTTGTAGTTTAGTACTCATATTAGGCTCCGCAAATTACCAAACAGCCTAAGAAACCAACTGGCCGCGCAATGGACAAATATTTTGGGAATCCAGAGCAGCGACGTGAAAAAAACTTGCATTCAATTGCCCTGAGGCGAGAAAACCTGCAGTAAGGGCGTTTCTATTCAATGAAATTCAATCAAATGAATTTTATTTCAAGCCATATAAATGGCTTGACGTATAGCTGTACGTTTATGATTAATCTCCACACCACGCATTCTATGTCGTACGTCATACAGCTTTCCATTTAGAATAGAAAACAGATTCCGAGCGTAGCCATCCGCCGTGTGTTAATACGTGTGCATACGTCCGAGACTCCTGACGCCCGGTGTGAAGACAGTGACATATTTCTAGGGCTGTGTGAATGGGCAGAATAGTGCGAGTGGTATTTGCGGACGCTTTTCCCTATCGCCATAGACACCAGCAGGTTCATCATATATATTTAGGCGTACGGCTTCTTATTCTTCGACTCCTTATGCTTCATACTGCACAGTTTTTTTCAGAGATGGAAGTGTGCAACTTGAAGCAGGAAATAAAACGTCATGCAGTCCTCGTCGCCCTGGCCGCGCACCACAGCGACTTGGAAATTGCTACCTTTGTGACAGGAGCGAAGTCTTTCATTTACAAAGTGCGGACGGAGGTGGTGTGTTGTGGCATTGACGTGACAGGTGTAGCGAAAAGGAAAAAGCACAGTCAACGGTCAGACATCGTTAGAACCCCTTAATATCTCCGGCGGTGGTGTTATCCGTCCTCCGCAATGAGGGTGATGGCATGCTGGCACACTTTTTTGCAGGACTCCGCGTTAATGCTGACGGTTCTGTGGATGTGCTTGCTACCGTTGTAAAGCTATGGATAGAGAATGCTTCGAAAGAAAGATCATGTCTTTCAGCAACATTCGGCTCCTTCCCACACCGCCTGCGTCACCCAATAGTGCCCGGCTGGCGCCTGCGACCCCGTCACTCCCAACTTGTGGCCTCCTAACTCTCCAGATTTAAATCCTCTTTACTACTATGTCCGGGGTGTCGTTGAGAGAGAAACCAACAAAGGACCGCATAATACAAAATACTAGCTGAGGGCCACCATTTCGAACTCAACAGCCAACATCTCTAAGGAGCACCAGATCCGTGAGTGCAGCTGTTTGCGAAGCCGAATCGAATCACTTATTGCTGTCTATGACGGATGCATTGAATACATATGAAATTAAACCATAAAAGAAGTACTTCGCAAAGTTTGGTAAAAATATGTCTGATTTTGCTGGAGATATTCTCGTGTGCCTGACGCCAACATTCTGTTCTCAAATACCTCGCGCACCCGGTATGTTGGAGGGCATCGTTCAGGTACACGAAATAACGCCTGCCTTTGTGTGCCATCCCTTTGGTGGGCCGGGAAGGGACTGAAAAAAAAAATGGGGAGAGGGCCACCGGGGAGGTTACACACGATAACGCTGGCCTCGGCTTATCGCCCCGACGGGGCAGGAAGCGCCTGGTGGCGATGGCACCTCAGTTCATGCTTGCATCACGTTATCTGCGCCTAGAGCTTGTGGCGTACAAACAGCGTGCTGGTCAGCAGGATCCCTTGGCTGTGCAAACCACGAATGTAAACGTGGACCACATGACTACGACCCTTCCGCGTGACGTTTCCTACGGCGAGAATATCTACTACCACAAAGCCAATTCAAAGCCTGGGGAATTTGCTGAAACAACAGAGTTGACTACGGAACGCTCGTAGCCAACTCCCGCATGGGCCGGGGGCAGCTCACAACGCCACTCGCCGCGGCATGCACACCCGGAGTAGAAAGTTTCGGGGACGCATTTTGAAAGTCGAAGGCAATATCTCTTCTCCCTGATGTCTTAGCCCTTCATGCGTCTTGCTAAGGGAAGCATCACACTTCGGAGTATCATTACCATACTTGTAGCAGAAGCTTAGCCATTAGGGAGTAGAGAAATTGACTTCAATTAGCGAAATTGCGTCCCAGAAACTTTTCACACCAGGTGTACGTACTCGAAGCTGACCCACGGAGGTCTGGTACTTTTTCGGTGCATATATGGGGGGTGGTACTGCGCCGTGTGCTCCTGGGGAACGAGCCGATATCGCGCACTGGACAGCCGTCAAGGAGGTGGCGCCATCTGTCGGCCCAGCGGGGTGGCTTCGCCTGGCGTAATAAGCCTAAACGGAAATTGCGAGCCCATAGATAGCTCCGCTTTTAGAACACGACGGTGATGATGTCAGTGTGCAAGCACATCTGCATAGCTCCGCTCTACATGAATTGCCACCTGTGCGGGGAATCCGACAGTTTTCAAGTGAAGGTTTTATAGCCAGGACTTGGAATTTTATGGCTTACGCGCTGGCGGAAAAACTCAACATGGGAAAGCTAGCTCAAAAGGTTTTAGCCTATCGTCGAGGGAAACACACATCACCGCTGGCACTGGAGCGGAAAGTGTACCACATAAAGTGAGAGTAAAGGATCTGTAGAGAGCATACAAGGCGGCACCAGACGTTCCACCGCAATGAGTGCCTGATAAATCCTTAACGCGTGACTGGGACTCCTTTGTAACTAGCGCGAGTAATTATGATGTTGAAGTAAAGGCTGTGGCTGAATGTCGGGTAGCGCATATTGGTAGGGCACGGTCCTGGTAGGGACACCGATAGTCCCCGCAGGATCGACAGTCATCTCATTTCTCGGGTACCATGTGTAGAGGTGAGGCCCATCTGCCTGAGGACGATCTTTTGATACCAAGCTCTGACATGTGATCAAACTCTCAACGGGCGATCCTCTATGTATGGGGCCAGTCGTCTGGACAGAAGATAGGGAGGATTTTCCTGGAGATGTTGTGGCGAGCGTCAGGCTAGACAGGCTCATTGCAGTCTTGCGGCAAGGTCAAAACCAGAAACTCACGCATAATATCCGCGAGTGGTGGCCCTTCAGCAACAGTTCCAATAGAACATGCCCACAGCTGTAGTTGACGGCGCAGCAATTCCTCCGACGAAAATGAACGTAGTCGAATGGAGATGTTCCCTCTTGGCACCGGCGACGAGGCCAATAAGACTGAGAAGTTCGGCTTATATGATCGCACAGGTTACGACGAGCGAGCGCTGGACGTCAAGCGCTCGTCCTGCGTGTTTTCTGCCTTGATTCTCGTCTTTTGCTTGTTATAATAAAATGCTACACAGCTCCAGTAGCAAAATCGTTCCTATTATTAGATTGCAAAAATGAAAGCGAGGTGAAAAAGGTAGTAACTCGTCGTTCCCTGGGGCCTATTCATAACCTGTCTACCCTTCTTGATCTTATTGTGTTCGTTCTCCTCTATATGAAGTAATGCAAAGTGCGGAGTAATCGTGGTGAATCCAGGCGGTGAGGGGTTGATGCTGGAATAGCTAGCCTATCGTTGGCGAGAATCAACAAAATTTTGGATAGTCTTTCTTGCAACAACAAAATAAAAACTTTGTAAAAAAGTAAAAAAAAACAAAATACGTATTTTTTAGGCTAATATTAGCATCAACGCCTCACGGCGATCAAGTTGCATCGACCCAAATGTTCAGGAATGGTGTCTGCTAATTTAACCAACTTCGCACAATCTTTTTTCCGTACTTCTTTCTGTTTTCGTAACATATTTGAGCTCCCTCTTTCAATGAAAATTTAAATTATTTAATAGGTAACATCTCTCCGGCCGTAACCGCTACCCCACAATTGTCTGCTGTTATGACACAAGAAGTTTATGCCGTGACCGCAAGAAAACAATCTTATAGGTTCTGCGATACGCTGTGAACAGCAAACGCAACGCTGGCGCCACCGATTGACTCATTTGTCTAGCTCAAATTCGACGTACCACCGCAATAATGAATAAAACACTCCTTTTGATTTTCTAAATTTTCATTGTTTTCGATCATGCGACCGACAAGCCATACAGATAACAATACTACTGACAAGCATACAGAAGGAGTGGGGGCAAGGGCAGGGCATTGGGTTCGTTCTAATGAAGGGGCAACTACTGCCTTCTCCTGTTCCCGTTGCATGAAAGCAATATCTACTAACAACGGATGTTACTTTATACTCTGTTATATCTGACGTGGAAGTAGCCAAAATTATTAGTGTTTTTGCTGAAAAAATGTTTTAAACAATGCCGCGTGGGAAACTGTGCCTGTTACAAATGCACGGGTATTTCAAGGCGCCAAAGATACGTAAAAGTTTTGGCCCATTTCTTGCGACAGCAGCCGCCATTTCCGAGTTCTTACGTAAAACAACGCTACTTTTAAGCAGGCCAAATTTACTAATGTGCGACGGACACGTTCCCGCCAATTTTTTATAATGCGTCACGTCTTCTCAGCCAATCACGAGGATGGCGTGGCCTACCAGTAACTTTGGTTGAGTGCAATTGAATGACATCAGGCTTACGTTTTAAGTGCAATGCACTTCTTAAGCGACCCTGAACCTGCGTCCACCGGCGATGTCCGCGCACGTGGAGATGGGCGCGCGCAGCCTGGCCGCTGACATGGCACATACCCACATGGGGGATTGGCCAGGAATCTCCTCGTCTTCCTTGGCAACGGGGGGGAGATGGGCGCGCGCTGCCTGGCCGCTGACATGCCACATACCCACGTGGGGGATTGGCCAAGAATCGGGCGTGAGAAGGGCTAATGCACCTGCTTAAAGGAGTACTGACACGAAATTTCAAAGCTGAGATCCGCTCTAGCAATCAAGTACAACGACAACACAAATAGGTGTTAGTGAATAAATGCATCTTCCTTTCTTTGTAGTTGTGTGTGTGTGTGTGATCTCTCTTTCGCGAACATTACCGAACCGCGCAAATTCAACTCGTGCATTCGCACTTTCACATTCTTCCCCTCGGGGAAATGCGGGGAATTTTTTATTTTCGTTCTCAATTTTCCAGTTTGTTCTGTGAGGGCCGATAAATATTTGCCTTCATTAGCGAGAACCAGGGAAACTATTTAAAACTAAAAACGGTGCCCGAAAACATCATAAAACGTAAAAATGACGGAAGCACACACAATCTTCCGGTCAGCCTGAAGGACGTGACGAAATTAATAGCCATTTTATAAAAAAGGTTCCGGTAGCAAGATGCCGAATTCACGGATACTTCACGAAGTTGAGAACGACACGCTTTAACCGAAATTTTATCTTCCGCGACTTCAAGCTACCGCTGTTTGTGCGGATTTTGCTTTTTTTCTTGCTGCGTACCCATAGCAAGTACGACGACCGGTTGTTAGTAATGACGCAGTTATCAAAATTTCTTGCGTGTAGCTAAATGTTCTCCCCCTAATAAAGTAATGTGGGGTTTAACGCGCTGATGCTCCACCGGGGCTTTGAGGCGAACCGTGGAGGAGAGCTCCCGATTAATTCTCACCAACTGGGACCTTTGAACGCACCCTGTAACACTTTCGATAAGCGCTTTCACTTTTTTCTTCGCATCTGGAACCACTGCGAAAGCTATAGTAATCGCCGGTATGGAGCGGCACTGCGTGATTTGCTCGTCGCCATCAGATACGCCTTCCATTTCTGCTTTGTTTTGGGGGCTTTTTTTTTTAAGTTGCTATCGAAAAGCATTCATTGCTGCAACTGAAGGAAAACCGGCCAACAGCCGCTACATGGCCTTAGTGACGTAATTCGAGCCGCCAAAGAACGTCAACACCGGGAAAGAAGAAAAAAAAATATTTTGCGCGAGTTTACAAGTTATTTGATGGGCATAGCGTAGTAATTATTTGGCTGAGGTAGTTTGAGACCCGGTAATATAAGTACTCGGTGTGTTGGGTGACTACGTTTTGCAAGCATTTAAGATTTCAAAAAAAAAAAAAAAAGATTGAGAAAGTGTTGCAGGATCCCTTTAAAATGCGTCTAAGTTTAGACGCACGTGAGTTTTAAATTTTCGCCTTAATCAGAAAACCCGACACCACTGCCCGGATCAAACCGGCGTCCTGAAATCGCTAGTTCTCCCAAACAGTAACCTTAACATTGTTGAGAATCAGATATTGGCATTGTACTTCCTAGCCACCGTAAGAGCCTATTTATAATCTGATTTTGTCTTACAACTACAAACGGCCGGCGCCAGTTCCATGCTGGGGAGGCTAATTTTATTTATTGTTTTGGTCACATGTAAGTTGTGAGTGTGGTAGAAACGTTTCAAACAATTTATCGCACCGCGAGTCTGGCCAATTTTGCGGAGGAAATGAGGATTTGCCAAGGATAGCGTTTTTTTTCTTTCTCGCTTCCAAATAAGAAATACAACAGACCTGATTCGAAGCCGCAAATTTTCCGCCGACAACAACCTTGCCCTGCGACAAAAAGGATGAGCATTTGTAAAATAAACAACGTGATAATTGTTCTAGCGTTGCGATGCTAAGTGACGGTTGCTGACAGCAAGGTAAATATAGCAAGCCTAAAAATTAAATACTATTTTATGCTACAGTGCTTATATCCCCATGGCAGGGATAAAATTGTCTGATGTTGTTAAATTCAACTGGACGCTGTACCAAGCTTTCGTATGCAAAATGACTAAACGAGGATAAATAATAACGCATAAAAGTCAATTAAAATTTCCTCCTCCGTACCTGTCAGATTAAACAGCTCATACGTTCGCTCGACGGCCGGAGGCTGTTTGACGTATTACTTTGCACAGTCCCTGTGATACCCACAAACGATGTGTAGCATAGTAAAGGCTGTTCTAAGGAGTCAATTTTCCGCCACGTAATTGCGGAAATGCTTCCCCTTGCATAGTAATGGTTTCGCACTTCACGTGCTAAAATCACTAAATAATTGTCATTTCCATGCCTGCCCTGTGACCCCTAGGTCAAAAATTGCAGACTTTTGAGAAAATGACACTGCGCACAGTTGTCTTGAAATCAGTCAGGCACGGTGATAACCTATAATAAAAAAGCAGTAACATACGCAGGATCGTAAATGGGTGAGAGGGGGGTGTACACCAACGAAAACATGCGGTAAACACAAGAAGATAAAAAAGTGACAAAATAAAAGAGTACAAGATTTCAATTTGAAAACGACCCCATACCCCGATTTCACTCCACATTAACTCAGTATTCTCAACAAGTTGTACAGCAAACGCCTTACATGCCCCATTCTGCGAGAAATTCATGGTGACACCTAAATCTACTTACATTCCTTGAATGCAAAGCCTGGCGACACCAACACTTTTGTTTTTCGTGTGGGGCATTGCAAAATGGCTGATCGTCTAAATTAGAGCTGCCGTAAAACCTCATAAGTGCGTGTACGGCTCCCCACTGAAGAATAGTTGGCAGTAGTTATTTATTGATAGCCAGACACAGTGACATCACCTGTTCATCCCCCTTTTTTCTCTTATCCTGAATATTTCCGTTATGGGGTGGGGGAATGGTGCGTCTCGCTATATTCCCTATGGCGTATGCCAGTGAAACAGTGATTACAGAGAGGCTATGCTTCGTCCCTTATTTCATACCGATACCAGTCAAGCCTGTGTGATCAATTTGACACAGTGTTCGAACGATCATAAGCCTCTTGTTTTTTCGTTTGCGCATTCCCTTGTCCTCGCGTAAGGACCAAACTTAGGTCCCTTGTTTAACAGATCCCTTTCTAACCCGCCACGGTGGCTCAGTGGCTAAGGAGTTGCGCTGCTGAGCACGAGGTCGCGGGTTCGATTCCCGGCCGCGGCGGCCGCTTTTCCGATGGAGGTGAAAAGCAAAAACGCCCGTGTGCAAGAGATTTCGGCGCACGGTAAAGATCCCCAGGTGGTCAAAATTAATCCGGATCCCTCCACTACGGCGAGACTCATCAGCTGCGTTCCGTCGGCGCGTTAAACCCTACAATCAACAGATCACTTTTTGAGGTACAGTCGCAACGGAAGAAGATTGGCATAAGTGACTCACGACCCGAGCAGAAAAATAGCGAAACGCGGCGCTATTGTTCCCGAGCGCGCCTATACCGAGTGGCAAGCACATTGTATTTTCCAAATCAGGGGTGACCGGCAGAAAGTAGCCCATCCTGCTGTTAGCCCTGCGATAAATGAAATACCGCTGCCTCCCCCCCTCCCCCGACCACTAAAAAAAAGAAATGAACTCTGTAACTCTGTACGCGCCAGCCTTCGCGCATGATTTTACTGATTAGTCACGGGCAAGCTAACATTTCAAATGTTGATTGATTGATTGATTGATTGATTGATTGATTGCAGGGTTGAGCGCGCCAACGCAACGCAGCTAGGCGATGAGGCGCGCCGTAGTGGAGGGCTCCGGATTAATTTTGACCAACTGGGGATTTTTCACGTGCGCCGAAATCTGGTACACACGGGCGGTTTTGCTTTTCGTCTCCATCAGAAAAGCGGCCGCCGCGGCCGGGAAATCGAACCGGTGTCCTCGTCCTCAGCAGCGCAATGACTTAGCCCCTGAGCCACCGCGGCGTGTAATATTTCATACGTAAGGTGCTTGTTCGAGTGCTTTCGTCGGCGAGCCTTTCTTACGAAAATAGGATGTGCTTTGCATTATCGCTGGAGGTGCTCTGAGGAACAATAGCGCCGCATGACGAGATTTTCTGCTGCCTTATGAGTGGCTTGTGCCAATCTTTTTCTTTTGCGACTCTACAGCCGCCGTCAGAAGTAATTGGAGCACGGGAGTTTGGCCGAACCGCATAGGGGCGCTGTGTAGCTGCACCGGCTGTATACTGCAGGAGCAGAACACGCATGCGTGCCCGCCGACCCCGATAGCCCCTTCATACATAGAGTCTCTTACAATATACACTAGAGAGGAATCTGGCGCCAGCGTCGATGCGGCCCACGTCAGGGCCGTCTGTGTCGTCAAGGGCCGCCATTATACATCGCGCTCGCCTTAGTTTCATCATTAGCTTGGATTGAAACGTTTCAGTGACCGCAAATTTAAACAAAGTGCCACAAAAACGCCAAGAATAGTGTGCAATTATGTATGTGGAAAATAAAAACAGGCTGTTTTAAACTAAGGAAAAAGGAAGTAAAGCGTATTTGTGCCGGAACGGTTGTGCCTGCTATTCCGCAGTCCAAGGTTGCAGTTACGAACAAGGTTAATATTGGGGGGTGGGGGGGGGGGGGGGGGGTGGAACTCATTAGAGACTCTGATTTTATTATTTTACCATTATTGCAAATATTAAGTTGCTTGAAGAATTTGGAAAGTTTTTTGGAGCATGCCTATTAAAACGTTGCCTTCGTGGTGAACCAGAGCACCGACTGCCAACTAGTTCAACAAGAAAAAAGAAAACGTGGAGTTAAAGAGTCGTGTACGATGACAAGATAGGACGCATACAAGCGCCCGTATCTGTCGTATCCCTGTGGTCGTATCTTGTCTTCGTCGAAGTACGTTTTGTTTCTTCTTTTCGGCGGCTACAAATTTCGCGGCGGCATATTACCCACTCAGTCATACGTCCTTCGACTGCGGCATGAGCAACGTCAGGTGCGATCACGCACTGCCTGCTGTTTCACAGAACACGGCTACCACCGAACAGGCAGGATTTCGGCTTCCTTGTAGCTCGTAAACGTGTTAATGCATATTGAAGAAAGCAAATCCCAAAAACCGCTTAAGAATCCGATTCTCATGCCAAGCCCAAGCCAAAAAGGCGGATCTTCTCATGAACACCCACGACGACATGGCTTACCAGGCGCAGTTTGCTCTCTAGTATACTTACTAAGAAACTCTATGCCTCTATACTTCTCAACCCACTTCTTTTAACGCGGCTTGGAGCGTTGTTCGCAGCATACTGGTCTCGGCGATGGCGCTGATAGCAGACCCACCAAAAATATTTGAAACGAAACATTGGCGCTTCAGATCGCTGCGATTGCGACACTTCTGCAGCAGCTTGCTTGCGCTGAAAGTGTCTGAGCGACGCTTCCAGATACCGCCTCTGCTTTCAGCGCCATCGCTGGGGCCAGTATGCGGCGAACAACGCTGGAAGCCGCGTTAAAAGAAGTGGGTTAAGACGTATAGAGGGGCTTTCACCGTCGGCAAGCGCGCATGCGTGTTCTGCTCCTTTCGTTTACCGCCGGAGTAGCTACACGGCGCTCCTATGCGGTTCGGCCACAGCTCCCGTGCTCCAATTACTTCTGACAGCACCTGTACATCACTGACACAACAACACATAGTTTGCGGAAGACTTCACACTTCTGTGGTAAAAAAATGGTATGACGGTGTTGGGCTTTAAAACAAACATCCTTACTAAGAAATAGAAATCCTGATCGAAAAATATCTGTAAAAGATCTTGTGAGGCATTACTTCGCAGAAACTTAGGATAGCTTGAAACACCACGTTTCATGCACAGCTCTTTTACAGGGTGTGTCTACGCTGTATCGCATTTACGTTGAAGGACTAATTATTTCCAAATAAGAGGTACAGATTCTGAACCCACGTGGTTGACCATTCTTGTAATTGAAACGGCGGGACGTTCTCCGCTAACATTGCAACTAGGATTGACCGATTGCTATTTCTGCAAACTGGCTCCGTCACAGTTCACTGTCGCGTAAGAACATGCCGCAATAGATGGGTTAATGCCTACGCGTTTGATCTCGTTCTAAGAAGTTTTACCTATTCGTTGTCTAAGTGTTTTTTTTTTTGTATTATGAACAGTTTGGGTCTCTTTACATGAAATTCGCGGACGTGCACTGTAAAAAAACAGACCAGGCCTCAGGCGCGTAGTATTGCTGGCTTATATATCATCAGGCGAGACATTATAGCGTAGCTTGTTGCGCCTGTTTACGGCCGGCCAACTACAAGACCATCCCAAAGAAGCTAAACGTTAACATCGAACTGGTGAAAATATGCAACGTTCTTTCTGCGAGTACCGAGAACGCCAAAAGAAGAACGACTGGCGGCGGCGGGGAAACATGCACCGCCCGTTTCTGACGAGAAGGCAAGCGGGAGTACAGCGGTTCATAGAGAGAAAAGAAAAATATTCCACTGCGAGAGGAGGGAGAAAGGTGGCAGCGGAAAACAGAAGCAACACTGAGTTCAACTATATAAATCATCTACACACTAAACGACAATAATGCGTCTCAATGACACGTTATAAGGAGTGCTTAGGTGTAGGATGTTTTTTTTAATAAATACGATAGCTTTTTCTGGTTACCTAAATGCGGAAATGTTGACCTGTATACCCGTAACTCTATTTAACAGGGAAAAAATACGGGTTAAGGGATGGTCGAACACAGCGCACATATGGGCACGAACATTCCAAACTACTGAAACTGCAGGCATGACTTATACACGTCCACATTATTCCGCTCAAATGAAACCTCAGGCATATTTCAGGCAAAATGTAAGTACATTACCACGAGTACCAGTAGGTTAAATTAAGATTGCACATTGAATTGGTTCCGACCATTGGAAATACAAAAAATAACAACTGGATGGAAGCGGTGTTTATTAAAAGTGGGGTAAAAGGAAATTACTAAATTAAAGCAGTAAATTCGAGGCACTCCGAACGGAACATAAACAAAAGCTCCCAACAGACGGTGCGGGGGCTGTGTGAACATGGACATGTTGAACTGCATTTACGAAACTAACACTAACAACACTAACACACTAGTGAATTTGAGATATCTCCTGCATACGCCTGTCAGCATAAATTTATTTTGAGCGGGCGGATTTCACTTCAGATGGCCTTTCCAAAGAATTCTATCTGATGGCTGCACGCGTGGCCTACAAATTTCCTTAAATTCTCCCACTGGTGTTTCGTTTCTATTACAGTGCACGTGTTCATGCCTGTCTTTTTGAAATTATTTGCCCCAATATTCCCCAAAATAAAAATACTCAAAAGCTTCGCACCAATCTCGCACTTGGGAGTATCGAAATACAGTAAAAGTTCGCTAATTCGAACTATAAGGGGGCTATGAAATCGAATTAAGCGGAGTTCGAATTAGCGGTTGGGCGTTAGAATGAATGGACATCGCGCCACACTGCGCAGGCGGAGCACGAAAAAGCCGCCTCTGGACTCGTTATCGCGAATTAGGCTCTACTACACACTTGTGGCATGTGATTTCGTAAATAATGTACGTAGAGCTCGAACAGCGAACGAAATTATTTGATCAGTCAGTTATACGCCAGTGACGGTCAAAATAATGACGCTGTTTATGCTAGAAAACACGTTTATTTAAAAGGCACGGTCGAGGCAATCAAAATTAAAAGTGGTCCAGGCCCAGACAGCGACCGCGGTTCAAAGAAAACTGCAACGGCTCGAGCAAGAGCACTGGCGCCGACTGCGGTTTTTTTTTTCTTGGGGGGGGGGGGGGGGCGTGTTTGTTTCGTTGGTTTGCATCTTTGGGAAGTTTGGGTTGCTTTGGATTTGCAACGTACAGTAATCAGTCTGGGCCGACTTTTTCTGCGAGGAGCGATGAGAAGCAGATGATCCTAGTTGGGATTAACCGTTGTGCATACTGACAAGTTGGAATTATCGGGAGTTTTTCCCCATTGAAATACACACAGCTGTGCCGGTACAAGGGCGTCAGTTCGAAGAAAATGTAAGTTCGATCTAACCGAGTTCGAAATACGAGCTTTCATTATACTCGGAGAATTGTTTTGTGTGTTTCCCAGCCTGCATCTCCTCGTAGCAACTCAGCTTCCTTCCTGTGGCTATTGGTGTTGAAGATACGCTCTTGATGTTGGGGAGGGAAAAAAAACAAGGGAAAATGAGTACACAAACATCATTTCCTGTGTTTCGCATTCCATTCGTGTTCCTCAGGGCATCATTGCAATGTATCAAATTTGATGCTGTCACCACGCCAGAAATTAGGTACCTAGACTGTCTTCCTTGCCTGTGTTCCCATGTGTATCTTGGTACTCTAGTATGTACTGCAAATCCCTGTTAAACTATTAACGATGTATGTCCTGCAGCGTTGACGGTGATGCCCGATGAACGCAGCGGAAAATAGTGGCATGGTGCTGCCATCGCTCGACTGAAACGTGGAATAGGCCGCTTCATGTGCCTCGGCGTCGCAAGGGTACGCTGGCTGCCCGTTCTCCTGAGGAGCTCATAACTGAGCCAGAAAAAAATCAAATTCTTCGCGGGTTAACTTGGTCAGCATTCACAGCCCCCGTTATTTCTACGGTTCTCTTTGATCCCATAGTATGTATATTCTTTGTTATCAACAACGCAAATTATAATATGCGAAGAAAGAGTCAGTACTTTTTTAGCTACGGAGAAGCAATTGCGCAGTTCCAATGAGTGGTTATTCACTTATTGTGTACGTCAAAGCGCCGAACGTGCAATTGCAACCTCGCAAAACTTTCAAGCCCCCTTGCGCTTTAAAGATAAACACGTCTAGAACCAGTCGAAACAGAACATGTCGAAACCAGACCAACCTTGCTGCAAAACAGAAGCAAATTCTGCTCACAGCGAGAATCCACCTGCGTGTTCCATGGCGTATCGCAGCACTACAGCGTTCCAATCTCCGTACCTATTTGCTGCAGCAAGCTAACCGGCTTCGCACACATTATCACCACCTCACGAACACTGTGGCGCAAGGTGGACATCATTCATGAGACGAACATGTCCCGACAGGCATGACTAGAGGTCCGGAATCGGGGAAAAAAAAGAACTTTCATTCAATCCTTACGGCCGCGGCAGCCGCTTTCCTGATGGAGGCGAAAAGCGACAACGCCCGTGTGTTGGAGATTTAGGAACAAGTTCATAATATCCAGATGGTCAAAATTAATCCGGAAAGCTCCACTACGGCGCGCATCATCGCCAGTTAGTGTCGGCGCGTTAAGCCTCACAATCAATCAATCAATCAATCAATCAATCAATCAATCAATCAATCAATCAATCAATCAATCAATCAATCAATCAATCAATCAATCAATCAATCAATCAATCAATCAATCAATCAATCAATCAATCAATCGACTTTCAGTCCTTAATCTGGCGCACGCCTTGCGACGTTGTCCCACCGCAGGTTCTATTCTATTTTCTACTCTAATTGCCTTCTGGGGCTCGCCATTCGCCAAATTCGCAGATTTGGTCACTTTGATTTGTTGTTCTGGAGCGTTGTGGTGAAGTCCACCTGCAGCAATTTCTTACAGTGACCAAATAAGGTAGTGTAGGAGCATTCATTCAAGTGTCGCCGCCGTATTTTTGCCTTTTCAATAACTAGCGTTCTCTAATACTTCTACATTAGGCATTCATTTCTTCAGTAGAGATAAGTCGAAGCAACAGACCTGGTTTTCCCGGTGCTATCAGCGGGCACCGTTTGACTAAATTGAACTTAATCATAATTCTCTTGAAGCCGCACTCAGTGTTACTGTATTCCAAGGGTACAGGTAAGGTCAGTCAAATATACAGCTTTTTACCATTATCTCACGTAACACCTCAGGGACTCAGCCGCCTGGAAAGACGGTATAGGACTCCTGCGCTGCCCAGGGGGCGCTGCGCAAGCGGCCTCCGGGCAGTACTTCCGGGTAGTACAAAGCTGCGCGGGTCCCATAAGATCCCGTGTTGATAGGGGCAAAATGAGCGTGATGCTCCCGATTATTTTGCGACATGTTCACCAGCCCATCCCCGACGAATCCGGCCTCTTCCGGCGATCAACTTGTCATTAGAGGGAAAAGCTTTGCAGCGCTAAATACGTTTACAGCACGAACGAAAGTGCCGGGACGGTGACGGCGCTCTCCCAATCGCGGGTTCACTGACCATTTGAAGTGAAACTTCTAGTTTAAACTAATACTCTAGGTGACAGGGACTTTTCAACAACAGTCGATCACAAAATAAGAGGGACGCAATCGGCGATGATCGTGCTTTAAAAAGCCAGCGAGCCCGGCGGATCGCTGGCTCGCCTGCTGCGGTGCGCCGCTCTTTTGCGTACCTGCGCACTATGCGTGCACTTTTATTAAACAGTGCTCGTTTGCATCGCCGCTACGTATACATGGTGCAGCGTTAGCTTGCCGTTTTGTTGCGTGTCTCAGTGGCAAAATGCAGCGAGCGTCAGAAGCGTGAAATCTGTTTCGCGATTCCGAAATTAGTGCCAGTAAAACAAGGCGGTCGGGCGAACCGAGAGGCCGCTCGCTTTCCTTGCTTGCTCTCACTTTACGTAATTGCGCTCTTGCATCCTATATTCTCAGTTCGCACTTAATAGGCTCGAATGAGGGTCAGCAACGCTTTGAAGTGTACGGCCGAGTTACATGCAGCCGACATGGCGGAGGGCTGAACGGCAAATCGTATGGGAGGGGGAGCGGGGCTTTGAATTCAAAGAGAAAAAATCAGCGAATTGCCAATAATATTTGACAATGACCTAGTGAAGTGTGAAGATGAGGGACAATTCCACTGGAAGTGACCAATTCTCTGTTCTCGTCTCGCTGCCTAACTCCATTTGAGGACAAAACTGGCGTCTTAGCGACGACCCTTGCACTAGACGATAACGAACAGTCAGTGATGATTGATCGGGGCGGCTGTTATGTTATGCAAATATAGAAGTATACTTCTTTGCGAGCAGCCGGCGTGTGATTTGGGGCTTGTTTTGCGTCCTTTAATAGCGCTTAATTTTTTTATTTGACGCTATTGCTTCACCTACTCGCTAGTATACATGTACCCTGCCATTCGTAAATCGTGCGGCGTAAAATGTAACGCAAGAATCATTTAGTTTGAGAAAATACAAAACAAAATTTACACTCGTTTTCATGGCGGTGCCAGGCCAGCAGTGTAAGCGGAGTCGACTACGCAATTCATGCGTTCGCTTGCATGCTCCCGCTGAAGCAACCTTTTGCAGTTATAAGCAGCGTTCCGTGTTTATGCTACTCGTGAACATTCCTTTATCGACCGCACGCAAGAAGAAAGAACGGTAATGGTTATCAGGAAGTTGGACCACCCGACCTGGTGATACTGTCCCACGCCGCGACGACCGTGACAGCTCGCTCAAAAGAAAGCCGATAAATCGGTTTGTTTCAGCGGATAATATTTTGTTTAGCCTCTGCAACTACTTTATTAACCTTAACTTCGAGCTCAACGTAGCGCCCATTCAAGCCGCGGCTATCTGTTGGCGGCGTTTAAGGGCAATTTCATACAGTATGCAGTCATTTAAACGTGCCACAAAGCGATTAAACTGTACCACCAACTTTCACTCTGGCTTGTAATTGAAAACACATGGAGGGCGGCGAGGGTCATCTGCTTTTGTACTACCGAGAGGCGTCGCGCACTAGGGGCGCTGCATGTCGCCAAAATTCCAGCGCAGGAGGCTTATTGTGCTGAAGAAGAAATTATGGGGAGGCTTAAAACTTTCGGTACGTAAAGGCGAAAGCCTAGTCACGCCCTCACCCAGATTTGCTGCTGAACGTTCTGTTGATTTGCCGTCGCGCCCGTCACCACTCGCCCAGGCCCCTGAATAGAACACCTCAAATCTCCTACCCCTCGACGCTCGTCAGCGCCAGAAGTCTCCTGGTGGTCCCGTAGGTACCTTTACGTCTCCAAGTGACTCGTACTGCACGTGCGGCAGCAGCCTTACCTCCAACAGCGTTGCTGTTCCCCTTTTCCGATGTGCGCGCTGCGATTTAGTGTGCGATTCACTGCACCTCACAACTATCTGGAGAACTTCACGCGCTCAGTGAAACGTAAAGGTCTCAAGACTTCAACCTTGAAATCTCCCTTGGGGGTTCAGCTTCCTCAGACGACTCTTTTAACCCTGAGGATGACCTGGATTCTGCCTCCAGTAATGCGCTCAAGTTACCAAGACAACGTTCACGAAGCAGTATTGAGCGACGGCGGATTTTCGACTGGCACACAGACGCATGCGAGAAGTCAGCACCAGCATCAAGAGTTTTTTGTGCAGAGAAAGATACGACGCCGCCTGGCTTACACTGCATTTTCCACTGTACGGAAACTATACGGTTGATTATAGCGGCGTTCCTCACACCATCGACCACTGGCAAGCATTTTCTCGTCATAATTTTAATGGCAGCCAAACCGTTTTGCTGTTTTGCGCACCTTCACAGCGTTATTATAGAGCTTCTTGTCCACTTGTATTACGCTTAATCAGCCCCCAAGTGAAGCATTAGCTGCTGCCGTTTTATGCAATGCAAAGTGTCAGGTACTTCGGTTGCGCTGCAGACTTTCTTGGCTTTAAGTGCATATGTTTTGGTCTGGTTTTTTTTGGCCTGGTCTGGTTTCATGGAAACACCGCAATTGAATCACTTGGTGACTTTCTTTCCACTTTTTCCCGTTGAAGCAACAACGAAGGCTTCGCTGGAATGACCCAATTTGGCGTGTCGGTTTACCACTTTCCTTTCACGTCATTGTTTTACTTACAGCGCCTTTTCTCATTACTGCGTGCACTGCGTGCACAGTGCGCACATACTATGGAAAACAAACGGTAGAATTCGCTGCTATAACGAACTGGAACAGCCTCCCTCTTGAACTTAAAGATCTATCGCCTATTTCTTCATTCAAACACTCACTAAGGACATTTTTATCCCGCTAATTCATGTGGTCTGTTTTTTGCTGTGATTACTTAGAAAATTCATTATTACGCCTATGTTCTTCATGACCAACCTTTAAATCTGTTGCACTGTATAATTATGTATTCTATCTTCGAAAATATTTCTTCGAAACACAGACGTATATTATTTTATTGGCCTTGTTTGTCGTATTTTTCACGTTATCTACTGCACGCGCGACTGCATTTTCTGTACCTTTTTATATCACTTTTCGCATTTACTAACAAGAGGTCCCACTACAGTGTTCACTTTGGGACCTCTTTCTGCATATTGTGTTGTGTGACATTCACCAGGATCTAATAAAGGAAAGGGAAGCTCAGAAATGTCTATATTTCTGTGCCAGCTTGTTTGGCATGGTGAGCTTTCCTAGTCGGCGTGTTTTCTCTGGAAGCAGCCATCTCTTTTTCCCGTATTCTTTTCAGTGTTTATTTTCCTATCTTCACTGGGAAGTGAATCTCTAAAACGTTTAAATATGCGTAGTGTCTAGAGTGCCTTTGGCCGGCGCTTCAACTCAGCGTTAAAGGGGTGGATGGCTAGAGTGCCGTCCGACGGCATACCAATTTTTAGGGCTGGGTTGGCACCAAACGGAATGTCTGGCATAATGGTCTAGTGGTTACGTCTTAACACCCTGATTCAAATGGTGGTAACTGGAGTCCCAGTTTTGGCTGTGCTATTTTACCTTTGAGCGTAGTTTCAATGGCGAAGACCGCGTGTATTTTTCTTGGTTGCGAACAAAATCTCCTGAGGCTCCCAGATCCTTTGAAGCACGATGCGTTCCATAGCGCTTGGCGTTTCAAAACGAAAGTCCCATTCGCTGTCCTACAGGCACGCGGTCTCCATAAACGTTTCACACCGTTAAAAAGATGACGTGTGCCAGTAGCTTACACACCTGATTGCTTGGACATGCATATTGAATTGATTACCTAATATAAGGTGCTATTTATAAATCAAGACACGAATTACACAGCGAGCTTACACGTCTAATCACTTGGAAATTCATCTTGAGCAGATTTATTACAAATATCCACCATTTTCAAGAGCAGTAGGCGGTCAAAACAAGAGTGTGTGCGCGTATGTACATCCCGCGTCAAAAGTTTCCGGGACGTGATTAAGAAAATGGAGGACAATTTCTCGACTGCCTGGTGGCTAAGCTCCCGCTATGCGTATGGGGATGATCCTTCAAAGTGTGATGCTTCGCTTAGAAAAACAAACCGCGTTCCGAGCCACCAGAAAGCAGAAAAATTGGCTTTGATTTTCCACGCCGGGTGTACATGTCTTCTTCGGGGATAACCGTTGTCAAGGATCCAGACAAATAAAATTTTCTCTTACCTTTCACCTAAATTATTTGTCACGTCCATCGTGCACCTTTACAGAGAGGAATGGGTCACTATGTCTTGTTGTTTGTGTTTTAATTATCCGTTTGCCGGTTTAGCCGAGTTTCGCTGTTTTAAATTATTGGTTTCTGCTCATTAGGTAAGGTAACCTCACGTATGGTTGGGTTATCGCAGAAAACGCAGCTGGGCATCACTTTAACTCTCCGCTTGCAGTTACGTCGGACGGCACTGTAAGCACAATATTAAATGTAACAAACAGCAAGTTCTTTTCATTCCCCCTACTGAGGTGCTAACCACAATGAAAACTGAAGGAATCAGTGGCCAACCTGCTCCAACATTTAAGATATGATCGTGGTTAGACGAAATATGGTTCCTGTTTAGAGCCATGACTCCGGCGCCCATGTACAGAGGGTATCGCACGCTGAGCGATAGACCAATGTTACCTCACCGCGTTCGAACACAGCTAACGCCACTCTTTATCTACGGCAAAGTTCTACCCTAGCAGACAATATCTGCTTTGGTGGAATTTTTAGAAACAACCTTACCAACTCTCTTTAGTTTCAGCTGTTTAAATTGCTAGCGAAGTAATTGCTATTGCAATGTTAATGTGACACTGGCCCCTTCGAACTAAAACACAGCGAACAAGAAACAAAGATGACACTATATTATTTCTTTATTATCCTTTCAACCAACATTAGCGCTGCCGTGAAATTCCACATCCTGCCGTATTTTATGTAAAAAAGCGATGCACAAGTGGCGGAGAGTGCGAAATAGCACGTATTAGCAGGGGGAAGCATGTTGGAGTTAGGTAGGAGTGTTCATAAAAATGGGAGAGTCCTTTTGCAGGTGGTTCTGTCGCATTAGGCTGGTTTGAATAAAACGAAACGAAAAATAAATCCCGCCTAGGTTCAGGGAAGTTAGGCTGGATTATGTATAAATTATTTTTATATTAAGTTTATGTGAGGGTAGGTTGGGTGTAGTTTTGTTTAGTTAATGTTAGCTTACGTTGGAACAGCCTTTTTAAATAGGCCCCCTATGTGATGCGACGGAACGAGTTGCGAACAGACTCTCCTTAAAAATAGGTATGTTGATAATGACGCTCATGCTGCTCCTCATGGATATGATCAGGTAAAATGTAGGCACCATGTTAATTAGTAATCTTTTGAAGCCTAGAGGTTTAGAACATCCCTTTCGTTTGTGCTGCATATAGAATATTTTTGGTATTTGTGCAAATGTGCAGTCATAAAACGGCTTCTACTGCGTATCATATCAACATGCGGTCTTGTCTAACGCCTCAAAAAGAGAGCCTAAATTGGGGATTTATATACCTTATATATGAACAGAAATGAAAACAATTTTCTTACCAGAGGGACAGGCTTGTTAGCGCTGCGGGCATTTACACCCTGTAATAAAAAAAGAAATGAAAAGCGTTACTTTCAAAAGCACGGAAATTGTACGAGTAAATAAAATAACATGTCAAGACTACGAAGCAATGTCTTGGTTTGGTTGTTCCTTCGCTGCTGTTAATCCTTAAAAAAAAAGCTGTCACACGGGCCCGGGGCGTTACCGCTATTTTAATCCTGAATTAATGCTTGCCAAAGTTGAAGTAGACAACCATTGGGTCCATGTGTTTCCAAGCTGCCATGTAGCGACGTCGAAGCCAAAAAAAAAATCATGAATGACGAATAGCATTAGTTTGATGCTGAAGATGCAAAACGTAAGAAATAGCGTTATTCAGAAACTACACACAAGTCCCGCAAGAGGTTCACTAAGGGTCACGAATTGCAACAGTGCCGTTCACAAACAGAGAAAACCATCAGAATTCGAGCCACTAACTTTGCGGTGATGGTGTCCTCTAAAACGTGCTCGATCAAAATGCGTATTTCAAATTTTTGGCGTCTAATGCAGCCAAGCTACTTTCGCTGTGAGAATAGCAGTGGTGAAATTAATTATTTGCGCCAGAAATTAATCTAGATCCCGTTGTGGTCTACAACGCGTGCAGAAATGTCTGCCCACGGGCGTCTTCGTTTTAAAGCGAAGGCTTTCTTGGTGGGACCGATGGCGTCCTGTCAAAAATCTAATGCATTTCCACATAGACCGGACGGTAGACTGAAAAGCTTTGAATGAATCTTTGTACATACCACACCGGCCTGAAACGGAGCTTCCATTGGGTCAAACGGTGACTTAAAACTCACGAAAAAGGAACGGTTCTAGATAAGGCAATACACACATTGATCTTGGCGAAGAAGCGCAATGGTATACGTTCATCTCGTAAACACTGTATCGGTATACGGTTAGATCGTACGTAGACACGTTTACTTACTGCGCGAAAAATCGTCACATGGGTTTGTTCTTTATTTCGATTTGGAACTTGGAAGGTTTGACGGTCAATTGGGCGAAGTTTCAGCGAAGAATAGACGCACTTTTAGCTTTCGCGCTCCCCTGAAGTTTTCTTAAGAAGAGATGGTAAGTTTTCCAGCCTCCGGTACAAAACGGTCGACACGGCCACTGTGGAAACCATGTCCCTGGGCTTCGCAACGCTGCACTTTATCCGCTGAGCCACTCCGGCCGGTCATACTACTCACAGACACATTTTTACAGATTCAAAACCACAAGGTTTAGGTGTGAATTTTACTTTATGTTTTGCTTTGCCAACTGTGCACGCTGCTTTGCACTGAATAAGAGTAACTTTTACGTTCGCTGAACACGAGATTGACCAACTGCGCGCACGTTTGTACATTTTTAGAACATATATAGTTTTGAGGGACAGGGACTGCCTGACATTAAAAGTGCCAAGCTTTAACACCAATTGAATTTAGTATAAACTTCCTATTTTTAGTTTCTTTACTTTGTTTTTTCTGCATTTGGTAACAATGTATTAAACTAATTGAGCTGCTGCCTTTGAGCGTCAAGTTTAGAAAAAGATTTATACCGAACCCAGGTCATGCAAGCAGGTTTTCAAAAGCGCAATACGTCCTGCACGCCACTGATTAAGCACGACGCCCGCTTTTTTTTAAGGTGGCTATTCTCAAATAGGCCCCAGACTACTGTACATTCTATCCGCAAACGCCTCGGCAATGGCACTCAGGTATAACACCATTGCACTATCAGTTTACTGTTTTGAAGGGAAATGCCGGATCTGAGTATTCTCGTGCTTTACATTTGCAATGCGTGCGGGCGCTAAGCTCAGGACTCGCTTTCTCTCCCTAATACTGGTGTCCTGTGCGTCTGGTAAGCAGTGACATAGGCTGGTTCACAAACTTCGCCTGATAAAACGGGGGGGGGGGGGGGGCAAATTAGCAATATAATAATGTTTGAATATTGATGCTTTAACTCAGTTAAAAAAAGTTCGTATTACACGGCGTGTTTGTCGGTACTTTTATAAACAGAAGCAATATTTGCGCGTTTTTTCCCGAATTCCCATTTATGAACTTTCAAGCATCTCGAAGGGAACAAGAATATGATTGCGCAAAGGGACTGCGTTACACCTTCACAGATGAGCCTACCGTCGTCATGAAAAGTCAGCTGTTGTAAGACGAGTTGTTTCCTAGTCTTCTCTTTTGTACAAAAAATGCGCAATGCATCTGCTTGAGATTGATTCTCGCTGCTGAGCCTCATCATTCCGTTTCACAGGACGTCGTAGGAACTCTTTCGATTGACATCCAGCGCAAGGGGACGTTTCAAACACAGTAATAACATTTCTTTTTGATAGTCAGCACCATTTTTCTTTTTCGCATTGAAGAGCTTAAATCATTTCTCTCTGCGCAAAGGTCATGCAGCGCCAGGACCCCGGACAACTGAAAGTGCTGGGAATTCTGCATGACAGGAGCTGTTCCACCATAAAGTATAATTGGCTGCACATCCTTTGCTACTACTGTATGGAACGGTATGAGCCAAGAAATAGAGTCTGTGTATATACATGTGATCCATTTTAAAATGACACCTCAAGACCTTGTCTTTTGTTTGATTACGCTACGACCGTAAAGTTTCTAGTTATAACAACTACAGGTGGCCATCTGTTGCTGTTCGATAAGCGACGTAATTGTCTGACCGTTCGATAGAAAAGCTATAGAACAGCAGCCCAGGCATAGTAGCTCTGAGACAATTAAAATGCTCTTACACACAGTTTAGCGATAATTTCGAAATTTGTCTTCACTTTCGGGTGCCAAAACTTGACCCATAATTCTATTCATGCAACACGTACCTTTCAGCACAAGTGGCTTTCTCGTACTGCTTATTTCAGGGCATCTTTAATTTGTTTCCATCTGTCTCATCAGTTGCTATGAACTTCTCACACGCACACAGGATTTTTTTTACTTTCTTGGCATGTTTAGACCGTCAAAAATCGACTAAATCGAACTCTCCAAGTCGGCTTTTGCTTCGCGCTGGTTTGCTGAAGCAGCGAGAAGATTAAGTTAAGCTAATAGAAGAATAAAGTGGTCGGCCTTCAACGTTTTTTTATTTTATTGGTGGTCACTAGGAGCATCAGGTATCCCAGATTATACAAGAATTCTGGTTTCACTACACGCGGCCGTATGTTTAATATAAACCGAGTGTATTTTTTATGTAAACCAGTTGCAGCTCTGTGGAATTAGCTCAGCATTTTTGTTGCTACGGGGCATGCAATAACGGCAAAAACCATCACGCAACCCTTGCACAATTGAGAGGTTTTCAGTGGTCAAGCATTTTTCTTTGTGTATTGTTTTGGTGTTCAATTCAAACATTGCCTTTTGCTTGTTGTTTCCAGGGGACTCATTTTCTCGGCTGAAAATATGTCACAGCGTCGCCAGCTCTAAGATGCCATGAATTTTTTCTACTGCGTATATGGATACTGATATTTACCGAGCCGGTGTCTTTAAATTTCATGTTTCAAGGCTCCGTTTAAATTTGAATGACCAGCATTGAGGAAATTATCTCCGCTGAGTACGCTTCAAACAACAGACGTTCTCAACAGATTGCATAGGCGTGTTGAGGTAATGTTGAAGCCTTTGAAGTTATTTTACTTGTACTAAGACATATGTGTGTTTTTTGTGTTTTAAAAATATTGTTGCAGTTCGAACAAAAACCACCACAGCTTTCAGTCTTACCATTGGTCGTGCAAGCGCTGAATCGTCGATAACTTTACCGCTCCCCATCTGGAAGTGAACCCCGTACAATGTCACCGGTTACCATCAGTATGTCGAACCAAAAGAAATACCGGTTCGGTTATGGTTCGGGTTCGGGTTAAATAATTTCGTTCCGGTTCAGTTCCAGTTCGATTATATTACACACCGAACCGGTTCGCGAACGGAATCAAAAACAATCATTATAACCAACTGCGAAAAAATTTATCTTGTAGTTCAAAGGGACCGTGACCAAATAAATACAAGTTTGGTTCATTCAAAAGAAGGATTTGCCTCTGCAGCAGTGATGTCCGTTGTAATGGCAACTCTAAACAATTGGGACAGATAATCAGGAGAATAAACCAAGCTGCCTTCCACCAGGCACTCTCTTGCCCAGCCCTTGTGATGTCACAGGGAATTATTTATGTCATCATCCGTTCCACATTTATGTCATCATCAGCCACATCTAAAAATTTGTTTTTGGGAGATTTAGTATTTTTCCAGTCTTGCTTCACCGTATCTCTTAATTTGTAACATGGAGTTAAATGTCTGGTAAATCTGTTTTCCCACATTACGTCGCCACTGAAGTTGGGTAAAGCGACACAAACATTTTTCAATACTTACTATCGTTCTTGGTGAATACAACACCCTGCACGACCGGGATAGCGTAGATCGAGTACCAAAGGCTATTGCTATCAAATAAACCAATGTCACGGTTTCTATTGTTGCGGTGAAGTCTCATGCAAAGCGGGCAAGCAGACGCCGCAACGGAATCGCGCTGACCACTTAGGCGACTTGGCCATGGAGCGGCCCTTTACACAACACGAAAATCCAATTGTACCTGTATTTCTATGTTACCAATCTTTTAAAAAAATGGACAAAATTTTCAAACTTTTCCAGTAAGGCGTATACATTCTTTTTAGTCCCTGTTGTATTCAGCGAGTCTCTAAAGAGTCGGCTTCACCTTCATACAGAAGTGAATTGATGGAGAGCATTTCACTAGGAGTAATCTAAGCAGTCTTATATGGACAGTTGGCATCACCTCCATACACAAGCGAATTTATGGGACTCCAATTTAACGAGACTACTTTAAGAAGTTTTATGCAACAGTATGAAAGCCCACCTACCCCAATGTATCCTCATGAATTTTAAAATGGGACAATTATGCACTTTTATTGTGTGGGCAGCTGCTTCGTACGGAAGATCTCTGGTGGCCTCCTTGCCCTGCACGTTTAGTTTTATTACGCGAGATAAATTGTGTATCTGAAAAGGGAGGACTTTTCCTTCAGATCGGCTCAGGAACGCATGCAGGCGTATATGCGATAGTTATGCACTACCGCCTAGGCATGCACAAAACCCTCGAGCTTATAAATCCCCCGAAATTCAGCAACCCACCTCGAGGCAGCTTCCAACAATATAAAATTTGTACCACCTGTAAATTATCGTTGATTTATCCAGGAGCTTACCGACCCCAATTCTCCCTATGTAAAGCCGTAAGAGAAGATTTAGTTCATATTGCCACGGGAAGAAAACGAGAAGCCAACTGTCGCGTTGTAAATGCTCATCTACTAACAACGGCGACGAAGGTGTGACCAGCACGCTACCTGACTAGAGCGATCAAGGCCACTTTCAAATAGGTCCATCACCAACGTTTTGTAAATACAACGTTCGCCATCAACCCTAGTTCGTGTCATCTGTCCTGCCACCGCCCACCAATATATTGTATGACTGTCTCGAGGACCCCTCTCCTAGCGGTCTGCAATAATTACCTCAAAGAGACCCCTTCTAAAAGTTTTCGGAGTCTTCCAAAACCATGTTATCAATCTTGTGTTCAATGTCATTATGCCTGTATATGTCCAAAAACTTTATGTGATTCTTTGTTGGGTACCAGGTCATTCTGGGATCGCTGGTAATGAGGCGGCAGATGAAATGGACGCTACTGCGTCACTCCAAAATGCTGTCGACATAACAACCGTACACCACACTGACGTCAAGCCACACATTAGACAACCGCTTTGACGAACATGGCAAACAGACTGGAGTACGCAGACAGACAACTAGTTACACGTAACAAAACCGCATTTAGGACCATACACCACCGACACACGCAACAGATACAGAACAGCCGCCTTGGCTAGGCTACGGATACGGACCACATTCAGCACACTCGTATCTGCTCCCGGGATGTTCGAGACCCCTGTGCAGCAGGTGTGGACAGGCCCTATCCGTAGTTCACATAATCAGTCAATGCAAGGCACTTCAAACAACACAAAAGGAACACTTTCCCCAACTCTACAGACAACACATTATACTTCCCACACCCTTCTTTTTGGGTGACGATGCTATAGTTTCTGTTAAACGTGTTTTTATGCACTTGTGAGATGTTATGTTTTTCAACCTCCTTAGCTCTCATGCGTAATCCAAACTAGCCCTATACGCCACCCTACACCATTGTCTTTAAATGATTTTGCTATCCTTCGTATTGAGCGATTTTAGTGCTTACATGCTCACCCCTCATACATTGCCATTTATTTACCGCTGTTTTCCAAAATTAACCTTTCTCGATAAAAATCCAACCATCATCATGAAGTTCCCTTACGGTATTATTATTTACGCATGCAGCAAAGCTTCGCGTTTTAATCGTCGTAGTCGTTATGTGTAGGGGATCTAAATTGCATCTTTATTACACGTTTATTCTACACCTCAAGGCCTTGCCTTTTCTTGATTTACGCTACGACCACTAGGCATCTAGTTTTAAGCAGTACATGTTGCAATCTGTTGCTGTTAATTAAGCGAGATATTTTCTGTGCGTTTGATACATATGCTGAAAGAATAGCCAGCTTTCAGACAATTCAAGTGCTGTTGCTCAAAAGGGGGAGCAGTGCGAAGCCTGAGATCTCCTGCCTTGAAGGCAAACGGTCTATGTGTCCTGTTCTACTGTCACTGCTGGAGCTGCCTATAGTGATGTTGATGTTGTTTCGCCATTTCGAGGGCATCTCGGAGGTGTATCTCCAGCTCCGCTGCGAGTGCATTAAAAGCTGATGGCGAAGCCTGCTCACTGTTCATTTTCTCAGCCAAAGGTGTTCGCAATTCCCGTCCATTGCAGAGCAAACGAGGAGTGAAGCATGTTACCACGCTCTCTGTCGTGCGCATAGCAAAATCTACTTATGGCACTCTTTTGTCCCAGTCGCGGTCAAATGCACAGTAATTGACGATGGCTCGCTTGACTGTGGCCTTGAGCCCAGCCTGCCGGTCTTTAGGGCACGGTGTGTCTCTCATCAATGCCCCAATGCTCGAGGACGACCTTCCAGAGTTTGCTGACAGATGGCTTGCCACTGCACTGGAGGTGGCACTGGGCGTGCTGTGATGGCAGAAGACTAGGGCCATTTTGTGAACGATAGCTATGGAGGTTTAATTCACAAAGCACGTACCTCGACAAATATTGTGAATGCGTCCAGCCCTACCAAGATGTACTTGTGTTGCGAGGCATTAAAGGCAGTGGCCCAATGAGCTCCACGCTCAGTTGCTGCATGGGTTGGATCGCCCAAGTGCTGTACATGAGGCCCTTTGCCTTCTGGAGGTGTGTCTTGAAACCTATGACACTACTGGCAAGCTTTGATGTAGCGAGATGTGTCAGAGCGGCGGTCTAACCATATGAAACGGCTCCGGTCCGCCTCAGTGTTTTGAACAAATCTGGACTGACACTAAATGGGTGGTCGTGTTAAATGTGAAAAACCACCGCTCTGAAGTCCTGTGGCAACCAGACAACTCGCTTAAGAACTGCTGTGTAGAAGAAAAGTTCATCGGGTCATATGGAGCTGCCCTGAGCTAAATCTTTATTACATTACGCTTGATTTGTGTCATCGGGAAAGCACCCCGTCTGAAGACACCCTTGCAAGAGCATCAACAATGGGTCTGTCTGCTGTTGTGCCACACGTTTTTCCGGCTTGGAAAGCATAGAGGTGTCAGTCGACTTGAGCAGGGCAGCCCATTCAAGATAATGGTCGGTGTTGGCTCTGGTGTTAAAATGGAAAACCAGTTCTCGGCTGTATTAGGCGGCGGTGGGTCGGGAGTGCAGATCGGGACCCGACTAAGGCCGTCTACCGGGATGTTGGCACGGGCTCTGCGGTGCCTGAACATGCGATTAAGACCTTGTAGTCTCGGGACCCACCTGCGTACTATGCATGATGTTTGCTCCGGCTGAAAATCCATGGCAAGGATGCATGGTCACAGTGAACCTCAAAAGAGAACTCCAAGTAAGGCCGGAATTCAGTAACTGTCCGCACTACGGCCAAACATTCCCACTTCTGACCAGTGTAGTTCCTCTCCGCCGTGGTGAGAGTTCTGCTAATCAAAGGTACTTGCGTGAGTTGGTCATTTACCTCCTGAAGCAGGTCTGCTGCAACTCCTGTTCCACTGGAATCAGTCTCAATGATGATAGGGAGGTGCAGATCTGGCAAAGCGACGATACATCTCGGGATAGGGTTTCCTTCAACTCCTGAAACAACTGCGCTTGTTAAAACTCCAGTTACAGCGTGTACCTTTTTAGGAGGATTGTGAGATGCCTTGCATTGTCTGAGAAGTGGGGTATACTGTTCCTGTAGTAACCCGCTATTCCGAGGAACCTCTTTAGTTCCTTGACAAACATGGGCTCTGGGAAGTGTGCAACAGCGTGCATTTTGTCTGGATCTGTGCGCAGTTCCCTGGAGAAATAACGTGACTCAGAAACTTCAGCTACTGCTTACAGAGGGACACCTTAGCTGGATTGACCGTAGGGTTGGCTTCTTCAACCTTGCCTAGCACCTCTGAAGTGTGCCCCAGGTGCTCCTCAAATGTGCGGGAGCATACCAGTACACCACCCAGGAATGCCATAAAGCAGTGAGGCACAATTTCATCCACAACCCTTTCTTAGGCCGATCTTCAAGGGCAATGGGAATTTGAACGAATCCCCAGGAAAGGTCCAGACTCGTAAACAACTTTGCTTGACTTAGCTGTGTAAGCACCCAGTCGATACAAGGCATAAGGTGCACTGGCGCTTCGGTTCTTGCATTTAGTGCCTTGTAGTTAACAGCTAACCGGTAGCCAGCCGTTTTCTTGCCCACCAGAATAAGTACGCTGACGTACGGCCCCATGCATGGTTCGGGGATATCTTGGCTCAACCATCCATCCACACCTAGATCAAAGACCTTTCTTTTGCGGCCATTGGACGGGCGTAACATGCAGCTTAAAGGGGAATGTCACCCAGTCTCCATCTTGTGCACCGTTACTGGCGTGCACCTTAGTTACGCAGCGAATAGATGCCCAAACTCATTTAGGAAATTCTGCAGTTGTGCCTCATTTGCCATATCGCCGTCAGCTGCCTTGTGAGATTCTTGTGGTTGAGGACCCTCTTGCTCTGCGTCGAACAGTGCTGCCAGGTGTACCGCCAGGTCCTGGTAATCTCCACGATCAATTTCACTGTATTGACAAAGAGAAGTGACCAGGGGCATGGGCTCTGCAGCAATGTACCGGGCGTATGATGGTTTGTGAAATTTCACAACTTGGTGTGGGCCGATTCCCAGTGTCCAGCCCCGTAAGCCCATGCGCAGGGAAAAGTTGGCAACTGCCAGAAAGTCGCGTCCCAGCACCACGTCATGGCATAACTCTGGCACAAATAGAAAACGCGGTTTCCTCGAACCACCGCCCCACTGTATGGGTCACCGCAGTGCTTGCGCCGTCTCCGACCACCCTTTTGCCAGGCCAAGCGTGCGCTTCTCCTCTCTGATTGTAACCCCCGATAGGTTCGCAGCACTTAAGCCACAGTGCAATCGCAATGCTAACACCAGTACTTGTGTCGAACAACGCATAAAAGACATTCTTCCTAATCAGGATCTTTAGCAACGGTTCTATGCCACCAGCTGTCGACAGTTCTTGGAGTGACGATGTGTAGCTGTTTGCTGAAAAAACACCTACGCGTGGCCGTTTCTCCGGCCTCTGCACAGCGAACGAGTTGCAGAGGCCCGAGCCATATGGCTCCATCTTCCACACCGGTAGCATTTCACCTCACCTGCTGCTGCGTTGCTTCGGGTGGAGGTCCCGGTTGCCTAGGAGATCCGCTGCCGTAGTGATATACCTGGGGCCACGTCGGGCCTAAGCGATGCGGTCTACCTCCCCGTACGGCTGCCTACTGTGGTGGGTCACTTTGCAGTCCGCTGGCTGTCGGCAGCGAAGGATGTAGCTCTGGAGCCTGACGAGAGGCCATCACTACATCCGGCTGAAGCAACTACGTGTATGGCGTCAAGACATTTGGCCCGGCCGCCACGTGCAGGGCTCGCAATCGGCAAACGCGAGGTCAGCCGCTTCCGGCGTGCTTTTTGGCGACGGGGGTGCATAGAGGAGACGACGCCACGCGCGTTCCACTAACTACGGGCCCTGCTGCCGCAGCCATGTCTTTCACACCAGCCAATGTCATTCCCGCCATCAAATCTTGAAATGTAGTGTGCATGTGGCGGCGGACCCTTTCCAGTTCGTCCGCTTCAGGGACCGATTTGCCTATGCGGTCTTAGTATTTCAACTACATATACAGCTACTTATAAATACCAGCAGAAAGGTAAAGGTAAGTGCTCATGGTATCTCAAGGTTCCGTTTATATTTGAGAGAACAGCGCCATGTAATATATTTGCACTCTGCAGGCTTCAAATAACAAACGTTCTCAAAGGATCGCATACGCGTGCTAACGGAATATTCAAGCCTTTCAACTGTTTTACTTGAACCAAAAAATACGCGTTTTCGATTATTGTTGCTTTTTGAATAAAAACACCACAGCTCGTTTTCTTACCCCTGATCGTGCAAGCGGTGATTCATTCAGTAGTTGGGCTCTAGCAATCTGTAAATAAATCCGGTACAATGCCAGTGATTACCATGCTTTATAGGCATAAAAGTTAACGTAATAAGAAGCAATGGGTATGACGTGAGTTACACCTTGTTATACACAATGTCGCGGCATAACACATTAATAGCCCTTTCTCCCAAATACATCAAGGCTCCCAAAAATCGTTCCTTCATTCGTATGCCTCTTAAAGCAAAAAAAAATATCAAATATGTGGTAGTTTCCAATTTATACTTGTGCAAAAATAGTATTAATACCCATTTCACTGAGGAAGCGCTTAATTAAGTCATAGTGATCAGCCTTAAGAAATGTGGTGAGCCGCTTGATAGAGATCCAATTAGCCGAACGCCGTACTATTGACCACAGCAAGTAAACGCGGCTCATATCTTCCGATGAACATCACTAAAAAGGAACAATTGTTTTAGTTCACATCGTTTTTGTAGACTTCCGCGGTATATTGCTGTTTTATCGCAAAACTTTGAAATTTTCTGGCTCCAGCGGAAGTCGTAATTTACTCGGCAGTAAGTGCCCGCGTGTGTCATCGATCTGCTTCTCGTGATCTCATTTCTGGTGCACAGTATCTGCCTCGCTTTGTACCGGCGCAAACTAAAAAGCAATAAACAAAGTAACAGACGTACGAGCGTGGGCACATATGCACTTGTTGCTTGTGTGCGTGCTACCGTGTGTGTTTTGGTGGGGGTATGTTGTAGCAGCAGTAGTAGCGATAGATGTAATATGGCTATAAAACCTCTACCGCTTTCTCAGAAAAATCGCAGGTGATGACAAATTTGCTCTCTACCGAGACTCCATTCAGGTACTTCCGCCTAGCTAGTGCAGTCGCTCTATTTCTAAGTTAGTAAGCGAGCTGCTTGTTCTGGAAGGTGAATTTATCGACTAAGTAGTTTTTGCTGGAAGATGAAAGCCATAGAAATATCAGAAACGCAGTTTTAGCTTTTCGACAGAAACAACAAATATAGGCGAATGTGGATTTGGATGTAAATTTCGCGTCTTTACTAGTCCCGCAATAGATGTCTCGACCGTCAATAATCGCGTTTTGTTCGGTTGACAGGTGGGATTCACAGAAATACATAGAACCTAATGTAAGAAATTCACCGCGTTCATTACGGGGCCTCGGCAGCCGCGTTTCTGGTGGAGGCCAAAAGCAGAAACGCCCTTTTGTTCGAGATTTCGGCGCACGTTAAAGATCCACATCCACAGCTGGTGAAAATTAACCCAGAACCCTCTATTACAGCGCACCTCGTCGCCTGTGTAGCGTCACGCGTTAAACCCCATAATCAGACTTTCACCGAGAGGCGCATCAAAAATAGCGCCCCATGTTCTTAAATTACACCCCTAACAAAGGAAAAATGGTTAGTATGCGATACCAACTAGTTGAATATTGTGAGCCCGCAGACATCACATTTCATGAGTACATTGCTGTTATATCAGAGTGCTCAGCACAGTGCGGCATTCGGCACAGCTACAACGCAACGCTATCTCTTTATAGATCAGTGGGTACGGCAATCGTGCCTCCTGTCTTCTTATTAGTGATATTGCACTTGCGCGCTGAATTTCTAAGCCGGCAGCCGGTTGTGATACTTCTTCGTATGTGTGTGATGAGAAGAAGACACCAGTAGTCTGGGAGCGGGGGCGAGGGGGCGAGGCTTTCACGAAGAGGAAGTTAATGAAGAAGATGAGATGATAGACCATAAAAAATCGGCATTAGTGGGTGTTTGGCAGAAGAAAGAGAAATAAGGGGGGATTCGGACGGGTGAGGACAAAGGAGAATGTATTCGGAGGAGCATGGCTTATGAGGGCTGCCCGAGAGGTGCGGTAGCCGTGGTCTGTCGAGGCCGTCGTTGGGGACGCCAGGACAACCAGCCAGGCTGAAGTGCCAGTCGTGCCTACAAGCTGGCCGTCGACGACCGTGCAATGAATCGGCGGCATCGACTGGGCGACGCGGTATTCCTGGTGCTGAGCTACCACACGCCGCCGATATCTACGGTGCAACGTGGTGTTCTCGAGCCAGGCTGCAGCGCCAGCATTTCTACGGCGTTCTCTTCGGGCGTGCATTAGAATCGCCGGAATCGACTGTGCGACGTGGGTTCGCCGTGACGAGATTCCAACAGCCGCTGCATCGAGGAAATTGGATCGTCTCCATTTCCAGTGCGCCACAGCACGTGAGGCGTTTTTATTACCAGTTTATTTTTGAACTGAACTTGGACTCGTTATTTTTTCGGATTTTTTGATCGACTTTAGTATCGAATTGTGCTTTTAACCCCAACGTCCATCTTTTTAGTCGCGTTGTCTAGATAATTGTGCTTGTAACCCTAACGTGCATTCCTTTAGTTGCGTGGTATAGATAAATTCGCATCCGTCCCTTACGCCCGCCTCAAGCCCCTGTCTCGGTTCTGTGATGCGAGTCCCGAGGACTACCCCCCAATATCAGCACAACTGGCGTCCACGGCAGGACCTCTTCGCTGCCATCTGAAAGAGGGAAACAGCTACAAGTCCAGATTAACGGCGCAGACTCGAGGCATGGACATTGTGAAGCTAGTGACATTGGGAAGGCAGACACGACTCTACTAACACCTTGGAGACTAAGACTTTAACGAGCAAAAGAAACTTCGCAAGTTTGAGATTTCGATATTGGAATCGAAGATTTGGAAAGGCTTGTTGCCGAAGCAATTAAATGTGGATTGAAGAGAGCAGAACTGCGGAGGTGGGTGGGAATCTAGTGTGCGAAATTTAAAGCCGAACGGGAAGCAGAGTATGAACCTGAAAAGGAAGCACAGGAAAAGATAAAGTTCTAGAGGACCTGAAAAAGAGAACATCTGTTGAACTATATAGCTTTGGGTATGGACACAACAGCGTGGCATAATAAGGTAGAGGACACTTCCGACTCAGGACGTCAGCCTCATTTTTCTACACCAGACTTTCGGGTGCATCTATCTCATGGAGGTTTCAGGAATGCACTTGAACAGCATAGCACAGAGATGCTTAACGAGAGGCATGTAGGGACAGAAGAATCTCATTCCGAGGAACCAAGACTTCTGCCTGAGTTGAGGTAGACAACACTTGAAAGTATTGAAGCTAAGCTGCAGGAAACCAGGTCGCTGCTTCTCGACTGCCCATTATCATCAAAGCTCAAGGGGAAAGCAGCTACACCTACGGACGCAGCCATCACGCATGAGAATGATACATCGCTTTAAACTGCTGCCACAGAAACTAGAGGATGCATGCGGGAACAATCCGAGCTGCAGTCGAGCCATTTACAGAGGAAGCCCCAACTTTTTGTACACGATAGGAAAAGGCGTAAACTAAAGACACAGATATTTTCACTTCCTAAGCGTGAGCACGCGAAAAAATCGAGTCGCGTCCACCTAACTCGTAAAAAGCCGTTAGTTTCGAACGGAAAGCTCTGCCGCCGCACATTCCTGCGGCTCAAACACAAATTATTTTTCCTGGTAACTTCGACCTCATTTTTGCAAAATGAAATACCATCAAAGCTGCGCTTTGTCCGTCAGCGCACGTAAAACCGGACGTGTATACCTGGTAGGCATTGCAGACGGGAAAGGCGTACAGGTCCTTCTTCTTTGGCATTAATTGGAAAGCGCTGAGCGAAGGCACGCAAAGCCAGATTTATGGTGATTGCCAAACCTTAAGGACGCATAAAAGTCAATGGTGAACTTTCTCTGCATAGGCTTTTCTATGTGAAAACCCTTTGTCTGCGGAATAGTAAGTGAAGGAAAAAATCGGTGAATGTACACTGGACGCTTCTGCCGCCATTTAAACAAATGCGACGGGTAAATCTTTTTGGTGAACCAACCTAGAGGAAGAGATCACACGCTGGACTGCCCATAAAGGGCATTGTTTTCCAGGATTAACGTACAAGTGCTTGTGACCGTTCGTTTGTTCAAAGGGAAACGCTTGATCAGAAATGGACGCGGTTCATTTATTTTGAGGCATCTTTTTATGATCTGTCGCCACTGCGCATACTGTTATCTTCGACATTCGCTAGCCAAGCCCGCAGCAATCTGATTGCAGATAGCAGACGCCATTCAACGATCATCCTGCTCAGTGGCGACACAGCGTGAAAAGGCCCCTCAAAATAAATGGCCGGCATCGCTTCTTGATCAACCGTTCCCCATAAATGTAGGCCACACTCTCAAACACTACGAAACAACTACGCATGCGCGCAGTTTACTGACGGTGCAGCCAGACGGTGCGGCATGCGTCAGAGGCTGTGCGCTCCGTTGTTCGCATTTCTTTTAATCCCCCTGTACAAGTGCTTGTGACCGTTCGTTTGTGCGTGCCAATGACTTTCCTCATCGGGTCTTTTTTTAAGTGTGTTGCGCATCCCCAACAACTTTCTTAAAGTGGGGAGCCTTATGATGAGGTACAAGTCAACAGTAGTGTGTGTGTGTGTGTGGCAAGGCTTCCACGATGAGGAAGTTTATGAAGAGGAGGAGATGGCAGACCATTGAAAATCGCCATTAGTGGGTGTGTGGCAGAAGAAAGAGAAATAAGGGGGGATCGTGACGGGTGAGGACGAAGGCGAATGGATTCGGAGGAGCATGGCTTATGAGGGATGCCCTAGGGGTGCGGTAGCCGTAGTCTGTCGAGACCGTCGTTGAGGGCGCCTGGAAAACCAGCCAGGCTGCAATGCCAGCCGTGCCTACAAGCTGGCCGTCGACGACCGCGCAATAAATCCGCGTCATCGACTGGGCGACGTCGTATTCCTCGTGCCGAGCTACCAAACGCCGCCGATATCGACTGAGCAACGTGGTGTTCCCGAGCCAGGTTGCAGCGCCATGATGTCTACTGCCTTCTCTTCGCCCATGCATTAGAATCGCCGGAATCGACTGTGCGACGTGGGGTTGCCGTGACGTGATACCAACAGCCACTGCATCGATGAAATCGGATCGGCTCCGTATCAAGTGCGCCACAGCACGTGAGACGTTTTTATTACCAGTTTATTTTTTAACTGAAGTTGGACTCGTTTGTTTTGCTGGTTTTTCTGATACACATTAGCATCGAGGTGTGCATGTAACCGTAGCGTCTATCACTTTAGTCGTGTTGCCTAGATAACTGTTCGTACCCGTCCTTAACGCTCGCCTCAAGCGTCTTTCTCGGTTATGCGACGCAAGTCCCACATAATAGATACCAATACCACAACAATGGGGTTGTATTTTGTACTGACGCCAGTCCATGGGTCGAATAGACCAGTGAGTTACTGCCACCAAGTCGTCAGCTTTCGTCATTTCAAAGCTCAACAACTACTGTGGTTGCGTAGGAGTTCAACGGCACTTTATTTTTATTACCCCTCTTGTTTTTAACTGAGGGCTACGAATGCGCTGACGGATTGTATGACTACCTGGGATTACCACCTGCAGATTCAGCAGCAGCTATAATAGGAATAGGGCCCGAGCAAAAAAGTTGCAAACTATGAAAAGGATTCTCGCAACAAACTGCCATATTATGTCAGAAAACAAAAGTGCTGATTGAGGAACGCAGATATTACGAAGAGTAATATAACGAAATACCTATTCGAACTCTCCGAATTGAAGAAATTGATTAGCAGAAGCAGAAGCTGGGGCAATAATGTTTACCACATCCGAAATATGAAAACCAAGCATAAGTAAATACTGAAGCATAAGGCAAATGAAGAAGAAGCTGGATTTAGACAGAGATAAATTATGTGCACTGAGATGTAAAACTGGGGCCGTTACAAACAACATGGAGGACAAAATGAGTGTAGCTGAAGGTTGTGTGGGTATTTAAACTCCACCACCGTTAGAATAGGAAATAGTACTGACCTGTCTACCTTGGCTTGCGTGGCACGCACCGTAGGAAAAATGATGTAAATGCGCGTGACAAAATGAAAAGACGGAAAGCCACAGTGGACGATAGAAGAACCGCCGATGCTCTAAGGGATGGCGGTGATGTACTTGGAAAGCTGCAAGAATTATTTACAGAAGGCCTTCGGAGTTTGAAAGCAGCACTGGGCGGAAAATCCACGAGAAGGCGGGTTCCCAAGGGACCTATCCGCCTACTCTTGGTTGTAAAGAAGATGAGAACCAAGATTTTAAGAACCAAGAACCAAACCGAGGGAATCGGCTTGTTTTAGGAAAGGGTTCTCACCAATGAATCACCAACATGCATTTTTCCTTGTAATAGAGAGAGCTGCCTCATAAACTCGATCCTATTATGAGGCTTCTAGAGATAGAGAAAAAAGCTTCCAATTAGTAGAATCCTCGGCGTTAACGGCAAAATGGAGAAAACAGGATGTAAAAATGAGACGTACGTAGGGATTCTGGACGCGGTATGAAAGGCATGTGTGTGCACTACACTTCATAAAAAGAGTGACACGTTTTCTTAAGGGAAGACCGTCATAGGAAGGTGACTAAATCTCCGCAAATTTCTTCAGAACACGTCAAGAGGGGATATAAAGGAGGCTTGACTTATAGAATCCGGAGATGCAAGTAATTGGTGAATATTTCAGCCAGTCGAGTTCTGTGGAAGGCATTGTCATGTTCAGTGATTCGGTACAAGATGGAACCCCATTCACAGTTCTTGGTCGTAGGCTTAAAGATAAATATTATTACGTCGAAATAAATCATGACAATACCAACAAGAAATGTTCCCTTCACATGGCAATGAAGTACGAGTTGGCCTAATTAAGCGGAATTGTGGTAGTTGTGTGGACATGTACTGCTGAGAATGTCCGCCTTTGCCACACCACGGTAAGCAAGTGTATATTTATATAAGGAACTAAAGCACAGAAACAGCAGTATATTCATGGAGGACAAAAAATTTGATGGCAAAGAATCTATTCGGAAAGCGGTGCACAGGAGAAGATGGAAGTCAATGATGGACGCCTTCAATGTGCAGCCGACATAGATAAGCTGCTGTTCTCAATAATTATGACAGTGAAGGCGAAGAGGGTAATGATGGTGATGATACCTGGCTCCATGGCAAAATTTGCCATTTCGTATGCATGTATGTTCGGAATTCTCCAACAAAGGGTGATACCTTAAGAGTTCGCTGCTTCATAAGGGGTGGGTTTATCATAAAAAAAGAATGTACGCCTAATATGTTCCCGTAATTATTTACCCCTTTTCTTCTAGGTAATGTCTTTGTGTAATGTTGTGAATACGGCTTTCAATGAGCTGCATATATACCCCGTAGTAGCAACAATACACGGGGCCTTACGGAAGCCCTTATAAAATGCGCTCAGGCCTTCCTACTTCGAATTCAGACTGCTTGCGTTTCCACGAAACAAGTGCCTTCTCAGCAAAACACTTGTGTAGGAGGGTAAAGCCCACTTCGATTTAGCGACACGGTCCTACGAAGGTAATTAATAAACGGGCCCATGTCCTTCCTACTTCGATAACAAACTGCTTATATTACCCTCTGACTAACACATTCCGGGCAAGGCCCTCGTATGCAACAGCAGCTAGCAGAATTTTAAAGAGACTCGGCGTATAGCAAAGTGGCTTAAGAATTTATCCGACAATTACTGAATAGGTTAAAAATGGCGCGTTTTATTAAGTTTCGACCATAGACAAAGGCTTGTGAACAAACATGTTACACCACGTGCAAGTGACGTGAGCGCCATTTTCTTTCATCGGCGAATAAAATAGAAGGGTATAGAAAGAACTGAGGCGAAGGAAAAAAACAAGACATGAAAGAGCGTAGTACAAACAAAGCAATTTTTTAATGCAAAGATGATTACATGCCGTGGGCTCACTCGTACATTACCTTCCGATTGCTTTGTTTATTTTTTTCCCAAGGTGAATTTTAGGCTTTCTGATTGTCTTTTTGATAGCAGATATGCCAGCCCATTGAATCTGCCTATTACGAAATGAAAAGCACCAATAAATAAACTACCCACGTAACATGCACGCCTTCTTCCTACCCGCAAGCCGGTAAATTTGGGCAGAAGACCTGGCTCTCCTCTGTGTTCGCCACTGCCAGATAATGTCGCATCTGAAACATCTACAAATGAATAAAGCTTCGGTGGGTTCAATAATAGAAGTGTTCACTTACTTGAGAGCTCACTGTGATGACCAGGAGAAGAGCAACAGCGACCAACGGCATATAGCGGGACATCGTTTCTGTAGAAGATGCGGGAGTTAGCGGCCGCTACACCACGTAGTACAGTCAAATCTTGATATAACGAATCACGCGGGACCACAAAAAATAATTCGTTATTTTGAAATATCGTTGTAATAAAAACTTGCGGCAATGTGCCAGTGCTTTTACCTAGGAGTGAAAAGAACGTACCTTTAAAGTGTACGCGTGTGCAGACAAGGAAACTCTAAAATCGCAACGTTGCACTCACTTCGTGGTAGCTTTACTTGAAAACAGTTATTTTTTTTTTCTGGCGAAAAAAAGAGATATTGCGCAGAGTGAACTCGGCGCAATGATTCATCATTGGGTGCATATTCGCGAACGAGTTATGAAAGTGGACTTTGTTCGTGTTCAGTAAAACAACAATTTTTGAAACTACCTCGTCTTTTTCTGTGTTCTGTAACCCGCAGACCTCTTCGTTCGCATCAGGACGATTACTGCTGTCTCTTTTTCTTGGCTGTGTCGTTAGCTGTTAGCTGCATTCATTGTTGGATCTCGTAAAAACTTCGGAGCAACATCACTCACAACAAAGAAATACCTGCCCGCACACGTGAATAGCGTTGCAAACAACCGAGCCACCGACCGGCCACCGACAGACACCCAAAACAACGAGAAAAAAAGCGGGCAAAGGAGGCTGGGCTGGCTAGGCTGCTGCGCACTAAACTACAGCTTTGTGGTGGCTCTAGAAAATGGCACTTAACATGGTGATGATGATAGCTACTCTGCTTGAGAGATTATACACAGGAACGGCTGTTTCTCTTTCGAGCGATAGTTGCATAGCTGTTACTTTACCCGAATTCGTAATACCGATGTTCCTCCACGGTAAAGGAAAAAATAAATTACGTTCGTTATTCTGAAATACGCCCTACACTCAAATTCGTAGTTCTGAAATATTTTTACATCGAAAATACAAGCAATGTGGCCGGGATTTTTAAAATGCTCGTAGATGTGAGACATTCGTTAATGTGGGGTTCGCAGTAACGACAACGAGAATTGACTCTACGCGAAATCGCCCATTACATACTTCAAAACCAAAAGTTCCCGTTTTTCTCACCAAACTCAATGCTGGGCAAGACCCCAGCGGGGCAATGCAGCCCGCGCTGACGTCAAAGGCTGAGGAAGCATTGGACACAGCTACAAAATAACGCTCCCTGAACTAAGGGCGTTCGAAAAAATAAATACGTTTTATTTCCTTCCTCCCTTGCACTCACAGCAACGTTTTTTTTAATTGAACGTTCAGTCTTTTTGTGCAAAAATGAAGTGATTCCATCTTGTACAGTGGTAGTACACAGCTATACTTCTAGCCACTCCACGATACGTGGGTTTAAAAAAGATTTAAAGTTGTGATGATGATATAACGGGCATACTCTTGTAATTATTTTTACAAGACGTATTTTACAAAAGAAGAATACCGACCAGTTTTTTACCCCTTCCAGAATTTAAATTTATATTTTCTCCGAACATTCACTCCAACTGTAGTCACACAGAACAGAAGGCTGCAACAGTGTTACGTCGATAAGCACACCCGCCGCCTTCATGCAGCAATGTTAGGATATTCGTTACGGATGCATTTTACCACTCACTTCCCTGGTGTTATCTGTGTGCGTAGCATGTTTGCACCATACAATCGTTATTATGGGTGTTCTTTTGTCCAAACCAATGGAAGAGGGGAACGCAGAACAATTCGCCAACACTCCAAACACACTGTCTTACCTGAACAAGCGTAGGGTCGTTATCGAACGGGCTTCAGGACGTTCTCTCAGCAAACAGCCCGGCGGCCCTTTACACCCAGATTATAAAGTGTCGCGTGGCCGCCTGGCGCGTGCACAAACGGTGGCAAATTTGGACAAGCTGTCGCCAGAGTGGGTCCCCAGAGAGCGAGCTGCCATTTGTCACAGCTGTCCGGTTTCCCCTCCACTTCGGTAGAACCCTTCATCAATCGTGCATTCATTACGGGACGCCGTGTTCACGCTGACAATGAACGCTCGAGGCGGAGGCGGTGAGAAAACGGAGGACGAGGGGAAATGGTTGCGGCACGCCAAGGCGATAGCCGCCGCGACTCTTTGTGGGCGCAGGAGGAAAGCTCAACAGACGCGGAAGCGCCTTGCTTGAGCCGCCGAGTAGGCTACGCGAAGCCAGGCATGCTCGCCGCTGCGTTTTCAATCACGTGCAATTGTTGGCGTCGCTTTAGCACACGGCGGTAATCACGGAAATCATGTTTGGCAAGGGAGAACAAATTTAACGCTGCCAGCTGTCCAAGTTCATCCATCGAGGACATGGAGCCTCAGTGAGTGTTCCGAGCGTGTGTATGTGTCACCTCGTTTGCACAGGCCCAATGGGGAAAGCCTCGAGTAAGAATGTGGTCACGCAGCGAGGAAGAATTTAGGCAGGTTGCTTTTTATAACGCAAACACAACCGTTCTTTGGCACTCCGCGCATCATAGTTTGTCTAGTTCGAATATGGCGGTGAACTGAAAGAAACCCAGAGATATTGGTTCGAGCTACTCCGGAGCGTGAGCACTTTTCACACAAAATTCCAACACACGCGTATACTGCAAATGTTGCCGTAGAATTGCATGTAGTTCTATAGGCCCCTACTTTTCCGGGTAAGTTATCGCTCAATTGACGCTTGATATGTTTCAGAGATAACCATTCTGCTAACGGCCTATTTGGCTAGCATGTCAACCAGACGATCCTTTTATTGTAGCCAGTAACGAAGGCTAAAGCTTTGCTTTGCCGCTAGCCGTTAAAGGCGAACCCTTGAGTGCAAAGCCTATGTAATGAGGTATGTAATGCGGTATATAATTTGCAGTATAATTCCTAGTGCAATTCCTAGAGTAAACCCAGTAATCCCTGATATAATTCTAGATGCACAACATAACGGCGTGAAGTATTGGTGGTGACGTGTACACTTATGTCAATGCTGCACAGCGATTGTATTTATTGCGGGATAATGTAATTAGCTTTTTTACTGCTGTCATTCGTTTCTGGGACGAGGTTTCATAAGCACTAAGGTGTTAAAACGACTATTTTTTTAAACATACAGCATTCATACTCATGTGATTGTATGATGGGACGACAATACTCAACCCGCGTCCGACCTTATATCTTTAGCGGTCGGAAAAAAATCATATTATCTGCTGAATCCCCTCCGTTGGGTATGTGCTATCATCATCGCCATCATTGTCATAGTCATCATCATCATGTAAATAGCACTGTCATTAAAGTTAAGGACTCCGTTTCGCTCAGCTATGACACCGAACCCTGCTGCCTGTCTCCTCTTGCCTTAACATATGGTTCCCACAAACCCGTGAAGAAGACCAGGGACCGACGGGGAGAGAGCAGGGGTGCCAGTGGCTGCAGACATGTGCGAGCCAGAACCGTTCACCGCTGACTCACCCTGAGCCACCTGGAACCATGGCTGATAGTGACGGCACACCAACCAACGACTCCCTCGAAGGCACCGACGTCAAAACTGGCGTTCCTACCGTCGGCCTTGAGGAACGGATGACTAACGAGACTCTACTGGCGCAGGGCGGGGCCATCTCCGGTCCGCTGGCAAAAAGCAATCGCAACTCCCCTACCGATGCAGACAAGCCATATACCGCCCGGTCACCAAGCTTGGCAGAACGAGTGCCGGTACTGAAGAGCAAGCTGGTGAGCTGGAAGCTCTGCGTTTGTTGCGAAACAAGGCCTCTTCAGAATTTATAGCTACTCTTACCGATATTCATGAAATCACTACTCCGTTACCCGCTGCCTGCAAACTCGAAGTGTGCTTCGAAAATCTCCAACGTAAACGGATAAACCTAAGAAAAATTATTTCGAACATAATAGACGTAGTGGAAGACACACTTGAGGAGGAAGTAGAGCATGGTGAATTACACAGAGCTTTCACTGCGCAAAAGCACTCCTTACTCATTAAACCACTTGCCGAAAGAAATCTCTGCTACCCGAGGTAAAACGAATTACGCTAAACTAACGAATCTCCGAACTTAATTATCATCCTACCACTTCACTGACAAGCGGACGTAATTTGTACCGACACCCCAAGTGCATTTCTCTACCAGCCAACGCAACACGAGCCTGCTACAGGGGCCGTAAGAACTTGCAATAGATAGCGGATCTTCGGGACACGCCAGCGGCCCCTGTCGAATTGAAATAGCGGGAGCTCTCGAAGAAACACAAATTGAGCAGCCAGCACAAGCGATGGAGTACAACATCGTTGTAAACTTCATGAAGGTTAAAGCCCTGACGGAACTTCTTGAAATCCTACCGGCCAGCATTTCAAGCGTTCCACGGAAGTCGGCTTGATAGCGTATGCCCAGAAACCTCTGCGTGCATGAAGCGTGCCCATGATGAAATTGGTACTTGGGGGCAGAGGTGGTCTCCGAGAAATCGTCGTCAGCCCGGACGTTCCATGCGGTTGAACTTTGTGAACACCATTGCCGTATGGAAAACATTTTTCAACAGCAGAGTACAGACGCGGTAACCAGTAAACCGCCAATACAGTCACCGCCTACTCCTGAAGACCATCAGCCTCACAAGAAGATTTAAGATTGAGAGCAAATTTTGGAAGGCCGTATTTCCAACTCCTCAAGGCATGCGCCATCGGCCTGGAACGCTTAAAAACGTGTAGTATCGTCACGTGAATACTCGTAATGATCATCTGTGCTTCGTGCCACCATTACGACGCTCGGCTCTTACAAGCTACAACTAAGGTTCAGGCACCGATGGAAGAGAAAAGGTACAAAGCCAGCGAATGTGACGTGACAGGTACCGACTTGGAGAAGTACAACAAAATGTTAGGACTGCGGCTGTATCGCCCACCCAATCATTATCTCGCGGCCGGGAGTAAAAGAACTCTGAAGCCTTTCGAGCCGCAAAGATTCAGCTACCTTTTAGGGCGGGTATTCGTCGTTGGAGCCACCAGTGGCTAAGCACCCTAGAAGCAATCATTGCTTCTATATACGGAGACACTACACTGACGAACTTTCTAGTACTATTCGAACATTCAGGGCGCACTGCGAAGTGCGCTGTGACTCGATAAGCGCAAAAGGTGTGGAGACAGACCTGTGTACCGCAAACTCTCAGGGCTGAGGAGCCCACTCTTTTCTTCAAGTCCTCGCACAACTTTCAGGATTCGCTTGGCTAGCACTGTTCCGACACATACTCGCTATCTGGAGTACGGGCACATCAGCCTCCAACGCTTGAACATTAGCGAGCGGCTGTTCCATGCAGAAAATCGCCGGACTGCCACCTAGACTGCCCTCGCTACTCGGTTTATGCCTATAACCGCTTGTGGCAGACGCATATTCCGGCGGCGGGAGGAAATTAAATCAACATCCCCATCATCATCATCATCATCATCATCGTGTCAATGGCACTGTCTTTAAAGGTCGCACACTCGTGCCGCTCAGCCGTGACACCGAATCCTACTGCCTGTCTCCTCTTTAATCCAACCAGGGAAGCCCCGCAAGCAGCCCCCACCAGACATCCACATCCAAATTGACGGCACCAAATTCAAGCCGACAGACACACGTAGAGTCCTCGGTCTCCTAATACAAGACAATGGCAAAGCACACGCCGCCATCGACAAGAACAAGACCAGCGCGGAGAAGATCCTAGCCATGCTGAGAAGGGTTTAAACTCGAAACAGAGGACTGAAGGAAGACGACGCCCTCAGACTCGTGCAGGCATTCATTACATCCAGGATAACATATTCGGTCCCGTATCTTAATCTCAACAAGACGCAAAAAAACACACTCGATACCATCATCAGAAAGGCCACCAAACAAGCCCTCGGCCTACCCATCTATTCGTCGACCCAGCGCCTTCAAGCCATGGGGGCACACAACACACTCGACGAACTCATAGAAGACCACCTGTCTAACCAGCGACTCCGCCTGAGTCAGACAAATCATGGCCGCGCGGTGCTGGATAAGGTAGGGTGGCGCAAGGAAAGAGCAACAATCAAGAGGTTCATCCCAACTGAATGGATGACGACAATCACCACCAAGCCCTTACCGCGGAACATGACGCCGGGGAAAAATGATGGTAGGAGAGAAGCCAGAGCTCAGGCGGTTAATTCCAAAATGCAGCGGATTAAGGGAGTCCTATACGTGGATGCGTCCCTCGTCAAGGGCAGCAGCAAAACAGCAGCGGTGGTAACCGACGGGGAACGGTTGATAAACAGCGCTGCAGTCAACACCAGAGAGTCAGCGACAGCAGAGGAAGTGGCCATAGCCCTGGCGCTCGTCCAACCGGGTGCCAGTGTGGTGGTCACCGACTCCAAAAGAGCATACGGCGGCTACAGGAAAGGGGTAATCTCCTCAGAGGCAGACGCGATATTAACGAAGAACAGGGCGCCGGAGCAAGCCGTAGAGCTCATATGGGTGCCTGCCCACACACAGGTAGCCGGCAACGTCATGGCCGATTATCATGCCCGAGCGATGACCCTCCGGGCAGGGCAGGACACCGACACCACCAACCCGGTGCTCACGTACAGAGAGATTACCTCCGAGTATAGGGAGGATCGGCGCACCTTCCCCGAGCCGCACCGCACCCTGAGCAAGGAACAACACACAATCATCAGGCGCATTCAGGCGGGTTCACTTACACACCCAGTCCTGATGAAATAATTCTACCCAGAAACCGAAGAGGACACTTGTCCATTTTTCAGAAATAGCATAGGCACTATCGCACACATCCTGACGGAGTGCAATTCACTCAAGTCCCCTATCCACCCCACCCCCCCTCCACCCTCCACTACCCCACCCCATGAGCGATGGGAGACCTTACGGTCCAGCCTCGCCCTGCCGATCCAGCTCGCGCTGGCGACCAGGGGCCAGGAGCTGCTGGCCGTATCTGGGTCCCAAAACCAGGGAACCACCCCGTCCGACGTCTGAGAAGACGCCGTCATTTTATTTGAGCTCAATAAATGTTTTCTACTACTACTACTACTTGCCTTAACACCATCTACTGACTTAACCCTGGACAGCACTATGTCAGTTCGGGTCACGGTCTTCCTTCCAACAGTGCAAATAAAAAATAGACGGTGCATATGTAATATGTATTGCCTTTTCCTGTCTACAAACAGCACGCGCTTCAGGACGAGTTCGGCTGGGTGAGAGGTTGAAGTCGGTCTGCTGTGAAGCCGGTTGGTTAAAAATTCACAACCGTGATGTTATTCACGAAAAATTAAGCCTACAAAGAAAACAAGGCACCGACTCAAGGCTGGTTCATTTGGTTTCAAGGGCCGTTTTTACAGCGAAGCTGTGTATGGCTAGGATCCCGGGTTTCTCTTCCAGAGGCTACGATTGCTCCGCTTCTCCGCCCCTCCTCTCCACCACCGACTCTCCTTTTAAAAGTTTTATACTCGTCGCGACCACCAATACCTCTAACAATTTGCGCATTCTGTTGATAACAGCGTGAGCACCATAACCAGCAGTATCCTTTCAACTCGGCATGAGACGGACGCCTGTCGTCCACCCGGAGGATGAAGAGCGGAACTGAAGGGGCGTTCGCGCGCACAGAAGCGCGAATGGGAGCGAAAGTAACGGAAAGCGCCTGCCGTAAAGCGGCCACAGTCTCTGTCAAGTTTCACTTCGTTGAGTAGCTGCAAATTCCTCCCAAATGAAGATCAACTTGTCCGCCTGTAACGGCAACGTGAGCCAATAAGGATAATATAAAAAAATTCTACGCATTTCCCCGAGGGGAAGAATGTGAAAGTGCGAATGCACGAGTTGAATTTGCGTGGTTCGGTAATGTTCGCGAAAGAGAGATCACACACACACACACGACTACAAAGAAAGAAAGATGCATTTATTCACAGACACCTATTTGTGTTGTCGTTGTACCTGATTGCTAGAGCGGATCTCAGCTTTGAAATTTCGTGTCAGTACTCCTTTAAGCAGGTGCATTAGCCCTTCTCACGCCCGATTCTTGGCCAATCCCCCACGTGGGTATGTGCCATGTCAGCGGCCAGGCAGCGCGTGCCCATCTCCCCCCGTTGCCAAGGAAGACGAGGAGATTCTGGCCAATCCCCCACGTGGGTATGTGCCATGTCAGCGGCCAGGCTGCGCGCGCCCATCTCCACGTGCACGGACATCGCCGGTGGACGCAGGTTCAGGGTCGCTTAAGAAGTGCATTCGCACTTAAAACTCACTATAGCAAACCCTACCACTGCAATACCAACCGTAGCTACAGCTTCGCTCGCTTCTATCTTCACAGAGTGGGAAAGCTCTGTGTTTCGTTTAACAATGTTTAGTTTAAAAAACAGCTGATGATTTTGGCTATTAAGGTAATTGTGCAACACCGATTAGTGTGCAAGGGTCGGATTGGCATAAAGTGCACTCAGAGAACCGTGCCCTTTTCAGGCCTGGTTGCTAATTGTGTGGTTTATTATCATAAAATTTTACAAGTGGAGTGACATCACGTGTAATATTATTCAGAAAAACATGAAACTTCTGAATAACTCTAGTATATTAGCCCTACCAACCGTAACCCATCATTCTGGCTTTGCTAAAATACACAAGAAAATCGATATTGCAGGATTGGTATCTCATGCAAATTGTCACACCCTGAGCTACAAAATATTTCGTCCCAACTTAGAAACAAAAATAATAAAGCACCGTAGAGAGGTCGCAGACATCGATGCTTTGCCCTTCGTAAGTCATAGGAGAATGTTACCGCAAAAACTAATAAAGAGGCGGGGAAACCTGTCCCTTTATTGACATGGCAAAACAGCAAGGGGTTTCCAAATGCGGAACGCATGCGCAGCCTTATCCAAAGGAAAGAAAATACAATGAAGGGCTGCTCTACCCTCACGGGTAAGCGCGGATGCGTAGCTATTGCGCGAGAAATTGTAGCAACTTGTCAAGCACCAATGCGACATTAAAGCTGAAGATAAACAGAATAAGGGCCGCACGCTCTGCCGAAAGCATCATATATTTTTGTTAATCCGGTATGCAAAACACACGAAGCTTTCGGCAGCCTCCCAGCTAGCGGCCATGCGCTCCACAACATGTCATTATCACCAAGTCAACAAAGACTGTATACTATTATTTGAACCAACCAACTCAAAATACACAATTTCGGGCGTTCTCGTAAAGGTCATATACCCTCATCCGGGAATTTTTAAGCCTATTATATTTCCATATTCTTAATGTATTGGTCTACGCAATAACATTCAGGTTCAATTCTTGAAGGAACCACCGTACATATTATCCAGATGCGTTCGAACAAGCTTCCACACGCCCTTAGCTGACGCTAGCCCAGCAAAAACGTCGGAGATGAAAAATGGAATTTAAGATTGCTTAAAAAGTTGATACATAAAGTCGGGCTTTATAAACTTACCTTCCGGCGCCTAATTGATTATTATAATTCGAAAGCATAAATGGTGCGTTGAGCAAAAGGTCAGCTTCGGTGTCCGGCATGTGTAGCTACACATCGGCACCCAAACTTCCCATTGGCAGAGGTGCGTTACACATGTCCAAAGAGATGTACTACGCATGCTCTTGGGTGATTGAGTTGTAGATTAGCCCTACCTTTCCTCTACCAGCTCCAGCGGATTTCTTTCGTACCGGCCGCTACAGAAACGTACCCTGGAGTTTTGTTTTTGAAACCGTCTCACTGCGGTCGCACAGTGGATAAGGCATTGAGCTGCTGAGCACGACGACGCGGGTTCGATTCCCGGCCTCGGCGGCCGCTTTTCTGATGGAGGCGAGAAGAAAAAACGCACGGGTTTACGAGATTTTGTCGCACGGTAAAGATCCCCAGGTGATCAATATTAATTGGGAGCCTTCGACTTCGGCGCGCCTCATCGCCTGCGTTGCGTCCGCGCGTCATACCCTACAGTCAGTGAAATTTTTTGAAACCAACTTAGCATCAACGCCGTCGTGACACCGAGGCAAATTTGTGAAAATTTTCTACTGCGTGAAACTACACAAGGTCAGTTTCATGAAGCAAATGTCGTCTGATCGTCATGGCATGCGGTATAGATGTTACTATTATTGTGCCACTCTGCTGTCGTTCAACGATCACGCTCTTTCACTTACACCAACGTCATTATTCGTACTTTATTATCCATCCAATGTACGATGCGAAGTAAAAATGCAAAGTCTTCCTGCGTGAGACAGCTTTTAATTGCGAGCGATTACAGTCTCTTCATCAGCTTTCAGAGAGCATTGAGACAGGGTGAGTATTTATGCATACATGTTATATTTGCGGAACAGATGGCGTAGAGACGCAATACCCGCGCAACAAAAAGTGAGGACGGCGTCAATCGTGTCTATTAGCGTACGCCTGTCGCTTGTCTGCTCATTCCGGTTCTGCACACATCCGTGTCAATAAGCACGTTGGTCGCAGAAAGCTCTCCCTTGTGTTAGTTTCTGCGTCGTCCTGCTGCTGCGGCATTCGGAACTGCGTTTTTTGTTTCCTGAGCAGGAACAAGGTGTTCCTCATTAGTGGCGGAAACCAGGCAGTAGGTGCGGGGATTTCTTTCGTGCGGATTGACAAAGCAACCCTTGTCGTAGGATTCCTAATGGCGAGCGGGAGTAGAATGGTTCGCGGCGTGATCTTGACAACGCATGTGGTACGTTGTCTGAGTGTTTGGCAAATAAGTGTTGCCGCCAAGAACGGCCCAGTGACACATAAGGGAATGTCCTGTTTTGTAGGTAGGAATAAAATTGGCCTTTAGGTGCTCTGGACGCGGCTGTAGATCGGACAGCGTCACGTTTACTCATAGAATAAGAACGTATACCGCACTTCGGGAGGAAGATGAGTTAAATGTCACTGCCCGTGTGTCCCCACTTCCCTCGAGGTTCATGGCAGTGTATGCCACGGTATCTACACCAGTCGCCGAACCTTGCTACGACATAGGGCAGCGTCCTCGCCTTCACGCCTTCTGCAGGAACTACCGCGTCGCCCCAACAGTTGCTTCGAAGCGGGTGCCTGCATTGTGCGAGAATTCGACTACAGCCTAGGACAAATTTTCTACACCAGCGCGCAAATCTAATACACCAGCGCTTAACTATCCACGCCGCTGCGCAGCCGCCTGTATCTTAGATTTTAGCAACGGAGCTGTTGTAGTTCGAGCCATTTCGTCCGTCTGCTGTATGTCCGGCGTCACACAGGGGTTCCGAGCAGCTTCTCAGACCCTCTGGCGGCCTCTTTCGGTGGGGCCGGGAACTGCCTGGTAGGTTGCTACCTACCCCTCCCGCTAGGGACAGAAGAGGGAAGAAAGCCTCCCGCCGCTCACGTTTAGCTGCGATTTGTTTGCGTGAACCGTGCAATTTGTGCTGCGACGGCGCTCCCGGCACAAGAGAATCACAGCTCATTTGTTTCAGCAGATTTCACATTGGGTGGAACTGGGCTTAATTTTCGGGAGATTAATGGCGTCTTTCCGTAGCGGCGGTCATTCAGTAGCGACCGTGGGCTACTATCATCGTGATATCTTTATAGCACACAATATCACACTGGTGATTTCGAACTTCACCGTCACTCTTGTTACAGGTCTTCAGTATAAAAAACTATGCATATGATTTGGCTCATGCTGTCGCTGCTACCACTGCTATTTGTGAGTTTTTTTTCTGCCTTTGTTACACTGTAATTATTTTTCGGCACTTGGCATGAGGCCGGAAAGTTTGCATGTGTCTGGTGAGCCTTTGTTAAGAGTGCATCTGCGAAATGCAGCCAGTGGAAATACGCATGTTATTTCGGGAGGTGTGCGGAACATGATGAAAAATCTTTAAAAACAGAATGCTACAATGGAAACCTAATGGTATCAGGCCTCTCGAACTGGTTTGCCGCCGTGTGTTGATCGCGAAGATGATCGCGAGAAATTGGATATACAGGCGATTATTATGCCAATTCACACAAATTCGAATGCTTGCCCTTTTCTATAGAAAAAGTACACGATCACATGGTACACAAAAGTACACATGGAAAAGCATCGCTTTTATGTCAAGGAAATTTGACGGCTTCGGCAAGTATACTACAAATTGCGATTGTAACAATAAAATGCTCAAAAAGGAGAAGCCAGAACCGGAAGCAAAGGGGACAACCGACGCAGCCGAACACACAGTACTGCACCGGCAGTACAACTGACTAAAATTTAGGAGCAGGCGTCTATAATTAACATTTCGAGCAGTTTCGTGTGTCATTCAGTGGAGCTGGTAGGCTACTACCGCACTAAGCGTTGGTTGCCGCTTTGTATAGCGATTGTCATCCTAGTTGCACGTAAAACCGCAGTACTCCTTCGGCGCCGGCGTTTGTCAGTCTGCTAAGCAAGCCTCTAATGGAAATGATGTTGGCTTAAAGAGTATGCAGACAAAACACAATTTTAGTTCATTCTAAACATTCCTCGTTAGAATCATATTTACACCGTTCTTAACGTAATCATAACACAAATAAGTTGTATAATTAGGAAAAAGGGGTATGGCTATGCCACCCACTAGCTCATTTCCCGCAACGCAACATATGATGTCATTCTCGCCAGCTCTGCGATTGTTTGCAGCCGGCAAAAGCAAACGCAAATTAGGCAGAGCTCCAAAAGCTTGCCGAACGAGCTATTCGACCTTAAATTTAGGGCGCACTCTTTTTATAGCAGTAGTAAGGTGGGATAAACACTTCAAGTTACCAAAGCATAGGTAAACATAGAAGCACCGGTGCGCACTGTAGTTGGTACTGCAGAGCACTATGCTTGTTTTAGCTGCACAGCACTGTGGCTCTTTGGGGTTTTCTCAAACTACACTGACCGATTGACGAAAGCGACGGTGTCTTAAGTGACCATATTTTTGTCGAGCGAGCACTATGTTTTCCGAAACTATTATTTTCTCGCTGAACAAAAAGAAGCCTGGTACAAATACGGTAAAAAACAAAGAAAAAGCAAAAAACGGCCCGCCGCGGTATGGTGGCGCTATCTAGGTTGACTAACGCAAACAAGTCTCCGCTTCACGCCAAACTTTTTAAACCCATTCTTATGATGCCTTTGCGGAATTCGTGAAAACACACGACTTGGCAGGAGGATCACAATTTTAACTTAAATTAATTTATTTCGCAGTGAATAAAACATTATTTGCTCCCGGAAGAGCGCTGGGGGAACTATAATACACGAAATCATTCGAATAAAACAAACTTGTATTTTATCTGCATGGCCGCTTTAAGGCACCAATCCCAACCCCATCGTCCCAACTTGATAAAATCGGGCAGACATGTCATGTCCCGAAAGTGCGATGGCTAACTTGCAGCCGGTTTTAACCGAGTCAAGTGCTAATGTCAGAGCCCGCAGAAGGCGAGATATTGAAAGCAAATGTCTGCTGTTGCCTGTCCCTCAGTAAAATTTGCGTTGGCCAATTGCACTATTGTATCACAAACACGATGCCGTATAGTTACTCGGGGCATGAGACCGCGGAGTCCTTTGTCGTGTCGGGCAACGAGTGGCTGCCCGACTAAAACCCCAACTTATTGCCGCTGTTCATTACTGAAAAGTTGTCCCACATTTGCAGAACCCTGCTCAAGACAGGCCGCCAGTAAAAAAAACGGATCAGTCGATTCCTCCCTCACGTTTGTGGTGGTTTAGCACTCACAGCTGCCACAGTCCGTCATCTTACGCGGTTGCGTGAGAGCCTTGTTATTTCCCACTTGTAAGGAGTTTACATATGAGCACCGCATCAAGGGATAAACCATCACAGCCATATGTTAGTAAAACTTCCACACAAGCAGCAGAACTGCAATCGCAAATTTCTGGGCAAGATTTATATATATATATATATATATATATATATATATATATCAAGGTTGCAGTCGTCATTGCCAGTGCTATTCGGCTTTTTTCGAAATATATAATAGGGCCGAATGACGTGTGCTTGTCACGTTTCTTTGATTCATTGATAAATAAGCGAAAATATAAGTCGAGAAAAAATCCGCCGTTTTCCGGGAGCGGGACTCGAACCCACATCTCCGCATAACCGGTGCGGTGCGTTAACCAATTACGCTATCCCCACAGCGGCTTCTCTCTCGACTTTAAAGCGGGGGTTTATATTTACAAGAGCTCTGAGGCCGGTCAACTAGCGCCGCCCCTCGACTACCGCGGGAGACGTAGAACGTCTTCTTTCCCAGCGGCCGCCACGTAGAACGTGGTCGGAGGTCGGGGTTAGCAATTGGCATATCCGAACTGCTGGAGCCAGTGCCTCGTAATGCATGTAGCAGAACAGAGAGATACGGGACGAGGGACTCGGTAAAGATACATATCAAGGTTGCAGTCGTCATTGCCAGTGCTATTCGGCTTTTTTCGAAATATATAATAGCGCCGAATGACGTGTGCTTGTCACGTTTCTTTGATTCATTGATAAATAAGCGAAAATATAAGTCGAGAAAAAATCCGCCGTTTTCCGGGAGCGGGACTCGAACCCACATCTCCGCATAACCGGTGCGGTGCGTTAACCAATTACGCTATCCCCACAGCGGCTTCTCTCTCGACTTTAAAGCGGGGGTTTATATTTACAAGAGCTCTGAGGCCGGTCAACTAGCGCCGCCCCTCGACTACCGCGGGAGACGTAGAACGTCTTCTTTCCCAGCGGCCGCCACGTAGAACGTGGTCGGAGGTCGGGGTTAGCAATTGGCATATCCGAACTGCTGGAGCCAGTGCCTCGTAATGCATGTAGCAGAACAGAGAGATACGGGACGAGGGACTCGGTAAAGATACATATCAAGGTTGCAGTCGTCATTGCCAGTGCTATTCGGCTTTTTTCGAAATATATAATAGGGCCGAATGACGTGTGCTTGTCACGTTTCTTTGATTCATTGATAAATAAGCGAAAATATAAGTCGAGAAAAAATCCGCCGTTTTCCGGGAGCGGGACTCGAACCCACATCTCCGCATAACCGGTGCGGTGCGTTAACCAATTACGCTATCCCCACAGCGGCTTCTCTCTCGACTTTAAAGCGGGGGTTTATATTTACAAGAGCTCTGAGGCCGGTCAACTAGCGCCGCCCCTCGACTACCGCGGGAGACGTAGAACGTCTTCTTTCCCAGCGGCCGCCACGTAGAACGTGGTCGGAGGTCGGGGTTAGCAATTGGCATATCCGAACTGCTGGAGCCAGTGCCTCGTAATGCATGTAGCAGAACAGAGAGATACGGGACGAGGGACTCGGTAAAGATACATATCAAGGTTGCAGTCGTCATTGCCAGTGCTATTCGGCTTTTTTCGAAATATATAATAGGGCCGAATGACGTGTGCTTGTCACGTTTCTTTGATTCATTGATAAATAAGCGAAAATATAAGTCGAGAAAAAATCCGCCGTTTTCCGGGAGCGGGACTCGAACCCACATCTCCGCATAACCGGTGCGGTGCGTTAACCAATTACGCTATCCCCACAGCGGCTTCTCTCTCGACTTTAAAGCGGGGGTTTATATTTACAAGAGCTCTGAGGCCGGTCAACTAGCGCCGCCCCTCGACTACCGCGGGAGACGTAGAACGTCTTCTTTCCCAGCGGCCGCCACGTAGAACGTGGTCGGAGGTCGGGGTTAGCAATTGGCATATCCGAACTGCTGGAGCCAGTGCCTCGTAATGCATGTAGCAGAACAGAGAGATACGGGACGAGGGACTCGGTAAAGATACATATCAAGGTTGCAGTCGTCATTGCCAGTGCTATTCGGCTTTTTTCGAAATATATAATAGGGCCGAATGACGTGTGCTTGTCACGTTTCTTTGATTCATTGATAAATAAGCGAAAATATAAGTCGAGAAAAAATCCGCCGTTTTCCGGGAGCGGGACTCGAACCCACATCTCCGCATAACCGGTGCGGTGCGTTAACCAATTACGCTATCCCCACAGCGGCTTCTCTCTCGACTTTAAAGCGGGGGTTTATATTTACAAGAGCTCTGAGGCCGGTCAACTAGCGCCGCCCCTCGACTACCGCGGGAGACGTAGAACGTCTTCTTTCCCAGCGGCCGCCACGTAGAACGTGGTCGGGGTCGGGGTTAGCAATGCTAACCCCGACCCCGACCACGTTCTACGTGGCGGCCGCTGGGAAAGAAGACGTTCTACGTCTCCCGCGGTAGTCGAGGGGCGGCGCTAGTTGACCGGCCTCAGAGCTCTTGTAAATATAAACCCCCGCTTTAAAGTCGAGAGAGAAGCCGCTGTGGGGATAGCGTAATTGGTTAACGCACCGCACCGGTTATGCGGAGATGTGGGTTCGAGTCCCGCTCCCGGAAAACGGCGGATTTTTTCTCGACTTATATTTTCGCTTATTTATCAATGAATCAAAGAAACGTGACAAGCACACGTCATTCGGCCCTATTATATATTTCGAAAAAAGCCGAATAGCACTGGCAATGACGACTGCAACCTTGATATGTATCTTTACCGAGTCCCTCGTCCCGTATCTCTCTGTTCTGCTACATGCATTACGAGGCACTGGCTCCAGCAGTTCGGATATGCCAATTGCTAACCCCGACCTCCGACCACGTTCTACGTGGCGGCCGCTGGGAAAGAAGACGTTCTACGTCTCCCGCGGTAGTCGAGGGGCGGCGCTAGTTGACCGGCCTCAGAGCTCTTGTAAATATAAACCCCCGCTTTAAAGTCGAGAGAGAAGCCGCTGTGGGGATAGCGTAATTGGTTAACGCACCGCACCGGTTATGCGGAGATGTGGGTTCGAGTCCCGCTCCCGGAAAACGGCGGATTTTTTCTCGACTTATATTTTCGCTTATTTATCAATGAATCACAGAAACGTGACAAGCACACGTCATTCGGCCCTATTATATATTTCGAAAAAAGCCGAATAGCACTGGCAATGACGACTGCAACCTTGATATGTATCTTTACCGAGTCCCTCGTCCCGTATCTCTCTGTTCTGCTATATATATATATATATATATATATATATATATATATATATATATATATATATATATATATATATATACAGTAGAATCTCGATAAACGGAATTCGCTGAAACGGAATTGCCGCTTAAACGGAACAGTTGTTTGGAATTTGGTTGGTTTTGTATTCAGATAACGTAAAAAAACTCCCGGTAAACGGAACTAAAATTTCCGCATCACCGTGTAAACGGAACCAGAAATGGAACTTCTTGTGAAATCCACTGGCACGAGAATCAGCTTTTTACGGTTCCGGCTGTTTCGTTCTTGTTTTTTTTTTCCTCCATGCTTTTTTAGCCTTGTTGGCCTCGTAACCCTCGTCTCGTAAGTGGTTAGCCGTGTTAGCGCAACGAATGCAACATCGCAGTTCTTGTTCGAGTCGTTCGGTCTCGATTCTACACGCCGAGGCTAAAGAGCTCACCTCCTGTCGCCTCGTTCGCGCCATCGTTGTGCTATTCGTCCTTCATTACCACGTTGCCGTCTTCTAAATTCGGTGGCTCGTAAGCACTCGCGAAGTTGAGGCCTCTAGCCTCCGTGAAGATGCAGTTGAAAGGACTCAAACAAAAATAATTGACGCATTTTGTAGTGCACAGCGACGCATTGTTGCTAAATCAACTTTGTGAATGCTGTGCCTACGCTTCTTGTAGTTTTCTTGCTTTCTGAAAACTATCAGCTACAGTCACTTTCTAGTGGTTAGAGTTCCGTGAAATGCGCTTAGAAGTGTGTACACACATAAATTTGCACCTTAGAACATCTCTCTCAGTAAACGGAACTCCTGTTAAACGGAACTAATTTTTTCGGTTCCTTGAAGTTCCGTTTAAGGAGAGTCTACTGTATATATGCAAATATATATATATATAAATATATATATATATATATATATATATATATAAAAATATATTTATATATATATATATATAAATATATATATATATAACGAAAATATATATATATATAACGAAAACTTTGAACAAGGTAAAAGCCCGATTGTTGCCAACGTATCAGCAAAGAGACTTGCTTAGGGAAAGCAAGTCTCTTTGCTGCAACGTTGGCAACAATCGGGCTTTTATCTTGTTCAAAGTTTTCTTTTCTTGTGTTCTCTACCGTCTTCAAAAGTTCAACTGCTCCCGATATATATATATATATATATATATATATATATATATATATATATATAGTACGCAGAAATAAGGGTTGGCAGTCAAGAAAACCTCGGAAAGCAAAGGGGAGAATGTGGTAGGTCATTGACAGAAATAAAGAATTTGGAAAGCCAGAGAGAAAGTAGACAAAAATGCCCGCCAGGTGGGATTCCAACCCATGACCTCCAGCGTACGCGTATGGTGCGATGGGCACTGCGCTACCGGCTAGGGTATTTTCCCCTCCACTTACTGAGGCTATTTATGCTAAGGTATTTTTCTCCCCTGCGCTTGGGGGTGGAAGCCAGGACCACTCGTACTACTGGGTGAAGGGGACTTCTTTTTTTAACCCAAGTGCCATGACTCGAGTGTCTACGACATGTCGAGAGTGGTCGACCAGCGTTGAACCCTCTTAAGCTCCCAATGGCACCAAGACTGGCAGAACAGGGGTTCCGTAGCGAATCAAAATCGTTACCTTACCTTACTTACCTTATATATATATATATATATATATATATATATATATATATATATATATATATATATTTATTTATTTATTTATATATTATATATATATATATATATATATATATATCTATATATATATACATATATATATATATATATATATATATATATATATATATATATATATAGAAAGAAAGGTCAGCAGTCTACAACGCCAAAGGAGGCATAGGGGTGTGGTTAGGCTCTTTTCTTTTTCACTTGGGGAATGAAGTAAACATTTTTTTAAATATACAGAAGAAAGAAAGAAAGAAAAACGCGCCCAGAGTGGGGACCGAACCCACGCCTTTCGATTACATGTCGAATGCCTTACCAATTCGGTTATCTGGGCGACTGTGTTCTCCTTCACTTTCTGGGCTATTTATATTTACTAGAAGTGTATCTGACGCTTGAGGGTGGTAGCCAGCGCCACTCTGACTACACGGGGTGAAGGGGACCTTCTTTTCAACCCCCGGGGCGTGACTCAAACGTCTACAGCATGTCATGAGTGGGTAACTGGCGGGAAGCCCTCTTATGCTACCTAGGCATCAAGGCTGCCAGAACCGAGACTCTCGCTAGGCTTTCGCAGAATAATATAGTAAGGAAATGAGTGGCTCGTTGAGGAAATATAGAAAGAAAGGTCAGCAGTCTACAACGCCAAAGGAGGCATAGGGGTGTGGTTAGGCTCTTTTCTTTTTCACTCGGGTAATGAAGTAAACATTTTTTTAAATATACAGAAGAAAGAAAGAAAGAAAAACACGCGCCCAGAGTGGAGACCGAACCCACGCCTTTCGATTACATGGCCTTTGGCGTTGTAGACTGCTGACCTTTCTTTCTATATTTCCTCAACGAGCCCCTCATTTCCTTACTATATTATTCTGCGAAAGCCTAGCGAGGGTCTCGGTTCTGGCAGCCTTGATGCCTAGGTAGCATAAGAGGGCTTCCCGCCAGTTACCCACTCATGACAGGCTGTAGACGTTTGAGTCACGCCCCGGGGGTTGAAAAGAAGGTCCCCTTCTCCCCGTGTAGTCAGAGTGGCGCTGGCTACCACCCTCAAGCGTCAGATACACTTCTAGTAAATATAAATAGCCCAGAAAGTGAAGGAGAACACAGTCGCCCAGATTGTCGAATTGGTAAGGCATTCGACATGTAATCGAAAGGCGTGGGTTCGGTCCCCACTCTGGGCGCGTGTTTTTCTTTCTTTCTTTCTTCTGTATATTTAAAAAAATGTTTATTTCATTACCCGAGTGAAAAAGAAAAGAGCCTAACCACACCCCTGTGCCTCCTTTGGCGTTGTAGACTGCTGATCTTTGTTTCTATATTTCCTCAACGAGCCCCTCATTTCCTTACTATATGTATATATATATATATATATATATATATATATATATATATATATATATATATATATATATATATATATATATATATATATATATATATATGTATATAAATCTAGAAAAAGATAAACTCACAAAGCGCGCAGAAATAGTATAAGTAAAGAGTCGGATACACAGCAAGAACAATAACAAACAATGTTTACTTACGTAGCGGCAACGGGACTTGCCTTCATCAGAGTAAAGTTACATGATTTTGCTGTCGCAAACATTTTGAACACATTTCTTATATAGGTTTGCATAAAACTGTGAGAAAGAGCGGAAAATGTTTCGGAAATGGGGAGTGTGCATACAGTCAGGCTACGCCTATGTTACAACATCAACAAACAAACAAGAAAAATAAAAAGGGGGGGGGGAGCGAGAGAGAGAAAAAGGGGTCGTATTAACAATGCAGCGTTCAAGGTTGCACCATGACGGGTCAACGTATGCCGCGCGGGCTGCAAGTTCAGACAATGGGGGAAACTGAACAACTGCGGTTTGAAAAGAAAGGGAAGAGTATACACTGAGGTATTCAGTGACTGCTGAGACTGGTTCGGGGGGAAGCGAAGATGGGTGTGCCCCCCGCTGGTCAAGAGAATAGATAGGGGGCACAAAAGAGCATTTCACAGAAGCTAGCAATTTAACAGGAAATAGGTAGGGTCACAAAAGGTTAAACATGAATAGATCACAAAGAGATCACAAACATGAATAGATCACAAACATTTTGAACACATTTCTTATATAGGTTTGCATAAAACTGTGAGAAAGAGCGGAAAATGTTTCGGAAATGGGGAGCGTGCATACAGTCAGGCTACGCCTATGTTACAACATCAACAAACAAACAAGAAAAATAAAAGGGGGGGGGGGAGCGAGAGAGAGAAAAAGGGGTCGTGTTAACAATGCAGCGTTCAAGGTTGCACCATGACGGGTCAACGTATGCCGCGCGGGCTGCAAGTTCAGACAATGGGGGAAACTGGACAACCGCGGTTTGAAAAGAAAGGGAAGAGTTTACACTGAGGTATTCAGTGACTGCTGAGACTGGTTCGGGGGGAAGCGAAGATGGGTGTGCCCCCCGCGGGTCAAGAGAATAGATAGGGGGCACAAAAGAGCATTTCACAGAAGCTTGCAATTGAACAGGAAATAGGTAGGGTCACAAAAGGTTAAACATGAATAGATCACAAAGAGTTTAAACATTCTTAAGTGATGGTGGGAACGAGGCCTCCCTCGCCAGGAGAAATGGCATTGTTGAGCCGCATTAGGCTAATAAAGCTGCTGTATTAGGAGAGTTTCTGCGAATTCTGATGGCAAACTCGAGGGTAGGAATAATGAACATAGTTATAAAAATTATGAAGCCGCTAATTTTAATCGAGGGATAAGCACGTTAGTTTTCCGTAACTTTCATCAATTCCAAGCGTGGCTGACCCAAACTTATAAATGAGATAAGATTCCCGAACCTCGCGGTCGTGGTGCGTTTTGAAGGCGGATTCTAAAATCGTTGCTTTAAGATGTTCAAATGCATGCCCGGGACTGTTCACATGTCTTGACAGGGGCAAATAAGGGCAGCTTTTTGCATGAGAGCGGTGATTATTGAACCGTATTCGGAAGGGCGTTTCAGTTTGGCCGATATATTGTTGCCTACAAACAGTGCACTCTAGAAGATATACGACATTAGCGGAGTCACAGTTAAAGTTACCTTTTATATTTACGTAGTAGTCTGAAGCCGTGCTGGTGGCGCGCTGTGTAGTGGTCATGTGTGGGCATACTTTACATCGGGGTTTTTTGCAGGGCATGCAGCCAGTAGTTGCCGGTCGGTTGATACGAGAGTTAGTAAGAAAGTCACCTAAATTCTTATTACGCCGGTAGACAACGCGTGGTGGTTCGGGGAATATGCTTTTTAAGCGGTCACTTTGCATTAGGATATTATGATGTTTTTTGAGCACGGTTGACACTCTTGGAGCGGAGGATGAGTGGGTTAAAACTAAGTTAGTTTTCGGGTTCCCGTTGGGGGCTTTTTTCTTACAGATTTCGTTACGGTCTAATTGGTTGGCTCGCACAATAGCTTCGTCGATAACTTTTTCCGGGTATTTTTTATTCACGAGGGCGGTCTTGAGTTCTCGACAGTTTGAGTCAAAGTCGGCTTGGTTTGAGCAAATTCTCCTAAATCGGTGGGCTTGGCTGTAAGGTATTGCTGTCTTGCAGTGTCTGACATGGCTGCTTCGGAAGTGCAAATACTGCCGCGTGTCTGTCGGTTTTCTATACAGTTTAGTTTGAAGCCGACCTTGGAAGGTAGTAACGGTGACGTCCAGAAAGTTTACACTGTGTTCCGAATAGGAATGAGCAAGGGAAATACTAGGATGGGCTAGGTTAAATGCCTCAATGAAGGTGAGGAGCTCCGCCTCACCGTGTTGCCAGATCATGAATATGTCATCAATGTACCTTTTATAGTACATTGGCTTTAAATTTTGGGTGTCAAGAAAGTTTGATTCGAGGTGAGCCATAAAGATATTAGCGTAGTTAGGTCCGATTCGAGTTCCCATTGACGTTCCGCTGACTTGCACGTAATGAACTCTGTCGAACTCAAAATTGTTAAGTTCAAGAATAAGCCTAAGGAATGTTTGGAGAGCAGAAGAATCGATAGGTTTGTCGCACGATGACTGCTCATACGGCCATCTTCATGGGGGATGTTAGTATACAGTGACGCAACATCAAGGGTGACTAGAAGGCAGTTATCAGGAATTTCAATTTTTGAGATGTCTGAGAGAAAGTCATTGGTATCCTTAATGAAGGAGGGAAAGCTGGGCGGAATGTCACAAATGAGATTATCCACATAGCGCGAGAGGTTTTCGGTAACAGTGCCAATGCCAGAAACAATGGGGCGCCCTGGGTTGTTCACCTTGTGAATCTTTGGGAGAAGATAGAATTTACCGGCTACTGGGCTTAAGGGGATCAGGGAACGAGCCGTGGTTTCATTTATTGTTTTATTTTTAACAAGCTCAGCAAGTTTATCTTTGACAATTTGCTTATAATCTTGAGTGGGATCATTAGGTAGTGCTTTATAGAACGTCGATACTGATAGTTGCTTATTGGCCTCGTTAACATAGTCGGTTTTGTCAAGGATTACGATTGCGCCTCCCTTGTCGGCAGGTTTAATAATTATGTCGGGACAGCTTGCGAGTTCCTCTAAGGCTTTCTTTTCGTTGGTAGTCATGTTGTGGTGGAACGAAATTTGTGTTTGGTAAGCTTTTCCCACATCGCGTTGGACAGCTTTGATGTACATGTCGAGGCAACTATCACGCTGTGTGGGAGGGGTCCAGTGCTTATAGCTAGGTAGGGTTCTGCGGGCTTCTTCCGTCGCGGGGTGATCGTAGAAGTATTCTCGTAGTCTCATGTTTCTGGCGAAGTTATCTAAGTCCTTAAAAAGTTGAAATTCATCAAAACCACCAGTAGCCGGGCAAAAGTTTAGGCCCTTTGACAAGACGTTCATCTGAGCTGGGGAAAGGGTTATACTTGAAAGGTTCATTACATTCCCGGTAAGGTTTTCTTTTGTGACGGCAGGCGAGGGAAAAATATTAGTACAGGGATTTAACTGAATTGTTTGGGGTGCAGTAGTCGAAGCATTTATTACAGTCGTAGTGACATTATCGGCCGTATTGTCAGAGTTGTGGCAGTTACTAGTGCCGGAGCTTGTTAGGTTCTTACGCATGTGGCCAGTGTTAGAAATCTTATCTCGGTTAAACTTTCGGTCTTTTGTTCGGGATATGGCGGAGGCCGTCTTAGATTCGTAGTTGCTTAAAAGGTTCAACTCTCTTTTGCTTAGTTCCTGACTAAGTAGTTCCTCTTTCTTTCGGAGAGAATGGGCCGTAGTTTCGTAGTGATTGAGGATTATTTCAGTTAATTGTAAGGATGCTTTATCGAGTACCTGTTTCCACTTATTCATGTTGGACGGGGAGAGTTCGGTAGTAGCAGGTTTTATTCTAATCCTAAGACCCCTGGGAGCGACCGCGGAAGTCAAGTACTGTGCAAGAGCGGAAACGTGCAATTTGACTAAGTAGTTCCTCTTTCTTTCGGAGAGAATGGGCCGTAGTTTCGTAGTGATTGAGGATTATTTCAGTTAATTGTAAGGATGCTTTATCGAGTACCTGTTTCCACTTATTCATGTTGGACGGGGAGAGTTCGGTAGTAGCAGGTTTTATTCTAATCCTAAGACCCCTGGGAGCGACCGCGGAAGTCAAGTACTGTGCAAGAGCGGAAACGTGCAATTCGGAACGTATGCGCTTTTCGGTGATTTTTCTTAGTTTTAAAAACTGTCTTGAAACGGGGAAGGAGGCCGCGTTACCTGTTTTTTTGTGTTGTAGTCAGTTGCTGCTAGGCCGATTCTTTCGAAGGTTGTAAGGGCATGTGGCACGGAGGGCTGGATTTTGGACCCCGGAAGGTCCGGCGGACGCGCTGCTGTTGGTTTTCGTGGGCTCGGTGGTCGCTGAAGATGCGGAGGTTGGGCGTGGCATGCTGTTGGTGCGGCGCCGGTCAGGGAGCTTCTTAGTGTAGCCGCGAGCGTTCCCTCGGGGTGTTGTGGCCGCTGCAGGTTTGCCAGTAGGGGTTGGCATTTCCGAAACATTTTCCGCTCTTTCTCACGGTTTTATGCAAACCTATATAAGAAATGTGTTCAAAATGTTTGTGATCTATTCATGTTTGTGATCTCTTTGTGATCTATTCATGTTTAACCTTTTGTGACCCTACCTATTTCCTGTTAAATTGCTAGCTTCTGTGAAATGCTCTTTTGTGCCCCCTATCTATTCTCTTGACCAGCGGGGGGCACACCCATCTTCGCTTCCCCCCGAACCAGTCTCAGCAGTCACTGAATACCTCAGTGTATACTCTTCCCTTTCTTTTCAAACCGCAGTTGTCCAGTTTCCCCCATTGTCTGAACTTGCAGCCCGCGCGGCATACGTTGACCCGTCATGGTGCAACCTTGAACGCTGCATTGTTAATACGACCCCTTTTTCTCTCTCTCGCTCCCCCCCCCCTTTTTATTTTTCTTGTTTGTTTGTTGATGTTGTAACATAGGCGTCGCCTGACTGTATGCACACTCCCCATTTCCGAAACATTTTCCGCTCTTTCTCACAGTTTTATGCAAACCTATATCAGAAATGTGTTCAAAATGTTTGCGACAGCAAAATCATGTAACTTTACTCTGATGAAGGCAAGTCCCGTTGCCGCTACGTAAGTAAACATTGTTATTGTTCTCGCTGTGTATCCGACTCTTTACTTATACTATATATGTATATATATACATATATATATATATATATATATATATATATATATATATATATATATATATATATATATATATATATATATATATATATAGATTTATATATATATATATAGCGAATCAGAATAGGAAATGAGGGGCTCGTTGAAAATTTGAAAATAAGACAGCAATACAGTTTGGCAGTCAAGAAAACCTCGGAAAGCAAAGGGGAGGATATAGTAGGTCATTGAATCAGATAAAGAATTTGGAAAGAAAGAAAGTGCAGAAAAAATGCCCGCCAGGTGGGATCCGAACCCACGACCTCCAGAATACCGGTCTGGCGCGATAACCACTACGCTACCGGCAGGGCTATTTTTCCAATTTTCCTGTGCCTGGGGGTGGTAGCCAGCGCCACTCCGACTTCTCGGGGTGAAGGGGACCTTCTTTTTAACCCCCGGGCCGTGACTCGAGTGTCTACGACATGTCGAGAGTGCTCGACCAGCGTTGAACTGTCTTAAGCTCCCTTTGGCACCAATACTGCAGAACAGAGGCCCTCGCAATGCATGTAGCGAATCAGAATAGGAAATGAGGGGCTGGTTGAAAGTAAGACAGAAATAAAGTTTGGCAGTCAAGAAAACCTCGGAAAGCAAAGGGGAGGATATCGTAGGTCATTGAAACAGATAAAGAATTTGGAAAGAAAGAAAGTGGAGAAGAAATGCCCGCCAGGTGGGATCCGAACCCACGACCTCCAGAATACCGGTCTGGTGCGATAACCATTACGCTATCGGCAGGGCTACTTTTCCAGCACCCCCAAGCACAGGAAAAAAATACATTGACATAAATACCCCAGAAAGTGGAGGGGGAAAATAGCCCCGCTGGTAGCGTAGTGGTTATCGCACCAGACCGGTATTCTGGAGGTCGTGGGTTCGGATCCCACCTGGCGGGCATTTTTTCTCCACTTTCTTTCTTTCCAAATTCTTTATCTCTTTCAATGACCTACCATATCCTCCGCTTTGCTTTCCGAGGTTTTCTTGACTGCCAAACTTTATTTCTTTTATATATATATATATATATATATATATATATATATATATATATATATATATATATATATATATATATATATATATATATATATATATATATATATATAGAGGGAGAGAGAGAGAGAGATTCCTGGACGTTCGATTTATAGCGTATCGGCTCAAAAATTAACGCGAGCGACGGGGAAACACTCGCGCCGGAAGGCGACTTAAATTTGCGTAAACAGGACTGATATACCTCCGGCCTAGCAAAAGACCCATCACTACTTCAAAATGCTTGCTGGACTTCTTTTTTACGGGGATTTCTTATTATTTCTGTGGGTTCATGCGCTCGCACCAACTGCAGACCTATTAATTTATTTTATTTCAAGAAGAAATGGGAATTCCTTACAAACAGATTTACTTTTGCTTTGCGTTGTTTCTAATTCCCCGAATTGAGCAGAATTCGACGAAAAACTGGTTCTGTCTTTAATAATTAGGATACGTAAGAAATCCGAACCTTCATTTCGGCAAAACTACTTGCAAGCACTGCAAGCCACTCTAGCGTATATGCACTTGTTATATACACATCAAGCATGATACCTTTGTAAGGTATGGTACGTTCCTTGCTGCTTATTGCCCGGAGAATCGAACTGGTATTTGTACCCACGTATTTTTCTCCGCACATTTTGAGGGATACCTTTTTTGGAATGGAGACATCGTTCCGGATGCGTAAGAGGCAGCACTATGGAAGGAGCCACTAGACTGGGAAATCTTCTTGGGACACGAAAAGCAGTTATGGACCATAACAAGTTTTTTTCACCCTGCAGTATGATGCTGGGCCACGCCCCTACCATGATTCTATGAACGAACTCTTTGTCCTCGGTCCCAACCGGCTGTAAAGCCCCTGACTGACGCGATGGTCAGATTGGCGATACTACAGAGGGTGGTGAAACCTGAAGATCTGGGCAGGCGGTTTCTAGGATTTAAAGCCACCAGCGTGCTAGCAGGGAACTCTGTCTAGTGAGGGCGAGTTAATTGTGTTGGTAAAAGAGCTCTGGGGAAATGCTTGAAATATCAGGGAACGCAGAGACGTCCGAACAACAGCTCCGCTGCTTTTTAACAGCAAAAATGTTGTTACTAGCCGTAAGTTAGCCGTTGGAAAAAAATAAAGAAAATGCCGAGCGCTCGTTAGCGCATGCCTCGCGGCGACCTCCGAGTCCCTGGCTCATGCAGTCACTTTAACAAGGAAAATAAAAAAAAATACTCTAGTGCTGTCGTTTAGCACTGCCGCGCATGCAAAAACGAACTCCACGCTAAATCTAAAGTTGAAAAGACACCCCGCATGTGAGAGGTCACCGCGACTACCGCATTCTCTAGAAGCCATACCGGGGTATAGGAGACGTGGCTACGAGTGCGTCAATCCTTCCCGAGACGACGCCACCGCTTCCTCGAGTCAATGACGAAGAGCTTGGTGGAAGTCTACAATGCTGAGGATGAATTTGCATCCACCACTCGCCGCAAAGAACACGACGACCTGGTCGATGCATATGATGGCGACTACTAGCACCGCTACTATGCAAATAAAATATGACACTGAAACTTAACTATGTGTCTGCCATGCAAATAAACAATGATACTGAATAGTGACTGTGTGCTCGACAATGCTCAGCTACAACAGCTCCACCATTCAAGTCTTGCGCGTGAGAAAAAAACTTGAAAGGCGCTATCTAAGACTCGAGTGCAGTGTGATGGGAATCTTACTTTGAAGAAGACAACTTCTTTGTCGATACGTAAGTAAGCGTGTAAGTGTCCGACATTTTCTCATAATATAACAAATACATTTTACTGGTGTTTCAAGCGCAGGACTTCCTTTGGCCCTATATATGTATATAAGAAGTGAGTGGGCACGGTAGCAGCCCCAACGGCGTCGCATTCACCCGTGTTGTTTTCAATATGCAGGCTTTGCTTGCATTGCTCCTATCATGGCTGCCCATTGTATCCTGCTGCTCCGCTTGCGTACGCACTACCGGAAACCCTGGTTGGAAACAGCCACTGCGCCTGCGTGCAGTTCCTAGGAAAGCCTGACAACGCTACTTTCATCGAGCCCGACACGTGGATAGAACTCGACCTTCGGTTTCCAGCCCGATTTTCAGCGACAGCGTCTTTCCCGGCCAACATAAACGAGCCGCCTTCCACGGCAGGCTTCAGTGGGCACGGGAGCAGCAGCGCCAATGGCGTCGCATTTACCCGTGTTGCTTTCAACACGAAGGTTTGTAACAAGTATTCATTGCATGCTAGAAAGAATGATGAATCATTCCTTATTGCTGTTCCCGTGCCCACGGTTGCTGTGCGAGACGGTTGCTGAGTGTTTTTCTATGGCCTCACTGCTGCTGTGTTCAGGTGACATAGAAGAGAACCCCGGGACTACTACTCACTCTGAAGCATTGTAGAAGTTGAGTCTTTGTCAGAAAACCCTGCTGAACCGACGAAAATTGTGTTTTAATGGCTGAAAGATATTCATTTAGGCTCATCCCAAAGTTTCAAGTGTCAAGCAGAATTAGTAACAGAAGTCAAAACTATTAGGACCGGCCAAAAAGGAATCGAAACAGCAATGACAACTATTCAAAGCCGGTTGGGTCAAATTGGCAACAAGTTAGAGCAGTGGTTCTCAGCCATGGATGTGTCGGGGACCCCTTGTGGACTGGTGAAAGTGATGGGGGACCCCTTGCAGCGGAGGGGAGGAAGGGGGGGGGGTACGTAGGTAAATTAACACAACTGGAGCGTGAAACAGGTGCCTTTTATTGCTACCAAAAACATCAAACAAACGTGCCACATCACTTCATTTTGGACAGTTCATCAATACGTGGCACAGTCGCGCTTAAACAGAGTTGCATATCTCCAAATGAGTCACGGCCGGACTAAACTAAAAAAAATGTAAAAAAAAAGAGCGGGTGAGGGTTTTGCGCATCCTAGAAATGGCTTCGCGGACCCCCTAGGGTCCGCGGACCCCCATTTGAGAACCACTGAGTTAGAGGATCTCGATACCTTCAGTAATCGACTATCTACCACCGAGAAATCTATTGAAGAACTAGCCACGGAAAATAACGTTTTACAGTTGCGTGTAGACGAACTGGAAGGTCGCTCTCGCTGTAGCAACTTAATATTTAACGGTATCCTTGAGGCCAAAGAACACTGGAAAGAAACTGAATCCAAGTTAAATACCTTGCTAGCCGGTGCAGATATGTCCCTCCCAAGTAACGCCATCGAACGGGCCCACCATCTCGGTACTTACTCCCCAAACAAGGGTCGCCCTATAATAGTCAAACTTGCAAGCTTCAAAACAAAAAAGCTTATTCTTTCGAAGCGAAAATACTTCAAAGAAAGTGACATGTCTATCTCCGATCACTATTCATACAGCACTCATATCGCTCGTAAAAAGCTAATCGAATTTGGCAAGAACTACCCCAGATCCCCCGATTTTCTATTGCGCTACACTAAACTGCATCTCAACCGCAAGATCTACATTTATAATGCAGCTAGCCATAGCGTCAACAACTTCCTTCAATTAGCGGAAGCTCGGGACTTACTGACGACACTTTGCCACGAACGTCGCTATAGGTAAACGCAAGTGGCAGTGTCCGATCGACAACGCCCCGTGTTTCTGTACTTTTCACTAACATAAGAAGCATTTTAAACAAACACAATTCGCTATCAAGCGCAATAGACTCATGTTCTGTCCCCATGATCGCATTAACTGAAACTCGGATTCCTGCACACGTGCGTGACACTGAAATTTTTGTAAATGCGTCACATTTAATAGTGTATCGATGCGACAGAACAGAGCGCTGAAGTGGCGGAGTCTTGCTAGCTGTTTCGCGAGATATTAAAGACTGTAGTCTTTCTTGGGCTACTTAAACCCAGAAATTTTGGTCTGTCTGTCTGTCTGTCTGTCTGTCTGTCTGTCCGTCTGTCTGTCTCTGACTCGATTCAACCACCCGGCCAAAGTAAAACAATGCCTGCGCAATAGTCTTATATAGTCACAACTAAATGTGCCCGTCAAAGTCCGGTGTAATGTTCATACTTGTCAATATTGTTGAAGAACAACAAAAAATTATGCATATACAGGAAAACAAATGAATACAGAAGTGATATTTGCAGCGTTTCTTTATAAAAAATCGTACATGTTTGATTTTGGCGAGAACAAATACTTCATCAACTGAAGAAAAAAAATATCACTCCGCCGTAGCCTGCTGTCGCCCGCACCATATAGCTTCTGGTGGCATTTGATGAAATCAAGTGGCAACAGTTACAAAAGGTTCCACTAGATAGGTTCCAGGTTCTGCTTGGAACGCACGTGGACTAGGGAAACGCCGCTCTATAAACGTTGAAGTAGGGTGCCTCGATTCACGCCGTCTTCGCCGCACGGCAGAGCTGGCATCGAGACACCCGGTTTGGAGCAGTGGAACGCGGGAAATTTAAAATGATTTAAGCAAACCTTTGGCGTCTTTACCTTGCGTGGAGCGCGACGCAAGAGGAACAACATGAGAGGTGAGCGGGAAAGCGAAGGGAGGCATTTACTTGGCAAAAGTAGATAAAGACTATCGTCTTTTGACGACATTTGCAACGAAAGGAGCAGATACGCGGCCAATTTTTTCTTCGTCTATCATTCAAGTGAACAGTGACCTAGAAATAGATTTCTCGTTATTACGCTCGGTTATCTCAAGGTAATCATAGGTGTGTGTTACCGTTCGCCATCTTCGTGCTTTACTTTCGTTAACAAATTCAATGATGCTATAAATATTGTTTTTAGTCGATTTCCACCATATCCATTGTTCCTCTTTGGCGATTTTAACTTCCCAAACATCCACTGGCATACTTCCCTTGCGGTTTTATTGCTCTCTTAAGCGATTTCTAAAGATTTCCTAGATTTTTGTTCTGTCTTCTCATTGTCGCAGTTACTTACCGAAACCATCCCAGTCTCGTTTACCACTACAAACACCCTTGAGTTTATATAACCACCCATCCAGACTATGTTTCAACCATTACCTTGTTACAAGGTATTAGTGATCACTCATTGCTCACCTTTTACTTACACGCTACCTCCCAAAAACCCACCAGAATAAAAAAAACTATTTGCGATTACAAAAAGCTAACTTCGATGCTATCAATCGGGAATTCCGTGACTTTATTCACGTCTTTCTGAGCGGTTTTAACGACCGTTCTGTTCAGTCTAACTGGGATATGTTTGCGGCCTCAGTTCATCGCCTCACCGTAACGCACATACCAATCTATATCATTGCTGGTCACCCCCAGTCGCCGTGGTATAATACCACCATGAAACGCCCGCCTAACAAGAAAAAAAAACACATTTATCGTTCAGCTAAGCGATCGCCAACTGACGAACGATGGGCCACTTATAAAACCGCATCTAGTATTTGCGGCAGGGCACTCAAACAAGCTAAAGATAACTTCGTTTCTAACGTATCGCCGTCAATGTTTAAAGCAAATGTAAAAAAAGGTTTGGTGTGTTATTAATCCTCCGAAAGATAATTCCATCTTATTGCAAGACTCGTCTGGTGACACAGTTCCCATCAGTCAATGTGCAACAGCCCTCAACAACACATATTTGCTGCCCAGTTTACAAAAACCTCGAGATGTTCCACTTCCTTCCCCCTCTTGTTACAATCACCTCCCCATGCCACCAATTTTAGTTGACGTCTCTGGTATCTCTTCCCTCATTTGGTAAAGGGGACCTTCCGGGGCAGTGGGGGGAGGAGGGAGGTCTCCTTCACTTCGAGCAGTCCGAGCGGCGCTGGCTACCACCCCCAAGCGCAGGACACAAAATACGTTAACATAAATACCCCAGACAGTGGAGGAGGGAATAGCCCCGCCGGTAGCGTAGTGGTCATCGCACCAGAAGCGTATTGTGGAAGTCGTGGGTTCGGATTCCACCCTGCGAGCATTTTTTCTTTTTTTCTCCACTTTCTTTCTCTCTTTCCCAATTCTTTATCGGTTTCGATGACCTCCCACATTCTCCTATTTGCTTTCCAAGGTTCTCTTGACTGCCAACCCGTATTTCTGTCGTAATTCAACGAGCCACTCATTTCCCATTCTGATTCGCCATATACCAGGTGTATATATATATATATATATATATATATATATATAAACTGGTTTGGAAATGAGGGGCTCGTTAGGAAATACAGAAAGAAATGCCGGCAGTCTACAACGCCTTCGTTGTAGACTGCCGGCATTTCTTTTTGTATTTATATATATACATATATATATATATATATATATATATATATATATATATATATATATATATATATATATATATATATATATATATATATATATATATATATATATATATATATATATAGATATATATATATATATATATATACACAGAAATAAGGGTTGGCAGTCGAGAAAACCTCGGAAAGCAAAGGGGAGGATGTGGTAGATCATTGAAACAGATTAAGAATTTGGAAAGAAAGAAAGAAAGTGAAGAAAAAATGCCCGCCAGGTGGGCATTTTTTCTTCATGCCCACCTGGCGGGCATTTTTTCTTCACTTTCTTTCTTTCTTTCCAAATTCTTAATCTGTTTCAATGATCTACCACATCCTCCCCTTTGCTTTCCGAGGTTTTCTCGACTGCCAACCCTTATTTCTGTGTTATTTTCAACGAGCCCCTCATTTCCTATTCTGATTCGCTATATATATATATATATATAGATATATGTGTGTGTGTGTGTGTGTGTGTGTGTGGTGTAGTTGAGAAAATGGTTGACGCGCGATTAAAAACAAGAAACAATGGTTTACTGACGTCTCAACTGGAGGACCAGTCTTACTCAGATGAAGACGGGGGTGAAGACAAATGAAGAAAGTGGCGGGCATTTTTTTCACCACTTTCTTGCTGACTCTAAAAATTCTTTATCTGTTTCTATGACCTACCGCATTGCCCCCCTTGCTTTCTGAGGTTTCCTTGACTGCCAAGCCTTATTCTGTCTTAATTCACCGAGCCCCTCATTTAGCATTTTCGATTCGCTACATGCATAGCGAGGGCCTCTGTTCCGGCAGTCTTGGTGCGAAAGGGAGCTTAAGAGGGTTCAACGCTGGTCGACCACTCTCGACATGTCGTAGACACTCGAGTCACGGCCCGGGGGTTAAAAACAAGGTCCCCTTCAACCCGAGTAGTCCGAGTGGCGCTGGCTACCACCCCCAAGTAAACGAAACAAAAAATACTTAACATAAAACATAATTACCGGAGAAAGTGGTGGGGAAGCAGCCCCGCCGTTGAGTAGTGGTCATCGCACCAGACCGATATTCTAGAGGTCGTGGGTTCGGATCCCACCCGGCGGGCATTTTTTCACCAATTTCTTTCTCAATCAAAAAATTCTTCATCGGTTTCTATGACCCACCACAACCTCCCCTTTGCTTTCCGAGGTTTTCTTGACTGCCAACCCTTATTTTCGGTCTTATTCCACGGAGCCCCTCATTTCCCATTTTCTGATTCGCTACATGCTTAGCGAGGGCCTCTGTTCTGGCAGCCTTGGTGCCAAAGGTAGCTTAAGAGGGTTCAACGCTACTCGACCACTCTCGACATGTCGTAGGTATTCGATTCACGGCCCGGGGGTTTAAAAGAAGGTCCCCTTCACCCCGTTTAGTCCGAGTGGCGCTGGCTGCCACCCCCAAGTACAGGAAACAAAAAATACCTCACCCGAGAAACTGGTGGGGAAACAGCCCTGCCAGTAGCGTAGTGGTTATCGCACCAGACCGGTATTCTGGAGGTCGTGGGTTCCGATCCCACCCGGCGGGCATTTTTCGCCAATTTCTTTCTGACTCAAAATACTCTTCATCTGTGTCTATGACCCACCACAACCTCCCCTTCGCTTTCCAAGGTTTTCTTGACTGCCAACCCTTATTTTCTGTCTCTCTCTCTATATATATATATATATATATATATATATATATATATATATATATATATATTTAGAGAGAGAGAGAGAGAGAGAGAGAGAGACAGGAAATAAGGGTTGGCAGTTGGCAGTTGGCGCTGGCTACCACCCTCAAGCGTCAGATACACTTCTAGTAAATATAAATAGCCCAGAAAGTGAAGGAGAACACAGTCGCCCAGATAGCCGAATTGGTAAGGCATTCGACATGTAATCGAAAGGAGTGGGTTCGGTCCCCACTCTGGGCGCGTGTTTTTCTTTCTTTCTTCTGTATAATTAAAAAAATGTTTACTCAATTAACCGTACCAAAAAAGAAAAGAGCCTAACCATACCCCTATGCCTCCTTTGGCGTTGTAGACTGCTGACCTATCTTTCTGTATTTCCTCAACGAGCCCCTCATTTCCTTACTATATTATTCTGCGAAAGCCTAGCGAGGGTCTCGGTTCTGGCAGCCTTGATGCCTAGGTAGCATAAGAGGGCTTCCCGCCAGTAGCCCGCTCATCACAGGCAGTAGACGTTCGAGTCACGCCCCGGGGGTTAAACAGAAGGTCCCCTCTTCCCCGTGTAGTCAGAGTGGCGCTGGCTACCACCCTCAGGCGTCAGATACACTTCTAGTAAATATAAATAGCCCAGTAAGTGAAGGAGAACACATTCGCCCAGATAGCCGAATTGTTAAGGCATTCGACATGTAATCGAAAGGCGTGGGTTCGGTCCCCACTCTGGGCGCGTGTTTTTCTTTCTTTCTTTCTTCTGTATAATTAAAAAAAATGTTTACTTGATTAACCGTAGTGAAAAAGAAAAGAGCCTAACCATACCCCTATGCCTCCTTTGGCGTTGTAGACTGCTGACCTATCTTTCTGTATTTCCTCAACGAGCCCCTCATTTCCTTACTATATATATATATATATATATATATATATATATATATATATATATATTGTAAGAGGCCTTCAAGGAGACGTCGCTCACTGATAGAGCGGAGGAGACAGACGCCGTTTATTTGGCGAACGCGCAGCCAAGCAGCCCTAGCCTCAGGGATGATAATGATCATGTACAGGTGACGAAGATGAAGCATTACTGAAAAGGATGACAGGTGATGATGATTACACAGAAGATTGAAATCAGCGAAATATTGTGCCGCGGAGAACTACAGTGCTTACACTAATTGCCCCCCCTCGAGGAAGGCGGCCGCCCGGCCGCTGGCATTTAGGAAGTGCGAGAGTGGAACTTTTTGAGACGGGAGACATGCACAATTTCGGTTCCCCGACAACGGCGGTCCATGCTGGGAGACACAGGGGTGACCCGATAGTTGACTGGCGACGTCTGCTCCAGAACGGTATAAGGGCCGATGAATCGCCGAAGAAACTTTTCGCATAGCCCAGGCACACGAACGGGAGTCAGAGTAGAACCTGGTCCCCTGGGCGGTACTGGATACACCGGTGAGAGGCGTCGTACTGGAGCTTGCAGTCCTGCTGGCAGGCTTGCGTGTTTTCACGGGCAATACGGCGGCAGTGGCGAAGGCGAGAGATGAATTCGTCAGACCCGGGGACAGATCCCGTCGCAGGTGCCGAGAACAGACACGTGTCTATGACGAAGGAGGGATCACGGCCATAAACAAGGAAAAACGGAGCGTACCCAGTTGTTCGTTGGCGTGCCGTATTATACGCAAACGTTACGAATGGAAGGATGGCGTCCCAGTTAGTATGGCTTGGTCCGATATACAGGGAGATCATATCCGAAAGTGTACGATGGAAGCGTTCCGTGAGGCCGTTTGTTTGGGGGTGATATGAGGACGTCGTTTTGTGGATGGTATTCGATGCACGAAGGAGGTCTGCAATGACGCTTGAAAGGAATGTTTTTCCACGGTCACTTAGTAGAACCCGGGGGGCGCCATGGCGTAAGATCACGTTATGCAAGATAAATTCGGCGACTTCTTGGGAGCAGCCAGAGCGAACAGGGGCCGTCTCTCCATAACGCGTCAAATGGTCAACCGCGGTCACGATCCAACGGTAGCCGGATGAGGTGGGTGGTAAAGGGCCGTATAGATCAATACCCACCACGTCAAAAGGTTCCGCCGGACAAGGAATGGGTTGTAGAAGTCCAGCAGACGCAGTTGTAGGGCGTTTGCGATGCTGACACAATGCACAGGAGCTGACATACTTAGCGACGCACCTTGACATGCCAGGCCAGAAGAAGCGAGCTCGGATCCTATCAAACGTTTTTTGAAAGCCGAGGTGGCCAGCAGCTGGGTCATCGTGAAAGGCTTCTAAAATCTTTGGCTGCAAAGCCCGAGGAGCTACAGGCACCCATTTTTCTCCAGCAGGGTGATGGTTGACGCGGCAGAGCACACCGTTGCGGAGCGTGTACTTTGCAAGTTGGCGTCGTAAACGGCTGTTAGGAGGCTGCGTCACCCCAGACAGTCGGTCAGTTATGGTTCGGCAGTGCGGGTCGGCCTGCTGAAAAGACACCAGCTCGGAGCACCCAAAGGATGGCGCAGGGTCGATGGGAGCCAAGGATGTAGCTCGTGCCGCGGAGGAAACATCGCCAGCGGTGTTTGATGTCGACCCGAGGGGACATTCGGACAAGGCATCCGCATCAAGGTGTTTCTTGCCTGATTTGTACTGTACAGTGTAGTCGTACTCCTGTAATCGCAAAATCCACCGTCCGAGCCGGCCGGAAAGGTTCTTCAGCCTCGATAACCAGCACAAGGCGTGATGATCGGTCACTACGGTGAAGTGGCGGCCGTATAAGTAGGGACGGAATTTTTGTACCGACCAGACGACAGCTAGGCATTCTTGTTCAGTAATGGTGTAGTTCTTCTCTGCGGAACTGAGAGTGCGACTGGCATAGGCCACAACACGCTCTCTAGATTGGTTATCGCGCTGGAGAATAACAGCACCAATTCCGTACCCGCTTGCATCCGTATGTAATAAGGTTGGTTTTGTGTCGTCGAAATGGGTCAAGACGGGGTCCGAGGTAAGCGCGTCTTTTAAGGCTTGAAATGATTTTTCGCAGTCCTCAGACCATACGAAAGGCGTGCCAGAACGAAGAAGCTGGTTTAGCGGAGACGCGAGGGTGGCGAAGTTGCGCACGAAACGTCGAAAGTAGGAAGCCAGGCCAAGAAAGCTGCGGAGCGTCTTCTGTTGCTGCGGGCGTGGGAAGCTCATGACTGCGCTAATCTTCTCAGGGTCGGGCCGGACACCTTCTTTGCTCACGACATGGCCAAGGACCTTGATGGCTTTGCTGGCAAAATGACATTTTTTTGTGTTGAGCTGTAGGCCGGCGGTAGCGAGACAGGTCAGCACTTCATCTAGCCGCTGCAGGTGCTGAGAGAAGGTGGACGAGAAGACAACGATGTCGTCCAGATAGCACAAACAGGTCTTCCACTTTAGGCCACGTAGAACAGTGTCCATGAGTCGCTCAAAGGAGGCGGGCGCATTACACAACCCGAACGGCATAACGTTAAACTCGTATAAGCCGTCGGGGGTACAGAACGCTGTTTTCTCCTTATCGGCCTCGTACATTGGTATCTGCCAATACCCTGAACGTAAATCCAGGCTTGAAAAATATTCAGCTCCTTGCAAACAATCCAAAGCATCGTCAATCCTTGGCATCGGGTGGACATCTTTCCTGGTAATTTTGTTGAGGGCTCGATAATCCACGCAAAAGCGAACTGACCCATCCTTCTTTCTAACTAATACAACAGGAGAAGGCCAGGCACTCGCGGAGGGACGAATTATGTCTCGCTTAAGCATATCTGAGACATTCTCTTCAATTATTTTTCGTTCAGACGCCGACACGCGATACGGGCGGCGGCGTATGATGTGAGGACTGTCTGTCTGTATGCGGTGTGCTGCGGCAGTGGTCTGGCCTAACGTTTTGGAAAAGGAGTCGAAAGACAAACGGTGCTTGTCCAGTAAGGCCAATAAGGACTGTGCCTCTGCTTGCGTGACGTCGGGGCTAATGGTGGCGGTCAGCGCTGAAGTAGAAGTGTCCGAAAAAACGGAACGCGGAAGGGCCGACGACGAGCCGATAGGAACAACATCAATGGTCTCTCCCTGATGAGTCGAGGCCACTGTGGTGCCTTCATGCAGCAGGATCAGTTCGGGGCTAGCGTTGGTCACGGGAAGGGTTGCGAACCCATTGCAGAAGCGTATTAGGCACGTAGCTATCACGACTCCTTTAGAGAGTAGGCTGGCACAAGGGACGACTAAAATGTCCCCCTCACTGATGTCGGCCGATCGAACTGTGAGGAGAGTATCCAGTCCTGGAGAAAGAACACAATCTGCAGCCACTACGAGGTTCACTTGAGGCATACTGCAAACACTCGAAACTTGCTCATTGGAGAGTTCAATGGTTGGGCTATCACAAGAGATGACGGCTGAGGCTGAAGAGAGAAAGTCCCACCCCAAAATTAGCGAATGAGCACACGACGCCAGCACCGCACACGGGATATGATGTCGAAGGCCGTCGATAAGTAAGCGTACCGTGCACTGTCCAGAGGGCTGAATCAAAACATTATTTGCTCCACACAAGGTCGGGCCAGAGTAGGGCGTTTGCACTTTACGAAGTCGAGCACACAAGTCTGCATGTATAACTGAAATACTGGCGCCAGTGTCCACAAGAGCATCAACACAAATACCTTCGACGATTACAGATAAAATGTTCGATGGCCGCTGCGGAGGAATTGTACTTTTACCAGGTATAGCAGTTTTCCCTCCAAAAACTGCAGAGGTTAGTTTTCCTGTCGGAGGCCAGCAGCATGAGACGCGGGGCGAAGGGGCGATACCGAGCGGTTACGAAAGGGAGATGGTGAACGGCGCCGCGATGGTCGGGAACTTCCAGGAACGTCCTGTGTGTCCGGGGTCGACGGAAAAGGCCGCGGCGGGGAATGATATGCCCGTTGACGAAAGCCATATGGAGGTCGGTAGGTGCTGCTGTCCGGTATAAGGCCTGCACGTTCGTCTTGCTGACGCCGTCGACAAAATCGGGCAATATGACCCCTGATACCACAGTAGAAGCAAGTGGGTCGGGGGGGTCGCCAAGGAGCATAGTACTGGCTGTACGGCTCAGGGAGTCTCGGAGAAAGGGCAGACAAATGACTCTGAGCAGGCGCAGGATGCGGGAAGACTGGCTGTAGCGGGCTTATCTCGGCGTACTGAGCCACGTGCTGTGGAGCGGCGTGTTCGGTAGAGGGCCCGCTTTCCATGAGACGCAGTTCTTCTTTAACCAGGTCACGCAAAGTGGCGCCAGAGGAGAACTGGCGATCACCAGAGAGTCCAGAGGTCTTCTGCGCCTGAAGTTCTTCCCTAATGATACTACGTATCAAAGAGCGCAGCTCCGTTTCGGGTGGAAGGCAGGCTGGTGGGGTATCCTGCTGGATGCGAGCGGACTGCAGCGCATCCAAGCGCTGGCAAATCGTAACTACGTCGCGTACGGTGGTGGGATTCTGAGCGACGAGAGCATTAAAGGCAAATGTGCTAATACCTTTCAGAAGGTGCCGGACTTTGTCGTTCTCCGACATGTCCTCATTCGCCTGGCGACAAAGCGCAAGCACATCCTCAATGTAAGACGTGTACGTCTCACCTACATGTTGAACGCGCTGGGAAGATTCTTCGTGGCGCTCTCCGATCGGCTCGCCGATGTGCCAAAAATCTTGCGAATCTCCTCCGTAAACGTATTCCAGTCTCCTAGGCGATGTGCGTTGTTATAAAACCACGTCCTAGCCACTTTGTCAAGGCAGAACGGGACATTATAGAGCTTCATAGAGTCATCCCACCGATTAAACGCGCTCACTCTGTCGTAATAGTCGAGCCAATCGTCGACGTCTTCACCGCGGAGGCCAGCGAAGGATCTGGGGTCCCGTTGGCGGCTGGTAACGGTCCACGCAGGAGGCGCAGAAGCCGTTGCAGGGGCGGTGCGAGTCGGGACGTCCTGTTCCATTGGCCCGGTTGGCATTTGAAGGCGTCTTCCTGAACGTAGCTCCAGGGGTGCGCTAGGAGAGCCAGAGGGCGGGATCGAGGTGCACCTCCACCACGTGTAAGAGGCCTTCAAGGAGACGTCGCTCACTGATAGAGCGGAGGAGACAGACGCCGTTTATTTGGCGAACGCGCAGCCAAGCAGCACTAGCCTCAGGGATGATAATGATCATGTACAGGTGAAGAAGATGAAGCATTACTGAAAAGGATGACAGGTGACAGGTGATGATGATTACACAGAAGATTGAAATCAGCGAAATATTGTGCCGCGGAGAACTACAGTGCTTACAATATATATATATATATATATATATATATATATATATATATATATATATATATATATATATAGCGAATCAGAATATATATATATATATATATATATATATATAGCAGAACAGAGAGATACGGGACGAGGTACTCGGTAAAGATACATATCAAGGTTGCAGTCGTCATTGCCAGTGCTATTCGGCTTTTTTCGAAATATTTAATAGGGCCGAATGACGTGTGCTTGTCACGTTTCTTTGATTCATTGATGAATAAGCGAAAATATAAGTCGAGAAAAAATCCGCCGTTTTTCCGGGAGCGGGACTCGAACCCACATCTCCGCATAACCGGTGCGGTGCGTTAGCCATTACGCTATCCCCACAGCGGCTTCTCTCTCGACTTTAAAGCGGGGGTTTATATTTACAAGAGCTCTGAGGCCGGTCAACTAGCGCCGCCGCTCGACTACCTCGGGAGACGTAGAACGTCTTCTTTCCCAGCGGCCGCCACGTAGAACGTGGTCGGAGGTCGTTCTACGTCTCCCGCGGTAGTCGAGCGGCGGCGCTAGTTGACCGGCCTCAGAGCTCTTGTAAATACAAACCCCCGCTTTAAAGTCGAGAGAGAAGCCGCTGTGGGGATAGCGTAATGGCGAACGCACCGCACCGGTTATGCGGATATGTGGGTTCGAGTCCCGCTCCCGGAAAAACGGCGGATTTTTTCTCGACTTATATTTTCGCTTATTTATCAATGAATCAAAGAAACGTGACAAGCACACGTCATTCGGCCCTATTAAATATTTCGAAAAAAGCCGAATAGCACTGGCAATGACGACTGCAACCTTGATATATATATATATATATATATATATATATATATATATATGACCCATGTTTTGGAGCTCTGGTTATGAGCAGCAAAGTCTCGGGTCTTGTTACCATGACCTCCTCTCTGGTTTCGCGCAGCCGAAGCATCGCTTACTATAGAAACTCCTCCACCGGTCGTCGACGTTCCTGCTGTTCCTGTTGTGATGGCCCATGTTCATAAAGCCGTTGGAGTTTTGTTACCCGTCAGTTTTAACACTCTTTGTACCCCGCCTTTAGAATCCAGCGAGATCAGCGGGAAGCGTCGTTCTCAAGCACCGTATACGCTATATTATGTACCGTACAGGTACGTCATCAGAAGCATATACGTGAAAAGGGGTAACTCTAAGCGAAGTCCGGGGGCCGAAAGAAGCGGATGGACGAAGAATGGAAAATAAAAAAAAATGATTTTTTGTCTGGATCATTCAAAATAAAATACAAATGCTCAGAGTTTGTAACCTGCACGCTGTTTCTTGAACATCGCTGGTATCGGTATAGACAGGCGTAGGTTGACGTCGGCAATGGCTTGACTTGAAAACTCGAAATTCTGGAAGATGGGCGATGTTTTCAGGTGACTGTAACCTGCTGTTCCCACTGCAATGTCTCCGCTTCGATAAAGAAAAAGCGTGTGCGAGTATTCAACCCCCGTAGGACGCCTAAGGCGGCACATATTATGTCAAGTGCGCGATGGGATAGCCGGCCGGCCATGAAGGCGGTGTAGCGGTGTAAAATCAGCGTTCCCTGAGACCGCTGTTAACAGTCAGGCTTTTAGTGGCGCGAATATATGCGCGAAATATCCGAAAACAAAGAAATTGTGAACTTCATCGTATCCGCGATTTCAAGACCGTGGCTCGCATGCACAATGAGCATGGAAATCACGGGAGGTAGTCTGGTGTTGTTAGTTCTACCACCGGAACGCTGATGAGAGAAACATTCATGCAAATTCACGCGTTAACTACTAAAGCGCGAATTACACCACAGCGCGAATTGCACCACAGGCAAGCACAACATCTCGGCCACTTCAGCTCACCCTTTGGTACTGATCCCTCCCTCTGCCCCTCGCCCCCGCGGAATCCTAGGACTACCACACCCACTGTCACATGCGAGTCTTATAGCGAATACTTTTTGACACTCTTCCGGGGTTTCCGGCTGCCTGCTGCTGTTGGCATTCTTGGAGGATGCACGGCTGAGTTTTACCTCACACATGATAACCGTTGCTTCAGCTTATTGCATGCATGGGGGTAAAAAAGCGACCGGAGGGTGGGAGGCGCGTGAGGGGTGGGTGTGCCCAGGATAGTTACAAACCTAACGTTGGACTCCTCGTACATTCACCTAGGGTCCGTCCTAGCAAGCGTATGGCCGCACAGCGGCTGAGGAGAAACCGGCGTTTGCGTCAATCACGTTCTCTGCGCTTTGGGTTGGTGGCGTCTTCACATGGAGGTTGTGACATGAAACTTTTCATGTTACCTGTCTTAATTTCAGACGCACTGGCTACCGCTCACCGTTCTGAAAAATCAGGAGCTTTCAAAAAATGTCACAATCACGTTTATTTCAACCCAGGTATGCCGTGGTAAAAGTTTCGTGTTACGCGGTTTCCACCTACGAGTGGCATTTGTCGATTTTAACTTGGAGGGGGAGGAACAAACTTTTATGGAAAAACAAGACTTTTGGTGTCACCGATGGGTCCTGGACTCCATCATTGAGTCTGGCCTTTCCGTGCCAGATTCAATAGATGGGCCTGGTCTTCGAGGCTGGAGCTGGCTGGGGCAGCTTTCCATAGCTCAATTTTTTTGTCTGGTGCTCTGCCTGCACGCCAATTGCTGTTGCACTCCCAGGTGATGCGGTATAGTGTGGGAGTGCTGCTGCAGGTTGGACATACTCGACGGTATTCTCCAGGGTACACGAGGCCATACGTGCGGAGGTTTGGATAAATATTTCTTTGAATCTTTCTCCGTGAGGTGGATTCCATTGCGTTTGTGAGCTTTTCGTGAGGGGGCGGATACAGGGCCCTGGCTGCCCCAAGTGTTTCCAATCTTCGCGTTCCAGCACTTCGACGGTGAGGCCCAGGCTAGACGCCTTGTTCACACGATACTGTTCCGGCCGGAAGCCAAGACATGACAACTTGAGGATGCTCAACAAGCAAGTGACCTCCGCGTTCATCGAGGCCACTGTGCCGGGAGAAGTCAAGGAAGGACGTAAGGATGAATTCCCGAAGAAACATCTTGCCTACCGACGTGAAGCATCGAAGTTCACTGGAGGTTTTGAAGATCACGTCATTACGGAACATAAAAGTGCGAGCCCATGACACGCCGTACGGAGGCACGACGGCAAGCCTCGTTTACGACATCGATGCATCTATCCCTGAGAAGGACTTGCCTATACTAATCAAAGCTGCGGATGAAGATATTGATATCAGACAAGTGAGCCGCATTGGTACCTCCAGACGCGTGAAGATAATTTTCTAGGGCGACAGCCTTCCCGCCCATGTTAAGGTGGGTCATTTGCGTCAGCCTGCCCGACCTTATGTCCCCAAACCCCTTCAGTGCCGCAAATTCTTTAAGATTGGCCACGTAGCTGCAGTCCGTGGGACCGCCACTGTACGCCCCAATTGTGCTGGGCCCCACAAGGCTAGCGACTGCAGTGAAGATACCCTCGAGTGCACCAACTATGAGCGCCCTCACGATGCCTCATCGAAGAAGTGCCGACGTATGAAGAGGGAGGTTGCTGTTTTGAAGCAGATGGTGAGGGACCACTCCACGCATAAATAGGCTGCAGCGACGGTACGACAGCGCCGCCGCCACCGGTCTCGACGCCGGAGGTGTTCACGGAAAGCTGGTCATTCTCCAACCAACGCCTCTACGCAAGCGGCTCCGCCACCAGTGCAACTACTACCACCACCGCTACCCCCGCGGCCGCATCCGCCGCCCCTGGCGCAACAAGATTCGCCGAGAAGCAGTCGCAACCAGGTACAACAGCCCTTGTCGGCTGACTCATGGCCCCCATTGCCACCGATTGTACTGCCGCCTGAGCCCCAACGCTCAGTGCTGAAGAAACCCATGCGATCTCCCGCCTCGACTTCAGGCCCAGATCGTCAGGTCGTAGCGGTCCTGAGGTGCGCTTTGAATGCCATCCGCACTTTGCTCAATAGCATAAACACCCCGTCTGCGCTCAGTGCACTGTAGGTGCTGGAGGCCCTGGATCCACTACGGGCAAGCCTCGAGTGAGTGAATACCATGGTCGACGTGTGCCCTTCACCAAGTGCAGGCGAGGACGCTTCCATTTTTCAGTGCAACGCCAGAGGGCTGCTATCACGCATGTCTGATCGTCGCCAATTTTTGTTCTAGAAGTCGATTCCCATCCTTCTCATCAGGGAGCTGAACCTGCATAAACATATTAGACTATCTGGCTAGGAACTTTTTCAATCAACCGCAGGCGGAGAGCCAAGCAAAGTCGTCGTTTTTATCAGACGTGAGCACACCTACGTACACCACCCCGTGAAAGCTTGCAGGGGTAATGAGTACATCTACCTTACCGTCAGGAAAGGCGAACTCACATTCATACCACTTGTGGGTGCGTACATACACCCGGCGTCTCGCTTTAATCGCAAGAGGATGCAAGACATCTTAAAGGGACACTTAAGTGATTTGTAAACATTGAGGGATTACTAGCACAACTTGTAGTCCAGAGTCCATAAGCCATGTTTCGAACAGTCTGAGTGCGTTTAATCGAATTTACTTAGTAGAAAAATCAATTCTCCTCTCTGCATGATCGCCCATTTTCTGTAGCGGTTTCGTGAGACGTAAGGAGGAAATGACTTCGCTTGACTGCTCTACTGCCGGCGTTCCGACAGAGTCAGTCGGCCAAGCGTTTAGTCCGCCGGTCACCGATGGGCTCATTTGAAACTAAGTCACGAAAGGTTAATGTGCCTTCCTTTAGTTTCTTTGTTTGTTTCTGTATCAAGTTCCAAGTCCAGGTCCCTCCACAGAAGCGCTGCAAAAGCGCACATGCGACGCTTCACTGACTGGTACGCTAGTATGAAAATCTAAGGCAATTTGAAGGCAGGAGAAGAGTCAGTGAAGTCAATATAGGTACTAAGGAAATAAAATCAACTGAATCGCTTACCGTATAGCGTACAATTAGGGTACAGAAAGCATTTTTTTGCGCTCGGTGAACAAGCACCGCGGTCAGCAGCACGACCACACATCTGCGAACGCTTTTCCGTCTAAGAAATGCAATTGCTAGACGTGAGCAATTGCTGAAATTTCGGAGTTGCTTACTGCGTGACCGCTATACAACAAATAGTCATCTAAGATGCTTGAAATGCTAAAATAAATAAAAGTGTAAACTTGTTTTACATCATATAGCTTTTCGTTATTATGACTGAATACATGACGGGAGCTACCTTTGGGTATTTTAAACAGGTTGCGGCCAGCGTGAAGTTTTAAACGCAAGATTTTCAAGAGAGTATTTAAGTACGGGGACGCCTAATAAAATGTACCAAGGTATTGTCGGTGTTGTGTTCGCTGTTCCCATGTACAGGGCCATGTACTGTGGATGGCCGGTTAGCGATGTGCTTAAGAGGGTTAAAAGAATGCAGATTCAAACAGGGGTCAAGTCCTTTATGTTTAGGTTACATACAGGAACATTATTAGTACGAACTTTATGAAAGAAACGGGGTTATTCGTACCGTGGGGGACAGATTGTTTAAGTCGTAAATCACCCGAAACCATAGATCATGTATTTTTGCATTTTGGGAGGGAGTATACTTTTGGGATGTGCTACAGAGGACATTAAACAAAGATTTTCCACTTGCTGGCCCCGGTATACGTTTTTTTGAAATAGATAATGAGAATGGAGTGCCTTTCGATTTAGTCATGACACTAGTTCTCCATTGTATATAATGCGCTCACGTACAGCAAGGTTGTACAATGATGTTCATGCGCGATGTGCAAGGGAGTATTTGAAAGAGAGTATTGGTCGATTTGTTGAAGTTATTAAGTTCCACGAGGAACTATCTGATTGGCTGCCACAAATAGAGCAACTAATCGATATGAGGGCATTTTAAATTGGCAAAGACAGCACTGTAGTAGCTGGAAAGTCCACCTCTTGTATGTGTACATATTTACAATGTTGAGACGTAATCTGTTGTAAATTTCAAGGACAGGCAGTAAATACAAGAAAAAGGCCCGTGGATGAGTGGTCAGGAGCCATAGTTATGTTGTTTTTCAAGTCGCAAGTTCGAATCCCCGAGGATACATTCTTTTTGTTGTAAGTTTATTTTTTTCGTTTTCGGCCGATGTTTTCTATACTCGGTTCACCATTTTTGGGCCGTAGCGTTCACTGCTCCACGAACGAGTTCGCAGAACGCGCGCAGACTGACACTGACGCGCAAGCGAGTTTTCGTTAGCGTGCTGTTGCTATAGGCACCGACTGCTTGCTGGCAATGGGCACAGGCCAGAGTCAGCAGACCGTTGTCCTGGTGCGAACACGCTTTTCACGATACAGGCATGAGTGAGGCAAGCTCCCTGGATGGGAGAAACGTGCATGCCATTTGATCGTCTGCGGTGACACGGAGAGCGTTCATCCAAGCCGATCTGGGAGGCTTATCTTAGCCATTTTACAGCGGACAACATGCCAGAAGCGCGGTATGACGATTATTGAGATATCGAGAATGCCCATCCAACGATAACGTCGGATTTCAAGCTTGTTGTTTTTCAGAAATGAAACTGAAACTTGTTTGAGTGCTAACCTAGGACATCGTCCAATCAAGGTGCATCTCGTCCTTTCGTCACAGCCTTTAGTTGGCGCGGCCACCACAGACCGCGCATGGTAGTTTTTCTTCTTTCAAGCTTTATAAAATGATTACCCACTTATCAACCGGATAAACGATGACAAGTGTGTTAATTTGAGCCAGTCTACGTAGTGCAAACATAAATGTGAGCTTGACAAATTCACTTCAGTGTCACTTTAAATGCAACCGGTTGCCCGTGGGACATTACATGTGATTTTAATGCACATCACGTGCTGTGGGGAAGCTCAACCGCTATAAGCAAAGGCTGGGACCTGGTGTCCGTTGCGTCAGACCGTGTCCTATGCTTATTGAACGATGGAAGTCCGACTTTTCTACATGGCACTAACTGCGGCAGTTGCTTGGACATAAAGTTTGTGTCGCGAATTTTGTCGGCACATACATGATGGTTTGCAGACATAAAAACTCATGGAAGTGACCACATTCTGACCTATCTAAAGATTAATAGACTACGAAGTCGCATCTACCTTAACGTCATTCGGGTGAGCGATTGGTCACAATTTAAATCCCACATGGAAGATTTTTGTGGGAGTAATGAGTCTGGAAATGCAGAGTCTGCTATTGGACGCACGTCATGATTGCTTGCAAACGTTCCGTCCGCTTGTCCCCGAAAATCACGGAGTTAGACATCATACTGTAACGCCTCAGAGCTATCCCTCGGCGTCCCGAACGAACGTATACGTACCAAGTCTCTTGAAGACTTGAGAGATGCCAGAACGACACAGAAAAAGGTTCGATGTCTCATTATCCAAGTGCAAACGCAACTTTGTAAGTCCTTTTGCGAATCGCTCAACCCTCGAAAGCCCTTATCTGGAATAAGGAGGACTTTGCCAGGGCTAATTAGCCCCGTGCCACAACGCTCCCCATTCAAAGCTTTGGCTCTTCACCAGAAGCGCGCAGAGCTAGAAGTAGCCGTGGACTTCTGTGTTCACATCGCCAGTGGAACAGGCCCTTCCGGCTCATCACTTCCCACTGACATTACCGCATCTCGGGATCCTCAGATGGACGTCCCGTTTTTGATAGAAGAACTGACGGCGGCATTGGCTTTGTGCAAGCGGTCGTCATCACCTAGGCCCGGCACGCCTTTTTGAAATATTTCAATGAACTCTGGCGTGACGGCATAGTTTCTGAAAAATGGAGGTCTAGCCGCTTTGTTCCTCTCCTGAAATCTGGAAAATCTCTGCTGGGCCCTGCGGCATGCCTACCCATAGAACTTGCCAGCTACGTTGGAAAGCTTGTGGAACGATTTATCCAGGCACGTATGGAGTGGTTCCTCGAACGCTACATCTACCCGGCCGTCATGGCTGCTTTCCGTCGTGGCCGTTCGTCCATCGATTGCGTCATCGACCTGGTAACTTTTCTGCAGCAGCAGAGACACGCCAAGCGCATATGCGCTGCTCTATTCCTGACGTTAAAGGAGCATATGACAATGTGGAGCACGATGCCATTCTTAGGGCAATACAGGCAGTGGGGCTTGGCGGCCTCTACCAGTGGGTGTTGAGTTACCTTTCGAGGAGGTCTTTCCTTGTAATGACTCAAGATGGCACTACGTTAGTGCAATATAGAATAGTAAAATGTTTCTTGGGAAAAAAAAAGTCCGCTGATAGTTTTGCCCGTTCCCGGGTGGTGGTCGCTGATGGTAGCTCTATCTTCTCTTCCCATTACTCCATCCTTTTCCTGCCATAACCACCTTTCAACCACTACCTCAACCCATCTTTCTACCCCCTCCCCTTCTTTTCTTTCCCTGCGATACATATCTGGTGCTGGCTGGGAACCTCTTTCCCCTCTCACACTCACACCCACCGAGGTGTCCCCAAAGGAGGCGTCTTGAGCCCCACATGGTTTAACCTAACACTCATCGGCCTGGCAACTTCCCTTCCAAGAATGGTTCCTCTGTCGATTTACACGGATGAGATTTGCATATGGGCAGATGGAGTAACACGACCGCGCTTGTGCGCGTGCCTGCGAAAGGCTACAGACTTGACCACTTCCTATCTGCACACAAAGGGGTTGGAACTGCCTACCAGCAAATGCGCGGTGCTTCAGTTTTCACGGAAGCCCATGTATGCATACCCTTCGTCAATTAAATGGACACTGAAGTGATTTGTGAGGCCATGTTTCGACCACTCTCAGTGCGCTTACACGAATTTATTTAGTAGCAAAATCAATACCAAAATGCTGTCCTCCTCTGAGCATCCTCGCCCATTTTATGTGGCGTTCCTGTGACGTCAGGAGGAAATGAATTGGCTTGACTGTGCTACTGCACGGCTCGCCGACCTTGTGACAGTCAGCCGGCCCAACGTTTAGTCCGCCGGCCGCCGACGGGTTGTCGCAATTCGTTCGCTCAATTGAAACTAAGCCACGACACGTTTTTGAATGGAAGAATGTGCCGTTTTTAGTTTGTACACTGTATCAAGCTCGAAGTCCAGGTCGCTCCACGCAAGCGCTGCCCAAGCGCACATGCGACGCTTCGCTGACTGGTACGCTGGTAGAAGAATCTAAGGTCAATTGAAGGCGGGAGAAGAGTCAGCGAAGTTAATGTAGGTGCTAAGGGAAAAAACTGAAACTTTTACCGTACAACGTAAACCTAGGGTGCAGGAAGCACTTTTTGCGCTGGGTGAGCAAGCACAGTGGTCAGCAGCACGACCACACATCTGCCAACGCTTTTCCGTCAAAGAAATGCAATTGCTAGACGTCACATATTGTGGAAATTTCGGAGACGCTTCCTGTATGGCCCCTATACAACACATAGTCACCTAAGCTTCTTTAAATGCTAAAATAAATAAAAGTGTAAACTGGTTGTACATTATATAGCTTATATTTCCAACGCCGACAGCCCTGGCCCATGGCCGAATGGTCTGGAGCGCTAAGTATGTTACATTTCAAGTCGCAAGTTCGAATCCCTGAGGGTACGTTCTTTTTTTGTAGGTTGATTTTGTCGTTTTCGGCCGATGTTTTCTATACTGAGGTCACCATTTTCGGGCCGTGAAGTTTATTGCTACATGAGCGAGTTCGCAGAACGCGCGCAAATAGGACACTGACGCGCTAGCGAGTTCTTGTTGGCGTGCTGTTGCCATAAGCACATTAAGCTTGCGGGCAGTGGGCGCAGGCCAGAATCAGCAGATCCTTGTACTGGTGCGAACATGCTTTTTACGATACAGGCATCAGCCAGGCAAGCTCCAAGGATGGAGAAAATGTGCATGGCATTTCATCGTTTGCGGTGACGCGGAGAGCGTTCATCCACTGCGTGCGCCTCGGCTCGTGGTAGCTACGATTCAAACCCGTCTTGGTAGGCTTATCTTAGGCATTTTACAGCCGAAAACATGACAGAAGCGCGGTATGGCGATTATTGAGATATCGAGAACGCTCATCCAAAGAAAACGTCGGATGTCAAGCATGTTCTTTTACGGAACCGAAGCCGAAACTTGTTTAAATGCTAATCCCAGACATGGTGCAATCACGGTGCACCTCCTCCCGACATCACAGCCTTTAGTTGGGGTGGCCGCCGCAGACCGCGCAGGGTAGTTTTTCTTCTTTCGCGTTTAATAAAATAATTGCCTACTTATCGACCGGATAAACGAATCAAATTAAGTGTGTTAATTTGAGCCAGTTTACGAAGGTCAAGGCAAAACAGGAGCTTGACAAATTCACTTCAGTGTCCCTTTAAAGGCGAAAGGGTTTCTTATGTGAAATGTCACAAGTTTCTTGACGTGATTGTCGATAGAGAACTTTCTTGGAGCTCCCACGTACGTTGTATTAAGAAGCGGGTGTCTGCAGTAACTAATATTCTTCAGTTCGTTGTCGGAAAGATTTGGGGAACATCCATAAAATTAATGTTACAGCTATATAATGGACTATTCTTTGGCTCCCGGTGGTACAGCCTGCCTGTATTTTCAGGTACATGCTTCACAAATATTCAGGAACTGCTAGGAATACAAGCGTAGGCCCTCCGAACTTGCCTTGGCCTACCACGGTGCACGTCAACAGCTCCAAACATTGATCTAGCCCGTGATCACCCTTTGTCCACGTGCGTGACAATTGATACCCTCAGGGTGCATTTGAGGCACGTAACCAGACTGCCTGATCATCGCATTGGGAATATGCCAACGGAACGCCCCCATGCATCTTTCGCAAAGGTTGTAGCTTCCCACATCACTAGCATGCCATCCAACTATACGCCTGCAACAAGGCCGCTGCTCCCACTTTGGTGTGCGCGGCAGCCACGAGCTTTACTATTCCAGACTAACGAAGAAGCGAGATTTAGCACTACAGCAGCTAACTCTCATCTATCTACGTGAGTGATACAGTGACCGCCCCAATATTTACACCGATGGCTTGGTAGCAACCTCTGGGTCTACTGGCGCCGTGGTTATACCACGATTTTCGATGACCACAGAATTGAAGATAGCCCATTCCACTTTGTTCCACGGCTGCAGAACTACCGCTATCCGTTTCGCCCATCATATCATTGAACAAGCCTCGTGCAGAAGATGGGCGATCTTCCGTGACTGGAAGCCTGCGCTCCAATCACTCCAGCCAGCCCTGTGCCGTGGACACCATGAACAGCTGCTGGCCGAGATAAGGCTACTGTATGACCATGCTGCTCAAGTGGGTCATGACATTGCCTTCCAATGTCTCGCTAGTCACTGCGGCATTTGATAATGCGGATGCTGCCGCTCACTTGGTAAAGCAAAAGTCGGAGACCATATCAATTCTGTTATCCAGGACGGACGCCACTAGGAATCTTCGCAAACTGGCCCGGGAGACCACGATAGCCAAACAAACTACCCGAGAATTCACGAGCTCTCGTATTCATGCCCTGGACCCGCATCTTGGGCGTCCTCTTCCATTAGGCCTCCCACGGACTGATGCAACCGTCCTTTGCGGTCTCTGGCTTGGAGTCGCCTTCACAAATGCTTACTCCCATTTGATTGGAAAGGGAGACAGTGAGGCGTGTGAAGTCTGTCAGACTGGAGACCATACGCCATCTTCTATGTGAATGTCCAGGTTTTTCATCAGCAAGAAGTCAACTATCCTCAACTTTACGGAAGCTCGATTGTCGGCCGACGTTCCCCGAGGAGAAAATCCTGGGCCACTGGCTTTCGCCGTCATCTACGCACAAGGCGACAAAAGCGCGGCTCTGCTCTGAGTCAATGAACTCTATCGCCTTTAGTATCGTAACTCTTGCCACACCTCTTTACGCTCTGTCCTTACGTTCCCCTTCTTTAACTGTTTTCATCTTTTTTTTATTTTTCTCCTTCTCCATGTGTAGGATAGCAAACTAGGCCACAGCCTGGTTGACATTACTGCCTTTTCTTTACATTTATTCCTTCCTTCCCCATATCCGTTAGGAAGTGGGGTGAAAAGCACCGTGCTGCCACCCGCCCGGTTCGTCGATTCTCGGGCAGTGCTGTTAGCCGCTTCGGTCTTCACCAATCCCTCGTGGCCCGAAATCCACCTCACTTGCTGCGTTCCATCAGGTTTTCCCTTGATCTTGATCAGCATGTTTGCTGCCACTCGGGATATTCTTCCATTAGCAAAGTCGTAGCACGCTTGCTTGGAGTCCGTAATTATGTGCAGGCTCTTGTGCTGTGTTTCTCCGCGGGCAAACGCACGGGCTACTACTCCGGCTTCCGCTTTCTCTGGATTCATGTTCTTGACCATCAAGCAGTCTATTAGTTTGTCGGGAGAGTCTATAACACTTACCAACGCATCGCGGTTGTTTTTGTACATTTCTACATCAGTGCGGACTGTGTTGGGGCATCCGTGAAGTTTTCTTGGATATGCTATTCTTGCTTTTCTTCTTCCTTGGTGGGCTGTCTTGTCCATGTGTCTTGGTATTAGTTATATAAATAATTTTCTGCGCATGTCCTTGTAAATTTCTACATTACTTGCGATGTAGGTTTTATCCGCGGGCGTGCTGATTCTTCCGAGTATGGCTCGGCCTGTTCTAGTGTGTTGTCAGCCTTTGTTTTTGAGCGTTCTGCGTGAGTTCTTTGATCTCCTCCAAGATGTTTGTTATGCCCAGTTTTTGCAGCTTACTCGTAGCCGTGCATTGAGGGAGTCCGATTGCAGTTTTATAAGCTCCTCTTCATGTTATTTCTATTTGATCATTATTTTGTTTGTTTAGTTAATGATCCGATAGGCTGTACACCACTCTGCTGATCCCCAAGGCTTGAATCAGACGGAGAGGGTCTTATTCTCTCATTACTGTTTTGTTCCTTGTAATTCTTCTGATTATTCGGTTTTTTGCTTTGTGGTGTTCTTAAGCGTCTGTATAGCGTAGTTGGGATTCAGGGTTCTATGCACCTAGTCCAAGTATCCTGATTAACGAGACTTCTTTGATTTTGTCCTTCCGGAACCGCATTTAGTTCTCCCGGGCTTTTGCATCTGTTGCTATCATCGTCATCATCACCAGCCTATCTACGCCTACTGCAGGGCAAAGGCCTCTCCCACGGATCTCCAATTACCCCGGTCCTGTGCTAACTGCGGCCAATTTATCCCCGCAAACTTCTTGATCTCATCTGCCCATCTAACGTTCTGCCGCCCCCTGCCCCGCTTGCAAGGATCTCCTGCTAGAGATCCTGGTTATTTCTGTCTGCCCTGGAGCATACCGGATGCCGCTGTCTTTAAAGAGGGCTTCTCTGCAGTTGTTTGCCTCTTGAAGTGCTTCTTCCTTTTGGGCCAATGAAAATTTGGTTGTCCATGTAGTTATATCATGCGCATAGAGCGTATGATTTTATTTGGTATTTCCTGGAGGTTTTTTTTTCTAGTTCTGTCATTGGTACATTAAAGAGTAAGGGTGAAATTATAGATCCTTGATCCGTTCCTTTGTTTGGAATTTTTAACCTTTTGGATCTGACTTTCCCTGTTCCTATGATTGCGATTGTCTTATAATTTTTTACATAATTGTGGATTCTCTCTCCGCAATTCAGGTTATTGTGCTCTTTTAGAATCGCGCAGTGTGACACATTATTCAAAGTCCCTTTAAAGTCTAGAACCATGATTGTGTGTTCACTTTCCTTGAGCGTGTTGTGAGCACCTCTTCTTTCATAATAAAAAAAGGCTTCTTGCGTTGATAGGCCTGCTGTGGGGTCTACCATGGTTTACGGTAGGTGGTAGTTATCTTCAATGTAGTTCTGTCTCCTGCCTAAAATATTATTCTTTCGTAGACTTTCCCCGAGTATGATGCCCGTGATATTCGTCTAAGCGCTTCAATTCCTGGTTTCTTCCCCGGCTTGGAGATCGCGATTATTTTCGCATTTTTCCATTCTTTTGGGACTTCTCCTTTTTTCCAGAGTTCTTCATTTATGTACTTTGTTATTGCCTCTATAATATGGTCTGCGTTTAAATTTCTGTTCACTGCGTTTGTTATGCGGTCCGCACCCGCGACCGTGTTTTTATGTGCTGCTCTGATTGCCGCCCTAACTTCTTCCTTCGTTATTTCTTGGTCCAGGGCCTCAATCCTGTTTCCCTCGTAAGGTAGCTTCCATAGTGCAGTCGTCTATGTGCCAAGAACTTTTTGGGGTTTTCAGCTATTCTTTGTTCATGCCTTGAAACGGATGCGCTAGCCTTTTTAAGGTTCTGTTATTATCGGTTCTTGTTTTGGCTGGGTCAATCCTGCCTCTGAATGGCCCAGGTTTTAAAGGTGCTCAACGCGCCCATCAAGGAGTTACAAAATTGAGCCCAATTTTGTTGTCCAAGTTGGTCTGCGTATTTTTGTGTTGTCTTTATCATTTTATTAATTTTGTTCTCAATCGTCTTGTTGCGCTTTTGCCCTTTCCATCTCTTGACCAGACTACGCCTTGCTTCCCATACGTGTAGTAAATGTTTGTCTACATTTGATTCAAAGAATGTGTGTTTAACCGCTATTGTTGCATACTGCTACGTTTGGTTCAGCTTTTCATTCCACCTATTTATATTTGTTTTTTTTTTGTTAATCAAGACGGCCTTTTTTTTGTATTTCTCCCAATTGGTAATTTTGCTTCCCCAAAGATTCTCCGGATAATCGCCGTAGGGATGGTTGGGCTTATTATAAAATGGTCACTACCTAGCATATCGCCTAGACTGGCCCAGTCGTCTCCTCCGGCGTTCTTATTTATTGCGAGATTTGCGCAGGTGACTCTGCTAGTTTGATTTCCTATCCTGATGAGGCATTCGCGATTTGTTATGAAGGTTAAGGCTTCATTTTTAATGGCTTCGATCAGGTTTGGTCTTTTGCACGAGTTGATGTTTTAACCCTACTCCCCATGGGCTGCTTTAAAGTCGCCCATTATTGCGAGCTGTTTTTTCAAAGCGGTTTCGCTATCTTCATGGCAGCCCTGAAGGTTTAGGCGAAGGTTTCTGTCTTGTTTTGATGAGCGCTGTATATGTTTAGAAAAAACATGCGTTTTTTCTTCCTCTTATTTGAGATGATTTCAATTAGAGACGCGTGCGCTAATTCTGACGAGCTTAGCTTGTGCTCAATTGCGGTTAGGGCTTTGTTGATCAGGGTCGCTATGCGATGGTTGTCTTCATCGATGATTACCTGGTATCCCTGAAATGTTACGTTTGGGCCTGCATCCTGAAGATATATAATGTCTGGTTTTGCATGAAATTTATCATTGTGCCGTTTTAGGCTGTGTCTTTTCTATTGAAAGCTCCTGCAGTAAACTGCCAGATCTCGAGATATTCCTGTGCTCTTTTTATGGGCGAATCCCCTTAAGGGGTTGGGCTGTCGGCGTCTCATACTGTCATCGTCTCATGTCGTCATAGTATCATGTACTCGTGGTACCAAAACACCGGGGTACTCGTTTTTCAGCCCCTTGCGCTAGAACATAACGCGTAGTGAAAGAACACACAGGGACGCTTGTTTTCCAACGCCTCGCGCTAGAACATTTCGTGCTTTAAAGACACGAGACTTACAGCAAAGCTGTATACCTCTACCCCCAGTTGTTTTATCACCGGGGAGAAAATGTCAAGACACCAATGATACAAGTATACACTGCATGCTCCGCCCCTGCGGGTTTCACGTTAATGGAGATGGCCCGAGATTTCTTTTTTTGTTGTTGTTTATCTTCGCCAGACATTTCATCTCTATTGACGCTGCTTTCTACTCTTTGTTATTTTTTCTTATTTTTTGCGGAATTGATAGCTTCTTTTTTAATTCAAAGCCTTTGGTTTCGATTCAATTGACCTGTTTTTGCAGGGAACCAATCTCCCATTTAGTACCTCGATTATTTGTAGTAGGTAAAGCCCTCTGCCGCTTGGATCCGGCAGTAGCCCTACTGGGACTGGCGGCTGGGGAAAAGGGGGTGGTTGGGATTCAAAGTTCCCTACGCTGTTAGTAGTCGTACGTTTCGATTTACTTCTTGCTAACCGCCTTGGATGGTTCAGTTATTGTTTTTTTTTAGTTCTGTTATCTCATAATTTTGGCGTGCAATTTGTTTTTGCAGCGTTTCTATTATTTCTTCATGTTTAGAAGTGACACTGTCGCCTTTGGTATTGGTATCACCTAGGGAGGCAGTTACATTAGGACAGCCCACCTTATCCTCTTTTGATGGTATTCCCGCCCTAAGTTTCTTCTTCTTGTTCTTCTCCTCGTTGTTTCGGATGATGGGCCTTCAGTTGTGCTCTGGTGTTTCATTGCCGTACTCTTTGACGGAGATAGCCTTTTTCTTCGATTTTCCAGGCATGGGTATTCAGAGCTCAACCGTCACTGTCTTTTGGGTTTTGTCATTTTCGAGGTCTCTTCTCGATTTTTGTTGATTCTCGTTCCCCGGGGGGATCATTACACGTCTCAGTCTCATCACGCTCTCTCGAGCCCTGCAAGGTCGGCTTCCCCGCACAATGAACACTTCAATTGACACTTGTGTCCCTCCACTGGGTTGCCCGTCCCACACTGATGACTTGTCTTGACGTTAGTGGCGTGGGAAGACATCAGAGCGGTGCCTGGGCTTCATGCACTCTTGGCACGCCTGTCTTGTGGGCAGTTACAGGAAGCCATGCATCTCCCCTCTGTAGTAGTAGACCACCTCCGGGAGTGTCTTGCCCTCGAATGGAATCAAAGCGGTTTTGGATTTACCAAGCATACTTTGATGATTCTCGTATTTTGTGTCCGGATCCTTAGCCCGTCCAATAAATCTTGCGGTGTGGTACCGGCCGGAAAACCATGAGCAACAACCCTGACTTCCTCCTCTGAGAAAGCCGCATAGGATGTTATTTCATGGCTGACTGCTCGAAGGGTGATTTTCGTGAAGTTGGAAACCTTAGAATTCTGTTTCAAGCACCCGCGTTTTGAGGTACGGAAAATCGGTGATACAGAATGAGTTCAAGGTGCAGTCGGAGCGAGCACGAGCCGGGGTTCGCATGGCGGCAGCGGGAAACAGCAGCACGAGAACATTGTCGAAGGAGGTCTCTGAGAAAGAACGAGTGTGCGCACGGAAAGAGAAACAACGGCGCCAAAAAAAAGAATTCCACTGCTGCATCACGTCCGTAATGAGCCGCCTTGAGAGGTGAAGGCACCGATGGGGGCAAACAGGGAGCTCCTGGCGATGACGAGTGAGTGCAACTATTTCTGGGGGTGCTTCCCAAGCCATGAGCCTGCATGGAATCTAATGAAAATAGTGGTTTTGCAGTTCTGTGCTCTAATCACGACTATACCTTTGTCTTATCACACCAAGTCGAACTGAACATGCAAAAATGTTCTGAAAGTCAGGAATACTATGCTTGCACAAATGTTTCCAATGGCGCATCTCCACCAGAAAAACTACGGCTTGAAAAGGGGTCGGATTGCGTAGCACTGGCGAATGTGGCTTTTTGTAACATTTATTATAGGCAGAACATTATGGCCGCGTGAGGTGATGGCGCCAAATACCATGTGCCTTCAACTAAAGAAAAAAACCTAGGCAAGAACAGCGTGTGAACCCGCGGCCCCGCAATAAAAGTCAAGAGTCTTGAGCACTCCTCTACACCTACACCACACGAATAACGGCTTTCGAATTACAGCTATGCCTACTTACGTGCTTTGAATGCGAAATCGTAAAGGTGTCTCCTGGCGGTTCTTCGCTGCAACATCGCGTAGGCATCATAATGGTTCCTTGGCGCTAACATAATTTGCGCGTACTGAATTGCGCGGTTACCAATGGTATTCCGAATTTTCGCATACCAACTCAAGGGAACAGAGAGACAGACAGACAGACAGAACAAAATATTGGCGTTTAGGTAGCACAAGCAAGGCTATCGTCTTTAAAAGCGGGGACGCCGGCCGCACGAGAAAAACAATGAATGGAAGTTTCAACCCAAAACGGAAGCCTCGTTCACAACAAAAGTTAAAAAAGGAATTCTAGGAGCTAAGCATCCTAATGAAGGAGACCTGAACATATATGCGGAGACAGGTTCCCGTCTGGGCATAGAGTGGGCTATTTATCGTCTGTAAAACGAGAGATTTAAGATACTATGGCCGGTATTCAATGGCGTGGAATGCATGAAGGCAACCATGCGAGTGCGCCGCCATATCTGTGGCCAAGCGTCTGTTGCTAGGCAACGTTGTGCGCACGGCCCCTAGATCAGGCACCCCTCTTCTGCTCCATGCAACCGTGTGAGTGCGCCGTCACTCGTTACGTCGGGCTCCGCGGGATGGCGGTACATGTCCATGTCCGTGGCGCATCGGCCATGTCTGTGGCCGTTTCCATTGTTGCAAAAAAAGCATGTTCCTTGGGTGATTAAAACTTGCGACTTGCAAAAGAATAGTCCTAGCGCTTCAGACCACTCGGCCACGAGCCAGCTTTTTTTTAATGCACTGAAATTTTAGAAAACTTTAGAAGACACAACAGTTAACACACAATAGAAGCACTTACAGACAGCAAAGGACAAGGACATCAGTCGAACAACGATCAGCACCATTTCAAAACTCAGGCAAGCAAACACATTCACAAGAGGCAGCTGCTCCGGTGGATCACTCTACGCAGCATAAACGCTCCGCGTCAACGCCGCCTGTTACCGAAAAATGCACTTGGTCGGCCTAGGGGGTTCCGCATGCCGATCAGTCATGTGGCACTTCTACAAGCTAAACAATCCTAGGACAACAAAAACGTCATATGGCACCCGATGAACATCTTCAAATGCAAAAAGCGAATGGTGTACTGGGTGATGTCAATGTCCTTTTTTTAGTGTCCGCTGCAAATCACCCCTGAAGAGCACAGCGTACCGGCACAACACAAAACAGTGATCAATTGTGTCTGGTTGATTGTCTCTGGTTGATTGTATCAATTGCCTCAGACGGATGCAGGACACCATCAGTGCTAGTGGCCTCTCCGCCTCTGTAGGGGCCTCACTTTCCCCTCCGCTCCCCCGCCCCTCCATCCGGGTCTATTCATATGGACCCGGGCGGAAGGGGGCGACTGTTTGTGCTAATAGTATTGTAACATATTATAACCCATGTGATGTATCGTTATAATATTCCCCTTTTCGCCCTATTAAAACCGCCACGTTTAATAACTTTAACTTGCCGACAAGAAATAGCATTTATGGGGAAAGATTAATTCACACGAATAAAAATCTGGAATGTTTGCCCACTGAATTGAAGAGATCACCCAATGCTGTGGTAACACTAAAAAACAATTTTTGAGCAGACTGTAGCGGCTTTTTTATTTTGGTGGTAAACACTTATTATTTGTACAATCATACACTGGCGAATATCGTAAATTAAGCTTTATTTTTCTTCTTCAGAAAACGGTGATGGCTATCGCGTTCTTTGTATTTTAAAGGGACAGACAACCGATATGGGTCGAGTATTTATTCTCTATCCGAAATGAAAGGGCAGCACTTAAAGCAACTTGATGAGAAACGGTTTTGCTGAGAACCCCCTAGAACTTTTTAAATCGAATTTTTTAGATCTACGAGCCGCATGTGTCCCTCCCAAAACTTATGCTGGCAACCATGACATAGAGTAGCTCGGCAACCTACTTTTGTCTGTATGCGAAATGAAAAACGATATTTAAAAACTTGTCCCCAGCTACAAAAGTTTGAATCATCGACTTTCCTGTTCCTTTATGTGTTTTTTTTAATGCAACGGTCTATTTTTCACGAATGTGCCATCTGTTTGGATATACAATAGGTAGAATCTAGCTTACGTTGTGGAGGTGGGAAGTTCGATTCTCCCCGGGCGCGACGTTCTTTTTTTTTAGGCTGCCGTTACCGTGTTTGAAAACTGAAATCAAATATTTTGGCAGAACAAACGCCCCTGACTCAGGCACAATCGTCAAAGCTCCTTCACTGGGTCTGTTTACTTAACGCTGCCGTTGATTTTCGGCATGGAGGCTGAGTTAGCCACACTGAGAGCAACCCAGCGACGGTGGGCGGCGTGTCTTTAAAATTTGCAAATCAATGTTTAGAAATACAAATACAATTTAACCTTGTATAAATGCTTGTGTTAAAATGTTTTCAATGCGTAAATAAACGTTTCAGCAGTTACATTAGCGGCTAGGTTTGCAGGTCACGTGACAGGGACACACATTGTAGTGTCAAGTTTCTACACTACGAACCGCCACCCTTCCGATTTCAGGACGGTTGCTGCAAATTAAAATTATTTCCGCCAATTTGTTTAGAACGTGCTTGTAGTTACCGGGCTATATAAAACGCTGGCTTTCATATGTGCTAGAGAACATATACGCGACAAAAATCGGTTGTCTGTCCCTTTAACTCTCATGTTTCTGGGTGTCTCCGCAAAGTGCTCTGTCAGAACTTTTTGATTGTATGCACGCGTGTAGTTTTTTTCTGTGACCCTATTGTTTAAGGAGAGAAAGACTTCCCTACTGTGTAAAAGTGTGTGCTGATAATCACACGTAAGCGATGTTTACAGTGTCTGTACAGCTATACCTGTCCCTGTCCGAAATCCCGCCACGCCGGGCATAGCGGAAGCTGCTGCCGGTCAAAATAGTGGATTATTGTAGTGGAGAACCCGCCATGCCAAATGGCGGGCACTATCGGGCACGCCGCTGGCGGGCATTGGCGGGCACTATTGGGGGGCATGGTGGTACAGATGGTGGCATACCCGTCTAGCGGGCTTAGGCGTCACTTGGGGGGCATGGTGGTACAGATGGCGCCATACCCGTCTAGCGGGCATAGGCGTCACAGGGAGAATAGTGGGTCGTGAATTTTTCTGGAATGGCAGCCGTCTTGACAGAATATGCATAGAATGCGTGGCTGCCGGGACACTTTTGCTGCTTAATGTGGAAAAAGTAATGCGAAACCGTGCGCTCACACCACAGCTTCATTTTATTGTGCACAGACCCTCTTTTCACGGCGGCTCGCCTCTGTAAATAACCTCCACAGGTACTTGAGGGCATAGTTGACGCACATTTCACCAGGGGATTCTGAAAGTAGAAGGCAGGCCACATATTTGGTCAAGGAAACTCACACAGACCTTCCATGTTTTGTTTGTTCGCAATAAAACGTGCTCTTTCCTTCTTATTAACATTTTAAGTCGCCTTCTTATTCTGATATATGAACTCAGCCTGGTTTAAGGATGAACGAGTGAAAACCATTGACAAAAAAAAAAACTACGGGAAATATAGTTCTCATTAAAAATATTTTCTGCCTTTCATTAACATACTGAAACCACAGGGCGTGAAAAGGAATAGTATAACAGTAAGAGGCCTAACACAAGCGTTGACCCGCAACCTGTATTAGCAAAATGGAAAAACACATGCAGGTGCGCACATGCGCAGAGGGAGAAGAAAATATTGATGCACCTTTGCAAACAATATTGCACTGAAAAACAAGAAAACACAGGATAAAGCGTGTGTAGAGGGGGTTGAGAAATCACTTGAGCATATGGCCGACAATCTTGGCTTCTTTTTTGTGGAGCGTAATCAAGGTGTGGCTTACGCAGTCAGCTTTTTAAATGTTCACGTAAAAGGCTTCTAGTATCTCCCTAACCATTCCATTTCTAAGCTCGAAGTGCCCCTTGCTATCATCGAAACAGGGTTTGCACCCACACTTATTGCAAGTTGCAGGTGAAATTGCGTACGTGCAATCCTTTATCGTCCCCGAGTGCGCTTCTAGTCTTACATTTAAGAAGGGCTCCACCTGCCCCATGTACTCTCCTTCACAAGACAGCGGTATTGGGTAAACGGCACACATTTTACAAGGCAACAAGCACACGTGTGTTTACACCATGTGAACGTTTTTTTGTTGTTCACCAATGAAAAAAATAAAGCCGGCCTATTTTGTTCTTGGCTGAGTAAAAGGGTTGCATACTATATAGGGACCCCACATTTTTTGCCTGCGTGCCGTTTTGTGCATGTACGGCAAGACAACTCAGCAAAGGAACTCGTGAAATGTGCGGTCATGCCCTACATGCACAAGATGGCACATGGGCTGAAAAATGTGGGGTCTCGATATGGCGTGCAAATCCTTTTCTCAGCTAAGAACAAAATAGGCAGGCTTTGTTTGTTGGTGAACAAAAAGCGTCCACATAACGCCAGTTTTACAACTTCCAAAGTCAAGCACACGCGTGCTTTTGTGCCTTGTAAAATGCGTGTCGTTTACCAGATACTGCTCTCTTGCATAACAGTGTACGTGGGGCATATGGGAGCTGCTGAAAAGAGCACCCACAGACGATAAAACATCACACGTATGCAAATTTACCCGCACAGTGAAGAAAAGTGTGCATTCAAACCTCGATTCGGTGATAATGAGGGGCTCTTCGAGCATAGAAATCGGATGCTTAGGAATATAGTAGAAGCCTTAAACATTACCCTTTATAAATCAAAATATTCCGGCACTCCTTGGGCTGCACCGTCCGGCTGCTTCCTGTGGGTACTGCGGGCAGACCAGCCGCTGCCCCAGCCGAATGCCACCGCTCACATTGGAATGCATTTTGTGCGTCTCATATGGCGTGAAAATGTGTAAATGCCTTTTCATTTGATGTGTCATCATGCCACAGCTTACTGCCTCAAAGCACATTCAAGGAAAACGAGAACTAATTCTTATGCCAGGCTTGACCACGCTGCACACAGATGCAGTGTGTCACAGCGTGTCGCATGTCGTGAATGAAGGGTGTTGCGCATTCTCGTCAAAATCACGAACTATGTGGTTCGATTTTGTGGGGACCTGTGTTTCCCTACGCCTCGTCTGCACATGCTTTTGCGAACCAGGAGCCGCCGTTTTGGGCGGCCGGCGCATCGTGTGAGCCATGACCTCTTCGTGACCCCATGCGATGCGCCGAACCCGAACCCGTGCGCGAGTCTTCGGATTCCTCAGGGCTAGTGTACGGCTCGTAGCACTTTCTCTAGCGAAGCTAGCCGGGGTCCTCTGCTATCCCGTACGTTAGCCCACAATTTGTAGTGCCAGTCTTTCTAATGTGCATTGTTATACCCAGGTGTTTACAGCTACTTGCCGTCTTTTTAATTCCCACGTTCAAGTCCCGTGCTCAGACAGAAATTCACATGCACAGAGGCCATCCGTTCAAGTGTGACAGCGCCGCTGTTGACTGCACTAACAAGCAATGCAAGCACAAAATATTAGTGCAAAAATATCCTGAAGAAATAAGCGTATAGATATACAATGAGACAAACCCACAGAAGCATAATAGAAAGACACACATCGCTTGCGTATTTTTCCTTACTTCATTCCAAGTGTGTCATTCACTGCTTTACTCCTACATGAAGTCTAATCACCCTATAAATTTTCCTGGGGCTCACGGTGCTGTGCAAATGGGTCATCACGCTGAACTGAAAACACTGAATCAAGCAGTTTGGCACAAAGAGCAAAAAAGTGTGGCTGCATGTTTCTTCTAGAAACCTGTTACTGACCCCCTTGACGTCCATTGCTGACTTTGGGTATTTACAAGCGTGCTGTCAATCATTCTCGCTCAAATTGTGGCCTGTGAGGATCTATTTTGCTGCACTACCCTTTTGTGGTCAATTGTTGTAGGTGACTTTGCAATACTCGAGGGATTAGCTGCACACTCGCCCTTCTCACATACCCGTGCTGCAACGCAAGCAAAGGGTTGATTTTCGCAGACCTTGGCCTCGTAAAATAAACACAGCTAACTTCTAGAAAAACTGAGTTTCTGACAGCAACTGCATTTAGGTCAATAAACGGGCTTTCTAAACTGGCGTGCCACACCTTTTCTTTTTTGCTGCTCGTGCCAAGCTGCTGGATAGGAAGTACTTTCGGTTCAACATGAAGACCCATTTGCGCAGCGCTGCAAGCCTCCAGAAAATTTATAGACTTCGCACATGTATACGCTTGAGTAAAGTATTAAATTGGGGGAGTTGGCTAAGTTCATTTCGTACAACAGTGCAAACACACAGACAGAAGGAAGAAAAAACATGCAAGCTCTGTGTCTTTTCTTCCTTATGCTTCTGTGTGTTTGCACCATCGTACGATATCTATACGCCTATTTCTGTGGGTTAGTTCTTGCATGAAGACTTTGCAGTTGTGTTGGTTGGTCAACAGCAGCGCAGTCATGCTTGAACGGGTAGCTTCCATACATGGTGTATTTCACGCAGGGCATGGTGACTTGGAGGTGGGATTTAAAAAGAAAGCAAGCGGCTGTAATAACCCGGGTACAACAGTGGGCATCGAGAAGTCTGGCACTACAAAATAGAGCCACACAAGTCATGTTTTTGTCGAAAACAACATGCCACACACTGCATTCAGTCTGTGCAGCATGGTCAAGCCTCGCATAAGAATTAGTTCTCGTTTCCCTTGAATGTGCTCTCTGGTGAACAAGCTAACTGTGGCATGATACATCAAATGGGAAGGCGCTTACCAATTTTCAAGCCACACGAGACGCACGATATGCAGTCCACGATGCGAGCGATGCCACGCTGCGGGGACGGCAGCTGGCGTGCCCACATTCCCCCACAAAGTGCTTGCATGGCAGCACATTGATCACGGAAAAATGCTGCGCCCAGGGAGAGCCAGGCAATTATGGTCTATAAAGGCGACTGCGTAATCCAGACCTCGATTACGTCCCACAAAAAAAAAAGCCAAGCTAGTTGGCCATATGCTCACGTGACTTGTCAGCCCCTCTCCACACCCCTTTTCTTCCAACTTCTTGTCTTTTTAGCGCATTATCCTATGCAAAGCTGCATCCGTCTTTTCTTCTCCCTCTGTGCAGGTGCGTAGTTGCATGTATATGCGCATTCTTTCTGTTGCCTAATAAACACTAGTTCGAGTCAGGACTAGTGTTCTTCCCCTTTTTGTTGTCCTGTCCTTTTCCAGCGTGTTGTTTCCCACAATCATAAATGTCTGAAGTCCCCTCCCATTTTTTAACTAGAAACTACCCCTCAGCCTGAACTCAAGTTGAAGAGCTGGGAACAGGTTTTTTTTCTGTAATTAATACCTATTCCCCAGTAAAAATACCAACTCAAAACCGGCGTGTCAGCCAGTTGGAAACATCTTATATGCTCTAAATATTACATGAATTGACAATATAATCTTGACCTATTTTTTTAAAAAGCGCACGATAATATAGATGTTCACATACTTTTTCAAGTTCCACATTGATGAAAGATGCTGTCTTCTCTATCGCCCATGCCATGCTGTAGAAAGTCTGCCCCGTCCATCCTGTACCGCCGCTTCTGTAGGGTTGCCAGATCGAGGCAGAAGTCTCCATAGGATGTGTTCCGCATCAGCCACGTCCATTTTTCGTCAGGCACATCCACATTTGGACCAATCTGCACTTGCAATTAGAAAACAAAGCAATTAATTTTAAAATCCCAACTGATCAACTTGCGCTCTTTGAATCAGGTATAAAGTACTATATTGTCACGTAGCCAAGGACGAAGCAGTTGTTTGGAAAAGAAACAAGTTTATTGGAGCGAACTTGTGCTCCCCTAACAACTGAAAAGAATACAGAGGCGGCGAAGCAGTGGTCAACAAAGTGACGTACGTGCGTCGGCGAGCGTCGCAGAATCGAATGCCCCGGCGTCTGCTCTGCAGGCTTTTTATCTTTCGGCGCGCGTGGTTCTGGAACCGTCGATTCGCATCGAGAACATTGTAGATGCAAGAAGATTATTCCGGGATGTTCACGTTAGATCGGAATGCTCTCCCTATCTGAACAGATAACACATGCGGCACAGAAAGAAAGAATGGAACACGCGCTTCCCTTGGCACGGAGATAACACAGACCGGCGCAGCCGGGCGGTAAAAGCAAAACACAAATAAACAAACCCAATGCATGGTTCGTGGCATTACCCCCCCTCTAAGAGTGCATCGACCCGATGCTAACATAAGCGACAGTCCGAAAATGAAAATAAAAGTTCGTCATCGTTCGTAGAAAGGTTTTAAGCGAACCACGTGGACGACTTCGGGCCGCGTACGTCGTCGTGATGTGCCGGAGTCACCATCGGGGATCACTTCGTAGGTAAGTTGGCCAACACGTCGCAGAATCTGGTAGGGTCCGAAATACCGTCGCAGAAGTTTCTCGCTCAGTCCGCGTCGTCGGATGGGAGTCCAAACCCACACACGATCCCCTGGTTGGTACTCGGCGTCTCGGCGTCGGAGGTTGTAGCGGCCGGCATCCACCAGCTGCTGGTCCCTTATACGAACTCGAGCGAGCTGGCGGGCCTCCTCCGCACGTTGAAGGTATCCTTGGACGTCGGCGTTGAGGTCGTCGTCTTCTACATGCGGAAGCATGGCGTCGAGCATCGTAGTCGGTCGTCTTCCGTAGACAAGCTCGAACGGTGTCATCTGCGTAGTTTCCTGCGTCGCTGTATTGTACGCAAACGTGACATACGGGAGGACTTCGTCCCAAGTCTTATGTTCAACGTCGACGTACATGGACAGCATATCCGCAATCGTCTTGTTCAGACGTTCTGTTAGTCCGTTCGTTTGGGGGTGGTACGCCGTCGTTCTTCGGTGATCCGTGTTGCTGTAGCGTAAGACTCCTTGCATCAGCTCCGCGGTAAAGGCCGTTCCGCGGTCCGTAATTAGGACTTCAGGGGCTCCATGTCGCAGCACAACTTGGTTTATAAAGAACTTGGCGACTTCTTGTGCAGTCCCCCGCGGAAGAGCGGCGGTCTCTGCGTAGCGCGTCATGTAGTCTGTCGCTACGACAATCCACTTGTTCTCCGATCGTGACGTCGGGAACGGGCCTAGAAGGTCCATTCCAATTTGTTGAAAGGGCCTCCGCGGGACGGCGATCGGCTGTAGAAGTCCGGCGCGTCTTGTCGGCGGCGTTTTTCGTCGCTGGCAGTCCCGGCAACTCCGAACGTAGTGGGTGACGTCGGATGTAAGGCGGGGCCAGAAGTACTTCGCCTTAATTTTTGCAATAGTGCGAGCTGTGCCGAGAGGTCCGGAAGACGGGTCGTCGTGGGACGCTTCCAAAATTTCGTCACGAAGGTCTGCGGGGATGACAAGTAGATAATTCGTTCTTGTTCCGGGGCTGAAATTCTTCTTCACGAGGACGGAGTTTCTGAGGCTGAATGCTGGTAAGTTACGCTTGAACGCTCTAGGCACGGCGACGTTTCGTCCTTCGAGGTAGTCGATCATTACTCGCAAGTCGGGGTCGGCACGCTGCTGGGCGGGTAGGTTGCTCTCCGTAACAACCCCGAAGAACGCACTGTCTTCATCGGAGTCTTGTGGTGGTGGGTCGAAAGGGGCGCGGGACAGGCAGTCGGCGTCGGAGTGTTTCCCGCCGGATTTGTAGACGATTGTAATGTCGAACTCTTGCAGGCGCAAACTCCACCGCCCAAGACGGCCAGAGGGGTCCTTCAAATTGGCGAGCCAACACAGCGCATGGTGGTCTGTTACAACCTTGAACGGTCTGCCATACACGTATGGGCGAAATTTTGAAATCGCCCATATAATAGCCAGGCACTCTTTTTCGGAGGCAGAGTAGTTTTTCTCCTCCTTCGACAGACCACGGCTGGCATAGGCGATTACGTTTTCGCACCCGCTTTGTTTTTGGACAAGGACGGCACCCAAGCCTATATCACTGGCGTCCGTGTGTATTTCCGTTTCGGCGTTGTCGTCGAAATGAGCGAGCACGGGCGGGCTTTGCAGGTGTTTTTGCAGCTTGCAGAATGCCTTTTCTTGGTCGTCTTCCCAGCTGAAAGCGGTGCTATCTCTCGTCAAGCGCGTGAGCGGCTCTGCAATCCGTGCGAAGTTTGCGACGAAGCGCCGGTAGTATGCGCACAGTCCAAGAAATCTGCGCACGCCCTTCTTGTCTTTCGGCCTTGGGAAGTTCGCTATGGCTGAAGTTTTCGCCGGGTCAGGCAGGACTCCCGCGGCGTTGACGACATGGCCCAAAAACTTCAGTTCCTCGTACGCGAAGCGGCACTTTTCAGGCTTCAGCGTTAACCCCGACGTACGGATGGCCTCGAGTACTGACTGCAACCTTGCGAGGTGTTCGTCGAAAGTCCGGGAGAATACCACAACGTCGTCGAGGTATACGAGGCAGGTGTGCCACTTCAGGCCAGCTAGCACAGTGTCCACGACTCTTTGGAACGTTGCTGGTGCCTTGCATAGCCCAAACGGCATTACCTTGAACTCGTATAGGCCGTCCGGGGTTATGAATGCAGTCTTCTCTCGATCTCTCTCGTCCACTTCAATTTGCCAGTAGCCGGTCTTCAGGTCCATCGATGAGAAGTACCTCGCATGGCAGAGGTGGTCGAGGGCGTCGTCGATTCGTGGCAGGGGGTACACGTCCTTTTTGGTGATTTTGTTCAGTCGCCGGTAGTCAACGCAAAACCTTAATGTGCCGTCTTTTTTCTTTTCGAGTACGACGGGCGCAGCCCAGGGGCTTTTCGATGGCTGTATAATGTCATCGCTCAGCATGTCGTCGACTTGAGTCCTCCCATTTTTTAACTAGAAACTACCCCTCAGCCTGAACTCAAGTTGAAGAGCTGGGAACAGGTTTTTTTTCTGTAATTAATACCTATTCCCCAGTAAAAATACCAACTCAAAACCGGCGTGTCAGCCAGTTGGAAACATCTTATATGCTCTAAATATTACATGAATTGACAATATAATCTTGACCTATTTTTTTAAAAGCGCACGATAATATAGATGTTCACATACTTTTTCAAGTTCCACATTGATGAAAGATGCTGTCTTCTGTATCGCCCATGCCATGCTGTAGAAGGTCTGCCCCGTCCATCCTGTACCGCCGCTTCTGTAGGGTTGCCAGATCGAGGCAGAAGTCTCCATAGGATGTGTTCCGCATCAGCCACGTCCATTTTTCGTCAGGCACATCCACATTTGGACCAATCTGCACTTGCAATTAGAAAACAAAGCAATTAATTTTAAAATCCCAACTGATCAACTTGCGCTCTTTGAATCAGGTATAAAGTACTATATCCTGTGTTGAGGTTGTACCTTACTTTATTAGAAAGTTAAATAATGTAACCAAACTTTACTGGTCACATAAATCCAAAGATTTGATCAAATAAATGTTGTCGTGCTCTGCAACATGCTATACGACTGGTTCTCAAATGGGGGTCCGCGAGAGCACTTCAGGGGTCCGTGAAGCCTCTTTCAAAACTTTTCCCCTGCCACTGTTTTCTCGATTTTGCCAGAACTTCCTTGATATGCAAAAAGGTGGCCTCGCTGCATTACATGTATGTTTAGTTTCTCTGCATAGTGCATATTTTAACACCTTCTTTCCGCACAACATGCCAGCTACGACAAGAGATAAAAAGGCCTACCTAAGGCAGCATATAACTGTTCAAAGACTTGTACATACAAGTACAAATTGTTTGACATAATGACACCGATCAACATATGCTCAATCGTGGGGTCCCCACTGTTTCGCAAGCGAACCACCGCGAACCACTGCGCTGCTATACTATTGAAGTTTTGGTAGGCCAAAAGATAACACACACCCGCCGCAGTGGCTCAGTGGCTAAGGCGTTGCGCTGCCGAGCACAAGGGCATGGGTTGGATTCCCGGCCAATTTTACCCTAGTGGCGCGTAGATGGGCAAAGAGCAAAGCCGGCCGCCCCACCTAGCTTAATTTTGGTTCAACTAAGATTATGCCTGGTTATGCTTGGAAACTCGGCCAAGTATTATGTGTAGTTTTTTTGAAATGCGGACAAGTTTTAAAAGAAAGCTTTCTGCCTCTACCAGCCAACGGTTTCCTCGTGGAGTGCGCAACAAGAAACTCCCAACGTGGCTGAGGAGGAGGAGGAGGGCTCTTTTCACTCATGGAGCACTGTGTAGATGGAGCGGCAAAGGGCGCTATTACCCAGCGTTCCCCGAACGCCGGAGTTGCTTTCGGAGCTGTGCACCCCAGCGGGCACGTTGGCTAAACCATTCCGCTGGCTTTGTCATCTGCTTTAGCGACGGTTGTTTGGGCCTGTTCTTGTGCAGCTTCGCGTACATTGCACGGTTCCTTCACACGACTTTTCTAACTTGCTCTACAGCACCTCCTGGGTAACCCAGATCCGACAGAATTAAGTGGCCATACACCAAAGATATGTTTAGGATTGGTTTGGAGGGCAGGAAAACAAAATGTACAGACCCCTTTACAGACATCTGGTCACTAGAGAAACGCTACCTTTTGCGCAGTGCTTGCCACAAATGGGACTCTGTTTTCTAAATTACTGAATACAAATTTGGTTATGTTTTAACAGGCATTACAGAAGGCAAAAGAATCAACGGGATCTGATAAATAGCGATTATAAAAGTTCCCTCAGCTTTCTCGCAATTCTCAACCTTACTAAGCTAACTAGTTATCGGTATAAATGGGAATCACTAAGCTCACATGCCGAATTGCTTCGGTGTCTGCGCTTGTGTCGTGCGGTGGTGTAGCCCCTAGCTAGCTCATCAGAATGACGAGGTTCCGCTGTCTCACCCTTAGAAAGACGCTCGTCACCGTTTTCTTTTTGCTGACACACGGCCGGGATACAGCGGCGGCGTCCGGCGCTCTAGCCCGGCCATGGCCAACGCTGCTGCAATCGGGACGCTGCCCCCGTGAATTCCAGATAATGGCTGGCAGAATATGTGGTTTCACTCTTTGCACTGCCACGTTTGTGAATTCAACAAACGGCATGGGCAATTGTGGGTGTCGTTTACAGCTTTGCTTTCCAACCACCTTTAAAGCGTGGATTGGAAGCAATTTTTTTTTGCTCGGTGTCGTCGTTAGACCCCAAAAGAGGAATGACCACTCAGTGATGAAAGAATGTACAACGTATGCGTGCCAACCAACTTTGCAATGAAGCCCAATGTGTGCGGTGGCCACTTTTTTAATTGGAGGTGAAAAGCATAAGTGCGTGCATGTTCCAAGATTTTGGCACACATTAAAGATCCCCAGGTGGTCAAAATTAATCTTGAGCCCTCCACTACAGTGTGCCTCATCGCCTTTGTAGCGTCGGCGAATACACCATACAATCAATTAATGCAGCTCGAAGGGTAATGGAGAGCACAGAGGGACAATCGTTTGCTAAAGAACTTTTTGAACTCCTTTGCTCTCAACCATTTGGCTGTGTGGTCTGGTGTCTGGGATGCTAATTAAGTTGATTAATGTTAATGTTTCACCGACAATTCGCTTCTTTCACTGCCCTAAGTCATGCAAGGATTGAGCCATAGTGAAGCTGCAGGATTTCTTTCTACGCGAACGCTGCAAAACCCAGCAGCACACGTTTGTACAAGTTTGAAATTGTCTGTTTACATGTTCCGCGATGCTTTGCACTGTGGTAGTAGTAGTCATCATATGCAAAAATATCGTCGTGGTCCTTTTGACGAGCACTGCATGCACCACTTGACAACAGCTGGGGCGCAGTGGTGCGCTTACATGCACGACGCATGCGCTGCTTTCCTCGATTTGCGTAGAGGTTTCATGGAGCAGGTGTTTAGCAACTGTGGCGTTGCTGGTCACTAGGCAACCCAAGGCACTCCTCCAACATTTTGCTTTTTTTTTTTTGCTAAAGGCACTCTGCATGCAGGGGTCAGTTGGCGGTTACTCGAGGCACACGCTCACGAGCACTCGGCATTTTTGGGGTATTTTAAACGCATTAGCGCCACACATTACAGCCAGCTACAACAGTTGCACTGTTCAAACAGCGCGCATGGGAGAAAAATGCTGCATGAAAGCCAGTCCGTAGTCCAGCATTCCAGTGTCTATGAGTATATACTGGCAGATTGACCATAACGTGCTTTCATTTCTATTTATCACACTGCGCACCAGGGGGGAAGTTTTGTACCAGCACCATCATCATCATCAGTGCCATCACCACCACGAGTATGAAATGGCTGATCAAACACGACTGCCCACCTGGGCGGTTGGTCTTCAGCGCTCCCAGTTCTGGCCGGGCCTACGCGTACACAATAATGTAGCAAGCCGCATCCGCAACAACCAAATCTGCTTCTTAAAATAAATTCTAATCTACCCAAAATTTTTGTTTAATGCTTTTGAAGTAAGCCATAACCGAGCACATGCAACTGAGAAAACAGTGTTAATAGAATAGCTTATTGCAGGACAGCTATTGAAATGTGCGACGGTAAAACTCTGGAGTGCTGTATCACTGCTTCGTGCGGGTTATTTTTATGCGTACACGATTGAAACCAGGTCATTCATCTTTTACAAATAGCTGCTGCAATCAGGCCACTATTCGTAAACTCGAAGCGCCAAGGCTAGTACAGAGGCCACATTGTCTACTGCGACTTGTGTGGTAGGAACACGTTACACTTCTTACTGTACACGTTTTTCACTGCTTTTTCACGACATAATTAGCCACGACAAAGTATTGTTCTTCCATAGAAAAAAAAGTGCGAAACAAGCCACTTCCGGCACGTATCTGCAGGCTGTCGGGAGCGGCTGCCATTCTCAGCATCGGTTCCCAAAACCCAAACCCCAATTTATTGGACCGTCTGTGCTGTGTGCAATCAGGTTTTAAACCAGTTGCTGACGCTACCGTTCTTTTTATGTCGACTATTAGACAGCATTCTTGCATGGCCAAAAATTCAAGTGCAGTTGTACTTTAAGAACCAATATTTTCTAAGAAATAACTGTTCATAGAACTTTGCTCTTGAGTGCTGTGCATGCATCCAGCTGAAGTGGTAAGTTAAAAGAAAAGTGCTGCCGAGATTTAAATTGCAGGCTAAATTCTGGTTTTTTGGCTCCTTATGATTCATTAGTGTACAGCAACGACAAGGGAAAAAATTCTGCTTACCTGCCCATCTACAGCTGCAAACATTTTCAAAACTGGCTCAGGGAGGAAGGGAAGAGGGGACACCACAGCTCCAGCAACACCTTTCCTCCAGCAAGCGAACCTGGTGGTGGTCGCACCGGCACTGCAACTGCTAAAAGCAGATACAAATGAGGATCAGGCTCAATATACTGAAACAGTTCAAATGCAAACATAAAGGCCCAATGTAATGCATTGAAAGTCCACGTGGGTTCCTAAGAAAAATGGTCAGCCGTGTCGTTAGCTGGCTGCTCCAAGCAATGCTATTATGGGCAATAATTGTTGCATTGTGCACCAGAAGGCACTAATTATCAGGACAGAAGTGCAGTGGATCTTAGTAGCATATTCTACTGTCACCGCACATCTGCCACCAATTTGTTTTACGAGAAAGCCCTGGAAGCAGGTGCACATTCTCGAGACTAGCCTGCAGCCGGCAAAGGTTATTCTCCTCTACTCCATCATTGGTAGCCATTTGCTAGCAGCGTGATCAGCGTCAAATATGTTTGTCCGATTCTTCGCCAGCTTTTTTTTATGTCCACATGTACTAATTAACTGGAACTGCCAAACAAGTGGGAGGAAAAAGTGCAGAGCTGGAAAGCAGTAAAAGCTTTCTAAGCACTAAGATGAGAATAAGCATGTTTGTTTCGATGCCCACGTCACCCTGACATAACGAACCAGCAGAGCACACGTGGAGATCATTAATGAAGAGAGGCCCGGTAGAAAAAAGAAAATATGGTGGGCCATCTGATGTTTTTTTTTCCTTTTTTACTGTTCATCACCATCACCATGCTTCACCGCACTTCCAGATGTGATGTCTGCTGCTAGACTAACCATTCAATGAGAGGGGGCAGACATCCACATTAGTAATTTAAGTTGCCGTGGGTGATTATGAAGCCCAAAGAAGCCTTGCTTTGAAAAAATAAAAAAAACGTGCCATGGCCAACAGTCAGTTCCCATCAGCTCAAATGTGAAACCTGAAACCTGCAACACTTAATCCTGAATAACCCACTGGCAACTTGTTCTCTATAGTTCAAAGGCTTGCGGTCACTCACATGAAGAAAAAGGTTAAAGATAACTTCGTTTAGCCATCATTAAGTGCATGCCATCCTAATCATGCATAAAACTAATTTGCAGTTATAGCTCCATATTAATTACAAGCTAGTTAGGTACGTCAACACCTCTTAGCCTCCCAATTCGGGCTGTGGTATCGTGACGGCTCTCCTCCTCGTTTTTTGGATAAAGCCAACTATTACAAGACTACCTCCATCTTTTTTTACTTGACACTTGTAACATCTTATATTTCTGCTTCAAAATGCGGTTAAATTATGTGCATGTTCATGGTGGAACAAAACTGTTCACAGGGTAAGAAAACTAATAATAAATTGAGCACATCAAGCTCACTATTTTGCTCAACCGGTGTTGCAGGTTTAAAAAGCTGTAAGATGTGCCAAAACATAAGAACAAACCCCGAAGTAAATAAGCAGACACCATCACGCTAGCCGAAAGCCAACACCAAGCCTCGTTACGTTTAATTACAAACTGAAACAGTTCTAGGCAGCAATATGATGAAAGCAGTGATAACTTATCTAGATGCGTGCAAAGATGGTGCAAGTTTGGAAATTAGACTTCGTTATGTTACCTAGCCATCTGATCGGTCAACCTTATCTGTGTCAAAACATTATAAGCAAAGTAGTAACACTGCTAAGGCTCAAATGCTTTGTAAAACAATCCTTAAATTCAAATAGGCAAATTCAGCTTAAGCAGACACCATCACGCTAGCCGAAAGCCAACACCAAGCCTCGTTACGTTTAATTACAAACTGAAACAGTTCTAGGCAGCAATATGATGAAAGCAGTGATAACTTATCTAGATGCATGCAAAGATGGTGCAAGTTTGGAAATTAGACTTCGTTATGTTACCTAGCCATCTGATCGGTCAACCTTATCTGTGTCAAAACATTATAAGCAAAGTAGTAACACTGCTAAGGCTCAAATGCTTTTTTAAAACAATCCTTAAACTCAAATAGGCAAATTCAGCTTAAGCAGACACCATCACGCTAGCCGAAAGCCAACACCAAGCCTCGTTACGTTTAATGACAAACTGAAACAGTTCTAGGCAGCAATATGATGAAAGCAGTGATAACTTATCTAGATGCGTGCAAAGATGGTGCAAGTTTGGAAATTAGACTTCGTTATGTTACCTAGCCATCTGATCGGTCAACCTTATCTGTGTCAAAACATTATAAGCAAAGTAGTAACACTGCTAAGGCTCAAATGCTTTTTAAAACAATCCTTAAACTCAAATAGGCAAATTCAGCTTAAGCAGACACCATCACGCTAGCCGAAAGCCAACACCAAGCCTCGTTACGTTTAATGACAAACTGAAACAGTTCTAGGCAGCAATATGATGAAAGCAGTGATAACTTATCTAGATGCGTGCAAAGATGGTGCAAGTTTGGAAATTAGACTTCGTTATGTTACCTAGCCATCTGATCGGTCAACCTTATCTGTGTCAAAACATTATAAGCAAAGTAGTAACACTGCTAAGGCTCAAATGCTTTTTAAAACAATCCTTAAACTAAAATAGGCAAATTCAGCTTACTGAAATTGAAGAAGGAACATAATGCAAGACAATTCACAACTGCAGAAAAGCAATGTGGTCACCATTTTTTTACTAGGCCCGAACACACTCAACGTCCCACGAGAAGTCTCGTCCATTGACTGGGAGTACGTCGTGCCCGTTCTTTATCTTCAAAGCAACTTCTCTGCCTGCAAGCGGCCAATGGCCTGCAAAATGCAGATTTTATCAACCAACATGCCAGATGCAGTCATTTTTCCTCGAACCTGGTGCACCCAAATGCAGAATCACAGAGATCACCAGGCTGCCTTGCCCACTGTAGGGTAGATTATGAAAATCACTCCTATACAACATTAGGCTGAGCGTAAACATGCCGTAACTGACAAAAACCACGGGGCATGAATATCAGCAATCAATATTTCAAATGATCCTTCTAATTTTTCTCTGAGAATTATTGGTAAGAACAGTAACATTTACCGCAATAATAGCACAAAAAATAAAATGATAAGGCAAACATTTATTTTGAAATATACACGCTCTGTGCATTCAGAAGCTACGCCACTCGAAAGATGTGTAGAGGCATGCGGGAATGTGGTCTGTTCACACAAGTGTTGTATACAGGGGTGCAAAACTTGGGCTTTACATATCAGGGAAGTTTGTCTGAAGGTAAAACGTTCCCAGATGGAATGCACAAGACATTTAGCAGCTGCTCATTTATTTACATGAAAAAGAACTGAGAACCCCTTTTTTAGTTTGGGGGTTCCACGCACTGAATCTGCACACAGACTACGGGATGCGCGAATTTGAGGGATCCTCCCAATTTAAACCACCCTGGTTTCGTAAAAATGCACTGAAATATCGACACTACTGTTTTTTTTTTTTGTATCTATCAGAAGAACTGCAATGGCCGCTGATCACTACCGAAAAAGCCAGCGCAGATAAAACAGGCATGCTCTTTTGAAGCACTTGCGCTTCTGCAAGGTAACTTTTCACAATTAGGAATGAAATGAAAGGAGTGCCTCGCGGGGAATATGATACTTTGGATGGGCATGGGAGAACCAGAAGGCAAACCCCTTTCGACATGGAGAGTCTGAACGCACATTTTATTGCCACTTACAAAAAGTTTCGACCTCTACTGCGCGCGCAAGGCAGCGGCCACCTGGTTACAACAACGCCGTTTATCCGTCCGTAGCACGCCAACGTCTAGACGAGGCACGATACGCGCAATGTTTCAACGTGGTCGCATAAAAATTTGTATAAATGCATATTCCCGAGGCGGCTGACGGACGCACAACACTATTCACGCTCATAATTGAACACATTAATACTGAAACATTCATAGTGCGGAGCGTGCTAGGGGGCCCTAAATATACTCCGATACCCTGCTCTAGACTGAATTCAAGGCACACCCCGCGTTTTACCTTTTTTTTTTGTTAGTGTACAGTTCTCCTAAAGAGAGTACTCAGCCGATTACACAGCTACGCATTATTTTTATAACCTGGAGGCTGGAGGGAAGTGGTATTTTTGGGTGGCTCATAGCGAAGAACAAGGCGGTAGCGTTTTCGGTGCGGTCAGTTTGACTAATGACACATGATTCTACTTCGCACAACCCAAGGCGCAAGCTTTGGAGCAAGTGCTGCTTACATACGTGACAAGACGGAAAAGGTCGCTTGTCAAATGCCAAATCTGCGTAACGCCGATATGATAGATATCGCACACCAACGCCAGCGATACGTTGCACACACAGAACGTCAGTCCTAAGGGCCGGCACCGGCTCGACAACAGTGCTCCGTTAAATACACTGGACTAGTAAACGACGTTTCACTTACCTTAACTGCCCAGCCGTACTTGTTCGTCCGGTAGATAAATCCATAGTCATCACGTAACCAGAAATTTCACGCCGCTGAGCATTTACCGAATCGTAGAACCACTGCACGCAGCCATGACGGTGGGAGCCGAGCGAGCCGCCGAAACGTCGCCGCCGTCGTCTGTGTCGCGCTGCCCCCCTGCCGGCGGCCAACTGAGTCGAGTGACGCGCGCCACGGCCTCCGCGATCGGCGTCCGGCGGCGCGCCGTTGCTCCGGCCGTCCCAATCGCCCGGAGAGAGCGTAAGTTGAAAAGGGGGCGTGGCCGCGTATGCGGCCGCACCGCGGCGCGCGCAGCCGATGGTTAGTAAGGTCCCTGAAAGAACTGGGTGGTGGTGGTGATTTATTAACCAAGGAGGGAAGAGAAAAGGCCTGGGGATATTGTTGAACTCAACGGGGAGTTCACCCTCATACGACCCAGTCCAGGGAAGGGGATTGGGGCTTCAAAGGATAGGAAGAGAGAAGGGGGAAGAGAAGAGCGGTAGGAGACTGGGAGATAGTCTATATCGCGTTCGTTTAGTCCATGACTCGATGGCTACAAACGCAGCGCTAGTCCTTTTGTAACCAGGAAGTTGACTACGTGCTGGAAGACCTCCCGTCGGATGGCGTCCGGTCCCGTGGGGAACAGGAAGTCTTCTAGCTTGTGGCTTGGGGCACCGAGTCGCTGGAGTTCGACCCGGAGTTGTGCTCTTGCGGTGTCGTGCTGCGGGCAAGAGCACAGCAAGTGCTCTAGCGTCTCAGGCTCTGGGCAGTCGGCGCAGGTGGGGGATGCTCGGCGGCCTTGGTGGTGCAAGCGCGCTCCCACGTTGCAGCAATTGAGCCGCAGGCGAAGAAGGAGCGACCGGGCGTCTCTGCTAATGCGTCCGGGCAAGACCCGTGGGGCCTGGCCACTGACGACTCGGGAATCTGGATGCATGGCCTCCACCACTCGTGCCAGGATAGTCCTTGCAGCGTCAAATGACACCACATCCCGGGAGGCTGGAACCCGTGCCTGGCGAGCAGCACCTTTGGCCAAGGCGTCTGCAACCTCGTTGCCTATGATGTTCACGTGCGATGGCAGCCAGTGAAGTCGCAGTGGACACCCCTGCGCTTCCACCGCATGAAGCTTGGCCGCCAGCGATCGCTCAACGTAGCCGCTAGAGCTGGCTGGCTGGTCGGCGGCACGCAGACGGAGGAGGGCAGACCGTGAGTCAGTCAGGATGATGGCCCCCCGGGCCTGGGTGCCCTGCCTGAGAAGAAGATCTGCAGCCAAGTGGAGTCCAGCCAGCTCTGCGTGGGTGGATGAGGCAGGGAAGGGCAGGCTGCACACCTGGCTGATGCCGAGTTCTAGGGCCGTGCAGGCGGCTCCGGCTCTGCCCATCGACTGTTGTACAGATCCATCCGTGTACACTTGCAGATGTCCGGCAGCGTCGCCCTGTAGCAGGGCAGCCACCTCTTGGTGGACGGCCTGGGGTGGAGTCGACCTCTTACTACGGACCCCCGGCAATGTGATGACAATGCGTAGAGCCTGCCCCGTGCCTGGGGGTGGTGGCTCCAGGCGTGGCCGCTGCGGCAACGCGATGTGGCTCTCGTACGTACTGAGCAGCATGCCCATCCGAGAGTTGGGCCGGCTGCGGTAGCGCTCAAGGAGTGCCACGCCGTCAGGTGTGCCCTGCAGGCGGTGGATGTGGTGGAGACCCACCTGCAGGGCCCGCATCTGGATGGGCCAGAAGCCTGCCTCCGTGTATGTCGCCGCCACCGGAGATGTGCTCGGAAGGCCCAAGCAGAGGCGGATAGCCCGGCGCTGATCCACCTCCAGCTCCTCCCACCGGCGCGGCTTTAGTTCCACTAAAGGCAGAGCATAGAGGACGGCGGACGATGCCATCCCGTGGAACACCTTCAGGGCTACGGTGTGTGTGCAGCCCTGTCCATGCGCCAGCAGCTTCCGCACGCCCTGGTGGACCCTCGTTGTGCGTTTCCGAAGCGCCTTCACCGCAGGTAGCCAGGACAACTGGCAGTCGACCAGGAGCCCCAGATACTTGGCGCTAGTGCACCACGGAAGAGTCTGACCGTTCAAGGTGAGCGGCGGTGTCGTCTTGCGTGCTCTGTAGCCCCTCGAGTGGAAGACCCTGAAAGAACTAAGGTAGCGCCAACTGCTCCCTCCTTCTCCGCTGCCCTCCTCTTTTTTCTCTCCCCTCACCCGCGGCGCCGCCGTCCCTTTAACTCCGCGGCGGGGCCGCCATATTTGTTGGCCACTTGAGAGCAGACGCCCTCGCTACGCTTCAGGGCGCTCGCTGCAGTTTGCTCTTGTTTTCGCGCCGAAATCGCTCTTTGGTAGCATTTATAGGATTTCTATAGCTCCGTTTTACCAACACGCACTGAGTGATAGTGTTTTGTTTTATATTTTTGTCTACAAGGGGATATTTGCGGGGCGGATGCCGCTGGCGCATACGCACAGTGCGGTTTTTGTTTACGTGTGCGGCATTCAGTAACACCTCAGGATAGCTCGTGAATGCGAAAGGATCGAGCGTGGACATTTCAAACTGCTCTGTTACGGTATTTCCGTTCTTGCATTCGCGTGACTGTGGTCGTGCAATCACTGCACAGAGGTCTTGCGCACGGTTCGCGGCAGTATACAGTGCGCTTCATTCGCAAATGCCGTAGTTCGAGCGCTGCGCTGGCGTCCTTGCACTCGCCTTTCTTGCGATAATTGTGTATCCTCAGCGGCGTTCACTCTGCGCCCGCTTTTACTAACGACCTACAGCCTACCTTAATTCCGCGCAGTTTAGAGTGCTTTGCCGTTTTTGTAGAAATGTTTCCTTCACCTTCATGTCGTTATAGGCTGCTGTGAGTAGACTAAAAACATACACATGCTGTTGTGCGTGTGTGCACGTACAGCGACGTGAAAAGCCCCTGCTTCCCCGACTTCGCAGCCGGATACACTAAACTACACTCGCGGCCGTACGTTCATGTGCGAACCTAGTGAAAAACGCAGACTTGTAATTCTGGGAATACGCGCCAGAGAAGACTGCGATCAATCGATCGGGTAAACTGAAATTACAGATTTGTGGCCTCTTATTTCTCATACGAACCAGAGATCGAGTCCCTCTAGGTACAAATTATGTAACTAGTTACTGCAGTTAATTAATCATGCAATACGTTTTTTCACCGGGCGCGGTCGTTTACAGCCGTTATTAATGGAGGCGCCTGGACAGAATTGTTTTGTGCTGGGATATATTCTGGCAGATTTGTACATTGCACTAACACAGGGATACACCCGAAAGAAATTCGAAAGAGGACCAATGTCACGATGATTATCAAGAGAAAACAATCACAAAAATGAATTGGTGCCAGCAAATAGATATTTTATTGGAACAAACGTCCGTAATGACGTCGTGCAGGTGGCTTGTGCTGCTGACGTGGCTTCCCGTGAGAAAAAATGTTGGGAGTGGCATTTGGGTTTAGTTTTTTTAACGCCAAGCTTCTCCAATATCCGTTGCTCAAATTGATCCGTGAAATAATCCTATTGAGAAGGGAAAAAAAATGTCGCCACCGAGTTTGAGATGCGCCACAAACACTCCGCAAATATAGTCAATAATGCATTGCAGAAGGGAGTTAGTGACTGTTCTACCGTAGCATGGTCTAATTCGTGTTCGCGCATCTGCTCAGTGCCGCGTCCGCTCAACTCGCTACACTAAACCAGTTTAGCAAGCGCTTGGCTGGACAAAAATACGTCTGCTGAAAATAATATAGTCGCCCAGTGTGTTTTGGTTCAAATCGCAATGACTGGATACGCTGCGCCATTGACTACTAAGATGAAGTAAGCGCGCACACTGCAAATGTACGGCATCACGTGTAATGCAAACGTAAGTCGTAATTAACGTTCCTCTGTGCATACACGGAAGAAAGGGCGTACAGCCTTTACGGTGCGAATATGCATTTGAAGTGCTCATTCAAACGTGCGCGAATTTAATAAAGCGATAACAGGAATTGCGCAACAAACGTACGTCAACGGCGCGGTCACTATATTAGCTGACCTTAAATTGTTTTACCTAGCCGCAATTTTTTTTTCTCGCAACAGCCTCAATTTGCGCCGCACCGACCAAGCCCATATTACGCAGCAAATCACTCCGATGTCATAACAACGGGATTATAATACCACCCGGGTAGCTAACACACAAAACATGACTTCACGCCAAAAAGAGCGTACACGCACTCGGAACGCACACGATACATGGTCAGACGCAAGCTGCCGTCGGCCAAAACAAGCATAAATTCAGGTGAACAATTCTCGCGTCACGAAAACCTTACGACAACTGACTGAACATGCTATGCCGCTGATATTGATGCTGGAAGTTAAGCGCGCACATGACAAATACACGGCCTCTTATCCAAACCAAAGCTTACGACGGGACGAACTCGGCGCTGCGCGCAATGCCTACTCAGAACAAAGCGTGGACGACGGTCGCGAAGGGAATACGCATTTCTTCGTAAGTGACCGCTCAAGCTCGCGCAGAATTTAACAGAGCAAGAACAAGCATTCAGAAACTTACCTCGCAAAAGAGTGATGGTAGCGTCGGCCTGAAGTATGCCCGTTCAAATCTATGCAACCAAACTTTTCTCCTTTCTGCGTCGCGTTTCCCGGACGGAATAACGAAGTCTTGTGCCCTGCCTGACGATATTCGCGCTGCCTAAGGCACAACACATCGACACCGAGAAGCAACCTAAAACGACACCGGTGCGACATTTTTTCGAAACGAGCAGCTAATTCTTACTTTGCTATTAGCTGGCGCCTACGATAAAGCCGGTACTGAAGCACGGTGGCGACGGTGGCACAGAACAGGGAGGATTTTAGAGAAGCAAAGGTCTAGCTTTGCCTGTAGTGCCAGAAAAAGCGTAGTGGCGGCGTCGTGAACTACCCAGTACGCCCGCTTGATGGCGCTGTAAACACGGCTTTGTAAACATGGCGGATGCTTTTTGCACAGGCCGCTTGAGCTCCTTAATAACATGGCTGCCCACGCACGGCGGCCGCCGGCTCGCTGCTCCACGGCCGGACTCGACTCTCCTCCTCCCGCGCGCGAAAGGGGCGTCGAGTCCGGCCGTGGCTGCTCCTGCTGGCTCCTGGCTGGCACGCTGGTCGCGTGTTTACTTGCGCCGCGCTAGTGAAGTGATGTTACGCCAGGTGACCAGATGGCCTCGACTGGCACAGACCACAGTGAGCAGCAAGTGAGAACAAATCGTTTATTGACATCCGCAAGTTTACAGAGGCCAGGACATCATTTCATTTCGATCGCTGCAATTGTACGTCGCTTTCGTGACAACATTTTTTTTTTTTGCCATAACAACTCGTTCACTTGCGCTAAGATTTCGAACGAAGGGCACAAATGAAGTATTGACGGCGACAACGGTTTCCTTTGCACCGTCTTTCTAGCGGAGTGCTTAACACTCACCTTCTGTTGGAAGAATCGAATATTCTGGCCTCGACAGCTGCCTTCCGATGCGGAATTTCCCACATTTGTCATTCCACAAGCACTCAATTCCCGTGTTTTGCCAGTCCTCTCAACAACTGATGGACGCAAAAGCACATAACAGCAATAACAGTCACGAAACCGGTGCTCCGCGCACATTGAAACGGTCGGCCGTTGCAGCGGTTTCAATTTGAATTGGCGGCTTTGTGGTTGCGAATTCAGAAACGAGGTGGTGCACCAGTCGGCTGTTCGTAAAAAGTTGCGTACATTTTTGCTCAACGGATGTTTGATGCGGAACTTGTTAATAGTATTTTTAAATAACACATTGTAAGCGAACTGTGTGGGCTCTTTGAGTCACGGAATGAATGTTTTGTATTCTATACCAAAAGTAACATTTTGCCTGCGCCGTCTGGTGGGCTTGATGGTCGAAAACAGCGCTTTAGGTTGGTCACGTGGGGCGTCGATTTTTACGCCGCCTATAGGGAAGACAGGGAACGTCCAAGCTTGAGAGGCCTGACGGTGGCTCGGAAGCCAGCAATGGCGTCGCAGCGGCGGCGTTGCGCAATGTCCCAGCCGGCGAGGCATCGGCTAGAGTGTACTAGAAGTTTTAGAGTGGCCCGAGCGGCGGCCTCTCCCATTGCTCCGCCGGGTCGACTTTCGCGCAGAAAATAAAACCGGTATAGCGGCGGCGCTGCTATCGCCGACAACTGAACAGCCGACGCTCCCCGGCACCTGCGCGCGGCAAGATTTGCTTTGCTCGCTGCGGTGTTTTGCGCATGCTCTGCTGATTTAGTTTGAATTATGAGGTTTAACGCGCCCGTGCTACACAGGCGATGAGGCAAGCGGTAGTGGAGGGCTCCGGATTAATTTTGACCATTTGGAGATCTTTAGCATGCGCCGAAATCTCGAAGACACGAGCGCTTTTCGCTTTTATCCTCCATCGCAAGAGCGGCTGCCGCGGCCGGGAATCAAACCCGCACCTTTGGTCAGCTAAATATACTTTGGTGATTTGGAAAGTAGACGCAGACCGTTATGATTCCGCTTGATCAAACTTTAAATTAGTACGACCCAACATTTATCTAACCCCCTCCTCCCCCCCCCCCAAATACTTTCTCATGTTTTGATGCGTATTCTGAGAACGTTGTTGATCTACAGTAATCTCTCATTAACTCAAAGTCGTAAAATTAGCTGAAAATTTCGAGATAAGCGCGGAGTTCGAGTTAAGTCAAATGCAGGAAATTTGTGGCTAGGTCCCTGAAAAGCAGCTAGTGCTTCTAACAAAAGCACTATTGCACAGGGAAGATTTCGTTATAAAGGCAAAAGAATTCGCAGGAAAAAGAAGCTTTTATTATTGCAGAAGAAAGAACTGTTTTGTGCTCGGCTGTGTCGCGTTCGCATCTGCATACCAGAAAAGCCTACTCGAGCTTCTCAATGCATCGTATGAATTGGTGGTCGCCACCGCTACATTCTACCTTGCTACGAAGCAGACGCAGCATCTATGTTGTATCGGCCGTTGTTGTATGTTGTATCTGCCGTCGTAGTCACTTCTGGAGGCTCCTCCTCCTCCGCATGATCAGCTGCGTCGTCCACAGTTTTCTCAATGATGTACGCGCCAGACAGCATTCCGAGTAACGGGGACGCGTGTCCGCGTAATTAAATTGCATTTCACGGCCGCGTTCGGTGCGTAGTGGGAGCAAGCATTCGAACGGGGACCTTATCAGCTGCCTGTAGCGGACTTTGCCTTGTGTCCTCTCTGCCAGTATTTCAATATATCCGGAGTCCTCCGAAAAAAAAAAAAACGTTTCGAGATAAAGCGGGCAAATGCGTATGGCCTATGGGAGGTAAACACACGGTAAGAAAAAGTTTCGAGAATATATTCTGAGATAGCATGAGTTCAAGTTAACGAGGGATTAATTTGACGGACCGGCACCAGGAATGTTTTCCCTTGCCCTTCTTGACTCTGCGCGTGAAGCAAAAGCGGCGGGGCGCACTTTCTATAGGCTGAAAAAAGTTTGCTGTTTTTTTACGTTCCTATTTGGAACGAAAATATTAAGAGCCTTCTTATGAGATACCCCTAACGTTGGTGCTTGTACTGTCATTAGTGGGCTTTCTTATTTTATTAACGTGCTATGTCGCAGGCACTTGGTCAGTGTGTACTGAAAACGAAGTGCCAAAATAAGTCTGCAGGACCAACTACTGCTTCCTGCATGCCAGCTAGGGGAAGATGCCGCTGTATTTACTACCTCAGGCTTGTAATTTTGGGGGACTTCTCAATCCTTCCGTGCATTTTTAAAGTTTATTAGCGATCTCTAGGACGTTTTTACCGGTTGCTTCAGCGACAAGGAGCTCCACCATGACAGCTTTATGGATGTGCTGCAGCCCTTATTCACAACAAACAGCTTAACGGCGTTGGTTGCGACCAGCACAGCGAGACCTTGACAGCAAATTTGGTTGGTTTTGTATACATTGTGACAGGGATTAATTTCTATATAAAAGGTTTAAACAAGTTTCGTGATTACATGCGAAGGCGGGAGCAACACCTTAAACTTAGCCGTCGCTAATGATTGCAGGCGAGTTATGAAAATGCGTTGGCCAAAAATGTCAATTTAAATCTCCCTGTTAGCGTCATTCCCAAACCGTTACCTGTGTAGACTTTGTGCATGATTTCCCGCGAAACATTTTATATGCTGGGCTAATGAAAATGAAAACACAATGTGTATTTTGTTCTAGTTCCGTTTATTTGAACCAATATATGTTAGCTTTCTTGACTTTGTGTATGATTTCCCGTGTTATATTTCATTTTTGTCGCGGTCAATATATTTTCTGATCTATGCTTTGCTTTGGTTTTATGTGCGTCTAATTATACTCTCAGCATACTTGTGAATTAAATTTGTCTTAATTTGATTGAAATCCTTTCTTGACCGAATCAGGTGAAAGGTGGTGCGATTAATAGAATGTTGTGGGCATAGTTCTGTGAAAGACGGTGATTGGAACAACTGAGATAACCGCTGGGCTATCCCTTTTTTATTTAAAAAGATATCTCCCTTGCGCGTGTAATTTTCTGTTCGGACAGGCGACAGCATTAACACCACGGTGACCCCTAATTATCACAAGCGGGCCACTCCCTAAATAACAACTCACGCAATAAAAAAAACAAACACAACCTATGATATTAACCCATATAACTGCAGTCGGAGCGTAAAGTGCGGGGCAATAAATAAGAAATTCTTCTGAAAAGCCATCATCCCAGTCCTCATATTTTTTCATGTCATTTGTGTCGACAGCAGCACAATAAGGACACACTCATCAAGCAATCATGAACTGGTTCATATCAGGCAATTTCGCGCAAAATAAATTTTGATGGGAAGTTGGAATAGCCAAAATGTCGACGCAAATACTTTATTTACAATCCGGTAAGAATGTTGCGCTCAATTAAGAAAAATCCGTAATTTTTTCGTTGTTGTCGAGCGGGAAAGGCAAAACTAACGCAAAATGAGCTGCAGCGTTTATTATTTCTTTCGTTACCCACAGTCCACTATACCTACAGTATATTGAAGCAATTGGATGTCCGGCAGAACAAATTTCGAGCGCTCCGCGCGTGAAGAAGCAGCGTTTCCTCGCCCGACTGAGCACGCGGCCGTACGCCGCTTTCAGTTCTTGTTGACTACAGCGCCGCCGCTATTTTCTGCGCGAAACGAGCACCTCTCCGGGCGGCCGGTCGGGCCACTCTAAAACTTCTAGTACACTCTACATCGGCGAGGCGACCCGGCGGCGGAGCAAAAAAAACAAAACCACGTGACTTTTCCCTTGGCCAATGGCGCGCGGCGTTCGCTGGCGAAAAAGAAAATGGCAAAAAACGAAGTAAGAGAGGAGCGCGGGCGAGGGCGAAAGGCGGCGAGATCTAAAGATGGCGCTACCTTAGTAATTTTAGGGACCTTAATGGTTAGAACGAAAGCCATGTATGCTGGAACGCTCATCGAAATGGCTTTTCGTCAACTTTCGCGCTTCCTATCACAATAAAAAGAAAGCATAGCTGATTTTATGGGTGCAAAGCGGCTCATAGAACCTGAAAATGCATTTATTTTAGCTGCGATTGCAGCAATGCGACTTATTTAACATGGGCTGTGCCGCTGTATGCCCTCGACGCACGGACAATATTCGCTACCACCGATGGGAAATTTCTGGCGCCGAAATAACGTTCGGTTCGCTAAAATGTCATTATTTTTTCGGGTATTTCTTATCCCGGCTTATGTATTTTATATAGTCTGCATGGATAATGCAGTTCAGTAGAGCGTGGGGCGCGATCGCGTCGTACCCACGACAGATGGCTGTGCTCTTATCTAGCCTTCGAATTAATGCCTGTTTGGCAGAAAAGCACCCGTCTTATTTTTAGAATTAACGCGTTTAAGGAGATTACGTTGAGCGATAGCCTCAAGGATGCGGCAACCTGTTCTACACATGCGCGTTAAGCAAGTAATGGTTTCAATTTCAGTCGCAACAAATTTAAAAAACTTAGTCAGGTGCACTCTGATTTCATTGTATTCTTAAACGTATTTCGGTGGCCATAGGCAAGCCCATTTTTCCTATTTTGGAATGAATACCCGGCACATTTAAATTTTCAATTACTGATTTCAAAGCACGTCTATGCAATAATGACAGCTTTCATGTTTGTTTTGGACATTAGCCACTTATGTACAACACTAAAAGTTGGAAACCAAATGTGTACTGCACACTCGTTCAAGAGCTGCATAGTTTATTAAACAGTTATTTGCAAACTATATTGCACTTACATTCACAAATCTACACTTTCAAGGCATCTGCATGTCTTCAAAAACGGAACAGTTCACACACGAAGCACTTTGCGATGCAGGGGCTTGGGCACCAGTTTTTTTTGCGGTACGCGGCTTTGTCCGTGACAGTTGCACCAACATTGGCAAGCAGTGGCTGAAAAAAAAAGTGTAAAAGTCAAACGATGGTTTATGCCGAGATTTCGGTAAAAAAAAATCCATATTTTGCACCAACGCCAGTTGCATTGAATCCTTTAATTAAAGTCGGATGCGGCGCTTCAATGAATGCTATTCGGGATATTCGAAAGCTATTCGAAGCTTTTTCTCAGCCCATCGCTGTCGTTTTTCTCGATCACATAAATCTAGATCACGCTCCAGCCTGCGAGCAACAAGTGCTCGCAGGCTGGAGCGCCGAAAGCTTCACAATATTTTGCACGCCATTTCAGCAGTGCAGTAATATTCAGGCCAGCCTTTACAGCTGCTTACATGCGCGGGTTCTTCAAATGACTTACAACGCGCCGCAAATAGCTGCATGCCGCAAACAACGAATATAAATATCTTGTCGTAAATAAAAAAAAAGCATGGGCAAGATCATATAATCAATAGGCTGCATAACATGTGTTCCGTGAACGAGGCTTCAAACACGAAATATACAAAAATTAAATTTCTAAAAATAACTGCCGAAAATCAAACACGGCACCTGTATAAAAATGCAATCACTGCGCTTGATTGTTGTCCATAACCCACCCTACGCGGAAATAAAAATATAACGGCTGTTCCAGCAGGCAGGCACCCGATAATTCGCTCGCCGAAAAGTTCTCGTCCCCAAATGTCCCCGCACCGAAATGTCATGCACTGATCACAGCGCAACAATCACAGCGCGATTAACTTTTCACGGCACAGTGACATACCTGGGTTTCAGTGCTGTTCCTCGAAGCTCCTAGACAAGCGGACTTCATGACCTGGTCGTTCGGTTGGTCAGCTTAACAAAAATAAAGCTGCAACACAGTTCTGCCTGATCCCGGCAGCGAAGAAACGCAGCAACAAAGGCTCCGCAAAGCCGTCCAGGGGAGCCGGTGCAACCATCGGCTAACACCGCCATCTCGCGGTGCGTTCAGGCGTTAGCCGCATTACATGTTTTTGCTGGGGGACGCGCCGAATGGGACGGCCGGAGCAACGGCGCGCCGCCGGCAGCCGATCGCAGAGGCCGTGCGCGCGCCGTTCAAAACGCGTTAAAAATAAATAAAACTATAGCATTGTCATGGACGTCTAAGCTGTCGGTGAACGGTAAGGTCAGGTGCCACTTACATCCAGCAGGAGTTGAGAGCCTGTTCTGTAAGCAAACAGTACGTGTTCCATGAGCTATTTCATGGCGTGACGGGGGCTGCAGGCGACAACGGCTAGGAACGACGGTGGCGGTTCTCTCGCTGGCTTCGTAGTGTTGCCTCTTTTCATATACATGCAGAGGCCGGCATATCATCTTGTAGTTCATATATTAGATAAGTTCGCGTTATGCACGCCTGTGCGCACGCAGGTCGGCTTACTCAAGTGAAGCTTCGTTTCTAGGCCTGGAGGTATATCACTGACTAAGCTTCCAAATACTTTACGTGCGAATATAAACATGCTCCGCTCACAACAAATTGCATGGGCGCTGTCGATGTCTATACCGCGTTTTTCGAACGCTCATGGCGCTATTCACTGTTAGCGCATTTTAACGGCAAACGACGGTGGGCATTGCCAAGGAGAAAAAAGGGCGTCCCCATCGCAGACGATCAGTCAACACTATTAACGCCAGCATGATTGTGGTGGGTCACGTTGACCAGTAAGGCCACCAGTATTGCCCAGGATAGCCGAGGTGCCCACCTAACCTACCGCCATTATTCCCACCTACTCCCAGCTTTAAAAACGTTGCCCAGGTAAATTTCCAGTATTGATCACCATGCCCACCTGATTTCCCAGGATGCCCACCTTATTTCCCAGCAGAATTTATGGTGGGATTTGCGATCGGGGTATTACGTGTAGTTGATATTTCCCGCTACTGTCCATTACTTTTCTTATTGGAATCTGCACTAGCTTTTGGCTATGTGTCCAACAAGCGTTTGAAAACTTCTTGCGACAAATGGTAATTCACTAACTGTTTCATATTTCTCGGCAGAATCTTTTTTTCCAAGACTCAAATAAGGCTACCACATGGTCAGAGTAGGAATGGCGTATAAACGTCGTGACTAGAAAAACTGGGGGAGGACAATATTCTCGAACACGTGGTGGAAAGGTGGCGGAAAGTTTATATTGGGCAATTCCAACATAAATGCTTCGACACACATGAGGAATACTGCGCATGTGGTTATGGTGGCAAATTCAGTGGCAAATTTTGTAATATAAGAATAGAAGCATTCACACTTGAGCCGTATGAATAAAGACGAAAAATTAGAAAAAAAAAACTACTTAAACAAAGGCGCTCGGAATCAATGAAAAGGGAGAAAGACGCGTCAGCAAAAAAAATTGGCCGCGTATCTGCTCCTTTCGTTGCAAATGACGTCAAAAGACCATAGTCTTTATCGGCTTTTGCGAAGTAAATGCCTCCCTTCGCTTTACCGCTCACCTCTCATGTTGTTCCTCTTGCGTCGCGCTCCTCCCAAGGTAAAGACGCCAACTGTTTGCTTTAATCATTTTTAAATTTTGCGCGTTCCACTGCTCCAAACCGGGAGTGTCGATGCGAACGCTGCCGTACGGCGAAGACGCGCGTTAATCGAGGCACCCTACTTCAACGTTTATAGAACCGCGTTTCCCTACTCCACGTGCGTTGCAAGCAGAACGTGGAAACTATCTAGTGGAACCTTGCGTAACTGTTGCCGGTTGATTTCTTAAAATGGCGCCAGAAGCTATAGTGGCGCGGGCGACAGCAGGCGACGGCGGAGTGAATTCTTTTTCTGCAGTTGATGAAGTATTTAATTTCGCAAAGGTCAAGCATGTTTGAATTTTTATAAAGGAACACTGCAAATATCACTTCTGAATTGATTTGTTGCCTCATATTTGCATAATGTCTTGTTCTTCTTCAACAATGTTGACGAGTATGAACATTACAGCGGACCAAGACGGGTAGATTTAGCTGTGACTATATAAGACTATTGCGCAGGCATTCTTTTGATTTGGCCGGGTGGCTGAATCGAGTCACAGACAGACCGACGGACAGACATACAGACATACAGACATACAGACAGACCAAAATTTCTGGGTTTAAGTAGCCCAAGAAAGACTATCGTCTTTAATAAAGGCAGGTCCTTGCACGTAATGCACGGCCGAGGAAATATCGAATGGGACTTTCTACAGATTGGGTTAGTGCATGGCCAGTAAAACAAAATAAACACTGGAAATCACAGTGCAACAACAAACCCACACATTCGATTAAATAAAAAATTACACCATCTTCCTCCTAGGGGAACCCTGACTAGTATGCGAAGCAGCCACGGGATCGATTCAAGTGCCCATAGCTTTCAGTTCGTCGTTTCCGTTAGTTTTGAGGTACGTAGCTACCGTTATATTTACCGTTGGGTTTTCATGGTAACTACCACACTTTTCACTTACCAGAACTACGAAATGGGAAATTGCATTGACCCCATAGCTGTTTCGCATAATACTCAGGGTTCCCCTACGGGAAGATGGTGAAATTTTATTGGCGGGGTGTGGGGGGGTGTTAGCGTGGAGAAGCATTAAAGAGAGGGAGAAAGAGAGAGAGGCGTTGTACGTGGTATGTGAAATGTAAAGTCAAGGGCTGTTGTAGTGGATGAACCCTAAAGTTGCTGAAGATGAGGTCGATGCACGTTCCCCGGATGGTTGTGGGCTGCTTGTAATCACGGCCCCCCGAGACTCCCCGACGCACGCCGCTGCCGACGACGATGAAACGTCAAAGGCGCGTGAAGCGTGCTCGTCTCGTGCCGGCCCAGGACGACACCGGCAACGCTGTTGCTCCAGGAGCCCTTAAAGGGGAAGCGTGCTCGTCTCGTGCCGGCCCAGGAAGACACTGGCAACACTGTCGCTCCAGGAGCCATTAAAGGGTAAGACACCACCGGGCGTTCAGCAAGCCGAGCATGCGCAGTGGGGGTGTGGACGGTGCAACAACAACAAGGGAGGGACATAGCCCCTACCATGAGATGCTTCGCATCTAATAGACGTAGGTGTTTCGATAAAACGGCATTCCATACCAGGGTGTTCCCTAAAACGGGAAATGGTTCGTTAAACCGGTGTTCGATAAAACGTCTTTTGATAAACTGTCTTGGAACAACATGAGTATATCCTGGCATATTGGTTTGAGGTACCGTCTTAGGCATATTTTACCAGTACATAAGTGAACACAATTACACCGTTACTTTGGACATTGTGTGTTGCAACACATAAAATTTGTACCTACTATCCTTATTGAGCTTGCCCTACAGATATCATCTCTGAAAAAAACCTAGTCACCGTAAAACGCCAGATCTCTCAAAACGGCATCAGCCTCCGCTGCAACAAGGAATATCTGGGTAATGTAATTAAGATCTTTTTACCTGCTTTGTTTTCCAGGTGGATGGAGAAAAATTTCTCATGGGTTGAAATTTTCTCAGGAACTGTAAACAGCAGCGCAAAAAACAGAAGGCAAGAACGTACCGTAATATGCTCAAACCTATCCAAATACACGATCCTTTTGGTTAACGGACAGAAAATGGCCACTTCAATAAGGCATCATTTGGTGTAACTGCTGTTCATCTAGTCCAGGCTTATGCAAGCATAAACACATACGACCGCGCTCTTGGCTTCACTGAACTTTTATTGAAGCCCCATCCGGGAGAGAAAACGGAGGGAGGGGGGGGGGGGGGGCGTCCTTAGTTTAGGAGTACCTAGCTTTGGCGGTCCGCCCGAGGCCGTCTCAGGTAAGCTTATAGACCGGTTCAGGGCCGAACGTCTGGGCCGCTCATTTTGCAAGGGAGAGGTGGGGACGGAGAGGGAGGTCGGGTGTGTGGGAGCATTCACGTACGGTATTGTACCTCTTTCGGGGCAACACTTGCACTGGGGTGAGACAGAGGTAGGAAAGATCAAGTGCCAAAGTGTATTGTGGGGAGAGGTGAGGATTTGAAGATGACGGAGAATGATTTCGTCCGGCTTTGTTAGCGGGGTGGGGAAGAGGGAAGGTGCGGCGACAGAGCTCTTAATGTGTGACAATGCCGTTGTACACGCTCAGGATATGTTTTATCGCCTAATAGCCGGTATCCCGTAGTGCTCACCGTTGACAGCGAGCCGTGGTATCGAAAATATTACTGTAATTGCCTTTATTACAAGTTCTATGATGGTTTACATGTGCCGCGAGTGATGGACTGGGGGCAATTACAGTAAAAATCGACAACAAACCCGGAGAGGGCCCATGAGATGGCGGGAATTAGAATAACTTACTTCCGCGCTGTTTCTATTTTCTGTTCAGGACCCTTCTAGCATTAACATTTCTGCGCCTAAATGGATATTGGAGCAAATGTCATTTTGTTATCGTGAAAACAAGAATCGAATTTTGTGTACGTCAAACAAGAATTTGGTTTTACTCCTAATCCAACTTTTGAGGAACACCAATATTTCTTTTCTCGTAAAAAATTTAACTTTGACAACCTCCAAGTAAGCAAACATGGGTTCTGGTGACGAACTTAGTGATTAACCCGAAAAGCGTACCTAAACAACCCTGTTTACAAAAAATTAGTTTTTTAAGGAGACTCTAGGAGACATCTCCAAATGGTATTTTTAGAAACATACGTAAATACAGGCGGACAATATTTGGCTGCAAGTGTTCGCTTTTCAAATAAACAGTTGCCCAAGAAGACTTTTATATCCAGGCGTATGTACTACAGCACTTTCGCCAGTGCTCATTTCAAGCTAACTTCCTTTATGCACACCCTTATAGGCAACGTAATACATTTGGAAATAGAACGAAGATGGTGAAAAGCACCGGGGACAGACGCAGTTTTTCTCGTTTGCGAGGGTAAATTATATAGTTTTTCAAGTGTGAAGGGGTGCACATTACTTATATGCGTCAGTGTGATAAAAGCAATGAAGCCAAGTTCTGGTTCTTTTAATGCATTACATTTGTTTTCGAGGGCGGTTTTACAGCACAAATCAGAGAACTTACAAATCACATGAACCAAGTAATTCTCATAAGCTTTCGCCCAGCGAATGATTACTTCCGCCCCAACAAATGCGTGCTCCCCTTGTAACACTTCGAAAAAATTACACCTTCTTCCTTACTCCCGAGGATATCGGCAAAAAAAAAACTAATTCCCCTTCCAATCTCGCACTAAACCATTGCGGAGGTCCAGGTTTCGCACCGATTACACGGCCGCCCTAGTATTACGCTTCCCCGGACCTAACGGCGCCCCAAATTAGCTTTCCGCGACTTCCAGCCCTCCCGCCCTCCTATCCACGTTCCACAAACTCCATAACCGCCTCACAGGCGCCAGCCCTTTCGAGGTGCCGTTATAAAGTTCCTTTCCGCGGGGGAACCCGGTGTAGCAGTAACAGCCGGGCCGCTCTTTTCCCCCCACGTGTCGCGTGAGTGGGGACATCTGGCGGCGCGGTCACCCTGTCACACGCTGATTGTGGGTCTTACCGTGATTTACGACCGGAGCTCGGGGAACGGCGCCCAGCAGTGGACAACCCATTTGCGCCAATTCCGGGCCGCCCCTCACCGTACCGTAGTAGCAGTGCCGACGCCTGCCCCGGCGTGCTGCGGCGCCAGTCGTGCGCAGTCCACCTTGAGCATCGAATCTCTCTGCTGTTGACGGCATTACTAGCGTGGCCAGCCACGCTCGAAGGCGCGTGCGAGGCGGCAACTCCCGGGTTTGGGTTTGCCGCTTTGCGGAAAGGAGGTCGTCATGCGTGCAGCGAGCGTACACTCTCCCGGTTCACTCTCCCGGAGAGACTCGCATATTGTGCGAACTGATTTATGGCGCTTAGGAGTGTGTTTTTTGTCGCGCGGAATGTGACCTGTGTCCGTGGCTCCGTGCAAAACGTTTGACCGTACGTGCGTACGTAAGTCACAATTTATCACCACCGCCGTAGTCGTGGCATTGACAGAGAATGAATGAAAAGTTGGACAGCGATATCACCTCGAACATCGCAGAGAGCTGGGGATCGTTTGGCATCGTAATCAAGGTCCTCGTCACAGACAGGGGTGTTGAGTAAATGAACAGTACATTGGAGGAATACGCCGCAGTCGTCTTTGAGAGTAAGATGGTCACATCGGAGTTCATTCTTCTAGATGGCGCGTCAGTTGCCAGCGTGAGGAAGATCGTAAATAGTGTCGGGATGATGTGCTCTTGCATTAGGGACGGGCCGAAAAAACTGTCAGCCAGGAAAGCGGTATCGAGTTCGGCTTATAATTTTCCTTTATAACTTTTCTAAGGCGTATAAAATACAACTATTTAATTCCCCCCTCTGGAGTTAAATAAATGTGGCAAGCTTTCTACACAAATTGAACCAAAATATTGGGCTTGAGACATCTGCAATGTCGTCTTACTTAATACTTCCGGACCAATCAACCTTATCACATTCCTTTATTTTATCCGGGGCTATTTGCCGTATTACTCAAGAATACTAGAAGATATCTACAATGGGTCCACAGCTACCGTCATCTTCCATAAGTAGAGCAGTAAAATACCTATATGGAAGGGAGTCAGAGAAGGGACACTGAAGTGAATTTGTCACGCTCCCGGTTTTGCTTGCACTGCGTAGACTGACTCAAATTACCACACTTTTCATCGTTAATCCGGTTGATAAGTCGGTAATTATTTTATAAAGAGGGAAAGAAGAAAAACTACCATGCAACGCCTAAATTATCGGAAGCGTTGTTACCTGAGAAGGAAGAGCATTTCGGGTAAACCGTTGGTGTGCTTGCGTTGAAATTTGACATGCACGGTAAACTTATTTTTAAGACTCATTCGCTGCTAGCCATTGTCCTGCTAGCCATTAGAGCGACCGTCGTTGCCTCGCATTTCCAAATTAAATGTAGCGAAGGGCTCGTTCATCACGGTCTTTTTTGAGGATAGAGGGAGAAGAGAGCGCGGGAAGTGTCAGTACTTACTCAAAAGTCATTCCTTTTTAAAACTGAAAAAAATATAATTTTACGTGACAACCACGACCCAAGTGTGTTTTTTTTTATTTCTTTGCAGTGGTGCGCATCTATCTTAGGAAACGAAAACCGTCGTCGTTTGGGTCAGGTTTCTCGGGGTGGGCTGTTCCACCCTCAGTTCGTCGGGACTTCACGAGTTCACTTTTCTTCATTCAAGAATTCTCCTGGTCACTTAATACTTCCGGTCCAATCAACCTTATATACAGTACGTTCTCCAGTCAATCACGGGCGGACTCTTTCATATGGCTCACAAAACCATTCGCAGTTCTGTTTCTCTCGCATTAGTTTCACACTACTGCCTGGGCTCTTGAATCGTCACTGTGCTCATTTATGCCTGTGCTTGGCAGCAGAGTGCCATTTTTTCAGAAGAGAAGACATCTTCTGAAATTGTTCGCTGTTTTATAGTTACGAAGCAACGACTTACTTGTTTCCCACTAAAAGAAAGAAATGGTAACAGATGATCTTTACTTTTTAGGCGAAGGTAATCGTAAGCGGCAATTGTACCATTTCAAGGGACATCCACACACTACTAGACACGTACCCCTGCCCTCTCAGGCTGGTGTTGGTTAGGCGGAATACGCTCCCCGCTCACATTACAGTGGATATGGCTTGTCACCCGACGTATATTCCTCGGCCGCTGCCAATGTTAAGAACCGGTCCGATAGAAAACTTTCTCCAACGGAAGGACGATCTGCGTCGCGCCACACGTGCCCTCATCCCCGCGTGTGGAACGGACCTCCCCAGTAGACTTGCTAGCTGGGAAGAGGTTTTGCTGCGCAGGCTTCGCGTTGGAGTGGCGCTTTCACCTGCTGTGACCCGGGCGTGGCCACCATACTACCATGCCCCGTTCGACGACACCTGCCCCTTCTGCACAGCTCCGGCCACACAAGCTGACGCGGACCATCTCATATGGGCGTGTCCTTCCCTGGCCTCAGCCAGAAAGCGACACCTGAGAGGCACAGGCCTCCATCCTGGAAGACCCCCCGACCTTCAGCGGTGGCTCTGGGGCCCCCACCACCGCTCCCTTCTTGACTTCCTTCGAGAGACGGGGGCCCATGTATATTTATAAATAAGTTATTTTTATGCCAACGGGCATTCTGTCGCAAAAAAAAATTCAGTCATTTTTGTTCGGGGACTGTTCGCACACTACAGAACCTTGATTTAACTAGCTCTCTCTTCGAATATCATGAGAGCTCTGTCATGGGGAAAGAGAGTTTGTGGAGACGTGCACCCGGAGAATTCTTGAATGAAGAAAAGTGAACTCGTCAAGTCCCGATAAACTGAGGGCGGAACAGCCCACCCCGAGAAACCTGACCCAAAGGACGACGGTTTTTGTTTGCTAAGATAGAGGCGCACCACTGCAAAGAAACGAAACAACACGCGTAGGTTGTGGTTCTCACGCAAAATTATAAGAAGGGATGACTCAAAGCGCTTCCGTAGTGAGGCTATACTTGCCGTTACCGGAGCTGTATTTCCAACACAGCGTCGAAACTTTACCGACAACAACTCTGCAACGTAAGTAGAAATTAAACGTATAGTAGTTGATAAAAAAATGACACTTGTTGTAGCATCGTCGTAACTTTTGATTATCAAAATGATAAAAGTGATTTTCTATTTACAGTTCCACGTTCTCCTCAAGCTTTAATACCGAGTTCCTAAGTGACTCTTAAGGCGAATAACGTGGCATGCGATGCAGTTACATCTTTTTCTTAACGTGCACGCGCCTAAGAGTTATTTTGTCCGTGTTTCATTTTCATTCCTTTAATCGTACTTTGCACTACAATAATTACGCCACTGGCACCAGGTACAGTTATGTGGCAATTTGATCAACGAACTGCTCTAGGAAGAAAAGTGTGGGTAGCCTCAAGATCCAAAAACACGAATTCAATCTAGCTCACGTCGTAGAGTGAGTCGCGTTTGGTGCCTGAAAAGTGGCCGCGAAATTAAAGTTGCCCGCCAACAACCGGAAGATAACAAAAACTACTGAAATAGAGACTTCACAAAATACAGAAGATTCCGCCCACTCGATTCCACGACCAGAGTGCTATAGCGCTACAAGCAGATGGTAGGGCTGCCTAAACCCCGAACTCTGGATAAGGCGCAGACAGCCCGCAGTACTCTTTGCGCCGCATCGTAGTCGGAACGACAAAACAAGCAAACTAGCAGGCTTACGCACCAAAAATGGCGCCCACCTTTTGATTACATATCGCGATATGAGAGTAACAAGACCTATCGCCAACAAGAACCCTCCGCACAACCCCAGAGCCGCTTCGTCGCGGCGCGAAAGTGAATCGGCTGCCCTACCTATCACGCCGCCTACTCTAAGACGAGAATAGCAACGAAAAAGAAGAACGAAACGGGTGAAAGGCAGAGCTAGAGAAAAAACTTAACCCCTGCTTGGAGAGAAACTTTTGCCGCCCCTTCATTTTCGGGGTGGGCGAGCACGGCAGCTACGTCGGCGGGCTTAGATTCTCAGCGACCGAGACACCCGAAAGCCACGTTTGGTCCCTGGTTCTTTATTTCTACTTTGATTTTTTTTTTTTTACGGCTCGCTTCTGCCGTAGGTCATGCTGCTGCTGCAGGGTGCAGCGAGCCAGGGGGCTGATATTTCGGCGTTATTTTCCTTTCTCCTTGATGCACCAATATGGCAGCCGCCCGTTCGCGTGTGAAATTGGGCAACAAGAAGGGATGCGTGTGTTACGCACGGAGGGATGCGTAATGGCTGTGATAGCTGAGTTTCAACGATTGCCTCTCGCCCCTCGCGCCCTCATTTCCCGGCGCGCACTTTCACCGAAGACCAGCCGCGCCGACAGAGCCAAAAGCGTTCGCCGGTATTTTTCATTGTCGCGTCGACACGTCCTCGTTCCTATCTGTTGAGATTGTGCACTGTTTTCTGCGTTTTTTGAAGGTTGGGGAGTGTGAAGTATAGACGACCTTACGGCTCGAGTCAAGGAGAGGAGCTAGAATCGTTTGTCAAGCAACCTTGCAGCTCTAGCAGATTCCTTCGTTCGCCCGCAACGTCTGATCCCTAGCTACAAGGCTGGAAGGACATTTTATTTTAAAGCAGGGTGGAAAATGGCGTAATCTACCTCGCTGGCCGAAACTGTCTCCCACAGCACGTGCATTACGAAAGGAGTCGATGCGGCATCATGTCTGATTCATGTGCCGTTATTTACTGCAGGCCCGTTACTCAGCGCATTCGCTTACCCAGAAGTCTTGCCTTAAAAAGAATCACTTGTTGTGAATTTGGTTTTGCCTATGCGCAACCTAAAACTACATCCCCTAAACAGGATGAAGGCCGTCGTTGCAAGCCCTCAACGAGCAACTTGGTGGAGCAGTCGGACAATTTTCCGTTTTGAAAGGAAAGGAGAATAATGTTCCGCAATCTTACTTTACAACTTACTTGTCACAGCACAGCATCATAAACCATGTTGCTCGACCGTCTTAGAACGGAAGTGTGACAGTACGCGAAAACATATTCGATGGAGAACGCAGCTAGTAGAGGCGCAGGATACCCGATCAACTGGCAACATTGTGCGCGCATCAGATATCAAAATGTTTTGTCTCGAAGGACCAATGTGTCTATAAAAAGCCTCATTGTTTTGCGGCCACGGAGAGATTTTTTTTCTGTAGTTGAAACGGGAACAGTTGTGTAACCGTCCTTGTTTGTCGTTCTTCGCTATTCCCGCGTCACTTGCTGTTTCTGTTGCCTTTTCGTGCTACCTGTCTGCGCGCTTGTGTTCGCAAACCTGCAGTCACTTGTACACGTTCGCTTCAGATTTGCCCGGCCTAATTGTAGTGGCTTCCCGTTTCCGCGATCACGTAATGCCTCGGTCCACCCGGGAATCGCGACGCCTTTATCCAGCGTAGCGAGGACGGTGGAAACCTCGGCTGGGATTATCCTTACCGGGAAGGACAGCGTCCGACGGTACAAAGCCCCAAGTTGCATTGAAACAAACAGGAAACAGCACCCGACTGCCGCAATTAACAACGTTGCCGTGTCCTTCGGACATCCACTAATCCTCTCGTCTTCCATGGGTTAAGCTGCACCCACCTCTGCGGAGGCGAGGCGCTTGTTTCGACTGTTCTAAGATGGGAGGTATCTTAGATCAAACAACGAGAAAAATCTGTGCTGCGCTGATGTGAATATGATACGAAATAAGCGTCAATGAAATCTAAAAATAAGTTAAACAGACTAATGTGACCCATTTACGCCTGCAATATTTTGAAAACAAGCCTTAGCGGTTATTTTTGTTTTCTCTTCGGGAAAGCGGGGGGGGGGGGGGGGGCAGGGCAAGCTACCTTAAATATCCCCTACGTTAAATATCCGCTTAAATAAACATTACTTAAACATTATCAACAATAAGTAAACACAACCTTAAAGGAGTACTGACATGAAATTTCTCGTTTTCAGTTTTTATGCTATAAAGAATACCTATTGGCCCATTAATTACGATAATCGTACCGAAAGCCGTCAGCCGCCAACACAGAATTAATTATAGCACGTTTATTGCAACCAATTTCAAATTTGGTCGCCGCGCGGGAAAATGGCCGTTCGAAGGCCAGCCTGCAAGCGGGCCAGCCTTACGTCACGGTCTCACCCGTGACGTCAGGGACGTTTTTCTTTCCTCCACGCGTTCGCCGCATCGTCTGCTACGATTGCACATGGTCCGCGACACGCCCGCGCAGATGACATGTCGTCTGAATCGTCAGACTCGGATGAGTCACTGCCACCCGACAGACAGAACAACTTTATTTGGCCAGGCGATTAGGCCGGCGATGTCTTCGCCGTCGTCCGTTTTTTAATATCACTGCGGCTCGAACCGGCGCAGACCGTGATAGCAACAGCTTGTCACCATCAATCTGATCACCAAAAAGAAGCTTCACATGCGAGAAAGTAGATGTTAGTGTGTTGAAAATTGTGCTAGGAGTTGTTATCAGCGCTGAATTTAAAAGTGGCGTTCAGATATTTGCCGCGATGGTAAGCCTACGCTGACCGGCAGTGGAGGTTCGGCGCTCCGACCCAGCACTGCCGGCACCACGGTGCGGCGAGCGGCCGAAAGATGGCGCCACCTGCGTGCTAGAATCAAAACAGGCCGCGGCAGATGTCTTGGTCACAGATCGCTGAAACGGAAATTATTGCCAAAATAAAGCTTCATATGCGAAAAAGGGGATGATAGTGTGGTGAAAAGTTGTGTAAGGGATGGTCATTCGCAGTTGTACAGATACCAGCGATCAAATAGTCGCCACGATACTAAGTTCCCAACACCCAAGGTGACCCGTGCAACCCCGAGCCCGCTGGCTGGGGCGACAGCTCTTGCGGCCGCCGGCGCGCACGAACTCAGTCCACGTTTAGCGCTGCATGTCGTCGCGTGGAAAATAATGCATCTTGGCGTCGTCGTCGATTTCCTCGGACAGGCTTCCACGAGCAGTACTTCGCATACCGCGAGCTTGCCATAGCACAACTTGGGCGAGCTCGGCGACGCGCACCGCCGCGTCGCCGCGGTGCCCGTCGACATCGCGCCCCGCGCAGTTTTCTGCACCAGTGCCAAACACCATGCGCCGGCAACGAACTGAAGAGCAAAGACGTTGAACACGCAACGTTTACAAGCATTGCTCACACAGCTACGCCCACGTCTCCTGCCCAAACGAATACCACCGACAACAGCAGAATAGGATTTCGTTTCCGGTTCTGAAAACGACTATATGACGTCACCCTGAACCAGCCAGACACGCAGGCCAATGTTTCGTCACGCCGAAAGCGATTGCGCTAGTGCGGCCGATTTGTGGAAGCTCGCGGCCTGGACAATCAAAATCGATTTTACATGTGATTCCGGCCTCGGATCGCTGCAAAAATTTCTGTGAGGCATCTGTACAAACTACTGTAGCCAATTATATCATTTTTTAGGTATCAAAATTTGGTGTCAGTACTCCTTTAAATATACCGCGGCTATTTTGTTCTTACCCGCCGCGGTGGCTCAGTGGCTAAGGCGTTGTGCTGCTGAGCATGAGGACGCGGTTTCGCTTCCTAGCCGCGGCGGCCGCCTTTCTGATGGAGGCGAAAAGCCAAAACGACCGTGTGTATGAGATTTCGGCGCACTTTAAAGATCCCCAGGTGGTAAAAATTAATCCGGAGCCCTCCACTACGACGCGCCTCATCGCCTGTCCTGCGTCGTGGCGTTAAACCCTACAATCGATCAATCTTATCATACCTGGATTTTTTGACTACAGGGCGCAAAAATGGCCTTAATTTTAAAGGGACCCTGTAACGCTTTCGACAAACGCTTTCACTCTTTCCTTCGCAACTGGAATCACTGCGAAAGCTATAGATATCGCCAGCGCGGAGCGGCACTGCGTGATTTGCTCGTCGCACCAGATACGCCTTCTATTTCTGATTTGTTTTCGTGGCTTTATTTTTAAAATTGCTATCGAAAAGCGTTCATTGCAGCAACTGAAGAAAAACCGGCCAACAGTTGCTATATGGGCTCAATGACGTAATTCGAGCGGTCGACGAACGTCAAGACCGGGAAAGAGGGAAAAATTTTTTGGGCCAGTTTCCAAGTTGTCTGATGGGCACAGAGCAGTATATTTTGGCTGAGGTACTTTGCGACCCCCTAATCTAAGTACCGGGTGTGTTGGGTGACTACGTTATGCATGCATTTAAGATTTCAAAACTAAGTTGAAGAAAATGTTGCAGGGTTCCTTTAAGCGACTGTTTTGTAGGAGTCTGAAACCTTTGTTAAGCACGCGGAATGAGCTTGCTAAAAGATGCCCTGAAGTATAGCCGAACGGTGAATAAAAATGCTGTACACCACCACACAGAAGACTCTCAGTTTATTTATTTATTTATTTATTTATTTATTTATTTATTTATTTATTTATTTATTTATTTATTTATTTATTTATTTATTTATTTATTTATTTATTTATTTATTTATTTATTTATTTATTTATTTATTTGTTGATTTATTTATTTATACTGCAATGCCACATTGAGATTTTGGCAGGAGGGTACAAATGATGAGAACATCCCAGAAAGGCAGACAAGAAATACATACGTACACAATAAAAAACGTAAGGGCATAAATGTCAGCCCTAAGTTAAACACGATGTGAACAACGTGACTTAAGGCTGTTGTACTTAATTGTTAGTAAGTTGGTTCCACTCAGTAACGGTCCTCGGAAAGAAGGAATATTTAAGGGTATTATTGCGTGTACGAAAAGGAGTAATTCTCATTTGGTGGCTTTGTCTAGTGGCGTACCACGGCAGTAATAATTCTCGTTCCCATACCGCGTTTTGCCAGTCGCATGCACGTTCTACTGCGCCGAACTATACCTTAACTTAATCTCCCCTCACCGAAGACAATCAGGAAACATTGCCTCCGTCTCAATCTTAATCAATTACTTGAGTCGCTCGTACCTACAGAGCAGCCAAGAAAAAAAAGCGTAGTATATTTCTTGCCTCACTGTTTGTGTGCGAAATAGGTTGAAAATAATTGGAACCCTTATTTTTTCATGACGCCTTTAATTTTTCGCAGTTCATTTAATAATCTGTGCTTCAAATTTTTCATTGCTGGTGCTATTTCCTTTAATGAATCGTTTAGTTAATTAGTTGCCAAATAAATTAGTTTTTAACTAGCATGTAAAAAATAAAAATTAGGTATAAATGCCCCGTCGCGACAGTGAGGACGCGAGACCAATGAAAACAACACCAGGAACACGAGGGGTTTTGCGTGTCAGACTGAATTTCTGCGTCGCAGAGATCCCATTTGTAAATAAAGCCCTTGAGGAACACTGTTGCAAGTATAACCGCCAGCTTCAAAGGAGCACCTTTATTACGTGGGGTGTCTAAGTTCCCAGGAATATGACGTGCTAACAAGTTCCTGTCCTTGCATTCTTTTGTCCTCGTTCTAACGAAACCATTGTCCGCAATAGGGTGATAAGTGTTATTCGCACTCGCACGGACTTCCACTGTGATTATACATAGGTGTTTTTTTTTTAAACAACGATAAAATGTTTCGTAGATGCCGTTACGTGTGACCCGAGCACACTAGTTAAGCTCGACCCGAGCGAGGAACAGGAGCTGTAAATAAATTCAATTCGTATCAACCTTGTAACACGCCCAATTTTTATTTTCGACAGCCAAAACATAATTTTCAGATGTTTTTGAGGGTATTTTGCGTTTACCTACGTTGCGTACATACCACTGCTGTTCGCCTCGCTTAAGGGGTTATCTTGGAGACGCCGTTTGCTTACCCAAGCAGCGTCGCCGCTGTTATTTCGCCCTTCTTCCTGGACATGCGTAGATGTGAAAGAAAATATTCCCTATTTGGCTTTCAACAAGGGTTGCCCAAATGGGTGCCTCTACTTAAGAGTTAGTAAGTAAGGGTGCCTCTACGACGACACTCTTGAAGATCTAGTTTTATATCGCTTCCTATCTCGTTTTTTTCTTCGGTCGATATGCGTCTACTGTTTCATTTCCTGATACATCAAACTTTGTTGGCACTTGACCTTTCTACTTGTCCTACACAGAGAAGATTAAGTGAGTGTCTGCGCTTTTAAGTGCGAATGCACTTTATAAGCGACCCCAAACCATCCACCGCCGGCGGCGGCGGCGGCGGCGGCGTCGGCGTCCGCAGTGCTCCTCTATATTTAAAAAAGAAACAGCATCCGGCGCCAGGTTTCGATCCGAGGACTTCGCGGCCGCAGCGCGACGCTCTACCGACTAAGCCACGGACGCCACGCTGATATGAGCGTGAGTAACGCGCCTTATATCCTTAACGCATTCAAACTACGTCGTCAGCGGCGTGCGTTGGCGACTCAGCGGCGTTATAGCGGCTTGATAACTGCGTGGTGTACACGTGATACTACAAACCCGATGGAAGAGAAGGCGGCGAGGCGGTGGGCTGCGGGGGCCGAGCGCAAGCGCCGCAAGCGGGCCGACAACCGTGCATTCGCACTTTCATATTCTCCCCCTCGGGGAAATGCGGGGGAATTTTTTTAGGAAGTATTCAGATGTATACTTCTGAACTGTGTCACAACGTCTGCCGTCGAAATTCTGTCTTAACCTTCCGAACAATGCTCCATGAATAGCCCCCTGTTTAATTTTTCTGACTCTTCCATCAAGCGTGTATCATTTAAACTGAACCCTACCGAAAGCAAGGTTGGAAGGGCATCTTCCAGACAATGGCTGCATCCCCGCACTCTGCTGAATACTCGCGAAGGTGCGCCTAGCAGTTCGGATAATAAGAGTTATGCTAGAATAGAAGAAAACAAATCTTCGTATCTGAACCGCTGTGGTAGGATACGGTTTGCTCGGAAAAGCCGCCAACAAAACGCAAATTCTTGAGCAGCTTCTGGGCCTTAATTGGATCTACAGCTTATCTGGGCGCTTGTTTATAGCCAATGCCACGGGAGGTTTCCACCTCCATCAGCAAGATGCACACGTAGTCTGGAGAATTTTTGAGAACAGAATTTAGGATGCACCTGTAATGTATCATGGTGGATTTGTGCGCCAAAGTGACGGATATTTACACCGCGAGGTATTCAATGACACTCACTGGTTTCCACGCATGTTTTGAAGAGTATGCATGATCTGTTTAAGGAACGAATACCGCGCATGCCTAACGTTGCTGTAGAATCAACAGTCATGACGGTGCACCCTAACTTTGCGTGATAGTTTTTTATGTTGATATATTTGACAGAAATTGAACATAAAAAGGCCTTAATACCAAGCCTTGATGAACTGCGGACGTAACGTCAATATCATCTAATTCAGAGTTGTCAGTTTTAATATCCTGCGGCCTGAATGACAGATGCTTGTCAAGGCACGACGGTTTGTGAAAAAGAAGGTTATGTGATGTTTCCTATATAATGTCCCTTTAAAACCCAAAAATGTGCTACGCAATAGACTTGTATGCCCCCATCAAAGTTTAGAAAAAACATGGTGACCTAATTTCAGTAATCCTGACTGCATGAAAGACCAGACATGATGCTGAAAAATTTGCGTGAAGAAGCAAGTGTTTTCTGGGGGCTTAAAACAGAAGTGTAAATGACGTGTTTTAAAGCTTTTCACCAAAGCTTGTGAGCGAGATTGGTCTCTGATACGACACCACACCTTCATGACCAGTTTTATGAAGTGGTAATGTGTAGCAAATTTTCTGTTGTGCTGGAAAGCAACCGGTGCTTAGCAATTTCGTAAGAAAATGTAAAACATGCGATTCAACTAATAACTCATGATAAATAAAAGCGCAGAAAAACGCGGGACAAAGAGAAGAACTACACAGGACGAGCGCTTACTAACAACTGAGTTTAAGGAAACCAAAACCGAAAAATCTCGACACAGCCTACCCTTGGGGCGCATCATACACACAAAACTGACGTAATTCAACAGCAACCGGGAAGAAATCATTAATCACATGCGTCGCGTTTTCCTGCGCTTTTATTTAGCATGTCTCCTTACCAACTTGCCCACTTGTCGGTGCTCCTAAAACTAATAACACGTAATAATCGTTCCCAACTTTTATTTAGATGTTCCAATTCATTCGGGAACCTTAATAAAACAGGAAAACAGGACCCTACGCCGAAGTCCGTGAAGCAGATGCAGGAGGCCATTATAAATGATAAAAATCCATTGCATCAATTTCGTAATGTCCTGAGAGGTTTGCGAAAGTTCGACAATAAAGGCAGGGTGCTAGAAAAATTCCACGCAGCAAATAATGCAACAGGTATTTTTCTAGTCAGCGGCGCCCTGGACGCCAAGCAGATATCTTTAGAATACAGGTGTTCTGAGTGACTTGAGAGTTACTTGTGTCTTTTCTGCTTTGAACAATTTTCATTATAGTGAGTAGGTAGTTGACATTCTTCTGAATTATCACCTCTGATTTTATTAACTTTACCATTTTAGTATCGGTAGTCGTTCACTGCGTACTGAACGCAGGTTAGTTTCCCAGCCCTGCCCGTACCGCTGATATGTGAAGCAGCGGCGTGGGTTTAGAATGTATGGCTCGGTAATAAAACATGTTAAACGGTCATTGACTGACCTGGGAATAGTAATCCGTCATAAGCTTAGTAGTGTGTGCTTGGTCTATAATTCCTCGCAATCACGTCTGATCAATAGGGACCGGGCGGCCGTTGTATGGCACCACCGTCGTTTCAGCGAACAGCGCCGCCCGTGGCGAACTGCTCGTCAGTGGAATGCCGGTGGCGGTCAGCGCAGCGTAGTTGTGCATGTCTTTCTGTCGTTTTTCTGCGGTGCGGCTTGCAAAGCGTACGTAACCCCACGTGCATTTTTTCAGACCGGTAAATCTTGAGTGTGGATGTGACGTTTACGAGGCATGTCATGTGTGTTATTTACTTATTTACACCCATACTCAGTATTTACAAATAGCAGACGACGCTCAATGCGCCAAGCTGGAAGTAAAGCTGGAAGTGAAAGTTCGTTGCTTCATGCAATTTTTTCATGCCTGCATGCAGTTTCGCGAATCGAGGAGTATATTGCCGCTAAATGCTCCCACAAAGCCGGTGTGTGCAACCGATCTAGGAATGCTGCGGCGCTGGCCTTTGGCAGTTGATGACGAAACGGCATCGACGTCGTCCACAAGCGAAATACAAAGTTGGAGGGTGTCTTCGAAGATTTACCTCAAAATAGAAATTGTGACGGACGACGTTTCCGTAACTTCATTACCTACGGCTGAAACGTGTTTAATTTCACAGAAATGCTCTTACTACAGTCATCGGGAATCGTTGATAGAATAAATACCGCATGATAGTGGAATGTTATTGCTTGTCGTGGAGAAGCATTGCTTTACAAGAATTGCAATGGTTGCTGGCTGGTTGGTAAATGGTTTTTCAAAAACCAATTCCTGCGTGGCTGAAGGACGCAAGACAGGAGGGTGCCCGAAACCAGTACTCAGCTTCACAACTGAAGGCTGCGGTCGGCTTACAAGCTGCCACCTACGCTTGAAAAATCATGCACACCTCCGTCTAACGACGATGATGGTTTATCGCAAAGCTGTATCGTATGGGTTTCCTTGGTTGCCTTCTGGATTTAAACTTTGACTAATTAAGCGTCGAATTTGACCAGCGCGCAGTTTGGTCTTTTGATCGCAGCGTATTTGACTTTGACCATTTCCCATTCGATTTCGCACGAAGAAAACTTTGTGTTCAACCATCATAATCATTAGACGGAGGGCTAAATGATTTTGCTGTTTAATTTTGAACTTCCATGCCCCCTCTCCAAATCTAAACTTTTCCAGCGTGTCGGAAATGTGTCTGTGGTGGAGGACTCGGGCTCATGCACCCATATTTGAGGCAACTTATCACGCGTTTTTAGTGTCTTCACCAGGCATTACACGATTTTTAGGTACTCTGTAAAGAATATTACTTAAGCATTAAAAAACACCAGCTGGCGGTAACACTGCCACATTTTTTAAATGTCGGCGCCAGCCTTAATTCTACGCAGGTGGTAAAACGGGAAGGGGAGGAGGGATGGTTTGTAGCTTGGGCTGTTGAGTTGGTGAATAACTTTGGCTCTTGATAAAATGACAACCACAAACGTGGGATTTCCACTTCGGCTTTCAGGCTCCCATGCTGTCACAGTGTCGCTCACCAAAACCGAAGGTACAAAGCTCACGGTTACAGAAAGCGTAAACTACCGCAACATTTCTACGGCTACACGGTAATCGATCTCGTATGCAGGTGCCTTTCTATTTAAAGCACACGTATCGAGGTATCCCAGCGCTAAGGCTGGCGTGGAAACCGTAGTCATTAAAACCAGTGAAGATAATTTAAGTGGTAGAAATGAATTCTAATATTGCATTAGTTTTATTCCTACTCAGATCACGCGCGGAGCCAGGCGCAGAGCGCTGCAAAAAGCGCTCGTGTCAATGTAGCCCTTCTCCAACCTTACAAGCATCCAATAAGTTTGCGTAGCCATTAGTGCATTTAAACAGAAAATAATACTACTAATGGTAGTTTTATTCGTACTCAGAACGGGTGGAGCCAAGCGCAGATCGCTGCAAAAAGCGCTCATGCCGTTGCAGCCGATACCCAAATTTAGAAGCGTCCGACAAGTTTACGTAGTCATCACTGCATCTAAGAACCCAACACATCTGTTTAGACTTCGTTTCGTCTCACATGTCTGCTCACAACGCCACCAAAACATACAAAGAACCGAAGCAAACACGACAACAACAACGGGAGGCTATGTAGTCCAATGCACCGGCTCATTCCACTGACGAGGGGAGCGCCGAGTGGTGGCGCCACCCGTCCAGCTGCCGGTCCCTATATTTTTTAGACAGCAGGTGCGATATGGTGGCGCATGCCTTGGAGAAGGTCGGAATGATCCTTTCATGACGTCATCTTCAGATACGCCGCCCTTTCAATGGCGGAGGTTTTAGGGCTCAGGAAGAAACGTTTCTAAGCCTGGCACAGCCTGGTTGGCAATTTTGGGGGATTTGTTTCTTTCGTGAATACGTCAACACGTCTGTCACTTGATGGCGCTTCTTCGCTTTGTGGTTCCTACAAACTGCATGTTCAATGGCCTTTGCCATTACGAAGACTGACGTAGCGCTGACGGGCGTTTTGTTTTTGACGGGCTGTATCATCGGAAACGGGGTAAAGCTGTACAATTGCAGTAATACTGCGACAGGTGGTGGGACGAAAAGTGTTACGGTTCGCACCCTATTTGAGGCCGGATCACTTTAATGGGAGAATGAAATTAGAAATGCCGTATGATACCAAGCGAAAGAGGTCACTTTTTAAGTTAACTGCGCTTAAGGATCATCCTGAGCAAGGCCCTAGAATTTCCTGTCTTCCTGGCAAATATTGAGCTCATGGCGAGGTCATTGGTCAAAGCGGCGGGAGCCACTCATTAGAAGTTTATGCCCTTCAACTTAAATCCCATGATCACAATGGGCTACATTAGGAATGAGGGCTCCGTGTATGTTGTTTCGCCATACACCGTCCCCACGACGGCTCGAAGTGCACCATGCGGGGGACACCCTTGCGATGCGCAACCTAAAGAATATTTAAGGCTAACAAATGTGCTTCACTTGGCTTTGGCCTTCACTACAGACTGAGGAAGATAAGGGGCAATACAAGTTTGAAACAATTAAATTTCACGAGAACATAGGAGAGATTTGGTGGCCTGAGCAATTCGTTTACTGACCACCAACACGTAGCTCTTATTACGCGGAAGCTAAAAGCCTTCTTTGCGTTACAACAGAAGGGCTGTTTAAGCTTTTAGTTACGCTGTGGTGCGTTACCACAAAACTCAGGCCCGTGGAGGGCACGTGAGCGTGAGGCTCCTAAGGAGCTCCTCACGTGGCGCAAGCCCACACGCAACCCTGGTCGACGCTGGGCGCTTTTCAAGGGGCTCAAGCTCAAGTAAGCTCAGTGCTTTTTGGCGGGAGCTTATTTTTTTTTCTCGAAACGCCATGTGGCGGAACGCCATACGAAAATACCGAGCTCACGTGAGCGTGCGCTTCGGTACGAGCCCCCGGCGTCGTCCAGATCGACCTTTGATAACACCCTGCCCAGCGATCGTGGCATGATTGCTCGCGTGCTGTTTTCCTCGCTCGTTCACGTGCTCTCGCGCCCGAAGTTGGGAGCACAAGCGTCGAGTTCGCGCTCCAGACACCGAGTTCGCGAAGACGGTTGCCGAGGGTTCTAGCGCGTGCTATCGTGACCCACGTTAAGGGAGGTGAAAGCCTTCTGACAAAAGAATCCGGGCTTGCCAGTCAAAGATAACTTTCAGCGGGCAAGTTCGGAAATCCGTGTGGGGGGCAACATCCGGTTCTCCGACGCAGGGTAAGAAACCGCCAGCTCTGTTTCTTCTCCAGCCTTTCACCACTAGTGCAAGGTGCGCCCTTTTTTGCGTTCTTATTAGCGTTGACTCCACAATACCGCCTGTTAAAGTCACCGTGCGTGTGTTTCAATGTGTTCGTTCGTATTGCTGTCTGACGGCTGCAGTTGGTCGGACCTGGTGTTTGGAACTACAGTTGAAGTTGCGCTTCTACATCCAGCAAAGGGAGCGCATACTTAAGGGTGTGTCTGACCGAAGGAGGCTTTGTAAGGGGGAAATTGCGTTCACCGCAAACGGATGTGAATGTGAGACAGGAAATTGTTGTGGAGCAAGAAGTGACAAGACAAATTGCAAAGACGCAATAGCAAAACATGCAAGAATTCAGGCTCAATAAAAGCTGTCTTTTGATACCTCTACGAAGCTTTCATCGACATGCATTGAAACCTAAAGGGACCCTGCAAAACGTTCTTGAACTTTTTTTAAAAATCTTAAATGCTTGCAGAATGTAGTCACCCAACACACCCAGCACGTAGATTAGGGAGTCGCAAAGTACCTCAGCTAAAAATTACTGATCTATGCCCATCAGATAACTTGGAAACTGCCACGAAAGATTTTTCACTCTTTCCCGGTCTTGACGCTCTTCGACGGCACAATTACGTCACTAAGGCCATGTAGCGACTGTTGACCGGTTTCCCTTCAATTGCTGCAATGAACGCTTCTCGATAGCAACTTTAAAAATAAAGCCACAGAACCAAAGCAGAATCGGAAGGCGCATCTGGCGCGACGAGGAAATCACGCGGTGCCGCTCCTTGCTGGCGATAACTGTAACTTTCGCAGTGCTTCCAGACGCGAATGAAAGAGTGAAAGCGCTTATCGAAGCTGTTGCATGGTCCCTTTAACAACATGAATAGTTAAAAAATAACATGCGTGTGTGTTTATGCGTGTGCGCGTGGGTCCGCGTGATGTAGTGCAAATCGGTCCGGTGTGTGTGTGTGTGTGTCAGAGAGTGTGAGTGTGCTTGTGTCTGTTTCGGCTGCGTGCGAGCTCATTTTCGCGGGGTTTCAAATCCGAATGCCCAACGCAAATAAACTCATTTCTATACAGTCAGCCAACGTGGTAAGTATAAAACAGTGTTTTCCCTAAACTAAACAGTTATAAAACAGTTGTTGCCAATTTTGAATTGTTTTGTCACCCTCAGGTGCCATCTCAAACGGACAGATCAAATTGCAAACCATTCCATTCAGTTATTTCTGACATACATACCGCGTCTTTTGAAACTCTTTCTATGGCGTATCGGACATAGCCCAAAAACAGAGAAATGCATGTAGCGTGCCCCAACCTTTTTTGAACCACCGAAAAGGCAAGCCAGGATACCGGAGTAAAGCCAACCTCCCCTGCCCCCATCCCTGACGCCGTTCAACTGGGAAGAAATGGGAGTCTTCATCTCTAATGCTCCGTGCAGCGTAATTGGTCACTAAATAAATAAATAAATAAATAATTATGCATTCAGCAACAAGTTCCTCCGCTTGTGAAAGTAACGGGCAACGGGCAGTTACTTCGGGAAGAGTCAGGGTAGGTGCGTGTCTGTTAGTGCATACTTCAATCTATACTTCTCTGGGTGAATTTGTGGGTGCACGCATTAGCCAATGGGCCAGCGAGGCTCCGAGAAAATTAACCCTGTAGTTAGTCTTGTCCGCGTCCTAAACCTCGATCTCCTACCTCATTTTGCCGTGAAAACACGTGCTGCAAAGTCAGTAATGGACTGGAAATACAAGGTTCGCGTTTGCAACACCGTAAACCTCGGAAAACAATTTATCAGATAACAACACTGTAACAAAGGTGAGGGTTCTGCTTGAAAACGCAATCTTTCTACGGAGACAACAGCAAGAGGACGACGGCACGAACCGCTTTTGTTGCCGTTCTCTTGGTGTCAGCTTGTCGTGAGTTCCCTCTTGGAGAGTAACGTTTCACCAGATCGCCCAAGCAAGTATCCTTGGAAAAGTGAAGGCGCAAAGTTAAACGTTCTCTGAGAGCGCGTTTACAAGAACGCCCACGCCAGCCCTTCACTTATATTACCACGCCACCAAATGGGCTTCCCGACAAATGTTTCATAGTAGATTAGAGTAGTTCTGTCCCTCAGGCCAAAACTGAGCACTACTGAACTTCCCAAAAAACAAATGACCCCGAAGCGTGCAGAATAATTATTTAAGGATAGTTAAAATAGCGTAAAGCGAACGTTTTTTGATACTATTGCAACTGTGATGGTGTGGCCACTTCACCGCGGCCACATTGTACTACTCTCGGCGTCACTTCGATGGTTGCGTACTTCAAGCTTGCGACTTAGATTCCATAAAGAGCTTGGTTTCTTCATGGTAAACTTCTACAGTGTAATAACTACGATATTTATAATAATATATGGGGTGAAGTTGCCGTTGGTTTGGTATTCGTGATCAATAGGGTAATTCAGCAGGGGAAGGTCTCGCACGCAGAAAACAGCTTAATGATCGCCAGTAGCTCTGAACAATCATAGAAAGATACATGAAGTGCAACACTGGCACCACAGGTACAACTATTGGGGCAACGACAAGGGTTGCGCTGTGGCATTTTCATTGCGATATTACACGCAGGAGAATGAAAGTCTTGCAGCCGGAGTTTAATCAAACCTGGAGCTTATACACCGAATACCTAAAGCGTTCAATTTGCCTCGGATGCTAATGAAGGTAAACGCTTGGTCTTCAGGTAATCTCCTTCTGCAGTCGTACCGCTCTTGCTAAGCATCACAAAAGGCCTTGACTTGCGCAAGGAATTCCTCTCCTCAAACAGCGCTCAGGAGGCGGGAGTTTGCAGCTTGTAATTTAAATATACTGCTGAAGCGCGCGTGGGGACCCATGGTACCGCTCGCGGTACTTGCTGGGACATGCACCAAAACAAATAATTATTGAATCAATCTAATACAGATAACGCGAACACTACAAAGGTGGAATGTGTGCCCGTACTCTGAATTTTGTGTGCATGCCAGAAACCTAGAATTTAAGCAAGAGTGTATGCTGCTTTTGCATGATTAAAACTGGCACATAAACGTCGTTCTTAAAATTTAATATTTGACAAGGTTAGATAATTTGGAATGTGACCAGCCGCTCTACCAATTTACAATCGTGCTGGTTGCAAGTTAAATTGCTTGCTCTTGCATGCGAAATGCCTAAACATAGTAGCAAGATGGGTACTGTTTTCGTTTTGCTAGTTTTTGCTGGAGCGCGAGCACATGAGTTCTCGTCAGTGAGAAAAACAAACCACCCACGCTGTGCACGCGGGGCAAGGCAGTTCTACTCGCCTCAAACCCAAGTGCAGTAGATTGAGCTATAGCACATACCTTATGTACGAATTTTGTTTGTTGCCGCGGGTCTTTTAACACATGTCGCTCTTGTGAAATGAAAGACGCGGCATATCATGCTGCACTTGAGCATCGCGGGGGCCGCATGAGCATTACAGTCGCCTAATTACAATGATGGCTGGAAGGTCAGTGCAGTGGAAAGATTTAGATGCTCACTATTTCATTGCGTTCACTATTGCATGACTATAATGAACCTACATTTTGAGAACATACTCGCAAAATCTTAATCAATTGGATGGCGAAAGCATTGGATCCCTTCACACACGCGAAAAGTGGCCGCCGCTGCCGCCGCCGCCCTCCGTAAACATGCATGTTACCAAAACGGCCACCGCAGTAGGCAGAAATAATAAATAAATAAAACAATCCTGACCTGATGTGATATTTGAACAGAGGTCGTCAAAGACAGGAGCGAAATGTGCTGCCCACTGTGCTAGCCCGGTCACTAACCTCACCACTCGTAAACCGTGCAGAATCGCCCTTCCTGCATGATTCAAACACCAATTAAACACGTTGGTAGGCTGGACAATACGCCTAAAGCCATTTAAAACATACTGAACCATCCTTACGTATAACAAAGTTTGCATAAGGAGAGATTTACCCATTTTACACAAAAATATCACTGGTCTGAAATTAAAAAAACAATTACACCATCTTCCCGTGGGGAACCCTGATGAGGATGCGAAGCATCGTGGCGGTTCCGTGTGGTTCCATTGTGTTGCCGTTAAGTTGAGTGATCTGGTTTTTACTAGCGCCAGAGGGAATTCCGCGTCCGGGTCCACGCCGGTGGCAAAGGCATGCAAGTGCTGTTGTGTTACGGTGAGTAGGCGGTGGTTCTCGAGGCGCCGAAACTCGTCCATCATGTTCTTGTCGATGTTGTCTCTGTGGTAGAATCGGTAGTCTCTTTCGGCTTTGGTGAGGTAAAGATTGTTGACATTGGTGCACCGGTTGAGAGCAATGTACACGCCCTCATCTTCGCAGCTTTGTCTTCTCGTTCTTCTTCTTCTTCGGCGGTTCCCCTACGGGAAGATGACGACGGTGGTTGAACGCGAACCTATCTCGTGATGGATTCTTTGGTTGGCCATTCCCTAGGGGCATCCTGCCACAATCAGCATCAGAGGCGCTGCGGACAGGGCTGGTTGAGCTGCAAGGCGTGTGGCGCTTCCCGCCACAGCTTTCCCACGGGAAATTCAGCATCCCCCTCTAAAGTTTTCAGTTCGTCGTTTCCGTTGACGTTCAACTTCGCGTGCCTTCGTTGTGTCAGTAGCTTCTTGACGTAGTTTGAATGAGTCAAGGACATAAGGCGCGTTCGTAGCACTTGCTCCTGTCCCGGAGTCTGCTTGTCGGAGTTATTCACGTCAAAGAAACAAAAGTGAGGAGAGAGGGGAAAACACGACATAGCAGTAAAGTTTGTTATAGCCGCTAGGCTTTCGCAATCAAAACACGTAGGGAGACTTGAGTTGTCGAGAAATTTTTTAGATGCGAAGCAGCTTATCCTCGAGCCTGTTCCCTCCGCCGTTGTGCGGCGTCCACACCCCCATTGCGCATGCCTGGCCAGGCACCGCTGATGATGATAGTGGCAGGCTGCCCCTCGGGAATGGCCAACCAAAAAATCCATCACGCGATAGCTTCGCTTTCAACCATCGTCGTTATTTTGACGTAGGGGAACCATGAGTAGTATGCGAGGCATTCCTCCTCTCCTCGCCGACGCTCCTCTCCTCTCCGGCATTCCTCCTCTCCTCTTCAAAGCTCCTCTCCACTCCGGCATTCCTCCTCTCCTCTTCAAAGCTCCTCTCCACTCCGGAATTGCGCAACGAATGGCAACACCTGCGGCTCCGCGCGCGATAATGCGAAGCAGCTTAGGGTTAGGGACGCGACGGTAGCCGCTGCATACTCCGCTAGGGGCGCCACTGTAGCTCCGCGGTACAAATGGCGTGAGCGCGCGTTCCGCTCCCCTCATTCTTCTCCCTCAACGCCACGATCGAACTAAAAACTAATGGAAACCTGAGTCGACCCCATGGCTGCTTCGCATACTACTCAGGCTTTCCCTACGGGAAGAGGGTGAAATTTTTTTTAGCAATCAATTTGTTCCTGCGTTTTGTTTTCGTTTTCAACTCACCTCACCGCTTTTCTGTTCTTTGGACATCTATTTCCTACTTCAACGTTTAAAATTCTAACACGTGTAGATTCGTTACTCTTGTATACGCTAGTGACGCGTGATACAGACTTCGCACTTCGTTCATAACTTCAGTTTTTTTTTTTGTGCCTAGCTTAGAAAATTTTCGTTCATGGCTTTGGTTCCAACCAGACGTTTCTTTCAGGCGGCTTCATGGAAATGTAGCGCAGTGCCTCATCCGTCCCGCAAAATGTCAATATTTTTGGCAACCGCAATTACTCGTTCCTGTCTGGTTGAACCGGAAGCTTAGAAAAGGCCTCCGGTAAGCGCTAGAAATCAGACATCGCCGGCAAACTAGCTTTGTACAGAACGAAAATTTTGACAAGAATGTTTCCAACTCATCTTTTTGCTACCTAATATCATTAAGCTTGAGGGCATACACAGAAGGTCATTTCAGCCCTACCCTTCGTCTGCGATCACTTTCCCCCCGAGCGAACCGCATTCCATACTAAGAAAAAAGTGTCTCGCTATCCCGCTGCTCTTCTGGTCACTGCGCTGCCCGGGGCACTTAATTTTCGCGGGAGCCTAAAGAACATTACGGCTATAACGCTTCATTATAAAAGAAAAACGATGGGTGGTGGCCATAAAAAACACCACAACCGCCCGTGGCGGCATTAAATTACTGCGATGCGCCGCACCCAGACATATATTAAACGAGATTCAAGCGGGGAAACTGCAATCAAGAACACTGCCATAACAATAAAAAGCACTTGGTTATATTGCTCTTTTAAATTGTTTTACTTCCGTCCCATTATAAAACACTTTCCCGTGCCTCTCTGTAAACCTGGTTCTATGTAAAATAATGGTGTATTTACGACCGTACGCTCGTAAGCCACGACTGGCTGATCAATGAAATTTCCGAAGGGGTGCTACCTAAAAAAAGGGCGCCTATAGTGTGCTGCGAATTCTCTGGGCAAAAATTTCGGCTACCTTCGGCTGCTTGTAAATATAAGAATATTCGAGCAGGGAATTCAGGGCAATATTTTAAAGTTATTTGCCAAGAATACGTTATTTTTGTGGGTCGTTTTTTTTTTGTTTTCCCCAAACGTTTTTTTTTCCTGTGGTCGTGAGTGTTTACTTATATCTGCCTAATAAACAACTTCAATTCTACTGCACTGGAGTTGTGTTTTGTTGATACCTTTGTCGTTGTAGCTGCCATAAATCAGCGCGCCCCAGATGTTCTCTCAACAACGCGTATGCCCTCGCCGATAGACAAAAGGCGGTAGTAGTGGGCTGAAGAGAAGACACGCAAAGTGGCGAATAATGTCAGAGTATACCAGTGTGCAACAGTAAAAATAAAGGTATGCGAATAATAAAAAAGCTAGAATCCGTTCGCGGTTTCCTCAAGCTATGCCAAGCATATTTGTAAGGGGAATAACCATCTGTCTGATTTTAACAGAAGCAGGAAAAAAATTGGTGGATGCGTAAAGGAAAGCTTGTAATGATGTTTACATCATCATTATTGTGTCTGTTCTAAACTGCACACGAAGTTCAAGTAGCGCCGCCTAATATGATTGCACGGAGCATTGGAAAACTGGGTGGAGACGAATGTGCGTGTGGCATTTTTATTGCCCTGGTCGGCTCAGTTCTCACGTCGCTCGCCATCTTTCACTGCAGCTACGCGTTGTTGCCTCAACTCGCGTATTCGAGCCAGCGTACCCAGCATACATTCAAGATCATGCGCCACGTTTTACTGTTAACCAAGATGTCGCTGTCCTGCGGGACACTCCTTCAGGGCATTGATGTCCAGGACGCTGCTGTAAAGTTTTTGAAAGATTTTGTTGGCTGGTGTTCACGTGCTCGTTTCAAGAACACGAAGACAAAATGCAAATTTGATTCCTCAGAAATACTGCTTTCCCTCGAATAACAATGGTACCATTTTTGTCGGAAAATTCGGACAAATAATGGAAATAGCAAAGAAGGCATGTGAAGCAGTGGCGACTGCCTAGCCGCTTTCTGACAACTTTTGTATGACGTCACAGGATCTTGTTTGTGCGATTGGCGGGCGTTAACCGAAGCCACCGCCAGGAAACACGGCTGAGAAATTGTAGTGGGCCTCTGGTTCCGTGTAATCGTATCGCTTGAATGCTAACAACAAGTTAACACAGCGATGAAAATGTTTTATTTCCGATCCATAACATGTCACTCCTGCCCGTAACACGTCACTGTTGCTGGAAACTTGCAAGTTGTTTAATACGTCTTGCGCTTTTACTGTTAAAAACGTCTTTCGTGCATGGAATAAAGCTGAGTGAAGTACAGAAGCCTAGTTCTGTCCAATTAAACAGAGTTGTATGTTGTCCTAATGGTACATTTAACGGTCTTTCGGGCGCATCACCGGCTGCGCCGGCTCATATTTACAGAGAGAGAACAAGCGCTTGTCTGTGCTTCTTTCTTAGTCCCTGTCTTTTGCGCTGTTGTTTAAAATTATAGAGACCATCGCGCCAAAACGCTTTCATCCCGCATGTGACCACACTCTGCATACTCGGCGTCCCCTTCCACGAAAACAAATGAAAGCTTCACTTTTTTGCAACTACAGGTTAAGTTTACGCAACTCACATATTTCAGTAAAAGAATTTGCGCCGCCACGATTTCACGCAAGCCCTCCTACTCAGTCGAATCCCACGCCCCCTTACTGCAGCCTCAAACCGAGAGAACACTGCGAACTACATGCGCCCGTTTAGTAATCGCACAGAATACTTCATTTATCATGGTTTATCACGTAAAAAGGCAAAAGTAAAGAGGGGAAGGCAAACGTTGTTGAAACACCTGACGCCTCTATCGATCGCCACAAGCTCTGGCCGTGATCGACTCGCACTACGTCATTGTAACGACCCTCACACACACTCATCAGTGCTTCTACGGTGAGCACCTAAGAAACAGGCATGGTACGCTCCACCACCACAGCCTTTGCATACTTCTTGACCATCCTTACCATTCTTGCAGAGAAAACGCAAGCACGCCGTAACTTCGCAGCTTCCAGCTCTAAAACTTATCCGCACCTCCCAGCATTCCCCCTCCACAGAATCGGCGTTCACTCCTGTCGTAGGTAGAACTGAGGAAGCTCAAGCCGCTGCCCGCGATCTCACACTTTGCGTTTTCCTTTAGAAGAAGGCTATGCCCCACCCTTCATGTTCCCTTCAATCGTTACTAAATATCCCTTGAAATTACCGCCACTACGGACTACACCAACCCCTTTCACCTTACACTGACCCTCCCAGATGCGCGTATATGGCAATGACTCTAAGCCATCCAAGCATGCTCCAAGTCGTCCTCCTTTTCTTGTGTCCTGTTGCTCTCGCGTTGTTTTTTAATGGCCACTTCAAGCCGTACCTTCTGCATCACCCCTGTTCTCTACCTCACATTCTATACAAAATACCTCCGAGCTGCCCAGCAACGACGTCCCTTTTTCAACACATCGTCTTGTATGGGACATCCCACACCACCCGCACCTCCACCTTTCCTATTTCCAGAGCAGTGGGAGAGGGGGCTGACCATCTCGTGGTTTGAAGACCAGGTCGCTGGCGGCTAAGCTTCATGCAATGGAGGCCCAGAACTGTCCACTGCAACTTCACTGGTCTACCATCGCACGTGGGCATCATGGGCAACGAGGTTGCAGACGCCCTGGCCAGGGGTGCTGCTCGCCAGGCAGGGGTACCAGCCTCCCGAGATGTGGTGCCATTCGACGCAGCAAGGACTATTCTGGCCCGAGTGGTGGAGGCCCCACATCCAGATGCTCGAGTGGTCAGTGGTCAGGCCCCACGGGTCCTGCCCGGACGCATCAGCAGAGACGCCCGGGTGCTCCTGCTTCGCCTGCGACTTAATTGCTGCAATGTGGGAGCCCGCCTGCACCACCACGCCCGCCGAGCGTCCCCCACCTGCACCGACTGCCCAGAGCCCGAGACGCTCGAGCCCTTACTGCGCTCTTGCCGCCCGCACGACACCGCGAGGAAGGAACTCCGTGCTGCACTCCAGCGACTAGGTGCACCAAGCCACAAGCTGGAAGACTTCCTGTTCCCCACGGGACCGGACGCCTTACGACGGGAGGCCATCCAGCACCTCCTCAACTTCCTGGTTGTGACAGGACTCGTGCAGCGTTTGTAGCTGTTGAGCCTCGGACGAGACGAACGCGACATAGACTGTGCCCCACTCTCTTCCTTATTTCCTCTTTCTCTCTTCCTATCCTTTAACCACGTTCCCTTCCCTGCACTGGGTTGTATAAGGTTGAACTCTCCGACTGAGTACAACAATATACCCAATTCTTTTCTCTTCCCTGCTTTTTTTTCTTTTTTTTGTTTTCTCTGGCGCTCTTTGCCCTTAGTCGGCCATGCGCCGTAAAAAACCCAACCATCATCATCATCTTCCCTGCTTTCTTAATAAATCACCACCACCACAAAGACCAGGATTACGAGGTCCATCCAGTCTGCTCAACGGCGCTAGCTTGCGCTTTCTAGAATAACAGAGCACCGCACATTGCTTTCATTTCTGTTCTGGATCTTTATTTCGGTTACAATAAGCGCTTTCACCACCAATGCCACGAACTGAAGCGCGCAATCTGTCTACTAGGAGACATTTATTATCCTGAGTGGAGACCTTTTTACCGGAAAGGTGCTTGCCGAGCCGTGACCATCTCCTGAGAGCCTGCGCTCCACTTTTTTTTTCATGGGGCCTATACTCCCCTGTAATGGCCTTCGCCATTAAAATATCATGCGTTAGGCTCAATTAATCGTTCAATTATATTCCTACTAGACTTGGGCGTTCCTTTTTATGGCCAGATCTTTAACAGCTCGCCGCAAAGTTCTCACAGGTGCCTCTTGAACTCATCTTTGCAATTCTCTCCGCGGCGAATTTCAGTGACCACAAGACCAAATCGCCTGTATGTGACGAATAGCACACGCGCAGTGTTTTTTTAGAACTAATTTTACCTTTGAGGATTCATATCAACTTTGATTTTCTGTAATATTGCTTTACCCAAAAATAATAACGTAACAGGGGTAGTAGAGGTAATTGCGAATTTATTATTGCAAGGTCTAACACATACCAACGCACATAAATACCTTCAAGTGATAATACGGCAAGCAATCCGTGCAAGTTCTTATACAGAGTGCGGCTAACGTTAACTGGTTTGGGTGGAAGGATCTCAAGCTCTTTTGAAAGGTGCGAAAATGCGTGCTTTATTTTTATAAACAAAAACTTTTATTGAAGAGCATTAAGGTCTGTTAAGAATAATAAAGTTCTTAAGCAGGTAACTTCTCCAATCGACCAATCAACAGCGCGGAAATTAGTTTACGGGACTCCCACGATCGCAGTGTTTTCTTGTGATGCTTTTGATGGTTCTACGACTTAGAGCGGCGTCGATTTGTACACATACATTCGTAAACTCATAAACATTTTCTATATGCTGAGACAAGATCTAGTGTCTAGAAATGTGCCATGGTGTACGTCGCTATGTGTCTGCTCATTATATTAAACCATGCGAAAGTTGTAAGCACTTCACAGGGAATTTCCACTCGTCGTCAGGTAACTAAGCACAGTCCTGTAATAATAAAAAGAAACTGATTACTGTGAATATTTGCCCTTGCTTCACAATTACAGCTTATCTTTTTTTTCACAGAATGTTTATTTTGCAGCAAAATGTACTGTTATATTTCCTTTGTATTTATGGCCTCAGGAATTTGTTTTATTGCCAAATGTTGGGGCCGAAATTTTGCTGAACCCTACGTTGGGAAATAATAGTATGAGGGGAAGGGAATAAAATAACGATATTGATTAGCACCCAAAATGAAACGACATCATCTATACTGCAAATGTTTCCTAGCGCTAAATTCGCGCTGAACGGAAGTAAACTAATTGCAAGTGATTGAAAGAAAGGCAGGATTTATGAAATCGCTCCATGAGCTTAGCAACGCTATCCAAGTAGGTGGGGGATTAGTGAAAGGACCAAGGGTGTGTGTGACTACTTCATTGCCTCTTGCGATGGAATATGCGGCTGCTCCGACGTGCGTCCGTGATGCATCCGTGTAGACTAATCCCCCACCTACAGCGACTCTAGAGACTCTCCCAATAATCACCAGTATCCAGGACCTCTCATTACGGCCCCCTAACCCCTCAGGATATACCATATACACTGATTCAATGCAAGCTATTCGCGCCATTCACATGGGTAGGATTCCTGAAGAACTGCAGTATGATCTACGCAAAGCCTTAACAAAGCTACGTCCCCACACTGTCACACTGAGGTGGATTCCTGGTCACGCTGGAATCCCAGGCAATGAAGTTGTGCATAACCTCGCCCGCGAACTTCTGCACCGGGCGCCTGGGATTCCCTGGCCTTATCCACCGACGTGGGACACTACTCTCCACTACAAACAAGAAATAAAGCTTCACTACAAGAACATCAGAGAAACTCTTCGTACACTTCCTGTTCCAGACAAATCTCTAACAACCACGCAACTGCGCATTCTTCGACGCGTACAGTTAAATAACATCCTTACACCTGCTCGTTCCTTCCTCTACCGTATCCGACACTCACCAGCATGTCCCAGTTGTCCCGAACCATACGCTAATTTAGAACACTGCATTTTCGCCTACCCCATTGCAATTCAATGCCCACATTTTCCCCACCCACCTCCTTCAACGTGGCGGACTTGGATAGCCTCGGACGAGCTCTCGGACCAGTTGGCGTTGGTGAACCTGGCCCGGGACATTCTCGACGCTTAATGTTGCGTTTGAATAAAGTTTTTTCCTCTTCCTCCTATCCAAGTAAAAAAAGATCGAGACAGAATGCTTTTTAAGCAGGCAAACTAGTCTTAGAGCTTTTTTTTTTCATTTCCTTTCCAATTTTAACGTAACTGCACAGTGTTATGGAGTTCTCTGTGCTGATTTTAAATCTGCAATTAGACTTTCTGCAAGGTGATTATCTCTGGAGAAAATTAATAATTAATTGGCATCATTCTGCGTCCCAATTACAAAATAACCACTCCATACAGAATAGTGATTAACCCGTGGCTAGGCAGACAAATGACTAAAGAATACAACGTTGGAAGACTTTTTTCGATTCAGCTATTTTTCGTCATTTTACAGCAGACTGAACTTACCTCCTCCCGCGTTCTGCCAGAAATGGCTCTGAGGTGGTGTCAATGTAACGTAATAGTTTTTACCAAAGCCTCCATTTGAAAAAATTGTTTGCAACATTGTATTCTCCACACATTTAGAAATTAGAAACAAAAAATAATGACAGTTGTACCTCCTCTGGGTGCCGAGATATCCGAGGCCAAAATGCAAGCTTAGCGTTGCAAGATAACTGCCGTTTCATCATTGAAACATGTGCAAACTGAGCTGTAGAGTGCACTTTAAAAGGCCATTTACAATACAATATGGTGCCTTATGTTCAGGAAAATTTCAGACTGATAGAAAAATGGCCGTGGATGCCGCAAAGGCCATTTTCCAGAAAACGATTTTTTGGCCGTTTTTCGGCCAAAGACCCATCTGCCCCTTTAAAATTAAAGAAATTGTTATACAAAAATATGAAGAAGATACTATACTGGTGCAGATAGACAGTTTGTGAGATGATTTTTTTATGGTTCGTAAACCTAGAACGGCAGTACTCAGTTCCATATGACACGAGTACCCTAACAGTGTCTACGTGCCCTTGAAAATACTGAGAACGGGTTAATCTTCGGACGCTTATTCCTCTTAGCCCTATACGTTTGATCACGCTATCTGGCTCTGCATCACGCCAAATGTGTGTACTTTCCTCCGGGCTAAAAATTCATTTCATTTATTTTCTTTATATCACGGCTTGCCTACTCTCTCTCCGATTTCGCTCTGCGCCTTGCGAACTTACTAAAACTAAAGTCGAAGTCTCTTTTCTTCGAGACAGCGCACATCAAAGCGTTGTTGCATTTGTCGAATATGGTAATCTTCCAGCCGATTATTTAAAGAATTTTAAATCAAAGCACAAAATATGTGAATACTACAGAAAAATCTCGGTTTTACGCAACGTAATCTCCTTCGTAAAAATTGAAAACGGAGGCCGTACGAACCGTAGGAGCTGTGCATTATTAGACGCGCCGTATATATTGTTAAAATATGCTGACTAATTTACATATCTCCGGCTTCTTTCACATGTTCTGTAATTTCCCACAGAGATTTTCTTTTGTTTTCTAAGAGAATCAGCCTCCGCGATCCCTTAGCAACTAAGCGGTGACTGTGAGTACTCCTTCGGTGCTCCTAGTACTGTTTCCATTACCGTTTTCGACACTCAGAGGGCCAGGTGATCTAGATATTCCGAAGTACTCTCCCATGGTAAGATTGTTGATATTGTGGCAGTCGAAGCAAGTAGTTTTGTTCTTGTTTTCGTTTTTTTTTGCTGGGAAAGAGCGACGCCCGCGAAGTAGTGTGGCCTCTAATCCCCTTATTCAAGATATCAATAATGCGCTGGATTTCCTGTATTTGCCCATTCACACAATCCCCGTAACTTTTAAGAGCGTACATATCAGACGACATATCAATTGCATGCATATTAGGCAAGGGTCACGTAGAATGTAAAAACCGCACGCAAGTAAAAGAAACACTAGCGGAGGCTTAGTCGTTTGTAATGGTTCCGGTAAGTTGTATGTTTTTTTTTTGTATTTTACACTCAGCGAGATTTTAATGGAACAATATACTGGATGAAAAAGAGAATCGCATAAACCCTTGCTGAATGTAAAGAAAAACATACTCGGTCTGAAGCAAATATCAGCACAGCGTTGAAGCGACCGTCGGTCGTGAAGGTTTATCGGTGCATGTTAATGAAGACAAGAGTGGCCCACAATAATCCTGGATTGCCCTCGCCGAGCCAGACGAAGCGTTAAAACCCCCAATTAGTGAGCTAACCGTGTTGGGGGACCGAGGGCTAAGCCTCTTGTGGTTCGGTGCGTTGAACCCTGATCCTGCGTGATGCAGCGAGGGAGCCAACAAGGCTGCCTTTTATGCACGCCTCTGTATTTTTATTTGCTCAGCAGCGCTCGTTAGGATTGATCGGAGCGGTTCGAGGCTACTGAGAACAATGCGGGGAGCTCGGTGTGGAAGCACGAACGTTGCTGCCGCCGACACACTTTGGCGCCCAAGGAAGAGGCTATGAGCGTGCTACATTTTTTGTGTTTGAGGAACTCGGTATTAGTGTTGCTCCTGTATTCATCTTTCTTTGGGGACCTCGGAGTTTGGTGCTTGTCATTAAGAAACGGCTTCACGGTGTGTGAATTCCCGCTTGTAGGGAACGGCCAATTACTATTACCACTACGATCAGAAGTTGAAGAACTTAACGCCTCCCGGTGAGCACTTCGACTACTTGCCTGCCCCTAGCTGTCGTCAAATGTGGGCTGAGGCGGCGTGAACATATTTTCTATCATCAACGATGACGGCGACGAGACATTTCAGCTTCAAGACGTCACTGCCAATTAACGCACCCATCACGAAGTTAGAGCCTGTTAACGCCAGTTCCCCAGCATCGCCTCACACTTCCAACGTACCCTAACCTAACTTACCCTACCCTAAACCTAACCTTACCTGAGCTAAAACAGACGAAGAGCAAACCTAAACCTAATGTAATGTAACCTGGCCTAAATTGACGTCTTTTTTATTCATTTGCTTTTCACCCTAAATAGCGTGATGCGACGAGACGACCTGCAAAAGGACTCTTACTAACATCGAGGTCAGAAGCGGGTGCATCGTTTCCATTCGCCAAGCATTCACTTCCCAAACCGGCCACACGAACTAGAGAGGAATGATCAATTACGATGACACTTCGAGATCAGGAGACGCAAGCTCCGCTATACCATTGTTCCATCAGTTATCAATGCACGTTGTTTTTACCAGTGCATTTGCTTTCTTTCTGCATGGCTGAATTCTGATGCGAATATATAACGTAAAAGTAGCGAAATGCTTTGGTCTATAGAGTTCCGCAGAGTGTACTGGTAGCAAAGGTAGGTACTATAAGCATTCAAAATTCAAGTGAATGAGTAATGACATAAAACTCGCCTAAAGTAAGACATAAGGGGAATAAAACTCACATAAATGCAAAGCGGTATGTGAGTGTCATTCTAATGGAATCCAGTAGGTTTCTTCTTACCCGCTGTTAACTCCTCCACCCGCTAAAAGACGGCGCTGCATGTCCAAAAACGGAGATTCTCCATTTTTCACAAATGCGGCAGCTTTGGCGAAATTCAAGGGAGGCTTTTTTCGCGCTTGTTCTCACTCCCCACTGCCCTCTGCGCACGCGTAAGGCATCTTTCAGGAGAGCTGTCTCTGTCGATTTTAAATTCAGAGCATTTCAGTAACTCACGATGTCACCCGCGTTGACGTCCGTCGTAGTCCGCACCGTCGTTGTCCGCACCCGTCCCCCTACACTATTTAAAAAAAAATACTATCCGGCGCCTGGTTTCGATCCCTCGACCCTGCGGGCGGAACGCAATGTACATGGTGCTCTACCCACTGCGCCACAAAGCCGACACAGGATGGGAGGCTACGAACGCGCCTTATATCCTTGACTCATTCAAACTACGTCAACAAGCTGCTGATACAACGCATTCACTACCACCAACCCCCCAAACACTAAACGTTAACGCAATACACCCACCCCCTATGCGACGCATTTACTCGAGTGCCCCTCGCTGGGAGATGGGCCCAATTTTTTTCACGCGACCGGACAAACCACCACTGCTTACTGAATAAGCCGTCAGAGCTACTAAAAACATGAAAAAGCCAAAGCTAAAAATACTAGCCGAAAGGTTTCCCTTTGGCACTTTTAACATAATAGGGCAAGAGAGGTGAATAACTATTTTATTTATGTTTTGCAGCGATAGTTATCCTTGACTACCTGATCAGTGGTCACGTTAGTGTAGGTGCTAAATAAACGAATGAATGAGTTGGCAGTAGGAAAATTTGGCATATCTTGGTTTATTTACAAAAAGACAAGAAGAAACCTTCAGACCGATACAAACCAACCATGCGAGAGAACATGCAATATTTCAGTTTATAATCAATTTTCACTGACAACTTGCATAGATTGTGCTATATTGTTTCTCACGGCGGTTACAATATTCGAACGGGTGCGCATTTGTTTCCGTGACAGGTGTCAGTGGGAGACTGGCTTGACATACTCAGCATTTGCAGACATTTGGTTTTTCTCCGTGGATCCCGTAAAACTGATTCATAGCCTCGAGATTTTGCCTACATTACGAGTGCACACTAAGAGAACGTCGTTCCAATCTTTACGGCGTATCTTTAACACGCCTGAAAAAGTTCCTACACAGAGGCTTAAAATATGCGTCTGAACGTTAGAATAGTTAGGTCTGATGGCTTCCTTCTTCCCCGAACCCCGCAGAGCCGCCTCTCAAAAGTAGTACAGAACACAAAGTAGTTTTTATAGTCTCAACGGTTAATATGAGCACGGACCACGTTAAAAACGCTTGGTCACAATATATTCGCAATGTCGCGCAATAGTCCACTCATTATTCCCGTCACCCGTCCGGGCCGAGAAAGACAGAGTTGTGCCTTTAAGAATCTTCCCTGCGAGCGTGTGCTAGTAAAGGGGAAACTACTTTGGTGAAATAGGACGTTAACCGGATGAACATACATCAAAAACATCGATTTTCGGGGCAGCCAAGACGCCTAGCGAAAGTCAAATGTAAGTTGTATCAAAACACTACAACGGGTTACGCTAAAACATGGTGCTCTATGACTCGGCGCGTCTGGGCTTTTCGATGCGAACACAATGTCGCTGGAGTTCACACGGCGGGTTCAGCAGCGACGGCGCCGCGTCTCCAAATCAGCACTTTTAACTTCCGCTACCGACAATTAGAAGTTTGAAAACCGAGCTTCGCGAATCGATGTCCGGAAATGGAGCTTTTCAATGTAATGACAGTTCAGCTGAACACGTTTATGCTTCACTTGCCTCTCAATACTGCGGCCACTGCCTTCACTGGTGCAAGATGCTCCTGAGCGCCCCAGACACGCAGAGTACCGTTTCTATTCCCTACAAAAAAAAATAAGAAAGTGCCGCAGTTTGCACTAAGGGTAAAAGACTTGCACTAGTGATGCAAGACTGGAGAAGAGACGTGGCTGATGTACCTAAGATGGATTTGCGAACTCGCCGCTGAAAGTTCTCCATGACTGGCAGGTCCGGATCGTTTTTCCGCAGCATTTCACATCTATCCCACAGAGGACCGCGTTCGCACGCGCTAAAGCCGGCGGAAACAGGCTTCGCAAACATGGACTGCTTCCCTCGAAATCGGCTTCTGTGCTCCCCACTTAAGGCACGAATACACGTGAACTGGCGTGGAGAACAGCACGCAAGTAATCGTGCCACGAACGCAATCGCGCAGCAGCCGGATTCAATCCGCAAAGGAACCAGGGTAGATTCCCACCGAAGTGTTTTTTTTTCATGGTTTGTCTCTGTTTGTTTCATACGGCAGCGGTCTTTTAAGTGCATTTTGTAGTCTTTAATTTGGGCTGTTAGGTTATGGCTTTCTTGTTCCTTTATTATTTATTTCAATCCTCCCAAACCAATGTGCGCATTTGCCTTCACGTCTTGTAATGAGGTGGCATGTGAAGGCGAGATGAAATGTTGTTTAGCACGCAATGGGCGTCTAACTCGTTGTTACGTTCATTCATTTTTTCCGCTTTAGAACTAACCCCGTTTCGCTGTAAAACGTTTGCATGTTCTTATCTGGCATTTTTTTACTTGTAGATGTTCCGCACTACCTGCCAACATAACCGTTTTTTTTTCTTTCCAATTGGCTGCGCATCTTACCTGATCTTACCAGAGCTTTTTGGACGACCAACCGGGCTACGGATAAATCTATTAGTTCTTTGAAGAATCTCATCGGTCCCACTAAAAAAGCTTTCGCTGGAGACGACCCTTTGCATGCCTTGCTTGCTTGGACACAACTATCAGGTAACGGAAGCGAAGAGCGTATATAGGTTACGGTAGATGGGCAGGTGGAGGGAGCAGTGGTGTGTCAGCCATGCTTCATTGTGCAGACGCCAGCAGATTGTCTCGGTGGACCCTTTCAAAAGCACCCAAAGGATAAGCGCTCCTCTTCCCCGAGACCTGGGGCGGTATTCTTGAGTTTTGTCCCTTTTGCGTCCCTTTCAAAAGTGTCCCTTTTGGCGAGCCCTGATTGGCTAAAAGCAAACAACCGGAAGTGACGTAACGCAGGCGCAACAAACCTACTGCCAACGGCCACTGCTTAACCGGAAGTACGTCACGATGAAAGGGACTCAAAAGGGGCGTTTTCAAACGGGACATTTCCGAGAATAGCGCCCCTGGAGTCACTCCATTGTCCCTCAGTCGAACCATCTCATATCTTCGCTTACACCCCCCTTTCTTTCATACCTCGCAGGCCGTGCACCATCCAGAACGCCGCCTCGCTTAAAGTGCAGCCATCCCATACAACATATTGCAGCTCGCATTTAAGCAATGATGAACTCAATTTTTTTTACATTTCATAACTTTTTCGGACAACATACCCAGCCAAATTGCAGCGTGTTCGAGCCGCGTCCCTTTTCGAAGGAAACTTAATCTTCACATAATAGAATCCTTATTTTATTAATGATTGCTTGCTCTTCTGTCACCAGAAAATATTTTTTTTTTCACTTCGCCCATGACAATCTTCACCCTGTGTAATGTTTTTTTTTTACTGTGTGTCATCTGCGACAGATAAATATACGTGTCTGCCTTTTGTCCTTTATTGTTCCTTTGTTGTATTTTGTTCGTGTATTGTTCTCAACTATGGCTTTTGTAAACTACTCTCTGAAGTTTTTCTATTCGCTATTCTTGTTGCTTTCGGTTCATCTCGGTTCACTATCTGTTGTGTTGAACTCGTCATTACGGCGTCCTTTACGAAACGCCTACGCCGTATTAAAATGGTAATAAATGAAGTGAAGGGAATAGAGAGGACACATGCGACACAAAGCTGCTCAATAAAAATATGCAACCTTGAACTGGCGCCGATTTTAGTCGTCCGAAGAGCAATGGCTGAGATTAAAACTCTGTATAATATGACCTTTTTCATGAGAAGATAGCCTGGGAAGGAAGCGTGAGTACACATGCCAAGAGACACTCATCAGTGGTGCCAGTTCTTCAGACACCAAAAGGGCTGATTATGACACAAAACCTGCAGACCGGTCAAGGCAGACAGGCCACCTACGACCTACAATGGATAATTAATTGCCAATTTATTATTACTTTTCGGGATATATGAAAATGCTGTCTGGCCCTAAGATACACTAAGAAGGATGTTGCTTTCTTTTGAAAGTCCAACGAGGCACCCTGATCTCTTATTCGTCTGTGACGTGAATAGGCAGGGATAGGGAACCAAATAAACTTTTACAACGAAAATAATTCAAGAACTGAGAGGCAAAATTCAATCCGGGGGTTATAGGTGACAGATAATGATTCAGCACGGTATACGCCCCGCACTTGTTCAGCTAGCTCAGGAAAGGCATACGCGTCTCGTAAAGCAGCAAGCTGAAAACATTCTAGGACACGTAAGCTCTCATCACAAAGTAGTAAAGTAGTGAATGAAAAACCTTTAGTGTTTAATTGCAGGACGGATACGGCGGATTAGCTCTCTTCGTCGCATTTTAGAGCTACGGCTGCTCCTCAACGCCGAATAGCTCTGATCGACTATATTCAAGGCTGTTGTTAAGGGAGGCGGCCCACAGCCGATCGGCGCAGACCTCGCACCGATGAAAGTAGAACAAGGGTCCCGTCGAAGGCGGCGCAATCATTTTATGAACAGTCATGATGCCTGCCGGCAGTGGCGGCACCTTCACCCTATCGGCTGAAACGAACACATGTCCAGTGGTACGATGGTGTCCTCTCATTGTGATCATTATACGTTTTCTTTCGCATGGTTTTCTTTTTATAGGACAGCTATTATAGGCTAACTTGTCCATTTTATTGCCTACGTAGTCTGAGAGTAGCCGTTCCTATAATTCCCACTTCGCTACACCCTCTCCTTTTGGATACATGGTCGCCTTCGGGTCTTTATACTTCAATATAAGATGGCGTACGCTGCCCCTGAAAGAATGCATTCCCAGCAGTACATTTGCGTTTATAAGTGAAGCCCCCTTCAAGAAGATCTATGCAGGCTTGGTCTCTGTAAGCTGTCTTTCCCACATCGTGTGTTGCCCAGTGACGTCTACTGATAAAGGAAAAATATAGGAGACCAGCGATGACGATCGGGCCGCGGGCGCCAAGCGAATACGCGCAACGCCCGTCGGCTCCCCGAATACCCCGGGACGGAGACTGCAATACGTCGACAATTCTCGGCGTGAGGGCGCGGTTTAGGTGGGAGTTTGTGGCCAACCAATAAATCCACAAATAGCTTTGCTGGTAACACACATTCGCAGAGTGGGATAGCAACAAATTTTGTTTTCCGTCAAATGGCCACGACACTCCTTAAACCTACATATAAATGATTAGTGGGAACGAGCTTGCTTTAGTACTGTCCAAACTGCTACATTGTAACCATCGTGTAGAAATTACGCCCGTAGGTCATGTTCCTAACAAACTTTCATGAGTCGAAAGCCACAACGCATTAGCTACGTCCACATTAAGCCAGATGAAGCAACTAATCCACCATGGTTTTAAGAATGCGTGCTGCAAGGTTCGGTTCCCTGACTCACCCTGAGCATTCTTTCACCTGTTCCTTTTGTTTTACCTCTTCCTTTCTAACAGCGGCGCTGTTGTTACTGGCCGTAAGTTCGGAGTTAGTGCGTGCCGAAAACTCCCCGAGAAAAGACAGAGCGCTCGTGCACGCTTCTCTGGATTGCACGTTCGTCAAGCCAAGCATACCCACTTAGGGAGATTTGCCAACATTGGCCACAAAAACAATCCAGCGTTCGCCGTATCGTGGCAAAACGTGCTCAAAACGAGGAAGACGCGTCACAGCGTACGCCTTTCATTCGTTCGTCCTCGTGTCGCGTGCGCATGCGCCCTGTACCGCAGAAGAGCCGCAACTTGATTGTCGAAGCAGCTGTAGCTGATCATTCCCTGCACATGACCCAGCCGCGGATATTTCGCACGGCCAAGGAGAGAGAGAGAGAAACATCTTTATTGGCCTGCGTTCAAGCCCCCGTTGTAGGGGCAAACCTACTGCCTATTACCTCGCACCCCCCTCGCGGGAGATGGAGGCGTCGGTTTCAGCCGCTGGCTTTCGATGGCCGCGAGCGCGAGCTGGACAGCCATCTTCTGTAACCCACAGTCCGCACTCATGACCGCGCACTCAATTCGCGGTGGAAGCACGGTCACTTCGTCCGTATTAGTAGTCTCTTGCCTTGGTTGTTGTCCGCAACCCCACAGCATGTGCTGCATGGTGGCCCTCTCACCCCCGCACAACGCACACGCGTCCGATTGGTAGAGTTCGGGGCACACGTGCTTAGCGAACACCGGTGTCCAGATTGCCCGCGCCTGTAGCTGTCGCACGATCACTGCCTCTCTGCGGTTGAGATTACGGTGCGGTGGCGGGTAGACCCTGCGGCCTTCCCTGTACCATTCGAGCACCTCCCTGTAGGGGGTGATTGGAACCGCCGTTTCAGCTTCTTCTTCGTCTTCTTCTTCCCCTTCACCCTCGTCCTCCCCTTCGCCTCCCGCAGGCCTGCTTCGAGAGGCTCAGCGTGCAAAGCATCCGCTAGAAACCATGCGTCGCGCTTGCAGAGTGGCGTACGAAAACGTCGACCAAAATGACGAGCTCACTCTGGTCTTGCTCAACATAAGGTCATTGAAATGTCATGCCGCCAACGTCAACCACGACACCACAACGATACTAAAACTCAACTTTGTGTCCGTCAGTGAACACCTAAAACAGCTTCGTGAGTGCAAGCTTCCCTAATTTTTTTTACCTCTTCCTTTTTACCGGTTCTTGTTCCGGTACCATTCCTTATTATTCTTTTATTCGTTGGCCTTTTTCTAGGCCAACTCTTCGCTACGGTGATGGATTTTCTCCTTGCGCTGTTCAGTGGTGCTTTCCCATCGAAAATGGACACGAGCTGACACGGCACGCCGTCGTGCAAATGCGCCCTAGGGCGGCGCGGCAACTTCAAACGAACTATCACGAGTTGTAGGGTGTAAGAGCAAAATAAATCGGAAAAGATATGGCACATCACGCGTCATGTCGCCATTCAAGGTACCCCGAAGCGAAATACGCAAAAATGACGGTGTTTTACTTTCCTTTTTTTTTTTTCAGGCGCTTCCACATTACCAAGAATACGAGTCCAGCTTTAATATCAGCACCTCGAATTTCTGCTCATTACGTTCTCTGAAAAATACTTCTCGTAAATTCAAGCTCTGGCGAGAAATAAGGAAGGAGCCTCCTAAACAAGATATATTTAAAAAAAAGGTAAACCCAGCAAAAGAGCGCCGTTTCATATTCACAGCAAAAAAAAAGGGGGGTTCTAATCTCTCATTTTATTCGGCACGATGTTCTGAGAATTTACCTGAAGGGTACGTATGCGACGCATTCGTTCCACAGCCAGAAAGAAGAACACCGCTTGAAGCGCGACAGGTGACAATCATGCGGATTCAGAGCGGCGCGCGCGGGAAATTTTCCACGCTTCAAATGCGAGCTCGCAGCGCGAAAAAACGCCCCCAACATTCCCAACTCGTTATTCGAGTAATACGATGGAAATCGTGCGTCGCAACTTTTAATTACTACCCCGGAGGGTCTCTGCCCCGTCCTAATCCAGGAGAGAAGGGGAGAAGCTCTTGAAACTTGGGTCTTCTTGCTTGTGCTACGTGGGTGGTCGGAGCCTGGAAGTAGAAGAAAAAAATGGGGAAGGAATGCATGAGTAAGTGAGCGCTGACGAAATGCCATCAAGCTGGAGGACGCACCCAACGAGCTCGCTGTGTCGGTTCAGATTAAAATAACTCTCGCAGAGAACAAACGCAAAGACGTGCAAGCGAACGCGCACATAGAGTTGAAGCACTGCAGGGACGGAAACCTGAGGTCGCTTGAACCAATCAATTGGAATCTCATTACATGGACGCTCTTGGTCGCAGATGCAAGAGGGCCCACTGGAGCGTTCGTCGCCCACAGTTCACGCTCGTGTGGCCATCGAACCACGCGCCCTCTTCGAGGGAAATCAGAGATGCGGAACAGTGCAGCACCGTCGGGGAGTCATCACATTCACAATCTCCGCGCCTGACGGGGCCGGCCGGCTTTGTATTGTGGAATGAGGCAAACAAATTCGGTGCTCGAGCCACCACTTCGCGCTGACAGTCGAGTGGGTGCGTTGTTCTGAACGACTATCTCGAATTTGCAGGTTGCGAAGGCTTTGGGGGAGACGGCAGCCTACTTATTACTCCGTTTCCGAACGCAAAAAAGAAGTAAGGAAGATACGTGTGAAGCGAGGAGTCCTGCGATATTACTGCGTACAAACAGCGCCTGAAAACGGGATTGAAGTTGCAGGCTGCACAACAGAAATTATTGGACGCAAGCTCTTTCCTCGCGGCTCCAATAGGGACTCCGAAAAAAGATATTATGACATAAATATGCAGCATGCGACGACGACGCCCTTCGGTGACGCAAGTAACGGAATGGCCTTGTTTTCGAATGGGGAGGGGGGGGGAGGGGGAGGGTTTGTGACGATTGCCGCAATTTATGCAAAAACGCATTACCAATAACTCCATTACAAGTAAAGGGTTTCTTTCTTTAATAAGTTAATAATGTACTGAATCTTGTTTAGTATTGTTAACGGGTAGCGTACTTAAATGTGTTCTTTTTGAGTCTCGTGTAGGGTAGCGTTACTAGGTATTCGTTACATACAATTCGGGAAATCCGCTCATTTATAAGACTTAAAAGTCGAGAGGACATTATAACTGAACCCCAAACACTTTTTCCCGGCATTCTACCACCCGTCGGCCACACACGCTTGGCTTAACCGAACTGTTTTTCCAAGTCCTGACAAGAAAAAAGAACACTATAGAAACAAACAAACAAAGAAAAAACAAACAAACAATGACCCGGCGCTCTTCAGGTCTGACTCCCCCGCTTAACACGAGTTCCGAACAGATAAAAAACGCCATTCCTCATGTAACCTCACGAAAGAGATGTAAATGCGAAAGGCAATGGTGCCCGTCATAATGTATGGAACTGCTGGGGGATATCGTAATTGTGGTACGCTCCAAATACTTACGAGCAGGTAGGGCGAGAGTCATTACGCGGGAACTTTCGGAAGATTTTTGCACAGAAACCGTTACGAGTAACGGAAATCCAGACAACGGATACAGCTATAAGGGGGGTTCCGTGTTTTCGCCACTCATGTTTCCTGCATATCAGGTATTTGCGTGTGATTATTCTTCTGAGCGCCTATGCCGAGGGGAAGGCGGGGGGGGGGGGGGGGGGGGGGACAAGCAAATCGTTCATTTTGCGGTAATTTTTCAAGACTCCGCTTCTTTTCAGAACTTTTACAGCATTGGAACTTCGAATTCAAATTTTTTCGTGTGCTACATACTTATACCTTAAAGGTAAGTGAAAATAGGGCGCAATTAACACGAAATAACTTTCTCACGACTACTTCTGAGTACACGAGAGTTTGTAATCCTCTTAAGTTTGTAAGCCTCGCTTAAAAATTAATGCGAAAGCGGCATCGAGTCTCGGCTTCTTGGATAGCTTCTTTGCAGTCTTTGGCATAGGCACCGCTCCAGTGGCTTCTTGCGCGTTCCCTCGATGTTGATAACCGTTAAGACGTGCCTCCATGTGTGGATTTGAGATTGCAAGTCGCCGAATTTCCTGTTCAGCGGTGCAGAGTCAATATTGTTTATCATGTGGACCAGCTGTCGAATGACAATTGCAGACGAAGGCCTCTCCCTAAGACTTCCATTCTCCATGGTGTTTTCTAAACTACGCCTCTCCATTAATTTAATTACCCCCCGGTAGCCTCACTCGAGATGGCACCTGGGCTGGTGGTTATTCATCTCTGAAACAAAGCGCAAGTGTTTCCCTCCTCCCCTCCCTGTCCTGCGTGACGCGCTGTTGCTTTCTTTCAAATCTTGGCAGCTATGTTGTCGCTTGTGTTGTCCACCTTTGACACTCGTCAACATGACACCTTGTCAAGCACTACAAACGGCCACCGTTGGGGTCGCCTAATACGAATTGTACCAAAGTGGCAGTGGTTGTAAAGACAAAATAAATTTAAAAAAAATTCGCCGCATTTCCCCTAGGGGAAGAATGTGAAAGTGCGAATGCACGAGTTGAATTTGCGCGGTTCGGTAATGTTCGCGAAAGAGAGATCACACACACACACACAACTACAAAGAAAGAAAGATGCATTTATTCACAGACACCTATTTGTGTTGTCGTTGTACTTGATTGCTAGAGCGGATCTCAGCTTTGAAATTTCGTGTCAGTACTCCTTTAAGCGGGTGCATTAGCCCTTCTCACGCCCGATTCCTGGCCAATCCCCCACGTGGGTATGTGCCATGTCAGCGGCCAGGCAGCGCGCGCCCATCTCCCCCCGTTGCCAAGGAAGACGAGGAGATTCCTGGCCAATCCCCCGCGTGGGTATGTGCCATGTCAGCGGTCAGGCAGCGCGCGCCCATCTCCCCCCGTTGCCAAGGAAGACGAGGAGCGCGCGCACCCGCAGCTGTTGCTATGCGGACGGCGGCGGACGCTTCAGGCTCGCTTAAGAAGTGCATTCGCACTTAAAACGAAAGCCGTTCGACTGAATGTGAAAGCTGTCGGATGGGCAGAGCAGTGATTCGTCATAATGGGCTGCAGCGCCGTTATCCGCTCACTGCTGCATTTCAAATTCCCCGCCTTCGCAATGCTCGCGCGCCCCCTGCCTGAAGCTGTGCCAGCGGGAGTTCGGTTCTTTTTGCGGTTGCTTTAATTTCGTTTGCTGAGCTGTTTGGCGTCATTTCGAACACGTCATTTTTTTCTTGCGCGGCTGAGGCTTTCTGCGCCATTTCTAACACGCCATTTCTTTCTTGCGCGGCCGCTTTTTTCGGTTACTATGGTAAAAACCAACCCAACGAGCGTACCTAACTAAATAAACGCGGCGGCTGCCGGTTAAATACCGTAACTACCCGATTCTAACGCGCCCCCGATTCTAACGCGCACCAGATTTTCCAGGCAAAAAATCGAAAAAATTTGCACCTCCGTTTGTGAGCAAGAAAAACGAATGCGTAAGAAACGGGCGATTTATTCCCCGAAGTAATCTCACTCATCTCACTCCTCGTCGCTTTCCTAGAGCTCCTTGTCGCCTTCCGCTGACCGCAACATCTCGTCATTGGTGCCGTCAAGCGCGTTCGCGATGCCACACTTTTGAACAAACGTTCAACAATGTTCGATGGGATCATGGCCCACGTCTCGCATGCCCATCCCGCGAGCTAGTCCAGAGGCATACGCTTCAGCCAACCGCTCGTTGTGAACGCGTGGGAGCCGCTCGTAAGCCGCGGAAGCGGCGCACCTTCGTTGCCGCTGCTGCCATTGCTGTTATGAAGCACGCAAGTGGAATAATTTGACAATTTGTGTGAACGCCGAAAGAAAAACCTAGGTGCCTAAATCCGAAAAATTGTTGCTAAAAGCTTTGACGCCATCTTGAGATGGCGATGGCGATGAATGAAACGAAATTTCAGCTGTTTCGGCAGTTTCGGTTTCGTATCCGATTCTAACACGCATGCGATTTTTCGGCCTATTTTTGCGGAATAAAGGTGCGCGTTAGAATCGGGTAAGTACGGTACACAGATTTTGCCTGAAATGTACCTGCAGTTTTCTTTACGCTGAGTAACGGGGATATGTATGACAAGCAGTAGTGATTCACAAGGTTTGCACGGTTATGACAGTTTAAATCGCGTGGTTCTCGAAGCCTCAGCGTGACTCTCTGACCCCGGTACTGATGCTCTACTTGGGTCCGTTATCTAGCTGCGCCGCCTGATTATGGCAGTCGCATCGACCCTCAGCGAGCTAAGACGAAAAGGCGAGCCCATGAAGTGCTCTGCACTTAACACAATTTATGGGTTCGTGTGGAATTTGAACGTGGGTCGCCGTAGCAAGGTTCGAGTGCGTTAGCACTGCGCTAACCTGGCAACTTGTCGCTTTATTACCATTATCATTATTATAATACCTTGCCGACCTTCAATACCTTGCCGCTTATTCGCGCCCCGCTATCTATACGGTTTAGATCTCTAACGAATTTCTTCGGGCTTTTTAAGTCTTCAGTATTATCGCAAGTGCCATCGCTGCAATAGGACCCTTCTGAAAGTTACTGCAGGCCGCTTGCGAGTAGGTGATGACTGTGACCCGTTCTCGGCTATGGGGTGTTGGTGTGGTGGCAAGCGCGACTTCTGTCTGCTCCGCAAAGTCAGTGCAATTCTTATTGACCCTTTCCAAGCATAAATAAGTCCTTTACATCACTTTTTATCACAGTTATCGTGTGCGCCCTTTTGACTTTTTCCCGGTATTTCGCAGCGTCGGCGAATATGGTTGCTTCATCCTTGCTGTATGCTCTTCTCAAAGCCCTGACCCTGGCTCCACTTTTCGTCTTGTGGTAAACTGGGCGCAAGTTTCTGGAGGTAAACTTGCAACCATGATGTATTTCCTCAAAGTGGGAAGACGAGCCGTTTTTAGTTTTGTGCTCCCAGGCTCTGCCCGTAACACAGGCGGTGCAGGGTAGCTCTGCCGGTTTCGACAAGCTTGATTCGCTCGATTTGGCTGGCTTTAGGCGCCAACATGAACCCCCGCCGCGTGTTGGGCTCCACAAATGGAGAAACATAACCGTCGAGGTCTTGGCTCATGCTCCCAGTGCTAATTTTTAGGCTTGTCGAATTGAAATGACGATTTTCCCTATTTCCACTATTTTTAGCCCGAGTTACGGGGGCCCGTAAGTGGTTTTGCTAATTTCTAAGGTTTGTATTATTCTGATTGCGTCCTCTTCCTCCAGCCCGTGTTTTTTGTTCGTCACCCTTTTGAGTAGGTGGGTTCCCTGGATGACAGTATTTGTAGCTTTTGGAGGGTGTTGGTGCCTGCCCGTCTTGTTGAAAAGTCAGACCTAACACTCGGAATGTATCGCCCTTATGGATAGTAGTGCCGTGAAGCGTCAACCCGCGGGGTCGGAGGATCTCCTCGGGGATCCCCCGTATCCCCCACCTTTTGTACTCTTCTTAAGTAGCAGAATTTCGGATTTTTCTACACTAACAGGCAGCCCACATCTTTTCACGTAAGTTTCGGAGCAGTCAACCGCTTCCTGCAGGACGTCCTGCTGTATCACTGCTAGTCCATTGGGAGTCTGAAAGGTCACGTCGTCGGCGTAGATGGCCTGCCTGAGACCGAACATGCCGTTTAGCTGGTTAGGTTGCTTCATCATTGCCAAATTGATGAGAAATGGCGCGATGATCGAGCCCTCCGGGGGCTTTTTGCGGACACCTCGAATTTATCACTCCGTAGTTTGCCTAGTCCCAACGTCTCGCCGTGGGATAGAAGGGGAAGGCCCCTGATGAAATTACAGGCTTTCCCTCTGCATTGGGTAGCCCTCAGGGTTTCGAGTATGACCGCATGCGTCGTCAAAATCCCCAAGGCGAAGGTGGCTTTTGTTTTTGCGTTGCTAAGGTTGTCAATGACGTTTTTCCTTGTGTTCAAGTGGTATTACGTTTGGGCGGAACCCATGCATAGTGTCCGGCAGGCTTTTCAATCCCTCTGTTGTTGCTTCAATGTGAGAGATCGGCCTGTCAAGCGCAATGTGCTCCATTAGTTTGGTATATCCCCAAGGGTTCGTCGGAGTTTGGGAGCATGGTGGCATCGGCGTATTTCCACATCGCCGGCAGTTTTCCAATCCCCCACATCATTTTTCCCGAAAAGATCACCCATGGTCTTTTCGGCGGTGTTTCGCAGCCTTCCGTTCGTCATTCTGTCGGTTTCTTGAGCGTTCGTTTTAATTTAGGCAAGAATGAGCCGTATTTTACTAGACTGCGCAGTGCATTCATCGTTAAACGTGAAATCCCGCCTTCTTATGTTACAATCTCATGGCCGCCTTGTTTACAGGAGCTCCGCAAAGCGCCATGTTTTCGATTCTTAAGTGAATCGCGCGGCCACTGATCGGAGAAGCCCTTTTTCAGTGATAGGCGCAAATTTGGGATAATGATTCTGGTTTGATTTCCAGAGTGCTTCCAGGTTACAATTTCAGTCATTTGCCGCACGTTTTTCTCTACAACGTCTGCACTCGAGCTAGTTGGTACTCCTACATCCTTCACGTACTACGTTCGAATTTATTCGAGCTTACAGTTGTTTCCCTCTAGGCTTCAGTGCCAAATAAAGAGTCGTCCATAGTAACTGCGCCCATTTTGAATTGGTATTTTAATACCTATAACACCCACTTTTACATAATAGGGAGTTATAGCAGACCGGAGAACCCGTCACGGTACGGTACCCGGTAAGCGACCGTCGCTACTTCGCGTGCGCAGAGACTGAAAAATTGGTTGTGCGCATGCGAAGGTGTATAGGGTGCTCCGACCGGTTGTCTGCTCTGCTATAACTCTCTAAAAACACACTGAAAACGCGAATGATTCACGGAAAAGTGTTTAGTCTGCCTATGTCACTTTAGCCTACACCGGGAAATTCGGTCGATAATCTTGCTAAATACGGCAACACACCTTCGGTTACGGTGTGCTAGCTTTTGTTTCTTACGCGTTTAACCATGGATTGGAAACATTCACACATGACACGAGGGTTAGGATTAAAGGATTGTCACTTGAATGCAAGTTTTGCCGCAAAGCATGCTCTAAGGTTCGGCCAAGAAGGAGAACACTTAGTTTTTTTCTCCATTCAGCCCCAGGAAGACGACGTGGACGCACGTGTCGCTGCTCCGGCACGAGCGTCATATTTAGCTCTTCGATTGACCACCTGTGAGGGTAGGTGCCATCGATTTGCCATAAAGGCCAACTTAACCACCGCGACACGTTTTGCGACATCCTCGACTTGAAACATGGCTTCCCGACAACCGTGAAGTAAAAATCTCATTAAAGGGCTAATCTGGTTAAACTTTGGTTATGTTAAAGACTGCTTTGTCCTGATGCCAATGAAACCAATTTTATTGCAAACTCCAAACAAATAGTGGAGATAATAAAATATATAAAGCAGTGGCGACATCCCAACACTTCCCGGGAACTCTTCTATGACGTCACAAAACCTTGTTTGGGTGATTGGTGAACGCCGACCTCAGCCGCTGCCAAGAAATATTGTTGGGCGATTGTACATGGGCGTGTAGTTCGTTTATAGCATACCTTCAATGCGAACGTGCAGTTTGAATGCGGATAGCAATGATTTTAGGGCTGGTTCATAATTCGTTACTTCTATTCATAATACGTCACCGTGGCGCGAATTTTGAAACTTTTGAAACACTTCTTACATTTTGCTTGTTAATAAATTGTGCTTCATGGCGGAAAGGAAGCTGAGCGAGCTACCAAAGCAAGATGCTCGATTGCACGACGTTTCACTTGTCTTCATGGTTCCTTTAAGAGCAGCACGCAAAGCTATAAGTAGGTAGTTCTTCCACAAAATGGACTTTGCATCAAAGTGTCCTTCTATGTGGGGTCAGAAACCAGCATATTTAACTTTTCCGCTGGGCTCGTAGTGGAGTCGTGGCGGCAGCCGTTCGGCATGGTTCTATTTTCTCAAATGCAATCTGCGCTGACGCCTTGTGCCATCTAGTAGCTTGTTTCGTAGATATACAAATTACTTTTGGCACCTAAACTGACACTCCGATCACCTCAGGTATGGAGATACGGCTTGATTAGTGGCCTACGATCAAATCCCGGCACTTCTAGAATTTTTCTTTGGTCGAAGCTCCTTCACAGCTTTTCTTATCAGAAGTTTATCTAACGAATAACTTAATTGTGGATTACCTGTGGCAGCTCGTGCCTTTAAAGTCGGTGTCATCCGAACACGCGGTCGATCAGCGCATACAGCAGTGCTGAACGACTGGGTGCTCCGTGTCTTCAACAAAATAATAATATGCGCCTGTGGCGGTACTCGATACCTCTCTGATAAGCGTTGTTCTTCATTGATGGTGTCGCTATATAATTCGAAAATTACCTGGGTGCATCCTTGTAATTTCTGTATGGAAGTCACCCAGTGGTAGCTTTAGGGTTTAACTTGCCAAGTACAGTTCCCCCCTCTTCGTTTTTTTAGATGCGGCGCATCTCTTGCTCTGAGGCATGTCCCTCCTGCGTCGTCGTCGGCGGCGGCGGCGACTGTCCGCAGCCCTCCTCTGTTCGCCTCTCCCACAGCTGTGTGCAGCACTCTCACTCCGGCGCATTAGCATAACGACAGCTGGCGCGCTTGGTTTGCGCGCGCTTCGCTGCGTTAACGCTGCGTTAACAGCTGCTTCGGTGTGCATGTGCGCGCATGCGCGACTCTCCTCCGCGGTCTCCTCTCCTTCAACCCAATGGAAACGCCAACTGAACCCCCAGATGCGCCGCATCACACCAGGGTTCCCTCGCGGGGAGATGGAGGCAATTTTTTCATAGCCGGAACTGTTGCATTTACTTTTATTTACTCTAGTTTTATTGCTGCTTTCTTCACTTCTCTGTGGTCACCCCACGCCTATTTAGGCATCTGAAGACTCAGCCACATTGAATTCTTTTTTCCCGCCAGAATGTTGATTTCCACTCGGTGTCATCGACTGAACTCGTGTATCCTTGCTTCTATACACCTACTATAATCACGGGCTTTAAATTACATATTCCTAGGTCTCTCTTGATTACGCTTGCAATCTGATATGCGCGCTGTTTACTGTCCACTTACCAAACAGTTTGTTCTCTCTTCATCAATCTTCATTTCCGTACAGCTGAGATGTGTATATTCGCAGTCCAAACTATGGTCTATAGTAGGCTTTCATATTCATCCTCTAGTGCCCATGAAGGGACTAAAGTGTGTGCGCGACCCCGCTCCTATCCCCCCTTTTTCGCCTGCCATCTCTTTTATCCCCTGAACACCCCTTCCCCAGTGCCGAGTAGCAATCCGGGCTCTAAGCCTGGATAACCTCTCGGCCTTTCCTTTCGCTTTTCTCCTCCTCCTCCTTCATATTCATCAGTTGCACATTATTTGCCCTTCGCACTTATGTTTGCTAACTACTACAAGGAGATCGTTTTTTAGCGCTTGTCTACTTCCAGAGAGGCAATCTAATTTTGGTATCTGTTCCATCTACTATGTCGCCGTCAAGCCCTCTGAGTGGGTGAAATCACCAGGGTATTACAACTCCTTTGTCTTTCCGACAAAATTTTAATCTCACTCCTATTTGCCCCACTCCGTTCACTGCCCGTCCGCGAATAACTATTTGCATTTTTAACCGCCATTCTGCCTTTACGGGTAGATACTTCTTACGCATTCCACTTATTCTATTCCGGACTCTTACTTGTCTACAAATCACGCGAACCCTCCTTTGGCGACAAGTAAAACGCCTTGATAATGCACCCCTCCTGCCTTTCTCGTACGAATTTTTCTATTAAAACTCGTTACATATTAAATTCGTTTCTAGTCCTTAAAGAGCACTTTGTTCCGAAACAAGCACATTTGTTTTTGACGGAATTACTTTCGTATTCCTAACGACTTCCAACACTTACTGCAGCACAGCCAATTTAAACAAAACATTAAAGGGACTCGGCAACACGTCCGATAAATTCTTTCACGCACAAGTGGCTACCAGATGCTTTTATGGCTGCTACTGAAATAAAGCCGGCCAATAGCCGCTACACCGCTGTAATGACGTAATTCGAGCGCTGGAACATTGCTAAGGTCAGGAAAGAGAGAAATATTTCTTGAGCAAGTTAGCAAGTTATGTGATGGGCAAAGAGCAGTAATTTCTGGCTCAAGTACTTTGGGACCTCCTATGATAAGTACTGGATATGTTTGTTTACAATGTTTTGAAAGCATTTATTATTTAGAAAAAAAAAGCTAGAAAACAGTCACGGCCTATCTTTTTTCACTGTTTCCCCGTACTTGGTGTAGTATCTTTTGCTTATCTATTTCTCTGACAATGTTTTTTTGTTACTATTCCTGCTCCAGGGCGTCGTCACGCGAGCCCACTGATAGTTTAGGGTTTCACGCGACTGTATGGTAGAACATTTATACGTTAAATAAATGGTATCTTACCTTATCTTATCTTAATGCCGGACACTACTGAAAATATTCTCGCGACATGCCCCCGATTTGAAAACGGAAGGCAGATTCTCTTTAAAGGAGGCATGAAGACAAAATACAAGTTGGGTTTATTAGAAAGACTGCTTAGTCCCGATAACAATGATACCGATATCATCGCAATCTTCGAACAAATAACGGAGATATTGAAGAAAACGTGTGAAGCAGTCGCGACCCCCTAGCCAATTTCCCGCAACTTTTCTATGACGTCACGCAACCTTGTTTGTGTGATTGGCGGCCGCCTAACTGACCTGTCGCGATGACACATGACTGGACGTCTGTAATAAGGCCTCCAGTTCCATTTGACTGCATCACCTAAATGCTAACATGCAGTTAACGCACTGAAAATTATGTTTTATTGTTGGCCCGTATGACGTCATTCTTGCTCATAACACGTCACTGTGGCGCGAAATTTGAAAGTTTTTAAATACCTCTTGCTTTCTTTTGTTAAAAAACATCTTTTGTGGCTGTAATAGAGCTGAGTGAGATACTGAATCCTAGTTCTTTCAAATTACACGAAGTTGTATTTTCTCTTCATGGCTCCTTTAATACTATTGCTATGCGCTAATACGAAACGAATTTCTTGAATGGTCTCCTCCTACCTCTATACCCACCCAAATTAGCAAAGGCAGCCTGGAACGCTCGTATGGACTTTAAATCGCAACCGACGATTCTTCACCCGCTATTTATTCCCCGTGCCAACCGTGCGCCATACCTAAGATGTTGTAACACATAGGGGGTCTCATGCATTAGCAAAATCCTCATTGGATATGATCAATCGTAATAGACGTTAAAAAATCCCGTTCATTACTTGCCCACACCCACCGCTCCACATTACGTCGCCTTCTGTGTTCTCTCTTTTGGCAGCGATGACCTGCTCTCTCAGGGTTCTTACTCCACCCTGCCACTTCTGTCCGGTGCAAACAGCAATCAGCAACTATTGGACCGTCGTCCTCAGGTCGTGTGCCTCGTTTACAACCTCCATGTCAAGCTCTCTTACCGTCTTTTCGAGAACGCTGCTAAGGCGTGCTGCAATTACCACAATGTTTCGATTATGGCTCGACATGGCCGATTGCCCTCTCGCTTTCACCATCGCTGGCCTAATCGTCCGACCGCCAAGGGCACAAAGCTTTGCTCGACCGTCCCGCTTCATTCTCTTCCCCTCCAGCTGGGCTCCACCTATCCATGTTCGAGTGGCCGCAATAACGATGTCTTCGACCACACGTCCTTGTTTTCCTGGCCGCCTGCTTTAGGTACTGCTCTGAAGTTAAGGTAGGATCCGTCGCTCTGGCCTTTCATTCTGTCTTTTGCCTTTGTGCTCCCTGAAATATTGCTCCTATTCTACCGGTACGAGTGCATTCAGTATTAATGATACTTTGCCTAGTACACCACCGCACCGGCTGTGTAACGCCCTCTATCTGCACATAAATGCATATTTGGGGAGTTAAAACATTTGAGCCTTCTAACGGCGATAATTTGCCCGAGGAATAGAAGCAAACCACACTTTTAAGAAATAAGAAGCTCGACAGTACTAAAATAGAAATAATGCAGTTATAAGTGGCCTGTGACGACAAAAATCCCGGAAAACAACCCAAAACACGAAATAAAAATATCGTGAACAAGCACCGACAGCGCAACGCCCTGTATTCACACGAAAATGTATCATTGGCGTAGTTAACATATCCAATCAGTATAATTGTGTGAGTTTAGATTATTAGTTGAAAGAAAATAAGTCAAAACAAACAGATCAGACGTAGGAGTCCTTACGCATTGAGAAACTGTTTTCGGAATTTCTGTCCATACCGGTTGCGGCGGCTCAGTTGCTATGGCGTTGTGCTGCTGAGCCCAAAGACGCGGGTGCGATTCCCGGACGCGGCGGGCGATTTTTTCTGATGGAGACGAAAAGCAACAACGCCCGTGTGTCGAGATGTCGGCGTACGTTAAACATACCCAGGTGGTCCAAATTAATCCGGAGCCCTCCACTACATCGCGTCTCGTAGTCCATGTGTAGCCTTGCCGCGTTAACCCCAGTATCAATCACTCAAATTTTCTGTACATTGGCTTTCCCCCCCAAAAAAAGAAAATATTCTTACCAACGCACAAAGAACAGTGAGGTCTCAAAGAATAAATTCACAAGCACACACAAAATGCCGTACTTCTACTCACGCCTTATACGAACATGGTCAGATTGCCCAGTTTCTGCTCAGCTTCTAACGTTCTAACGCCCCCACGCTCGACTTGCAATGCAGTCTGTACTTCTGCAGGCCCGCCAATTACCTAGACGCGACAACACTAAGCATACAAGACACGTAGTTTCTGTTCCTTAGCTTGCTCTTTGCCGTCCTACCTCGTCTTATAGGCGCCTAGCTGAGCTCACGGTAATGCGTCTACCTACTACCCCTTCGCCCCGATCAAAGCCACACGTCAGGTGCATCGCTGTCTGCAAAGGAAGAGCACGGCAACTGGTAATTACAGACAACCTGAAGTGGTGTATACCAGTCCAAAGGAAGACAAAGTTGAAGGTGATGCCAATCTGACCCATCGCCTCGAGAGATTATATGTTGTTTCTTATTTGTACTCATCGCTCAGCTTACTGAAACTGTATTCACATGTTTCTTTTTCGGTGAGTGAAGGGGGTATTTGATGTTTCCTATTTCATCTGGTCGTTGGTATGATGTCCGTTTGACGTCGGTTTCTCCCGGTACGTTTCTTAAGCCTAGAAACGTCAGCGCAGGTGGCTATTTTGTGATTCAGTCTGTTTGCACATCTTTCTGCATAATAAACTATACACAAGTGGCAACTTCCATCTTGACTCGCCACTCATGGTGACAACAGGACACGGTAGTGCTTCTTAGTGAAGCAAGGAAACTGATCTTAAGCGTTACCCAGCGAGAGCGGAATATCTAAAAAAATACTAGATTTCAACCGCGTTTCGCTGTCTCCGTGCCTGGTACGCCGCCCAAGCCGCACGTGTCCATTGATGGTTGTCATCTTAGATTTCACTTCACGGCGACAAAGCTTGGCTTTGCTGGGATCTATGCTTGTGCGGTCAAAAATAGGCATTGTTTGATAGCCCTTTGCTGGTTTCCTAGCAGAGTGCTACTACGTAATACGAACCCAGTGGTGTCCTTTTGAACAAGGTCAAAATAAGACATTTTTTTCACCACATTCCACAAGGGAGAACGACAATGGAACCGGTGTTGTTTGCTCGCGGCGTCATGTATCCCGTAAGGCAGATTGAGCGCGTAACGTTGTTTGCGATATCCTATACTATGTTCCCGGTGCTTGTGTACAGGGCTGACGGGCTGTTGGTTAAATGACCGGGCACACAAGCAGCGTGTCGCAGTGCACAGCAATGTAGGTCGTCGCAGAGGTGACCACCGTAAAAGATAGGCGTGTGCGAAAAACCGAAACAAGCAATGTTATTGGAGCAGGGCCTCTGATCAAACTGAGAGAGAGAATGGATACGCCAGTTACAAAAATAAAGACACAAATGCGTCAGCCGGCCACTGTGTTAAAAAGATTAACTTTTACGTGATTTCCAGTAAACCTGTACCATTGCACAAACGCTGCTTTTGGCTCTTTTTAACGTCTCATTTCTTTAAAAGTATTTCCCTAATTGCGAAGGATGTAAAATTTCTTGAATGTTTCTAAAAAAATAAATAGTTGGAAGTCAGCGCCCGTCTGTGTGTCCTTGTGTTTACAGCGCTTCGTTTCATTTTTTTCGTAGAGTTCGATTTTTCTTTGAGATTATGAGCCAATTGATGCGCACCAGTGTCCCGCTCAATCTAGCTGAATGCGGGAGAGTACGTCTTTGACTTTTGCGCTTTCACTAACCTTTTAAGGGGTTTCGGCGTGGTATGTTTTCGAGTTTCGCAATTAAGATAGTATGCTTTACTTTCCAGGGTTTCTACGGTAGCATGTTAGCTGGTGTGTGCTACGCTCCGTAGCTAATAAGAAGTTAAGAAGCCGTTCCGCTGCTCCCACGTTATGGTGAGATTTTTATTAAACAAATTAAACAAGTGCATCCCCAAGGCAGCATGCCCGCCTAGAACTCTTCGCAAGGGGTGCTCCCCTCATCTTCCACAAGGATTTCCATGCTGTAAGCTCCTACACACAGGCCAACCTCTACCATCTCCTTTATACTTGCTCAATTGCCACCCAACATCTAGCCTCCAACCGAGAAAGCACGCAATCACCACACCAACGAACAAGTAATTACACTACCTGAGACAAAGGCGTCTTCATTTCACAGGACTATATTTTGTTACGAGGCATTGGCAGTTTTCCGACCATTCCAATGACCCACACCTAGTATGAAAACCGCACCGACAGAAGGTCAACATCCCCAACCCTTCCTCCGGCTTAACCCAGTACACCTCGGGCCTTCCTCCTTCAACACAGGTGCTACAGCAACATAAGCTTACCCAGGTTGCGACCCATCATCTAAGCTGCTGCTGATATACGTGTTTGTTAATCCACAGATGTGCGCGTTAGGATGCGGTTGTCTCGTGGAAAATTCTCAGCACCTTTGTTCGTGCTTGCTTGTCGGAAAGCACGAGCACGTGCATGCCCGTTTGGCGAACTGTCACGTTTCTCAAGCGTAACCTGTACACCCTTCGTCCTTCTGCATTATCATTCCCACCTGTAAATGTGTTTGTAAATATATGTTGAGCTGGTAGTTCCTGATGAAGCTTGTGATTGATAGGGAGGGTTTCGCACAAGGCGTGTGGGAGGCGGGGCGCGTAATTAGAAATACATGTGATGAGTGCTGAGGTGTGACCGCCTTGTAACGGGGACGCGCAGTGGACGCGCAGCAAATAGAATATAATCCGCCAAAAAACAGGGGCTCTTAAAAGTACGCCTGCGCGCTACCTGCACAAATAGAACGCACGTGGGCTGTGACGAAGCTACGGTTCAGAACACGAGGCTTATGGAGACGAGAAGAGACGACAGGGCATGAAAGGGGCAAACAACGTCGGGGGAAAATTTCCTTTCTTCCCTTAGTACGCGAACACGATCCGTTCGCATCTCACAGAGCTAGCCGCTTTTAGAAGGCTGCGTACTCCTTCGCGAAGTTATTTTCTGCATCGATTCCCAAAGTGGATGGCCATGTTTACGTTGTAAGGATGTTTGAGCAGGAAGCCGAGGCCGCGTTGGCGTCTTAAGGTTAAGGTCCAACATACGGGTTATTTTACCCCTGAAAGAAAAAAAGAAATTAATGTTATGATCTCTGAACTTACGCGTTTCTGCCCCTCATTTTAGTACGAGACGAACTGTTATTTGACCGGCCGTCTCATTGAAAGCTCTCTTCTGCACTTAAGGCATGCGAAGGTTGCGTTATACTCGACAACTTTACGATAAGAAGTTTAATTCGCTTTTCAAGGCAAAAAGAGACGGGTGGAAATGGAAGAAGCAAAGCGTGTTGCTTAAAGAGTCACCCGGAGTCGCGTATACACGACTGAATACCACCATTCTGACATAAGAAGCGAACCAACAAAACAAACAAACCGCGCACCGTACCACTTCAGCGTGAACTAATAAAGCAGGGAGAGAGGAAACTAATCAAACTTTTTTTTTTACTATTGAACAGGACCTACGTTCATGCGTACCGCTTGAAGCTGCTCGTAAACACAGCAAACTAACAATGGATGGTCGTAAATAACAAATTAACCCTCTGGAGGAGCAGTGACTTCAGGAAAGCCTGGCAGGATAAAATAAAGTATACATAAACAAAACAAGAGCAGTTCTCTGTTAAAACCCTGTTTTCAGTGTGAAGCGTCCCTAATGATTCCCACCTTCAGCACAGACGTCTATCGCACTGGGATCATTCGTCATTTTTCTTGGTTGGGCGACTATCTGCCAACAGTATAATTCTCGCTTTGTACTAGAAATGATTGCTTTTCTCGTAGGTGGGCCAGGTTTTAACTTTAGCCTACAATAGGGTATTTTATCGAGCAAGAAATTAACAACACTGCATAGATTATGATGATTGGAAGCATGCTGTCAGAGCTCCTTGGTGGACCCAAACAGGTGCTCTGGTAGTGAAAGTAAAAGTTGTAATTAGACTTGCACTCTAGCGTACACATCCAAAAAAGGCTGCCTAAAGAGGCTGCTTCTCCCGAGCTTATATATTGAAGGGAGACCCCGAAAAGTTGTATTCGACACAATTACTTTTAAAGGTGCCATGAAGAAAAAATACAAATTTGTATCATTCCACAGACTTGGTATTTTAGGCTGCCCTGAGCGTTTGTGCGGCACCAATCGTCCAACAGAAAAATACACAATTTAAGCCAAACTTTTGTTTCTCGCAGTGCAACGTATGTGCCATGACGTCAGGAATAATGTACAGTGATCCCTCGTTAACTCGAATTTGTAAAATCTGCTGAAATTTTTGAAATAAGCGTAGTTTCGAGTTAAGCGAAATGGCGAACATTTGTGGCCAGGTCGCTAAAATAAGAGGTAATTCTGGCAAAAAAAAAGCCCCACTGCACAGGGGCTTTTGTGATAAAGGCAAAAAGATCAACAAATTTTTATTATTCCGGAAGAAAAAACTGCGTGGTGCTCAGCTGTGTTGTGATCGCATCCGATCCCCGAAAAGCGTTCTCGACCTGCTCAATGCATCGCCTCAATTGTTGGTCACCACCGCTACAAGTTAGCTTGCTTCGAAGCAGGCGCAGAATCTTCGTTGCTTATGTTATTGTAGGCACTTCTGGAGGCTTCGCTTTGTCCACACGAGGAGTAGGGTCGCCCGTAGCTCTCTCCGCAATGCAGTCGTCGAACCGCGTTCAGTGCGTAGTCGGAGCTAAGCGTTACATTGGAGACTTTATGAGCTGTCTGTCGGGTACCTAGCCTTCTCTTTTCTCTGTCAACATTTCGAAATATCCGCGGTTCCCCGATAAAACGTTTCGAGATAAAGGTGGGCAAATGCGCGGCGAAAAAACTAAATGCGCGGAACTAAATGCGCGGCGAAAAAAAGTTCCGCGTTTACACGTTCGAGTGAACGATGGATTACTGTATTGTGGTCAGGCACCTAAAACTAACATTAGCATGTTGACTAAAGCTGCCGCTCTCCACAGGACGCATCTTTTGTTGCTTTGGTTTCCGTCCGGTCGCCTAGATGGCAAAGCGATAGCGCTCAGTACGGCTGCACGCACTGTGTTTCTCGTGACCAAACTTGTGCCTGGCACATCTTTGCTACGGCTGATAGTAATCGTTTGGTAAACTTTTGGCCATGACTCGACAATCAGGGTCACGCAAATGGCAGTATTGCTTACGCCAGTTGGCCAGTGTCGGGTAAATTAGGCCCAACGTGACCGATGCCATTGCAGCTATGGCTGTCATAGTGGACCCAGTACGCATTAGTGCTTCTACGTTTACGTGTTCGTTAGAATAATCGATTCTTTACCCCGTCGTTCCTACTGCTGTGGAAGAATATGCATTAATCTCAAGGGACCATAGTTCTTTCTACTCCCTGTTTAGTTTACGTTGAATCGTGTCGGCCTCAGCCAATCTCAAATCTAGCGGCCCCTAATGTGCCATCAGTTGAGTGCGGGAGAGGAGCTGGTTAGTTGCACGCCTATTCTTGTTTTCCTAGTTACATAACTTACTGGAGCGACGTTTACGTTAAAAGCTGTGTCGGCGTTATTCTAATGAGTCATTCTATCTTTCATTTTGCCTCTGTAGCCCCTTAAAGCAATTGTAGCGAATCTCTGAACAATGGATCCCTTTAGTGGCAGAGAAGCAATCTTAACATATTTTTGCATGGGTGCGTGCGTGCGTGCGTGCGTGTGTGGTACTTTTAAAGCGTGTGTCTAAACTGAAACCCACTGTTCTCCAAGAGGGTATCGAAACCAATTCAGACGCTGTCCTTAGCGAGAATCATAACCGATCAGCTCGAAGTCCTTTGTGGTTACACAAACAGAGTTGCGAGGTTACTTAAACACGTTTTCTGAGGGTTTGTAGAACCTACAAAATGTAATAATTCTAAGATAAACACTGATTCACCCTCATTCGGTAAGTTTTATCGCGCTGGAACCAACAAAAAAATGTTAGCCATTACAGTATAAATCAAGGTAACACCGTTCAAAGTCAACAACAAAGGAAACTTAACCACGTTCATATACATTTATGGCGCTTACGTTTGTGGGATTTTGGTGAAGAATGTAGAGCTTAACGGGTTGCCAGAGAGATTACAAGTGCACGTGCTGTGAAAAAAAAAGCTGTACTGCGCCAATTCTCTAACCGCGTGACGGCGCAATCACTTTATTCTTTTTTCTATCCTATCTCCGCACAGACGAAACACAAAGTAGCCTGAACGGGAGATTTTGGCTACTTGTTAAGCCTCCTTTTAAAATACATGTTTAAAACTCCTCACCGAAGGACGTTAACCCCTGCGTTCCGCAGTATGATGGGGGAAAAACTACCAGTTTACTGTGGCGGTCAAGAGCCGTCGTAAATAGGCGCATTCACCACAATTGCACCTCTCCCGAAAACGGAGTATGTGGCCGTCAATACTACGCTGGCTTGATGAGAGTAGCAAAAACCCCCACCAACCCCTCTTCTCCTTCACCTCCTGCACCTCTCCCTGCATTACGCCCCCTTACCAAATGGCTGGCAGTGGCTTGCAACCGCACGAATGGATGCAAGTCGCTTCCCGCCAACAAAAGCTCGGTGCGACCATTGTGGAATCTAGCCTGAACTAAGGTGCGACGCACTGTAACGTCTCTTCCTGGTCACCGACCTTCGAGACAATGGAGTACGCCAGCGAACCAACGCGAGGCCTAAATGCAGCGACCGCAAACGGACAGTGGCTCGTTGAAAACAACGCGGTTGTTCCTCTTCCAGCCGGTTCAAGGTAAGCATTGCATGTTTTTTAGGTGCAGGGCACCCTAGGGGCTGGCCCTATCGTCGTAGCTCACTCGATGGACCCTAGTAGAGCCCCACGACGTTCTGTCGTTGCGGCGTCCCATAGACGCTTCGAAAGCCAAGCGGTTTAGATAGTCATAAGCGTTCGAATCTCGTGAACCACCGGCACTTGTCATAAATCTCCCCGCTATTTAGCGCAAAGAGAACTGCAGGTACAATTGAGGCTAAATATACGTAATTAACCGGCAGCGCCCGCGTTCCTTTAGTTAGGAACGCTCGTTGGGTTGGTTTCTACCGTAGTAAGCGAAAAAAGTGGGTGTGCAAAGACGGCCCGTAAGGGAGGAAAAGCAAGCACAAAAATAACAGAACTCCCGCTGGCGCTCTTTCAGAAAGCGGGCGCGCGAGCACTGTGGAGCCGGGAAATTTAAATTACATTGGGTGGTATCCGTGAGCGGATAATGGCGCTACAGCCCATTATCGTGAATCAAAGCTCTGCACTTCCGGCAGCTTTCACATTGACCGGAACGGCTTTAATTTTTTTATTGCAACCAACATTTTGGGTGACCTGTGGCTCTTGTAGTGTCAAATTAAACTCAGTGTGTTTCCCGCGTCACTGTACCAGCGATTCTCCGCATGTCGAGGCGAGCTTTCTGCGCGAAAGAGAACGCCATGTCCGGAACATCACTGAGAAGGCCTAACGGTATGAAAACGATGCGGATACCAACCAGTCCCAGCTTCCGTTTTGTGTGTGCAGGTCGCGAGCAGAATGCAAAGTATCCGCAGAGTGAACAGCGATCGAGAAAGGAAGCTGGTAAGGCTAGTTAAGTGTTTTTTGTTACGCCGTATGTATTCGTGGCTCATCATTTACAGAGGAAGGTGAAGTTGGCCGAACAAACGCCGCATAGCGATTGTCTTAGGAAGTACGAGCGGTGCCCGCCGCGCCTGGTATATCGAGTGGGTGGCCGCTGCGCGTATACCTGGCAGCCGCATCCGTTCCACCGGGCAGGAAACGTGTCGGTGTGCCGTGGAAGAAGGTCGACAAAGGGAGCTCTCAGTGTGCAAATTGAACCAGCAAGTGCCATTTGCGGGAGAACTGTTTTAGCCTCGACTGTCGACTGTTTTATTTGGGAGCCCTGGGAATCATGTTTAGCGAACACGCCACAACTATAGAAATCTTTTCGCAAGGGGGGGCTGAGAGGGGGGAAGTGCGCGTGTTATAGCTAAAGCCCACTACCACAACAGTACACAGGAGGGAAGAGAGTGCTGGAGAATCACTTTGAGAAGTTTGGCGTCACAAGGATCGCTATCTCTAAGGAGCAACACTTCGTCTTGACCAGCTAGTCAGCAAAAGTGTCTGGGATGAAAGTGAAAGTTTGCACTGGTTTCAATGAAAATTTAGACATTACGGAAAGTTAAGCACAGAGTGACATGTGCCGGGTCATTACAAAACTGTTTCATTTTTTTCCAGGGCTGATGTACAACATGCGCCGGCATTTGCTGCTGCAGATTTAAAGCGCTCTTTTATCCCTGTAATGCCGGTGGTCCCGTGGCTTCGTGAGCAGCACACCTGGACGCCGCGGCAAAGCCCGTGTTCGGGAAGCAAGTGCAGGCAAACAGCGCAACTATCAATGCCTGGCTGACCTCATTGTTTGCAATTCGCTTACTTTTCTTTTCATAGAAGAAAGTTGTAGTAGATTAGGTTCCTACCAAGATACCGTGTATTCTTGGTGCACGTGTTTTGTTGATTGACAGTTTTCATACTGCGTTGTTATTTACGTGTTCCAAGGCATTTTCTTGATTGATTGATTGTAGGGTTTAACGCGCCGACGCAACGAAGGCGATGAGGCGCGCCGTAGTGGAGGGCTCCGGATTAATTTTGACCACCTGGGGATCTTTAACGTGCTCCGAAATCTCGCACACACGGGCGTTTTTGCTTTTTGCCTCCATCAGAAAAGCGGCCGCCGCGGCCGGGAACCGAAATGGCATTTTCCTATTTATGCAATTAATATGCTATAAATTGCCTGCGCGTAGAAAACAAACTATTCTCGTTTTGCCATTTAAATGTACGAAAAAAAGAAGATGCGGTTCCTCGATGCGGTTCCTCGACACCCGTAAAATAAACTAAAATGCGGGCTTTGTGCCGAATAACAACCCTCAAATACAGTCATAAATTCCCATAACGTCTCAATAAAACAACTAAAAAGCAACAAAAATACTCTGAATGCAGTTTAACAGTACTCCAAATGCGTCTCCTGGAAACTGCTAGTGGAAAAAAATATTATACTCCCAATGCTCCCCTTGACAACTCCCATTTTATTGGCCACCAATTTAACTCCGGAAATAATGGGAATAAAACGCTACCCCCCCCCCCCCCCCTCAAAGGAGCGTGGTATACTCCGACTTGGAATCGGGTTATGCGACAAGCCATTTACTTCCATTTTGGGTTATGTGTGTTCTGTTTGCACCGTGGGGGGAATCAGTTACCTTGATTCCTCAGTCGGACATTTCATTTTCGCATTTCATGGACTCCCGAACTTTGCCAGGAAAAGGTAAACCGCATGTTTTTGTGGAGCAACGAGTGGCAACTAGAGTGCGGCCTAATTTGCTACCTTGCGTGTCCCTAAGGCGACATGTGTAAAAAGGAAAAGCAGGAGCAGGAGGGCGGAAAGTAAAAACAGAACAGTGCGCAACATTACGACACTACACTTTCAAGAGCTGTGAGCGTCAATCCAGTCGTTTGTGCTATCCCATCCCTCGGAAAAAGCGGATGAGCACTTTTGACAGGTGACTGCGCGCTGATAACAGGGAATGTCAACATCTCATTATCTTCTTTCCACAGGAAGGCAACAATGAGTTCAGGTTGTAGAGAAGTAACACGGGCCACCTTCCAGGTGATCAAAAGCGGGAAGTCACATAAAGCAGCCATGTGCGTCTACGGCGCGCCGTATGCATAACACAGCGGATTTGCTGCCATGTCAGCTATAAAATGACACAGTCACACTGTGTGGCCCTTCTCATTCTTCCCAAAGAAAATGATGCCCTTCTCGACAAAGTCGACCAAGTGCAATTAAGTATCTGGTTTCGTTCCCGAAGCAGCTGCGGTGCATTACACTCATTTTCTATATTCGAACGAGCTGATATAGAGAGGATGCCGAATTTAGAGACAACGGGAAAGGCTAAAACATACACCTGTAAAGAAAGCCCATTGTAATCCCCCGAGTTGTTCCAGCATGTGCCGATAACGGCATATCGGTGAGACTTAAGTATGACCACTTCCTTCTAGCACGAAAGCATAACCTCCGGAAAGGAAATTAGGCTGGCCTTAACATAGATTCGGTGAATAGTCTGAAATTAAGCGCACGCTACAGATGTTTCGTCCGCTTTATTCATTCTAAATCCCAAATATTTGATCTCGTCATCGTCATTATCATCATCATCGCCATCCTATCTACGCCCACTACAGGGCAAAGGCCTCTCCCGTTATTCTACAATTACCCTGGTCCTGCGCTAACCGCGACCAATTTAACCCCGCAAACTTGTTGATCTCATCTGCTCATTTACCTTTCTGCCGCTTCCTGCTACGCTTGCCTTCCTTAGGGATCTACTCTGTTACCCTAGAGAGATTTTATCTCGTATTTGTGCCTTATTATTTATACTTTTACCGTGGGCCACTATTACGTAGCTTTTTGTACTGAGGAACAGCTTCAGGACACTACAAGCAGCGCACGTCTGTGGTGCGAGGGCTGGTGTCATAAAACTAATTTTGTCAAATGCATGTAAACTATTCCCGATTTTAATATTGTTTCAAACGAAGTTCCTCTATCTTACGGCAAGCTTCACTTTTGCCTGTTTAATCAAGGTATTACAGAGTATCCGCACAGGAATGCCTTCGGCGCGAATCCTTAGTGATGCGTTGCATGCAAGTGGCGCGCTGCAGCTTCTAAGCTATCGCGGGACCGATCGGAAATGCTTGTCTTGACTTTACTGTCACCTAGGGTTAATATATCGGGACGAAATGCTTGTAAAGTAAATGCAAAGACAATATTTTTGTAGTAACAAATATATATAACGGGCACTTTATGGTCTCCCTGTTCCTCTTTTGGACAGGGAAACGCATGCGGGGTTTTCGCAAGGGACTGTCTCAATTTACGGACTAAATTAGACTGCTGTGTTCGTGTTACCACAGAAATACAACACAAACGATGGTGCAAATATTGTCAACACATTTCTACCGGTTTTCTTGTTTTCTGACGGTTTTTTTACCATGTAAGTTGAAGCACTACTTCAGAACAGAAAACAAGTATGTGTTATCTTTGGAAGAAACTTATCGTCCCTAGGGCTGAAAGGTTTTCTTCAATGAGCGTGGTCGATGAAAGAACATGAAAAAATTAAGAGTGGAACCAACGCTCGGGTTTCGAAATGTTTTTCCAGCGGTGTGTGCTGTTTTCGTTTGCTTTAGTTTGACTTGAGTGCCGATATTTTCCTTCGTGCGTTGTTTTCGGACTTGAAACTAAGCACCTTGTACAAAAAACACAAAAGCGCTATCACCAGCCAGCAAGAAAAATACGACACGACTTCGAAATCTATACGCCGCTGCACTGGGATTACTGCGCCGATAGATAATGGACCATGAATAGTTTACAACGGATGTTGAGTACGACGTGACTTCGACCCTATCGAGCGCGATTAAGGCAAACATCCGGTGCAATTTTCTACTCATACCCCAAACATAGCTTGGGGGCGCTTTTAAATACGTCTCGTATACAGTGCCTGCATTAAAATTTCTAAAAGCGACGGTCCTGAAGATGAGCAAGAATTCGAACTGTGAGTGCGTTCATAGGAAGCGACACCCTTCGGCGTACAAAAGTGCACCGAGAAAGGCAGCATGCAAAAATCATCGTTACGAAAGAACAGGCTACCACTCCTGCCACATTTAAAAGAATTTTCGACGGGCTAGAAAATTAGTAGTATTTTTTCAGTTCTTTGAAAAGAATTTTTTTGTGGTGTACTCCGCAGCAAGACAGCTGTTTTATTCCTAAAGCAATATTCATCCTATCGTCAACACAAATCGCGGAGATGGGAGCGGAGGGTGGTACAGAAAAACCGACGGCACTGCCTTTCAGTAGGGGACCTCCGTGTCATCCATGTGTGGTGCTGCAAGATGTCGTCTGGAAAACATGGGCCGTGTCAAGGCTTCTATGCACAAGGTAAGACATATCACTCCGGCCGAGTAGCCGCAACGAGGCGCATGCTAATTGAACGTTTGAACGTTAACTTAAACAATAAATCAATGTATGTACCGCTCAAAATACAAAAGACAATACTGCTGACTGCCACTGACTTGCCGTTCCTAACATTACACATATAATTAATGACGAGTGATTGCACCGCACAATGTGCCTGCCGGGGACGTGGCGCCACCAATCGTCGCACTGGGGAACCTGACGTGCAGTTACACAAACTCCTGGTAAAAAGCGGCACCCGTCCACAGATATTGAATGACGGACACAGAAGCTTTCCATTTCCACAAGTTTTAAATGGTACGCAAAATAAAAATTGTGGTTGATGCCTCTTTCATAGGAAAAGGTAAAACACAATAGTGAAATGTGCCTTCACAAGAGCATTTATTGCGCACGCATATGAACTTGCACCTCGCTATTTATATTACGCGGGTATGGCACCGTTAGACGAATCAACGTTAGACACGGGACTGCACGCGCCGGAATATTGCGTAAATCCGACTGAAACCACAGCCCCTTGAAAACAATGCGAACAAACCGGAACCGAAACCAAAAGAACTAGGTGGCGAGGGGGGCCACAATTCACCCGCGTCCCGCGTACACGAAGACGCTGGCATCGAGGCGCCAACTGTAGGCGCTCATCAGTGTCATTATGAACTACTCCGCTTCACTTCTCTTAGACGGCAGCATTTCATAGACAGGATCTGAGTGAAGAAAGTAGTGGGAAAGATATAAGGCACGTTCGTAGATCACTTGCGCTTGAATTCGTAGCGCAGTGGGCAGAGCGCTGCGTACCTCCCATTGCGTCGAGAGGGTTCGTGTACAATGTTCTAGTACGCTGTAGTTCGTGGATCGAATCCGGGCGCAGCAGCGTCAGTGAACTTTTTCTGGCGACGTCATTTCCGTGACGGATATGACGCCGGTCAGATCTTTGTGTACCCGGACACAAAACACTTTCGTCTTAAAATGTCGCGGAATGTCCGGTGTAGGAATTGCCACGTACTGAGTAAGGAGACATTCTAAAGGAGTGATGATCCAAATTGCCAGGTACCGAGTAAGGAGTCATGATGTAGAAAAAATTAATGACCCATTCCTCCCTGGGATGGTAGATGATTAGCTAGGCATGTAGCAAGCGACATATACGCCGCTAGAGTTTGAGGGAAAGATATGAGAAAATTTTATTTTTATTAAGCCTTAATGGCGAAGACATACATCGACGCCGATGCCTTATATTAATACACTCTACTATTCTTGAAAATAGTGCCTAATTAATAAAAGTAATCCCCTCCAAATGGATATGAAGACATTTAAATTTCAGTCTAAGTGAGGTAATAATTTTGCAATTTGTGGCTGCTAATTACTAGTCTAGTAGAGATGCATGTCCAAGCGATGATACGTGTAAGATTGAGGTCCAAGTCCTGCCTTGAACGGCGTCTGACAGTGAGCGCGCGGTAATGGCACCTATTCTTTTTTGAGCACTATGCACTATACATACCTCGCGCCCAAATGACCCGTGGAGTCTCGCAAGTTTTCGATGTTGAACATTAAAAACGCATAAAACCTTCGGCATATAACATTCCCGTAAAAATACCGCGGCCGGGATGTCAATTGAGCTCATAGATGCGCGCTCACAGACAAATGACGTGACCACTGCTCTACGCCAAGTCATTGTCTCTTGTTTTACTTCGTGACGACGCTGTGCGAAACCGGTTTTTGAAGTTTTATGGATATGAACAGAAAGCCACCAACACAAGAAAAAAATTACCACTGCACTTAGGTCAGCTTACATGGTTTGAATGCGAAAGCATTACTGCTTTTAGCGGCTGCTGACACCCTGAAGGTTTAACTTCGACACGGGCTATGCTTTGTTGGCGGCCGCAAGCCAGAAGACAAAGTGCGTTGTCCCAAACACGAGCACAACTGAGTTAGTCAGATTTTCCGCGCAGTTGAATGCTCGCCGAAACATAGGCAGTTGAAACCCTGCATATTCTCATGAACTGTGAATCACCACTATTCAATCTCGCTGAAAGGTACGCATATGGCTAAGGAAATTATCAATCACTTAGGGAGAGCACAGTGGTTTGATATAGGTGGCGAGGGGGTGGAAGTGGTAAGAGAATATATCTACTTCGGCCAACTTGTCACACCGGTTCCCAACCATGAGGCAGATATAATTAGAAGGATAAGAATGGGGTAGACTGCATTAAGCAGGAATTCTCAGATAATGAATGGCAGCTTACCATTGTCCCTGAAGAAGAAAGTGTGCGACACCTGCATCTTACCGGTGCTCACCTACGGGGGAGAAACTTGGAGGCTCACAAGAGGGTTCAACTGAAATGTAGGACGGCTCAGCGAGCAGTAGAAAGGAAGATGATAGGTGAAGTATTAAGGGACAAGAAGAGACCCGTGTGGATAAGGGAACAAACGCGTGTTAAGGGCATATTAGTAGAAATTAAGAAGAAGAAATGGACGTTGGCAGGGCATGTAATGCAAAGGCAAGATAATTGTTGGTCATCAAGAGTAACAGACTCGATCCATAGAGAAAGCAAGCTCTGCAGAAGGTGGCAGATAGTTAGATGGGCAGATGAGATCAAGAAGTTTCCGGAGATACATTGGTCGCACTTAGCACAGGACTGGGGTGAGGGCAGATTATTGGGAGACGCCTTTGCCTTGCAGTGGGCGTAGATAGGGTGCTGCTGCTGCTGCTGCTGCTGCTGCTGCTGCTGCTGCTGCTGATGATGATGATGATGATGATGATGATTTCGGCTTGTTCAGCGGCGTACAGGTATGTTACGAAGACCCAGCCCATCGCTACCTCACTGGGCAGTAAGTTCTGAAGCTCCGAATTTGTGAAACTGGGCGATTTCAAGCCTTTTTTGCATAATTTGAACATACAACTGCTGATGCAAAGCGGATGCAGTTTGAAAACGTAAATGAACGGTTCAGAGCCGAGAAGTGAAAACCTTACACCAGCACTAGACACTGACTGCCAATTCCATTCACACACTACCCACAATTTTTTGAAGGGACACTATTGTATTTTGAAGGGACACTAAGTAATACTCAGAAACTCCGTGTGCCCCATGACCTCGATCGGGCCTTGGCAGCCACCGCCAGCCAGCTCCGATCTAGGACACCAATGGCGGCATCTATGGTAGCGCCCATGGTAAAGATGGCAGCGTGGATGCCTGGGGCTCCTGTGGTCCACTCCCGAAGCTCCCTCAAATCCTCCGCAAATTCTGGAAATCAGATGTTAGTTAAACATCCAAGTTCAACCTACATGCTTTTGCGACAAGGTAAGTTGCTACCCGGACGGGACGGTGTCGTCATCCGCGTCTGTGCGCCCTGCCTGTCCTCTGGGCAAGGAGTTATACGGACTGATATTTTTCTAGGCCAGCCTTTCGCGTTTCTGTGGGGCAGAGAATGTCTACAAATAAAAGGGAGCATATATGTCAGACGAGCGAAGGCACGAAGCGTTAGCCTGCTCAGGGAACGAAGAGGAGCGGCCCTCGCCGTGTTCTGTTGTGCTCCTGCGAATCAGAAGTCTGTGTCCTGCGTTCCCACACGGATCCGCCATAAAGGGTGCCGCTATAAGGATAATATTGCAATAAAGTAGAATACTATACGTACCCTCACAAGCATAGCCTGAATTTTCAAAAACGCAACTCACACCCACGGGGTAAATGACGTCAAAGCAGGTTGAGCGATGAAAGCGGCCTCTGGAGTAGGTGGCACTTTGTTTTTGTTGTAGCCTTATTGTAAAATCCGACGGAGTTCTACTATCGAAGTAGCCAACATGAAAAATTACGCAGTGAAACGGGAAGCAGATCCTAACGAACTTTATGAAAACGGTAATGTATAATGCACACATTTTAACCTTAATATTCTTCACAGTTTCCGTGGTCCAAGCGAATGCATAGTATTAATAACCCTGAAAGTTCGGTGCAGAACATGAACAAAACCATACCGTGCTTTTCTACTCTTGAACCTGATAACGTAGAGGCTGCGACGTTCAAAGGCGGAACAAAGGAGAAAATATTTTCTGAATAAAGCGCGTAATAATATACCCTGTATGAAGAAGACGCAAACATGCTTTGAATAGACCGTTCTACATCTGCTGAATGAAGGAGACGACACGAGGATGGGAAAGCAACCTTATAAACTAAAACATCGAGCCCCCCTTACGACAGCTCACTTTCCTGAATAACAGCCATGCTACAAGAGTATTTTCTTCCGTTCGGGACACGATGATCGGTCTGGTTGCCAAGATTTTTGAGTGAGCAGTAAAAGTAAATAAAAAGCAAAGCAAGTCATTGCTACCGTAAAGCTTGTGGGAGTGTTTGAGGCCCAAAAAACTTTTGTCGAGATTTTTTATTCCTTGTCAGGCAAGAAACCGGGGAGGAGCACTCAAAATATCACATGTCATGGGGTCGTTTCATTTACGGTAAAAAGGGTTGGCACTGAGGGCAGGGATCGAATTTAAAACGAAGTATCTTTGGAGCATATCTCTCATTACGAGCTCATCAGGAACAAACACACCCGTGGGAGCCCGGGGTATGAGTGTTTTTAAGGTAGTGTTGGGTTGTATGACCATTCTGAAGAGATTTTATCATCATTCTGTTTCCATAGACGGTGTTGATAAAATGTTAAGGCACACTAAAATAGTTGCAAGCGGCAATACATTATTAACACAGTTTACTGAGCTTGTCTACCGTACCCAATTACCTCTTAGATTCGACATTTAACATCCAATAAAGAGGGTCGAGCACCGACCGGCTAAGGGGCATCGATCGCGCAATCACCTTAACAAGGCCGAACACACGAGGGGACTAATGCAGCAAGGTGGCCCTAAATACAAAAAAAAAGTGAAGGAAGCCTCACTTACTCCTTCCCTCACTCACTCACTCACTCACTCACTCACTCACTCACTCACTCACTCACTCACTCACTCACTCACTCACTCACTCACTCACTCACTCACTCACTCACTCACTCACTCACTCACTCACTCACTCACTCTTACTCCCTCGCTCACTCTTACTCCCTCGCTCACTTACTCTCACTCACTGATTCACTCTCACTCACTCACTCACTCACTTACTCACTCGCTCTCACTCACTCACCTTGGTGGCAGTGCAGATATACTTGCTTCCCGCCCTAGCGTGTGCGACTGTTGAACGGCTTGTATAGTGAAATCTTGCTGATACAATTCCATATAGCGCAATGTTCCGTCGGAGTTCTGCAATCTTTGCAAACAAATGCACCTGCGCAGATGTCTTTTATGAGCCATTAAGCTCCATCGAATGATGACCCCAACTAAAGCAAAAAGATTCTATAGGCCCGAGACTTTGAGGAAGGTCATGGTCACGTTTTGTTGCGCTGAGGCTGTCTGTTACGCCCTCAACTTCGAGTGTCCGTACGCTGTGTGGAAAAGCCATTGCCACCGTAAGTGGCATGAAGCGGCGCGACAACGACTACCTATGTGATATGCACCTTACCTTTACTTGTAACGTTCCGCGGTTCAGTGTTTATCTGTGTTTACAGTAGCGGCTGCGCAGATTCACAGCGCAGCTTGATTAAACTGTGGCACCACTTGGTCACGTGAGGCGCACGGTGGACACTATGAATAGCACGGACACCTCGAAAATCAAGGGCTTCTGTTAACAGCTCCAGCCAAAAATGTGAAAGACTGGACATGCTTTAATTAAAAGTAAACAGAAACATTGCACTTCCTCATCTACGCTCGTGTTTGAATTGCTCAGACGAAACTAGATTTTCGACGCACCCCCGCATCCAGTCGCGATTTACTAACTTAAACGCCTGTGTTATTACCACCCGGAAGACACAGAAGCTAAAGTAATCGTGATTGATTGATTGATTGATTGATTGATTGACTGATTGATTGATTGATTGATTGATTGATTGATTGATTGATTGATTGATTGATTGATTGATTGATTGATTGATTGATTGATTGATTGATTGTGTGGGTTTAACGCACCGACACTACACAGGCGATGAGGCGCGCTGTAGTGGAGGGCTCCGGATTAATTTTGACCACCTGGGGATCTTTGAAGTGCGCCGAAGTCTCGAACACGCGGGCGTTTTTGCTTTTCGCCTCCATCAGAAAAGCGGCAACGGCCGGGAATCGAACCCGCGTCATCGGGCTCAGCAGCCCAACGCCATAGCCCCTGAGCCACCACGGCGGGTAAGAGAAGGTGTCTTCCATTACCGTTGAAAGCGTTTACCTGCCTTCGTTGTTTTGTCACTGTTCTTTCATACCACGTTGACACACCGGCCCAGGCTCTATCGATTCTGGCAATTTCGCGTGAATAGAGTTTGGTGTCTCCAAGTGAGCGCCAGTGACAACATCCCATTCGTCATTGGAATCACTCCATTGCAACTTTGTGAACATTTATTATTCACTAGTAACAAGTTGTGCGTCATAATTTCTAATGCGTAATTATTGTTCGACAACTTTCCAGAAGCCTGTCCCTCCTTACCTCTGTCTCTACCGTGTGACACGATGTACTCATAGGTACAGAAGGGCCACATTGGCTAGACGAATGGCCGTTGCACCCGTTGCACCCGTCGCCCCATGCCACAGCATGTCGGGTCACGTGATTGAAGGCAGAATTCTGGAAAGTGTAGTGCAGTGCTGACGGGTGTTCGGTTAAGTACTGCCTCCTAAGGAAGAGGAGCCCGCCGATTAGGATCGCCGCCGTAGGCAAACGCGCCGCTCTTGTCATGCATTGCACAGATGAGCCGCTCGAAAGATCCGCTGGAAATACACTTTACTAAATATCCGACATTTTTATTTCGTCTACTATGTGAAAATTGTGTAAATAGAAGCTGTTGTGTCTGTGATTCAATATCTGTGGATGGGTGCCGCCGCGTACCAGGAGTTTGTGGAACTATACGTCAGGTTACCCAGTGCGACGATGGGTGGCGTCACGTCCCCGAGAGGCACCTTGTGCGCTACACTCACTACTCGTTGGGGCTCTCCGATGTACAGTCTCGAACTCACCGCGTATAGTCTGCGGATAGTACGAGAATTCCCCGCGCCAAAGAGATGAAAGAGAAACACGAATGACGGACTACTTCTCCGGGAGTCCGGGGTGAGTCCGGCACTGTAAGTCGAACCCCATTATTATAGGTGTATTGTAATACGAGGAACACCCAGTCAGTGGCGGTCAACAGTTATGTTTGGTTATTGGGAGCAATAAAACGTTAATTTAGACTTCAACTTAGGGCTAGAATGTCCAAATAACATACGCCTCCTTGCGGCCACTCGGCAGGGGTAATGGGCATTGACTTGTGCAGAGAAACGTCAGCGCTGCCCGTGTTTTCCAGACGATATCTTGCAGCAGCACTATTGGGTGACACCTACCGGAAGGGCCAACTTCCAGAGGTGTCAGGAGTCAGTCCGGCGTGCTGAGTGTTGGCATTGACTGTAAAGGCGCTTAAAACAGCGCTGTAACTTACGGGAGCAGAACTAGAGCTAAGCCCCACACTCCGTGAAAGATGCCTCCTTCATCGATGGTGTCTTTTACCTATACGCCTCGAGCGCGGGCTGTCGGGGCGCCACTGAAATCCCCCTAGCGGCCTGTTTCGAAAGCAGCCGCGGGAGTCCGCGTCCCGCTCCCCAGTGCCACCGCTGCTTTTGCGGCACGTTCACGACTGAAATTTACCGTTTACGTGCGTTTGAAATCCATGTTTACGTGAAGCAGTCACTCTGTTCGCAAATGGGGTGTGTTTACGATAGTGTAAATGTTTCTGACACGATCTTATTGTGGCATATTCGGTCTGTATAAGCGCCAGGTGTGTGTCACAGGATAGCGTCGCGGAACCGGCGTATGATGGAGCCGATTGTAGTTACACTGACCTGAATTTACTAGCAGTTTCTCCGTAACTACCGGTTCCTCCGATGTTCATTCTACGGCTATACACTACGATTTAAATCGATTTTGTGCGCTTACATAATCAGCGGAGCACTCATTCCTGACAGCACGCCAGTTACGTTTGCCAATATACCTCAGATATTGATTACCACCATTTACAAGCCGGTCTTTGTTAATTTCGGAAATATTCAACAAAAGCACGATGGACAATGCATAATTATACTCGAGGATCAGCACACGACAGACTCGTCTTGTCGTGAGGTGAGCGCCCGCAAACATTCATCTGCTACATATATCCTCTGCGAGCAGCGCGGAGACGGGCTTGGATTATAATCCGCGTCCGCGAATAAATGCTTCTTCGAAATATCGTCATATGGCACAGGGAGCGTGCAGAATAAAGCAGAAACTGAAATCAGAGGGCCGCATCACATACCACACTGTTCCAACGACACCTTTCATCGCTTGTTGAACAGCCTACCCTGTATACTTCCAAAAATGAGTCCGCCGTACGATCAGCTGTTCGTTGCAGTATAACAACAAGGAAAGTGAACACGAGATTTGTGTGTGCGATTACTAAAACGTAGTTGCTTGATTCCGCTCCGCATTTGTACACAGCGTCTCCGTCCCCCCCCCCCCAATATCTCGCGAAATACCAGCGCATTTCACGTGTAGTTGGTCTAGTGAACCCTACCTGGCTTAAGTTTCGACAAACGTTTTTAGCATGTCAGAAGCTGCACTATTTTTTGTTCATTTCCGTTAGAGCTATTATGTTTCCTAATTCCGCACTTGCACAGCATTTATTTTTCCGTGGTTTCATTAACTTGCCTTGGTTCTTGCTATATGGCGTGTGTGGGCACATATTTAACGACGCACAGGCTTGGAATATACTTAGCCTTTTCGCATGGTTTATATTCTTATAAAAGGCATAGGTTTTTGCCCGGGATTGGGTAATCACATCCCCGAAACATATTTTTCTGCGACGTATATATTCGAAACGAAGCCGCATTCGTTGTCCACGCTGAAAAATGAAGCCAACCGCTCATTGTGCCAGTATCAGGTCTAAACGAGGCGGCAGTAGAATTCATTTGTGCCTGATGTTTTGTAGGTGACAGGGGTGATATGTTGCTACCGTCGCCGACGCCCGGAAGAGCAGCGACGAAGCGAGCAGAACCGCGTCCGCGGGTAGCTCTTGCAGGCGATCGCGTACTCAACGAAGACGCAGCTGCTTTTTAAGTGACCTAAACGTACTCTTTGCCTAAAGACGTCACCATAACAAGTTTTTTTTAGGGCGCAGAAAGGCGAAAAGAAGCGAAACAGAACCAAAAGCACTGCACGAGCCCCTATCAGCCACGCAGCGCAAATCCCGTCAACGCCGCGGAGAAACGGCGGCAGGCGGCGCAGCGATCGCGAAGCTCGAGGCGTATATCCGAGCGTCCTCGCGCATTGTTCGTTTCAAAGAGCAACCCAACATAAAACTCACTGGCAAACGAACTGGTTCGTGTGTTCCTGGAGAGGCGCTGCTATTGGAACTTTGCGTGTTGAGCTTTTTGCCAATGTTGGGTCTGCAGTTCAGTGCCATATATCGGGGCCATCTCTTAAGACTAGCCACCGTCATCCAAATATAGCGTTATATAGCTCGTTTAGGTGAGCGACGTGCTAACCGGACTTGCCCTTCCATGGACGTGCCTTTACTGGCTCTCTGCGAGCTTTTCACACAGTGGATTCGCAGCATAGCTGTTAAGATGTGGCAACATTTACTCCGTATATAGGCATTAGGAAGGAACCTGTATGATTAAAGGCACGTTTCCACTTGCGCCTCGCGCATATCGCCGGATGATGGGGTGTCGACACTTACGACAGCGGACGATACGACTGCGAGGTTCCAGTTCTATGCGATTCCCATTCAAAGCTCAAAATTCTTGTTGGAAGCAGTTCTGTGTAAGGCTTCCATCAAGTGTTTTCTCTTAGGGACAATAAGTGTACAGCGCTGGCCACACAAGAGCAGGTAGAAATGACTGCCAAGTGAGTGCAACAGACCTGAAATATAGCCACAACCTTCACCGTTTGCGGCAGGAGGGGCAAACAGTAACTTCAAGCGGCCAATTTTACATCGAAGGTGTTTAAAGGCGCAGGAGTCTTTAAGAAGATTGGTGTAAGCTTGGTCTCTGTAAATTGGCTTTCCTACACATTGGGATCCGCAGGGAAGCATGGCCATAGATGGAGGGAGGATGGTTGCAACCCCACTTTATATTTCTCACAACGACCACCGCCTGTCTACCCAGTTCTCCACGTGCGGCGTCTACCTCCCCCTCCTGCCGTTTTTTTTTTTAGTGTAATAGGGGGTTGAGGAGCAGCCTAAGCACGCTCCAGGCTTTACGCGCTTACCGTTGACGCATCCGCTCTTCCCTGGGGAGATATCAACGTGGACGTCAATCAACGTAGACGGCCCGATGCGTCGTGACTGCGGTCCTCCGTGTCGAGGTGTTTGGGTTGACGTGTTACGGACACGGTGAGATGCCCACGACGCAGGAGGTATATTTACCCCCTAGAGTGAAACTGTAGCCCTTCCAAGTTTCATTATGCTAATTAACTAGGAAGTGGGCTCACTTAGAAATTACGAACAAAGGTGTTTTGTTCCCTGTAATACTTTTACTGCACGCAGATTCGCTGGCCATCCTTCTCCACACAGTGGAAGGGCGCTTTCGCATACGCGAGCAGGCAGAAGTATACAGGCTTACCTCCACGCCACAACAATCGCCGTGCGGCCCACGAAGGTTGCGTGTTTTAATTAACGCAAGAGTTGTGCGAGCCATTTAAATCCACGGCGTTGACATGTTCCGCCGAATATTCAGCAAATCGAAGTACGACAAGAGGGAAGGACGAATACTGTCTAGAAATTCAGGTTTCCATGTACCAAGGTTACTTCCTTCTACAATGTAACGCGTTTATTCGTCCTGAGAAGTCCTCTGCCGTTTTTATATTTCGTCCATGCACATGATGAGCGGAAAGAGGGGCACACCACTGGGATACCGACACAAAACAAGCGCTTGGTTTCCACTTAGTGCGCTGCGTCGACCTATCTCCAGCCATGATTTGCATGTTGGTTTGCGATGCGTAGCACTCGACGACCGCAATCAGCACGTGAGCAGACGTCGTTCGGACCGTCAAGTAACAGCAGTACCGGCTGAAATGCGGTGAGAAGCCGTCGCACGACGTCGGTGAATTGAGGACGTGCGTTATATTATTTTACACAGTCCATGAAATTCGTTTTGAAGAGCCTGACTCTTGTGAAGATGATTTCGGTGTAATAAATTGTCCTTCTCCACAGCTCGATGCGCAGCGACATCAGGTAGCTTCTGTCGTGTCTAGCAGCAATCGGGGTACGCGCTTTCACAATGTGATATGCCATGCCTTGCTGAATGAACTCCGTTATGTTAATACTGTGTTCATTCCTGAAATGTAACGTAAAGGTTACCTATCTTGTAATCATCATTGGAGGAACCAGTCAGTACTTGGGACATAATATCGGAGTTTCTCCTAAAAACGACCTTAGTTCAAAGGACAGTTACAGTGCGGGGTTTTTGTGTCTCTTGTAGAACCTTTACGGCATTGCGAGAGGCAACTTGACAAACTTGTACTCTTAAAAACTCCAATTTCCATGAACTACAGGTATGCTCCATAAGGCCTTCAAATGCCTTGTATGTCTGGCTTAGCTGAAAATGTCTGCGTTGAGTCATATTTATCAATCTATCCGCAACCAAGGACAGATGAAAACTTACCTACTTATTTCTCATCTAATAGAGAATTTATCTTAATCATTGCCGGCCGTAATCATCAAAAAACTTTGCCCGAGATTGTACATGTTATTCGCTATTTTTCATCCACCCGGTAGTAGTTTATTATGTCCTTGTTTGTAGAGCCGTTCAAACAAGGTGTCCGTGCTTCCACTAATTACAGACAAATCTTCACATTATTCGTGCACCTCATCTGTTTTTCTCTTGATCTTGTAAACAGCTACCGAAGATGCTGATAGCCCTTTCAAATGCATTTATTTGCTCGTACTTGACTTTGCTTTTTGGTTTTCTATCTTGCACATATTAACCTCTTCTCAGTCGTTGAAGGTATGCAAGTTCTTCCTACAGCTGGATACCAGCTTTCATTATGTGTACAAGTTAGTGTCGTGCTTTTGCCTTATACTTAATCCATCGCTATTCGTAAATAGTTCTTCTTGTTTGTTTAGTGCTCCCAATTTGCACGCAACGCCCCACTTTTTTTATTATTCTGCCGCATTGCGTATTAATTCGGCTAGTATTACGCTCCGAATAGAACTCATTCCAGTATAGTCATGAATCTTTCAAAGGTTCTCTGCTTTATCCCTAGGAGGTTTCGCCTCGGGGATCAACCCTTTTGCTTCGTTGTTTACGTGTCGGCACATTTGATACGCCTTGTTGGAGGCACTGCAGACAACGAACACACCTTGCCTGGCTGCAATTTTTTTGAAGTTGTGGGCGAAGCCATGTACAGCCGGTAAAAGGCTTGTCTATAACACAGCGTTCGTACTCTCAGCCCTATCCTGCCCCACCGGAGCGGGATTTGAATAAAACTACTGCGGAATTCTGAAGTCTTAGCCCTTCGCTTTTGCCTCCGACATGTTTGGAACGAGTATGTTTCGGCAGTTTTCGGATGTAGCTGGTTGAAGTTGAAATCGCTGTTATAGACAAGCGTTTTACCGGCTGTACATAGGGAACTACCATGGTATTCCCTCTCGTGCGCTGCACGTTCTGTCTCCTCTTATTTCTTCCCTTCACACGCTGTAGTAGGCTTTCGCTCACAGCCGCCAGGAGGCTTTCCGCGTAGCCGGCGTTACGCAGCCTGGTTACCTGCTGGTTGAAGCTCGATGTCATCTGATGCGCGCAGGACTTCTCAATGGCGGAGCGCAAAACCATAGCAAGAGGGGAGACATGCACCACCAACCATCGAACAAAATACGCCGAATGCCAGAATTAAGTAGTATACAGCATCCCATTATCACGCAAAAAAGTCTACTTGGGACAAACCGGAAGGTGCATTAATGACAGGGCACGTGAACATGCCGCCTCACTCAAGACAACGTCATCCGGCCACTTATCATTCCATTGCCGCACTTGCCACAAATGCACAGCGCGCATCGACGAGATCAACGTGCTTCGAAAGAAACGCAATCGCCTCGCACGTGAGGTCGTCGAAGCAGTAGCCATCAGCAAGAAAGGTGACAAGTGCGTCAGCACAGCTTCCGTGGCGCTGACAGAGAAAGAACTGTAACTGCTTAGAGATTATCCCATTAACTAATCTCGGAAAAAAGAGTGTCGCGCTGTGCCAATGTTGTGCAATGTTTCATGTATATATGTTCCCGCTTTTTGTTAGTAAACTCAGTTGATAGTCAGCACTGTGTCCGTGTTTCCTTCCTAAGTCCTGCCGTTTTTTTTGTTTAAGCTGAAATTTTAAGTCGATAAATAAACGCGGGTGCTGCCGGTTGATTATGCATATTTTGCCTCAAATGTACCTAAAGATTCGTTTGCGCTAAACAACGGGGAGATGTAGGAGAAGCGCCAGCGGTTCACAAGTTTCGAACGCTTATGACTATATAAACCGCTTGGCTTTCGATGCCTCTGGGGTACGTCGCGATGACAGCCGCTACGACGGAACGCCGTGTGACTCTACTTGGGTGCGACCTACGACGGCAAGGCGAGGCCCTAAAGTGCCCTGCACTTAAAAGCAATCTCTGGCTTCTGCTAGGTGTGCCCAGGTGGACTGAGGGCATGCTACACCATCTTCGACTGAACGTTGCATACTCCAGGAGCATGTTGTTTACGCTGGCTGAGTGGAATCGCCATTGTCTCCGGTACGCTCTATTAGAGAAGAGATTGGGCGCATTTTATTATGCTGTAAACGATTCGCTAGTGAACGTGCAGAAGCATCGAAAACCCTTCCGCGGATTTGGCGATAGAGGCAGCGTTGAGGTTCCCTCATTTCCTTGAAACCTGGTGGGAGAACAGCGAACGGGGCACGAAAAAAAACCTGTGTTGATTTTCGTGACAGCCCCAGGGTTGTATGGGATTTTCTGAACACTCTGGAAATATGTTGCGCTCTTTTGCACTTTGTAAAGACGGATAAATGCCGGTATGGATCTAGATTAAAGGTTACGACACTGTTTATAGAAGCCTGATTCGTACTGCCCCCCCGTTTTTTGCTGTTTTATTTCGCTTCGCTATCAACTGCTGGGGACTGCGTTTAGCGAGCCAATGGCGTAGTAAAAACCGTGATGCCGCATACGGGCAGGTCTGCCGTTTCTACCGACGAGGCAGCAGTCTTATAAACACAGCACCAAGTTCTCAAACTGAGTAGTGTTATACGCTACCTTCTCTTGATGTCGAGATGCAAATAACGCTGTAAGTCGCTTTCTCTGGCGAACGTGCCTGTGAATTCGTCTTTGGATAAAGATCTTCAAAGAAGAGCATCAAGAACTCTGAGCTCTCCACGTCGGCGCCTTTTTGAGAAACCATCCTTGTGTGGTAACTTTGTTGAGAAAAGATCAGCGGCCTGACATTCGAGGTATACAAATAGGTGTCTGTCTGTCTGTCTGCCTGTCTGTCTGTCTGTCTGTCTGTCTGTCTGTCTGTCTGTCTGTCTGTCTGTCTGTCTGTCTGTCTTTGCATATCAAGATCACATGTATGAAGACCGACATGTTGACTCATAACCGAGCTTCCACATAATAGTTTAAAAAATACCACTGATTGCCTTCCGTCCCCTCCCTTGACTTGGTTTCGCGTGATAGATCTCTCTTCTTTCTTCTTTCTTTCTTCTTTTGCTCTCGTAAAAACACTCTTTGACTTCGGTCCAGTTTGTTTATTTTTAATTGGCGTCACCCGTGATACGTATGTAGTACGGGTTGGGCTTTTATTTGATTTTATAGCCCTTTATTTTGTCTGTCTGTCTGTCTGTCTGTCTGTCTGTCTGTCTGTCTGTCTGTCTGAATATACATACTCTGAATGTGTCCTTGTATGTATATTCATGATATATATTCAGAATATATGTTATGACTGTGCCTCTCTTGCCGCTGTACCCGCGCGCTTGACCTGCCATCTTTTCTGTACCTCCGAAGGTATATGCTCACTCCTCTAACAATCACCAAGGGGGATTGATTCGAACTTCAATAATTCAAATTTATGCACAATTCGAACTGTACGATCTGCTCCGGCCAAGTCGCTATACAAGCCTATAACTCGAACTATGTGCCACCGCGCCGGCGCCTTGGCTCTTGACACACGACCAGAGAAACCCGCCTTATACTTACACACTAGGCGCATAGAACGAAGAAGGCAAAATAGCGCGAAACCAATGTAAATCCCGTATGGCGGGCATTTTGCAAGACGCATTCTTCAACAGCTCGGTCAATGAGGACGCGAGTACAGCGGTGTGTGTTTGTGGTGCGCTCACAGGTGAGGGCATCAAATCACAGGTCAGAAGCTCAGGCCTTCTCGCTGCTAATGACGACAAGGAGGAAAAAGAAGAAGCATAGTGCGGCTGTGCGCTGAGAAGTCACGGCCGGATGAAATGCCGCCCGTCTCATCTTCAATTTCCAACAAGGCAAAGATAAAGCTTGTGGCTACATTCGTTTGTTGGACGAAAACGTGCTGACCTTAGTCTTTAGGAACAAACAGCACGCCGCAATCACGGTATTTTTTTTTAAGGATCGAAGTGATGACATGCCGTACGGCTTCCCAATCGCAGTGTACGGTTCTTATTGCTCACTTTCATTAGTTCAAACATTCAGTAAGTCGAACTGGGATCGCGACCCCTGGGGGTTAGAATTACCACGCTTTTACTGTATTGGATAAGTAAACAAATGAATGAACTAAATAAATAAATTACAAACGTGAAGGTAAGCTTTAGAAACATTGGTCTTCGACATTCTGTTGATAAAACACCGCATCACCAATTTGGTCAGATTAGCTACTTTGAACGTTTTGATAAAATTATTTTGCGCTTTTTTTCAACCCAGAAGGCACAGCTACGTTCACGATGCTTCCTTTTGCCTTAGAATCCCGGCCTGTGTGCTTTTGTACGCTGGCACAGTGTTTACAGCATCACTACTTGTGATGTTTGTCAGTCTTCCAGACACCTGTCACGAACAGAAAGTTCGGCAAAAGACAAAAAAACGACCTTTTATTTGCTAAAAACAAGCCTTTATTGTTTTACAGATGCGTTTTTCCACATTTGGTTTTTTTCTCATTTACAGGTGGTACTTTTTTAGCAATGAAGCGTTCGTACAAGCTTGTATTGGCGTCCAATAGTTAATATTCTTGATGTTGCTCTCGGTTTACACTACATTACTATGGGTCGTAATTTCAGTTCAATAAGTTGCAGAAACGATTGAATCAACCAGGCAACTGTGCAAATATCCCAGGTAGAATTCAAACACTTTCTTCCAAATAGAGGGCATATAATTCATTCCATAGTTCTGCTCCGGGTCCTTAAGTTCGCAACCAATGAAGAGCAGCCGACTGGCCGGTTGTCTTGGAATCACATGTTTTCTTCTAATGTACACATGTTTGAAAGTAGAGCACCTCCTAGAAACATGGAGCTCGTGATGTGTACCTTACCTAGCTGCTCAAACCTTTTCAGGCAGCTCTCCGGTCCCATAACATTTCCTGACTTCCCACAGATACATCCAATGGCCCTTCCAAACTTCCCTAAACTCTATCAGCACTCACCGTTCGCTAACAATCAGACATTTCATGCAGAAACTTTGTTCATACTTTAATACCAATGAGCACCACCAGCGGTAGTTTCTGCTGATTGAGAACTTTATTTTGCATCGAGTTCAACAATTATGATGGCACGGTGTCGCGCCCCACAAAAAGTAACGAGCATGACGATCGCGTATCATAAAGATCTCTGAAGACGATTGGGGCTGTCCACAACATTTATGTTGACCTTAAAACGACTACCCTAATAATAGAGATTTTCACAAGACGCCTCGGTGTCGAACAAAAACTGTTGCGAAGACTTAGCCGCCGGCGCTTATGTGAAGGTTGCGAAAGGCGGGTAACTTAGAGAAGTAATAAACTTGAGGCGTCTTGGTATTACTTTAAAAACAAAAGTTCTTTTGGCCAGAACTAATTTCAGTTTTCAAGAAGGGTTTCCGAATGACAAATACAGTATCCTAATATTCTCCCTTAAGTTCCCTCCACAACGTCTCTCCATAAGTCCTCTACATTCAAACCACTCGGAGCCCTTCACCGGGTGAAAGCAACTGCATGCAGAAGCGCAACGTCGTTATTTCCAAACTGATGAATTTTTCGGCCTCTAGAGACTGTGGCAACAAACAATTCGATTGTGTGCACGTTGGAAAGTTGCGATTCGAATTCCCAGAAAAGTTCCTATTCCCTTTTCCAGGATTTTAAATTCTTACGCAACACAATCAGATGCCGAACAAACTAAGCCTTCCAACAACACGAGAAAACATTTCCCCGAGTTGAAAACGTAACGCGAGCTGGAGCTCCTGCTAACGTAAACCTAGCTGTCAACCGAACACCGCTTACGATAACGACGTAAACAAATCTACGAGCGTTTCGGCGAGAGGATTTTGGCCTTTGTGCTGCGCACACCATCAATATTTACACGACTGTCAACAAAGTTCTGAAGTTTCTGACTAATTATCCGCACGTCAATTATTTGTACGTTTTACAGACATGATAGGCCCAAGAAAAACTCTTCTCAAACTTTAAAACGACTTTTCCTCCGTTTCCATGTCGTTAACTAAATGCGTACAGAACCGGGAACAAAATACCCGTCACTAGATTTGACTGAACATTCCGCTAAAAGCGGCGTGATGTATCGTATCACAGCATTTGTCTTTCACAAACAGCTATAGCGGCTGCGTTCACAGCCACTCTTTGCAGACTGATTGCCCAGTTCGCGACTCAGGGGATTAATTCCCATTGAAATATTAAACAGCGGGGGGCACAGAGTTGCCAATTGTGTTCAAATTCAAACCCATAGTACCAGGCCTGGCTTTTTGAATGCCAGTGATGACCCGGGAATTTTAATTGGGCATCATCGAACGAAGCTCTTGGAATGGTAAAAATTCCTAGCAATCTTTATGTTGATTTGCAAGGCTGGGGAATAGCCTAGGTCAAAAATTTCCCTGATGGCTCAGGTTCCAGTCGTGGGACTGTAGCTTTAAGCTATGTATTTGAATGATATGACTGCCCTCGTGAAGGCGATTTAACTGCCACCCCTTCGGTAGGATGAAAGAACAGGACTGTCAGCGTGATAGATTGACAAGACGGAACAATATTCACATACGGACGAGAACAATAAACGTCTGTAAAGAGTTAATTTTTCGAGACACCTCTCTTTTCAATAAATTAGGTATCAAAAGATGCAATGAAACATAAATTAAGTCAGCAGTGAAAGAATCGGAAGAAGGAACATGACAGCTGCATTTATCCCCGACTCCAAATGATCGCGCTGTTTCAAAGTAAGAAGCCTTGATCGCAGTCCGTCGTTCTTTACGGGAGTCCTGGCTTCCGCTTCCTGACTTAGGTGGGGGGCTCCGAAGCGGTCTGTCCAGCTGCTTGCTCGCCGATGCCCGCTGGCCGGCCGTCGTCCGTCCTGGGCGGAGGTGGGTAGCGCTCACTTGCGCCTGCCGAAGCAGGAGACTGCGTTGAAGGAGCACTGCTTCCATCCGCTCCGTTTCCTCTGGAAGTCGGGAACGGCGGCTTGCTCGACGACCTCGTCTCGCTGCATCTGGCGAGCCATGTTTCTGGCAACCAGGTAGTTCCACAAAAGGTTCTCCAAGCCGCGGCTGGCCACCGGAGCTGCACCGCCCATGCCGACGTTGCCCAGGCCCACTCCGCTGCCCCGCAGGCCGTTATCATCGGCCAACTGCGAACAGAGAAAAGAAGAAGGGGGAAAAGAGGAAGATTAGGCGTAGTTGCCGCAGTTGAAACAGCCTTGTGGGGTAGTACAGCTTCGTGTGTCATGGCCACATAGCACAGGAATGGTTATGTGATGGCACAGCTTCAAGTCAAATAGCCACATGATACAAGCAATGGACATGTGATTTTTTAAGGAACAAGAACAATTTTTTCAAGAGAGATGTAGTAGATAATCTTGGCACCTAGGCGTCTCAGCTAGAACACGGGGTTATGTATATAAGGCACGTTAAAATGCCGCCAGCTGATAGGCAAATTTCAAAAATATGGAGAGACGCCTATACAAAGGCGCAACATAGTTCACGGCAAGCGAACATCGTATATGCTACTGTCTTTTGTTAAGCTACTGAACAAGAGAGCAGTAGCGACGAAAAAGTTAATGAACAGTCGCTTTACAACATAGGTGTGTGTGTGCTAGGGTGGAACAGCTTAGTAGTACTGCTTAATTAAATGAGTAAATATTAGTTCTCCTAATAACTTAATGAGTAATTAATAGTACTCCTGAGCGAACCCTTTCTTTGTATTCTGGGAGGCAGGCTTCTTCACATTTTAGCGCCGGAGTAGCAATACATTGAATGGCCCACAATTGTAGGGAATCATCAAGCTAAATAGTTGATTTTGGTACTTGAGAGTACCGAGAATAAAACAGAAGCCTGATGCGAAATGCGGAAGGGTATTGAGGCCATTTCAAAGTCTAAGTTATTTTGTAAATCTATTGCAGAGGTAAACCACCATATGTGTACGCGGCTAGAAGGGTAAGTGAAACAGCATAATTTTAAGTGTATGTCACTGTAGGAACTGCTTTTAATTTCTTTACAGTATAATTCTTTTATTTCAACCACAATAAAAAGAACAGCCGAGGGCCCGAGACTCCACACACTACGACAAAATACTATTGAGAATGCTGTAGTTATATCCTTAAGTACAACAAATAAAGGCAACACGTAACGTTCTCGTGCTAGATCGGTACACGCATGTTTGCTGTAATAGACAAAGTATTTGAGAAAGGAGTTACGCCAATATATATGTGCTCAACGACACGTTCGAAGGGACTTCATCTGTGAGACAATATTCGCAGTGTATGTTTTATTTGCGGGGATAGTAAATTTTATCAATTTTGTATTAAAAGAATTAGTTTTACCCTTTTTACTCAAAATCACTGCGTCACAACAAAGTTCAGAAATGGCTAGTTTTTCTGCGCCATTGATTTTGCAACGCGAAAATAAAACCACAGTGTCATGTGTGTACGAACATCATTGCCTGACTGTGGTAAAGTGCTAGTGACTCGCAAATCATTCATATACAATAAAAAGCGATGGTCATAGCACTGCACCCTGGAAAACAAGATGTCATATCGGTAATTGTTAACAAGTTTCTAACGACCGTTTTTCAAGTTAAAAGTGGGGAACATTCGCACGTACAGGTCGATGTTTGACACCGGCAGAATTGTTTAGGTGTGCGTTTTTATCATAGCTGTGGTCGTCATTTATTTCATAATCATCATAATTACACCATCCTTGCAGCCAGCCGTCATTGACCAATAAAAAAAACAAAGCTCGTCTCCAGTGACATCCCGACAGTACCGACTGCGCATTAGTTTGTCCCAAAACTTCTTTCATTGGTTTCACCTAATTTATGAATGTAGATTTTTGCCTCTGTTCTTGTATAATTCGATTCGTTTTTCTTCGCTACCATGCATACCTACCCATTTTATTCATTGATTTGATTGTTCGTTCGTTCATTCGTTTGTTTGTTTGTTTGTTTATTATTTATATACTCATTTATAACATTTATTTATTCGAATTCCTACAGTCCCCGTTTTTCGTGCATTACAGTAAATGTGTTACAAAATCCTGAATTTTTTTACGAGGGATGAATAGGTTCATGGTGCACCTTGGGCAGCCAGATGCAAAATAGATCATAAGATTAAACCATAACATTTTAAATATACATAACCGTCGTGTTCACAGGCGTGAATATGAAAGCGCACGTTCCCCATACAACCAGTATTCGCAGTTGAGCCACTGGGGTGAAGTTGTGCATACATTCAGTTAACTTGGCGCCATTGTGGGCGTTAGGTACCAGTAACAGCGATGATTGTGACATTCAGTTAATTGGGCGCCATTGTGGGCGTTACGTATCAGTAATAGCGATGATTGTGACATTCAGTTGACGTGCCATTTTGGGTGATATGTATCAGTCAAAGCAATGATTGTGATATAACGTTCTCACTGCTGCGCGCTGGCAAGATGTTTGCATCACACATGCGCTGAAGAAAAGCTAATGTAGAAGAAAAAAGGCTCTCCAGATGTTGCTGAATGCGCATTTTCGCAGTGCAGAAACAAATAATTTTAAAAACAAGCACATCTGATCAAGTCTCAGATTCCTATTGTTGCTCCGGTAGGGCGTGGCAGTGCACTGAAATGGTCTTATAAGACCTTACCGTTATGTTAGGTACGGTTGATGTTTCTTTTTAACGTTGGCTTTCCCTCACCGGTGGTGCGCTTGCAGTGACACGTCCTTTACAGGCCTCGGCGTGGCTCCTTTCAGCGCGGTAGTCTTCCACTGACAGCGGTCTCCGTAAGGCAATCGGAACGACGGCTATTTCAAATGTTGTAAGCGTTCTTATAAAAGGCGACCAGGGAGAAGATTACACAGCTTTCTTCTGTGAATCCGTCAGAAAGGTCCCTTTTCTTTTTACACGGAATGTTGGTTTTTCGGCTTCATTCCGACTGCATCTTTCCGGCTGCGTGGGCGTTTACGCCAGTCACCGGGAATAAACATCGGCAAAATGCTCTCTAGGGCTTCATAGTTTTTTGCAGCACGCCACGGCTTCACCTCTAACAACTGCTTCAGAAAACGAGAGAAGGATTGAAACGAATACAAAATGCAAAGCATTAAAGTTAAGCTTCAAATGCGTTCTTTGTCTTTTTTTTTTTTTTGACTCGCAAAAAATCAGCGCTGGTAGTCACGCGGAGACGTGACCAGTGTAATAATAATTAAAAGCCTTATCTAAACTTAATTACTCATAAATGGCGACTGAGTTTTTGCCCTAACTGTACAAATGTCTAAAACACACTGGGTACGTTTTACATCTTTGAAACTTTTCAAACCCCGCGCATTTCCGGATTACTATGCATACTACCATTAATATCAGCCTTAATTATCGCACTTTCTTTAAATCATATTTTATAAAAGTTACCCGGGACTAACCGAATTGTGCCCGGGAGTAACCGTAAGGTAGAAGGCTCTTATGCTTCTTAACGTTACATTATGAGGGTTATTTATGCCCAGGTTGATTCCAGAAAATAATGCCTTTTTGTAATCCGACTTTACTTTCTACGGGCAGCTCCATGCCCACCCATCCTTTGCCGGGAAGACCATAGTATTTATCTGCTGCTCTTTATATATATATATATATATATATATATATTATCGGAAGGTTTTCGGGCTTTATTCTACAGCAGCACCAGCGGCAGCAGTAGCACCGAAGCATCAAGTCGCGCTGTCTAGTAAACTGAGACGGCGAGCCAACGAGACGAGACTTCTTCTTCGTCGCAGCGATGGCGATGCGACTTCCAAGAGTTAGTGCCTCTTCCCTGTGTGGCTTCTGTGTCACGTATCCACTCATTGCGAATGACCAGTCCTGTCTGCACTCCTACATTATTTAAATGAGCATGGTGCTGGCGACGGTCTTCCTTACAATTGCCCCCGGGAACGAAAGAGCCATCCTGGTGACTCAGGCAGATGAAACTATGACGGAGACGATGTGAGGCTTGAGGCGCTGAACATGGACTATGTCTTGCCCGTGGCGACGGTGATCGGGTGAAGGAGTGAGAGGCTCATCCACATAATTTACTTGAGACGTCCGCTTGACGATGCGGTAGGGACCCTGGTAGCGCGAAAGCAGTTAACTGCTCAAGCCTGGCGAAGACACTGGAACCCACAGCTAGATAAGCGAGCCGGGTGAGTAGGTAGGAGCGGGCGTCGTTTCGTCGTGGTGCGACTTCTGACGCTGTTGATCTTCCATGGTTAACGATCCGGCCAACTGACGACTGACGGCCAACTGACGACACATGGCAACATCGGAGATGGGCGTGCACTCGGAGTCATTGGGCCGATAGTGAAGTATGGTGTCCACGGTGCATGAAGGTTCACGGCCATACAAAAGAAAAAAACAGAGAGAAGCCGGTCGTGGCCTGCGGGGCGGTGTTGTATGCGTAGGTAACAAGTGGTAGTACTGCGTCCCAGTCTGAATGGTCCGCTGCGAAGCACATAACAAGCATGTTACTCAAAGTCCGTTTGAAACGTTCGGTGAGGCCATTGGTCGGAGTGGTCTGAGGGTGATACGCCGTGGCGCTGCGATGGACCATGCGGCAGGCTTTAAGAAGGCCCTAGATAACTTCAGAAAGAAATACCCTTCCTCGATCACTAAGAGTTCCCGGGGCTTCCCATGTCGCAGAATAAAGGACCGAAGGAGCTACATCGCCTGCGGTAGCAGCAGGCAGGGCGGCAGTCTCGGAATACCGGGTCAAGTAGCCGACAGCAACAACGACCCATCTGTTGCCATCTGCAGTGCAAGAGAGAGGTTCATAAAGGTCGACGCCTACACGGTCGAATTCTCTTGCTGGACATCGTAAGGACTGCAAAGGCCCAGTTCTTTGACGGGGAGGATATTTTCGGCATTGGCATCAAACACACGAACGGACGTATTGACGAACGAAGCGGTACAAGCCGCGCCAGTAGTACCGCAAGTGCAAGCGTTGGTATGTTTTTGGGACACCAGCATGAACGCAATGCGGCTCTTCGTGAAAATAGGCACATATTTCAGAGCGTAGGTGGCGCGGAATTACTAAGAGCCACTTGCGACCTTCGGGCTGGTAGTTGCGACGGAAAAGCATTCTATAACGAATGGCAAAGGCAGTCGCTTGCCGGCGTAGTGTCCTAGATGCACCGTTCGTCGGTGAGCCAGAAAGAAAGTTCAACATGGATGAAATCCAAGGGTCTTTCTATTGCTCGGACGGCATAGAGTGGATCTACAATGGCGACACGTAGCAATCGGAGCTCGATACCCGGTCGCTGTCATGAGGCAACGGGGAACGCGGAAGGGCATCAGCATCATTGTGCTGCCGACCTAAGCGATACGTGACGCGAATGTCATACTCCTGTAGCCGCAAAGCCCAGCGCGCTAGCCGACCAGAAGGACATTTGAGCGAGGACAGCCAAAAAAGCGCGCGGTGATCTTTTCACAACATGGACAGGGCGCCCGTAGGGGTACGAGTGGAACTTCGCAAGTGCGTGAACGGCCAGGCATTCTCTCTCGGTCACGGAATAGTTTCGCTGCTACACGTGGGAAGCAGACAGAAAGGAAGCCGAAGACTATGTCGCTGGTGAAACAGGTAAGAAGGCGAAAAGAGTACTGTCGCATTGGACAGAAATGAGCAGGATAAAGAAGCAAGGATGGCGGAATGCGGAGGAATGCTAACTTCCGCGAGGACAGCTTTAAGGCAGAAGTAGCGGCTGGTTCATCAGCGGTATGATCCAGGAAGAGCTCTACTTCGGCACAGCCACAGTCGATGACAGCCCCATGTTGAGAGAGGAAGTCCCACCCTAGTATGACATCGTGGGAACAGGAAGGCAGGACAACGAACTGAACAGCATACATGACGTCCAGAATTACGACACGGGCAGTGCACAGGCCAGTTGTATCAATGGGGTGAGCCGTTTTCAGGATTTATTCTTCAGCAGCACCAGCACCAGCAGTAGCACCGAAGAACCAAGTCGCGCTGTCCAGTAAATCGAGACAGAGAGCCAATGGGACTAGACTACTTCTTCGTCCCAGCGATGGCGATGCGACTTTCACAAATTGGTGCGTAACCCCGGAGGTCGGGGTTAGCAATTGGCATAACCCCGACCTCCGACCACATTTTACGTGGCTGCCGCTGGGAAAAAAGACGTTCTACGGCTCCCGCGGTGGTCGAGGGGCGGCGCTAGTTGACCGTCCTCACAGCACTTGTAAATAACCCCCCCCCTTTCCCCGTAAAGTCGAGAGAGGAGCCGCTGTGGGATAGCATAATTGGTCAGTGCACCGCACGCGTTATGCGGAGATGTGGGTTCGACTCCCGCTCCCGGAAAAACGGCGGATTTTTTCTCGACTTAAATTTTCGCTTATTTTTCACTGTATGAAAGAAACAGGACAAACAGAAGTTATTCGGCACTAATAATATCTCGGAAAAACAGCGGAAGAGCACTAGCAATGACAACTGCAACCTATATATATATATATATATATATATATATATATACAGTGTGTTGCGACGATAACTGGAACACTTTAAAATTTTTTCCTGAGCGATCCGCCGCTGTGTTCACGCTGAAACTTCACACAAAGGTCGCATTTTGTGGTCTATTTTGTTTTAAACCGGGAACAACGACGGTAGTTACCTGTTTATTCTGAAAATAAATAAAAACGATTTTCGCCTATGGGAAAGTGGCGGCGACTTGGACGTGCGAGCCCGAAAACTGGGTTTTCTGATCGTCTATTAGCTCATTTCTAGGCGCATTTTCTGATCGTCTGCTGCACCATTTGGCTCCGTACGTGAATCCCAAACATGCGTTTCACTCTGCAGGTGGTTCCGTCGTTCCAACATCAACTTGCGCTGGCTCGCACGTCCAAATCAGCGGCCATTTTCCCATAGGCGAAAATCGTTTTTATTTATTTTCAAAATAAACAGGTAAGTACCGTTGTTGTTCACAATGTCAAACAAAATAGACCACAAAATGCGACCTTTGTGTGAAGTTTGAGCGCGAACAGAGCGGCGGATCGCTCAGGAAAAATTTTTAAAGTGTTCCAGTTATCGTCGCAACACCCTGTATATATATATATTAGTAATTCGGGCGGCATGCCACTCCTCCCGTTTCTGTCAATAGCCTAACCTTCACAGCCTACGTGTTAGAAGGCATCCCACTGGGAGAGAAGAAAGAATAGCTCCGGGTCATTCCCTCAAATAATAACAAGGAAGCGACCAGCTGCCCATCCGGCTTCGACCTCCCCGCCGCCTGCGCCACCATTCTTTGTGCGGGGGCTGAGCTAAGCAGTTCGACTACGGTGCCAACTTTGCGGGCCCGTTAGTGCGGACGCAGCGAGCCGCGCTCTCTCAAACACCACCGTGCAAACAGAAAAGGCGAGGAAATCCCGGCGGCCGTTTGCTCATCGGTTCTCTCGTACCTCACCCCGCGGAACGATACAAAGCACACAGATGGCTGGCTTTGAGCTGACTCATTTGACCCAGGGCAGCCGCGCCGCCGAGGTGACATTTAATCACACTGGGGGCCGCTTTCTTGGCGGCTTTTACGGACCACTTCTATCGTCCTTCTCGGTGACACGCTTTTTTTGTTACCTCGACGCTACCCTCTGGAGGCTGTTTTGACTACTGACTTCAGCGCTTAGCCGAAAGCTAGCTATAGTCATTAATGGAGGTCAATGCGTTGGCAATGCTTTGGCCTCGGGCGTCATGTGCCATATATCAGACTCGACATATGCCTTCGGGTTAGGGGAGTGGTCGTTTCTTGGGGCAAAGGGTTCTTGTTCTTTCCTTACCTACAGCGCATGTTTGCAATACCCAAGGATATAAAGGCAAGTCTGCCTTAGGGGCGTGACTTCCTCCAATGTTTTGTGGACCATGCGGTCGGAACGTGTTAAACAGCACTGAGCACGCTAAACGTAGCCGAGCAGTGTTTGTCATTGGTCAGCTGTATGTGCAATAAACCGGAAGTTGGACTTTCTGCGTTCCGTTCCCGAAGACCTCACATAGTTCTCGTGGTATGAATATTTGTTTGTGGCATGATGACTTCAGAATGTAGTTTACAACGAGGTGCACCGATCATTACAAGCTGTGAGGTAACACAAAAATATCATTAAGTTAGGCAAACTCGCGCGCAAGACAAAGCACGTATTTAACGACGAGTGGTTGAACAAATTTCGGAAATGTCGGCTTCGCAACTTAGGTATACAGCTTTCTGGGGCTTCGCGAAAGATTGGGCCACTCATTATTCTGGAGCGAGCTCTGAGAGACGCCCGGCTACGGTAAGAAAAATCTTGTAGAACTCATCGAGGGAGCACTCGCCACGTCCAATACAATGAGCAGGGACGATTTATTGTTTCAATAGGGCATCGTGAACATTGCTTAACAAGTGTCCAAGCATTGTTACATTCTTACGGCGCTTCTTCCACTCTGCAACCTTACGGTTCTTCGCAGGTTGTAGCGTGACATATTACTATATATTTATTAGTTCCTTAGTTTTTATGTTTTCTTATGTTATTAAATTGTACCTGTGCTACACGGCCGTTTCAAAGGCCTTCCGAACGCCTCTGAACCAATAGTCCCTTGAGTGGCACATTGACTATCTAGTAGGCGCACTTGTAAGTACGCGTTCAACTGTCAATTGAAAGCTGCTGCGTAGCACAGGCATTTCTCATGTAAGGGTGTAGAAAGACCTTCAGCACTCCGGTAATTCAGTTTCACTTTTTTTGTGTTTTTCAGTTAATGGCATGAGGGTGGTATTTTCCGTTTGTTTGGTTTTTTCTGGGCGTGTAATGGCGTTAGGGCGCTGGAGAACCGGGACCTTCTTGAATGACGTTTCAGTGTTTTCTCCCTCATTTTTTATGTTGCCAGCGCGTCCGTCTTCTTTTTTTATTACTCGCAAATCGGAAGGGCATTCAATACACATTTCCGATTTCGTTACTTTATTTTCTGGTACTCGTATTTTTTTATTATTCATGCTATGGCGCTGCATTAGGCAGAAGATGTTTGAAATTTCGTTAGTCCATTTGTAGATTTCTTCCTTTTTGAGTTAATCACGTGAGGCCGCTTGATTAGATGTACATTACAGATTTTGGGAGTTCCCTTTCGGACTGTTTTGGATTTTTATTGTGTGTTTTACTGTCCTCTTTAAAAAATTTCGTACGCTTGTTTATTGTCATTGTTTTTTCCATTCTTTTTATTATTTTTTGTTAATTTTATGACTGAGGCGAATCACGTCAGGCGATTTTATTTTCATCTTTGTTGTTTGAATCTGCCTCATTCATTTTAAAATTACCCATGACCTATATTTACTCTAACTTCACCAATTTTGTGTTTTCCTGTACTTTCAAAGGCTACATGGTTCGGGTTACGGACAATCCAGAGTACTCGCCAAAAAATCCTTAAGCCTTAAAGCATAAAGCAATTGCGCTCCGGAAACCACTGGCAAAAAGCAGAGCGACTGCGGCCTAGTTTTAACGCATAAGTAGCGGGCGCTTTTTTTGTTTTATTCCAGGGCCTCAAAGCGGCTAGGAAACGTGAAGCATTAAAGTTACTTTTATCTTGTACAGCGTGAGAAAATGGCGGGGCACGACGACGAAGGTTTAGACGCTCTGGAAGAAGAAACTATTCTGACTATCGCGAATTTCCGCGCTGGTGTGTGTTTAACACTTCTGCGAGTGTTCCATGCAGAACGTTCACTTGCTCAAAGAGACACGACGAGTAGAATAAAATACACGGCACAGGCCCTACGATGCGTCGCGTGTCTCATCTCATGTTGCAGTTTATATTTGCGTGAGTGAAAATCCAGTACGGCTTGCCAACTAGGCCAAACCTGTACCTTATTTGGAGTGTTCCATATTTATAGCTTACGTTTCGTACTGGAAGATTTATAATCTTGTTTGATTGATTGATTGATTATGGGGTTTAACGCGCCGACGCAACGCAGGCGATGAGGCGCGCCGTAGTGGAGGGCTCCGGATTAATTTTGACCACCTGGGGATCTTTAACGTGCGCCGAAATCTCGAACATACGGGCGTTTTTGCTTTTCGCCTCCATCAGAAAAGCGGCCGCCGCGGCCGGGAATCGAACCCGCGACCTCGTGCTCAGCAGCGCAACGCCTTAGCCACTGAGCCACCGCGGCGGGTTATAATCTTGTTTCCGTCCTCGTATGTAAACTCGGTCTACACTATTTAAATGACAGATATCTTCCATAACGCTAAACACTCGAGACCAGCATTCCCGGTTCACCCAGACCACCATCTTATCAACAACCGCACAGTCAACTGGCGACCGATGGGTACAGCTATCACCGTCTGTTTCTGATCCGGCCATTTCGATTCATTTCGGCATAAACGCATAAATTATGATTACGCAAACAAGCAATGGGTTTCGGGAATTCGCGGGGGAGCTGACAACGGCGTACGTGGTCTCCGCTGCAGTTACCACATTGAGCGACAGCATGTGCATAAAACTAGAGCTCCAATCAAGCATGTCACGCGCGGTATACACTTACCCCTAAATGGAACAACCCCCGAGTCACGACACGAAGAAATTCGTAAGCCTGTACGTACGCAGCCACTCTCCTCCTGCAAATGGCTTGTCGTGGCTACACACCGATTAATAGAGCGTACTTGAACTGACCAGCGCATAAGCAATTAACTACTGAACCCGCTTTGTGCGATTGACGGTCATCGCGAGCACGCGGGCCTAACACGCGGGATACGAGTGTAGTTTATTACCTGCATAATTTAGCGCTGGAATTACTCCACAGTTTCGGAGGAGCAATATAACGGGTACACGCGTGGCGCCATTGATCTGTACGATACGAAGCAACCATTGCAGTAGCCCGCCCACGAAGCGTCGCGGTGTTTTAGTATGCCCAAAAAGGCTACTTCTGGAATGAGTTTGTATTATTGGCAGCACCACACGTTTGCGGGCATCTCCGCCCACTGATTTTCCGCGTATAAGGAAAATTATGGCACCAGCAACTGAAAAGAGTCGCTGTCGGGTACTTGCAGACCACAACAAAGATTAACGTGTTTTTTTTTTAATTTCACATGACGCCTTTTCACAAGCAGCAAAACAATAACGTATCTACTTTTTCTCAACCAGCCCATCCTTTCACTTTTGAGTACAATGAACACAGTTGACCATGTCGTGCAGCGAGCACGAGCGCAAACTATGAAGATAAGAACGGCCCGTCGCTGTATCTAAGAATTCTCGGCCTCGGCAAGAAGGCGATAATCAGAAAAGCCCGGTAGGGACCGCACTACCATTACAAATTAAAGCGAAGCTTTCTAAGCCTCACTTATGGCACTGTCGTAACCAGAAAGCACTACAAGAAAGTCAGCTTTACAGGATGGGGGTGTGATGATGATGATGACGACGACAACGACTACGACGATGGCGACGACGAAAGAAGAAACAAACATTTCTCATGGTCAGATTGGAAACTGGGTCTGCCGCGTTATAAAACCGACGTCTATCTGGTTTCACCATCCCAACACGGCCGACGATAGCTGTCTCGTGAGTGACTCACTTGGTGTGGTCTGTGTTAAGACTTTGACTCGCAGACACTTTATACTTTGATCGTTCACGCATTGACTTTAATTGCAGTGGCTTTGGCTTTGCCACTTAAGCATTTGATTTTCGCACCCAAGGTAGGTTCGAGTTTCAGCCATCGTCGTCGTTGGACGGAGTGGATTTGATTTTTTTCTCCACTAACCCTTTTCTCTTGATTTCGTTATCGCATTTAATTATCTGTTGCCAGATGTTCGCATTTTAAAGAACTGCTGAGACGATGAGAAACAGAGGATATTGTGAGCTCAGAAAAATAGCTAGCACTAAAAGGTGGCAGTCGTAATACTAATAGAAGCAGCTGTTGTAGTAGCTGTATCAGCAGTAGTGGAAGTATTTTTGTTGTATATTATATTGCATTTATTATATGTTGTTGTAATTGTTGTTGTATTGTTAGTCGCACCAATAGTAGTAGTCGTCGTGGTAACAGCAGTAGGGGAGGCTTGTTCATTCGATCTCTAGGGAACAAAAATGTGTACGATTTACCCCACAACAGCTTCGCCATTCTAGCCTTGCGTGTGAGTGCAAAAAGAAAATGCCCATTTTCTTTCCATCGCCAAGGATTGGTTTCTCTTTTTAGCAGCTTTGCAACTAAAAGACATCGCTTAAAATGGCTTTTACGACTTGAGTACTCCGGTACGCTTTCATCTCCACCCTCAGCCTGTAACACACTCCTGTTCATTGGCAACACGAAGCTCCCAGTACGAGTCCAAAGTGACAGCAGGAGTCGAGAGTGACACCAGATGCAGGTAATGAATTAAAAAAAACTCGCGAGCAAGAAAAGAAGCCGGCAGCAAAAGAGTATCCGCGTGGTGATTACGCATCGCGCCGTTGTGCGTGAGGCTGCAACAAGCTTTGCCTAACTTCCTAATCTCGTTTTCAAAATATTTCCCCATTGTGAATGCTAGCAAAGAAAAAGGTGAGGTTAAGGTATCATTGGGTTAAGGCACTAAGTATGGTGACCGGTTGCACACTTTTTATGTCACTTCTATTCTGAACCCTCTTGGGAACATAGGCACCGGCTGAGGCCCACCACTGAGACTACAATGGCTTTACTGGTGGGGCTAAACAGAATAAAAGTCTCTCTATTTCTCTCTCTCTCTCTCTCTCTCTCTCTCTCTCTCTCTCTTTCTCTCTCTGCAACTCTCTCTCTGTCCCACCGAACTGTTTTCGCTTAGCAGCCGTGCCTAAATTAAAACCACTGTTTTTGAATTACGTGCTTGACATATGTTTCTGACTGTATACTGACTGAATGTTTCTGACTGCCTACTTCTTTTGTATTAATTGTTCTAACTTCCCTCCGCATCTCGTCACTCCAACCTCTTCTCTTTTGGTCACCGGTCTCCTTCCCTACAACACCCCCTGTTGTAGCACGCGCTCCAGCTGACCCCGAGCAGTTTGATGATAACAAAGCGTAAAGCGCTGAAAACACGAACCGTCCAAGAGTAGAAATCAAACCATAATATGTTTCACTCGGTTCATACTCGTCCGCGTCTTTTAACACAAGATTGTTTTATTCCCGAATACACCAAGATATCGGTGACGTCATATCCGTCACGAAAGTGACGCCAGTTAAACGAAACAAGCGGCCTGTAAAGGATGCACCCCTGCATACTGGGTCTGCTTGCGGGAAGCAGCCTTTAATACTACAGAGTACGTCACACTTATTGTTTTTCGTTTTCGGGATTTATATTTTAACACGGAAGTGTTTTATGCGGCGATACCCCAAGATTTCACTGACGTCATATCCGTCAAGGAAATGACGTCAGTATACCTTTGCCGAAGCGACCCCCAGCAGGGCTTCTCTCCCCAGCACACCCACAAGACAGCCGCTGACCCGCAAATCATGCTCAGCTGCAGATTTCGCTTCACATTTCACTTTGGTGTTTTACTGATTCTAACGGCGGCGGAATCAACAACAGTTCTTTTAAATGCAGAGCATTTCTTAGCCTCGCCTGTTCCTGCGTCGGACGGTGTCAACAGTTCCGCGCCCGCAGCAGGTGTGCCTCTCCTTCCCTCCTCTCTCTCAACAGCAGCTGGCGCGCGCATGCGTCGTAGTCAGCCCGTTCGCTCCGTCGCGGTCTCGGCGTAACAGGTGCGTGATAGCAGCGTGGTGGGGCTTGGAAGGGCGCGCGCTGCTTGCGCATGCGCGCTCTCCCCCCCCCCCCCCCCCCCCCCCCCCCCCGTACTGCTCTCCCTCCACTGCGCGCGCTGCAAATATAGCGGCTAGCGGTCGCTCTTGTTTCAGTCACTGCGTTGCTCCTTCCTTCCTTGGTTGACGCTCGTGCCCACGTTTACTCGTGTCTGCTACTCCAGCATCATGGAAGAAGCAATAGAAGCAACACTGCCTTCAATCAGTACTGAGGCTCCAATGCTCAGCATTTACTCGTGTTCCCCTCGCGGGAAGGCGCGGGAATTTTTTTTCTTACTCTGCACCAGTAGCGCTGCTCTTGTTACAATCTGCAAATTCCACCAAGGTGGCATAGTCCTGCAGGGGAGCTCTCCAACCACTCACCATACCGTGCGCCTCGGGAGGCACTCGGTAGACGGCGCTCCGTCGCCAACAAACTTGGCGCGCCCTTGCGGGTGCGAAGAAACGTTCAGTGTGGCGCCAGTTCAGCCGAGTTAATCCACGCCAATTTGTTCGCACGGCAGTTTAAGCCCGGGGCTTGACGGCTCTCCAAAATTTGCTTTTGTCAAATTTAGTCTCTTCTAAAACAAAAGCAAAAAAGACAGCGCGAAAGAGGCCGCACACAAAGTGAGAGACGCGTACAATACGCACCTCCTGCGCACCAGCCATCTTTTTCTTTTTGCTGCGCTAAGTCTTCGTTTAAGGCTTGTTGTTTGGCTGCGGCGCTTGCTGTCGCGATAAACCCGCAGTTAAGCGTGGGGCTTATGGTTTAAGCCTGCCACAACCAGCAAGGTTGCGGCGGTAATACCCCGTGTGTAGGGCAGGCCGAGCTCACCTCTGCGCAGCTTGTGGCGGCCAGGTAGAGCAGGACGCAGGCTGTGGCGAACACGACGTTCTTCATTGCGATTGCTGTGGCGGCGGGATGGAGCTCCGTGTGCGAAATCTGCGATCTAACACACACACAGAAAAAAAAAACAGGGAGAGAGAGATGAGTTCCGGTGCTTTCATGTTTCTTAAAAGCTGCGCGTCATTCAGGGAAGCGAACACCGCCAGCGTTGCCGCCAGTTCAAGGGCTAAGGCCTGCTCTTTGGCTAGGCGCCTAAAGAAGGAGTGCTATGCATAATTCGCAAAAACAAATGCTTTGGCCTCTCAAGTGTCGTAGTACCTTGAGCAGAGGCCGATGTATCCTCTTTGAATACTTCTTTACTGAATATTAGCTAACGGCCATCTTTTGTAGGCAGTCAGGAAGACCACTGTGGATTAGGATGCAATCGTGCTCTTAGTTATGATATAAAATAGAACGATATGTTCAGATGCCATGAAAGCTTTGAAGGCCGTGCTTAAAACTATAACATCACTTCATAAAAGTACAACGTCAACGTTAGGATGACTTGTAGCGCTTAAACGTTGTTTAGTCTACTGCTAAAGGTGTATTTTTAGCGCACTGCCAACTACAGAGGTGTAGGATACGCAATTTCAACAATCCAAGTTGACTTCTCTGCCTTGAGAGCAAGAATTTCTTACGCTTTCGAATGTGAATCGCACTGATGTGATATGTCGGTTGCGCGCGCAAGCGAACTGTTTTGGCAGTGACGAGCGGGAAAATACAATTGGGAAGCCGAAAGCCGCGTGGAGGAGGTTTTCGCGACGATAGTACCAGGTCATTAGCCATCTCTTTCATATTGCCCATCATCGATAACAATCACTTGGCCATTTAACCAACTTGCCGTCGGAAAAAGGTTAGGGATAGATTGGTGTGCTGCATCACTGCCCGCAACATCGTGGTCTTCAACATGCAGTCCACACTACCGGGCACAACTAGATAAAAAGCACTTTTTTTGTAGCCTATCTCAACCGCCTCCCCGGAGATTTCACAATCATAGAGAAAATGTTTTCCAATTTTCTCAAACAATTACGTTTCCCATAGGCTGCCATACCTTGTTTGGCGCGAATGCAACTATGAGAAAGTAATCATCTAACACTGTTGTGGAAAAAGAGCCTGTGTGTCTACAAACACATTTGCTACTGCGTGGCCGGTATTCTCTCTTGGCTGTACTAATGAGCGAATAACTATAACGGCAATCGCCGTAAGACCGGTAGGAAATCGTTTAAAAATGAATCAAAGCAACAGACTTCAGTTTATGAATAATAAAGAGCTCATAGCAAGATGACAATCCCCGCCCACACACATTTTGATAACAATCTACCCAAGCTACGATCCCTGCTCACAGACATCAAAATCCCAAACTGGGTCATCCGGGGTGTTAAGCAGAACATTTTACGGCTTACTAACCGAAGTTAAAACAGAGTTCATGCGTCCAGTTTTACCCGCGGCATTAGACGGAGGCAGGAAGGTTTTTTTTCCTGTCCCCTTGTACGCAAGAAGAAAATCACTACAGAAAAGGCGACAAGTTGCCCCCCCGCGCGCAGTGCATATGGTGACCTATAACACCCCGTTCGTGTCCTACTGAAAAAATCACATGCCGTCAGCACTCCCAGGAAAGGTGTGTGCCAAAAAAGGTGGAAAAAAAATGAAAAAAAAAACTGTCTTCGAGCTCGTTAGACCCGGCATAACGGCGCCCCAACTCGCAAAGAGACGAATGAAGTCGCCGAATTTGGCAGCAACGACGACAAGCAGACGCTTTTTACGACCAACCATCAAAGGCATAAAACCCTCCCTCATAACGTCGCGTATTAGCGCGCTGCCTCGGAGGCTGACTGCACACTGCGAAAGGGTGTGTAGTTATTAGGTGAGCAAGCTACTGGGAGCGAGGGTGCGCAACAGGCGGGGGGGATGAGGCGTTCCGAGCGGTGTACGAACTCGTGCGCGCCATAACTCACGCTAATCATAACCGGACGAAAAATGTGACAATGCCGTTTTTTTCTTCCTATTTTTGTTCTCTTTCGAGCGGTGACACCAACAGCCAGCGAACACGAGCCGCAACGGCGTGCGCAGCCCCGTTGCTTTCCCTAAGCTGTAACGAGACGCGCCGACCCGCTTCCGTTCCGGACTCCTGCCTCCCCATTAAAAAATCGTTACCGTGGGTTGATGCGAGAGCGCGGGAAATTTGAGTCACCGCGCTCCGCGCAGTCATAAAACACCCGGGAAAACGTATGACGCCATTTATTTTGGCTTTGCCATTCGGCGAGATAGCCTGAAAAGCGAATGGAAAGCCCTGTCTCTCGCTTTCTCGTTCTCTTCTTCGTTCGTAATATCTCTCACTATTCTCTAGAATAGTCCCATACTTATAGTTCTAGTACAATCGTAAATCCAGCTAGGACGGCTTACTGCATTACGGGTTCATACTTAGCCGGGCGAGAGGAAATGTAAAAAGCAGTTAGGAGGGACGTTACGTTGGAGCAATTTTAATTTCGCTCACAGTTACGTCTGTCATGCCCCACCCGTCATTTCGCTGCTCTAATTTCAGTGGCAAGAAATCTAGAGTAATAAGAACAGTGTTCCACCGCACTTTTGTCTTCAAAAGTAACATTGAAGTGAAATGTAAACATTATCTTCTTGCTCTACCAGATAGAAGTATAAAAAATTTAGGACTAGCAGCAGCTTAATGTGACTTGACATACCGTAAAGTTCTGAAAGTACCCCCACCCAAAGTAGAGAGATATTGAGTGAAAAATACGAGATGGGCGATCTTTCGGGCCAGGAGCGAAACTTTGAAGCCACCGATTAAAACTAAAGCGCTAAAGCCATCGAGTTGATGGGGTGGACGATCTTCGGGGTCTTTTCGTAAATTCAATATTTCACCCCTAAAAGGAGTAACCGATGCTTCGGGGGAGGGCGTTTTTTTGGAACTTTACGGTACTTGAATATTGAAGCAGCGAAAAACACGAACAAAGAAGAAACAAGCACGATAGACACCTGTCGTAGCGTATTGTCTGTCGTACTCGTTTCTTCTCCGTCCGTGTTTTAGCTCTCTTAATTTTCGAGTAATATTTTGGCGCCAATCGGAACTTTTTGGTCAATTTAGTCGGATCTTTTAAAGAAGAAAATGGGTCAGGTGTAACACCTGTCAACCTTGTTATCAAAGGGAATGGTCTGTCTGCTTGGTTTTGCAATGACTATCAACAGAGTGTTTCGTGGTAGGTAGGTCACACCTTCCACACTCGCGCTCCGGCGGCAGCGCGCCATTAATTGCAAGACTGAGCGACCGAGCGCCGGCGAAGCAGCCGTTAAATCCTCACCCGGTCAGGTGGTACCGAAGAACCGAGGCTCCCAGCGAGCGTCGCACAAGTTTGTTCTTCGTTTGCGATTTGGGTCTTGAAAGGTTTGACGGCCGAATGGACGCACTTTCGGTGAAGGTTCCGACGCACTTTCGACGCAGTTTTGATGTGAGACAGCTTTCGCGATTCTGTCAACAACTTTCTCTAGCAAGGGATGGTACAATATTTCGTCGAACTCTCTACGCCTGTGGTGTACCAACTTTCTTCCCTCGCCTTGGTTTCAGACGCTTTTGAGGATTCAGTCACCCACACAGAATACTTTTTGGTAGGCCCTCCTAGAACTTCCGCGCTAGTAATTTATGGTGCGCTGCAACAGCCTCAGTGAGACACCCGAATGCATTCTTAGTGTCGCTGCAACTGAGGTGCAAAATTAGTATTGGCCGAGTATAAGCAACTATCTTACGCCTCGAGCGCCATCTAGCCACCACTAACAATAAACGTTGGCTGTGCGTAAGGAATAGTAGTTTATTGTGAATGCCTAAACCGTCGTCAAGACTGCTGCGAAGTTCTATGCTTATTTTCCCACAAGCATCAAGCGGCAGTTAAAATTCGCTATCCGCTGTAGTTTCATCTAGGTTAATTCGTAATTCTCTATAACGTTGTGGGAATAATTGAAAAGGCTTGCAAGAGAAAACATTATTCATGATGCTCCTTGAAACAACGCTCTGTATTCCTTTGTTCTTAAAAACTGAAACCCACCCATGCCCAAGCACTCGATCAGAAAGAAAAGGAGAGCCACTACAAAAAAAAAAGTATTGTAGGTTGTCTGCGACTTGTTATAATATTAATTACGGCTGGAAGTGTCCCCAGGTTCGCGTTATACTTCTTCGTACTCGCCTCAGGTAGCCCGTCACTGCAAAATATACTTATCTACCCGGCTAAACATTGATTAGCCCGTACCAAATCGTAATCTTCAAGTGCTATTTACCAATGCGTTTAATAATACCCTGGCCTAGCCTGCACGAGTGGGTTAAAGAATTAAGCCCTACGAGGATACAATGAACGTATTTCAGCACTTGCCTTTGAGTCCGCAAGAACTCGCGAGACCTGCGTTTTTACGGATGAGAGCTTCGGGAGATAATACGCTACTTTGTTTTAGAAAACTTCCATTGGTTATTGAAATTTATCAAAGGCTGAAAGTTCGTTGAATATGTAAAACACGTATTGTCAATTCCGGGCTTCCACGTTGCGCATCCCCTCCGGGACTCAACGTGTAAATGATTAATGAACAGCCATCAACAGAGAAGCGAAAAAACTCAAATGGAATATGCATTCATAACTAGCGCAGATGCTGTAAGTTTTATTCACCCTGATTTGCCAACTTGGCGGCTCAATTTAGCCTAGACGCCGTGTTTTTGCACCCGCGAAGACCTCTAAGCGTGGAAGTCGGCCTTCTTTAAACTTGAGCGCGAACCTTACGTCTAACGGATTTCAAGTATGAAAACAGCCCCCGGCGTCAAGTCGTGCTGCGAAAAGAAAGTAGGGAACGTGCACCTGATTTTATTAGGACTGACTGTATAGAGATGTGCTTCATGATTTAACGCTTGATTTCATAGTTAAATGACCTCTGTAGATGTGTGGTTGTGCATTAGAAGCGACCTTTAAATAAATAGTTTCAAAGATAACACCTGTCGTGTCGTCGTATTTAAGCGTCTGATACCTTTTGCTTGCTAACTCCCGAACCCTTTTCCTGGGCAGCTGAATCTTTTCATTATTACAGTTCACCGGATTCCCCCTAAATCACTCTCAATAAAACCCCCCTTTCCTTTGTGGAAGTTTTTTTTTTAGTTCACTTCGGCGACCGTAGACACAAGAGAGAATGAAGTACCGGGAAACAAGGGCTCGCTGTCCAGGTACACTTATAATGCCTGAGGAAGAAAAGTAGCTAGGCCTGCCTAAACAGACTATTCAGGCTTCTCCTTGTTCGGCCACTCCAGGCGTTGTCCCCGAAACGTTCATTTAAAATTCAAGTGGGGAGCAAACATCTCTGTGTCATGAAGAGTAGCTCAGAAGCGATTCTGGAGACCTAGAAAGATAAGTAAAAGAAAAAAAAGCTCTAAAACCTTTAGCGACAGAACGCGCTTTGAAAGCGTTTGTGCCGCATTATCGGTGTGTATGCTTTGTAACGACGAAGAGTATTGTAAGTGCTGGGTTGGCAACATTGTTTGAGTCTGCATACTCGCGTGAAGTGGAAATTCCCAGGGAAAGCATTGGCGTTTATACCTCTCCGGATACGTGCTATCGTCATTTTTAGGCTTAACGTCAGGTAGCCCTACGGTTAAGCCTAACCACGTGGCGAGAAACGTCAAAGTCATTGTACCTGAAATTGTAGGTGGCAGTTAGCGTTGTTTCACTTCAAAGCGCAATGTTAGGCTTAGCGTCTGGCTTTCGCGCACAAGAGTCCCCGATCCTCTTTTTGCGGTGCGAGCATGAAACACAAAGAAGCGGGTGTAAGCGTTGGCCCAAACACCCCTGCGTGTGGGCGCTGCTATGCCCCTTTGTAGTGCTGATTCTGCGACTTGCACGAAACAAAGAGTCGTGGGTGTAGTGTGAGCTGTAAGCCCCTAAAGCGGCAAACCCGAGGATAGATTGTCAGGAACGTATTTATGAGGAACTAGGATCAAACATCACCGCACATGGTTTACGCGTCACAAAGATAAGACGTTCTAAAACCGAAGCTAAACAGGCAGCTTTAGCTGTAGGGTTCCTATCCGAGCGTCACGAGATAAAAGTGCCCCCAACCGCGCCACCACGCTTCTGCTTCACGCAACAGTTCTCGTCTTATTGCGCGTTCGCGCGTCAAGATTTGCGGAAGTCTCCAAATTTTCGAGGATCTAAAAGTGTACCTTTTCAACCTGAATGAGCATCGGCGGGAGTGGGTAGTTTTTTCAACACGCTGTCTTTAGGCTTTGACGCGCAGGAAGGAGTTAGCCGGCTCGAATAAACACGTAGTAAGCCCGCGCTTTGTCAATTCTGTTACTACAAGAATACTTTTAATGGCATCTTAGTTAAGCGATTTAGCAATAATGCGCTAATGCAAAAATGTTATAATGAGGTTTTCTCCTCATCATTTTTTGCCTACCCTTGTAGAGTATCATCCGACGGATGAACATGTACTCTTTGCATAACAATAGAAAAGTGTAGGTTGGCTCAGGTACAAAATTAATCACACAGGCTCGCTATTACTCGCCTTGCCACCTCCTTTCTTATCCCCCTAGTCAAAAAACGTGGGGTAACTTTTATTGCCCTCCCCCCCATTCTCCGAAAATCTCCTATCGAAACCAAAACTGCCCTTCATTTTCATGAAATCCTTGTAAAATCCCTCCTAATCCTTCCTCAAATCTGCTTGTTGTGGTAGCGCGTCTTAGGCGAAAGCGCACCCGTGTGCGCGGCGTCGTTTTCGCGTAGGTGTCACTGGAGCTCGTGGCAAAGCATAAATAGGGCGCTGCAGACTACTGCCGGTCTAGAAAGTGTACAACGCTGGATACTTGGACGCTTGTCACGGGGAAGCCAACTTATACATCAGAGTTGGCCGCATCCTGAACGCTTAACACGTGCGCCGCAAATGCTCTTATCTGTGAGCCCCAGATGAGCGCCACACGATTCAACAAGGAAAAGCGGAAAGAAGCGCCTACTATTGGCCGTATTTCAAAAGATAACGAGAGAAAAAAGCGTTGGGGACAGAACCGAGCCTTGGTGGGAGTAAGAAGCCAGAAGCCTGGTTGGCTCCGCTACGCCATTGCGAGAGCGACGCAGAGGTTCCTCGTGAGTTTATACGCCGGGGTTTTGTGTAGCCTTGCGCATGATCCCTGAGGACTTGTTTAAGTTAGAAGCTAAGCCCATGAAAGACACGTGCGATAGAGCTTAACTTAAGTCATGCTTTACAAGCCACTGAGGCACTGGTCTTTTTGACGGTGATAAAAGTCCGCCGAGGGCTCAGTTTAATCCTACGCGTCTATTTTTCCATTTGGTCTCGTTTGTATACGTTACGGCAAAAGTGGTTCCTGTAGTGTGGCATCCCAGAAAGAACCACAAGCACCGCGATCTTTAAAATAGTGAAGCCTTTAATATAGTGAACGTGCCTTATTTTTCCATGGGTGCCCCACTGACGGCAGCTTATTGTGCAAGCCGTGTCCTGCCACAAGTGAAGTGCGATGCAGGAGCTCCTTTAATCTCAGAGTTAGGAAGTTGTTTATGTGATTACGTGGCGGTGTCGGCCTGCGTAACTCAGCACATAGGTAAAGCATCCTTGCAAGCAAGCGCCCATGCACAATGAAGTTGAGGCGCGGGTAATTGCTTTATGCGGTGCCCGGTCTCGCCTTCATTACAGTCTCGCCTTTACATTTCCGTTTTGGAGGAGAAATGCCGGTAAGTAAAGTAAAGAGTAAAAGAACCATTAAAGACAACGCGCTATTTTCTTTTTTGGAATAAAGCAATGGGATAACAATTAAAAAATGAACGCGTAGCTCACACACCGAGGCTTTGGGTTCTCAGGCGCAGGGAAAGTTAATTCCCGTCCCCGTGTGACCTGCCGCAAACAGCGCAGATTTGATAAATTCTTCTGAGGTGCGTAAAGATCTACAACGTTCACAGACAGAAGAAAACAGCGCAATGGATCAGGAAGGACAACAGGACGCGGCGCTGTACCGTACCATACCGTACCATCTACAACTTAACATACATTAATAGTCAATGCTCTTTTCGTCTCGATATAGTGTTCATGGTGTTGCACTTACTGTTTTGTGAAGGACAGATGCATGCGCATGGCTAGTAGCAAAATAAAGTGACGCTTTATATTTCCTTGAGATAACTGAAACTTCCCCGCAGTTGCGCGGTAGCCCTACGACATTGCGACAACATGTCGCACGGTGACGCTTCGACGAAGTTTTGGGGATATTTTGTAATTCGCGCCTTGATTCCTGCACCCTCCTAGCTTCCGGACGTTTGCTTGAACTCTTTCCTTCGTTGCGAAATGCTCAGAGATCCGTACCTAAGGTTCTCCACAGTAAAGTTTACTCCTCTCTGTGTAATTGCGTGACTACATCGTGCTTATTCGGCCTGCTGCGGAGAGATAGCCTCTCACCAAAGTCGCAGTTGGAACTTGGGAACGAATCGGTAGGTGGAACAGTTTCGCGGGAAACATCCCTAACGACCCGGAATTGGGCAATGATAAAGCGATAGTTATTGCAGGCATGTTACTACCGCCTCCACGTGCTCTCTCCTCGTGGGGATGCCGTGCAGCTCCGAATCTAATCGGGGATGATTAGTCAGGGATAACGCGAGTATGTTCAAATCGAAACGGGGAGTGCGGGAGATGGGTCGTCGGGGGATTGTGCGAAAGGTCTCCCCGAAGAGGCGGTGGGAAGGGGAAAGTTAATTACGTCGGAGGCCTAATGACACGTATTGGGCCTAATTGGCAGCCCCTACTAAGCGGCGCCGTGCCCCAAAATAAAGGTTTTGCCCCCGGATGACAGCTGCGCAAAATGACCCGGCGAAACTGTCGCTGCCGTGTAATGACACCGATATGTAACGCTGCTGGCCACACCGCGTGTTCGCAATTTGGTCGCAGAGCTCTTGTGTAATCTCGGGATTGTCGCTCGCCGGGGCCGTGTGGCGATTAGCAACTCACCGTTGTTGGGGATCGCGGAGCGGCGAGTCGGTGCGCACTACAAACGGACAATCAACTGTAGGGTGGAGTTCAAGCCAAACTAACTATTAAGACAACATATCACTTTGTTCAGTTTCGACGAACTAGCATTTGGCAGGTCGCGCAGCTCCATTTTATCCACAAAAAACGCTTTTTTTAACCATGAAAACGGAAGAAATGTTGAAAGTATTCAATTTTTGACATTGGTGGGCAATCGGCACGAGTGACACAATTGAGGCGAACACTATAAAGCGTAGTTATCAGTAAATAAATTCTGAGTGAGCATTCAAATGGTCCGACCAAACAGAACAAGGGGTCCCGCTTCAATCACACGGTCATATTTTTGAGCAAAAGGGTTGGTCGGTGGCCGCAGTTGCGCAAGCAAGTTTCTGTGACGGTGTAGAGACGTCGCCAGAAAGGGGCCTGGGAAGCCGTTACTGCTTCATCTGCTTAGTTTATTATCACAATTATTTGTTTGTTTCAAGTTTCGATTAAAGGACTATCATTGTTTTCCAGATTGACGTTTTCGAGAAGCCATGAAGACAAAATACAAGTCAGGTGCATTAAAAGAGCTGTTTTGTCCCGATAGCAACAATACCAATGTTCTAGCACCAGATTTCAAATTAATATTCGATATATTAGGGAAAACGTATTCAACCGTGGCGACCCGCTAGTTACTTAACACCAACTTTTCTACGACATCACGGAAACTTGCTTGTGCGATTGGCGACCGCCGGTTAAGGCCACCGCCAAAACACGTCATTGGGAGATTATGGAGGCGCCTCTGGTTCCGTTTGATCGTAGTACTTCAATGCTAACGCGCACTTAACACACTAATATTTATGTTTGTAGGGTCGGTTTATAACACGTTGCTCCTGCCCATATTATGTCAGTCCTGCGCGAAATTTGCCAGCTGTTCATTATTTGTTGCGTTTTGTTTTAAAAAAACTGAAGACGACTCATGCTAACGCACAATTTATTGAATACTTAGTCCGAAGCAACCTACCCACACACAAAAAAGAAGAAGTAAGGAAAATACGGATATGTTCACAATTCTGAAGAAATCACAATTCTAACTTGCGGGTAACATTCGAGAATCGTGACCCCGTGAGTTATTTTTACTAAAAATCACAAGCTTACAAGCATTTTACATAACACAAATTGAGCGTTAAATAAGGCAAGAATGCTTTCAGATCTATTCTGTGCAATACTTTAATTGTACGCATGCTAAAAATCGAAATCTTCCGATTCAAGGACTTTTAACGCGTTATGCCTCGCCTGGTGTTAAAACCTTCGTTTTGTATTAGCCCGTTTTAAAAATGTCCCCAAAAGTCAGCAAATTATTTAACAGGCTAGATTAATTGAACAGTAAACGCGTTGCACGTAAAATGAAATGAGCACTACCCTAAAGACCATGTAGCAAAACAGCGCCCTCACATGTCACTCTAACGACATTTTAGAAAACAAATGTGAGCGAATGGGAATAAGATAAAATATCAGGATAACGTGACGAAAACCCCTCAGTACGTTCAGGTAACTGACCTTAGAAGGATGAAAGAAAATAAACACTGACAACACGATGTATTACACCAGGGTGGCTTGTTGAGCCATACGATGTTAATATTGCCTTGCTATGTTATCTTTTTCATTGCGCCCTCTGCCGTAAACTATACAAAACTTGCTGCTTTTCTTTTTTTTTTTTCTCTTCGACCGCCCACTCTTTACGCCCACCTGTAAAAACTGTCGATCCCACGCAGGTCAAAGCCGTCCTCGTAGAGTACACGAACGTCGACTCGAAGGTGCACACGGCCGAAGTTCACGCAATTTCAGGAACCACGTCAGCCCTCCAGACGTATACTGAGTGCCCGCTGGGCGAAGAATGTGCTAGCCATGAATGAACCCGGTTTAACGCGGGAAGCCTCCCTTATCAAAGCAGAGGTGGCGCGCGACTCACATCTAGAAATAACATTGTAGACATCCTTTCGAAAAAGAATAAACGAACCGAGGGGAGCGTTGCCGAGTGGCATTTCACGTCCGTTCGATATCCGGCTCGAGGACTTTGACGCATCTGGTCTGCTGTATCGGATTTCCGCAACCCGCAAGAGAGCAGACGGCACTAGGAGAGGAACGTCATCGCTTACGCTAAACAGACGTCCAAGCACGATGTCCGCCTGCCTTTCCGTCCGAGCAAAGTAGATCAGATTGTGGTGGCAACCGTTAGCGTTGCCGTCAAGGCCCTCACCCTCCTCTGCGTCTTCTCTTTTACTTTATCTCCGTTTACAACGACGTGAAATCTTCTAGGCTGACACACAAAAAGTTCCGGTTTGGCTTGACAGTATAGCAGAAACCCTGAATATAGAGAAAGAATCTAAAGGGGAAATTGGCACGCACTTTAAAATAAACCATGTACGACTATAACGAGAGCTCTACAGCTTTCTCGGATACCTCCTCCGTGCAAAAGTTCATCCTCGCGTGTGGTTTGAACCCGGGACCACCGTCTATTTGATTCAGTCGCTCTGCCGAATCAGCTAACAAGGGGGGTAGCAGTTTGTAGGGCGAGGGCGAATTATTCGACCATATTGTGCGCATGCGGGTGTGTGAATACCCCGCCAACTGACAGCTGACAGCTGCGACTGGGATTGAACATTGAATTTCCCAAATTGATTTCTTCCGCATTTGCTTCATCTTTGTATTTTACCATACTTGTTAAATGTATTTTAAACACAATCCTGGCACGTTGAAGGACCACCTACATAGCCTTGGCGCTCTTTGGTCATAGATACCCTTGCGACAATAAACGCCAATATCCCACTAACATAGTACATTTTTTTATTCATGTCTTGCGTTTCAAACGGTTCTTTGGATTTCTTTCCCGTCTTTTTTTTTTGTAGCTTTGATTTGCATACTGCAAAAAATAATTAAGACAACTCCGGAACAGTTTTTTAACAATTTTCTCCCGGGACGTCTGGAAATCGACAGCGGCCGCTTACGCCGTCGATTTTGAATCCGAAAAAAAACTCTGACCGCACAAATTCTGACTTCATTTTCTGGCAACGTTTGCAAAACAAAAAAAAAATACGCAAAACATCGTTTCGCTCTGTATTGGGAGAAATTGGAGATCGTTAACATGTTGCTGCACTTCTTTAAAAAGCGGTTGTTTGTATTGTTGAATGCAATGTATGCATTGCGCCAGCGAAAAGAAATTGTTCGTATTCAGACACTTTTTTTCCGCAATGAAGTCCTTCGCCGACTCTAAACCCTTCAAGGAAGGCGAAAGGGCTGCTACTAAAATTTCTGAAGGTAGTTTTAGAGTCAACGAGTTGCACTGGTATCTTTGACTGATTGATTGACTTACTGATTGACTGATTGATTGACTGACCGATTGCTTGGTTGACTGATTGATTGATTGACTGATTTATGTATTGGTTGATTGACTGATTGACTGACTGGTTAACTGACTGACTGATTGACTGATTGAGTGACTGATTAAAAAACTGATCGATTCATTGATTGAGTGATTGACTGATTTACTGACTGATCGATTGAATGTAGGGTTTTACGCGCCGACGCAACGGTGGCGATGAGCCCCGCCGTAGTGGAGGGCTCCGGATTAGTTTTGACCACCTGGGGATCCTACGTACCTACGGGCGTTTTTGCTTTTCGCTTCCAACAGAAACACAGCCGCCACGGCCGGGAATCGAACCTGCATCATCGTGCTCAGCAGCACAACACCTTAGCCACTGAGCTACCGGGGCGGGTATCCCTCATTTGTGTATTGCCCTCTTGAGCCTTCTGTTCGCGTGGCCACGTGTTCAGGGAACCTTATCCGTCTTGAGCCAGCAACGAACCAGGTCAAATACCGAGCCGGATAGCATTCTCAGTATGGCCTGCAGTTTAGCATAACGAAACAAGCAGACGCCGCCTTTCACTGTGTTAGCATACGACACCTATTTAACGTCATAGGGACGCTTCTAGGTAATGACGTAACTAATTGAGATGCCCCCTTGCAAAGAAACGCTGCAACCACAACAAAAACAACATGAAAAATTCGCAGTACCCGCTGCCGACGTGGTTTTGCGTTACGCCTTCGTGCCTCCATCACGTTTGCTAGCACACCTGTCCATAATTGACGTTGTGGAGATTGGGCCGCGGTTTTTTAGCCTGAACCCGCTGTGCTCAGAGTTGAAAAGGTTGGTCTGCAGAAAACATTGCGGTGACTAATTGACGCCGTCGCCATCGTAGATGTACAAACAGTTCAAAGCGTTCAAAAATTTCCTCCGTATGCCCGTACCTGTTGCCTAACAACTCGCCTTTTTTTTCGTAGTTAATGTAGTAATACCAGCCCACAAAGAAGTAAAGGCAACTTCAATCGCCGCGATTTTGTATGAATTTTGCAACAGCCTACACGTTTCATTTACGCCAGAGGGCGTGTTCTTGAACTGCAAAAAAGATAAAATAACGCCTCGTTAGCGCCCAAAGTAAAGAGGCAGGCGCCAGGCTGCCTTTCGCCCTGCCTTCCATTAAGAAACGATCGTTGACCGAAATTATTCTCAAAGCTTTCCCGACGTGCCTTCACTTCCACGAATTCCGGAGAACACGACCGGAACTTGTGAACAGTGATTGCACTAATTTGCGGGCATTAGGCGCCACGGCCGAGCGAAACCGACCTAATTTTTAAACGAATTCAAGGGAAAGCGGGGAATATACCTTAACATAGGCACTTTCCGAAATATGCCAGCGGTGAAATTGCGTAGCACTGTGTGAACGGGAGAGAAAAAAATCGGAAAAACTCGGAAGAAAAATGCCTTCCGCTTACTTAAGGTCTAAGCTATGCTAATTCGCAACACCAAACTGGTGCGCTGAGCTGTGCCAAGGGGGATTTAACCTCGAAGCGGTCCGAAGGGAAATAGGGGAGTCCCTAATTAGAAACCTGTGGTGGCGACGAGATAAGGGACGCGACAAGTACAGAGTACGGCACGGGAAGTGCGGTTTTCAAAGCCCCGTTTCGGCTAAAGTGTTTGCCGACTAGTTTCATGCCACTTAACTTTGTTGATTCCGTTATATGAGCCTTCTAGAACAGCTGGTGGTTTTTGATGTTTATCGCCTTTGTTTTATTGTGAGTTTGCTTACGCTATGCACGTCGCTTATGTTCGCCTATATGCTTTTTTCCCCTTTCAGTGCGCGACGAGTTCACTTTTCCGGTAAAAAAAAAGTTTTCTGGGGTTTTTCTCGGGGTGCGAAGGCCAAAATTAAACACCAGAAGTGTAATTTAAATGTTTTTTCGCAGTGGTGTTCTCTGCTCGACGCGTGTTGTTTTAGTAGATGCGTTCTCCCCTAAATACGCGTACTTTTGCTGATTTTGTTTCCCATGAATTTTCGGTAATTTCGAATTGTTCAGCCTAGTCGGCAGTGATGTTCGTTTACATCAACCTTTCTTTGTTGTTCGGAAGGGCGAACGTACGATAGCGCGAACAAAAGCCCGGTATTTGTTTCACACCCTGAAAATTGTTTCTAGTTTTCACCTTGTCATTTGTACACCTTGTCATCCGACAAGGTGTGCGAATGACAAAACTACCTTGTCATTCGTACACTGTTCTCTTTCACTTCCTTTGTTTTCAACTTCCTTATTTTGCTTTGTTTTCAGCTTCCAGCACTGCTATGATCTTGATAACCACACTTAAAGAATCGTACACCACTAATAAAGACGAAAAAACAGCAGTCTCCATCTGTATACATGGGAAGAAATTGCGCTGCCACAGTTATCGATGCCCTTCATTTCAGCTATAGCTTGGCCTTTGATGTGCCCAGACATCTAGGGCGATGCGCCAAACGACCGGGCGGAGCATCATTTCCGCGAAGATATAAGACATCTTCGCAATATTTTTCTTAGCATGTTTTTTTTATTGTACTTTATACTTCTCAAGCCAAGTTTCTCATTCTAAGCACTATTGCTCGCGCCAGACGGGTCGTCGACCGCAAAACTAGGACAGTGTGTTCATTTTGTGTTTTTGTGTTCATCCTTTCCGTTCTTTGCATCCTTTCCTCAAAACGATCAGGTCAGAAATGTGGATGGTCGTGTTGCGGAAGAAGAGTTTGTGGCAACCGCTTTGAAAATTTACGCTTCAAATAAATAAACGCTTCGTCCACTTCTATCTGAAGAAGCTCAAAGGCATCATGTATCTATGAACCGGCGAGTCGTAGACATGAATTATGAAGGCACGCGTTATATGTTTCATGTTTCCGTTCGCTGTTCAAATACGAAGTTCCCTAATGCTCGAATCATCGAGCTGGTCGGCGCTTCCAAGCGGGTCACTCTTGCCTATTTTCTTGATCATCACAACAAGGACGCAAACGATCCCCTCGCAAACGCAAAAAAGGCAAGACTACAGCGCTGCGTGCCAATGCATATACCGTTCGCACTGTGCCGCAGAAAGTAATAAAAATGACCGGAGTTCCAAATGCATGCAAAGTAACTGATGAATGTATCACACCGAACTACTTGTTTTCTGTGAATAACAGCGATTGCTTCTTGTTTTCACTCAGTCAGCGAAAGAAAGCAGTTATAAACAGGCAACGCCGCGACGTGCTTGGGTATGCGTACATTTAGAACTTGTGAGCTTCAGCGAGCTTCCTTTAAAACGAAAAAGGAAGCAACTGTGTTTTGATATCCACCGAATTTTACATTATGCACTATGCCTAAAAGCCATGTTTGTTGGAATTATTTTCACCCATCGCTTGTGCATCATCCCTTTTTTGACACCAAAATGAGTTAAAGAAGTCCGTTCTCGCTAAAAACTTTGTTTTTATATCTTCTCGTGCATTTTTTGTGACGTTTCCGCGACGGCGAAGAAAATTAAGAGGTATATTGCTCGTTGTGAACCGCTTTCGCCGAAAACTTTTATGAAGCCGAGAACCTTCTCAGTGTAAATTTGCTGTACAAGCAAAATGTACCGGTCTACCTTATCTAGCATTAGGTAATGCAAGAAGGCTTCATCAAGCATGATTGATTGCATGGTTTAACGCACCGATGCAACGCAGGTGATGAGGCGCGCCGTAGTGGAGGGCTCCGGATTAATTTTGACCACCTGGGGACCTTTAATGTGCGCCGAAATCTCGTGCACACGGACGTTTTTTTTCTTTTCGCCTCCGTCAGAAAAGTGGCCGCCACGGTCGGGAATCGAACCCGCGACCTCATGCTCAGCAGCACGACGCCTTAGACTCCGAGCCACCGCGGCGGGTACATAAACCGTGATACTGCGCATACAAAATAATCACACCACTAATCGGTTTCAATTCTTCACTGCAGGACTCTGATTGCTACTCATTTTTACCTTTTCTGTTGCATCTAGATCGACCGGCATCTGCAGCTGTCGTATTCAGCCTCTCCCGTAATAATAACCCACGTGTAAAACTGATACATTACATCGAATCACATTCCCTCCTTCATATTTCCCGTTACAGGACAGTTACCGAAACGTCGCATTTCTGAACATTTAGCCGTACTTCTAACAGCGGCGGAACAGTGCTGTCGAAGGTGCGGGGCAAGACGAAGGGCTGATGGCGAGCGTAAGAGGGGACACAGCCTTGGTAAAAAAACTGTGTCGACTTCTGTATTTCTATCGTCGTGCACCAAGCCGGCCCTTCATCGCCGCAATGCTCCTGCTGGGAACCTTTAAGGCTAGCGTGGCGAAGGACAACGCGGGGTGTACTATTTCGGTGATGGCAAAATATCGATGAGCGCTTTAATCGCAATTAGCGCCATACGCTCCCCGTTCATGTAAGTTTTGAGACCGATATGTAGGAGCAGTATCGGCGAGCATGCCGAAATGTTGAAAGACTGGAAAATCGATCCGCTAAATCCATTACTACTCAAACTAAAACTCGTGTTAAGTCTGGCAAGTGGCTAAGCGAATAGTGTAGCGAAATAGCAATGGCTCACAAATGAAACCCAATTGCTCAGCCATTTTCCGTATTTTGTTTTTAAACCAAGAACTCCACACCTACAGCGCTTAACTCCCAGATTTGCCCGAAGTACGTACGAAACCTTTTATTTTTTGTAAGAGCGCCCTTTATTTCTCTATAAATAAATGCAATAGCAGTTTAAAAAAAACTGTTCCCGCAATTTGGCGCCCTTTCGTACTTGAGTGTATAATCTGTCTGCAAATCTACTGTACGGACGTCTCTGGTACGCTGTCTCCGGTTTGCGCCTTTTCGTATACACGTAAGAGCAGGGGCAAGTTTATTACGGCATTGAATGCTAGCGTATTTGGAGGTTTTTTTAGACTAAGGAATAACTTAAAATTGCCATAACCAACACTATTATTAGTATTATAAGTAGTAGTAGCCATAATAGTAAAATACATAGCAGGAATTTCGACCGGCACCTCGGAGGAAAATAAGACGTTCCTAGTGCAAGCCATTGACCTCAGCCGCATTGGAGGCGTTGTACGGGTCACAGGACGGGGGAAGGGCTGGCTGCGACAAAATTGTCGCTGTTCCGAGGCCAAAGTGTCGCTGTTCCGAGGCCAAAGCCTTTTTGTTTGTTTTTTTGGTGCGTAAGTCCCGTAATATATGTTCACTGGCCACGGGTATCTGAGCTTTGCAAAGCCAGCCACTATGCGCACTCCTCACAGAATTCGTTGTTGTTGTTTACGCCTCACATCGCTGCAAAAACAAAACAAAAACCTACTCAGAAGGTCGCGATCATTAGCTCCAACAACACGCATTAGATTGATTTTTGTCGCGCAGCGGTCTCGCAGAAAAAGAAAAAGAAGAGAAAGTAGGTTGTCGATCTTTGTGTCTCCGTTGCGTCGCCCGCCTCTCGCGCCCTCTCGTCGTTCGTCGGAAGCGCAATATATTTTCCCATCGTACGCCCCGCCTTTTAACCATCTAATGACTCGCGTCATTTATCACTCTCCGATACCGCCCGTTCGGCAACCCTTATACAACGCTCCGAACGTTGACCGAGAAAGTGGCTCTTGGCACCAGCAGCACCAGAAGCGAAATCACACCCTCGAGTTACAACCTCCTCGCCGTTTACGCGTTTTCTTTTTTGCCGCTTGTCTCGCCTTTTGTTGCACGGTACGAAGTGTCTGTTACGCGAAAGCCACGTTCACTGGGACCCGGGCTATGCGTCGCGGAGCCGTACGTGCAGTGGCGTACTGAGAGCAAGCGGCCTTGTTGGGCGAGAAAAGTTAGCTTTCGGGGAACGCTTTCGTCCAAGTAGAAGGCACATACATAACAGAAATCTTAATCTGATCAGACATTTTGAACGCATAGCGTAGAGGAGAAAGCGTGCGGCGAAGCAGTCAAGAGAAAAACGGTGCGTGCCTGCGCGGCGACAGCCACTCCAGTACGCCGCTCCGTAAGTGCTTCCGCGTTTACTGCGCCAACGGGCTTCGGCGCTATTGATTGATTATTGTCGCGTTCGCGCAATCAAGTAGCCCCTTTCGTCACGTACTCCCAATAATTTGAGCTTACACTCTCCATCTCCACCCCTCTCTCTCTGTGCTCTCTCTCTGCGTTTTTAACGAAACTCCTGATCTTAATTTTATTTCTTCTGTTAGTTCGCATCGAAGTTTCCGTTTTGTCCACTTGGGGAGAAAAGAGGCTAGCGCGCGAAGCCCACGGCAAAGGGGTAGGATGGCTCGATGCGAAGAAGGGACACCGCAGGAAGCGAACACCCAATGAAGATTGAGTTTTCTTCTTTTTCGCACGTCGAAGTTTCAGCGCGCAGTGAAGCAAGCCGGCGCCCGCGCGTTGAGACTGATTTCATACCCCGTTTCCTTGCCGAAGCAGAACAAAAAAAATCCCTTCGCGATTGTATGCGGTGCGGCCAATGGTCCACCTCGCCCTATCCGTCAAAGACTCCTCCAAAGGTGCTGTGGTGCGTGAGGGCAGGGTGTCGCAGAAGTCCTTTTTTCGCCTAAGTGGCTCAACGGGGGAGATGCGAGGAGGAGAGAAATGATGCGGACGCGAGAGGATGGAGCGACTTTTGTTGACGAGAGAATCAGCGTGCTCGGCCTAATGCCTCGAGCGGGGAGGGAGCGCGGCCGCTGAGCAGTGGCGTGCATTAGCAGGCCGCATACGTCGCTGCGTCTTTTGTTAATCTCCCTGGCGGGACGCCTGGGAGCTCGCCGCGTAACCACCAGAAAACAAATTTACCCCCCGGGTCACGCTTCGCCGTACACTCTTGCCTTTCGTCTTCGAGTAACTTCGGTCTTCATTTTTTTGTCCTTTTCTCTTTTCTCACCCGTATATTTGTTATTCCTTGTTCTTGAGGTATGCAAAGCTAGGCAGAGGTTGCCGAACTGAAGTGGGCTTTTTTTGGGGTCATTTTTCCCGCAGTGTGCCCTCTTGATTGAAGCAATGGGGCACGTATTTTGTTTTACCTTTCGCGTTCTCAGAGTTACTTTCTCTACCCCTTCTTGTATTCAGTCACTCGCTTTTCTGCCACCTTTTGGGGGTTTCTTATCTACTGCCTGAATTTTGCGAGCGGAGTAAAGACTGGCGTGTGTCGCCCGCAAGAGCGTTCCGTGTATTTTTTTTTTTTTTTATGAGCAAGCCCTTCGCCTCTGTAGTACCATTACGGACATTGCCTCGATGGTTCTCAACTATATCGAAATTTCCATCGCTGGGCACTTTATTGCGTGTCCCTTTTTTTCCTATCTCAGGAGGTATTTTTCCCTGTAGTGCCAGATGCCAGTAAAAAAAGACTGCAACCGTGACGCGGTGTGAAATAGCGCGTGGAAGCTTGAAGAGCCCCTTCACGCAGGGGGTTCTCAAAGAAGCGAGTCAAAACTTCTCGGGCACCGCCATATGCTTTCGACGCGTTCCAAAGACCTCTTCAAGGAAAGCTGTCAATGCGCGAAGAAAACTCTGTCACCCTTCTCAACCCCTTGCTCCACCCTCCGGCTGCTTCGCTTCTGACAGTACTTCAGAAATGTGGAGAACTCATCGGGCCTTGCGTATACACTAACGTTATGGTGTTTTTTTTTTCCGACAAGAAAACAAAGAATGTGTCTTTTCCGTGTGCGGTAAGTGGAGTCGATTCAAGTAATTGTTTTCGCGGCCCTCTCATTATTGTTTTTATTTAAATTTCCTGAAAGATAAGGAGAAACGCCACTTCATTAAGTTTTGCAGTTCAACAATGCCTGCATGACCCCACTAAAAACGTCAGTCTGCTGTCACGCTAAGCTGCTTCAACCCAGCGAGCTACGTTACTAGATGTGTGGTTTTGCGTACGCAAAAAGAATCGGATGCCATGCGAACCGACCATGGTGGCTCTGATGTCATTCAGACGCGACACATATTAACACCGGGACGGCCCCATGGCGCTCTGCAAATGAGTTCGTTGTTTGGCTATTTGGCATGCGGAAAACAGCTCTGTTCATTACCTCCCAGAATTGGGTTCACGCCCAACTGCCTTTTTTTACTTTTTCAATACGTCAAAGCTGCTAATTTGGTCGCCATGTTGCGGGTTTGCCTTGAAACTTGTTGTCTGTAAAGCTTGTTTTTCTGTGCGACTTCAACGCATACTGATGAAGCCGATTTCCTGAACTAAGGAGACACCTGAAGCGTAGTAGTACTATGAACATTCGCCTGCATAAAGAAGGAAAGGACTGGTATCTGATCCTGCGGCAAACATTTTTCGGTAGTAGCAGGTTAAAAGTTGACGGCTATTTTAGGCCACAAATAAATCCCTTGCACTATAAAATCATAACGCAGCCACCAACTTCGCTCGTAAGTAACTCTCCGTGTTAGCGTAAATGTGGCCGCAATATCCCGCTTACGAAGACACCGAAATGTTTCTACCGAGAAGCTTCATATAGCTACTCCTCGGCGGGGGGTGTTGATGTCCGTCAGTCTACGCGTCGCGTCGACACACGTAAAAAAATGTCCGTGTGAAATTTCGCGCCAATGCTATGTAGGTCTCAATCTGATGTAGGTGTAACGGAAAAAATACTGAAACCAACTGCTAAGACGGCATTATCATTACGGGGAGTTTCATTTACTTGTCTCAATTAGTTCAAAGTGAAGTGGTAAACGTTACAGAATTCCCGTCTGCTTTCCATGCTTGGGCGCCTACGCAGGGAGTATGCGTGTTTCATTTCTTTTATTGTACTTTCAAGGCCCGAAGGCGTTACAGAAGGGAGTGGAATTATTACATAATGCAAACACAGGAAAGGATATCAAAAACAGGAAAAACCGAGGAAAAAAACAAAACAAAAACACACTGATTAGTAAAGTGTTTTTCTATAGCATTTTTAAATGCAGACAAATAGGTTATGCTAGTAATTGAGCCGGGGAGGTGGTTCCATGCAGTGATGGTTTATGGAATAAATGAGTATAAAAATAAATTAGAGCGGCACTGTGGAACGAACAATGTATGTAGGGGATCAGTTTGAGACGATATATAGGAAGGTGCAGAGAAAAGTTGACTTCTCAATTCCGGATTGTAATAGTAAATTTTGTGGAGTAGAACTAATCGTGCTAGTTTTTTACGGTGTGAGAGGAGAGGAAGGTTTAAGGTAGCCTTCATAGATGTTACACTAGCTGTCCGAGAGTAGTTAGCAAGAATAAAACGTACACTACGATTCTGAACAGATTCTATTGCATTTGTTATATATTCTACTCCAGGGTCCCAGACAGAAGAGCCATATTCAAGCTGAGGTCGTATTAGTGTTTTGTAGAGAAGTAGCTTTACGTTAACTGGGGCCATTGAGAAATTGCGACGGAGGTAACCAAGCATGTGGTTGGCGTTGTTAGTGATATGTTAATGTGAGTTTGCCAGGAAAGGTTAGATGTTATGTAGACGCCTCAGTATTTATAAGAGGTGACCTCTTCGAGTGCAGAATCCGAGTGCGGAATAATGCAATAATTGTGTAAGTTAGGCGGAGCAGTACTGCGGGAAATTCTCATTAGTTTTACACTTTTGACTGTTAAGACGCATCTTCCAAGTATCACAGCAAGTAGAAATCTTATCTACGTCAGACTGTAATGTTAGAGTGTCTGAATTTGATGATATTACGCGCTAAATGACACAATCATCGGCAAATAACCTTATTGAGGATGTTACGGAGTTAGGCAAGTCAGGCAAGTCGGGCAAGCAAGGCAAACCAGCGCAGCTCTTGTTTTACCGAAACTTGCCCGAAACAAACTCTATGAGAATTATTTAGCAAGGAGAAGGAGGAGGAGAAAACGAACGGAAAGGGCGAGAGGTTGTCTAGGCTCAGAGCCCCGATTGCTACTCGACACTGGGGCAGGGTTGTGTGGGGGATGAAACAGGGGCAGGCGAAAAAGAAGGCATACGGGGCGGGGACACGCACACACGCTAGTCCTTTTGTTGGCACTGTAGTCTGTCAGCTCTGCCTGCGTCCTTCATAAAACGCCGAAGGTTTTGTTTTATCTTCTGCGAAGTTGATTGTAGGGGTCGATGTCTTATAATAGTATCTACTGTGAACGGTTGATTGTCCAATCGGCTGAGCTCGGCGGCCGAAACACGCCTTTCCGATGAATACTGGTAGCAACGACATATCACATGTTCGATTGTCGCTTCAACCTCGTGGGCGTCGCATTGGGCACTACTGGCCATCCCGATGAGGAAGAAGTGGGCTCTTGTGAAGGCCACTCCCAATCACAGTCTACAAAGTAAAGTAGACTGCGATCGAGATGGCGCACACGGAAGAATTCGGTGGAAGTTATGAGTCGTAATTCAATCAGCATAATAGATCCACATACAACACTTAGTGTAGTCGTCCACCAATACAGCTTCGTTGGTCTTCCATCTTCACGGTAGGAGAAGGGCTAGAAATGTTTTCTCTCACTGAATAAAGTTAGCAGATTTCTTTGCGAAGAATGATTGTGTAGTTGGGTGCGCCTACGAGGAAGTTCGCTCCAAGGAAGCACAGCGAAGCAGACTTCCGTCCCCCAGAAATACCCGGTTTTTGTTTTTGGTGACCCATTTTGGGTATATGTAGTCAAAAAATAAACCCTTTTCGCGTGAGATTTATTTTCCACTCCTTATGCTCCTCCATAAGTATTTTTCTCAACCCTCGGTGAGTGGAATGCCATTCCACGCACTAAATTACCAAAACCAAACAAAGTATGAATCATTTTTGAATGCGGCAGCAGCGAGCTACATTTGGCGGTAAGACGTGCAATACATTGGTGTAGGATGTCAGTATTTCGACGTCATCTGGTCGTCATTTCCCTCATTCCGAGGGTCGGTGAGGTTAAAAGAAGCAGAAGGGCTTTTACTTTGTTCCACACGCGAGGAATCGGACTAGTCGTCTTACACGTTAGACACAATTAGTTATGTAGTCGACGAAGAACCAGGCTATGGGGTGTGCTTGTTCCATGGGGTGTGGAACAAGCACGTTCCACACTCCATGAGACCACATGCCCCACACACCACATTCTGTACTTCCCTGTGCAGCCACTGTGACCAACGCACTACTCTCTATCACATGGTCTGGGAGGGCCAGAATAAACCACACTTAAATCCAATTCCCACTCCTAGTGCCGAGGAGTGGGCGAGCGAGTTCACCTGCTTTGACCCGAATAGGTAGCTATGGCTGACCGAAACGACGAGGACGGCGGGTGGAAAGAATACAGCCCTGGACTAAGTACACCCACCCACCTACCAGAGCTTCCGTTGAATAAAGGGTTCCTTCTCTCCTTCTCTGACTTCTGTACCTCCTACTCCTTCTTCTTCTCCTCAGTGAATATTCCCGTTGTTCGTTCGTCTCGAAACTGCCTAGCTATAATCAGCGAATTCGGCATACATATAATTTTTCGACGTCGTTCGGGTTGTGGCCATTAGGTCACGTCAGCCGGTGATTTCCAAAGTTGGTTCGCAATTAGATTTCACTTTGTGAAGGGCTTCAGCCTGTCAGCCACTCTTCGACCCTCTTTAAAGGACGTTTAACGACCTTTCCAGTATTTAAAAACGAATGATTCAAAAACAAAAAAGCAGCGGTGAAGCTGTTTGTGACAGCCGTCGAGAATGGTGCCACGAGTAGCAGTACACCTTCGATCTGCTGAGAACGACAACGAAAGAGGTTGCTTGCAGTTCTTTCTTAGTGTGCATCTACCAGTTTTTAAGACTACCTAAACGTCAGTGGTCGATTTGCTCGTAAAAGCGCTAATAAAATGCTGATTTACGAAACCTGGAGCGCCTTTATTCGTTCTTTAAATTACTTCTCTTAGCAGCGTCAACCAAAACGACATGTTCGAATGAGCACTGCACTCTTTTTCCTTCTCGCAACAGGTTATTAAAGCCCTAATCGTTACTTTGTCAGTGTTAATGCACCTTTCTGGAGAGCCTGTGCATAAGTTATAAATGTGACTCGAATAAACTCGAATAAATAAATAGACACTTTCGCGTGCTTTTTTTTGCTGGTTTTCGTTTGTCGTTTGCAATATTGTTTGCTTTGTTACAAGTATTGCTACAACTTAAATTTTTTAGGCAGCACCGCGGATTCTTGGCTTGACAACGATTGTAACGACAGGGCCAGCTTCTGAAGGCAGCCGCTTTGGCACGTGATGGGATGGCGAAAATGACCACATAATGTAGAAAGATTTTCCATCCCTATTATTATACCTGGCAGGTTTCCCGAGTTCTCCGGGACACTCTCGAGATTTGATGTTTTTGTACGATTGTGCCACCGAAAAAGAAATCTGAAAACGCACCCATTCTGCCAAATCTTTATCCAAGTGTGGCCACATGTCGCCGGGGCTACCTGGCAATGCAAGCCAATCCAATCCAATCCAATCCTTCCCCAATTGACATTGTTAGCAGTGAAAAGCTTAATAAGCGTTGTTCGCCATGCGCAGAAGTTGACCAGGTCAGTACCGCAGCAACGGTGAATGCGAAACGCAGTTCAGCATAGTAAAGAAACATCGCACCCAGTTCCGAGTATCCAGGGGCATTGAAGATTTAGCAACTGACCCTTCGTGCAGGCTGTTAGTAGTTTGGACGACACAGTTCAATTCCTGCTCCGTTGTAACTAAATAAAAATGAATGAAAAATATCGCATTCGTCCCAACTAATTCGCACCACCAGCGTGGCGGCTGTTTCTGTTTTTTTTTTTTTGTCTGCCAGCAGAAACATGTACAGCGACTGACAAATTTCCCGTATAATAGTTCCGCCTAAAATATATCGAGTTTTAACATAAGAGGACATCCACGTCAAGACCTAAATCCAACGCTCGAGGGAAATGCGGCGTTTGCGTCAGTTGTATACGCCCTATCAAGTCCGACGTACTGGCCGTAAACAAACCGACATTTTGACACACACCAACCCATGAGCAACAAATATAAGCCACACTAATTCACAACGTATTGTTATTCAACGCGCACCGCAGCCCTTCTATTGCATACTGTCTTTTCCTGAGTGAACAGTGCAGCCTGAAAACGCGTAGAAAGGTATTAGGGCAGGCGTTAGACGTCCGGGATTGGTGGAAAACAACCCGCGGATTTAGTTGGCATGTACCCAAAAGGCGAGGCTTCTCTTCCGCGACGTAGATTTGATCTCTCCATTTCCAAAGTTTCTTCCTTGGGTTCTTCGTTGTCGTTTTTTTTCCTTTCTGTCACCAATCGGACATGCAAATTTAAAAAGAGACGCGCATGTGCGCGCGACGAATACAACAAGAAAATAAGCATTGCTGCGCCGGAACTTTCTAAGCATGTGGTTGGATCGACAATGTAGGTCTATGGCAGCCCGGGTATCACACTTCCATCAGGGACACAGCGGATGTAAATAGACCGTGTACGGAGCTGACACGCCGTCTCTTCCCAGTTCGTTCGCTGTGTAGTCGCACGACGTTAGGAGGAGAGGGGGCTCACTGGTTGTATCCCCGATCTGGCTGTACGCTTCCAGATGGGAAAACTGTCCCCCTCGGCGCTATTTTATTGCACGCTACGATGCCAACTCGGTAGAACGGACGGGAACCTATGCACGACCGAAAAAGAAACATACAACACTGGGGCCCGACTCAATTTAAATGTCAGTTCTTCTCGCTGCCTTCGATTCTACCGACACACGTGGAACGGATGGCGGGAGAGGTGGAAGGCCCGTTGCCGCGATCCAAGAGCCCAAATTAGCCGTAAATGATGAAACAGTTCGCGTTAACCCCATGCGTATACGACGTGCGTGCAAAAGCCCAGCGCTGAATAATGCACCAAGGTTCACGCGTGTGGAAGACTCGGTAACAAAAGGAGCTTACCGCAGCCACTCGAACACAACTGCCTACTGCCAGTCTAGTCCGAGAATTGTGGGTGAACAATAGGGTGATATGGCCGCTTTTCACAATTCTGTTTGTCGCCTAGTCACCGTAAACGCCAGCCAAGCGATGACGCATCAGCGATCAAATGACAACCACGATGATAAAAGTAAAAAAACGCCGACGTAGTGTAATCAGCTACCATGACAGCTATTGTTCCCGCTTTTCTTCCAGCTTGTTAAAATTAAACATTAGGCTTCTCCCCTCCGCTACCCAAGTGGCAGTGAAATCCGTGACAGTTTAATAGCTTAAGTGCAGACTCCGTTCCACGTGCTTTGATTTAAACTAGCTGCGCAAATAATCTCTCTGTCTCTCTGTCTCTCTGTCTCTCTCTCTCTCTCTCTCTCTCTATATATATATATATATATATATATATATATATATATATATATATATATATATATATATATATATATATATATATATATATATATATATATATATATATATATTTATTTATAAAATGCCACATCGCAGTTCGCTTCCGCACACGTCCACACAAGCCTTACAGTGTTACATGCACACTCATCCCCACCCACTTGTCCTCCCCGAATGGTTATCCGGCCTCCGAGGCATGTAGGGCAATAAGCCAGCCCCCACTCTTGCCCACCACACCCGGGCGGCGTTCCCAGTGGGGAAAGAAAGAGCTGTTCGCCGGAAACTCTGTACCGTACGACCTAATGACCTCCGAGCTGCCAAAGCGATACTATCGTCTCATTCAATCTTGATGTCATGGAGAGACGCTTCAGACATAAGACAGGCGCAGACCTTGTTCTTGTGCAGTATTCTGTTTTAGCGCTACACATACACGTATCCGAGCCTTCCACATTGTTAGCATTGATATCTCTCTCAAGAAAAGGCAGAATGAGCGCCCCCTTCCGTTCAATTGTCGTTGAAAGGAGATCTCTGGAGTAGAATTCCCACTCGCACGTAACAGGTCCCACGGCGTTAGAGCGGTACATGGCTCCTCCGCAAATAAAACTTGAAGAGTCAGTTAACGAAGCTTATCTTCATTGGTCTTCTCAGAATGCCTTTAAGTAAAATATTATGATTTGTCGAAAAACTGATAATTGCGCGTGGTAACACGGATGCACTGTCAAAAAAGTGTTTAATACAAAGGTATAGAAGTAAAATATTGCAAAATAGCAAGTACTATCATATGAAGATTTATTTTATTTGCCCTGACTTCCTTCCACATTCACCCTACGAAGCGGCCAAAATCTGTTTTAAAAAATCAATCAATCCATCACTTACAATAACATAACCTCGGTATTTCAAGATTCAATGGCCCTACGGCGGTTTTGCGAACACTTCTTGGTGAACCTTACGTGAACGTTGGCGGAAACTGGCAGAATTCCTTCGTTTGTAATAAGAGGAGAAGGGAAAAAACTGAAGAGCTGGTAGGTGGACCGTTGGTTCTACCCGTCGTCTGCGCCCTTTCGGTTAGCCATAGGTGCCTATTCATGTCAGAGCTGGGAAGTTCACTCTCCCACTTCTCGTACCTGGGACTGGGAATTGGATTCAAGTCTGGGTTGTTCTAGCACTCCCAGATCATGGGGCACAGAATAGCGCGTTGGTCGCAGTAATTGCACAGGGGTGTATAGAGTATCGGGTGGGTGGCGTGTAGTCTCGTGGGGTGTGGGAACGTGTTCGTTTGTAGTCGACAGGGGGTCACGTCTTGTTCTCTTGACAGCGGTTCAGCTCCTGGCGGGTAAGTGCGTAGCGATAGCCTGTAGTGTTGCGTTAATGTGCTGAAAGTAGTGAGAGGGTGATCTTCGCGCCCGGTCGTCATCCTCCAACGGTGCCCGGCTTGTAAGACCTTGGGCGAACGCATGGCGTGCTTGGTTGCTGCGGAGTAACGAATGGGCAGGCGTCCAAAGTATTCGTTTGTTGGACACGGGAGCAGTGAGCAAAGCACGCGTTCTCCACGGTTTCCCCACAAATGACGTCACGGCTACTTTCTACTTTCTATGAGTGTTGATGCCTTTATTTTGACAAATTTTGTGGTTAAGAATAACACATCTGGATGCTTCCGCGCAGAATATAGGGCTAAGAGAGTGCGGCAATCCCCTAAAGAGACCTCGAAGACAACAAACCACTTCGCTCCATTCTAAATGTTGCCCACTCGAAATGGCGCCCACGTCCACTTTAACCCAAACTTATATCAAGTAAGCTACGCAAAAACATCAACTAAGGGCAATGTAGCGGTTCACGTTGTGCTTTCCTGCACTACATTAGCTAATCTGCGCAAGCTACTTGCGTAAGCGAAGGGGCGTGAGCTAATGTGCTGTGAAGCCGACAAACGCGATCGCAAATTAGAACGGTATTATCTTGATTGGAGTTTTAAGTACGTGTGGTGTATATTCAAACTAGCGGCATGTTGCGATTTCGAAAACCGTTCAAAGCCTGCGGCACGCTAGCGTGCCGGCCCGTTTCTTAGCAGGCGCAGGCTCGTATAACCAATAAACCTCGTAACGATGGATTGTGCCCTTGAGAAATGCGCGTGAGCAGGCCATTAGTTATATGAACAATACATACACACACGTCATAGACTATAAAAACTATATATTTTTATAGACTCTATATATATAGACATATATAAACACACATATATATATATATATATATATATATATATATATATATATATATATATATATATATATTTTATCGAGACTATATGTCTCTATAAAAGTAATCAAATGAAAAAAACAGTACTATGCAGCTTGGAGGGTGATCACAGCAAATTACGGGCATACTGTAGGGTTTAACGCGCCAGCAAAATTTTCTTAATGCACCAGAAATCTAGACGAACAGTTTTGTCTAGAAACACCCAGTATCACCTGTTCTCCTAAATACTCTTTAACTTCGCTATTTTGGAGCAGAATTCGTCCACAGTGGACTTGGCCTGTGTCGTTCTCAAAGACGGCAAAGCTTACGAAGGGAACCGGAAATGGAAACGCCTGGGTGCCGTCACTACTCTTGTCCCGCAGAGGGCATACGGTACGCCGTGTGGCCGCACGAATGATTAACTTTATTTGCTCGAAGTTGAAGGGAAGGTCGTGAATTCGGCCTCGGCAAATATTCTACGCAATGCCTGGAGCAGTGGAACGCACCCTGAAACAGGCATATGTTTCGACAGAACGAATAACAACCCACAAGAATAGGCAGAAAGGGGAGGAGTATGAGGAACGGGAATAAATAAACGTGGTCCGGCGAAGCGCAAGATTAAGTACGAATGGCGCCAGAGCCAGCCTCGCAATTCCCCGAAAGCTTGCCGTTTGGGCAAGCATAGTTTTCGTATGTTTCGCAAGGCGGAGTGAGTAATCTCTCGCCAAAGTGAAACCTCGCATGAAAGACGAAAAGAAAGGCACACACCAAGTCTGGTGCCGCCAACGTGAAACGAAAGGATTCGCACGGCTCACAGATGTTTCTCCGCTGGCCCCAAACGGCCAACCCTTTTTTCGTATTTCGCGCGCTTTTGGTCAGCGCGTATTACCCCCGCGGGGCCCTCGTTAAAAAGGATGAGAGGGCATTCATAACCCACGGCAGGGACCGAATGCGTTGTCATTAGCGAAGTGGCGGGAACGGGTTGCGCGGCCACTTTTAATCGCGTCTTTCTTATCTTATCTTATCCCGCGACGCACTTCACTGCGTGGTACGAGCCACGGGGGCATTATTCATCTGCTTTCCTCGTTTGGTAGTATTCCCCGCTCGCGCCAATCCATTCTCATTCGCGGATTTTGCCGAGAGAGCTCTTGTGGGACGTCTTCATATGCTCTCAGCGGGGATACATTCCGCTGCCGTGAAGCCGGAAAAAGCAAGCGCTGCGGACGAAACTATCCCCCTAGTATAGATCCGTCTCGGGCAAGCAGACAGGAAGAGGGCGGCGTGTTTATTTCACAATACCAGATCTATTTGGCGCCGGAGAATGTTTCTGCAATAAGCGTCAGAGCGCTCTTCACTTTAAAAGGCGATTTATAGCGCGCGAACTGAAGACAAGAATTGCTTTTCGAGACAGGGCAGCGCCCTCGAATCTACAGAAGAGTACGCACACTGGATATTTTCTTTTTAGAGGCTTGTTTTCACTATTAGTCTTTCGTATTAACAAAAGCATTTCAGTGCACCCAGGAGAACGTTTGAAGAAAGTCGGATTCATTCTGATATGCATTAAAAACAAAAAAAAAACACAGCGCGAAACCGCCAATATTGTTTGCTGAGGGCTTCTGGCTGATTTGGAACGTCTAGACCACTTGAATACTTCCTAGGTCTTGAGCGTCTGCGATTCGTTTCTCCATCTGGGAGCGCTTCAACCTCACGAGCCAGCAGAAGGGCAGCCGAAGCTTACTCCGAGGCCGAAGCTCTGTATACCAAGGTGAAAGACTTGAATGTCTCATCAAACGCAAAAAATGACCGTTCTCTCCTTCGGCGTCAACATGTACGGTACCAAAATGCACTCCGCTGTAAAGAGAAAAAAAATCTTTTGTCATAGTTCAGAAGTAGAGCTTTCACGCACCGAAGAACACGACTACTCGTCCGGTGGTTTCGGGGTAGGAACTCTGAAAGCTGCGACGTCACCTACGTAATCACGTAACATACGTCATCACGAGTGTGAAACCAGGCCAAGTGAAGCTTGAAGCGACGGATAGGTGATGAAGACAGACGCGGAGCTTGTGTGGCATCACTTTGAGAAATGTTCGCAGCATCCTTAAAGGAACCATGAGGACCAAACACAAGTTTGGTTCATTGGAAAAACTGCGTTGACCCGATAACGATGATTCCAGTTTTATGGCAAACACCGAACAGATAATGGAGATATCAAAAAAAAAAAAAAAACACCTGGAGCAGTGGCGCCTCCTCAGCCACTTTCCAGAAACTTTCTGTGATGTCACGGAATCGTCTTTGTGCGATTGGCGGTGGCCGAACTAAACTTTCGCTGAGACACGTGACTGAACCACTGTAGGTGCGTCCTTTAGTTCCGTTTGATGGCATCACTTCAATGCTAACATTCAGCTAACACCATACCTCTGCAACGATGGCGCGGCTCACTCAAACTTATAAATTTATTTTGAAATCACCACTCACTCAAACTCAGACTCATTGCTGAGCAGCCCATCTGCGCTCACTGAGACTCAAACTCACACTCAGCGCAAAACTCAGAACTCACTTGGGCTCAAAACTCGAAATGGACTCAGAAGTCAAAGCGACTCAAAACTCAAAATGTATTCAGAATTTAAAGTATACTCAAACTCAAAATGTACTCAAATTCAAATTCAAAATATACTAAAACTCAAAATATACTGAAACTCAAAATGTACTCAGAACTCAAAATGTACTCAAACTCAACATGGACTCAAAACTCACAATGTACTCAGTACTCAAAATGTACTCAAGACTCAAAATGGACTCAAAACTCAGAATGGACTCATAACTCACTTGGTCTCAGGCCTACTGAAACTCAGTCGGCCTCAAACTCACTCGGGCTCACTCGGCTCAAACTTACTCAAGCTCAAATTCACCATGTATGTAGAACTCGCCTCGCTCTCACTCAAACTCAAACTCACCCGCGAGTTTGAGTCCAAATTGGTCTGATTGAGCGGACTCATGAGTGAGTCCGTCGACCTCTGGTTAACACACAAAAAATGTTTTTTATTGCTGGCCCTTATGACGTCACTCCTCCCCATAACACGTCACCGTAGCATGATATTTGAAAGTTTTTCAATACTTCATTCTTTTTAGGTTTAAAAACCTGTCCCGTTCCTGGAATGAGGCACCTAGTTCTTTGAAACTATGCGATGTTGAATTTCGTCTTCATGATCCCTTCATGTATTTTGGAAGGCAGCGCGTTGCTGTGGACGCCGCGGTTGCTAGGACGCACTGCACGCTGATGGATTGCCGCGAAATTTGAAATACCTCCGACTGAATGGTTCGCGGCGCTAGCGTAGACACCGTCTTTGTCAGGTGTTGAGCACTGTCGTTGTTAGGGGCAGTGTAGCTCTAATTTGCCCAAATGTTTTACACCTAGATCATCGCCAATTCAAGACAATCTGGAGTAAACGAAAGCTGTTTATGTTACCAAATTCAGTTATAAAAAATTTATTTGATTTTTGTTTCTTTTTTACTTACTACTTGTATGTTTACCCGCGCCCATGAAACAGAGCATATAGAGGTATGATTAGCTGACGTGTTGGACCTTCGCTGTTTGGTGCCTTTTATTTTGACCTGTGCGTTTCTGAGCGCACCTCGATGTGGGTTTCTTTTGGAAAGGTTTCCTGACCGAAATGTATGAGTTGGCACATTTTTTCGTGGTGTGCATATGTCGTTGTCGCATGTTTCTATCTGTTAACTGACTCAGCTAGGCTATCCGACTTACAGCTCTCCACCTTTCTTAGTTTTATTCTTTCCAATTGTCAGACAAGAGCGACCTGAAACATCGACGCGCCGGAAGCGGTACCTCGAGGTTGTTTTAAAACTTCCTGAAATTAGAAATTTGCAAAGAAACCCCGAGACACCGTCGGGGGTATTATGTTGCTTCATTTGGAACTCAACACTGACAATGCTTGTCAGCGGCAGCTGGCAATACCTGCGCATAAACAGCGTCGAAAAAAAAAGCCCCTGCTCCCCCTGCTCCCCCGCCCCCCAACCCCTTACTGACATTTCACAACAGGCTTCATCAAGTTACAAAACAAAAAAAACAAGACAAAACTCGTAACTGACGACAAGCAGATACCCAGCCATTTTACATGATAATTAGTTCTGTCGATCACCGATAACTGGCGAAGAAGTCGTTTATGTAATGTGGCAGTAAAGTCAAAACAAAGCTTTTGTAGCGCGCTTACGTAAAGTGACAAAAAAAAAAATCTTCGCAACTTGCGGACGAGTGATTTTGCAATCTTTTGGTGCAAATTAAATCACAAAGCAGACTGGTCTTACAGGCCACCGCATCCCAGAATCCGAGTTCTGGGGCGCCCCCGTTCTTCTCACTCGCCATCACGTGCACGTGTGACGCCGCACTCGCTATAATTCTAACTTTTGCTCCCCCGCTGCCAATGTGTGGGGATAGCGCGGCTGTAACGCATTGGCTTCCCACTCTATATACCTGGGCATCCCACACAAACTCGAATGTATTTTTAAAGCGATAGCTATAAAACACATAGACCGGTTTGTAGACCATAAAGCTCTGATAAAATATCTGTAGACACGTTGCGTGAATGAAACCGGGCTTCCTTTGTGTCAAAACGCTTACCTGAAAACCGCGAAAACGGGGCGGTTCTAGATAAGGCAATGCACGAATCCATGATGAAGAAGGAGTGCAATGGTGTACGGTAATCTCATAAACCACGTAGGGCTGCGCAAGCCTCATTGGTAAAATGGCTACGGAAACAAGCGAGCTCGCTAGGCCTAGCTGTAGGCCTAACTGCGTGACGGCATGCTTTGGCGTCGGTTGTGTTGAATAGGCACAGATAAAAATGCGAAATTTGACTAACTTCCACGAAGCTAGTTTATTTCACCCATAGCGTTTACTGGACGCAGCGTTAAATTGCCTCGCACGATGAGGCCTGAAAGTATTACATTTCTTTTGTCGTTATATTTACTTGCGGAGTTTCCTCCCCAACCTCAACAGCCCCTCGAACGCAGCACGCGAGCCCGCCGTGCGGCCTCTGATAAACTAAGTCAACGCCTCAAGGGTTGATTGCGGCTTGACTACGTTCCTTGTTTTGGTGCCCCGAGGCCTTTCATGCCATATATTATTTAACCCTACCGTGTTCTCTGTTAAATCAAGCCGAAACACGCAGCTCACTTTAATCGGCAAGAGCAACTTCACATTCCTTTTTCTTTCACTCAATATCGCGAGTTTAAAATGACTTGTTTAGTACCCGCAGAAGAATGGTCTGTCACGAGACTCTAACCAGACTTCAAATAAAACTCGGCGATCCCTTTTGTAAGTATATTTGACGGCATGAGTTGTTTTTCTACGAGCGAGTGCCTTTTAACTGAAGCAGGTAATACAAGCCAGGCACTCAAACTCTTTGCTGTTGCTGTTGTTGCTATTGTTGTAGTCGTCAGCGTCGTTATTGTTTCTCACGACTGTTTGCAGAATAATATGCGTCTGGGCCCCTCCAATAACTGGTATATGTGCAACAGCCGTTTATTTGCGTTGATGTGCAGCCGTAGAATACCGTTCGTTCGCCTTTCGGAAGCATCAAGACGAACTTAGTCCTTCTCTCGAGTGTTGTTTGAGTGGCTTCCGCACAACGCGGAAACAATACGAACCCAACACGCGTGCCACCATCGGCCGAACCATTTGATAAAGCTTTGCCACGGCTTTCGTTATGGGAAATCGAGCTACCGTTCACCTCCGCCTACTTTCCTCCCGACAGAAAATTGCATCAGAAACGTCTCGTGCGCTGCGATGAAATTTGAATTGTCGCTTGCGGAAACAGATTGCCAGAATGCTCGAGAGAGTGGCTGATATTGGTGGGCGCTTTATTGACAGTATAACGCGTTTTTTTAGCTTTTTTGGTACCTGAGAAGGCCCTCGTCGCTGCTGTATTTTCGTGTTCTCGTACAGGTGCATAAAATATTTTCTCGGCTTTTTTACTTGAAGGTTTGTGTTTGCGCGTGCGCATGCGCGCATGCTTGTTTTTTATGGGGGGGGGGTGGGGGGGAGGAGAGGCGGGGGCGTGCTCGCGCGTGTGTGTGGGATGTGCGTGGGTGTTAAGGAATTCTACTTACTTTGGCTTGGGCGTAAAAAGACAACACGAATTGAATAAAAAGATTCCACGCTCTCCACTCAAGAAATATATACTGAATAACGGCATCAGATGAAATTGTATTGTTTTCGGTCTTTGACCTTTCGTACGTCAGAATGTGTGTATGTATGTATGTATGCATGTATGTGTGTATGTATGTATGCATGTAAGTATATAAGTATGTACGTACGTAAGCATGAATCTACGTATGTATGTATGTATGTATGTATGTATGTATGTATGTATGTATGTATGTATGTATGTATGTATGTATGTATGTATGTATGTATGTATGTATGTATGTATGTGAGTACGTTTCTGAAACCTCGCTGACCAGTTCTGTCAGCTTGCAGGCGAAATTTTTTGCATGTTTTGGGAAACGGGGGCGGGGAGGCAAATCATAAAATGTAAGCCTCCTCTCTAACTTGGTCTCAATGATGTTGTACCTCACCATCTGGCCATCTTTTTTTGTCGAGCAAATTGCGCCTGTTGTAGCTCACTATGTGCGTAGCTTCGCTAAATAGCAATACTGGGATCCCGCAAGGCTTCATTGGGTTTCGCCAAGTTGATATTCATCCACTGGTGGCTGGCGGGTTAAAAATTCGACTCTACAATTTTCGGTTTGTTTGAAAGACGAATTTCTACGTGAGCGGAATGGTCACTTAGTAAAAACGATCTTAATTCAACATACCGTGCAGCTTGATCACGAACCCGATTAAGGGGCACCTCGATCCCTTCGCCCAGGTCGTATAAACGTGACTGAGCGGACACTTTAGGTCCTCCGTGCATTCGCGGAAATGTGACCCAATTTTTTGAAGCGGCCAAATAAATTTCGTTAGTTGCGGGTAACTTCATTCCCGCCACATAAAGCTCCATGCAAATACGTAGGACCGGCGGGCCCTGAAATTTGATTCTCTTAACGAAATAAACTTGATTAAAATGCCTACATTTAAGGTGTTATCTAATATGCATGAACACTCATTGCCACACACTGACAAGAATATGATTGAAACTGCTACCGCTGGTTTAATAGAACCCGCAGACGGAAGAATATCCATATAGCGTTTTATATTTCTGCGTACCCTGTACAACATCGCTTTTCGTTTTATTCATTCTGAGCGCGTCGACGACTAAGCATGAATAATAAACCTGCACGAGCCTGTATGTGTACTATTCATGTCTCTGGTGCCGTCTAACTTAAGCGCCAGAAGGAGCCTGAACAACCTGGTGGCAACAGTAGTGTTTAACAAAAAAAACAACGTTTTTTGTTGAAACGTGCTAACTTTCATCAACGGAAAGAGCCTAAATAGCCGCGCGTTAATTGTCCCGCAGGGGTTTACTCTAAGCCCGCTGCGGCTTTTCGTCAAGACAGCTGCATTTTTTATACGTATTTCATTCACTTGGATGGGCTTCTAAAAGCGCCGTGCGAGGTCTCGACCAAATAATCTTGTTTTGTTCGTCGCGCCTGCGGAATAAAGTGCGCGTTCTTTTCGGAGTTCGGCACTTATGTTCTCGAATTTCGCTTAACGAGAGCCGATAAAGAAAAGACAGACACAACAGCCCGGAAATTATAGGAATCCGAAACATGGACTTCGACAGGGGCTGAAAGAGCCTGCTGCCTTAACAGGAAGCACCTTGAAAGTGCTATATTGCGGCCTGCGTAAAAGATCAAGAGGAAAGAGAATCTCATCAGTTTCTGTTTACGCCTTACAGCCGGCTTACGTGGCTACCTTAAAACTTATGAACGTCCCGGGTGACTAAAATACTTGATGGATGGTTGAGGTGCACCCACTGGAGTACGCAGGATGGTCCAAAGAAAAACAAAAACAGTGCCACTCCCGCCCCTCCCCCCCCCCCCCTCAAAAAAAGAAAGATGTCAGATTCTGTGAAGGGTGGCGAGAGTGAAAAATATTACTCAATCGGCCCAAAAACAAATAAAAACTACAGATAATTATTTTGATCCCCAGGTTACGCATCAACATTACCGGCATTACCGGGCTGGCTTCGATGTCTACACCCAACGCGACACTCAGGGATTTTGCAGTCATCATCGAAAAAAAAATGGACGAAACAATCGCAAGGTCACGTAGATGACACGGCGTCGCGAAGTTTGTTTTTTCTGTATTTTAAATAATAATGAATTCTTTTATAAGGCTTGTCTTCTCATCTTTCCTGTTTGGGTTGCGTTTTTCTTTACTTTTTACCGCAGTTTTCTTTTCGTGCTGCTTTTTTCTTTTTGTCAGGCTCCAGACCTCCAAGGAACGATGATGTGCGCGCCACCCTGGCCGCGCCAACCACAAATTATTCAGAGAAAGCAACGTGACTGCTTATAAAGAGCTTTACAATGTCACACCACTGCAGATATGCGTACTATGTGGGTATATAACTCCTTGCTAGACTAACAGCGGCAACTGTCGGGTATGCCGCAGGGTGTTAGGCCTAACGTTTCGCTTTGAGGTTTTACGACATCAATCCGCTTCCGAAGCTTGAACTACGATGCTATCCATGCAGTGATACTGGTTGGCCCTGTCAGGCCCCAGAGTGTGACGTTAGGCCTAACGTACTATGTAGGTGACCTTAGCGTTAGCGTAACGACATTGCGAGGAGCGGCATACTCATTTTACGTGGAAGCTATGCGGGCAACCGCTGTTTACGACGTGAGTCAACGAAGAGTGATTTTAGGCCTAACGTCGGGACCTCGTATACTCACGTCTCCTCCTCTCTCTGGTACGCATGAATCTATCCGCAATCGAATTATAAACGGGAAGATAGGGGTAGCTTAAAGAAAGAGGGTTTACGGGGTTTTTCCGTTTCTGCATCCGCAAAATCGGTAGAGATAGGCTAATAGTGCGTCCGCTCTAAAACGGCGCCGCTTAAAAGTATGCTGGGGTTCCAAACCGTACAGCGAAACTACTGTAAATGGAGCCTTGTCTTTCACGCAAAGGTTCAGCAGGGCGCAAGTAAACAGGCGGCGATCGCCACGTGCCTACAGACTTCTAAGTTGTTTTAATGCGCCAGGTAAAATAAACCAGACAAGAATGGTTAATTTCTCAAGCAACCGCGCCTTCGTTCACTAGGCGCCAAAAACAAAACTGCGCGTCCGCTCCTCCCCGACACCTTCCGACTGGAACTGTAAGGACTTCCTCTAAAAAGCACGCTCACTTAACCATCGCATATTGAATGAAACCTTGTTCCAACGACTCCTCCGGAACCAGCTGTCCCCTGATTACGAATGCAGGCCAACGGACTAGCGTCAATTACGCTTATAAGGAGGCTCTTGAAGGAACAGGCACGTCATGATGGGCGCAAACTTTCTTCCTCTAAGTACTTCGTGAACAATATGACTTTTATTCCCTGTATTTTTGTCCACTTTTTGGCTTCTTTCATGGGAACAAACTGGGCCAACCAAGAGCGAAGAGCCTAACGCTTACGCATTCCTGGTGGCACTCCGCTACCGCAAAATTTTGTTTCTCTTTTATTATTTTTTGTTATCAACGCCTGCCGGCCGGAGTGTAGGAAGGCGGGAAGCGTGTTTCAATTAGAAAATACTCCTTTGCGTGGGAACACCGCACCTTGTTTCACGCGGCGGGGAGTCAAGTCGACATAATTCGATTGGTGACGGCGGTGTGGCGGCGGCTTTGGTGCCTAGCACGACACTGTCTTCTCGCCCTCTCCAGCGCGCCAGGTCCCACGCGATATTTCTCTCTTTTGACGCGCGCTTGCCTCGTTTTCGCTAATGACACCTCGTGCGCTAATTAGCGAGCGCTCGTCTACGTAGTCATCGTCGGCTCGTGTCGCTTGGTTTTTGCGGAGTCGTCGAGCGAGATTGATTACGCCGGAACAAGAGAAAAGGCGCGGCTCTTTCGATTTTTTTTATTTAACTTTCGCATCAGTCGCAAGTTAAAACGAGATAGGTAATGTTGAGAACACTAACCATCTACCAGCAGCGTTATTATTTAGACTAGAGCGCGTTTGGTGCGGGAATAGAAGCGTAGGCAACATCATGGTTACGGCAGTAGTTACTGAGATAAGATAATGTTTCCTCATCATTACCATTGGCAGAAATAGTACAGCCATGCGGATTGCTAGAAGCATTAGGGACATTGAACGCGAAAAAAAAACTCGCGGGGAAAAAGGGTAGATGACGATTAAACAAAACTGCAATCACTTTTCCTATTTCACTTTCGCGTCAGTTGCAAGTTAGAATGAAGCAGGCAACGTTGAGTACACTAATCATCTGCCGGCCGCGCTATTATTTCTTTTAGAACGGGGTTCGAGTGGGAATAGAAGCGAGGAGATAAGCCCGCGCAAAGACAGGTGATACAAAAAAAAAAAAAAACGGACGGTGCCACAGAAGATGTTGTATGCAATAGAAAGTGCCGTCACGAACAAACACCCATTCTAAATTTGGGGCAGTCACGGTGCGAACGATTCCGCACGTGTGATCACGCCGTCAGAAATCGTTCATGAAAAAAGCCGGTAAATTTTCACCCCAGAAATCTATCCATGCGTACGCGGAAAATGGCGCGAGAAAACGGCCAAGCAGAATAATCGGCGGGAGCCGACGAGGAATGAGCCTAACGGGATCATTTCGGGTAGTAAATCGTGGGTGCAGACGGAAGCTCAAACCGCTGAGCAGACTTTCTGACAGAGCGATTACATCACACAGGAAAAAGCAACTATTGAGAGCCAAATTGTGATCCTATTGCATCGGTAAAAGCGACCTGGTTCCGCTGTAATCGACCCATCAGGGAAATAGCAATACGAATAAGGATTGGTGGAAAGAACTTACAACGATGAGAACATGCAACACGCCCGCTAATTAGAAAGATGCCGTATACTAATCAATCCACGCGGAAAGGGATGGCTGCATGCAAAAAAAAAAAATCGATCGATACTCAGCTCCGCTGACATGACTGGCCAGCGAATCCGTAGGAACTCTGATGTCCCCCGTTCCTTGCCCCCCGCCTGTGATCCGACGATTAAGTCAATATGAGACTAGAGATTTCGGGACACTGGACAAGACCATCTGCAACCAGAAAAGGCTACTTTGCCGTGACCCCCCGCCCTTTCGTCTGGTGCGGCTTCCCTTCATTCTTCAAGTTCGCTCTAGTTGCGATCAAGTTCGAGCCGATAATACCTTTCAACCATTACCATAGCATCACACCCAAGGAGAGTGTCAGGTTTTTTTCCCCGCAACCGTGACGACATGGGTAAGCCTATGCAATAGGACAATGTCGCGAATGAAGTCAACGTTCTTGGAAGGAGGCGACCGCACAGTCGGTGACCTCGAAGACTTGGGTTACAAGTGTCTGGCGCCGGTGTCACATTGCCTATTTAGGCTCTTGCGAGAAACACGCTTTACGCAACGAGGTAGCAGTGCTTGGCACGCAAAGCCAGCGGCGGTTGCGACGACGCCTTATTGCACCGACTTTGCATAAGTGGACGTTTAGTCGAATACGATGTCAACGACCGACGCTCCGAGAGCGGTTAAAACAGTGTTCTAGACAAATTTGTGGACCTTGTAGTTAAATTTGGGTGCGGGGATAGCGCCTACATTGAGGAGGGTACGGCATAAGGTACGCTGAGCTAACGAACTGATAAGCGTAAAATGTCGGGTTTGTTTTCGCGCCATTGGCTACAACACATAGTTCCCCGACACCACAATTTTGTCTCGCAATAAATGTCGAAACTACGCTGCAGAGTGCCGCGTATTTTAACAAGAGGCACCTGAGCAAGTAGATGCTTTATTCTTCCGGAGATATTTAACGTACTTCTATATAAAATTTATCTTCTCATGTCCAAGCGCCATCTGAAAGAGTTGTTAAGATCACGACATATTCTTGTGACCGGCACTCTTCAACTGTGAACTGTTCCGTGCTATTGTTCAGCAACTGTTTCAATTATCATTGCTTACATTTTTTTTCCATAAACTGATTTACAAGCGTTGCTGTCAACGCTGTAGAAGTCACTGCTGCTTTTACACCCGATCTAGCGAGCCTGTTGTTTACAAAGAGGAGGAGAAAAAAATCTTTATCAAATGCGCCTTGGTACTCGAATTACAAAAAAAAAAGCGGAACAAAAGTTTTGTTTGACTAAGTAGCCCGAAAGTCGCAGATCCAAGTTGAGTGTTTGCACTTTGAGAAAGCAGAATGTATAGGTTCCTCATAATGGATCACATATCTAGAGCTCGCGCTAAAGTTGTGGTATGTCAAGCGAAAACGGCTGGACACGTGTGTGCGTTTTGCAGGCGGCAGCTGGACAGCGTTTAGAGAGTCTCACGAGGAAATCACTGTAAGTGTCGCTTGCCCAATTCAAAGCTAAGAAGTGGCGACAGCGGCACAGTACTCATATTTCAGCCGTGAAGGCTGTAGCAAAGTACGCCCATATAAAAATAAAGCTTTTTCGGTATAAAGAGGCGTAGGAAAATCTCCGTCCAGCCCGGCAAGGCAGTACAAAATTTCTTCAAAGTAGTTGAGCCTAAGAGACTGTGACGCACTAACAACTCGTCACGCCTATGTTTTCATTAAGCAGGAGGTAAAGAAGAATTCATTAAACAGAACTGCCTGGAGCCAACTTGAGGCGAAGGGGAATGGTGATGGCTTAGTATTGATTCCTCAGACATGAACTTCCGTATCGAGTTCACTGTACCCTTGGCGACAAATCGCCCGGGGCAGAAACCAATCGACACGAGCTGGGTAGAACTATATAATTACGACTACTTCCGGAAACACCACAAACACGCAGTAGCAGTGGGAGGTCCGTTTTAATTAGGTGCTGTTGCTGCTTTAGAGAATGCGCCAGCTGTCAACGCGTCACTTAAGCCCTCACCCTTGGCGATTCACCTATTTTTTTTCACTTTCAGTTAGCTCCCAAGTTTTTCCTGATCGCTTTACGAAATTCATGCCTAAGCTATATGGCGCTCCGATGCTGCTAATATGCAATGTCTAATTTTGTTTAGCTGTTCGCCCTTGTCTTTTTTCTTTTGTAATTTATCATCCACGCTAGCAATCGACGATACAGTTGCTTTTTCTTTTTACGTTTTTAGTGCAGCGTCTTTTTTTAACGTCGAGCCGTTAAACAGGCCCATCCGCTTATCAAGCACCTAGTTTGGAGCATAGGGAAGTAGTTCATAGGACGCTAGCGGTACAGAGCTTATTAATCACTGCATTTTTGTTTCACCTTCATGATTAACTAAAGGATGGCGGCGCATTACTGCCCTTGTCATAATAATCGATGTCGTCGTCTTCCGTTCGTATCCGGTTCGTAATTTCTGCACGTCGTAGGCCTTTTACAACAATTCTGAATCACTCAAACCGACATCAGAGTGCAACTTTCTGTCACAAAGTTGTTTTCATTTTCCTCACCAACTAACTACGCATTGATAGCCCTCCTAAAACTCCACTTAGGGAGACCTAAAAAACACAACGAAGGAAAGTAAAGAAAGTGATGAGGCCGAAAAGCATCTTTGTGAAAGCAGGAGAAATATTCCTTGCTTGCTTAGAATAGCATCAACCAGAAATGACACAGTAGCGACATCTCTAAGAGTGCGGTAGTTGTGGAAAGTAGCCCATTTTAAACACATAGCCTCCTGTCCTAAATTTTCCCTCTCCTCCAGGTCACACCCCATTAAAGTTTGCTGGGCCAACGGCGAAGCTGCATAAGTGGGGTTAGAAATTGTGGCTGAAATAGCTTCAGTGCATCATTCACCACTTTGTAATGATGGTCACGATGGCTTTGTGGTCACTCTGATGTGGTGCAGTCACAACCGACGGCACGTTTTTTCCAGCGACGCTTTACTAATCTCGTCGACCAGTTTCGCCGTCGCGGTAAGTTTGACCTTCATTTTATCGCAGCTGCTCCATCCACTTGACAACGCATAACGTGACTCACCGGGCCAAACTCCGCCGACAGCCACGTTCGCTGATTCCGCCGCCGCTGCCGACTTGGCGCATGCGCTCTCCGCAGCTGTTTCACGCCTGACCACGTGACCTGGCGCGTGCATGCGAGCTTAGCTATGAATGAGAGCGAGGCGGGGCCGTCTTTGCGCGCTGCCCGAGAGGTGGAGGCTTTGAGCCGTCGTCGGCAGTCGGCGTCTGACCACCGTATCGCCCGGCGAGCCGTTCGGCTCGGAAAACGGAGGAAGCGGCACCACAACCGTAGAATAAGCCTGGCTTAGGGTGAATGGTATAATAATCACAGCTACATCAAAAGTTAATGAAGTGAAACCAAGACCTAACCAGGCCAAGCCAAGCTTTCGCTTTGCATCTTCAGGGCTAGCTTAGCTAAGCCACAGCCGTTTTGTTTTGACAATGCTAGGTCCATGCACGAGCGGCAGTGTGTTGTTGGTTGGTTCGGATTAGTGTGACATAGTAAAGCAATCTCACCCAGCAGGACCCGCGTGGACCACTCTCTCTGTTGTTAGAAATGTCCACACTGAAATGTCCCACAGTTAGAAAAGAGATGGAGTAAAGATGTGACATGTTCGTCTCCCCGAAGTCCGGTGTTGATCAGGACCTCAATCGCCCGCGCTCAGGGCTCGAAGAGGGAGGCCGAATGGGAGAACTCGAGACGACTTTGATAGCAGGAAGAGAAGCGGGAACTTTTTATACAAATATTTAGATTACGATAACTGGGTACATGCATAATAAAACTGCAAACTCCAGTTAGACTACCTCCAGGTGCGTACAAGTCACTTGAGCGCCTCCAACGCCGTCTAGCTCTCCTATGCTCCGACTGTACACAAACCACTCGAGCGACGACGGCCGGGACTCTGTTCCCGCCGCAAAACCCGTGTAATTGCTCGGTACACAGCTCTGGCCTTAACTTCCGACGCGACCCTCACATCTCCGTCTTGCTTAGGGAGATTATTATTCCCAACCTAGCTTCGACGGTCGAGACCCACGTCTCGCCGAGAACTGCCTAGCTCTCATGCTCAGAGAAGAACGCTCTTTTCCGGCAAAGTTCAAGCTTATAAAACCTCGCCATTGCTGCCTCTCGGGCACGCCCTTACAGCTGCCAACATGTGTAAGGCAGGGCCCGAAGTCATGCAGACCGCTTCCAATCAGCCGTTAACCAAACAATCATTTAGACGCTGCGCGTTATCCGCGCAGACTAGGGAGCATACAGCAGTTACTAGTATGCGCGCCGACTCTGAAGAAAGGGGGTGGGGAGGGGTTGCGATGAGCAACTGTGCTAACGGTCCAGCACAACAGCAGAATATCGCGAATAACGTCGCGGCTGCCATGGGACCACACGACGATAATTGCCCCATCTTTGAAAGCCATTTCGTATTGTGACCCATGAGGCTCTGTAAAAAAAAAAAAAAAAAAAAAAACTAACGCATTTTTTCATAGACGGGTTGGCCGACAGAGAAGCTCTGATAAGATCTCTGGACACAAGGCGCATGCGTCAAACAAGGCTTCCATTGTGACAAAACGGTTACGTGAAGGGAGAGGTCTAGATAAGACAGTACACGCTTCCACACCATGTAGAAGTGCAATAGTATACCTTTATCTCATAAACCACGTTTCGGTGTACACTTAGATTGTGCGTAGATGCATTTACTAAGTGCGGGAAAATTCGTCACGTGTGTTTTATCTTAGTTTTGGATTTAGGTCTTTGAAGGTTATCATGATTCCCTAAATTAGGTGGGAGGCACTTTGGTCTCTACGGGGCGCACCTACCCGGCGGCCTCTTTGTAAAGATACACACGAACTGTCGACTACAGAAGCCGAGACAAATTGAATTACGACAGCAGGTAGCATTTGCAAAGCTGCGCACCTAGACAGGACGGCGAGTATCTATCATTCCACAAGCAAGGAGGGGCGTCTGGACACCGACTTCCCGAGTGGACCTTACAGGTGGGATCGTCAGGGACGAACCACTCAAGTGTGTAGCCGTGAACCTGTTTACAGGGTCTGTTTACAGACCCATACAAGGGTCTGAGATGCAGCGATGGCGTAGAGGTAGAATACCCGCCTCGCGTGCAGAAGGACCGTGGTTCGAATCCCGGTGCCGGACAATTCCCACCGGATTAAAAAAAAATCCGCGTATTGATGGAATTGCACAAAGGGGCTTGGGGTGCGGCCTGACCCCGGCGACCATTGCCGGTAATGCACTCCCTCACCAGAGCAGGATTGGCCACCATGGTGTAGTAACGGCCACAACCTCCCATGAATACGCCAACTAACCCTCGGCCCTCAGTCCCCAGCGGCTGCAAAGCAAATGACCACGGCGGCGGTCAGACCTGTGACGCAGCAGAGAATGCTAAGAATCCCTGGATCCGGACAGGCCGCCAATGGAATCTGAACCTGGCAACGCTTAACGCGCGAACCTTATCTAGCGAAGCAAGTCTCGAGGTGTTGTTCGAGGAACTAGAGGGCATTAAATGGGATGTAATAGGGCTTAGCGAGGTTAGGAGGGCTGGCAAAGGCCTTACGGTGCTGAAAAATGGACACGTCCTATGTTACCGTGGTCTAGAGGACAGAAGAGAACTGGGAGTGGGATTTCTAGTCAATAAAAGCATAGCTGGCAACATAGACGAATACTATAGCATTAACGAACGGGCAGCAGGTCTTGTAATTAGGCTCCATAAGAGGTACAAGCTCGAGGTGGTACAGGGCGACGCGCCCACATCCAGCTACGACGACCAAGTAGTGGAACGCTTCTATGAAGATGTGGAATCGGCAATGGCTAAAGTAAAAACACAGTATACCGTAGTTATGGGGGACTTCAATGCTAAAGTAGGCAAGAATCAGGCTGGAGACAAGGCAGTTGGCAACTATGGTCTGGGCTGTAGAAATAGCAGGGGGGACCTACTAGTTGAGTTTGCAGAACGGAATAACCTCCGCATAATGAATACCTTCTTCTGTAAACGGGAGAGTCGGAAGTGGACCTGGAGGAGCCCGAACGGGGAGCACAAAAATGAAATAGACTTCATATTGTGCGATAACCCTGGCGTCGTGCAGGATGTGGAAGTGCTCGGAAGGGTAAGGTGTAGTGACCATCGCATGGTAAGATCTCGAATTAGGCTAGATTTGAGGAGGGACCGCAACAAGCTAGTACGAAAGAAGCCGATAAACGAACTAACAGTAAGACGTAAAGTAGAAGAATTCAGGATCGCGCTGCAGAACCGATATACCGCCCTTAACGAGGAAGCCCAGCTTACGACACAGGAAGCCAGCGACAACCTTACACGCATCATCACGGAGTGTGCAATAGACGTCGGGGGCACTATGGCTAGACAGGATACTGGTAAACTTTCACAGGAGACGAAAGATCTAATCAGGAAACGGCAAACCATGAGAATCTCTACCGCAGCTGACAGAATAGAATTAGCCGAGCTCTCGAAGTTAATCAATAAGCGTAAGACAGCTGACATACGGAAGTATAATATGGAGAGGATCGAATACGCGGTAAAGAAAGGAGGTAGCCTGAAAGCAGTTAAGAGACGTCTTGGCGTGGGGAAAAATTACATGTATGCACTTAAGGATAAGCAAGGCAATGTCATCACAAATGGGGATAAAATAGTCACAGTGGCCGAGGGGTTCTATAGGGATCTGTACAGTAGCCGGGACATACAGGATAATGCCGAACGAGACAGTAGTTCAGAGAAGATAGACATCCCACTAGTAACGACCGAAGAAGTAAGGAAGGCTTTGAAAGAAATGAAAGGGGGCAAAGCACCTTGTGGGGATCAGATAACAGCAGACCTCTTGAAGGATGGCGGAGAAATTGTACTTGAAAAACTGGCAAACCTGTATACGCAGTGCCTAATGACCGCAATGGTACCGGAATCTTGGAAGAACGCGAACATCATCCTAATCCATAAGAAACTCGACATGAAGGACTTGAAAAATTAAAGGCCGATCAGCTTACTCTCAGTCGTCTACAAGGTATTTACCAAGGTAATCGCTAACCGAATCTCTGCAACCTTAAATTTCAGTCAACCTAAAGAACAAGCAGGGTTCCGTAAAGGTTATTCAACAATGGACCATATTCACACGATCAATCAGGTGATAGAGAAGTGCGCTGAGTATACTTAACCCCTATATATAGCCTTCATAGATTATGAGAAAGCATTTGACTCGGTCGAAACCCTAGCAGTCATTCAGGCATTACGGAACCAGGGGGTAGATGAGCATTATGTAAGAATACTAGAGGATATCTACAGCGGGTGTACAGCTACCATCATCCTCCATAGGGAGAGCAGTAAAATACCTATAAGGAAGGGTGTCAGACAAGGAGACACAATCTCTCCAATGTTATTCACAGCATGCTTACAAGAAGTATTCAGAACGTTGGATTGGGAACAGGTGGGAGTAAGGGTTAATGGAGAATACCTCAGTAACCTCAGATTTGCTGATGACGTTGCCTTGCTAAGTAACTCGGGGGACGAATTTCAAAGCATGCTTTCCGCACTGGGCGAACAGAGTAGAACCGTGGGCCTGAAAATTAATATGCAGAAAACTAAAGTAATGATCAATAACCTCGGGACAGCACAGCGGTTTGAGATAGGTGGCGAGGCAGTGGAAGGGGTAAGCCAATATATCTACTTAGGCCAAGTTGTGACCCCAGATCCCAACCATGAGGCAGAGATAATTAGAAGGATCAGAATGGGGTGGGGTGCATATGGCAGACATTCTCAGATAATGAATAGCAGCCTACCATTGTCGCTGAAGAAGAAAGTGTATGACAGCTGCATCTTACCGGTACTCACCTACGGGGCAGAAACTTGGAGGCTCACTAAGAGGGTTCAACTTAAATTGAGAACGACTCAGCCGGCAATGGAGCGGAAAATGATAGGTGTAACATTAAGGGACAAGAAGAGAGCGGAGTGGGTCAGAGAGAAAACTGGTGTTAAAGACATATTAGTAGAAATTAAGAAGAAGAAATGGACGTGGGCAGGGCATGTAATGCGAGGGCAAGATAACCGCTGGTCATTAAGGGTAACAGAGTGGATCCCTAGAGAAGGCAAGCGTTGCAGGGGGCGGCAGAAAGTTAGATGGGCAGATGAGATCAAGAAGTTTGTGGGGATAAATTGGTCGCAACTAGCACAGGACCGGAGTAATTGGCGATTAATGGGAGAGGCCTTTGCCCTGCAGTGGCCGTAGATAGGCTGGTGATGATGATGATGATGACAAGGGTCTGGTAAAATTTACGCCCTAGATATCACAATCCCATCAGCTTTGCACGCTACAGAGATAACCGCAGTGAACGTCTTCGTCATCTTGAAAGTCCTGGACATAAGGACGGGCACACTTTCGGTCATTAGCGTTTACCGCATGCCACCCATTCGCGAATCCGCATTTGAAACATTGAATTTCTTCCCATTTTTTGAGTAACGGCGCCGGGCGTAAGACCCGACCCCATGACGCCTAGCCACTATATACTCCGCCGCTTGCCGAAATCTGATAGGAGTCAAAACATGGTGATGGACGATATGCAACCAGGAATGATTAATAACGTCCAATCATAATCCCGCCGCTCGCCGAACGCTGACAGCTGTCAAAATCTTTTGATGTAAGATATGTCGTCTCGAACAATGGCCTCCTGTTGCCAGTATAGCGCTGGGACGTTTTGCCCACGGACACAAAGTTACCCGTTACCCGATTCTTAGAGCCACACAGCCCCGCTCTAAAAGAAGTTTGAAATTTTCACGCGTTTTTGTAACCCAGTTCTAACAGACTACAAAGATATACCCGCGCGAGCAGTTCCTTTAAAGTGTACGGTGCAAGATAAGACGTGGTCCTAGACAGAATGCCCCAACTAAAACCTTACTTTCCCAGTAAAGACACCTCCTCTCCCCTTAACAGCTCTTCATTTCAGCGCCTGATATGGTATTTCATCCCGCGTGAGTTTGTTACGTGGCAAGAGTGGTGAAGGCTTCACCGACCTCCTCCAAACAAGCCACGTATTTTGCACGGTGCGCAGAATATAGGTGGTATTCAATGAAAAGTTTAGCGGGCGATTTCTTAGTTTGGCAACACTGAAAACCGCCATGAGCGTGGCACCTGTGCTTCCGCATGCGCTTTGCGCCCGCGTCTTGAGAAAAAACACCAGCGTGAATCTTCTGCCGCGTTTCTACTCGATTTTTAGCGGTAGCGTCAACGGATATAGTAATAATCGCAGTCACATTATGTGGCGGCCCTCTACTTTCCCCCGAGCACTTCGTATCCGTCGTCTCAGCCGTGGCGTCACAAGGTATGAATAATAGCAGCGACATTTTGAAGTGATGCTACGATAGAAGAGAGAAAAGCAACTATTAGACAGGCGAGGAAAGAGTAGAGAAGGGTAGTTCCACTGTGGTTGATACCGTCGCAAACAGCACGCCTCGAACACTGCTGGCTGGCGTCATGCTGCATACGGGAGACGAGAAGCCTCGAAGGGAACATTGAAGCGTAGAGGAAAGCACATGAAGGGAGTCTTCGGCGGTTCCAACCACTTCGGAGTTCTCAGGAATGGAGTGTGGCCGACAGAACGGTGCTTAAGAGAGGAAGCTGGTACTCGACTGCCCACATCAGCAGGGCGAAAGCCGGGCGAAATCCAAATCCAGGGCGGTGACTCGCTTCGACAACGGGCGGCAGAAACGCAGTCCCTCCGAGAGCGCCCGATGGCGAAAACAACGCTACGCGATACCCGCTGGCTCCGTAACCGAACAAGCGAGGCGGAGCCACGTGAGATCTGAGGGCGAATTACGCTTCGGAGAGGAAGTGGTACGTCGCTTAGAGTGAAAGGACTAAACCCATGTTCCTCCACAAGGTAGTGCTTTTGATCTCGGTGGGACGGCCTGATGCGTGTGCCGCCGTGATAGTGGCCGTCCGTTCCCGTTGCCAAGGCGACACACATGGTAGCCGGCATGTGCGCCACGCCAGTGAATGCAAGCTAACCTATCAAGTCACGCACAGATGTGTTGCGGTCATGGCGGAAGTTATTCGCTTTCTCCCACGGTGAGCGCTCATGAATCTGTGCTAGCTGCTTCCGCTGTTTATTTGGCTCCGTATCGTTAACAAAACAGACGCCGTACGCATGGCTGTGGCGGGCCAGACGGGAGTACGGTTTATTGCGACTCGCATACGCAAGGCGATGGACAAACGTCGCTGTGGCTGGAGAAATGCAGCAGCTTAGGCTTAGCGGACACGTTTATCGACATTCGCCGCCGCCCCCTCATTTTGCCGAGCCGCTTTCCAATAAAATCCTGTTTTCGCCGCGGTTTCTCCGAGGAGACTGACGAAGTGCCGTCGGTCGAACGCTCGTCGCCCGCTAATCCGCTCTCCTCCCACGCACCACGCAGAGATGACAGTTTCTACTGTGTACACACAGCGTAGCGCTGGGCAGGATATGAGGCGAAGAAAGCGAGTGAAGAGGTGTCGACGCCGTGCACGCGGCAGTCGAGGTAGAGTACGAGCAACGAAAAGGGAAAACATGGAAGGAGGACTGCGGCGTCGTGGTGCAAGAAAATACCACGCGTGTTCAGCCCGAACCCCTCCACGACGATGCGGGTAGGGCCGCCGGCAAGGTTTGACGGCACGGCGAGTCTGGGCTCCCGCGTAATTGAACGTCCTGCGGGACATTGCCACGCCGCGACAGGAAGCCAGTTGGGAAAAAGTGGGGGCACCACTCAGAACCCCTTATTACCACTCCTGTAGAGAAGCGACGCGGGAGCAGCCTTACTCTCGCCGTTAGCAGGCACTCGCTCCGCTCGACGCGATCTTAATAAGGCAGGCAAGAGTTGACACTCACCAGGCCGTACGTCTGCTCGACATCGGTGGCAGTCCGTGTCTACCTCTGCCGCCACCATTTACCGCGGCGTACGCTATCCTCGACATCATATTTTTCATTTGAAAAGGCGCAACTATTCTCTCAAAGTGACCCCCTCTCCTTTAACGCACCCTTCCACGTCTTTGGTCCGACGTCGACACGTAGGATGTATATATTTAGACAGGCAGAGTGGCCAGTGTTGTAGCTGGTGAAAAACTCAGACCAGGTGATTTGACATCTTTAGCGCTGCGCCTTATAAACAGCACGAACCGTCGTAAATGCGGCTCGGCGAAAACGTGGAGCACTGAGTGGAAAATCAAGTTACTAATTAGTCCGATGAAGCTTGTCGAATTATTTACCAGTTAATTTTGACGCGTGTGCCAGGGTTCGGGAAAACAGAGTTTCCCTTCCGCGGCTCAACTTTCTCAATTAAGCCTGACCAGGAATAAAACGTTTCTCCGTCATACCTCAACTCGAGTGGGAAGGCTGTCAATTTAGCTGTTAACGCGCGTCGCGTGAAAAGTGCCACTTTTCCAGCAAATTAATCAGGTCGCGACATCACTCGAGTTAAATTCGTACGGCGCGCTGTGGCAGTCTGGACGCACTAATAGCAAATTTATTGTGATAAGACCCAACTTGGATGACGTAAACCGTTATGAGTGCACATTGACAGCGTCCGTGCTGTATGACATGGCCGTACTGTGACCTGATTAATTTAAAAGAAAAACTAGGCGCGTTCTGGGTTTATTTAGATAATATGTATAATGCGGAGCGATAAGTTGGGACACACTAATTTTATTTGCGATTACCGACTTTAACGGGCACGGGCGTGAAAAATGACGTGACTTCGACAGCATGGCCCAAAAGTGTCGAGAGCGAAAAGGGACACTCACTCGCGCCAAACGTGTTGGCGGTGACGTGCTGACACACACCGTTGGTGCGTTCACCAAGGTGTCACACGCAGTTTTTTGGCCACTTTAGCATACGCCACCCGTGACAATTTCGCCTACTGGAAGAGAACAGGACCCGCGGGGAATTTTTTTTTTCAGAAAAAACGTAGTCCTCTATACCGCATACTCAGTTAACTCTCTTCTGCTGTCTAATGCCCCCTGGGAAAAGGGTTAGGAAATACGCGCTAAGTTGGTCTTCAGTAAAGTTGAGGGCCGTCCTGGCAGCGTAGTCGATTGCGATAATAATTTGTGGCTTCTACGCTGGCTCGTGCATAGAAGGCCGGTGGAGAGTGAGAAAATTTTCTTTTAGGTTACGTGAAGGGGAATGACGCTGTGAGAGAGCTCAATTGAGTATGGCTGTCTCCGTCCAGGCTCCAAGTGATGGCTTTCTCGATGAAGTTAAAACCTTTCCACGTTGCTCTTGCCATACACTCTTCAGTGTAGCGCCGTCAAATGTTTTCGTGAAGGGAGCATTCCCATTATATGACTCCTTGATTGACGATGAAATTGTTGGAACGACATATGGGGGTCTATCTGCCTTTATATTTTGCAGAAGGTGTAATCAAGCCGGTGGGTGCACTGTATCGGCTTGCGCTTGCCTGACTGTAGTCTGTTGGTGTCTTCCTAGCGGCAGGCTGTCGCGTTCGCCCACATACACCTTCTAACACGCGAAACATTGTAACGAAATCAAACCTCAAACCAACCCTACCGCCTTTGGTGAGGCATCCTATTTTATAATGTTTTCTTGCTGACGTTTGCTCGGTAGGAGCGTACACGCTCTTACCAAACTGCGGAGACTACGACAGTTGCTAAATTGAACTCGCGCGAGTTAATCACGGAGCAGTTCTTTTCTTTTCACCGACATCAGATGCAACAATGCTTCGCTTGGTCAGCGTAACGTGTCTAATTAAGAGCGTTCTCTTTGCATCGATTCGCTTCTGCGTGTCACAAACAATGCGAAGAGGCACCGGCGTGCTTTTCGCCGGGACGGAGTACACTTTCTGCAAAATGGCAGACGGTACCTTACGCTACTCAAAACGAGGAAGCACCGTGGTTGCGTGCACTGCTCGGCAAGACGCGTAGGTTGCTGGCTGGGGGCGACACCGGGAAAATTACACGCTTGTCGCCCTCGGTCAGCTCGTCATTGAAACCCAGCCCGCCTAGCAAACGCACTGATCGGTTTCCGATTCTTGTTGCCACACACCAAAAGCCCCCGCGTCGCTTCAGTCTCGCACCTCGTCGCCATAGCATTTTTTGTCTGTTGGTTTTAAGCAGGCACCGTGACCTTTTTTTCGACGTCTATCTACAACCACTCGTCGTCTCGTCGGAGTCGTGTTGACCAACTTTTGTTTCGCCCTACCCGTATCATCGTGCTCGCCGAGAAACTCGTGCGTGGGCTTCTAAGTGACCGTCTGCTGCCAACGATCAATGACGTGACGTTCCGAGGTACCAGACACGCCTGGAAATTATATGCATACAAAATGCTGTTTTCCCTGGCTTTCCACGTAGTAGGTATCCCTATTCATTTTTTTACCCCCCCTTTTCTTTCCTCCCGTCTGTCGACGAACATCCCAAGTTGAAGTTATTCTCGTCTGGCTACATCAATGAAGGGCTGCGCACGCCATCTGCGCGTTACCAGCGACCAGTGCTCGCGACCTTTTGCCGGAGGCACGAACGACACACTGTCGTTGTCAGGAGACAACGCAGAAGTACTTCGTTCCCGGCGACCACAATCAGCTCTTCTTATTTTTAAGGCGCAACGCCAATGCGGGTCAGGACGGTATATAATTTTGTCTGACCTTCTTTTGTCTGATTGAGAAGCCCCTTTTGTGTGTTTCCTAAGGTACACAGCTTCGAAGTGCCGCAAGCTAAAAATGCAGCATATTTCGTTGTTACCTGTTTTAAGGTGAACGCGTTAAGGTCCCTGTTGTGCGAAAACCCGTCGTCGCTGTCGTTGTAGTGCTCGTTGTTGTCGTCCGGTGCGGAATAGGGCCGCCATTGTAATGGCAAATAAAACGCCTTTGAGTTCGTGCGGGAATTGAAACCGGTTTTCCAAGGTAGGATCTGAGGGCGTTACTACCGCCCTACTCCGCTAAATGCCTCCGGCGGGACAAGAGTTAGCCGAGCGCGCGTTTTGTGACGGGTGAGCGTGACGGCGCGTGAGGTGAACAGGAGCACCCCAGCCTCATAGAACTTCGCTTTTCGGATAGCTGTGACGTGACGCCAGTGTGCCAATCGAAATAATACGGGCCAATAAATGAAGCAACGAAAACGAAGGGAGAGGCGCTAGCAGGATACAGCAATAAAGAAGTCTTAAACCGCCGTGGTAGCTCAGTGGCTAAGGCGTTCTGCTTATGAGCCCAAATATGCGGGCTTGATCTCCGGACTCCGCGGCCGCTTTTCGGATGGAGGCGAGGACCAAGAAACGCCCGTGTGTCGAAATTTCTGCGTACGTAAAAGATTTACGGGTAGTCAAAATTAATCCGGAGCTCTCCACTACGGCGCGCCTCATATAGAGCCGATAGGTGTAGCTTGACAGGAAAACCCCCAAGTGTTTTTCAATTTTACCTTTCGATAAGTACCTTTGGCTCTCGCCTACCAAGCACGTAAGTTGACTGAACCAACAAGAGGAACTTTTACCTGTTGCTTCTTAAAATAAAACGAAAAAAAGACGAGCTAAATAAAAATGAGAAACACTACACGAGGCCAATGTGGCCACAGAGTCGTTGGCGTTACCGCCGCGCTGGCTGTGGTGAGCGAATTCGTCGGCACTTGGGTGAACGCACAGCTCAGGTCGGGTCTGGTTACTTGGATACTTCCAATTTGCGCGCGGGTTCTCGCTAGCTTGTTCAAAAAAAGCCTCGGCCTATCTGGACGCCCGTGGGAATGGGCATACCTGTACTATAGAGACTCGTTTTATGAAACGTGGCAGACGATCCTTCAAGGCTAGTAGGTTTACGCGAGTAAGAAAATTAGCGCTTTGCATCACCGGTGCAAGCCTTAGAGAAACTTCTTAATCTTTCTATTTTGTTTGGGTCACGTGGGGCACGTGGAAACCTTAGCGGGACCGCTTGTTTCTATTGCGTGCGACAGCTCCGCTTTTATTTTCTTAAAAATTTCTTCTCTTTGGGATTCAGCTTTAAGGCGAAAGCCTTAATTGCCTAATATTGAGCGAAAGACTCATTTTTAGGTGCAGAGAATGGCTGTCGCAGCGACCAGCAGCAAAAAAAAAAAAAAAAAAAATGGCTGACGATTACGATACCCCCTCATG